>NC_135146.1:14062056-15307421 GCF_051014445.1 Colletes latitarsis
GAACCCATCAGGGTTCATCGATGGAAGAATATGAATTCTAGTGTTGTCTAGGAGCCACGTAACGTATGGATCCGATCCATAATTCGTCACGAAGTACTAAATTCGAAGAACAAAATTTAATCTATGTTAGTACTTAACATAATAGTTGATTTAAATTGTTCATTTTTGAGGAATAACTTTGTTATGAACTTTTTAGAATAAATAAATTAATGTTCTTTAGTATTTATACGAACTTCGGGTTAATGGCTGTAGAAGATATACAGGGTGATCGGCCAACCCTGGGAAAAATATTAATGGGAGATTTTAGAGGCCAAAATAAGACGAAAATCAAGAATACCAATTTGTTGATGGAGGCTTCGTTAAAAAGTTATTAAAAAATTTCAAATCGTTCCAAAAAAATTATTCTCGATTGCGGGGGTCAATTACGATCATTTTTGGTCAATATACATACCCCCGAAATTCTATCCAGTTTCGAGAAAAAAATTCATTACTGAAGATGTAATGTCTGATCATGAATGAATGATTCCCCTGAAATTTCATGTGTTTCAAATCGTTCTGAAAAAATTATTTTTAGTTACAGGGGTCAAATACAATCATTTTTGGTGAATAGACATACTTCCGAAATCCTACTCATTTCCTAGAAAAAAATTCGAGTTGTGAAATTTTTCGGCGAAATTAAAAAATTTCAAATCGTTCTAAAAAAATTATTTTTAGTTGCAGAGGTTCATTACAGTCATTTTTGGTGAATAGACATACCCCCGAAATCCTACGCACTTTCGAGAAAAAAATTCTTTACCGAAAATATACTGTGTGTTCGAAAATGTTTCTATAACTTTTTAACGAAGCCTCAATCAACAAATTAGTATCCTTGATTTTCGTCTTATTTTGTTCTCTAGAATGTTTTATTAAAATTTTTCCCAGAGGTGGCTGAATACTCTGTATATTACACGGTTACTTACATGAATCAGATGTAACATTAATTCACGACCCACGGCTTCATTTCCATGTATATTGGCTACGTACTTCACATCTGGTTTACCGATCATGTGTTCATACGGCGAGGAAGAAACAACCATCACCCACAAATCGCGACCTGAAAAATTGCGATCTTGGAATTCTCCTAATTTTTAAATACTAAAGAAAATGAAAACTTTTTCGTTTCAATAATATCGAGGTAAGTAACTATTATAATATAATTAGACGTATGTAACTATCAAGATCGATTTTCAGTTCATAGTTGTCATTTGCTGGAATCAACAGGTTTCTCGCGACGAAGAAAAGAAATGGCGCCAAGACGAACTCCGCGCCTTCTCGTCGAGGAAGACATTCAGTCGATAAACAAAGTAATAGTGTATTAAAAAGTATTTAAAAAAATGCAAATAGTTGTAAGATATGATATAATTTTGTTTCGTGTGGCGTACCTTTTACAGATTTCCCGATAGAGTACAGGGCAGTTAAGTTTTGAAAACGAAGCGACGTTGTTCGCAGAAAACGGCTCATTTGCTCGTAATTATGGTAAGTGAAGTCGATACTGTATGGCTCTTCGTAAGCGTGAAAACGAGCATTGTACTGGTTGAGAGAACTGGAGAGATCCTTGTTGACGTGTTGCGAAGCAGCTGAAGTTCCATGAAACGCTCCAAACACGAAGGCAAAGAGTAAAATCGGTTGAGACATTCTGCGGATCAGAAAGCAACGCAAAGCATCTATCAATGTTGGTTTTATTTATTTTAAAAGTTAGTTACGAAAAATAAACTTTACTATAATTCACCTAGTGTATTGTTCGTACCTTGCTTTGTTCGACTAACACCTTTTCTGAGCAATACCGCGCTTTATATGCGGGAGGTGATTCGATAATGACAACGACCACAAACGTAAATGACGGTGTATTTTGCAATCAAAGAATCAGCGTGATATAATAAAGGAATATAATTGCTTTCGGAACAATGGCAGGAGATCGTAGATTATCATGGTTGGAATTATTTTTTATTGTACGCGTTTCCTGTATTGCTCTTACGATCGAACACGCTTAAGATCGATCTCTTTTTAAATGATTGTTCGATGTTTTCAATGGGCGCTTAAAAATACAAGACGCCGCTAAAAAAAATTGGGTTACAATTATTGGGGCTGGGACGAAATTAGTCGTCGATCAATCAGCGCACACTTGTGTAAAATCAAAGGTTAGCGGTATTCGCGGGAGGAAATGTAAAAATACTGTTTAAATATACCGAAATAAAATAAAAATAGCAGTTTGCGTTCCTTCTTTTAGTAAATATAAAGCAAACGATATCACCAGCGTCAAAAGATCACTTCTTTTAGGAGTGTTGTCATTTTCAATAATTTCAAGCTTGTTTTCTAACAATAAGTGACCGTAGTTTGGGTCTAGTTTAACCATAGGGAATCATAGTGATACCATAAAGAAACCAATCTCGCTATAAGTTGAATGTATCACGGGGCCACAGGCAGCGACCTCGAAAATCCAACAACTCAATTATATCGCGTAATGTCGAATTACACCGAATTGATAAGCGGAAAACAGTTTTATTTCACAGCGTCAAATACTTGACGAGGTAATAGAGGACCACACGAACCTTCAAGTAATTACATCAATATATATTTATCAATTGTTGCCTTGGAGTTGCGTGTGACTGCAGCGGCCCCAATAATTCAAACAAGGGTTAAACAATTGTCAATCGTCACGACTATGGTTTAAATAATTACCAGGTTAGACCTTATTACGATATTTATACATTTGATAAGGTGGAATACTCGTTTGAAAAATTGATTACTGTCGAACCAACTGTCGCCCAAGCGTCAATGAGCGTGTTCTTGAAGATCGTGAAGAAGAAGAGAGTAAAAGAAAGAAGAAGAGTTACCTGATTCAGCGAGGACGACCGCAGACAGAGTAGGAGGAATCGGACCAACCAGCGTGGATAGCGAAGGTAAAAAAAGGTTTGAAAAATCGTCAGCAAGCACGTGGCAAGGTGGAACACTAACGGAACTCCTGTATCTTCCTTCAGGTTTATGGTCTCAATGGCATAGCACAGTTGCAACAGTCGCAAGGCCAAGGCCGTCGCTTGCGGTTGAACGCATTGGATGCTCGATCCTTTGTAAACACGGTTAGAGAATAATCATGGAGAAAGAGAAATAATTCCGCGACCGAACAGAGGAACGGTTTGTTTCACCTGCGAGAGTAACCCGAGGTGCGTGATACTGTGAGAACTTACAAAGAGAAGCGCGAAGTGTGCCGCGCGCTCACTACCACCACCTCCACCACTACTAATGAAAGCCACTTCCTTCGTCACTAGCATCTGACGTCTGGAACGACTACCACCACACCTTCATCGTTTAGTAAATACGCAGTTAACACCATTGCGCCCTACCACTACACCTTCGGCAAAACAATGAGTAACACACGAACCGTGTCATTCTGACCCCTTCTCTTCTTTTCTCTTCTCTGCTCTCCTCCTCCTCTCGCCGCCCGCAACCAAGTCAACTCTGCTTCCTCTCTTCTCGCTCCCACCTTCTCTATCGTTCGCCAAAAATCTCAGGTAAACGGTTCCTGGATATTTCCAAGCTTCGTCCCGTTTATCAACGTCTGCGACGATATTACGCGAAACGGGTACCATTTGAGAAATCTATTCTTGGACCATTCGATTTACATAAGATACCTGCATTTCCTGTACACGCCTTCTTACTCGCTACGAATACTAATGTTAGGCACTCGGACCCATTGATTTTATGGCCATTTATCTGCTTTTTTAAATTGTTACAGAACTGCCAAAAAGAAGAGTAAGAGGCAAGGGGCACGTGGGTATCCTGATGCTGTAGCCTACTCTCGCAACTATGATCGTTACAGGGATAGAAAGGACAGGTTTTTATTGTATTATAATTAAGTCTTGGGCCATTTAAAACGGACCTTCGATTTTCTTTTTACGTGTCCGTTAATTTCTGCAAGTACTGTGCGAGGTACTCGGTTTCGCATCAGAAGTCTTGGATTCCAAATTTTTTGCACACACGCATATACGGGAGCAACTCGGGCGTAAAATGTGAATCCCACTTGAAAAAATACGAAAACAGAGCACGGCATACGAGGAACGCTCGTATAAGTTTGCTTTAAATAACGGTGCCAGTACGAATACGAGAGAGAAAGTAAGTAGAACAAAGTAATCGATATATCGTTCGAAATTTTCGAGTCAGTGAAAGCTCGTTGTTTCACACTTTTCTCGGAGGCCTACGAACGCCGACGATATTGGAAAAAGTACGCGGTAGTTTAGACTAACGATTCTTTTAAACGTGAAACGTATTCAAGTGTTTTGTAATTAATATTATTTTGTTAGACGTAAGTTTCATCTGTGATATGTCGGGTAATGTGTACGTAAGGTGGATAATAAAACGTTGTACCAGAGCGGGAAACAGCCCTTGCACTGGTTCCAGGAACTATCGAGACCAGTGTCCTACTAGCAGTGCTTAGTAAGTAACAGATCATACTCTCGGATGGATCGTTGAACCTTGTAGTATGGAACGCGTTTGAAAAATATTCCAGTCGGAAGTATGTCACAGCGGTGTATGAGTAGCTGTAGAGAGTGGAACTGGGGAAAATGGGGGTGATGGTAAGAGGGAGAGAGTGGGGAGATTGGAGAAGAGAACTTCTCACGGTCGATGATCTACCTTGAGATGACCACGGGACCTCATTCTTAAAGGTCACTGGATATTTTCAGCTTCTAATTTTAACATACTTAGTACTGCATATTTTACTTTCTCAACTGCAATTTCAGAGCATTACCGAAGATCAGAGTCATACGTGCCCAGGTCTCGTGAAACTTGACCGGAGCCATTCGTTTCTCGATAATCTATACACGTTTCTCATGGTGTTGCAGAGAGACATTTTCATTTTTTAAGTGCTGTACAAATTGTAGAAACTTTATTTGTCATTTTTTACATGCGATATATAGGGTGCAAGTAAACTACAATCAGGCCAGAGATAGAATTGACTTGATAGGCGGGGAAAGTTCGAGGAACGGGAGTCTCTACTTTCTACTTTACTCCTAAAGGTCTCTTCACGCTGACATGCAAAGTGACTTGGGCAAATTTTATTCGATCGACAAATTAATGATCGATAAACCCAATTTATTCGTGACGTTTATTCGATCTAACGGTTAAAGTTTTATCTATATTCGACATTTGTATCTTGATACCCCGACTTCCGTTTGTACACCGGTATTACAAACACATTCTGCCCTACTTCGATCTTGTACTATTAAAACGTAATAGTACAAGAGGCGGTCCACAGTGGGTCATTTATGATCCACGTGTAAATAGTACACAGGTAGAAAAGTGTTCAGAGTAGAAAGTTACTTAAAACATGCTAATGGAGATGTGACACTAACGTGCTCAAAACCTGTTCCTTATGTACACCAATACATAGTAGAGTAAACACTATCCTACTAATAACTATATATATTTTTAGTACGTTTTAAGTTACTCTCTACTTTTAAAACTTCTTTACTTGTGTTCTGTTTTATGTAAGAAAACCATATTACTCTTTCTTCATTCCGTTGCATCATCTAGCTGCAGGTGTAACTCTTTCGTAATTTTGGAGCTGAAAATCCATACATATATGTACATATGTACGTAAATATAAAGCCTTGTGCTTTGGCAGTCTTGGCCAATACCTCGGTGAAAGGATTATCTTACGTATATAATATCTTTCGAACCAATCTTTTCGGTATTTTACTTTGTCGAGTTCATGGGAAGAGCAAAGTTCTATCTTCCTTCTACAAATCTTGTTTCGATTAAAGTGAATACAGTAAGGGTCAAACACTCTCTAACATTCTGTGAAGTACCACCAATGTATATGTGTTCTAATTGGATAATACATGGTTTTACAGTTCAGTTGATTTAAGTAATAAAGAATTAATTACACAATGAAAGCGAAGTTCTTAAAATAGACAATTAAATACTTCAACGAAACAGTGCTTCAATAAATTACGTCGAGTGTTTGACCACCGTAACGAGTGTAATTATAATAATTTAAACAATAGTAGTTAGAAGAATTAGCGATATTAAAGCTATTTGCCAAACCGACAATGTGGTTGGGTATTTTGTGTCTTGTGACAGTGTTGATTTTAAAAATATTGTTCGATTATAGACGACCCTACAAATTTCCACCAGGTGACATAAGTTTCTAATAACGATTTTAAGTTGAGTAAAAATTTAATAGCAGATATTTTTCATTCGTTTTGTTATTTAAGGCCCGCGAGGACTTCCCCTTATTGGGAACATGATCGATGTCGCAAATTTACTCAAAGAGACAAAATATTATGCCGATGTTTGGAATCAACTGGCTGACAAGTATGGTCCAGTCGTTGGTCTCAGATTAGGCTTCGATAAACCGGTGGTTATAGTTTCCGGAAAAGCTGCCATTACGGAAATGCTAAATCGACCAGAATTTGATGGCAGACCGGAAGGATTTATGTTTAAATACAGATGCGGCGGTATTCAACGAGGATTGGTATTCACAGATACAGATGTTTGGCAAAAACAAAGGAGGTATATTCGCAATAAAAATCGAATACTCGAAAACGAACACTTATGTAAACAATTATAATTATACAGGTTTGCATTGAGAACTCTAAGAGAGTTTGGCTTTGGAAAGTACACGATGGATTATATAATTCAGCAAGATGCAATTGCATTGAGGGATATTATTATTGAATTAACAAAAAATGAGGAAATGACAAATTTGCAGTCTCTCATTAGCGTAGCCATTTTTAGCAATTTATGGTTCATCATAGAAGGAACAAAGTACGTGGTTAGACTGAAGAAAATTAGATTAAAAAGTTACCGAATTTCAATTGTCATGATTTTTTATGTTTAGATTCGACGTGGGCACAGAAACCAAAGAATTAAAAGAAACAATACACAGAATTAAAGATATTCTTAAAAGTTCGAATATTTTCGGTGGCATTTTAAATTACTTTCCTTTTCTGAGGCACATATTCCCAGGATTAACAGGATTTTCATTATTCAAAGAGCGACAAGTCCAAATAGATGGCTTTTTTGTGGTAAGTCATAAAGAATTTTTTTCTCGAAAGTGCGTAGGATTTCGGAGGCATGTCTATTCACCAAAAATAATTGTAATTGACCCCCGCAACGAAAAATATTTTTTTCAAAATTATTTGAAATTGTTTAATTTCGATCTTGTATACATAAACTTACTAGCTGAACTTAATTAGAGACTTTGCATTTGACCTAAGATTCGTAAATAGGAGGTAGTTCCTTTATGAATAGCTCTGTTATACAGGGTGATTCGGTCACTAGTGTACTCAAAGGCCTCATGGTCCTTGAGTACACACGCGTGTATTATAATTACCTCATGTTTTCGTCTTTAACTAACGCTTTATTTTTAACTGTTATTATTATGTCTTTCAGGATGTAATATCGAAGCATAGGGAGAATAAAATGCGTGGCCAATCGACAAACTTTATAGATTCTTATTTGCAAGAAGTGGACGAACAAAAAGCAAAGTCATCTTTCTCTTCTTTCACAGGTAATTTTGTTTCCTGTAATTATTCTTAAGTTTAAGTTAAAATAAACAGTGGTCCTCATATCATATGATAATAATATATATTTTGAAATAAAAATGGTGCTCGTCACATTTCCGTCTCGTAGTGAGAACAGTCCTGAACAACACTTTCGCAAACCGATAAATAGGACAAGGTGGAACCAACACATGGCCACCCCGGCCGCCACGGTCTCTTGACCTCAATTCGTTACATTTTTACCTTTGGAGCCATTTAAAATCGTGTAAAAAACCGTTGTTAGTTTAATCTGCTCCGCGGAGTACGGAGTGTCTGTTCTCACGAGATGCAGACGGCAAAAGATCCCATATGCGATTGTAAATGTTCGTCTCTGCCCACTTTTTCCATGGATGAAATATTTTGTTTTAGAAAATCAATTAACGTACGTTTTAAAGGATTTGTTTATCGCTGGGGTAGATACTACGGACAATACCATTGGCTTCATAATCGCGTTCCTCGTAGTACATGAGGATGTGCAAAACAAAGTGCACGATGAAATTGATAAAGTCATAGGCAGGGATATTTGCCCTTCTCTTAGCGATAAAAATCGGTAAGATATATCGTGAACATCTTATAAGCGTATGGTTTAAAAGTAAGAAAGGAGCGTAGGTTGTTTAAAATTTCTTAATCTGAAAACTCTTTTTAAGGAGCTCTAAAAATATTTTTAAACAATTGCAATCTGATTCCTTTTTTAATTTCTACTATATTCGCTTATAGATTGCCATATCTGAACGCAGTCTTAACAGAAGTATCGAGAGTAGCGAACATCACTGCAACCACTATTCCACATAGAGCGTTAGCAGATTCGAATTTACTAGGTTTTGAAATTAAAAAGAATTATTCGTTGTTAGCGAATCTTAAAAGCGTTCACATGGACAAAGAACACTGGGGAGATCCAAAAGAGTTCCGTCCCGAAAGATTTATCGATGAAAATGGACAATTCGTCGATGACCCCTGGGTTATGCCTTTCGGATTAGGTAGTATTATCTTCTATTCTGCTAGAGATATAATTAATAAATGTAACTAAATCTTTGTTGTTATCTATTTATGTCCAGGTCGCAGAAAATGTCTGGGAGAAACCGCAGCAAAAAGTACGCTTTTTCTCTTTGCAGCATGCTTATTCCAAAAGCTGCATTTCAAGCTGCTGGAAGATCATCCGGAACCTTGCCTTCGAGGAATCGATGGCTTCATCCTTGCACCGCCTGAGATGGACATTATGGTCGTTCAAAGATATTGATACCAAAAATGGTAAGATTTTATTTATTAAGCTAAATCTATCCTTTAATACGACACTGTATACAATAAACGTGTAAAAACATTTGTCTCTAGTCCTTTCCTGAGATGATATTCTGAAAAATGTTTTTTCGACTCCTAACTTTAGGGGCTGTGAACATCCCTTGATATTTTACGCTTAAGTTTAATACAGAAAAATATCTTTTTATTGGGGTATGGGAAAATGAAGGAAGATAGATTGGTAGAAAGACAAAGTAACATTTATTATAAGAAGTATGTTATTACAAAAGTAAATGCGAAGGGTACAAACGAAAGAAATGTAATCAATAAGTAATATTCATGTCGTAGTCGTCCTTGTGATAAATGAAAACTTTTTTGAACATTATGTTAGGTCCCTTGAACGGGAAATCGTAGTAAGGCTTATCCAGAGGGAAACCAAATGATTTACCATCGAACACATAGTTGCCCCATATTCTAGAATAGAACGGTTCCTCCTTCGAGACTGGATTAATGTACAAGAACAATTGGAAAGGCATTCCTTCTTTTTTGCCTCTTGGTAACAGCAATCTTTCTGGGAATCCTGAGATTCGTTTGTTGTATGTGAATGGTTCGCTGGTATTCAAAGATCTCATCACCTTTTGGTAAAACAGTTCACTCGGTTCTTGATCGGGGCTCAGGAAGTAACAGTCTTTGCTGCTACGTGTGATTTTGTTTAGTCCTGCGTTCACTGTTGAAAATATACAAGAACTCGCATTATTATATAATTTCAGATTAATTTGCTTAATGTAATAATCAAAAAATGAATACTTACGATCGACGATCCAGTTGTCCATTTCGTAGAAATATTCCAAACTCTCTTGCAGGTCTATTAATTTGTAATGCGAGGTACTTGCTGGGCCAAGGAAGATCCTAATGGCTGCCTTCATTGGTTTGTCCGCGTTTACCGCGATGTGGAAGTTGAACGGTTTGTGATTCAAACGGTATTGCCTGACTTTGATGTAAAGTGTTTCGGCCTCTGCGTCGTCTTTGACCATTAAACCGTTGCTGATGGTCGTATCGAATTGATCGAAATACGTTATTAACTTATCAACGGCGAAAGATTGGATGTTTAGATTCGGGAAAACAATTTCTTCCATCGTGTATGGCTTCTCGCGCATTTTGAATCTGCAAGCATCGAATAACGTTAACTTACCCTTTGTTTCAATGGATAAAAAATGATTTTGAATGGTCACCTGCGATAGTAATCGAGAATCCTCTTGTACAGACGGTAGAAGGCGGGATCCCTCATAGAAGCGGAATAAGTTTCCAAAGCACTAGGAAGTATTTGATAGTTGGTCATAGATTCTAAATTGAAGCCTAGGATCTTCCTGCCAAAGGCGTCGATGCTGCCATAAAACTCTCTGTTGCAAGAGTCTGCGTTACCCTCGATCATGTTCCCGAGCATGTTCAGGCCTTCACGGGTGTAAATATTGTGCCATTTCCCGTTACTGCCCAGCACAAAGCCAGAATCGATCGCTGCAGTTAATCTAGATTCCATATCACTGATATCCTTTAACAAATGCAGTCGTATTAATCGATTGGTGCTTAATTAGACTACTCAGAAGAGAGTAAGACTTTGGGGGGCGACGATTTAAGCGAAACTTTGTCTGATGGTAGAGTTTAGGATAGATAAACATTAAGTAAGACTTTAGGGGGCGACGATTTAAGCGAAACTTTGTCTGATGGTAGAGTTTAGGATGGATAAACATTAAGTTATAAAACTCTTAGGTGCAAAGTGTCGTAGGGCCCATGAAATAATTTACAAGCAAAGTGAGGTCCTCACGGAAGATGATGGGGGCCTTGTCGAACGTAGGCTTGGGTCTTGGAATTATTTAGAGATGGGCTCAGTATCTCGATGTAGAAAGTGAACTTGTAAATTGTGGATGTGAGTACTGTGAATTGCGTTGGTGAACTTTGAGAATATATTGTTCTTACCTTGATGTATTTGTATTTGTAATACGGGTAGGAGATCCAGCTGGGCCTCTGAGCGAATGGTAATCCATTGTTGAAGGTCATCGTCGGGTAGTAACCGGGGTAGAAGGGTTTGTTCCAATTAAAGTCTTCGATCTTGGGCAGATCGTTGGCCAATCTTTCGAGATTGTATCTGTTCAACAATAGCTTATGACCGTATAAATATTCCTCACCGCGGTAAGAAGGGAAACCATATTCTTTGGACTCTTGCCAGAACGGGTACTCTTGCCGGAAGAAGAAGTAATACGAGTTTAGGCCGATATCCTCCACGAAATAGTTCAATTTGTTCTCCATGTAGTACTCGCGATTGAAGTACCAGCCAGAATAATTTGCGTTGATTACGTATGTTATGTTGTTTGGAGATTCCGAAACTGAAATTAAGCATTTGTTAACATTGGTGGCTTTGTGAAAACGCTCAACCGTGGTCGTTAGTAGCTAATATCAATTGATACGACATTTTTTCACCTTTCAGTCATAGGTAGTGCTTCTGAACTGACGTTAGAATTAAAGGTAAACGAGACTAAATAAAGTTCAGGACCAAATGAATGAGATAATTACCCAACATGCCGAAATCCTTGGGATGATGGGCCTTGTTAAGCACTTCGGAGTTGAAGAAACAGTATGGATAAAGTTCGTACATTGGCGGAAGTTGAATATATTTGGTGTCTGGCCTTTTCAGCACCGCGTTGTAAAGGGCAAAGATGAATTGGCCCTCGTTCACGTTAACCCTTGCCCACAGGGCTGTCTTGTAGAAAACTTCGAAGTCGTTCGCGTAATAGAAAAGGTCGAACAGAGCTGCCATTTCTTTCAGCAACTTTGGGTAGTAAACCGAAAACATTTCCCCGCGACCAAGCATTCCATTCTCGTACACGGAGAGGAATTTCATCGCGGCCTAAGAGAACAAAGAAAAGGAAAGAATAGTAATCTTTTGAAAATTATTAAATTCGCAAAGATTAACCTTTCGACTAGTTACTGACCTTGTTCCCGTAGGAATTGGCGTTTGCTTCGATGTTCCATGCTTGGCCCTCCTCGTACAGGTCACGATTCACCACCATAGGCTGGCTAACATGGTAGAGAAGATTGTAAACTTTCTTCTGCTTGAGAAGAAAGGCTGTGTCGGCCGTTTTTGTGTCGTAGTACGCCGCCTGGACGAACGAAACGGCCAGCAGCCCTAACAGCCACAGCCTCAGCATCTTGTATCGGGTGACAAACTGGATCCCAAAGCGTGGCTGGTTGTTCCGCTGATCATTCTTATACTCCATCATCCCCTCCTTGATTATTTATTATTCGTGAACGAGCAGTTTGTTCGGTACAGTGGAACGTCGATTATTGCAACGTCAATTAACAGAAATGTCAATTATAAAAAAGTCCATTATCGGTAAGGGCGAGGCAAGCACGTACAATATCGCGAGCAGGCCGCGGATGTTTATGCGAACGCATATTTTTAAAGAACGAAAACAGGGGCGTGCAACTCGTATAGAAATTTATTATGTAATTAGAGGATTGGAAAAGTATGTTTTAGTATTGGGATACGTGACCTCAACGCTCATAATAGTTGTGCAACAATCTTTGTAATGTCATTTTAAAGGCCAAACCCGATACTTTCGCGTGGTTAAATTCAATTTTCTCAAGCGCCTTTGTACGAAAAAATTCATTTTCGTAAAAACGATTTAAACACGATTAAACACGTTTCGATGTACGTACATGTTTGTATACGGTTACTTTAATCGTAATTTATTTATATTTTCGTAACGACAGATATAAATGTATTAAGACACGCTATCGAACGATGATAATTGTTATCGTGTAAAACACTTGCTTTTTACTCGAGATCATAGCTTTTCTTTCCCGTTAGTAGTCCATGCTTCGTTAATAACGTACGACGATTCTTTTGTCTGGCCGATAATTTAATGATTTATGCTGGAAAGGAAGCCGCTTTGTCTAAGCAGCTGCTACTTTATCGCGTAAATGTTTACTTGCATTGCTTTCGTTTTAATGACAGTTTAATATCCGTAAATAGTACTAATGTTCCCTCGTATAGAACTTTGGGAACGTTAAACGCACAATTTGAAACTGTTTAAAAGTGTTTATATCGTAGTATTATGAACAATTTTATGAACAAATAAAGGTCGTTTACAAAGACACATTGTTAGGCCAATAATCTCATCACAGACTACTAAACAAGTGTGACAACAACACCCGTGTTTTACGTGTTTGAGTACGCCAATAACAGTTCTCGTGCGTTTGTTTAATAAACAAATACTTACGCTAGGATCGTGGGAGAGTACGTAAGGGTTGAGTGAAATCTATGAGAATTAGTATAATTTCATTTTATTCTGTCTCTTTATACATCTCTTTCTCGAGGAAACTATGACCGGTGATAACTTAAAAATACCATGCTCGTATCTAAACGGGAACGTTCAGCTCCTCCATTTCCTTGTGATAGATAACCACATCGGTCAACATCATGTTAGGAACGGCGAAGTGTAAGGGGTCGACTGGTCGGTCCAAGGGGAATCCCATGGAACGTCCGTCGTAGGGCTGACGACCCCAGGCGGGCAGCACGATGTTCGTGAATTTCTTCTCATCGATCGGCGAAACCATAACGAAAAGCTTGTAGGTCATGCCCTCCTTCCTACCCTTGGGCAAGATGAGTCTTTCGGGGAATCCGGTGGTCTGCGTAGAGTAGCTGAAGGGGTCAGCGCTGTCGATGCTAGCCAGGATCTTCTTGTACAACGTGGTGCTGGAAACCTCGTCCGGCATCACGTACAGAGACTCGTGGCTGCTTCTGTCGATGTTGTTCATTCCAGCTTTCACTGAAAGAATAACCATTTTGTCAGTCGTAGAAGCTTAACGAAAGCTTCTCTTCCATCAACCCCTTGTTTACCCAGTTGTTACTAGATCCTAGAGTGCCTAATTATTTAATGATTCGTGAGGTATACGTACGGTCAACGACGAATTGGTCCATCTCGAGGAAGGTCATGTAGTTCTTCGTGAGGTCAAGCTCGTGTCCATAGACGTCGTGTTTAGGTCCCAAGAAGATGCGCACCATCGCTTTGGTGTTCTTGTCGCTGTTGACGGCGATGTGGTAGGTGAAGGGTTTGTGGTTCAGACGGTGCTGGCGAGCCATGATGAGAGTGTTCATGGCTTCCTTGTGGTTGTGGATCGACACGCCGTTGTTCAGCATCGAGTCGAAGTGATCAAAGTAAGTCATCAGCTTGTCCACGGTCACGGATTGTACCTCTACGCCAGAGAACAGCAAATCTTCCCTCGTGTACTTTGGAATGTTCTCCTTGTATCTAGAATTGTTCGAATCTTTAGATTTGCCTGGCTCTCTTAATTCGTTAGTTAGTTTGATGCAAACCTGAGGTAATAAGTGAGGATGTTCTTGTACATGCTGTAGAAGACAGGGTCCCTCAGGCTAGTGGTGAAGTATTCGAGGGCGCTGGGCACTATCTGATACTTTACGTTGGATTCCAAACCGAATCCTAAGATTTTCCTGGCGACGAGGTCCAATTCTCCGTATAATCTCGGGTTGACGCTGTCTGCGTTACCTTCTATGATGTTACCTAAAATGTTAAGTCCGTTCTCTGTGTAGATGTCGATGTGGTGGCCCTTGGAGTCTACGACGTAACCAAGATCGATGGCGGTTGAAATTCTGTTGTGGAGATCCTTGACCATCTGTAACGGATTTCGAAGATGGGCATCGTCAATGAACTTGTAAAAAGGACTTCTGAACCTGGCTTTTACCACTGGCAAGTACCATCACTGCTCATTACTGGTTATAATTAAAAATCTCACCTGAATTAATCTGTGCATTCGAAGAGGCACGACTGAATTCGATTCCCTGTGTGGGAGGGGAAGTCCATTGCGATGGTGCATCGTGGGGTAGAATCCATTTACAATAGGCCTGTCCACGCTCACGTACTCGATCTCGCCCAAGTCGTTTGCAAGTCTCTCCAAGTGGTATCTGAAACGAATTTAATTATTGTGTAAAGCCACTTGTCTCGTTCATACTTTTGTTCAGGAATAAAAAGATAACAAGAGCGTTATACCTGCACAATAATTGCTTGTGCACGAAGAAGTAGTATTCACCACGAGCTTGGCTTGGTAAGTTGTACATCTTGCTTGACATGAAGCGAGGGAAGACCTGGTTTATCAAGAAGTAAAAGTTGTTCAGCTCAACATCCTCGGTGAAGTAACTCATTTTCAATTCGGGTGTATCTTTCCTCGTCACGTACCAGCCACTGTAGTTTGCTGGAAGTACGTAGTGGTTGACACCCTCCACCGTCTTCGTCACGCCCATCGCTGAATTAAAACAATTTTCATTAAAATAGGCTCCTCATTAACTTCTATTAGTACAAAATTTAAACAAGTGTTTATTCGTTAGTTTATTGGTTCTCAAAGGTACCATTGTCATCGTATCGAAGAAATGGACGACGTACGAATAGAAGAGCAAATTAGCACAGTTTATCGTCTTCTTTGACCTATAAAATGAGTTGCACTAACCTACGTCGCCCATAGCAATGTTGTAAGCTCTTTGCATGACGTCGTCGTTGAAGAACATGTTGGGCAACAGTTCGTACAACGGCGGCAGCTTGAAATGCTTGGTGTCAGGACGATGCATGATAGCCACGCTCAAACTGTAAGTGAACATCATCTCGTTCACGTTGAATCTGGCCCAGACAGCCGTGTTGTAGAAGGCGTCAAAGTTCTTCGCGCTGTAGAGGACTCGGAAAAGCACCACAGCCTGATGGCGCATTTCAGGGTTCGAGACCGTGAACACTTGTCCGCGTGGCAGGATTCCATGTTTCAGAAGGTCCAAGAACTCGGTGATTGCTTCCTGGAATTAATTATCATTTTTAAATTCAAAGGCTCAAAATGCCAAAGAAGACAAAGGGAGTAACTCGATGAATCTTGTATGTACCGTGGAAATTAATGGAAGAAATGAATAGAACAGTCTCCAAGCTTATGTTGCTGATATTTTCAAAGAAATAGAAATAGAATCGATGGGAAATCGATTGCTTCCTGGGATTAATTAACGTTTTTAAATTCAAGAGCTCAAAATGCCGAAGAAGACAAAGGGAGTAACTCGATGAATCTTGTATGTACCGTGGAAATTAATGAAAGAAATGTTATAGAAGTCTCCAGCTTACGTTGCAGACATTTTCAGAAGAATAGAAATAGAAATGGTGGGAGATTTCACCTTGTCCGAGAACTTGTCGACGTTGTCAGCGACGTTAAAGCGTCGCGATTTCTGGATGAGTTCTGGGAAGAAGATGGTGGGTTGGTCGACATGCCAGAAGAGCTCGTAGATGATCTTCTGCTGGACGAGGTGCGACTTGTCGGTGACCTGGCTTGGAATTTGCACAGCCTGCGCCAGGAAGAAGCAGCCGGCCAAAATGCACAGAACGGATCTCATCTTCGCGATCATCGTTGAACCAAAGTTGGATTAACCGAATTTGTCGAGAGATTTATATACCGTGCTTCTTATGACACTGGTCCTGATAACAGGTTGATAATGTATCAGGGTCGATTTAGACCACGGTCGCGAGGGTGGTTAATCGCTTTATCTTCTTTTTCGCTTCTGTTTCGCAACCGTTTACGTTGATAGGGTGAGATTCAGCCAAAACCAGGCTCTTTCCATCAAAAATTGACTACGATACTATCTTTAATAACAAATTAATATTTTTTATTGGATCGTACATATACTTTCCAAAATAAAATATTTTACTGCTTGGAAAGATTTGTTTGAACTAAATTTTATTCGAAGGTTGTTTGAAAAATATTTCATTACTCTAATTTATTATCAGATGATACAATATCTTCATTTATTTTTACAAGAATAAAATAATTTAATTTGGGAGAATTTTATTTCTTAAAAAGATTCTTTAAAATACGATTTTAATCGAAGGTTTCTTGGAAAATATTTTTTGTTACAATATTTTATTATTTTAATTTATTATAAGGAAATACAATATCTATATTCATTATCAATTGCATAGTTACAATTTTTTTTATAATATTGTATAAATATTTATAATATTTAATTAGTTTTCGATTATCTACTATTGATTAGGTTTGTCGTGGTCTGGAACAAACCGATTAATCGAAATATCATCGTGTTTACATGAAATAACGATAATATACTTTCTCCGGCTGCATGATCCGACACAGCAGATTTTAATGTCAAAGGTGACCGACAATCGTATAGTAGATTTCATTGGTCAAAGGATAACCTGATGTTATTTAACGAAAATTGAATATCTATCGGTATGTTATGTATGTATGTATTTCTTAAAATTTATTTCACGTTCCAAATTAATCTAAGCTTATTTTTTAATGCTTCGGGAGAAAAGAATACAAGTATTTTATTTTCTGACAATAAATTAAATAAATAAGATATTTTATATAATCACAGAAATATTTCCACGTAATATTTGAATAAAATCCTATTTTAAAAAATTATTTCAATGAATAAAATATTTCATTTTAATAATTTGAAGCATCATACTTTCTCTTTGATTAATAAATACGTGTTTAAAAGAGTTCTTAATTCGAAAGTAAATTGTGAAAAAAGAGTACAGTAGTTGTACTAAAAAGGAATTTGCTGATGATGAATTTTTTAAAAATAAAGCGCCATTTGTTTCTGCGCCACCTACAGTTCTTTTGAATTACTACTTTTGTACGGTGTGTCTTTTGTCTGTAACGAAGCGTCGACGAGGATGCCTCGTGTACGTAGGTAGGTACTTTAAAAGGTGTTTCTGAGAGGAAATTTTGCTCATTTGAACCCCCAAATTCCCACAAAATTAAAATAATAAAATACTGTACACTCTAAAAGAAATATTTTCCAAGTAACTTTCGAATAAAGTACTTGCAACTTAAATTTCTTTACTTCGTTTAATGCTCCTTGTAAAAGAAAGCAAAAATTTCGAGATTTTCATTTCTTTTACGTTGCATCGGTTTATATTACAATATTATGAAATAATTATTTCCAAATGACCATGATTATGTCACTGTCATAATTATCAGAGATAATTCCACCTCTGTTATCTTCATTAAGTCGTTTATTTGTTGCATACATACAACTGTCATGGCGTAACAATATCTTTTTAGTCATAATCGAACAAAATATTTCACAACTAAGAAAGAAATGAAATTTTGCTCATTTCTCTATCATTCTTAAGAAATTATAGTAAAAAGTTTATTGCATAATTTGTAAATTACTTTTTTCAGTCGAAATTCCGAGTTGTAGGCTTTTATTATAAATAAAACTAGTTTATTCTATTTTTATAGGCTGACTTACTGCGATCAGTGTTGCATTATTGATATAAATATGAAAAATAATTTAAATATTTTTTATTGCTTATATTTTTTTGGCAAATATTTTTCCTATTTGGAAAGTGATTAATTTTCAACGAAGTATTTTATTTATAATGATAAAAATAAAGAACTAAATCAATATAAATAAAATTTTCAGACAATTTCAACTTAGTTATAGTTTATAGGAAATCCAATTCTAATTACTCATGTTCAGAATTTCTGTCTGCCTATTAATATATTTTTCTATTTTGTTCCAGATCAATTCAAAATCAACTGAGCAAATTTTGAGTAGGTGAGTACCATAATTCTGTTCTCTAGATATAGTAATATCTACTGTGCAAAGCTGGTAAGATGATTAACAGGTATTGGCATACTTCATCCCTGTCTTTAATGTTCCTTCAGTTGCCATCATTCTGTTCTTCTTGGTGGTAGTATCAAATATTAGATATTAAAAATAAGATCGACGAATAATTTGTTTGGTACACTCAGAAAATTGTTTGCTTTATCATAGTTATATGTTCAGGATTTTATTGAAAAGATAATTATTATAATACTAGGTTTTATTTGGAAATGAAGGCATATTTTACAAATTTAGACAGCATAATATTTCATTATTCAAATTGATTTTTATTATCACATTCAAATATGAATAAACTTGAGCATTAAGTTAATTTATTGGCATAGAAACACTCAGACGCGAATATTGTTACATACAGTCACGTTCAAACACAGATACACACGGTCGCTGTTACTCACACTGGAATACAAACATTCAGATGTGGATATTGTCACATACAATCACATTCAGCTACAGATAAACGCAATATCATTTACATTACCGCCAAATGCGATTATTTTCACGTACAATCACATACAGACACACATCCATGCTATTATCGCCACATATCAATGAATTTGACGATATTTTCATACAACCATCGAGATACCATCGCATGGGGATGCAAGTGACTGACTTTGTTGGTGAGAAAAAACGAAAGAAATTTTTTAGAAATCTTTATTCGTTGATTTTTTAGTCATAATTTAACAAAGGAAAGGACTCTCGCTATAAACGATTCCTTTAGTACTTCAGTTCTTTGTCCAACACGCTGTAGATGTTGACGTCTTTCATGAACATGTTAGGAACAGTGTAGTTCCAGCCAAAGACTGGTCTGTCCAGGGGGAATCCCAGGGACTTGCCATCGAACATTATTTTACCGAACATGGGGAACTCGTAAGCGTTCACGTTGCTCTCGTCGTACTGGCTCAGGAAGAAGAACATTTTGTAGGGCACTCCTTCCGGTTTGCCTTTAGGCAGACTGAGACGGTTCACGAAACCGAACTCTCTTTCAGAATACATGAAAGGCTCGCTTCCGCCTATTGCCTTCTTCAGCTTCTCGATGAATATGTCGCTGGGCATCATGTCCTGCATCGTCATGAACGAATCTGTGCTGCGGCGGTCGATGTTGTTGCTTCCAGGACGAACTAATGGACAAAACGTGTTAGTTGAAGATCGACACGCTAACAGAGAGCTAACAAATTTAGTTAAAGCAAGAACAACTAACGTGATACGACGAACTTGTCCATTTCTACAAAGTATTTGTAGTATTTGGTCAGATACAAGGCGGTCTGTGTGATGTCGTCGAAGGCAGGGCCGAGGAAGATTCGAAGGACAGCCTTGGTCTCTTTGTCGGAGTTAATGGTGAATCTGTAGTTGAAGGGCTGGTAATTGAGACAGAGACGACGAGCCTTCAGACGGAAGGACACGCCACGGTTGAAGTTCTCCACGGATACAGCGCTGTTGACCAGAGTGTCGCAGTTGTCGAAGAAGGTCGTCAGTTTGTCCACGTTCACGGACTCGATCCTCACTCCGGGGAACTGCAACTCGGACTGGCTGTAGGAGCGTTGGTTTTCCTTGTATCTGCAAACGTAGAAATCATTAGCTCGGTGAATAGACAGTGTCGTAAGGCTGTTAGGAAATAGTACCTGAAGAAGCAAGTCATGATTCTCTTGTAGAGCATGTAGAAAGCTGGGTCCCTCATGTTGGTGCAGTAAGACTGAAGAGCGCTAGGGATTATCTTGTTCCTGTTCCTCTGTTCCATGCTGAAACCAAGTATGTCACGAGCTAGGGCGTCGTACATTCCATAGAATCTTTTGTTGCTTGAGTCGACGTTTCCTTCGATCATGTTAGCGAGCATGCCCAGGCCTTTAGGTGTGTAGATGTCCACTTGTTTCCCTTGGCTGTCCACGAAGTAACCAGAGTCGACAGCGTCCATTATACGAGACTCCAGCCTGTTTATTTCCTGAAATATTAAATGAAAGGGTTTATTATCACTGTTGTAAAATAGGATTTCCTGGATTGTTCATTCACCTTGAGGTATTTATATTTGTAGTAGGGTACCGACGAGTATCGGTTCCTCTGGGGGATTGATATTCCGTTGGAGTACGTCAGGGTGGAGTAGTATCCAGGGTAGATGGGTTTGTACCAATCGAAGTCTTCTATCTCGCCCAAGTCGTTGGACAACCGTTCGAGGTTGTACCTGGCCAATAGTTGTTTGTGAACAAAGTAGTAAAACTGTCCGCGAACCTCAGGAGGAATACCAGACTGTTTGCTGCTCAGCCAGAATGGGAACACTTGTCGGAAGTAGTAATAGAAGGCGTTCAGTCCGACGTCCTCCATGAAGTAGTCCAGCTTGTATTCACCGTTTACTCTTGGCATGTAGGCACCGGTGTAATTTGCGTAGATCATGTAAGTCTCCGCATTTTCGACTCCAGGTGCTCCACCGAAGCCTGAAACAATTTTTTTTTCGAACAATTCGTACGGAAAATTTGATCGTGTTTGAAATAAAGCGCCATGTGTTTCTGCGCCATCTAGAGTCCTTCTGACTTACTATTATTGTAATGTGCGTCTTTCGTCTGTAACGAAGCCTCGTGTGCATTAAAGGGTGTCGTTAAGAGGAAGTTTTGCTCATCTGAACCCCCAAATTCTCAAAGAAAGGTAGGTGATATATTTACCTCTGGCCATCTTGATGTTCTGTGCTTCTTGGATCACGTCAGAGGCGTAGAAGAGGTTAGGATAGATTTCGTAGATGGGAGGCAGTCTCATGTACTTGCAGTCGTTTCTGTACAACACTGCAACCGTGAAGGCTGTGGTGAAGAGACCAGAGTTCAAGTAAACGCGGGCCCAGGATGCAGTTTTGTAGAATGTTTGGAAGTCTTTAGCGGAAGTTAACAGCTCGAACAAAGCCTGCATTTCCTGTAACTGCTCGCTGTTGAACGGAGAGAAAATAGCATTGCGGCTTAACAGGACCCCCTGTTTGTAGCCCCATACGAACTTCTGCACTGCGGACTGAAAGAAAATGGTCAATTAACAATTTAAATAAAAGTGTAGCGTTTAATTATACTCTTCAAGGATAAGAAATTGCAAGGACTTTATTGTATTCGGATGAAACGGACAATTTAAAGTTGGAGGTTCTAAATAGATAGTTACCTTGTCTTGGAACATGTCAATGTTGCTTTCGAGATTGAAGTTTCTGCCTACATTGTAGAATTCGGCGTCGATTAGGTCGTTTTGCCGAACGTAGAGCAGAAGTTCGTAAATCTTCTTCTGTTTGTGCAGGAAGTCCATGTCAGCCGTGTGGCTTCCGGTGACCTTCATGCCCTGTGCGGCGCATACTGCGCACAGAGCCACGAGCAACGCTATCTTCAACATCCCTTACGAATTGCGGCCAAACCTCGAAGGAAGTTCAACGTTAAGTAGCTGGTCCTTCGACCATCGACAGCTTTTATACTTTATTCGTAACATAGTAATCGCTTTGAACTCATGACCCATATCGCGTTCCCAAGATATCGTGTGCCATCAATTGCACGTATATTTTCGGGATTGTTAACAAGCGGATCTCTTAAAAAACCACTGGCGATTTATTTGCTAAAAAAAAAAATACGTCGCGTTGTTCGTTTCTCGATAAACTCGATGCGATTTCGGTGGATTTCGTACGGTATCATTTGGCAACCATTTTGTAATATCTCTGTTTCTTATTTTGGTAGAATATTCCGTGGTCTTTAAACTTTTTCGTTGGTATTTAATTTTTAATTTTTCTCTGACTAGAAATAAGTATTTAATAGTCTCAAACGAGTTCGTTCGCCATCTTGGATGCCACCAAAGGCTTGAGAACTCGATGTGATTTTGATAGATTAGTATTTTCGTACGGTATCATTTGGGAACCATTTTATAATGTCTCTGTTTTTTTATTTTGGTAGAATATTCCGTGGTCTTTAAACTTTTTCGTTGGTATTTAATTTTTAATTTTTCTCTGTCTAGAAATAAGTATTTAATATTCTCACACGAGTTCGTTCGCCATCTTGGATGCCACCAAAGGCTTGCGAACTCGATGTGATTTGGATAGATTAGTATTTTTGTACTATCTTTGTTTTTTATTTTGGTGGTGGAATATTCTGTGGTATTTAATTTTTTATTTATAAACGCTTATAGTAGTCCAGTTTTTAAATTTATAGTGGATAGGTCCATTAATTTATGCTGCTTCTTTAGCAATCTACCAATACTAGACAAAATTTATTTAATATTAAGAAAACAGTGGGGTTTGATGTCTTTTTGTCGTTTCTTCAATATTCGACTATAAAATTTGCATAATAATTTATTTACAGACAGTAAATTGAAAAAGTAAAATACTTTATACTGTAACGAAAATATTTTTTCAGTAGCGTTCGAATAAAATGCTATTTTAAAGAACATTTCCAACAAATAAAATATTTATTTGCTATTTGCTAATTAAAATAGTATTTTATCCCGTCTCTTTATTGATTAAATTATTTTCAATAACACCCTTTACGAAACTAAACTTTCTCCGGTTGTTTGTCACTTTTGTCGTAATCTATCAAAACAGTGATACATTCGATATACATGTTTTGACATTGCTCACCACGCGGTGGAATTAACCAGCAGATGCTACTCACCTATTCGTTGACCCGTGGATCATGCAGGGTATATCAAATCATGCTCATAAAATCGCCATCGACGGACAAAAACAATAAAAATTCATCCCTGTAAACATTTGTCCTGTTCGATCATTTTAAATCTTGCGAACATTTTTATAGTCTCAAAATTAATTAGAGTAAAATCGTCTGAAGTGTCTATTTTCTAAGAAAAGGCATCAAGCTACCAAATTTTATTTCTTTTTTAACGATTTCGTAAAGCGACGATTGATTAGTTATTTACAAACATTTCAGATAGCTTTTAATTATATCAATTACATCAGAGATTAAACTCATTAAAAGTAATCGATAACATGCATCACGAGATAGATATATGTATGCATTGATTCGAGTATTATTCTAAAAGATTATTTTCCAAATTTGACGATATATTATTATATAAAGCTCTATCTTCGTGTTAAATGACGCAGAACCATAGTGATGTCGATAACCTTGCCGAACTTGGCGATTATTATAATATATTCATTTTTTACTCATGTTCTGCCATTATGTATATCTATATGTATATACAAAATGATCATTTTAGAAGTTACAGATCAAATATTTCGTAAATAATGCATTTTCAAGAGAAGTGTTTCAAATAAGTTTTTTTGTTTCGAGGTAGAAATGCAGCCATCTTGTTTATTTTTTATTTCTCGAATGTTTTTAATGTCATTCAAATGTGAACTTTGTTCTTTTAAATGGAAACAGTAGTAGTAGGACACATTTTTTTATCACACTTCTTATTCAATAGAATTAATAAAAATATTACTTCAAATAAACAAAATTTCTCAAGAATAAAACACTTTTATTTCTGAAATCCATAGTAAAATATTTTATTTTGATAATTCAAACCAAAAGGTGAAACATTTTAAAAAAGAATTAAGCTATTTATTTTTTGATAATAAATTAACTATACCAGAAATATTTTCCAATGACTTTCGACTAAATTACTATTTTAAACAATCGTTTCGACGAATTAAATAAAATATTTTCGAAAATACATGTGTAATCTGAAATAAATTATTTATTTACTAATTAAAATAGTATTTTACCTGGCTCTGCCGAAAGGTTCCTCGCGTTTCACCTCCATTGAAGCCAAAGGCTTATTTTTTATAAACAAATTAACTTCGAAACTCCGTAATTTACAACAGCAAATCAATTTTTTTTTTTTTATTTGCACCAGCCCGTCTGAATTTCTCCATCTTCTTTTTTTAACAATTCTAACACAGTTTTGATTAAATCTAATTCTTTTATTATTCAACACCATTGCCTGTTTCACACTTCTTAACTCTCTGACGTTTAACTACAGAATTACAAGATATTGTATTCAAACATGAATTTGACGAAGTTGATGCAATAATACAGCTTCATTGTGTCAGCCATTAAATATAGGCTATCCAATTACTATTTAGTTAACAATATTCTCCCAAATCTAACGTTAGTCGCGTTACAAGAGATGCAATAAATATTTCCATACAGCACATAAGAACTATAGCTACATCTTCCATTTTTAAGAATTTTGAAATTATATACAGGGTGTTCGACCCTGGGAAAAATTTTAATGGGGGATTCTAGAGGCCAAAATAAGACGGAAATCAAGAATGCCAATTTGTTGATGGAGCCTTCGTTAAAAAGTTATTAACGTTTATAGTTTCGCCCGTGATGAATTTTTTTCTCGAAAATGCGCAAGATTTCGAGGGTATGTCTATTCACCAAAAATGATTGTAATTGACCCCCGCAACCGAAAATAATTTTTTTAGAACGATTTGAAACTTATCGATTTCGCCGAAAAATTTAGGCACCTACCCCCTTCGATTTTTCATAAAAATTCGTTTTTGCTTTTTAGTCATTTTATTTGACGCCCTACAGAAAAGTTGTCTAATACTTTTTTGTAGGTACCCATGAGCTCTACTTCAGAAAAAAGTTTCATTGAAATATATTCACTATTGTAGGAGTTATGGTCGTTTGAAAGTTGGACCATTTTTATGGGGTTTTTCTTACTTTACGGGATCAAAGAATAACTTGTTCAGTATTATTAGACTTTCTACATATTCTACACTAAAATACGCGCCGTTTGCCTTTTTAAACATTAAAATCGTCCAATCCATTCAGAAGTTATGACATTTTAAAGATTCGCATGAAATTTTCGAGCTACATAAACTATATTTTCGATTAGCAATTTTTTTCTCGAAAGTGCATAAGATTTCGGGGGTATGTCTATTCACCAAAAATGATTGTAATTGACCCCCGCAACCGAAAATAATTTTTTTAGAACGATTTGAAATTTTTAAATTTAATTGTTAATAACTTTTTAACGAAGCCTCCGTCAACAAATTGGTATTCTTGATTTTCGTCTTATTTTGGCCTCCAGAAACCCTCATTAAAATTTTTGTTTTGTTAGGACAAATAAATAAATTAATTAAGAAAACAGATGGTCAAGTTTTTCTCAGAGTTTTTATTATCCTTATAATAATATTAAAATTCTTATCAATATAATTAAACTCTTATTTAAATGATAAAACAATTCTCGAACATTTGCATTACAAGAAACAACTCTAAAATTTTCATCGAATCTTTTTAGTTAAGGAATGACTATGATAAATAATCGAACTATGATAGATTATTTATGGATTACACTTAATTCGAAATTGTAACCGATAGAAAATAATTGATATTGAATTCCAGTATTTATAATTACCACTAACTTAACCGAACGATTATATACTCTATAGCTAATTTTAAAAATAATTAATAGTATATCTGACAATAGTATTATACAATATTATTTTTTTTTTTTTTTTTGTCGAATGATTAATTGATCAACAAATTAATTCCAAGTATTCTATGAATTTGTAAACAAAATAATTAAGGGGTAATTCCGATTTAGAATTTCGAAAAAATGTATTTCCATTCTAAAAAATTGCTATGTATACTCGAGACATGCCCACTACAAATCAAAGTAGAATTCTCTTTTTTAAAAAATAACAAAAAAGGTGTAAAAATTGCCTAAATCGGAATATTCCCTTAAAATATCGATCGAATACATTTAACAATAATTCTACTTTTTCGTACGATTTTGTACACTGGCTCTAACTTAGAGCCTCTAGGGGCATTCGAGATCTCACTGAAAGTTTCCTTTTTTCTTTCCCTTCTCGATATTCAGCGGTGTCTTCTTTTTCTTTTTGGAAATAAATACTTCTATAGAATTCGGTCGCGAAAGGAAAGTGAATTTTCACAGAAACGAAATGTGGATCAAAGCATCGGTCAATGATGAAGCCCTCCGACTTTTAGCTTTTTCGATTGACGTATAGTTCTGCTCGCTTCGCTATCGGAAGACTCAGACTCTGTGTCGTTGTACCCAGACATTGGTACGCCTTCTGATTTCACTTCGCAAGTTTCCGCTGCAAAATTTCCCGTTATCTTTGCTTTTTCTAGTGCTCGAACTATAAATAATACATTTCGAGGTGATAGAAATATCGTATTTCAAAAAGTTTCAGAGTTGATTGATAATTGTTCGATATGGTCCAGTCGAGGAAATCGAAAATTCCTTATTTAGATATCAAAAGCACACGAGAAAGACAGAATAAGTCTTGAAGGACATGATATTAAATAGTTAAATTATTTAGATATGCTAAAAGAAACATTCGATTTATTCGATGCTATCCAAAATAATTTAATTATCTTTCAGACATTTTGATTCCAATTTGCAAAACGGTATACATTAAAAACAATTTGAACAGACATAAATATCAAACAAAATTCATAGTTATTCTACTTAATTGATTACTTTGAGATTAGAGATTATAAAGTAATTACTTTGAGACTCCAAGAGATTATTCTGACGCTTCAGGTCGTCGATGTCCTGCTGGTGTGAGGAATTCTTACGGCGCATGAATTGTATGTATTCTGCAGCCTTCTTAAGTATCTGTGCTCTGCTTGCAACCTTCTCACCCTGCAGAGCCGGTACAGAGTCTCTGAGACTCGAGAAGCTGTCCTTAATATGGTCTCTACGTTTCCGTTCCAAAGCATTATGATGTGCACGTTTCTCTGCCTAGAAACGCGTAGTTAGTATTCTCAAACGACTACATTCACCATCTTGAGTGCCACCAAAGGCCAAAAGACTGGATTTTGAAGTTTAATCGTTAGAAATGGATTGACTTATTTAATAGTAACATTACATACTATATAAAATACTAGAACGTTAATTCGAAGCTTCGATCGAATTCCAAACTACTTAAAGAGAAATATTATTATATTTCGTGACTGTTTGGTAAACGTCAAGCTAACCTCAAAAACATTTCAAGCTTGAATTTCTTGGACTAATTACGTTAGTATCGTTGATCGAGTGGCAATTAATAATGGGAACTGGATTCGAAAGGAAATAAGATTAAAGGAAATAGAAGGAATTTACTTACTTGAGAATAATATTGCGTGTTATTCGAATGCCTCTGTCTAGAGTCGGAGTCGTCGCCTTCCTAAAAAACGATGCCTTTAAGAAGACTAATTGAAACGACGTTTTTAAGGACTTACATCGCTCTCAATGTCGATTTCACGATCATCGTCACTCATTCTAATTTCCTTGGACGACTAGCAATTGGTAAACAAATAGCTCTTATCGAATACTTTTACTGTTTGCATGCATACAAATCCATACAAGTTTGTCGTGGAATAGTTCCTATTCTCCACGCTAGATGGATTTCTCGACAAACTTTAGCGTTTTAGCACCAGGGGACTCGACAAACTTCGGCTTTTTGTTGTAGGTGGCTGTGCAAATTATGTATATCACCAATGGGTCACACTTCCTTTTACTTGTAGACAGGATGCATCATGGACAAACTAAACGTTTGAGGTGTAGTGTGTGGATGGCAGGCTTTGTATCAAATTAAATAGACATTCTAATTAAACATTTTATTAACAACATATGTATATAAGTTTGTACATTGAGAGCTTGTAACAGACTGCATGAATCCTTTTGTCTTAATTAATAAATAAATAAATATCAAATAAAGACAGATGAAATATATATATGAATCTTCTCAACCAACAGTAGCCTGCAAATTCTTAATTCCTAAATCGCCACTGCAATAAATGACGGCTTTTAATGAGGTAATACTCGATAATTTATTAATTACTCTTTTCCTGAGATTAATTTATGAACTTTTAGAGTTTAAGAATATAGCTGAGACCCTTAGCAACATTCAAGGATACTTTTTAGAGCCATGGCATGCGTTATTAAATAGTTATTAAACAATACACACTTTAGGGATCTATCGCTAATAATTAATTAATTAGAGCAAGGAGCGTAGTAAAATTGGCCCTTGAATGTTGCTAGGGATGTCTACTTTGTTCTCTAATAGCCTAAATATATGTGTCATTGTTGAAAACAAGATAATTCATCGATTAAAGTCGACAGTGGTAAAAATTTACTTTCCTCTACTTTTCTTCCACTAATTACTTAATTTTTCTTCTATTCTAAAGTTAAAAAAAATAATTCGAAACTAATTAAGTTATTTAACCATCTTTCTATGCATTATTTTATCTAATTAATTAGTTATAAACAATTTCTGGAGGCGATATGTACTTGTTCGAATATTGCGCCAAAATTGGCAAGGTATAGTATCGCCATCTATCGGAATCTTAGAGGAAGTATCCGGAGTAACCTCCCCTTGCCCCCCAAGGTTTGGTGCACACGAATGGTATCGCCATCTAAGAACAGGTTTCGTACTAAACAAAGTACAGCTACCCCCACTCCTGCTACTCCTGATATGCAGTATGCACCTTGATTATTCGTTAATAATTCCTTTTCTGAGAATAAAATATGAACTTTTAGAATTGAATAATATAGAATAGACCCTTGGCAACATTCAGGGATAGATTTTGTACCCATGGCATGCGTTATTAAATAGTTATTAAACAATACACACTTTAGGAATCTATCGCTAATAATTAATTAATTAAAGCAAGGAGCGTAGTAAAATTGGCCCTTGAATGTTGCTAGGGATGTCTACTTTGTTCTCTAATAGTCAAAATATGTGTGTCGTTGTTGAAAACTTCATAATTCATCGATTAAAGTTGACAGTGCTAAAAATTTACTTTCCTCTACTTTTCTCCCATTAATTCCTTAATTTCTTTCATTCTAAAGTTAAAAATAAATAATTCGAATCTAATTAAGTTATTCGACCATCTTTCTATACATTATTTCATCTAATTAGTTAGTTATAAACGATTATTGGAAGCGATCCTTATTCAAATACTGCGCCAAAAGTGACAAGGTATAGTATCGCCATCTATCGGAATCTTAGAGGAAGTATCCGGAGTAACCTCCCCTTGCCCCCCAAGGTTTGGTGCACACGAATGGTATCGCCATCTAAGAACAGGTTTTGTACTAAACAAAGTACAGCTACCCCCACTCCTGCTACTCCTAATACGCAATATGTACCTTGATTATTTGTTAATAACTCCTTTTCTGGAAATAAAATATGAACTTTTAGAATCCAAGAATATAGTACAGACCCTTGGCAACATTCAGGGATACTTTTTATATCCATGGCATGCGTTATTAAATAGTTATTAATCAATATCGGGAAGTCGGCACACGTTTTCGAACTTTTTAACGTGACACCTTAGGGATCTATCGCTAATAAATAATTAATTAGAGCGAGGAGCGGTGCAAAATTGGTCCTTAAATGTTGCTAGAGATGTCTACTATATTCTCTAATAGCCAAAATATGCGTGGCATTGTTAAAAAGTTGATAATTCATGGATTGAAGCAGGCGGTGATACAGCCGTAAGTGTTCCGACTTCCGATATTTGTTAATAACTATTTAATAACGCATGCCATGGGTATAAAAAGTATCCCAGAATGTTGTCAAGGGTCTCAGCTATATTCTTAAACTCTAAAAGTTCATATTTTATTCCCAGAAAAGAAGTTATTAACGAATATGTAATCAAGGTACTGCATATCAGGAGTAGCAGGAGTGGGGGTAGCTGTACTTTGTTTAGTACAAAACCTGTTCTTAGATGGCGATACCATTCGTGTGCACCAAACCTTGGGGGGCAAGGGGAGGTTACTCCGGGTACTTCCTCTAAGATTCCGATAGATGGCGACACTTTGTCAATTTTGGCGCAATATTCGAACAAGTACATATCACCTCCAGAAATTGTTTATAATTAATTAATTATATAAGAAAATGAAAATAAAGGTAGGGGAGAGTGTAAATAAAAGTCACGAAAAATAGATACTGTGATTTTAATATTTTTAATAATAAAAACGTAAGGAATGTCTTACACTTTTCAAATATCTTGAAATATTGAAAACACTGTTACAAATAAATTAAATTATCATCGAGACTTATTCTAAAACACATATGAAATGTATATTTTGTAACGATATTCATTTTAACAACAAATGTCAATTGTAAATCGAATTCTCTGTCTTGTAGTACTGTTCCTTAAGGATTTCGTCATACTGTTTCTAAAATCAATTTTGCATTCATTTAATACTAAGGAATAACAATGTTAATCCTTCGCTCTGTTTGATTTCTTCAATAGACGTCGCTGAAGACATTTGTTAATGAATGATCCAAGTGATGTTTTGTAATATCCCCTTCTTTCCTCATGAACGGATTTTCTTATGTAATTCCTATGTTGATCTAAAAATAAATTTTTAATACTTCTATATGTTTCATAAAGAGATCAACAGTCCATCATAAAAATACAAATACGATAATACAATGGGTGTGCATCATATTATCGCAAATGTATAGTAAGAGAATATGAATAATTCGTTCTGTACTAATGGAAACTTACAAATCTGAACACAATGAGTTTAAATCTTGAGGTATGAGGTATCGCGCATGCGGAGATAAATCAACAAATGGATCACCTTCATTTTTAAATCTTTCAAATCCTTTTAATCTGAAATATAATACAATACACCAATAATATTTGTCTTTGAATATAAGAATATAATGGTCATAATTTATTAAAAATCTGATGTTTTCTACAAAGTATATTTATACTGACCTTACGATAAAATGTTTACGCTGCTCCAGCGGTGAATGTTCAACATTGCGTTTCGCTAGATTAAATATTGTAAGAAATACTGTGTCACGAAAATCACCAATTTCTATGGCATCATATTGTTTAGAATTCTTTACGATAAAATCGGTTTTAGGTGTTCGTGTGATTAAAGATCGCATTGCTGGGATATCGATCCAAATAACGCGATATCCCTTATCGAGCATTTCAGCAAACCAATCAGAACCACCGATCTCAGCCACGTAATTCCACTCTGTTCCATCGTACCAATCATGTACCTATAAAATGTAGAACATTAAACAATGTGCAAAGTATAAAATATCATTGCACTCTTGAAGACAAAAGCAGCTTTAACTTACGCAACAATGGCAAACTCTCTGAAGCATTTCTCGAAAATCTTTCATTAATGCCATAAAAGATTCAGAGCTTTTAGGATATAACAGTACAATATCTGTGTTTAGAGCATGAATGCTTTCACATGATGCTTGCTTGATATTCTTTAAGGCACATATATTAAATTTATTAGATTTCTTCTGATTTATCTTTATAATATTACTTTTACCAACATTTACGCAGAACCTCTTTTCTTGTATACAAGTGTGCACGGTATACAAGATGTACAAAATTCCAAGTACTGCAAACATAATTAATGTGATAATGCCAATTGACCAGTACAAATAGGAATTTGTGTTCACGTAAGGTTCGGAAATACCAACTTCATTAGATGTATAATGACAATCTGTAAAAGAAACTTTCAGTTATTGCATACAACTTACAAATTTGAAGTAACTGATTTCTTGAAAAACATCGAAGATAAATTATTAAATAATTTTAAACCCAAAGAATGTTCATTTTTGAACGATTATAATAAAATTGATGAATGTTTGTATACCTTTAATCCACTGGCATGGTTTGTGTTTATCTATAGGGGGTCTCCAGAGAGTGTGTTCTTTACATCTTCCGTCATATAAAATTATTTTAAAACAATAATTCGATTGCTTTGAAACTTCAATTTCGAATTTTTCAGTTTTTTCGTATTTCCCATTTCTTAACTAACGAAGGAACATGAATTGTTTAAATATTAGTTATTAGTTACAATGCCGTTGAAAGATGACAAATACATCAAACTTACCAAACTTGTGTTAGAATTATATTCATTTTCTGCATAATCCTGAAAATAATATAAAAGATTAAAATTTACGATATAAAATAATATTTGAAACAAAAGTTTTATTATGCCTTATAAAGATATAGTACATAGATGATAAATTTTGTAGCATTAAAATATTACCAAAACATCGAAAGTGTATTTTAATGGTTTAACGTTCGGAACACAAATTTTATTTCCATCGTGATAATAGAATGATCCAAATTCCAATGTCGCTTTAAAAATTATTGATACTGAAAAGTCCACTTCAAAGTGGTATTTTGTACTGTAGGATTTAAATATAGCACATTAATTTTTTAGATCAATTACTGTGAAAAATTTTAAATAAATTAAAATTACTTTGTAATATATAATATAAAGACTATTCAATTTTTCTTAATACTAATTTTTATCATGTATTTCTATATTACTTTACAAAATTTATGTTTCTATGGTTGATTGAAACCTACCCCTTTGTAGTATTATATACATTGAGATATGAACACTTTAATTCTGGTTCTGTAATTTCCGTACGTTTGTAATGCGTATTTAAGAACTGATTAACTCTGAAGAATTTATCTAGACCATATTGAAATTCAATAGCATAGCATGCTGTAAATACATATGGAAAAGTCATTGAAGTATTGCTCTATGATACAAAAAAAAAATATATATATATAAAACATGTCAAATCATAGAGAAATATTAATATTATATAGCTTATAAGAACTGTACAGATTTAGAAAAACGAAGTTACCTGAAACTCATTATTATTTGAAATAAAACATAAGGTGGTTGTAGGTGTATGCACATTACTATGAAGTGAATTTTTAAAGTTGTAAGTTGCACATTTTGTTTCATTAATTAATTCATTTGCTAATAAAACCACACTGTACTTGCATGTTCTTTTTGGTGGCATAAAACTGATTTCCAAGCTAGCTGCCAAAAATGATTTATTTATAATTGGCATATATTATTATTTGAAACACAACTATGCATTTAATTATTACTTACCAGACAGCTCAAAAATTTCATGTTTAGTTTCTATTAATCGAAAATCCACATCATTTGGAATATCTTCCTTTGTACAATATCTTATGATTTGATAAGTTTTACTTAAATCAGATACTAATGAATGCTCACACTTATTGCTGGTACAAAAATACTGTAAAAAAAAAATGTTGTAAGAGATTTGTATTTAATATTTGTACCCTATATATATTTTTTGTACATTTGTTCCAAATACAATTCTATTTGTTAAATCCTACAATATAATATACTTTAAAATTCAATAAACCCGTGTAAATTTCGGCCATCCCTGGGAAAAATTTTAATGGGAGATTCTAGAAGCCAAAACAGTACGAAAATCAATAATACCAATTTGTTGATCGAGGCTTCGTTAAAAAGTTATTAACGTTTAAAGTTCCGACTGTACTGAATTTTTTTCTCGTAAATGCGTAGGATTTCGAGGGTATGTTTAATGACCAAAAATGATTGTAATTGACCCCAGTAACCGAAAATAATTTTTCCAGAATGATTTGGAATTTTTTAATTTTGTCGAAAAATTTCACATCTTCTCGAATTTTTTTCTCGAAAATGCGTAGGATTTCGAGGATATGTCTAATGACCAAAAATGATTGTAATGGACCCTTGCAACTGAAAATAATTTTTTTAGAACGATTTGAAATTTTTTTTTTTTGCCAAAAAATTTAGGCACCAACCCCCTGTCGATTTTTCTTAAAAATTAGTTTTTTATTTTTAATAAATTTGTTCGACTCTGTACGGAAATTTTGTCTAATACTTTTTTGTAGGTACCCATGAGCTCTACTTCAAAAAAAAGTTTCACTGAAATATACTCACTATTGTAGGAGTTATGGCTGTTTTAAAAAGTAGACCAATTTTATGAAGTTTTTCTTATTTTGCGGGGTCAAGGATCAACTTTTCGAATATTTTTATGATTTCTATATATTCTCTAGCAAAATACGCGTTGATTGCTTTTTTAAACATTAAAATCCGTCAATCCGTTCAGGAGTTATGATATTTTAAAGATTTGCATGAAATTTTGGTCAAACATTTCTGGCCAGAAATTATATTTTAGGTAAGGAATTTTTTTCTCGAAAATGCGTAGAAATTCGGGGATATGTCTAATGACCAAAAATGATTGTAATGGACCCTTGCAACTGAAAATAATTTTTTTAGAACGATTTGAAATTTTTTAATTTTGTCGAAAAATTTCTCACATTCTCAAATTTTTTTCTCGAAAATGGTTAGGATTTCAAGGGTATGTCTAATGACCAAAAATGATTGTAATTGACCCCTGCAACCGAATCTAATTTTTTCAGAACGTTTTGAAACACATGAAATTTCAGGGGAATCTCATTCATGATCAGACATTACATTTTCGATTAGGAATTTTTTTCTCGAAAATGCGTAGGAATTCGGAGGTATGTCTAATGACCAAAAATGATTGTAATTGACCCCCATAACCGAAAATAATTTTTCCGTGAATGATTTGAAATTTTTGAATTTAATTTTTTAATAACTTTTTAACGAAGCCTCAATCAACAAATTGATATTGTTGATTTTTGTCTTATTTTGGCCTCCAGATTCTCCTATTAAAATTTTTGCCTAGAGATGGCCGAACAATCTGTATTTCAAACTATGTAAACACATGAAGTATCAATATGTGAAACAACAAAGCTACACATTAACCTGCAAAATTCAAAAATTCGTTTCTTTAAGATTCCATACTCACATTGCAATCTGCCCATCCTAAAACAGATGAACAGTGAACGACAATGATAACTGTAATTATTACATAACCTTTATACATAATTGCACTGTATTTTTAAACAACGCGTAACTGTAAAATTTATAAAAAGTTATTGCTCCACTTCATTCTAATATCTAAATTTTTCACAAGTTTGTAACATTGTATTAGTTATATCAACGACGCACGCTGTTTCGTTTGAAAGATTAACAATACTGTTGACACTATCCGTTTTCGGTGCATACTCTTTTAACTGCGCATTTAACTGCCGACGCATTTAACTGCGTGCAGCAGAAACGTGTGGTCACTTGTCAATAATCGTTAAAAATAAGACGAATAAAAGTACTATACGCGAATGCCACACGTAGAGAACTTTTTTAAATTTATTAATAGAGTTACATATAAAAACTACGATTAAAATATATTTTATCTTCCATAGAAATTATGTTATCAATATTTAAATAAACAATAAAGATAACGAGAACAAACAAATTGTAACTTACTGATCCGAATGTACAATATTTAATTTCACCAGCAGAAGGATTCTAAAATACATTAGCACATAATTTTTCTATGTATTCATAGTATGAAACATGCTTTGTAGACCTTGATGTTTTACGTGTAAAATTATTATTATTATTTATACATTGTTATCTACTAATGTATAAACGATCTCTTACATGTAAAACTTCAAGGACTATGAGTCAAGTTTCCCCATGATCCAATTTACCTGCAATTTTGCAGGAATTATTTTTTATAAACTAAAAACTGTTTTGGAGGATAAAAGAAACAATAGTCGCACAAAAATTTCGACAGGTGTAACAATTATATTTGTTTATATATTGTAACTATTCTGATAGGAAAGAGAACGAGTAAAAAATATTATTATTTTATTCTTTTCATATTTTAGTAAATTTCATAGATAGTTATAATATATATTTTGATTTTTCTAATGCAAGCCAGTTACACATAAATAAAGTATAAAAGATACATAAAACAGATAAGTTTAAGCACATTTAAAAATGTGTGTACCCGGGGGCCGTTAATGTGCATATGCGCGTGCGTTTTTAATAACGCAATTGTCCTAAAATTATATACATCTTTCAATACTCATGGCCAATGAGATTACTAACAATAAATATTGGACAATAACACTTTTATTGATAATTATAAATTCATATTAATTATACTATGTTATCGTAAAAGGACAACTTAAACTGTTTAAAAGAAAAGTCTGCATTACTCTAATTATATCCTTTACGTCTATTTATTTTATGCGATAAAGAGTATCGTGATAAACTTATAAAACTTATAGAACGTACACGGTAATTAAAGATTATTTTTTCACAGCCTATCTAGCATTCTTACTGCAAGCTTTAATCAGTTTTCATAAAGTAAGATACCGATGTACTATTTGATTGTGTAAACAAATAATCTTATGATTCTTTTGCTCATATAAAGGATAGCGTAATGAATAGTGACGAGACTTACGCGCTATAATAACAATTATAGGAAACGAGAGAATGTAATACTAATAAAGGATACCTGTCGCGTAAATTGTTTCCTAAAATCATGCTAAATACTTGTTTGCGTTGTTTAAATTCTAAATAGATGATTTTAATCACGTTTTCCTAAGAGACAGGCGCATAGGAAATTAGAACAACACAAACAAGCCTTACATCAAACCTTAAAACTTCTTCTCGCGAAGAAATAGACTGTTTCGATATGAATCACGTGTGAGTTATTTGCAAATATTATAAGTTTAAAATTAGCTAGCAATATAAACCGTTTCCTTGATTTTCGAGCACATATTTTTGCAAATACTGCACCGCTTTCTCGCTCAAGCCAAGATTTGGCAAGTCTTTCTCAAATTGTTCAAATGTCCCAGCGCCAGCTATATAACCATTCAGTTTAGCGGCCAAAGGAGAATTTCGAAGGATTTCGTCGCTGACCAGGCCAGTAGTTTCCATCAGCCATGGATGATTTCTAAGTCGATATTTTTGGTGATAGCTGAAAAATGAATAATAAATTAAATAGTAGAAAAATCAATTTACGGCGTAACATACTTACTCTTCAGCAGGATAAAATTTTTCGAATCTTCTAATTTCTGTGAGCACCAGATCTGAACGTTTACGTTGCTGACGTTCGCGTGATTTTTCAGCTAGTAACTTCTGTTCTTCGTCGTGATACAAAATCAACGACATGTACTGAAATTTCACATGCATACAGTTATTAGTGGAGAGGAAAAGAAAAATTTTGAATAATGTATTTTTTGGTAATTCACAACATAACGATACGTCAGAAAACTAAACGAGAACAGCATGAAAGCGTTTTGGTGGCCTTGACATGTTTAGTTTGCCTCGAGCGTATCGAGTTCAATAACCGAAACGCGGCTTTAATTTCCATGCTAGTCAAGTCAGTTTTCGAGAATTTCACAACGCTAATCCTTCTACAATATGTTAATGCTTCTCTGACACTTATTAATTCCTGAAGGTTGTTTTACGATCCACCAAAAAAGTGAACAAATCTAGTCTGTGAAAAAGTCAATCTTTCGTGATACGCGCGCTATATTAATAAAGGATATTAACTACTAATATTTGATAATATCAATTTCATATTTACTACTTCATTTCAGATTTTTTCTGTTAGAGTTGTGTAAATTCAATCACCGTAAGATGAAACATAAGAAATAGTATCTGTTGGGCATTAACTTTTAAATGTCTAGCTGTATCGTTCGATGCATAAAAAATCTCAATCCAACTCGATACCATTCAAGTTTCCTTCATCAAGATGTCAATATCGGCTGAGACATCTTGTATATTTAATATGTAACTTACAATTATATATTTGCATTAATAAATACATTAGTACGTTTTACAAAACATATCAAACCGGAAGAGAGAGTAACCCGCGCGGGGGTATCCTACTTGGTGCCAACACAATGTAATAAAACGTTGCCAACCTAACTATCTCCAACAGTATCGATGTGTCAATTGATTTACCTGTCTCTTGATCTTCGTGCTAAGACCGTATTCATGATTCTGCCAGAAAAGTGCAAGTAATTGCACGTACGATATTACATCAGGATTATACTCGATGTCAACGACTTCTGTATGGTCACCGCTGTAATAAGACGAATTATTTAATAGAAAGATATAGCGAAAATAAAATACAATAGAATCGAAACGTACATATTTCTATAGGTTGGCGACTCTGTTTGTCCACCTGCATAACCTACGCAGGTTTTGATGACACCCGGCAATACGCCGAAGAGGCAATCGCCTGCCCAGAAGCAACCCATTCCAAAAGTTGCACGTTTCGCCTTGATTTCCTCCAGTTGTCCAGGCATTTTATTCGACTAATGAATTATTCCAATTGCAACACATAAAGAAAAATTTAATCATTATAGAAGCCGTTACAAACCATGTATTAAAATCTAATAAACCAGCTAATAATATTAACGCGAGAATCGCAAGCACCAGCTTATACGTTTTACGTGATTCGCGCGAAACCTATTAAATAACGGTTACGTTAAAGTTGACAAAGAATAAAAGTTTCCGTCGTTGAAGATTTCTGTGGGACAATCACCGTGCCCCGATGTTGACAAAAATAAAATTTGGCATCGCGTCTTGTTAGCTCACCAAATGGATTGATCTTATTTAACAACGCCGAAGAAATTTTTCAAAACAACAATTTTACGAATCGGCTATAGTTTTCGTAATGTTCGTAACTACAAATTTATGAAATTGTACTTGATAAGAACGATTATTGTCAAAAATATAAATACGTAATTTATGAAAATACGAATTATTTTAATTACTTTGTTGCATAAATTATAGAACATTTTCTTTCAATTGCACGCATATCTATTACTTTATTCTTTTTAGCATTGATCATGGAAATCATTGAGAACGTCAATTATCGAAACGATGAATAAATTGATCGTGTGGCATTTAAATCATTATAATGCTTAAAATATTGTAATAGTTTAACAAAATAACGAATAGGCGTGTAATGTACATAAAATTTTCTATAAAATTTGTATACTTTGCCCAAAGTTTATCTTAAACGAAAATTTACAATTTTCAAAATGAACGATGTTTACCTCTTTCACGAACAAGAGTATTATAACACACGAAACAATTTTAAGCATTTTGGCACCGACAAAATCTAACATTATTAAAGATTTTTCGTTTGATAATAAAGGATTATCTTAACATTGTTCACTGTCCTCATAGCTTTATGTTCAGAAATTCCTGTCTTTTTAGGACACCCGGTATGTAAGGTACAGGTCCGATACGCCTACAAAAAAAAACACGACCAAATACATATACAGGGTGAACCATATAACTTGATTATCTTGATCATTACTAGTTTTAAACGAATGTTCAAAAATTCTCTTGACCAATTTCGTTTGGAGATTTAATTTTAACGTACATTTTTTATAATGTCACTTTAAAAAAATTCTGAAAATTTTATTCTATATATTTTCTCCGTTGGATCGAAAAGCATAATGGAAAGGATTAGCCAAAAGGAAACGTATTCAGAAGCTGTCAATCTTGCAGTATTTAAAATGCTGTTCATCAACTTCGGACGTACTTGAACAATGAACGCCTACCTAGATCCTTAGATTACGCTACATTTTAACACGTTCGTCGAGCATTCTTATACGTCATACCTGATATTTGGTATTGTTTAAGAATCTACATAAACTTGATTGATTTATCAAAAAATATCTATTAGAAGTGTTTATTACTTCCTCTCATTGGCGTTTTGAAAAATAAAATTTACGAAAACCGTACGCTTTGTTCCAGACCAAAATATTAGTCTAATCAAAAACCAAATAGTTTTTTCATTGTACTTTCAGTTCTAACATTGAAAAATATATTCGTCGATTCTTATTAAATTCATTATAATTTTAAAAAAGAGAACAAGATTTCAAAAGATTTAGATCGTTTCACGAGTAACGAAAATGATCAAGACGATATAGTTATATGGTTCATTATGTATAAAAGACGACGCGTTACCACAAACATCAATTTTCTACGCTTCTATTATATTCAATTCAATTACAAATTTTTAAAACAGATGACCCTTGAGTAATTGGAATGAATTATAGCATATTGGCCAACTTGTTCTATAATGTGAAGCTCACCTGTGCATACTAAGAATTTTGATTATACTCAAAAAATTGTTTACCTTGATTTACAAGAAAAAAGAGAGTAGTACGTAGAGAAACAAAATTCACTTGAAATTTAACGAAAGATACCTTCATCGAGATAGAAGCAACACGAGAAACTACCGCGTGCTTCGCCCAGCACTACTTTTTATCTACTCTGTCCCCCCTCTTTCTTCCCCTACTTCGGATTCACAACTTCACTACTCCCTTCTCCGTGAGCATCGTTTTCAACCTTTTATCCTCACACGTTCGAAACTTTAATTTAATTTATCCAGTTGGTATATATTTCTATTACACCTTTTACGACACCAATCGTGGCTCGTCGTCTGACAACGAGAAACGTGCTTTACGCCACGGTAGAGTATCATCGATTAACGGTAAACGTGTCCAGATCACGTTAGTATTTACACGTTGCTAGTAACTTTTTTATTATAGACAATTCACGAATCAATAAGATTCAGAATGTCGATATTAACCTCTCTCCTGTCTGAATGCTGTCATTAATAAATGGGCTTCATTGTATCGATTGTCAATTTAAGTCTAATAAATTCTCTGTTAGTTGCATCAGAAATTTGATACCACGTGTGTCCGTTTAACTACATAGATAATAATTGCTGGACCGACTGATGTAATCTCTGTTTCCTGTAAACTAAGCTCAATTGCTCGACACTCTTGATTCAAAATGTGCGGTGCTTTTGTGACACGCATTCGATATGAAGGTTACTATCATATCTTTCGTTTCCTGCCTATTCGATGCTTACGCCGAGCAATTACTTAATGTGTGTAACTTGTAAACCTTAATCGTATCCGATAACATTAATAATTTCGTTTCGAAACGAGAATATTGTCAGATCTCGTGTCACAGTGGATTCTAATCAGACATTTTACTTAATATAATGTATGTCGTTGAAAAATGAACAGTAATGGTTACATACCGTATTACGATATCCGATTCCGATTAAACTCCGACGTAATAAGTTGATTAAATTTGGAGTGATCATCTTCGATACGAACATTTCCGAAATTACAAGTGTTCTGAAAGAAGATCCGTCCACTCATCGACATCGTGAAGCGACTTAACGCAGTTGTGTCTACTATCTTGGCTTTGTCATCAAAAATTTTGCTTTAAACGATAGAAAACCTTTTCTCAATGAATTAAAAATTGATGAAATGAATTTATTGACTGTTTTGTACCTTTAACTGGTACAATGACATGATTACTATTATTGCGTTCAACGAAGAAAAATGTCAGGGAAATTTTGAAACATTTTTGAGAACTTAGAACAAAATTTATTGTATGCTCATGATTAAAATAAACATCGTTCCAAAATTGAATCCATTGATTTTGTTTGTTTCTGCGTGTTCTAAAGATACAATTTGTTTAAAAAAAAAAAATACAATCTACATTGATATAGTATGTTCAATTTTCGAAAATTATATCTATTAACACTCCTGTTTGTCTGTGTGTATGTATATGTATATCTCTAAAGGACAAAAAAATGTTTTAATAAATGCGATATGAATTAAAAATAATTTGGGCATTATCATTGTTGATAACATCTGTGTAATAATGCCCATGATTATTTGTAGAAAATTTTAATTAAAAAACGTATTATTGCGAATGACATCCAGGGTGTATAAATTAGAAAGTTTTCTAAATAAGAAATGCAATAGTATTTACATTTTATCAGTGTCCATAAAATACATTATTGCATACATTGCACTGATAAAATATTAATATTTAGATGTTCCATAAGATATGAGATTAAGTTTAATTAGATGTCATATAATTTACGATGTATTTTAAAGGAAGAAATAGGACATATATGATAGAAAACATCGAAATTTACAAATAAATGTGTTTGTAGAAATATAGATATCTAAATTAATATAAAAAAATACTCTTTACGATTAACACTTTATAAAAAACGCGGGAAATACTCTGTACGGTATCATACACATTAGCTGCAAAGACGCGTTTCGCGCAATATACAATTTGATAATTATTGTTCGAAATATACATTATTTTACGCAATAATAAATAAAATTATGTACAAATTCAAGACACATCTTCGAATTTCATTAAAATTACCTCTCGCATTTCAATTGTTACTTAAATATTCGTTTAAGTACAATACATATTAAAAAATCCATTCGTAAATCTTAGTCTACGAGCGTAATAGTTTAAATAAAATTTACACGATTTTAATACAACCGTACGAAGTGCTCGCAAAATTAACAAGGCTTTAAGAAAATATCTCAAAAAGAGATTCGAGACTATTTAAACTAAAGATGCATTACATCGTATTCGAATTAGAATATTGTTCATTCTGTACAATTACTTCTGATTTGCTTTCTAAATTAACCCTTTCGCTTCGAGCGTCGAATATATCCGGCATCTACAGGGTGTTCGGCCACCCTTGGGAAAAATTTTAATGGGGGATTCTAGAGGCCAACAATTAAATTCAAAAATTTCAAATCGTTTTGGAAAAATTATTTTCAGTTGCGGGGGTCAATTACAATCATTTTTGGTGAATAGACATACATCTATATATATCCAAAGGTGAAAACTGAAGTCGAAGATGCGTCGTGTGCAGTAAAAACAATAAAAGATCTGAATCGCGATACGAGTGTAAAGATTGCAACGTTGGATTATGTATAGATCCATGTTTCAAAATACATTATACAGAATTATATTACTAGTTTCTACATATTAATATACTAATAATTTGCGTTACATTATTAATTATATTAAACTTTTAATTCTAAAGTCCTGTAAATATGTAAATACCTAAAAACATGTCAACTGTAATTGGTCTAATATTTTTAGAATAATTAATATAATACTGTATAAATCTTTTCATTTAAAAAATATAAAGAATACGTGCTATATTATAGCAAGAATTGTTTTATTAAGCATAGGAATTATTTAAGACTTAGAAGAACGTATATACAAAAACCACGCGCACTGTGCACATTTCTGGCGCATGTTTCCGTTCGGTGACGGCACTTCGGCGGACTGGACTGCCGAAGCGAAAGGGTTAAAAGAACACATCAGATTGTTTACAATAGTAAACATGGTAAAAGCATGCAAATAAAAGAAATTAAATGCAGCGAACGAAAAGTGTTATATGACGATGCAGCAATTTTTCTCGGAATGATTGTCGCCGACAATGTCGCTGGTGTTTCCGGTAAATCGCTGGAAATCCCCGGCAGCGTTGAGTTCAGAATTGGCGATGGGCGATACAGGAATACCATTTCCATTTGCATCTATCGAACCAGTAGATATGTGCCGATTTTGCGCCCTTTGTTTCTTCAAATCCGACAACGATTTGACAAATACTACCGAGACGTGTATGTTGATCTTGCCATTGGTATCACGGTCCGGCGTGTAGATCGGCTGCTGATTACCAACCGGTGATTCGGATCCTGTCACTGCCGAGGCAAATATGTAAATCCAAGTTTTCTTCCTCGAAATTTCTTTCCATTTCCTCTCATTCCATTCCATTTCACTCGTACACCTTCACTTCGTGTAACCCTCCACCTAATTACCCTTTCTCATATACTGAAACTGTACTTGAAAAGAAACTCGACTAGTATCAACTAGTGGCCATGCGCTAAGCGTTACATGCTCTAGCGATAAGCGTTAAAAACATTGCATCATAGAGCACCAGGAACATGTTTCTATATTCTACATGTACCTACGCAAACACTTTCTCCTCCACCCATGTTCCAAGTCATTGCAGTTATTATTAAATTTCCAAACTTTCTGTTTTCAGAAGAAAGAAGAAACTTTCAGCGACTTGTTTGTTTCTTCCTTGCTCCGATAAATAATGAATTTGCTTATTCTTTGGCAGTTTGCAAAATAAACTTGTAATCTTTGTACCTTAAATGCATCGATTCCAGAAAGAACACTTAGTTTATAATTTGTATGTAATAACTTTGACATATATATATATATATATACAATGTATATATACGAAAATATACATGTAAAGCATATAGTTGAATTCTCTGGAACATTGAAATCACTTACTTCATTTTCCTTTAAGCATGAATTAATATTATTTTGTGCTGTGTCGATGTCCAAATAACATATTTATATAATAGATTAATACCATCTCAAATCAATCATTTTTTTTATCCACTAATTTTGATTTACATAAAATTATAATTTATTAAAATATAACAGTAAATATTGTAAACAATACAATGAAACAACCATGGATTGAACCATTTTTTAATAGTAATTAATTTACTACATAATGTTAATCAGTATTAATACCTTATAATTTATTTTTCTTATTGAATTTTTCTAATAATAACAATTCAAATTTACTTATCTAAAATTTACAAATTCACTTCTCTATGGCTTACAGAAACTCAAGTCAGCTGTAATCACATTAATTTTGAAAATTCATTAAGAATTATTTCGAGTATATTACGTTTTACTTTTAATTTAACACAAAAGCAATTATTCAGTTATATAAAAAACGTTGCGTCATTATGATCGATTTGATTGTGGAATCTATAGTAGAAATTCATGAATGACTAGTATATGGTATTAAGAATGTGAAACGATCTAATGTCGTGACACAACTGACCTCGTAACGACTTTATCGTTTAGCAATAAAACTAAAAAACAGGAAGACACATTGAGTAAATACAGTTTGTCATCAGCGCAACTAATATGTTAGATCTGTGAAAAAACTTTGTTCCCCTGGATTATTGTACTCAAAATTTTATAAATGTTACAAAATTAAACAATTGTAAGAAATTAGAAATGTAATCTTAGCTATAGTTTCAGAAAAAAGTGTAAATTTATATGCGAGTCGAATAAGGTAAATCTTAAAAATGGTAAGCAGTCTTAAATAAAAATAGTTATTAAAATATCAATTAACGAAGATATTCATTCTTGTTACGGCATTATAAAATATGGAAAAAGAAAAACGAAACAACAGAATTTTCTCATAGATCTAATACATATATAAAAGTTAATCGATATGTTTAATAGGCGAAATACATTTTATTTTACTAATATATTCGTTTATATGATATGTAGTAAGTATATCTGAAATTGTTCGTTGAATATTAATTATGAATGTATTGCAGTATAGTTCAAACTCTGGTTATTCGATTGAGGAATGGAAAATTGAAAATTCCATTATCAAACATTACTAATTTCTAAATACCTACTTACTTTAAAAAGTGACGTTGGGAAAGATGTTCAAAATGTAGTTGTTTTGATTTTACTCGTATACCTAGCGGTTATTTAGTTGTGTAATGTAAATGTGCGTTTAAGTTTAGAACGCTCTGAACTGTATTAGGTATAAAAACAATGTCATTTGTAACAGTCAATAAGCTCTGCTAAACGCTAACATATGATTTGCAAAGAAGTGCTAAGAAGAAAGCCAATAGAAATTAACCCTTGCCACAAAAAAACTCGACGTGGTTAAAACAATGAACGTCTCCATACCAGAAGAACATTTTCAAAGAGAAAAACATATTACATATGCACACAACATATAGAAATAATTCATCATGTTGTTGATTAATATTTCAAAACATACGATAATGTAGAAAATTTGAAAATAATACAAACACAGCGTTCAATAGTACGTTTACAGAAATAGGAAAGTGACATAGAAAACTGACCTCACAATTATTCAGGAACACGACCCAGTAATAACAGAAAAAGGAAATGGCTAATAAATGATCAATACTTAATATTTTGCTTAATAATTTACCAGTAAAAACTACTGTTCTACTTTTTCTATGCTACTATAATAATGCATATTCATCTCGAGTAATAAATTTTATTTCTAGTCATAGAACCGATCTATGGTAGATCTTTCCTTAAATTAGGAAAGAATTTCCTCTATTATTTTAAAACACAAATAAACGTTCTGTTTTGATGCAAAACACGCATGTTACATTATAAAATTGTAATTACTATGTCACGTTACTAAGGCCAAGTTATGCGTTACGAACGCACAATTTTAGTGGACACAACACGTTATGCTTTCTTTTATTTTATGCACAAAAATACCATTTACCAGAGGATTCTACTTAACCACAACCGATGCAAGTGTAACATGTTTTGGAATATACCTGATTCTTTATCGACGTCTTCGTGAAGGAAAGATTCATTATCCTTTCCTTCTGGAGCTTTACGTACTGCTGTTGGTGGTGCATTAGAATCTGTCTCATTATTTGTATTTTCTCGTGCATTAAATTCATTTTCCGTTTGAGGCATATTCGCAGTAGAACCGCCAACGTATGTCTAAAATATATCATCTTTTTATTACTGAATTTCCATAACTTCCAATAAAGTATTCAAAAGGTATTCTTTTTTTTTAACGCATAATTCAAGATATATTGAAATTTTATTACCTGTTGAGCTTGTAATCTAAGACGAGCTTCTTCTTGAGCATCCTTTTTCGTAGTCAATACCTTATCTCTGATTGAAGTTCGTCTTACACTTTGAGTACGTGTATTTATACTTTGAGATCTACGTACTCGTCTTCCTTGTGCTTCCCGTAATCGTTTACTTTCTTGCTCTGTTTTAAGTTCCATTATCCTTTCTCTTATCTCAGGATCCTCACAAATATCTATAAAATTAAATTGAATACTTAATACTGGCATTAGCACTGCACAGTAAGTTAGCCGAAATTTTTGCTACAATCGTTTTTACCAGCTGGAGTTTCATCATGTTTGTTTTTGGCATTCAAGTCAGCTCCATTTTGTACCAATAACTCAAGAACTTCTAGCTGTAAGCAAATAACGATGTTACAAAATACTTTTCGTTCGAACAATTTAATTAACGTATGTACAATATGTTATTATTACATGTCCCCAGCATGCAGCTGCATGAACTGGTTGCCATTTGTCATTGTCTTCAACGTCGGTTGAAACATGCTGATCCAAAAGAAATTCAACTACCCTTAAGTAACCATTTGCAGCTGCAATATGAAGCTACAATTCGAAAAAGAAAAAGATTACATTCTACTTTCTAAATAACAATTTAATATTTATTGTCTGAAAGCGAGATTAACAAACTTGTACACATACCGGCGTAGCACCTTGATGATCTTTATAATCAAGATCGCCACCTAGAGTAGCTACATGTTGTAAATGTCTCAACATCTGAACTTCTATAGAAGCTCTAGTTTCATCAATTAATTCTTGAGTAACACCTCGTCTTGCCATTTCTCCTACATTATATAAAAGAAAAGTGGAAAAATGATATAATTTTATTGAAAATTATTTACTCGATCAAAGTTATATATTTTTTTCCCGATTTTTACCTTCAATACAATCCAATGTTTTTTCATCTTCACATATATCATAAGGCATATTACCATCGGCATTAACAGCTAATAAATTGGCACCTCTGGCAATAAGATTTTTGACTAAATGCAAGTGGCCGCAAGTAGCAGCGGCATGTAACGGTGTCCATTTTTCACTGTCTTCTGCATTGACGTTTGCCCCGAATTCAATAAGTAATTTCATCATTTCTTCGTTATCATCTATGCAACATTGATGTAAAGCTGTCAGTCCATCTTCGTTCGTTGAATCTGGATTTACTCCTTTTTTTAAAAGCCGCCTTACTAAAATTGTGTACCGCTTATTAATATGTAATAAGCTACAAGAAATACTATCATATATAACAAAATTTATTGAGTTCATATCATATCACCTTCGTCAATGTCATTTCTTGCTGCAGCTTCTAAAAGCATGACACTATCGCTAAAATATATATGACGCTTGTTACTAGTGTGTCTAGTTTGATGCCGCATCCATTCCTTTTCTCGTTGACGCCATACTTTTAACTGTTGGAGCCTTCTATGCCGAGCCAAATGTAAACGTTCTTGTGTCGTCAATCTTTCTACGTGTACCATTTCTGCGACTAAGTCGGAATGTTCCATGGTTACAGGCATATGTGTTTTGCAGCAGTATTTACCTGATCAAAAAGTAAACTATATTTGATTCTACTTATGTGGTTACAAATTACAATGATATTTTTGATACAATAAAGCAATGACAATAATAAGAATACTATGGTATTTAAAAAAGGGTTTGGATGCTAACTAATTTACCTTTACACTTATAAAGCCATGTATGTATTCCAAGGTATTTTAAAATTTTACGATAAACATTAGACATCATTCTGACATGATATCAAATTTGTTGTTTGAGATTCAAAAACCTTTATAATACAGGCCACTTTTTTGTTCGGTATGTAAATTAAGTGACCTTCATCCAGAACTCTGTCATAGTTATCAAGTATTAAAATAAGTAATAATTATACAAATGTTTTTAAATATTGTTTTATAGCTATTACGCAATAAATAATAATGAGTTAATATTTTCCTGTATTCTTTTTTAGATGAGCTATAAAATTATAAAGAAAATACATATCTACTTGATAATTTTGAAAGAGTTACTATATGAAAATACTATTTCTTAAAAGAATTTTATATTTCTTAAAAACTTACATAACACAATTCAATCATTAATACTTCTAAAAAAATGATCATCTTTACTACATAATAAATTTTTCTAATAAAAGTACATCAACTAAAATGTAACTAAATTATGTAATTAATAATGCAATTGATAACATAAAACAATTATGTTATTTAACACCATCTGCAATTGATTCATTATAAAATAGTGTGCATAATTCTTAACTTATCATATGCACACTGTTATACAACTTTCCCATAATGCACCCCCCAATTAAAAGGTCCGAATGGATAAAGAAAAATAACATATGTAAACACATTACAACGAAGGACATTGTTTTGCTCTCCTTCTTTATTTTTTGCTTCTTATCTGTTGAAGTACAAACAAAAAAGAAACATTAATACTTGCATGAAAGAAGTAAATAATAAGCACGGTGTGAAAATAATGAAAAAAAAAAAAAAAATAAAGATAAACGGAACGAAATATCAATGGACGTGAATTAGAAGCGGAAGTGCGGATATGTTGGTCACTTCGCGATCGTAATTCGAGAGTAAATGCAGGTGAAAGAAATCTGTTCTAGGACTGGCGGTACAAAATCGCGATATCTACTCACATTGGCAAGCTATTGCTTGTTTGTTCAATTATTCATTCGCGATCCAATGGAATGCGGAAGTTTGTTCGTTCGTTCGTTCATTCGTTCGATTTTTTCTTTTTCGTTGGCTTGGAAAACGACCGAAAAGAGTGCTGAAAATTTAGTCGTGCCGTACCCGATCTAAGCGGAACTGAGACTCGCGAGTACGACGTAGCGGAGAGAAAGTCACCACCGTGTTGACCGACGAAAATGCAACATAATTTACAAGATATCTTCGATATAACGATTCCACTGTGTAAAATTTAATCGAAGGGGCTGAATGAACCTCCGCGGTCTCGATTTCACAAAAATTACGTCGTTTCTGGTCCTGTTGCGGCGTCGTGCACGCGAGGAAACGCGTACCTGTCAGTCGCCATTTTTAAACTACCTGTAGAAAATCATTCGCGCGTTGCCCTTCACCGCGCGCTAACTTCGTCTTTTTTCAAATTACTCGTATGCTCGGCTTGTCTCCATGCGCTCGTGCACGCTGCGTGCAGATTTTATCTCGCGCGGAACTTTCAGATGTGTATTTGCAATCTACACATAACTCAAGGTCTGCAAAACTTCAAGCATAGAATATTCTCGGAAGTTCTGATATATTTGCCATTTTATATTACTGTTATCTTAACTTTCTCCAGCAAATATAATCGCGCTAATTTATTTAATCGTGAAATCTTAAAATTCAACTTATCTCAGTAGCTCATCGACACATCTACGTACTTTTATCACGTTCTGGTTAAATATTTGGTTAAATATAGTCCGAAATGATACGGTTTATTTATATTCAGCACAAAATGAAATGTGTACTATTAAATTGTAACAAAAATGATGTATTCTGTTTCTACTACTGTACACGATAGTAGAATAAGAAATTTCTTTCTATACCTATCATGTTATGTGAATGTATCACATGATTAAATGTGTACTAGTAATTAGGATATCGTTTCGCCTTCGACTAATTATTTCAAAGTACCCGCCATATGAAGACGGAATTATTATTACGAACAGAGTATAAAAATATTAAAAGTTTCAGTTCCACGTTGGTAAGGTGGAGAGTAACCTGAAACTGAGAACAAAAATTAGTATTACTCATGAATAGATAATAACCATTGATATTGCTTCCCGCGCGAAAATGTGGAAACGACAACAGACTTTAGCAGCGAAGCGTAAACTGTTAACGGATTCTTCTTCGTTGTCATCGGTAAACAGCGATACAAAGTCTAACACGGCAACATGGACAAAAGAGAGAAAACAAGATGATAAGGTCCGTTTAGCCGTGGTCGCTGGACTTTTTACAACAGTTGGAAGCCTGTTTGGAAAACTTGCTGGAAACGTCGAAGTAGTTTCTGTAGTAAGTAAAGCGCCTTTCAAACGTTTCGTTGTCCTGTATGCTAGTAATGGTTAGAAATATTAATATTCACTGTTTTTTGCATGTAAATTATGTTTTAACAATACCTTTGTAAAACATTATGTAATGTTCCTAAATAAGGTGCCATTAGTACTTAAAGGAATACTTTTGGTACTGATGGTAACGAGCAACACCGTGGGTTGCTCGTTTTTTGTGAAAGCGCTGAATGCAAGTGGATCTTCTTTACCATGTACGATCGCCAGCGCCGCCACGAGTTACGTTTGCTCGGTAATTTACATTTTTTAGATGAAAATATTAGCGCGAGAGAATGCAACAGTTTCATGCAGGTGTATTTTTATAATTTATTAATTATAGGCTCTGGCGGGTTATATAATTTTTAACGAGTCGACTTCGCTTTGTTGGTGGTGTGGTATAACGTTCGTTACTTTGGGTTTATTGTTCATCTGCCACGTCCCAACAAAACCCGATTCCATAGACAAAGTGAAACAACAATAATTAAAAAGTGTTCTCATTAACATTTTTTAATTTTTTCTAATTATTTATTCTACCTTAACGTTATTTTATCTAGGTATACGATTTTGTAACAGTACTCATTTTAATTTGTATTTGAATAAATAAATGTACAATCACATTGAGAGTTTCTTTAGAAAAAAAAGACCTCCTTTCTTCCTACTTTCGTTTTACATTAGTTAATTTTACTCGTTAAGATGCCATAGCTGTTTTAAAAACTATTCAAATTCAATCTTTGTAATTAGAACATTATCAACTTAAATACAAAATAGCTAAACAAATGTATCGAATTCTGACTGGTATGCGTATTATCAAAATTTTATTGGCGATATAGTTAATTTATCGCACGGAATTTTCGTTAATGCGCGAGTATACGCTATTTGCGTTTCGTACTTGAATTTAAGTGAGCGTATGAGAAGTAATAAAGACACGTCGTCTTCAAGTCTTATTTCTCTCTTGCTCTTACGGAAAAGTAATGAGAAATGCGGAAAGAAAAACGAAGAGACGGGCAGGGAAAAAGATCTCGAGTGGTACTTGTTTTAGAGAGCAAAGTGGATCTACGTACCTACTTGCAATAGCACTGGATAAGAGAGGCGAGGAAAATAAGAATAGAAGATTCTTCCGCCCTATTTCCTTCTACACACGGATTATGCAAATAACTCGACTTTTTTCAACAAAACAAGACTAATTGTAAACTAATATTTAAGTAAAACAGTCTCGGAGGTGTATAAATATGATTACGTTTAAAGTTCGATGAAACTTTGCTCGAAGGTCATATTTACGAAACTTGAAACAGTAATTATACATTATGCATAGAAATAGTTTAACTACGTTTACGAGAACTGTAATCCTAGGTTTCAAACATTTAACTAAATATTAACTAAATCGATAAAAGAAGTGAACATTTATTTACTCCGGGTATAGCAGGTACATACGTGTACCTACGTGTACGCAGAATGGTTTAGGTTAGGTTTCAAACATTTAACTAAATATTAACTAAATCGATAAAAGAAGTGAACATTTATTTATTCTGCGTATAGCAGGTACATACGTGTATCTACGTGTACGCAGAATGACTTAGGTTAGTAACAAACATCTTACTAGTCCAGGGTTACTAGAGCCTCGTTACAGTAGCGTACCCTAGTTGGTACCGTGTGTATGTGTACCGAGCTGGCCACTAACGCAAGTTTCAGTCGACCAGGTTTTCAGTTTGTGGGGCAGGGTCGGTGGTTCATAGGTGTATCATGCAGCCGCGAAGTACGGTATTAGAGGAGAAGCAAACGTGTAAGAAGAGCAAGAGGACGGCTTTATCGAGCGGCGACTGCGCCGCAGTGATATTCTTCACACTGCCGCCTATCGGCTGCCAGTCATCCTCCAGAGTCGAGAGTACAGTAATCTCCCTCTTTCTTTCTTTTTTTTTTTCATGTTTTCTCTTATTATTGCCACTTTAGATTTCTTTTTATCTCAACGAACCACTCATTCCCGAATTTTCCGACTCGAAACGCTCGAGTTTAAACGCCAACACACGAAATCCTTCCGACAGCCTCCCCACCTCTTCCCATTCGTTCGGAATACAGAGACACTTGATTTATGTAATTGCGCATCTCGGTAGATTTACTCACTATACTAGAATCGTTAACGCGACGCGTTCCATTTTAGTCGTATCGAGTCTCTGTAAACAGACCCATTGATCAACGCGACAGCTGTCTGTCAGAACCGTAAAGTACAATGATTGGCCACGCGACGTTTCTATCGGAACAATCGAAAAACCGATCGACCACCGTCAAATTGATCGCGAAGGACACCGAAAGCGATTCGGTTTCGATCATCTCTGTGCTTATTTTACCTCATAACCCTTTCTAAAGGGAGACCTTCGTTATTCGACGAGTTCCACTGCCCCGTGCACGCCTTACTTTCCCCCACTATATCTACACCACCGCCCCCTTGCCCCCTACCCTCTCGCCCCCTCTTTTTCATTCTCCCTCTCGGTAGCAAGTACCCCTAGATTCTGGCAACACTTCTTGCTACTGAGACAACGGGACAGTTTTCGTACGGCGCACCCTCCTACCAATAGACTCGGAACGTACGGATCCCCAGCCAGTGCGTTACGCGGTTCGCGTATCCGTTCGCTTAATCGCCCGTTCGTTGCGTGTGCGTGCACAACGTGTTAATTAGGAAAGGTGCCTATAACGTGAAAGTGTTGACTGGATTCATGGCTCTCCCTTAAAGTTCGTTCCAATCGGTTCTCCTGCACAGAATCACCGTAACCGTCGATGCATCTCACCTTGCTCCTTCTTTTTCGTCGCTTCTCACTCGATCACGATAAATCCTCGACACGAAGAGTAATTACGCGAGCCATACGTAAACTTATGCCAGAGCCAAAATTCCTGAACTTTTCAGATAAATGCTGATTTGCTCCCCATAGGTCTTACACGGTACTCTCGAATAGATCTAGAATTTTGTCCTTTTTGGAACCAGTTTCATCGATACAAACAACATGTTTATTTTATCAGGGGATCAAATTAACACTGGACGGGAATTTTTTCAATTGGCCAGAATGGTTTGCAATCAAAAAATAGTGTTTGTTGATTTTTTAATGTATCGATACACCGCTTTCGGGAGTATAATGTTTAACAAATGGCGACCTTGAATATCGTTCGATAACCTACGCGAATTGATACGATTGCAATCATGCTTCTTCTCATAATAGACATTAATTGCTAAATAAGGAAAACAAGAGATTGCATATACTTCGTCTGATTAAAATTTTTGCGATTTATAAATATTACATTTCTCTTAGATTGTTTTCAATTGTTTTAAAGAAATTGTTTATTGAGCCTTCGAGTCGTCGCGACGAAAAGACCGTTTAATTCTATTATTATTTTCTATTTATATCGCGAAACTGTTTCGTTGATCCATAACGTGAATTATCATTTAGTCGAAAATTTGATTTTTGGCAGGATCAGCACACGCAAGACTAGCTTCGATTTTCCATTTGGCAGTCGTCCAACTAATACGGTAAAACCAAAGACGCGAAAAGTTTTTAATTTATCGCCGTAGGGAAAATAACGATTGTACCCTGCATTTCATTCTCTCTACAGACGATGTTCTTTCCACTGTGCATTTAAAACGTCAGGCGAAACCGAGATGAAAAAAAAAATATATAAATCCGTTTGATTGGAAGAAACGAACCATTCCCTTTTAAATTGTTTTATCGTCCGGTAATAACAACACAAAAGCTTCAGTTCCGTAATTACTTATACCGAATAATCGAAATAGTAACATTTAAATATTTTGCATATCTGATTTTATCCGAGCCAGCATTAATTTTGCACGCACGGAACTCGAAATTGTTTATCACGATGAAAAGTCTCCGATCGTTTACAAAGTACGCTCGAGTCGTTTATAATGCAGCCTAGTGGAATAAATGCGCTTTAAAGGCTGCAGGTACATATAGATGGGTCCCAGCGGGGAAAAGTGTAGAAACGCACATGCTTTGACATACTTGAAAAGAGTTTCGTGACAATCTGCTTTATCTCCGTTAACGTATATCTATAAGATTTATGGCACAAACCGTTTTTTTATCTTTCGACTATATTGTCACAAACAGCGAGGAGAGGCAGGCTGCAAAGCGAGTTTTTCATTATTGCTCGAAGAGCATGTTTCTTATGATCGTATGAACGCGCGTTAAATTGGAGAACAGGAGGGATCTGTGTCAACAGAAACGAGTCGGTGGTCTCTGGTAGAGAAACACGGGACATTAAAGTTCGATTAAATTCTGATAAAAATAATATCGAACATGCTGGTGCGAAAATAGTGCATTGGAAGAATCGCGTTTGAGGACTTGCAAGGTTTCAATTAAAGTAATCAAGTAAAGAGGAACTCGTGTGAAACCATCTTCAACGATGATGCTGAAGGAGGGATGCGGTGGCGGGAACGAAGCAAGCTGTTGTCCAACAATAAGACCATCGGGGAGCAAGTTCGAGAGACGAAAGATAAGGGAGGATCGACGAATCGTCTTGGGTGTGACCAGCGATTAAACTGATAGTTTTTATCGTCAATCTACGATTACTTATTGCAGCCCGGGGGAATTTGCGCGCGCTACAACCAACCTGACATCATGGGGAATGGCATGAACAGGGTAAGGAACGTAGTCACGAGCAAACGATCTGATAATCTGTTACGATCGATGAAATATTATAGAATCGCTACCTGGAAAATACATTTGCTATACTATAGATTCCACGAAGAGGAATGCTTGAAAATTCTATCGAATTTAAAAGGTAAAATACCCAGACCTAACCCAATCCTGACCCAGACCTGACTCAACCTGACATCATGGGGAATGGCATGAACGGGATAAGGAACGTAGTCACGAGCAAACGATCTGATAAAATTTCCCTGTTACGATTCGTTTCCATGTTCCGTCTAACCCAGACCTGACCCAGACCTGACCCAACCTGACACCATGGGGAATGGCACGAACAGGGTAAGGAACGTAGTCACGAGCAAACGATCTGATAATCTGTTACGATTCGATCGATGAAATATTATAAAATCCTGGAAAATACATTTGCTATACAATTCTGTTGAATTTAAAAGGTAAAAGGAGGATTACACGCGTAATTACTACAGTATTACAAGTTTATAGCCAGATCTGACCCACAAATGGACGTAAAAGACAAGAATTGATCCCTGACGCAGACTTGACCAGTATTTACGACAATACAGACCTAACCCGATGTAGACGATTTTCTCACACCGGTACCACGATATTACGAGTTTCTAGAACGAACCCAGAACTGACCAAGAAATGGACGAAAAAGACTAGAATTGATTCCTTTTGCTTGTTACGTACGGTTCGCTGGTGCTTCTGATATGCTAATGGCGCACGTGCTTTCGCAACATTTGGTTTCATTATTTTAAATATATGCGTCGGATCATTAGATTGTTGCGACGACCTGAATACGAGGATCGAAATTTCAGTAGTATTTCTGGTAGTCGGTCAGACCGATTTAAACTGTTGTAAAGCGTAAACATCGGGGGCGAATCGCGAACTTGTTGGCCCATTTGTCGATGGTTTAATGGCCATTGTCGATGCATAGAACGCGAGACGGGGGGTACACGGTTAAGATTTTAATCGATGGTCCCGATGAAAAGTTAAGAGCTGGCAGCATTGTTCCCGGCGTTCGACTAGAGACACCTCATTTAAGAATGCAGCATCGATTAAACGATTATACACCCTGTCTCGACATGTTCTACTCGTTCGAGTGATCATCTACGCCGATGAATGATTAACAACGGAGCACCTGCATTGAAAAGCTGTTCTATCGATTTTTTCAATGCTATCTCGAGCACCACTAGACTCATCTCCTCGCGTTTAATTGCAACAGGAACCGTCGCGTCGATGGAGAAACGCGAATTATCGTCCCCGTGCGTGTTCAGGCATTGCTCATTACGAAGTCGAGAGCACCGGGAAACGATTCTGGCGATCAGATTGAATACATAAACGCGTTTTTCCCGTGACGCTTCGCGAATCACACGAATCACCGATCGCGCTTACGACTTGTTAGACGCGCATGAAACTTTTATTACGATTACGTGTTGTGTGTTTCGTTGTCTATAGGTCCTACCCGGCCTTTATATCGGGAATTATCATGACAGTAAGGACGCTGATCAATTGGAGCGATTCGAGATCACGCACATACTGGCGATCCACGATACCGCGCGTCGATTGCATTCCGTAAGCGCGCGAGATTATCTCTTTTTAACGAGACTGCCTGGTCACCGTTTTATTTAATCAATTGTTTGTAGGACAAACATTATTTATGCATTATGGCGGCGGATAGTCCGGATCAAAATTTGTCACAGTACTTTTCCTTGTGCAACGACTTTATACACGCAGCACGTCTACGCGGCGGGAACGTCTTGATACACTGGTGCGTACAGCTTTTCTAAAACGTTTAATTTCTAAAGGTACAAGCAATAGTACTTGGCAGGTGTGTGTAGTCACACTTGTAAAAATAACCGAAGGAATATAGATCTTGTTGTATCGTTTAATCCTTTAAATACGAATCGTTTCGATTGCATGACGCAGCCTGTGTATGCAATCTCCGCTCTTTAACGATCAATTAACAATCTAATTTCCATCCCAGAAACGTTCACGTAACGATATTCGGTTTCAGCTTAGCCGGTATGTCAAGAAGCGTCACGGTAGCAGTGGCCTATATCATGAGTACCACCAATCTTTCATGGAAAGAGGCACTCAAAGTCGTCAGAGTGGGTCGTTCCATTGCCAATCCAAACGTCGGATTTCAGCAACAGCTTAAAGATTTCGAATCCAGTCGATTGCACGAGGTATCAAAGATTCTTGTTAAAAACTACTAACCCTTTTAATTGCTGTAAACTGAACATATTCAAAAGATGGTTCTAATTAAAGAAATGTAACTTGGAAGTAACTATATGAACACCGTATGCTGTCAATCAATGTATCCTGACACGTGGAACCTACTTATGTGGTCGATCGAGGGCACAAAAACAATGGTAAAAGTTCATACAAACACGTGGCGTATTTAGCCTTGTTCCCGCGTTATAGCTAGGCAATTATTAACATAAACTGTGCTAGAATAATTAATTTTTTCGATAAATTCTTGTTTTCCTTAACGAGATATTAACAAATCTTACATAAATTACAAGAATTATTGTATAGTATATTTTCTCTTGGATGTTGTAGCTCGTGAGTGATTTATGCACGACGGGCCACTGTTCTATTTCTGTCGAGTAGCCAGACAGTTCTTGGACGAAAGATTTTCTAGCAGATAAATAGTTCCCGAGGGATCCATTGCTTTGGCCTCCCAGTTCGTCAGACTCGAATCCGCTGGACTTTTATTTTTCGGGTCACTTGAGAACATTTGCTCATTCAATATCAGTATTTGGGCCGAAGGGTTTCTTCTAAGCAGTCCCACATTACTGGGAACACAAAGGTGGCTATAACTTGGGAATAAGGTCAAATATAGCACATGTTTATGTGAAACTTTTTCCATATTGCTCTTTTGTTCTTGATCGACCGCTGAAGTAACTTATACTTATAAGAATTGTATAAGTATATTGTATTGCTTAACAGATTGAGCAACTCTAAAGAAATACGATTGTGATCGAAGAATTTAACAAGACGATCTCTTCTGATTAACATAGGAACGACGTAGGTTGAAGGAACGATTTCCAAGCTTACCACTCGCGGAATCCGATGCAGAAGTGTGTCGTACCACTTTAAGAAATTACGAAACCATGGCATTGGCACGAGAAGTGTGTGAAGGGAAATGTGCCATGGGTCGTCCTTGTCCGACTGGACTGTGTAGGCAACCTTCCAAAAGGTTCGTTACTTTTTCCTACGAAAGCATCAGATTCCAGACTATTCATCCTTCTTATTCTTTTCTGCGTTTAGAAGTCCAAGAAGGAAGGCTTCCACAGGCAGTACCAGTAGCTTGACCACCGGAAGAACGCCACCACAAACACCAAGAATGCTACCGTCTGCACCACCCTCGCCAGCCATGCATAGATCGACCAGTGTACTCTCGTCGAGACCAAGAAGCGGACCTGCTGGGTTACATTATTACACCGGCTCCGCGCCACCTTCCAGGTAACGTTATTCCCTAACATTAAATAAGTGACCTCAGAGAAATACTGTTCTACAAATTAAATTTGTTTTCTGCTTTACCAGATCCACTAGGTGATTCTTGTAGAGCTCCCAAACACGAATCTGGAAACGGAATTGCTGTATCACCCTCAGGGGTATTACGCGAAAACTGAAAACATCAGAAAGTTCCACTTACTCTTAAAAGTTAGAGGAGGGATTCCTGAATATGCTAACGTCGTTTGAACGGTTGCAAATGACCGCCTAGCCCTATAAGAATCACCTAGTGGATATGGCAAAACAAAATTCGTGTCAAACAATTATAATCGTTTCTTTGTTGCTATAAATACCTCAACGTTTGCACCCAACTGACTGGTTGTTCGATGTTTCAGGGCAGTGTCGAGGGTCGACCTGTCGGGGGCGGTGGCCTGCAGCAGTAGCAGCACAAGTTTGCAATCGATGGGTAGATCGGGCATGTCCGGGAGTAATTGGAGGCTGACGGCAGGATCCGCGCCGAATACACCAAGACCAACGCCACCGGTTTCCCCGCAGCGTTGGTCAAGACGATCATCCAGTCGACAGACGCCCCAATTGCCAGTCTCTTCCGAAACTCCATCCTCGACGACGTAGCATATGCGGAACTTTGCTTCGTTCTCGACTTTGCCCGAGTAATGACGGAGTCGATTCGCTCGTGGGACGAGTTAATTGCACAAGAAACGTCTTACAAAGAGTGAACCCGTCGTCAGACGTCCGACGAAGCTTGCAGCGATGCTAACGTAACGTCGGGACGCTTCCTCGAACGGACACGGCTTGCATATCAGAAAGCTTCAAACAGCGTTCAACGCCAGCTTGCCATTTAATTGCTAACGCAGCCTGTGAACAAAGATAGAAACGTTAAGAAAGCTATCAAGAACAGAAACCAAGTTACGAACTGAAGCTCGATTCCGAGAGCTGTTAAGATTAAGAGCTTAGCGTTCAGTGGATTCCTTAGTCGATAAACTGTGACGTTAGTTGATAAACTGGAACAAAGATGCGTCTGTTACCATAGTAGGGATATCGATGAAACTAACGTGCTACCGTTTATTGCACCCGTTCTTGGGATTTTATGGTTGTTTCTACTTTCATTAGTTAATTAGCAGACTAACGAACGGTTTTATCAGTCGACTCAAGCTCGAAAATTGTTGTTTTCGGTCGAACGCTCGCGCGGCTGCTTTTGTATTATAGTAAGTTTCTTCAAGCAACCGAACAACGCACGCGACATCGCACAAGATACTATCTTTTCGATCACAGCGAAAGCAAACGCGATCATCGAAAAAGTCTCACCGTCTGAGCAAGGGAACGGATTTCGGATAATTAGACGCGATGTACGAGGCGTTGGATCCAGAAAATAAGTTCCGATTGATTATTAAAAAAGATCGGGAATAGATTTTTTCTCTTTTACGTTCTTCGTGTGTACCTTGAACCATTTTTCTACATGGTTCCCATTGTTATTCAGATCCGGCGTGACACAATTTCGTTGAGAAGCGTCACCAAATCATTATCACGACCTTCGTTAAAGTTCCTAATCCATCTTCTTACTATTGAATCATATCTTTACGATATATTCGCGCGTTCGTAAGCATTGCAAAGCTGACGATTGTACAATTTCAAAAGAGAACTCACTTTTTGGATACGCCTCGTACGATTTTTAACTTGCGCGTGATACAGTAATCACCGACAATCTTGCGTACGATTGTACATAGACACAACGTGACCTCAATCGTATTCTCTTCGTAAAGACCGAACCTCTCGTTAATTAGCATGTTTTTTAAAAGCGCGCGATTGAAAGTTATCGTCTATAAGAGAGACGGAGACGCGAAGGATAACAATTAGCAGATATACATACACGTATATACGTATATCGAATTGTCCAAACGTATAAAAGTTTACCAGTAGAGGCACCCAAGTACTTTTCCAATATTATTAACGAAACGTAGAAGAATTCGCTGCTAGACGGTCAGAAAATCGCCGTGTTTCTAAACGCAAAAATTATTTTTATAGCACTGTGATACAGTGCACGATAATCTTTGCGTACGGAAACGTTCGTACGAGCGTCTCCTGTTAAATTCATCGGTCAGAAATTAACGATAATACCGTGCAATTTTTTAGCACCAATGCACCATCGGGTTTGCACACTCGAACGTAGAATATGTACAATTCGCGGATGAACTGCTTGAATCGTATAAGTTTTCATCGGGGCGCGTTGATTGTGTTCACGGTTTCTAGAAAAGCAATTCGCGCGAGTACAATTGTAGCCAGCTTTCCAGCCGGGAAAGCGAAGGGAATAAAGTATTGATAAGATTTTTGTCGAGATCGAATACCCGGAGGTCTGGAATCTTTGAAAAGTGACTCGACCATCCGACGAAAGACAAGAGAAGAACGCGAGTCGTTGTTCCTCGAATCGTTCCATTTCAGTTTGTTCGCAAACCGTCCATTGCAATTGTTGGATTTGTAGCGAAACCACGCTATTTAGCGCAAGTTGTTAATCCAAATGAAACCATATACATATATACGAATATATACATACATATACTCGAGGCGTGGATGTTAGTAAATGCGTTTTGTGCACAGGAAGTGTCGGATTATTATTCCATTAACCGCTCAAGGCCATTTCAGCCACTAAGATTTAGTCGAAAGATTTCTAAAGTGATACTTTACTCTTAGGCATCGATACTATTCGGATAAATCAGTTGAATAGTTGAGTAGCGTTACCATTGTTAAGAACGAAGAACGTAATCGTCTCGACTTTTGCTGTATTTGTCAACAACACTCGTAGGCTAGAAGAGTTGAGTTAATATTTTGAAATTTTTAATGCTTAAATCTTGCAAAAATTATTGAACAACTAACATTCTACAACGTAATCGTACTTGTTGTCCCTTACGGTTTGCACTTGGTTTCCTCAAAAGAAAATGCACGTTCCAAAGTGTAGATTTCCCTTGTAAATAGATAGATAACTGCAATGTGTTCTGGATCTGCAAGTTCTGGAACTTACGTTGAGCTGCAGTCCTGAAACTAAAGAACGATGTGATTTATCAAAAGTTAAAGACTCTCGACTGTTTGGTTCTATAATATATATTTTTAAACGCACTGTAAAGCACCATTATCTAGATGATCAGCCTCTTTCCATGTGCATAATACGCGTTTATTACCAAACACCTTGTATGCATACACACTCGGTAGGCATACGTTGTTACAAATGGGGATTTCAGAAAATTTTATAACTTGTTGGCAATGGTGATTATTATGCGACTATGTCGTACATTAAGTAGACAAATTGTTACAATTATTTCATGCACCGAAGTACGATTCACCGACGAACGAGACAGCAAGTGTTTGCGAACGGATCACCGATCTCATCTCTCCCGTCGTCAAAGCGTATTTAATCGATTCGCATGATAGAATCATTTATTTTTCTAGAACCATTCGATTTCTCATAGCGTAAAATGAAGAATCAATTAGTAAGTAGACATTTAAAGCGCTGTTAAAAGTATGAAAGGCGCACGTTTCATTCGATTTTTTAGCGTTATTCAATCCGAAGGATGATTTTAACAGTTTATCAGCGAGGATTTAGCTGATGTTACATCGTTAAAGTCACTTTCTCAATGTGAAGCTGCATTCTTTCGGATAGTCTGATCATTAGTCCCACCAAACCGATCAAATTAATTGACCGCTCCCATTTTTCGTTTATTTTCTTTTCTTTTTCTTTTATTAATCGTTTAAATTAAATGTTGATCAAGCAATAATATATATATATATAAAAAATGATCTAAATTAATTTCATCGGTCTTGGTTGGTTCAGTTATCGTTTTGATCGGCTCAAGAGAATACAGCGGTGATAATGTTAAAAATTCACAAAATATTTTTTATAAACTTATTGTTTTCAAGGTTTTGCTCGATATTGACATATCGCTGTTATATTAATTAAATATATATTTAAATATACACAAATACACATAGGACAAAGAAACGCATTAAGTAGGGAGGAATACTCTACGAATCGCAAGCAATCTTGGGTTCTGTTTTTCCATCTTAGAATTTTGCGCCAAATGAACAACGTTGTATTAACCCTTTACTGCGTCAACTATTTTTAAGAATAAACAAATTCTGTTGGATAGAAAATGGCACAAGAATTATAAGAATAATGCTTAAGAAATTATTTCTTACCAATATTTATGTATATACAGGGTGTTCGGCCAACCCTGAGGAAAAATTTAATGAGAGCTTCTAGAGGCCAAAATAAGACAAAAATGAAGAATACCAATTTGTTGATTGAGGCTTCGTTAAAAAGTTATTAACGTTTAAAGTTCTGCCTGTAGAACGGCAATCTGAGAACAACTGCGCATGCGTGATAGTGGTTCTCATTCACAAAACTGTAAGACTGTCGATACGTCAGTAAGTAGAGTTTCTCATACTGAATGAGAACCACTATCACGAATGCACAGTTGTTCTCAAATTGTCGTTCTACAGGCAGAACTTTAAACGTTAATAACTTTTTAACAAAGCCTCAATCAACAAATTACTATTCTTGATTTTCGACTTATTTTGGCCCCAAGAATCTCCCATTAAAATTTTTCCCAGGGGTGACCAAACACACCGTATATGGTACAGTTGTGGTACAGTATGGTACAAGATATTGTGATGAAAAAAAGAAACTGTACGATTAGACTGTGTGTAAACAAATAACAATTTCTATTAATAATCTAAACGTACATCAAATAAAAAATTTAGTATGTGTCATATACATGATATGCCATGCGGTAAGAGGTTAATATGATTATAACAGGCGATCAAGGATTCGACATATTCGTAAAAATATTTTCTATTTTCTATTGAATGCTTGAGCTACCACTACTTTCGGTTATGACTGCGAAAATAAAACACATTAAAATGAAAGAAAAAAGTACCAGAAAACCGTCTTCTAAATCAAGCAGTAATTCGATTTACGCTTATACATATAGGGTAACTTTCGAAATCAATTTAAAGTCGCTGCAAAAGATAATCCAACAAGTATCATCGTTCGATCCTTTTCTACGAAACATTAAACACGGTTAAAACAATTACAATGTACATTTCTGGACAAAATTAAATTTGAAATATTTTTGAAACGTTCCAAAGCGACTTGTCCGAGCTTCAAAAGTTATCTTTCTGTTGTGAGTTCGTGCTCATTACATATTGATATGTTTTTGTTAATTAGGTTATGTAATCATATTTTCTCAAACTTTCTATCGTCAAATGTTTTATATTTTCTATAAAACTGCATAAAATTTGCTCTAAGCATGGCGTATTATTTTGAAACATTTCTGTCGTGGAAACGGTTTCATATTTTTCAAGCAATTCAATCTCACTTTCGTTTCACGATTTCTTTAAATATATCGAAAAATTCGAGGGCTTTCAATAGATTCTAAGAACTGTTGAAAACATGTAAAACGTCTCCAATGATTTATGAAATATAACTGGGAAAACTTTTGGTATATATCTATAACACTTTAATAAAATTTCTGCCGCTTCTTAAAACAAGTTTGCAATGTTTTTCTTTCTAAGTAATAAAAGTGAATTCGTTTATATTTGCCAAGATTTATAAAAAAACAAACCATATTTGCCTCGTATATTTTAATAATAAAATATTTTTGAATGTTTCCCCATGATGTCCTCGATGCACCGGAAATTCATTCTATTCTCGCACACTATGACAAACCACACGACATACGTGAACTCTTGCAGTCGAGGAAGCCAAACTGAAATAGTTTCTATTGCGTCTAGAAAACACCACCAACGTCTACTTTTGGACAAATGTAATACGTATTCGTTCTTTCTACTTTCCTTTGTGCATGCACATAGTTTCCCATCGCAATAAGCGTAATATACACTTGAAATTATATGCATTAGTCTATTTCCATACTTTATTTTTATAATGAAGAAGGAATCTACTATTGCATGAAAGTCTGTGTCGCCATCTACGGCAAAACGCCCAAGCTCAATGCTAAATGGCGTTCCAAATATAATAGAGTCTAGTTCAGAGTTTCAGACTGATTATATGTTTGTATTCGGAAGTGATACAAACAATTTAACATCGTTTAAAATAAATCATGCCTTCTCGAAGCGAAGATATTTTAAAAGGTTTTCAAGTGTATCCTTTTTTTAATATATTAACGTGTATATCTCTTTCAAATAAACCACAATCTAGCTTGACAGTTTATAGGTTGGAATAAACTGTGGAACTTGTCTCACGTATTTCGGTCTTACAACATTTATAGAATTAGTTTCCTTGACCGTCATTTATTACAGAAACTGGATGAATTTACGAGATGCTGACAATGGTAAAATATTATGGCAGGCAAACGATGATTTGTTAGTATGACAAATTGTAAATGTCGTTACAATATAAGATGCTTTCTAGATAATGAAACGAATTGTTTAAAGGTCCGTGCCTGAAGTAGAACATGAAGCAAGAGTGCCTAAAAAAATTCTAAAATGTCGAGCAGTGTCGCGGGAAATTAATTTCAGTTCTGCTGAACCAATGGAAAGATTTAGGTTAGAACAGAAAGTGTTATTTAAAGGACGCTGTCTGGAGGAATGGTTTTTCGAATTTGGTTTTGTAATACCTAACAGTACAAACACATGGCAAAGTGCTTTTCAAGCAGCACCAGAAAGTCAAATGATGCCTGCTGATGTGTTAAAGTAAAGTTTGCACATATCATAATCATTAAAGTTTACATTTAAGTAGTAAGAATTTTAATTAACTCTTCTTTATGTCTAGTGGCAATGTTGTAATAGAGACAAAGTTTTTTGATGATGATCTATTGGTTTCTACAAGCAAAGTCCGTCTGTTCTATATCTAAACGTTTTCATTTTATCCTGATAATGGGTCCAACAAATGTGTTTCAATGTGCACTCAGGATGGAATACTAGAAACAATAATTTTAAGTAAAGTTTGTATCAAGCATTTTACTTTATGCACCTACTGTGATACGCATGTGCTAAATGTCTTTCCACAAAAACCTGACAGTGAGAGCACCATTTCTGTTTAAAATAAAGTCAATGAAGACTTATTGTGGTAACACTCAAACTGTGAGACACCTTTAAGGCACAATGCATTTTTATTTATTAACTATGAACAGACATCGTAAATTTTGTACATATTGTAATACGCTATGCTAATCTAATAAAGATATATATATGAAAACTATATGTTTTGAATTAGACATTCCGAATATAACTAAATCTTCAATCGGATTTTACATTTATTCTTTCAGATTTATAGATGTTTAGAAACAATTACTTCAGAACAGACTTGACGAACTTCTTCGTCGCGACTCGCACGACTTCCCCTTGAATTAGTCGATTCCCCCAACATAAAAAATGCAAGTGACGACAGTGTAAGACATTTCTATCCGCCACTTGTAACTAGAGTTAAACAAAACTTCAAAACAGTTATTCGTTTGAAAAATCGTTCAACATATTATGATCTGTTTCCTTTAGTTTAATTTTTACAATCTATGCCCGCAATATAAGAAATGTTACAAACTTTCCCGTCCCCGACTCGACCCGACTGAAATTTCAGGACCTGCACACCCCCAGCTATTACCATTTAAAAAAAATAATTATTGAACATTTAAAAACTATACACGATTAATTTAACGAAATATAGCGAGTATAGAAAAAGACTTGGATTTGCCTATTTTCCCACTGTACACCCGTGCTATTGATTCGTGGTGTACAAGTAATACATTTTTGAGGCTTCTCTACCCCTCTTGAGGGTGTTCATGTTGAATATATTCTATCCCCTACCCTGTCTACATTGCACAGGTGTAAGGAAAAAAAAGGAAGAAAAGAGAAAAGAAATAGCGGAGTTGTGGAGCTGCTGTAGTAACCACACGAACTTCTCAATCTGGTAGTGATTCAATTACCATTATCCTTCGTCGGTGTACCGTTCATTTAGTCTATTTGGTGTTTTAATTAATTAAATCACAATCACTGAAGATCAAGAGTGTCGCGATGGATTTGAAAGAAGAAGACGATGGTGCGAACGAAAGTGGCAGGCAGCTATTTTTGGTAGGTGCTCCGCGTGATCCGTTGGTATCAACCGGTGCGATCGTCGCTTCCTCTGGTGCACCAGACGAAATTAACTCCGGAGATCTACAGTCGACTGCTCTGGCTAGTCTGATAGGAGCACAATCGTCTTCGGTTTGCTTTCCAACAAAATTCTGTAAGTGCACCCTGCCACCCCAGACCTGATTTAATTAACTGCCACTCTCTACCTGTCGGCCTGTAAGTTGAGGCAGTCCTCAATTAAATTATTGCTAAATGCATTAAGCGAATCGGCAGCCCCTGTTTTAAATAGAGTTAGTGGTAATCAGTTTAACAGTTATGAACTATTTTACTTCGTGTGAATTCAACGCGATTAAGTGAAGCTATGTATGATTTTCCAATCAATTCCTGAACTTGTTGGGAGCATTTTACTATGTAATACACCGACGTTCAATTTTACAGTATTATCGTGCGATTAATTTCACACGGAGGAACTTGGAAGTATAAATCGCTACGTTGATCATACCTGTGCGTCTTTTTAGCCTATGACTTTTCACAAAGTCCTGGAAGCGAGGATAGACAGTCGTCCGGAGTTGGCAAAAGAAAGCAGCGGAGATATCGCACTACATTCACCAATTTTCAGTTGGAGGAGTTGGAGAGAGCCTTTCAGAAAACACATTATCCCGATGTCTTCTTTCGAGAGGAACTTGCGCTGCGTATCCAATTGACGGAGGCCAGAGTGCAGGTAATAGTTGTACAGGGTGTCAGGAAATTATACGTCACGGTGGATTATCATCTAAAGTGAAAAGTATAAACAAACATTGCTTTCATCTGTATTTTATCCAATATGTGCATCGAGTGTGAACAGTGAAGGAAGTAAAACCTTACTCTACTTTTGTACTCTACAGTTTACTTTTTTACTTACTCTACTTTTTGTTTGCAGGTATGGTTTCAAAACAGAAGAGCAAAATGGCGAAAACAAGAAAAACAGTGTAAAGTAACGCCTCACTTAACTTCGCATTTGCCGCCTTCGGACTGTCAGGAAATCCAACAACAACAACAGCAGCAGCAGCAGCAGCAACAGCAATCGGATCATTTGCTGCTGGAACCGCCATTGGGTAGTCCACCACCTATATATCTTGGCATGGAATGGGCTGGATTTTCGCCATACAGTAATGCAGCCACTGCATCGCCTCTTGTAGTCAATAGTATGAACAAACCGTTAGAATTGGAATCAGATGACAATCCCCTGTTGGATCCAGAACTATTGCAACTAAAAACTCCACGTTCCTAATGATACCACTTCGAGGCTATTTACCATAGTGTAGGGTGCCAACAATATTACTTTTAGAAGAGAACATCTCTACTGCAAATGACTGCTTACAATGTCACTTGAGTTTCGTCGTATATTGTGCAATATTATCAGTTTTTATTCATATATTGTAAGTAATTTAAAAATACGGGACCACCAGAAGTTTATCATTAATAACAGGGAACAACATTTAAAACTAAAAACACTTTGAATATTGTTATGTAGATTTTGTAAGAATATACATATAGATTTATTCTTCTTCGGGGGTCGACGAATTCCCAAATAAGCAATGTTAGTTGTATGTTACAAAATGAAATTAAATTTTTACCCTTGAAAGATTGATAAAAAGAAATTTGTCCCATACATAAAATAGTAACATTAGCTTTATTCGGTGTGCATATATTACAAATCATTGAATTAACTAAGTTATTAATTGGTTCATTCAGGAGCAAGTAAGCAATTCGGGATGCTTCGTCTGATCTTTCAAACGCGAAAGAGACATTCAATTTAGACAATTATCTTGAGGCTCGAGCAGAGAATAACCTACAGCAGCCGTTTTATCGAAACCTTATTAAATGTTCTTGTATTGTGAACAATCAAGGAGCATCCCGAATTAAATAAATTAATGATGGTAATGGATGGTACAATAAAATTATGCGACGTACGAATACTCATCTGCGTTATTCGGCGTACGTTCGATATACTGTTTATCTATGAGGGCTTCGATACATTTTTTGATCATGCTAATCGAGGGAGCAAATGTAACCTTAGATTGACTTAGTACCTGGAACGATAAACATCAATTATATCAATTATATCGATTAGATCGACCAAGAACACCAATTTAAAATGAAATCCCACCTCTTGTACAAGTTGATTGTGTCTTAAAACCCTACGACTCTTCATAGTACGGACGATAGCGGCTTGCAGGTACAATTTTCTGTCTTCGTCGACACTACGATGCGTGGCCTCTGTGTCATGGGTTTCGTGTGGTACATCTCGTTGCAACGAGCCGGTTATGCGGAATTTCGTCCTCTTATTAGAATAATTAAAATTGAGCGTCAAAACTGTGTCCTCCTCTAAATCTCCCACCGTCGACTTCTTCAAAATTTTACAATCAACCAAACTGGCCGCGTGTTTAACCAGTTGATCGTGCGACAAATGTAACGACGCGGCAGCCTCTCGACATTGTATCGAATTGCAATGCTCAAAAAGAAGCAACAATGCCATTTGATACGTTTGCACAATGACCAAATATGGTTTCCTTAAATAATTAAACTTTAATTCGCCTTGACAAAGGTGATGAAGCCAAGTGAGTTTCCTTCCGCTGAATTGTGCGTGATAAAACGTTTCGAATGCTTGTATAGACTTTTCTAATTGTTGAGGGATATGAAATGGTCCTGAAGACGGCGGTAAGGCTAACGGCCACGCACCCGCTTGCAATACATACACTACAAAACCTATGCCTAATTGATTCTCTCCGTCCCCTTCACGTAAACTAGCAGCAAATTTGGCATTCAAATCCCCTGAAACTGACATGTCGGTAAACATCCTGTGAAGTTTATTCGTGAATTCGTAGCCACACGCTTGTTTTAAATGATCGATCATAGATTCTTCGGCGTCCATCGATTGCGATTGCTGATGTATTAATCGTTTTGCTAGCATACGCGCGTAAAATTTTTGAAACACATCCTTGTCGTCGACGTATTTGAAGACGGTGATGCAACGACCCAGTTTCTCTTCAACTTCCACCTCTGACGCGGCCTTAGCTGACTTTCTCAGTAAAGAATCGCAATATTTTGCTAGCTAAATTGGAAACGTTGTATGTAACAAAACTTTCGTTAATTATTGTATAAGTTATTTGCAGGTAGGAGTGAGCGAATAACCATGATTCCGGACACACACCCCTACCAGCAACGATAAAGTTACTCACTAGTTCTGGTGCTCTTGCCGGTTGCCGTGGAACGGATCTATGGTTTACAACGGCTGCACAAGCTTTATCGAGAGCAGCCACGAAGGCTTGGTCAGCTTTGAACACATCTTTAATCAATTCCGAATATTTTTGATGTACATCCAGCATGCTATCCACAAACTGCGTGTGTACCTATTATATACCTATTATGGAGTACTGTATCGTTTTTGTAAATGTTAAATATATATTCATCATTGTCTCTCTCCTTACATTTTCTCCTTGTAAGTTTCCAATTGCCTTCAAACCTTGTTGAGTAATGTGTTCAGTAACTTTTTGTACAAGTGGAGTCAAGCCAACAGGTAATGGCCTCAATAATGGATACAGGAGAGACAAATCCCTTCTACGTTCGTTTTCTATCATGTTTTCTGCTTCTGTGTGAAGCCAGGTCACATACGTGGCTATCATTTTTTCTTCACAGCACTGCCTTACCTGGAAAATATTACTGTCGAACAACCAACTACTTTAAATTAATTGATCTCTCAATTAATATACAAGAGAAAGAGCATACTTTAGGCACAGAGCTCGTGTGAAGGAACTTAAGAGCACGAAGCTTTTCCTGGATGAGTTGCGATGTTACTTTCTCCATATAATGCGTTATATCCGATTGTTGGCGTAATGCAAATGCTTGTCTCATGTAAAATTCCCCGCTAGCCTCGAGGAAAGGCGTTTCGAATATCGTTTGATACATCTAGAACAAGATTGTTCATATCAGAATGTTTTGTAATTGATACCCAAGCTGGACAAAAAATAATGTAACATGAATAATTACATCCAGTTGTCCCACTAATTTATACTCTTCGACTCGAACAAAACTTTGTATAACACCCCAAATAACTTCTGTATTTGCTAGCTGAGCTTTACCAACTCTGTCTGCATGAATGCAGTCTAACAATTGAGAGACTAATTGTTTTCTTAATGGTAGGATCATTCTTTTCTTCCAAATATCTAAGCCAAGCTCTCCTATCTCCAGTTGCTCTTGATAATCAGCAGTCATAACGGAAGACGTACCATAAATAAGTTCTGCTTCAGAAAGCTTATGACTTTTAATATGTTGCTGATTTAGGTATAAGTATAAGCGATGTAAGTAGTTAATGCCCTGCGAATATTCGCACCAAGCACGATGATATGCCTGTAGCAAACCAGATTCGCTTTGGGAACAAACTGTTGTCAATAGCTGGAAGACATGATTGTCTAGAAACTTTTTTGTCTCATCGTACAATTCATCTGCAAGCGGCTCTGGGTATGCCACGCACATAAAATAGACATCGCTAAAATGAAATACAAATGATAGGTTTAAGACAAAATTCAATGACTGTCATAAATCTTCAATTGTAATATCAAATGCTGATACCTAAATCTAGCATTCCATGTTGCACGTGGAACATTTGACAATGTTATTATACACTTTGCAGTCTCTTCCAATAGATTCCATGTTTGTTTAAAATTAATTTGTTTAGGTTTCAGTGACATCCTTTTGCACAATTAAAAGAGCACCAAGGAATTAAGTATATAAATTCTATAATACAAGTATCAAATTTGTAACCCTACAAAAAATTATATTAATAGATTATGCTGAATGTACTTAATTTAGAGTGCCAAAGAAAAACAAAAAATTATTAAGAGTTCATTAGAAAGAGATTAAAAATGAAAAAGACGAATAATATTAAAAGCTGAGCGACTGAAATATATTCCAAGAATAATCTTTGAACTATAGACAAAGGCTGAATTTACAAGGTTTTCTTCGAACGTTTTATGCATCAGTGGTTTAAAAATAACAAAAGTAAAATACATAGTGAGCGCATTTTCATTCCGCAACCATCGAGAAATTTCTTTCGATTCGAACGCTTCTATTATTTTTCACGCGCAATATACATACGCGAGAAATTATTTCTTGGAATATCTTTTTTTTAACAACAGCACTGTAAGTTTCGATCGAACGACAAAAATCATTAACGAATCGTCATCGAACATGCACTGCGAATGATCATATTTTATTGAAAATCACGATTTATTGTTTGAAATCAAGATCGAATATTTTAAACGAAACGTCTCGAACTAATCATCGAACGAATTATAAATCACACACATAAACGCGTGTTCCCAGCTACAGCTGACTGGTACCATCCAGATGGTCATGATCAGAACCACTAACCAAAAACTCGTAGAGATAGGGATCTATATATTCTCATAGACACAATTCTCGATCGATTTTAATCTCTGTCGAGATAAATTCTTTTGGCACGTTTAACTTTAATATTTCGTTCTAAACATTCTTCGTTGCAATATACATGACATTTATGACGATTACGTTTACACAATACAGATTTATGTCGAAGTTATAATATCGATGTACAGTCACAGTTTATACAGTTGGTCCACTCCCCGTCGACTCTTTTGATCTTTGTATCGCCAATGTAGCCATGTTGTTAGTTAATTTGCGGGAAATTTTAGTAATACCGCGTATTTTAGTAACAATGCGTACCTTCAATTTCACATTAGAATTTTGTGTTTCTAGATTCCATAATACTCATAGTAATTCTACTAATGTTATATAAATACGTTAATTCATTATAAAAATATAGGATTCCGTCATGCTCCTGTTGTATTATTAATGCATCCTCATAAAACATCAGCGACACAAAAATTAAGGTAGCTAACTAACTGCACAAGTCTGACACGCATGTTACAGAGTGAAAAAATAGTATATACATTTCATTTCGCAACAGATAATTCATGAAAATACCTTTAAGTAAAATTAATTGTTTAATCATGTAATAGTATACTTACTTGAAATAATAAACCTGCTACATTTTCAATTTTTGTAAGAGCCTTTTCACACGACGATACTTGTATGCGATGCAAGTATGATTGGATACTGACCGTACATGTAAACTCAATAGAAATGTTCAGCAACGATTTTCGTAGTTTACGATGAGATTAATGTATTGCGTACATACAAGTATCGTCGTATGAAAAGACTCTAACATTATGAACTTATAAATAAGTATCTATATATAGATTATAAATACGGTTGCACGTTTAGTACTTCAGATGGCACTGTAATCGCTCAGAGGAATATATTACCTTCTTCCTGTTTTGTCTTGTCCACGTTCTTTACCCTCTGCCAACGCTACAAGCCGGTCGCACATTCTGTTCTTGAGCGTTACCCACGTTTCGTGTCGTAAGACTTAAAAGTAAGTATAAACATTATTCTATAACTTTTTAGTCTATAATATTAAATATTATAAGTATATCATATTTTAACGAACCAAACGACGTATTTTATTTACACGATAATACATCATAATTGAAGATGTTTTACGATTCGATTAATGGTTCACGTAATTCATTTGAACAAGCACACGTTCTTAGCACATTATTAAAAGTAAAAGCATGCAAGGTGTTTAGAAGAATAAAGACATACTCAACAAATGCATGTGTAGAGAAACATTTCAACATTTTTCATAAGAGCAATCTCGACAAAAAGTACTTTATACGTTTATAATTATATTATAAAGATGTACACAAGCATGTTCCGACTTCCGTCGTTTCTAATTGAAACGCGATCAGTATTATCTTATATTTTGCAACCATGTGTTGTTTTCGTCGAATATTAAATATAATACAACTAGCTTTTGCCCGCGAAGTTGCTTTAAAAAAATCCGTTAACGAATTCTAATTTACAAATGAAACATAAATTGAAGCTCTTTTATGAATAAACTTAAAATATGTATTCTTTTACTTGAAAATTGAATCTATATGATGATTTAAATATTCGCCATCTTTCGACTGATAACCATGATGGTAATTTTTTCTACTGAAAAGAATCAGTTCAATTAAAAATGCACTATAAGTTAAAACAAAGATTAACATTGAACTTTACATTTTTCAGAATGCGTTACGTGGCCGCTTATCTTTTGGCTGCTTTGGGAGGTAAAACTTTACCTAGCCAAAATGATATTGAGAAAATTTTATCATCTGTTGGCATTGAAACTGATGCTGAGAAGCTCAAAATAGTCATATCAGAATTGAATGGAAAATCAATTGATGAACTTATTTTACTAGGTATACTTTCATATAAATATAAATAATAATTGTATCTATGTACATGTGCATATGCACATAACATAAAATACTTAGTTTTAATTTTTTTTGCCATAGAATAATATATATGGCAAAAATAAAATATGTATGTATATATTTTTATATATTTTTTTATTATAGGACGTACAAAATTGTCATCAATGCCAGTTGGTGGTGCTGCTGTTGCTAGTACAGCTGTAGCACCAGCTGGAGCTGCTGCTGCTCCAGCTGAAGAAAAGAAAGGTAAATTTACATTTTGCTATTTGTCATTATTTCTTAAGGAAAAGAAAACTATAAAAGTTACTAACTTTAATTTTGTTCACAGAAGAGAAAAAGCCAGCAAAGGAAGAATCTGAGTCTGAAGATGATGATATGGGCTTTGGTCTTTTTGATTAAAATGCGTAACAGAAATAACTGCGAATGAATTACCTGTACAATACATGTATTATACAGTTTTTACAAAATGATTTGAAAATAAATTGTATTTTTAATTTGTCGTGCCTAACTATTAAATTTCTGTATTTTACAAATGAAGCAAGCATTTCTTGCATTTTCAGTTACTGATGAATGTGAAATTAACGATGTGTTAATCGGATCTTAGAAACGTACAAATGTAATTTAGAAGTGTCCAATTTTTATTAATTAATCAAACGATATATGACTTTTGTTGCATTTTCTTTGTGTACGTAACTTATTGGGTAATAGAGAAATAAATTGCGTCAAAATATTTGATGTGATATAATTGTAATTATATATTAGATTAAAGTATATTCATACACTAAAGGTTATTAGGAGAATGTATACTACGTGTACACTTGAGCGTCGTTGCGGCTTCATTCACAGTAGGTAGTGGGGGATGTGGATTGAAGAAAGGAAGGGGTGGTGTTCGAGATTTATCACAAAATTGAGTTGTATGTATTCTTACGCTGATGAATATTTAAAGACTATAATCGTTTCAACGTTGATTATAATATTGTTAGGTGTCAAATTAGGTGAATCATATAGTGTTATTATTTTGATGCATTTAAAAACGTTTGGCAATATCAAGATATAGAATCGATCGAAACACTTTTGTACTTGAGGAACTATTTTTAGACAGAGGGGCGGTCGTTGGCGGCCATGATGGGTGTCAGCGGCAAGTAGTGACGGCATTCACTTTGCGTCAGTTGGTTTTGTGCGCTGATGGTTGAGCTGAGGTTTTCTGGTTGAGAAGCGCACCATAGGTCAAAACACTTGTACATAGAAACGGTAGATAGCCGCAATATTATTTCGACTAAATAACAGCGGCTAGAAAACCTCAGAAAGTTTTGGAAAACATCAGAAAAATGACGCAGTTACTACCCATAAGGTTTCAAGAACATCTCCAGGTAAGTGACCTGTTTTCATGCCCGGTTCCTCAATTATTTCGACACGTCGTCAATGATATTCGTTTTTATGTTGTATTGTCTACTTTATGTTACATTTGTAATGTCTTATTATTCAGTTTTTTGGTTACTATTTATTACACTGATGATAGGACGGAAGTTCCGTTAAACCTTTTCAAATTGACATTACTTTGACAGGTATAATACGATTGTACGTTTTTCGAGATACAAAAATGTTAACAATTTAAGAGTACATTCGGGATAGAATATGTAGAGGTTAACCGAACATAGCGATATCGTTCTATATCGGAAAGTTGGCGAGAAAAATAAATTGATTTTTTTTTATCAATGAGGGCCATGTCTACTCGGCATATACGCCCCTTATTTCCGTCTTTATATGTCATGAATTTTCTAATTAAAAGGTTCATCTTTTCGTATTTAACTTAAGTATAGCGTGGACTAAACATATAATTTGATTTAGTATTTCGTTAATTATTTTTTTTACAGATGAGTTACAATTTTTATTAAAACACATTTTAATGTTTGCATTTATATATAATTATACACTAATTGTTCTTAGTTCTAGATGATATATTTTCGATTTTTACTATTCACTTTACATTATAAATACCTTAACATATGGTTTTCACAAAATTTTCAGAATGAATAAATACAAAGTATTCTTTCATTACATTGATTTATAGATGTTTAGATAATTATTAAGCTATATTTTATCTTGTTACTTTTTAAATGGTTATAATTAAATAAGTAATGAATATAATCAATATAACAGTATTATCTCTGTGTCTCTTGATTTGAAAATAGTTTAAAAGGATTAATGAATAATAATAGTATTAATAAAGAATGTATAGGAGATATTATTTGTAAAGAGAAATATTTAAAAGTAATATTAATTTACTTTATAAGTTTGTATTTTATTATTTGTTATAGCTTACAGCTGTTGGAATTAATGCTAACAATGTTAGTTTCAATACACTTACTATGGAATCTGATAAATTCATTTGTGTCAGAGAGAAAGTTGGTGATACCGCACAGGTAGTTATTATTGATATGAATGATTCTGCTAATCCTATTAGAAGACCCATTTCTGCAGATTCTGCAATTATGAATCCTGCGAGTAAAGTCATTGCTTTGAAAGGTAATGAATAATGTTTTTTTTTTTTTTTAATATGAATAAAAATTAGTATTACTAATGTTTAATAAAAGTATAATAATTTGTACTTTTAATTTTGTGATATTTAAATAATATTTGGTTATAAAAAGAACAGATTCTGTGTTTTAATGAAAAACATAATGATATATATTTTACATTTGTTATAATAGCGTTGAAAACACTTCAGATATTTAACATAGAGATGAAATCAAAAATGAAAGCTCATACAATGACAGAAGATGTAGTCTTTTGGAAGTGGATATCTTTAAATACTTTGGCATTAGTAACAGAGACTGCAGTATATCATTGGTCCATGGAAGGAGAATCAACTCCAAATAAAATGTTTGATAGACATTCTTCATTAAATGGCTGCCAAATAATTAACTATAGAACTGATCCAAAGCAAACCTGGCTTTTGTTAATTGGCATTTCTGCTCAGCATAATAGAGTGGTTGGTGCTATGCAACTTTATTCTGTTGAAAGAAAGTGTTCTCAGCCAATTGAAGGACATGCAGCTTCTTTTGCCCAATTTAAAATGGAAGGAAATGCAGAACCAAGTAATTTGTTCTGTTTTGCTGTTAGAACAGTACAAGGTGCAAAACTTCACATTATCGAAGTGGGTCAACCTCCTGCTGGTAATCACCCCTTTCCAAAGAAGGCAGTAGACGTGTTTTTCCCACCAGAAGCTGGAAATGATTTTCCTGTTGCAATGCAAGTCAGCTCAAAATATGATGTTATATATTTAATAACAAAATATGGTTATATACATATGTATGATATTGAATCTGCAACATGTATATTTATGAATCGCATATCTGGGGAAACAATTTTTGTTACTGCTCCACACGAAGCGTCTGGTGGTATAATAGGAGTAAATCGAAAGGGTCAAGTATTATCTGTATCTGTTGATGAAGAAAATATAATTCCATACATAAATGGAGTACTACAAAATTCTGAACTTGCATTGCGAATGGCTGTAAGGAATAATTTGTCAGGAGCTGAGGATTTATTTGTGAAGAAATTTAACATGCTTTTCCAAAATGGGCAGTATGCTGAAGCAGCAAAAGTTGCAGCAAATGCTCCAAAAGGAATACTACGAACTCCAACAACTATTCAACGATTTCAACAAGTATGTTTATAGTTTGAAATGAATTTCTGAGTATAATGTATCAAGATAAAAATAATTATTTGTATATTAGGTACCGGCAACACAAGGACAAACATCTCCGCTATTGCAATATTTTGGAATACTTCTGGATCAAGGGCAATTAAATAAATATGAATCTTTAGAATTATGTCGTCCAGTACTTGTACAAGGACGTAAACAACTTCTTGAAAAATGGTTGAAAGAAGATAAGCTAGAGTGTAGTGAAGAATTGGGTGACTTGGTGAAACAAGCTGATCCAACTTTAGCTCTTAGTGTTTACTTAAGAGCTAATGTTCCCAATAAAGTTATACAATGTTTTGCAGAAACTGGTCAGTTCCAAAAAATTGTATTATATGCAAAAAAAGTTTCATACACTCCGGATTATATATTTTTATTAAGAAATGTCATGAGAATAAATCCTGATCAGGGTGTAGCATTTGCCCAAATGTTGGTTCAGGATGATGAACCTTTAGCTGATATCAACCAAGTAAGTGTTGTAATATTGTTTACGAATACTTCAAATTATAGTATTTTTTTTCTAAAATGAATGCGTATTTCTTTATTTTTATAGATTGTGGACATATTTATGGAGCAAAATATGGTACAGCAATGTACATCATTTTTGTTGGATGCTTTAAAAAATAATTGGCCAAGCGAAGGAGCTTTACAAACGCGTCTTTTAGAAATGAATTTGATGTCTGCTCCACAAGTTGCAGATGCAATCTTAGGGAATCAAATGTTTACTCATTACGACAGAGCTCATATTGCGCAATTATGTGAAAAAGCTGGATTGTTACAGCGTGCTTTGGAACATTACACTGATTTATACGACATTAAAAGAGCTGTTGTACATACACATTTACTATCACCAGATTGGCTTGTTGGATTTTTTGGAACATTATCTGTTGAAGATTCTTTAGAGTGTTTGAAAGCAATGTTAACTGCTAATATAAGACAAAATTTACAAATTTGTATTCAAATTGCAACAAAGTATCACGAACAGTTGACCACTAAAGCATTAATAGGTATTTATTATGTTAATTATATATATATATTACATATTATTTTAATCTTACACATTGTGTCAGTTTATATAGCTAATTCTATTATTACTTTTAGATTTATTTGAAAGCTTTAAATCATATGAAGGATTATTTTACTTCTTGGGATCTATTGTTAACTTCAGCCAAGATCAGGAGGTGCACTTTAAATATATCCAAGCAGCTTGTAAAACTGGACAAATTAAAGAAGTTGAACGAATTTGTAGAGAGAGTAATTGCTATAATCCAGAACGTGTCAAAAACTTTCTCAAGGAAGCAAAATTGTCTGATCAGTTACCTTTGATAATTGTGTGTGATCGATTTGATTTTGTACATGACCTTGTACTTTATCTTTACCGAAATAATTTACAAAAGTACATTGAAATTTATGTTCAAAAAGTAAGTTTCAATATTAATATACTTTAAATTTAGAGTGAAATTAATCATTTTTACGCAAGTGATAATTTTTGTCTAATATTAATATTGTTCATTTGTAGGTAAATCCATCACGTTTGCCAGTCGTGGTGGGTGGTCTATTGGATGTTGATTGTTCAGAGGATATAATAAAAAATCTAATTTTAGTTGTGCGTGGGCAATTTTCGACCGATGAACTTGTTGAAGAAGTTGAAAAAAGAAATCGTTTAAAACTCTTACTTCCATGGCTAGAGTCTCGTGTTCATGAAAGTTGTGTTGAGCCTGCAACACATAATGCACTAGCAAAAATATACATTGATAGCAACAATAACCCTGAAAGATTTCTTAAGTAAGTTCGTAAGAATAATTTTTTTTTAAGTTTAGAAAAAAGGTTCAAGACATTAGATACTCGCTTATTATTAATTAATTTTTGTTTTTGTAGAGAAAATCAGTTTTATGACAGTAGAGTAGTAGGAAAGTATTGTGAAAAACGTGATCCACATTTAGCATGTATTGCATATGAGCGCGGTCAATGTGATCGGGAGTTAATAAGCGTATGCAATGAAAATAGTCTTTTCAAAAGTGAAGCAAGATACTTGGTACGACGCAGAGATCCTGATTTGTGGGCGGAAGTTCTTCTCGAAAGCAATCCGTACAAAAGGCAATTAATAGATCAGGTTAGTTTACATTAAATGCAATAATTAAAGTAATTACTTCGCAAAGGTATTCAACAATATGACATTCTTATTGATAGGTTGTGCAAACAGCTTTGTCAGAAACTCAGGATCCTGAAGATATATCAGTTACTGTCAAGGCCTTTATGACTGCTGACTTACCAAACGAGCTAATTGAACTACTTGAGAAAATTGTACTCGATAGTAGTGTTTTTAGCGATCATCGTAATTTACAAAATCTTTTAATTCTAACAGCAATAAAGGCTGATCGTACGCGTGTAATGGAATATATAAATCGATTGGATAACTATGATGCTCCGGATATTGCTAATATAGCTATTAACAATGAATTGTACGAAGAAGCTTTTGCTATCTTTAAAAAATTCGATGTCAACACATCAGCCATTCAAGTTTTAATTGAGCAAGTTAACAACTTAGACAGAGCTTATGAATTTGCTGAAAGGTAAGGTATAATTTGTAATAACCATAGTTTTATTACAAATTTTTTTTTTTATCAATTCGTTTCTTGTAGGTGTAATGAACCGCCAGTATGGTCTCAATTAGCTAGAGCACAGTTGCAACAAGGGTTAGTTAAAGAAGCCATTGACAGTTTCATTAAAGCAGATGATCCATCAGCATATGTAGATGTAGTAGAGACTGCTCATCGAACTTCTCACTGGGAGGACTTAGTGCGTTACTTGCAAATGGCTCGCAAGAAAGCTCGTGAATCTTTCATAGAAAGCGAATTAATATATGCATACGCGAGAACTAACAGACTTGCAGATCTTGAAGAATTTATTTCCGGCCCTAATCATGCTGATATACAAAAGGTTAATACACACGTGTTTTAAAAAAGTTATATAAAAGTTATATACTTATGAACATTAATTTATATTGTGTAATTGGTTTAGATTGGCGATAGATGTTTCGATGACAAGATGTACGATGCTGCTAAACTTTTGTACAACAACGTATCAAATTTTGCACGATTAGCTATTACGCTCGTTCACTTGAAAGAATTCCAAGGTGCCGTTGATAGTGCTCGTAAAGCCAATTCAACTCGTACATGGAAAGAAGTTTGTTTCGCTTGCGTCGATAGCGGAGAGTTTAGATTAGCACAAATGTGTGGATTACACATAGTTGTACATGCTGATGAACTTGAAGATTTAATTAATTATTATCAAGATCGAGGACATTTTGAAGAACTTATTAATCTCTTAGAAGCAGCGTTAGGACTTGAAAGAGCACATATGGGAATGTTTACTGAATTAGCTATACTTTATAGCAAATATAAACCTCAACGAATGCGAGAACATCTTGAACTCTTCTGGTCCCGCGTTAATATACCAAAGGTATACTATTAAAGATGTATTATTTAGAAATATTTAACTAAAAAGTACACTTTATATTTATTAATTAAACAGGTACTTCGTGCAGCAGAACAGGCACATTTATGGGCAGAACTTGTATTTTTGTATGATAAATATGAAGAATATGATAATGCAGTACTTGCAATGATGCAACATCCCACTGAAGCCTGGCGAGAAGGTCATTTTAAAGATGTGATTACTAAAGTGGCAAATGTCGAACTTTATTACAAAGCTATACAGTTTTATGTTGAATATAAACCTCTACTTTTGAATGATATATTACTCGTACTTGCTCCACGTATGGATCATACAAGAGGGGTTGCATATTTCAAACGGACAGGGCATTTACAACTTGTAAAACCATATTTAAGATCAGTTCAAGCTTTAAACAACAAAGCAATTAACGAAGCATTAAACGGTCTACTTATTGACGAAGAAGATTATCAAGGTCTTAGAACGTCGATCGATGCGTTTGATAATTTTGATAATATTGCACTAGCACAACAATTGGAGAAGCACGAATTGATTGAATTCAGAAGAATTGCTGCATACTTGTATAAAGGAAATAATAGATGGAAACAATCAGTGGAACTTTGTAAGAAAGATCGACTATTTAGGTAAATTATATCAACATATTTGAAGTTTTTTTAACTACTAGTAAATTTTATTTTTTTTAATTATTATTTATTTTTCTTGATTATTATATTTGCATTTCAAATAGAGATGCTATGGAATACGCAGCAGAATCTCGAAATACCGAAGTTGCCCAAGAATTATTAGAATGGTTCTTGGAAAGAGGGTCGAAAGATTGTTTTGCAGCATGCCTGTTTCACTGTTATGATTTGCTTCATCCAGATGTTATTCTAGAACTTGCATGGAGACATCGTATCTTACACTTTGCCATGCCATACCTTATACAAGTCGCACGAGAATATATTACTAAGGTATGACTATTTACAACTTCAAATACCTTTAACTAATGATGTTGCACAAATCACAGCAGCGGTTTCATGTATTTTTCAATAGGTTGATAAACTGGAGGAAGCTGAAAGTCAACGTCTTGAAGAAACTGATCATCAAGAACACAAGCCTATGATTATGCGTAAGTATTTATTCAATATTGTATAAAATTTTGCATTATATATGTATATATATATTTTACAATTATATACGTTGTATATTTGTAGCGGAACCTCAATTAATGCTAACGGCAGGACCAGGTATGATGGCATCTGGTTATACACCACAAGGTGTATATGGTGCACCTCCACAGAATGTTTATGCGCCTACTGCTGCAGCATACCAGGGTTATGGTATGTGAAATTCAATGTGCAACGCATTAAATAACAGAGATCAACAAAATCTACTTTTCTATAATATGTAGGTAGAACAAGATTATTTCAATAGCCCATAATTATTATTAAATGCTGACACAATATCGTTAAAGAGAAAAGCATTGCTGCAAAACAATTGTAATATAATAAAGATAATAAATTCAGAGTAAATTACAAAATATTTAAGCGCGAATATCTAGTTTATGGGTAACGTTTATAAAACGATTAATTTACTGTTACAATAATCAAAGAGTACCATATTATTTACTAAAATAAAACCATATTAAAAAATACATAATTTGCAAGTATGCATCATGCATGAATCTTTAAACAAACATGCAATAGTTAATTTTAGTAATCCATATTGTATTGAAACTTTCTCAAATTAAATTCGATTATTTCATGTTACTTTGCAAAGTAATCATTACATAGTTTTACATATATATCGATGTATTATGTACGTACGTGCCTTTGTTTAAGTATTGAACAGAATTTTAGTTTAAGGTAACGTAAAATTAATGGTCTTAAAAAATACTTGTAAGTTTCACTTTAATAAATATGTCACGAAATTATAAAGTGCTTCCTCTTTGGTAAAAAGATAAAAAGAAAAGAAAAAAAAATTTGGCTAATTATGTGTAAATGACCATTAAGAAAACAGAAATCCAAAATTGACGATTGTATCCATTTATGGAAAATGGTAAAAAAATATTCTAGTATATCATTTTTAGTAGGAATATGAATCTATTTAGATTCATTAAAAAGTTGTTGTCAGAGTTAACTGTATGAGCCTCAAAATACTTAGCAAAATAAAGAAAAAAAGCGGCATATATCAGTACATCAGTATAACAATAAAAAAAAACGAAGCTAAGTCTAAATTCTCTATAATGTATCTAGAAACTTAATATAGTGAGATATAAAATGCGTTTATCTGTCTATCAGTGTATACTTTAGTGTCTGTGTCGTTGCTGTGGCTTGCATAAATAAAAATTTAGTATCTGGCCTGGCAGCCAAAATATGAAATATAGAATAGCAACGTTGTTATATACTCTGCTAAAAAAAAACCGATAATGAAGATAATTCTCTGATATACTCTTACTAAACGAAGCAAATATTTAATCCATTAGAAAAGAACGAACTTTTTAACAATTCCGTCATATTGATGTATGGATATATGTACTAAGACTTGTTTATGTTGGTTTACAATATTACTACCTTACCTTTCTTTGTATACGTTAAATTAAAGCATGTAACGTCTGTAAAAATATTTGAAGGTGTTAAGACATATAAATTAATTGTACTTTCGTTTATTATCGTGTTTAGTCTTTAGAAGTGTAATTTGAAGTTTTTTTTTTACTTATTATATTTGATTTATATAATGTATGTATAGTATCATCCTATCTGGATGTATTATTCGTTATATCATTGTATTAATGTATAATGAAATTATAATACAAATATTAATGTATGTTGAGAGGTCATATTCCAATGCATATGTAGAAACTGACAGAATCGTATTATTAACGTTTCTGCTCGTTACACATTGTCTGTATAAAATGCTCTAGTAACAGATCAGGATCAGTGTATAAGATATATCGGAAAAATTACATTTTTCCTAACACATCTTACATTCAATGTTCCTAAAAGAGCAATCTTATTGCATAATACATTTTAAGTGACATTTTCATTTGTCACAAGTCTTAAAATAATTGAGGTATTCACTTATAAATTGTTCTCATGATTCATAAGTATAAAACGAAAGTTGGAAGTTGAAGAACTATAATATAACAATGTAACAGAACATTTTCAAATATATTTGAACAATGTTTGTTACAATAATTGTCTATTATGACAAAATGACTTTCGTTTGATATGTAATGAGTGCAGTAATTTTAGCTGCATGTATTAAATAAAGGTGTTAAAATTAGATGATGCGAACGAGAATCTGTAACATTCCTAATAATCACTTCATCTTCATTGAAATTATGTAATGAATAAAATTGTAGATTAAAAAGTGTATTTAATGCCGTTTTGAAAACAAATAGTAATGTAATTGTATCATTGTTTGGATATTACGAATTATAATAAAATATTAATAAATTTGGAACATACTAAGATTGATGTTAACTATACAAACATACATATATCAAATCAAAACCACATTTCTGTTATGTTGAAAGACAGTATAAATCAGTTACCATTGCTAAATTTATTGAAATAAACAGTAATATGATTTGGATACATACCTCCTTTATGTTAATTTTATATTCTTACATATTGAAATTAAACTCACTTTCTAAAGTCTCTTCATAATATTATTTCTGTATACCATAATAGAGTATTATTTATCAATTTTAGTAAGTCTTTTTAAGTAAAACATTTACAATCAAACATACTAAATATTACATTACTATAAATTAAAATGCATTGGATATAATTATATTTTTCTATAAAATGTATGTTTATTAGGTTACAAATATTAAATGGTGAGTTTACTTCTTAATAATTTTATAAATTGTAATTAATGATTTCACATAAATTACATAGTATTTGTACACAATTTTGTGTTTTTATGTTTACACATGCACACATTGCACAGAATACATTGATTCATATATTACAATTCATATATACGGCCACTCTTCAATTTTTTTATGGTACGGTCTGCAGGTTTAATGGAAATATCTTTTCCAAATAATTCCAGTTTTATTTGGTTTAAATAAATATTCATAATAATAACATCCTTAGGTATAGCTGAAAATCAATGCATATTACAATATGTAATATTTGAATAACATTTAATTTTAGGAAAATGTGAAATAATTTACATACTTCGAATAATATTATCTTTTCCACAAATTCTGAAAGTATTTTTACTATCTTGAATAACTATTCCATGTAACCCAATTAAACTAGGACATTTTGATCCTACAACTGATATTTCAGCACCATGAAAATCTGCTTTAATTAATTGTTGATTAATGGTTTCCCAATTAGAATCAGTAGGATCTTTTGGTACATTATTAAAAAACTTGTAACCTAACATTTGTTCCATATAGTTTAGCCACAATTGATTTAATGGTAATAAATCGTTATATTTCATGCTATCCTTATAACCAATTTTACGCAAACCAAGTTGCATTCGTTTTCTACTTGTTAATAATTTCCCTTTACATCTTTTCTTTTTATTCCATTTATTTTTATGTTTACTGAGTATAAATGACTACAAAATAATTATACATTAATGCATATTTAAAATACTTTATTTTATATAAACAAAATCTGGGCAATAGTATTTATTTGAATACAATAGTAATATATTATATTTTAAGTTATACAAATACTAAAGTGACCAATAATTAGAAAATAACTAGAAAATAATGGTCTTACATGAAAAGATAAATTGAATTTGTAAAATAATGCATTCAAATACATTCAGTTTAAAACTAATATGATAAAATGATTTGAACAAGTTTATACATAAAATTAAAACATTTATTAATGTACAAATTGTTGAAAATGCTAATCATATTGCTGCATACATAACTGTGCACCACAAATTATACAATTATGTATGCTGTGCATTATAATTGTGTTCTTAATTTTTTAAAAGTTAAAACAATTTATAAAATATGTTTTATAACAAGATTTTTTATATAAATTTTTTGTTTGTATCATTCTTTGTTAGATGTATATTTCATTGTACCTTTCTTAATTCATCAGCAATTGAATTACTGTCATTAGGTGGCAATGTATTTTGTAAAAAGTTTATGATATATTGTTCACTGTTTTTGCATGTACTAATTTGCTTTGTTATATTTTTAGGCAATGTTAAACATACATTCTCTGTAAGTAATAACGAATACTAATTATTAATGGAGAAACAATAGCATAGAATGATTGCAATGTTAACGTATTATTTCACAAATACATACGATTCGATTCTGCCATCACAATTATTAATAAATTTTTAAAATTAAATACTTAGATGGATTTTGTCACCATGAATTATCAATTGTAAAACAAATACAAATGCAACTACAGCGTATGTGTAAACTACAAACTAAAAGATGTCAAAACTCTATGAGTTCACATACGTGTGACCAGATTTGGCATAATTGAGTGTATCGATGGCGACATGTTACGTGAGCTCGGCTCTTCGTTCAACTTCGGGAAATCGAAAAAGAAGGCGAAGTGTGAACCTTTCTTTCTTGATATGATGAAATACACGTTTTAAAACCTCCTGACCATGTTTTAACTATTGAAAAAAAAACAAATTTTTGTTATTGTTAGATTTTGCTCATGTTTATGTTCAAAGGAACCAGAACTGGTTCGGAGAAGTTCGGGTCTGAGAAGTATATTTCAATGAAACTGCAGCCTCGGAGCCAATCAACAGCCAGTTAGGCTCCGATTGGTCGACATTCGTCTTAATACGTGCATAAAAACGGAGTCCCCTGGGGCACCCGCGGGAAACATCCCTCAACCGCCAAGCAAGACGGAAGGAGAAGAGAGACGAAGAATTTCATTGAAGATTTAGAGAAAGGCTCCCATTCACGTTCTTTATCGATTTCCCGAAGTTGCATGAAGTGTTGACCTGGCATAACATGTGGCTCGTGTGGTAGGATATGTCGGCTTTTCCCACTACTCCGTTAAACGCTAAGGAAGTTCGTCGTTTCTAGTGTCGTCGTCGATGCACTTAATTATGCCAAATCTGGCCAAACTGTTCCCACACGCGAATAAAGTGTCCCCAATGCACCGAGGGCTTCGTCTCGTATCGATGATTCTGACTCATTGAATTATTTATACCCGCGGTGATTATAAAACGACAGGAATTAAAATGTTCTTGCCAAAGTATAATGTTACAAAATGGGTATTTTTTCAAATATTAAAAATGCCCATTTCACTCTACATTTCTAAGCTGTAAGAAACGTAAGGATCAAGTTAGCACTTGACGAATAAAATCTTTTTGCAGTAATTGATAGAACTTTGCCAAACAATGACTATCCTATCGAGTTTTTAAAATATATTTGTATAATAATTTAATTGGAAAATTCCATAAAATCATTCTAGGCATACATTAAGAGTCGAGAGAATTCAGTATTTCCGCGAGACATTCCAATTATTCTTATTACATACTACGCTTTTAGGGCTTTGTTTCACTCCCTTTAAATTAAATTACCGCCAATATAAAAAATACGTGTTGCTTAGTTTTTTGTAGTTCTACAATATATGTGAAACAGAAATAAAATCTAAGGAGGATACTTATTTAGTGTTCCTTGTTAACGGAATTAAATACATACATTTTCATTACTAGTTGAGAGTGAAAAAATCGATTTACAAATTTCTTAGATTTGTTATCTCTTGTCAGTATTCTCTTGTCAGTATTTAGTCACTTCAGTAGTGAAATAGACTTAAAGGATGTGTGAATATGAGTAATTCTCTGATTCAATGAAAATCAATGAAAGGCAAGTGCTATAAAAATTATAAATTTTGTTCATACCGGTCTGTAATTATTTTATGCGACATCTAATTGTATTCACCTGTTGCCAAGGGCAATGGGTCGAGAAAAGATTTTTTCGAATAATATATCGGATTAAATTTGATTGCACAGAAAAGGTACATGTAACGAAATGTTTGAAACATCGTTTTAATCGAACAAATTGGAAGAATGATATATACTTACTAGGAATCTTAATATAATATTTGTATCAAAATTTACGAAGTAATTGATCACTCTCTGAAACTGAAAATTAGATTAATAAGTTATAATTTGAAATTGTCCGTGATATCAATATCAATATCTACTATTGTCTAATATGTTATGTAAGTTTTCAATTTACATATCTAAAAGTACAAGCTGACAAGGTTATGTTAATTTCAATGTTTGTTATTTTCATTAAGTTACAATATACTTTCTTATATAAGGAGAATTTATTACTAATTATTATTATATTTATTTCTAATCTCTTGTACACTAAATAAAAAATAAACATTAATTTACATTTATTTAAAAAGTTTTATTTTATTAGCTGTACTTATAAGACAGTTTTATTGATGTTTGTAGAATTTTATTACATTGATTAATGTTAAAAACATAGTGAAGTGTACTTATAATGTTTGTAATTGCTAATTTATTTAATTTTATAATTTGCAGGAATAATGCTGAACAGTATAACAAAACACATTTTACACTGTTGTGTATTATTTACGGTTATAATTGTTCTTGAATTAATTACTGGTGGACTTAGTTGGAGCATTGATAGGAAAGAACAATTAGACCCATGGGTTCAATATGGATTTGTTGGTGCATTTACTTTATACTTCTTACGGACACTTACATTTCTTTCTTTTCCTCAAGTTTTATTTAACTTCATTGGATTGATAATTTACAATGCATTCCCAGATAAAATTGTATTAAAAGGTTCACCATTGCTTGCACCATTCATTTGTATTAGAATAGTGACACGTGGAAACTACCCAAATTTAATTAAAACAAACGTGAAGAAAAATTTAGACAAGTGTATAGAAACAGGTTTAGAGAATTTTCAAATTGAAGTAGTAAGTGACATACCAGTTGGATTGCCTCTTCATCGTAGAGTTAGAGAAGTTGTTGTACCACCAAATTATCGTACAAGCAGTGGTGCTTTGTTCAAAGCACGTGCTTTGCAGTATTGCTTGGAAAGTTCAATAAATGAATTAGCAGATCATGATTGGATTGTGCACCTTGATGAAGAAACTTTATTGACTGAAAATTCTGTTCGTGGAATACTGAATTTTGTATTGGATGGAAAACATCAATTTGGACAAGGGCTAATAACATATGCAAATGAAGATGTTGTTAATTGGATTACCACTTTAGCAGACAGTTTTAGAGTAGCAGATGATATGGGAAAATTAAGATTACAATTCACTATGTTTCATAAGCCATTCTTTAGTATGAAAGGTTCTTATTTTGTCACTCAGGTAATCTTTTATTGCATAACTTACACTGATATTTGAATTATAGTGAAAACTTACCAAATATCTTTATCATAGATGGGTGCAGAAAGACAAGTTTCTTTCAACAATGGATTGGATGGATCTGTAGCAGAGGATTGTTTCTTTGCAATGAAGGCATTTGCTCAAGGATACACGTTTGATTTTATAGAAGGTGAAATGTGGGAAAAATCACCATTTACATTATGGGATTTTGTACAACAAAGAAAAAGATGGTTACAAGGTATATTACTTGTCGTACATTCCAAAGCAATTCCATTGAGTAAAAAGTTACTTCTAGGCATATCCTGTTATGCATGGGTAACATTGCCTCTTTCTACTTCAAATGTTATATTAGCTGGACTTTATCCTATTGTCTGTCCACCATTTATGGATTTTCTGTGCACTTTCATTGGTGCAGTGAATATTTATATGTATGTTTTTGGAGTATTTAAATCATTTTCTTTATATCGATTTGGTATTCCTCGATTCATACTATGCATATGTGGGGCAGTATCAACAATTCCTTTCAATGTGATCATTGAGAATGTTGCTGTCATATGGGGTTTATTTGGTAAGAAACATAAATTTTATGTTGTTAATAAAGAATACAACCCACGATAATAGAGTTATAAAATTTTTGTGTATATGGCAATAATATGCTTATATGAGTGCTCATGCATCATTAGTACCTGTAAGATTAAAATAAGTAGAGGTATCTTTATGTCACAAAGAGTTTAGTTATAATATGAATTATATGATATGTGCATGTAGACTGCCTAATAATCATTAGTACATTTAGAAGCCAGTATATGTATACAGAATGGGGCATTTAAAACAGTTCATTTGAGTAACTTGTTTGCTTTTCACAATAGAAAAAAAGTGTCAAAAGAAGTTGCTTAGTTTTAATAGGCTCATGATAGCTTTGACACTTTTTTCTATTGGGAAAATTAAGTGAATTATTCAGTTAACCAATTTTAAATGCCCCACCATGCATATACATATAGAGCTATTCATATAAACAAATCATTCATAAATCAGTTGTTAAATTATTTATTTAAAAGAGTTCAAAGTGTTAAAAACATTCTTTAAAGTGTTATGAGTTTTTTACTGTACCATAATTTATATAAAATTTAATAGATAGATAGATAGATAGATTCATAGATATTTTATTGTTTTCCAAAATTGGATTACAAAGAGATCGCTCCTCATATAATCTTCCTCCAACTTAAATTAATATATACCATTTGTATATAACAAATTTTTAACCTAAACATTATTTAACAACTACAAACGTAAAACTTAACTTATACTTAACTTAAACAAGGAATACACATATTCTTACATCTACTATTACATACTCCCTTATCTTTGGTCCACATATCACATACTTATATCTTTATTTTTGGAAGAACATCTAATCTACCAGACTCACTCCCTCAAATATATTTTTATTTTTTCTCTTTTCTCCTCTCTAAATTTTTCAGCCATTTCTTACCCTCTTCCCATGCTAAACTTCATAATTTTGAATTTTATTCCGTATAACACCAATTTTTTATCCTTTAAATACCTCTCTAGCCTCTAACATCTGTTGCATTTCTCCCTCTTCCTCAGCTACTTTGTTCATTAGCTTCTTTGCTAAAATTCCTGCATATTTATGCTTACTTAAATTTTTGGACACAATGTTTATAATTGACTATGTAAAGAATAAGGAAAGTACTTTATGCCAAATAATAATTAAATTTCTATCTCTTATAGTTTTTAAAATATCGGATATAAAGCACATTATTTGCAATATATAAATACTTTACAAATAATGGATTAATATTTACATATGTCAATGTTAATCAAGAACTGAATTTAAACTTTTTACATTAAAAAAACTAGTATAAAAAACAAATTTATAAGTTATATTGAAAGAAAAAAGAAAAAAACATCATACATTATGAATGTAAAATCAAGTATTACACTACAAATGCATCGTTTAAAAAAAAATTATTGTGTGTGGATGGATGTATAAATTATATATAAATGTATTTGAATGTACATAGTATCTTAGACTATGTCATATTAATATATTAACCCTCCGGCAGGCGCGCCAGTGTACAGAGTACATCGGATGTGATCGGACCGATTTCGGACCTTTTTCTATTCTTCATTTGAAAGTTTTCCTACCTATTTATCCCAAAAGTTAAAATTTCATAATATCAACGCCGCGTATACGGAGTATAAGGTACACCTGCTCGTGTTACGAAAAGAGGTGCGCCTACCAGAGGGTTAATATACCACCATATATTAAGGTTCATTCTATTTAAACTGAACAATTTAATAATTATTCAAAATTAATGTATATTTTATTTGATTAAAACAATGATAAACATTTTTGTGTTCATTATCTACGTTAAGATTGTAATTATCTAGATAGGAATGGGAAACCTGAGCTTTTTAGTGTCCAATGCAGCTTTTCATAATAAATGTTATTATTATGGTACTAATATGTTATAATAGTTGCTCTTGTATCGAAATATAATTTGTGAAGTATATACATATATTAAAGTGTATCTTAAGTAAGGCTAATTTAGAAAACGAAAAAATACTCAGAGTTTCGCAATTCATTCGTTCATAAAAGAAATATTAGAATACATATAAATATGCATTGTAACTATTTCCATTTCAATTCGCTCATCCTGTGTAAGCATTTTTTTTATTTAAATATCCGAGGAGTACGCATGGCATAGTTACTGACCAAAGGTCTTAGATAGGTCAGAAAGTAAAAATGCCTGAGCAGTTGAGATTCGAAATCATATATCGTTGACGTGAAGTCGATTAGTCGAATTTCAGTTGTTCAAGAGCGAGAAGGCAAATGTGAACCTTTCTCTCTTGACTCTCACGAGACAGTCCGAAGTGCGACCGCGCTCACTTCGGGCAGCTTCGGAGAATCGAGAAAGAGGGCAAGAGGGCATTTATGCGTGATCCGGCATAGTGTGAGGTAGTGGAATTAGGTGTCCCCGGTGCACCCGGGGATCAGTCAAGCATCTTTGTTACTACGTTTAAATATGGTATTTTCATGGTGTTACTTAATTTTACCAATAGTATTAATTATTGGTTTACTACGAAAATGTCGCGAACGTACTTGGGGAAGATATAAGAATATGGACAGTTTGCAAGGTCGGGTATTTATCGTGACAGGTGCAAATTCAGGTATTGGTAAAGAAACAGTGAAAGAATTGGCAAAAAGAAAAGCTACGGTTATCGTGGCTTGTAGAAATTTACAAAATGCTCGCAGCGCTATATCTGATATACGCTCTCACATATTTACTGGAGAATTGGTGAACATAACTTTATAACTTCTTTCTTTTTTATTATATATTAGTGCTACATACGATTGTATATGTACCTCATTGTCTTCACAGGTCCCAATGCAATTAAATTTAGCATCATTCTCATCAATCAGAGAATTTGTTACAGAAGTGATAAGAAATTTTCCTCAAATTCATGTATTAATTAATAATGCTGGAGTATACGTACCTGCTAAAGAACATGCTTTAACAGAAGATGGATTTACAATTCATTTTGGTGTGAATCATTTAGGTCATTTTCTGCTTACAAATTTACTTTTAGAACATTTGAAGAAAAATGCACCAAGCAGGTGCGTTGTAAAACATAAATAGCATGAATAAAATTTATTATTTATTTATTGTAATTTATTCATGATAGGATTGTGATCGTGACATCTAAGCTCTTTGAATTCGGTGAAATAGATTTTTCAAACTTGAATGGTGAGAAAGAGGTGACAATTAAAGGACGTATGAATCCTGCCTATTGTAATTCAAAGTTAGCCAATACCTATTTTGGTATTGAACTTGCAGAACGAACTGAAAATAGTGGTGTTAATGTTTACATGGTTTGTCCTGGATTCACTTACACAGGACTGTTCAGAAACGTTAAAAGAAGTTGGTTTCATTACATAATGTTTTCACCTGTAGCTTTACTGTTTTTACGTACTGCAAATCAGGTAATAAATATCTCTATATATTGTACATATTTTTCTAATTAATACTTTCATTATATTTGTATTCATAATTTTTCACAGGGTGCACAAACTGTGTTATACTGTGCAATCGAGCCTTCCTTATCTAATGAGAGCGGCAATATATATCGCGATTGTAAACAGTATTTTTCAAAAAAAGCACTAGACCCTGCTGTAGCACTGCGCTTGTGGACTGTAAGTGCAAAACTGACTGGTATTAATAGTGGTGGTGATTAGTACTGACTGGTATTAAGACTGGTATAATATGATTCATACGACACCACGGACGAGATATCTCGCAAGTCTATTTTTCTGAACGTCGTTCGTCGGATGATTTAGGCGATGATTTTTGCAAAGGTACCGCCAATACAATAAAAATATTATCTGATAAAACGGTACATAAGATTCCTGAATGAATATTTTTATGTATGCAAACTTACATTATTTTATTTTGAATATATATTCAATGGCCATTTGACATTTATTTTTGTATATAAATATGACAGTGTAATCATATAGTAAGTTTAATAAATTGTTGCCATAGGTTTCATAAGAAATAGTAACATATTTTTGTTTGCAATGTTATAAATAAAATACTCAAAATGAAAAGATTTTAATAGTTACAATAACGATAATATTTCTATACTTTATAGGCATTTCTATAATGCGACATATATCAAATATATACATGCTATTTAACTATTAACAAATTGAATAAAAATAAGTACTTCTTACGTACATAGGTTTATAATTTATCTTAGAGTAATTATTGTATATGAAGTTATTAACATAACATACTTAACTATGATAAGTAATCGCATTATAGAAAATATTTGATAACTTAGTAAAAAGTAGATACTTACACTGATACAATAAATACATTATAAAATACGATATTATGTTATTTAAACATTGTACATTTTGTATTTCATCATAAAAAGATATCTCATACTTTTCTGTTTTCTTTACACTGTAATATTTTGTTACGAAAGTTGCACAAATTTAGTACATAAATTACATTGTCAAGCAATAATTATTTTAATACTTTGATTGGTCCTCTCATATGTAGTTTGCATGGATAATAGTATTTTTATCTACAAAAATATGGAAACTGTATTTAAAAATCCAAATTCTCTGCTACAATTATTAACCAAATATTACTAAATATAATTATTATCAAAGTAGATTAAAATATGTTTAAATATTATTAGAATCCAACAGGAAATTGTAAATAAAACAATTAAATTATTCTAACTTAAACAAATTAACAAAGGAACTAAATAATTGATCCGTCACAAAATTACGCCTAGCAACAGTAAGTCGAAGTCAATGTTCACAATACTGAGAACACTTATGTATGTATGTATGTATCTATGTGCATACATGAATACCTAAATGTATTACGTATAGATAATACAATAGTACTAGAAACATACGTCTATCGTGTTGTATCTCGGAATTTTCAGAGTTTTAAAACTAATAAAATACAACATAAACCTATAATAGATATTAAAAACGTAACAAATATAATTCATCTATTTTTTTTAAATGTTTTTTTCCCTTTTGGTTTTTAGTAAATTCTGAACAAGATATTTAGTAGATAAATGCAGAGTTTCATATTTCGATAATTAAGGAAAAATGCATGAAATTCTTTTTGTTTCAGATTTTCATGTAATTAAGTAATAAATATCAATTCTAATTTTTCTATGCGAGTTGTGCATTGAATTTTACTAGGATCTGGTACATTTAGATATTAACTATTAGAGCAATAACAGTGTTGTGTTATATTTTAGAATGTAAATTTTACAGACGTGGTTTCATTACTTTAAAACTGGTTTTCTTATTAGCTAAAGCTTCAGTGCGTGCATACACATTTTCTGAACTACGCTTAATAATGTCAATGTAGTCACTTGATGTCTCAAAGTCACATTTGTTTGTTTCATCGTACAAATAACAGTCTGATTTCTGTGCTGTTTGTACTAATTCTGTTTCCAACTAAAATAATGAAAATAATATTATATTAGTAAGAGAAAATAATATTTCGATAAAAATTTACATACAAACTTACCAGTGGTTCTCTTTTTCCATCATTATGGCACCAATTTTTAGAATACAAAGTGTCTATCCTATCTTTCCTATGGTAAAAAAAAGGGTTTCTTTACCATTTTTATGTGTTGTAGATATAGCAAGAATTAATTATTTTTTTTTTTTCTAGTAAAAACTTACTTTGATTCTAAGTTGTATTGTTTTTGTGATACAGTATTCTTTGATGAAGGATATTCTTCTGGGTAACTACAAATAGAACTTGTCCTTTGTTTCTTTTTAGTGTCTTCATAAGTGCATAACATTATATCGTCTAATGATAAGCATGATGTAGCTAAATGTTCTTTATCGTATGCTGACGTTTCAATAGTACCTGCACTACGTTCATGAATATTAAAATTTGTTTCACTATCTGCCATTCTAGAATTATCACAATCTTGTGGCGCTTCATTCTCTGAATTATAATCTTCACTATGTTTTCCGTTTTTTAAAGCATTATCTATAACATCATTGACATTTTTTAATATTTCATTGGTAATTGAAATAAATTCTTCAGTTTCGTCTTTTTTAATTATATTATTATCGTTTGAATTATCGTCTCCATTTTGACTATTAGTAAGTGCCATTTCACAACTACTTATAGAATTTGAGCTTCTGTCTCTTACGCTCACCGAACCTTCCAAACTGTCTGCAGCGTTAATCAATGTAGAAACAGATGTAGGTACCATAATTTCAATATTACTTTCTATTACAATTTCATTATTTACTTTAGTGCTGAGTTCGACATTCTTATCACTGATATTACTTAGAATAGCGTTATTTAAGGTTTCACTGCTGCTATTACTCGATCTATCTTTTACTAGTACCAACGTTTTATTGTCAATGGCACTGTCTTCCGATTTGCAAATTCGTTTTGATTGACTGCCTAAAGCAAGGGGCTGTACAGGTTTGTCTAAACCTTGATCCAAAGAAGAACCAAGAGAAGATTTTATACTCTTCAATTGGTTCATAGATCGCGAAGCTCGATGACACTTTTCAAAAATTATTTTTTGTATCGGGGGAGTTAGTGGTATATTTTGTTTACCATTTCCAACTTCGATATCCAGGGATGAAATAGAATATGTTCGTTTTGAATTATCCAAACTATAAAGTAAAACAATTTTACGATTATAAAATATTTCGTAAATTGATGTTTAATTACAACAGAAGCTTAATTACATACTGTGATGGATTTGGTCTAATATTTATCAAAGTAGCGAGATTTGAAAGAGTTGCCCTTAAATCTGTTGTTGGAAGGCCACAGTACCACCTTAATTGAGCTATATTTTTATTCAATAGATAAACAGCATATCGAAAGTGTAGTTTATCTTTACACCGAGCAAATAAAGGAAATCTAAAAATATGATAAATTTTATCAGCTATTTATGTCACTTAAACGAAGATTTTTAGATAAAAATAAAATACTTACTGCCTTTCATTATCAGGTAGATTTTCTTTGATATGATCTATAACTTTACTACGTGATCCATAATGTATAATAGGATATCTAGTGGGTATATTAAGGAAATTAGCAATCATTTGTGTGGTATGTGCAACAAATCCCAATGCTACAGCTACTTCAGTATCATTTGACAATTCTAAATCTTCGCTATCAGGTAGATGTACATTATGTATTCGAAATTTTCCATTTCCATTCTGTATAATAAAAATATTTTAGAAATTGTGATTAAAAATATTAATACATTTTACACTTTCATTATTTAAAAAGAGGGTTAGACATATTATGTTTAGAAAAATGTATTCTTGTGTTAAGTGTTGCATACAGACCTGGGTAATAGGATATATTAAACTTAGTTCCGAAATTAATTGTCTCCTTCTATGAGCAAGTTGATTACTCAATTGAAAATATGTTTCTCTCGTATCTGTTTGATTTTGTCGCCATTCGTGTAATCTTTCTATATCTCTACTAAGTTCTCTATACCTTTCCATCAAATTCAAACCTGTAACACAAACAAATTTGTAGTTTAAAATCGTTTTACTTGAATTTTAATATATATAATGCAAAATTAATAAATAATATTATATAGTAATCGATACCATAATCTTGATTTTCTTCCATGATATTAGAATGCAACTGAGTTAACACTCTTAATTCACCTATTTTCCTTGTTCTTTCTTGTTCCAATAATTTTGCTCTAAATCTAGCCATTTCTAATTCCTTACGTATTTTTATTATCTCGGCTTTCTTTTCCTTATTTACTTTATGAGGCTGAAATAATCTATTTAACGAAGATTGAAAGTACTTTGGAGTATGAAAGTTATCTCCAGAAGCTATTCGTATCCGAAGTCTTTGCACTAATACTGTTTGGTGCATCAATGCCTCCATTTTAATTTTTAAGCTGCTTAGTTTACTCACAGTATAACTATCTTTTATTTCAGATGTATTGATTTTGATATGTAGATATCTTTTTAATTCAGGAGTTTCAATAAAACAATACACTGATGTAAAAAAACCACCATGAAATTGAAAGATTAGAGAATTCTCTTTTAGCACAGTTTCTAAGGTATTTGGTAGTTTTGGGCCCATGTATGCTAAGCCAGTAAAAGATATGCCCCATGTAAATACAGTTACATCAGTCATCGTATTATCTATAACCATCCTTTTCCATAGCCTTATGATAACCTCTGTTAAAAAATATATATTATTTATAATATAAATTTCAATGAAGTAATGAATAATAATTCTATAACATTCTCAATTGGAAAGCCTTGAGTTTCCTTGAAGGTACTAACAGATTGTAAAGCTCACCACTGGCAGTAGAATAACCGGTAGCATGTATAGTTGGTACTTCAAGGCTTGACCACCTTGGATTTGCATTATCAATTGTTTCACTTGTGTATAAAGGAGAAGACATACATGTTCTATGTAGAGTATAATAAAACCAACAAGTGTCATTACTTCCATTTGATTTTAAATTATATCCTATTACTTGTATAAGATTTCTAAGCCTCAACTGAAAATTATGTATACCATCAAATTAATTAGTATATACGTAAAATATAATTAAATGTATTAGAAGTTGTATGGATTAGAAGTTGACAGTTTATTCCATTTTTAAAAGTTTGAACATAACATCATCACTGATAACTACTATAAATTTTTACTGTATGTACTTAAATGCAACTATGTTTAAATTAAGCATACAATAACAATTTTATATAGATAATTACCTGTTGTGTAGCAAGAGGAAGCCAAGTTTTATATCGTGGAACAATACGTGGTTGTAGGGTTAAATCGAAATCTTTAATAAGGTTTGTTGTCTCCGAAACCTCCATTGTATAACTTCATAATACCGCGCATGTAATATCATTAAAGTATAAAATAAGACACAGTAAAATACAATAACGTAGAAAACTATAACTTATATTCGAAATTGTAATGTATTTTCAGGTTATCTAAATTGTTTCAAAATTTAAGCAAACAATAATGAATGATATTGAAATGCAATTTTTCTCATTCATAAAATATTTATCTTATTAATTATATTTTTTAATTACAGTTATTCTTTTTAATTATACATAAACTCGTTACAAAACATCATCATTTTCGAAGTTTTGACAGTTCTTCGTATTGACACTGATGCATTTCGATGTTCACTAGTTTTTTGACCAGATCTTTTCAGTACCGGCAAGTGTTTAAATTTAAAGTTACTTTAATACCCTTACTATTCTTAACAAAGTCAAATATTACCAGTTGCGTGTTACAATAGGGAAATTCTGAATCTAAAAGGGATTCGCGCCTGTGGATCGCTGAAGTAATCTGGAAACTTATTTACATATTTTTATTATAACTTCTCCGTTTTTATATTTAATAATAAATATTTATTAAGCATGATTGTGTACATTTAACTACTTAATAAGCAGAATTATTAGTTTGATCTAGGAGTATTATGAAAAGTTGTTGAAATAGTAAGACTATTTCGTAACAAAAATCACTGATCCATTCAGGGCGTCTTGAACGGAGAAAGTTTAAGAACCTCTGTACTAAACAATTTATGCGTTTCCATACTTTATTATTTCTTCGGCTATACGGTGATTTCGACGGATGGAGTTTTTTATGCTCTTTATCTATAGACATTACGCGGCATCAATTAGCGTTCTTGTATCGTAGTAACGATGTCAAAGTGGGGGAAGTTCGGTAAGCTCCGAAGCTTATGTTGGGCAGCACTGGGCTAGTACAAAATGGTCGACGTGCCTTGACTGCATGATACAGATTGGTGGATACAACATTTTGTTTCCTCATGAAGGAGCTAAATATAATAAACCACGTGTAATATTAATGGATTCGTAGAAATTATTACGCTTTAGGTACGTATCTTCTTCGATGTCGAGTAATAACTTTTAATAAACGCAGTAATCAATTCGTGCGTTTACCTGTCAATAAGGCTTCCTTTGGCAAGAAAATGTGTTCGTCGCCTTGATCAAAAGTATAAAGTACTTCACCCATATTCGATATTTTTCTTTCTAACTGTGAATTTTAAATATATTATTGGTGTTACGTGTTTCTTGGTTAGTAATTTTTTTTCTAATTTTTCTACATTAAATTTGTCCAGCTTTTGAGATTTCGTGAAATGTTTTCGAAATGTACAATGTAATTTAGTGTTATTTGGAATGTTTATAAATGTTTCAGTTTCCGCTCTTGGGAAAATTAAATATTTCTTCAACCGTCGGAAATAAAACAAAAAAGATGGAGAAACGGCAGGAAATACTGGCTCCGTTTTCGTCTGGTAAGTTATTACTAACACAAAGAACATTTCACTGACTACTCTTTATCTGTTGATATTATATACATTAATTGATATCTTTACTGTACACAATAAAATGTTTAAAAAGGAACCTAATATCCTTTAGAGTTAATAATATCCTGTCTATATTTAATTTATTAACATCCTATTTTTACACACCTTTATGTTGCATACGTAATTTTTTATATTTGAGCCCTATTAAAGCATTACTACTTAATGGAAATAAACATTTCTATAAGTGCCAAAAATTGTTTAATAACCTACATTAAAAATATGTGTGTTTTATTATTATTTACATAATAGATATATAGAGTTATATTGAATGAATTATATACACACTGATAATAAAAATATAATTTAAAGTAAATTGAATGATTGTACATTTCTGTACAAAATAGTAGCAGTATTTGATTTTCTAATTCATATACATGAAGGTTCTTGAATTTGCAAGCAGTTCTTAGTAACTTTTCAATGTATTAATATATAAATAATATCAATAACATTAAATATACTAGTATCAATAGTATGACATATGTAGATATTTTGTAACCTTGTTGATTTGCATAATTTCTTAAAGAGTTATGTAGTATAAGGTTACTAATTCTTCTATTTTCTTTGTAATCTTTAATATAATAGATATTATACTATATGTAAATAGTTTTTTTTTAATAACTTAATGTGACTTAGAACTTGTTTGATTTTGAGTTACAGCCATGAATGTATTTGAATTGTACTCTGACAAAATCTCATCCTTTTTTTTAGATAGTGTTTAAATGTTAAAAAACTTCCTAATGTACAACCTTCTTTTTCTCTTTTTTCTTACTTTTTTCTTCTTCTTTGAAGAAAACTTCTTTCTCTTTGGTATATTCATAGAATGTATACTGAGATTACATCTTTAATGTCTACTTCAATGGATGCGGTGTTGTCATGAATATAAAATTAATAAAACCAGTATATCAATTTTTCTAAATTTATACATTTTATCAATACTCTTAGGTATTAAAAGTAATACAATAAAGTTACTTAAAAACTATGAAACATATGCAGAGTAGTATTGCATTATTATGAAACCATGGTAAATAAATATTAAAACAAATATTATACATTAATAGTTATTAATTATATGATAGAAATAAAAATATGTGAAAAGAAAAAAGTAAATATAAAAATTATAATATAACTACATAACATGTTTTTATTGCAATTTTTATTATTTCTTAATGCATTACCTTTTAAATGAAAATTTAGTAAAATTTATGTTTGATAATGCACAAAATAACTTATTTTGTAAACTTGTTTCTTAATACATATAAACGGAATTTTCACTATACATAGAAATAAAAAAGATTATGTTAAACCAGTGTAGAATTGACTGTTGTAGCACTATAAGGTTTGTATCAGTTTTAAAGAATGATCTTAAGAAAAATGTAATTAAGTTATAATAAAATTACGATGTTAATAATCGATTAATAAAAACTCCGTAAAAATAGAATTTAATAAATTGCCGAAAAGAACACTATCACAAGAGTAGAACTTACGAACGCAGAACCACGAGATGAATTTACCAAAAAGGGTAGTAGTAAAGGTATTAGATTGAAGGTTGGAGGTCGGTTAAGGATCGGGGGTGCACGAAGGTGGGGTGGCACGCGCGGACCAACGGATCAATTCGCGCTCGGGAGCTACGGGGAAAAGCAACAGTGTGTCTATCCCCTGCTTCCTGGAAAAGTACTTGGCACGACTTGAACATATATACTTATTCTTAATACGAGGATGACAATAAAGAGCTCATCGAGTCATCGTGTAGGTAAAATAGAATATGATTGTTGATAGAACATCTTCATCGACAGTAATCGTTAAAACCTTGGTGTTTTTGTATAAGTTTATCGGCGTGTGTATAACTCTCTTTTCTCGGTGAATTGACCGTGTAACTGTTCCATTAAGTATAACAGGAAGTTTGCTTGATTAATCAAGGTGATCAAATTTAAAAAACCCATCTTATTCTTATCTGATGTTAACTAACGTTAGATCGATTCAAGTCGAATATCCTTACGCCCAAATTCGCAAGAACCGACAGACGGCCTTGAATTATCCCTGACCAGTATTAACGCGGCAAGATAAAATTACCGTTTCTAATTTCTCCTTTTCTCATTGATAAAAAGACCGAAAACATTTGTTTTATATTAACGCTTGTATATTGCAAGATGAACTGTGCAGATACGTGCTATGGAATATTTTGCCCTGATTTTCGTTGAATACGTCTTTATACATTACTGTAACATGAAAGCGGGAGGCTGTTGCGATTGTCGGGAGCAGATTCTGTTTGTTCCCTTTGCAGTCAATAGGCACGAGGACATTTAGATATCGGTTTTCTCATATCTCAATATAGTTTATAAAATGCGACATTCCTTGTTGCACGCGAGTTTTATCCTTTTTTTGGAACAATTAGGATATTTTATAATCTTTTTCTTGCTATTTGAGTAATTTATTTTGTCTCATATAATTTTTTAGTTTTAATGATCATTGTTCAAATTGATCACTAAGTGTTGTAAAATTACGAATTTAGTTTCATTATATCATTGTTACATAGTTATAATTGATTTGTTTTTAATTTATTTATAGATGAGTGTCCAAACAGTGGGGAGGATAGTGAAGAAGATGTAATAACTGATTATTTGGGATCATCGCATTCTGACTGCGATCGTATACCTCTTATTAATGGAGATCTTGGTAGTCTAAGTCTACATGGAAATATAATTGCTGAGTCCAGCTACACCAAAGACAATACAGAGAAAACGACTATCACTATGTCTGAAGGGACTGATGACCAGCAGCAGCACCCATTGCTTACACTCGGCTCTAACATTCAAACTCAGCCTAATCCATTGGTGCCAATTATTAGTGTCACACCTCATTCGCCTAGTCTTGCTAAGAACTATCCTGTTCTGGGTAAATTTCCTTGATTTTTTATCTGTTTACTGTGATGCATTGTACTGTATTGAACTTAATTCCAGTTTATGCTAAATTTTGTGCTTCTGTGGTTAACAATTGGTTCACCTCCTTGCAGAGGACAACTTACAACATTTGCATGAAATCCATGATTGCATTCAACGTATGAGAGATTTGACGCTGAACAACTGGGGATATAATCATCATGCATCCCACAATGATGTACCACAACGTTTAACTTCATCGTGTCCTTCTCTGTGTCCTTTAATTTCATCTGAGATTGCACCACGCTCGAGTAATAACGATACAGGATCTGATCCAGATCTCCTTGCTAACTGCTCTACCAATAGTTCCCCTACACATTTTCCATCAGTAGGTCCTCGTTCACAGAATGCACAGGGTATAGACAGGAGACGCAGTTGGACTGATTTGGAAGATACTCGATGTGGTCGCCGCAGATATTCTGGGCAAAATCATCTGCAAGCACAAAATATGGTTAATATTGTCTGATACATTTTTGATGAAATACATTATTTGTTGTACATTTTTTGTATGGACACGATTGCTTTATGCTTTTTTCATTTTGTTTCACCAATGCTTTTCATACTTTTTCGTTACTACAATATTCAATGATTATTTACTACAATTTCAGCGACAGCGCAGTATTAGTTTAAGTAGCCTAGACAGTGAAATGGAAATAGAATTACATGGAAAACCATGTACCAGACCTGTAGGAGTTGGTAGTCGCGCATGCAGATCGCAAGCAAGCACTCACTCGCTCAATGAAGCAGATCTAGAACAGGTAATTTAAAAGAAATTTACATCAACAAACTCTTTAAATGTTTTGTTTGTAATGAAATACATTGAAAATTTTTCTGTAACAGAGTGAATATCAGAAGATAGTCACAAAACGATTCAAAGGTAGTCAAAGATTAGCGGAAAATAGTGGTTTAATGCCTGGTGTCGCAGGTTCTCGTTTACCTCTCCAGAAATCTATTTCTACGCCTTCGATTGTTACGCCGCAAGTTAATGCTCATCTAGCAGAGTCTGTAACTAGGACAACACCATCGCTTACAGTGTAAGTTAATTATATATAATTTTAGATCGTAAAGCTAGATCAATAATCAATGAAAGAGCAGTGCATATTTTTTTTCCTTGTTTATTTAGTAAATAGTGAATAAGTTAATATTGAAATTATTACTAAATACAAATTTACCAAATTGATGTTTAAAATTTGAAATGAAAAAATTAAATTTTAATTTTACATTTATTTTATGTAACTTATATTAAAACTTCGATATTATTCGTAATATACAAAACAATATTGTAACTATTATGATCTAGCCTGCGATCTTTATGTTTTATCATATACTAGGGTGATCTATAAAACTTCGATTTTTTTTTCTTGAAATTCAAATACAATTATAGTAACAACAAGTAATAATTAATTGTTTGATGTATGGACCACCCTGGTACAAATAATACGCAAGGCAATGCACATATTTCATGTACATATTGTATTTGAATATTAATTTTTTAATTTGTACTTAAAAATCATAAATGCATGACTTATTAATATATTTAAAACAGATTTAGAAATATGCATACATCTAAGAATGCTTGCACCAACTTGTATCATGTAGATAAAACTATTTAAGCATGATTGCACCATCTATTACTATATTTGAAATTACTTCATTTTGAATTTTTAAAAATTAAAGTATATTTATACAAGAATCAAAGCGCTAATTCATATTTATACTATCTACATTTTAAAGCTGCGGAAAAGGTTTTTTTTTACATCTAGTGCATTTGATAACCATTTTTGTTTCAATCTTAATGTATACCTTCTTACTCATTTAATGGTTTTTCTTATATTCCGATCGACTTATATCTTTTTATCTTTATGGCGCTTTTGTTTCTCGGTGGTATACTACGCGAGAATATCTGATTTGCAATATCTTTTACACAATAGTCGCATACTTTGTGTTTGTACTTGACAATTTCCTACCATCCTGCATGGTACAGCCGAAATGAAAAGGGTAGTGGAAGCGAGACTGAAACCGAGGACCTTCATCCAACAAACAGCCATGAATTCCACGAAGATAGGGAAGGCACTCCAAATGCTCAAATATCCCTTGATGAATTCCTGACTGAGTAAGTATTTTATATTTTCATTTATGTACAAAATATTCTACTAACAACATACAAAGGAAAGTGGCTGGTTTGTATCAGCTTAATTACTAAGAATTTTCATGTACTGTACACATATGATAATAATACTGAAATACTATTTAAATTCTTCTGTGTGTATTATATTTCTTCATGAAATGCTTAGTTATATATGTATTTAGTTATAATTTAGATATACTTTAATCACTCTAGGCGAATACACCATAGCAACGCTTGTAGACTTTTGCTGCTGTGATAATTTTCATATTATAAATTTTGATGAAATTTGCAATTATATAATGATTAAAATATATAATTGCAATTTTCAGTGGAACAGTGTACGGTGATCATCATTCAGAAAAAACTACAAGAAAACGGGGGGCTTCCATTTTCTTTCGTAAAAAAAAGGTAGTTAAACATTGAAACGCAGATGTTTTAAATACGTTAAATATATTACAAATAATTTAAAAAATTGTAATGGCATTGTAGGATAAAAGTGGTAAAAAAACTAGTCTACAGCAACATTTATGGGCGACAATAATGGTAGGATCTCAGGGAAGTTTATTATGTGATGTTTGTATGAAACAATCAACAAATAAGCCACTTCTACATTGTGACAGTAAGAAACAATTAATATACTATTCTGTTTGTAAATACTTTGTAAATTAGTTGAAAATATAATACTTTTGTTATTCCAGATTGTGGAGTATCTGTACATCAAAGTCAAGGGTGTAAGGATCAACTAGTGCTAGAATGTATTAAGTCAAAACATCATTCTAGCAAAGCTGCCACCAAACCTGCATCGAACGTATCTACCATTTCGAATAGCTCTAATGTTAAAAGAGGTTCTACCGCGTCATTGCCTCTAGCAAGTTCATCTGGCAGCGGAAGGTAAATAACTTGTAATACAAAAATAATAGATTTTGTGCATTGGATCTACGTATCTGTGGTTCAAGATTCGCACGCAATTGGCATGGCTAGGTCTAAACTCGGAGTTTCTAATAAACTTCTCTTATTTGCAATATAAGTAATGTATAAGTTAGATAATACGTACACATGTTCACGTTTAGCAAGGAATTTAAATTCTTTTATATATATATATTTTTTTTTCTATTGCTTATTAGATTTTCTGTAAAAATATGTCATCCGATATAATGGACACAATCATTTATCATTATTTGTTTATTGATAATACAGTATAGTCAATTATCGAAAAATGATCCAATACATCGCTATTTATATGTATTGAGCAATCAAGATGATTACATTTTATGTTTTATTCTAAGAGATTTTACTGAATTTTTATATATAGTACAGAAGATGACTAGTTAGAAGGGGTATTGTATATTTGCTTATTATTCAAAAGCTTTGGCTGGCTCAAAAGCTTATTATTTCTAATTAATTTTGCAGTTTAGCCGATAGTATGGCAAGCTTTAGCGTGTTTATCCTCGCGTCTCTAACATCACTAATAAAAACTTTTGCATATACATGTTGGTTGACGTACAAAATACCACGCCCAAACTTCTTTAAACATTCTAGTAATGCTTATATAAATTTAACGTAAATTGTAGCAGAAATATTAACAGAAGGTAACAGCTATTTTAAGTTGATGATAATGGTTTATCAAGTTATTTAACCAAAGACAATATACAAACGATTCATACTTTATGCTATTACAATATGTATATCGTGACAAAGTCTATAATATTCTTCCCAAAAGATAATATTTACATATAAAGAGGTGTGTATTAAACAATTGATACGTAAAAGTTGAAAACATAATAGAATAAGAAAAATGAAGAAGGAGGGGAAACAAAAGGCAAAATGAAGTTGCCCTAATGCAGTGTGTGCTTTTTCCTTCCCCCGTGCATTCCCTCTCGTGCAACTACGTCAAACCGATCGATTGTTCGGCGATTAAAGGGAAATTAACAGCAAGAAAACCGTGACAAGCTACAGCCCTTGGCGGCGAGTTGCTACTAAGCTCGGAGTCAAGTAAGTCTCAGATATCTGATGTGTTCCTCCTATTCTGTCGAAGCGTTCGTACGTTTCTGTTCGTGTATTAATCCTACACTGTAGTAGGATGATTCGCGTCTATCGTTCTTCGATTCTTTTCTCGCACACATTGTTCAAAAGGCGATTGAATTGTCTCCTTGTGTTGTATTGGAAGAGACATCACCTTACCCCTGCCTATGCTTCTGATATGCTTGCTTCTATAATTTATGTTCATTCAATGATACATTTTGTGTACACACCTCGTTGTAATTTCACACGAAAATTATAGACCATAAGCTCACAGTTATTCAACAGCTAAGCATTTACTTCATCAAGCATTATCTAGAATGAATGTCATAAGCATTTCGTGTTTCCAAATGATTGGATTTCTCTATTATCTTCTTTTTTTAATATTCCTGCATATTAAAAATTGTAGTTCTATTTATAATCTCTTATATGTTTCTAAATGTATTTCTCAGCTCATTGTTAGCATTTTTCATTCATGTAAAATATCATTTTGCGGAGATATTGGGTCGGGTTGGAAAAAAATATATTACTCATCTACTTATATTTTTTTAAATATTTTAACAAATTGTGGGTCTTGATTTCTTCATACACATTCTAATATAAGTGTATTATTCTGTTGATATTGATATAATACAGGAATAAGTATTTAATGGTTTGGAATTTTTATATTGTATTCGGGATAGCCCCTACCCGACCTGAATATGAATATTTTTCTTGAACATACATCTATCATCAATGATCCTCTTATTCAATCTATAAGTTTTAAGTCCCGTTTATAGTAATGTCTAAAGATCCTATTTGTAGTTTAACATTACTGTCGTCTTTAAACTTGGCAATACTTCGACGAAGCAGTTACGAAAAATTATCGTTCCAATAACTAACATTCTTTCGTAGACGTAAGCGTAATTAGTTTATACAGGACATACAAAATTACGTATATACATCTTTGCGCACACATACATATCCTCATAAAATAAAACCTAGGTGCTGCTTTACAGATTACATTTATATAGAAGGTAATATTAAAAATAATAGTAACAATGCTGTAATTTGTTATTCTTGTTCGAGTAATTAATATGTTATAATATTTGAAAAAAATGCATTAAAATACTAAAGGTAAAACCAGTTTTAATATTATTTATTTCAGCAAAATATAATACTTCTCTTATAAAGAAAAAAAATAAATATTCTAATGTATAAAATTATATTTTCCTTTCAGCCAAACAATAAATGAAGAAAGAGATGGGGACGGACAACATCGTGATATGTCCAGGTTTGTGCACATTTAATTAACATTTTTCAATTAAATTCTATTATGTGAAGCGCCATTAATACTTCCGTAAATCCTTTTTATTTACTACTTTTAATTAAATAATTTAACGAAATATTTTAGTGGTTGGGAGGAATTCGATTTTGGAGATGATGCTCATCAGTTTACTGTTGCCGATCTTGAAGGTTTAGATCCTGAATTGGGCCTAGCTAAAGAAGAACCTGATTCTTGGAGTGCTGTCATTGGACATAGCGTTGCACTACGACTTGTTGATAATTGCGAGCGGAAAGTAAAAAGACAAGAACATATTTATGAATTTGTTCTTACGGAAAAGCATCATTGTTTAGTACTTCTAGCTATGGAAAGAATTTTTGCGGAAGGTATTCGACGTCACGTTCGTTTGAGCCAACGGGATGTAGAACGCATGTTTCCTCGATTACGCGATCTCATCGATATTCATTTACGATTTTTGCAAAAATTACGCAAACGACAAAACTCAAACCACGTTGTTCCTACAATTGCTGATATACTCGTTGATCAGTTCTCTAGTGAAAATGCGCAACGTATGAAGAGTGCCTATGGAGAATTCTGTAGTCGTCACAGGGACGCTGTTGAAGCTTACAAATACCATTTGCGTCATGAGCCTAGATTTGCATCGTTTGTGCGTCAGTGCCAGGTAATTATAATATAATACAGTATGGTATTAGAAACTATGAAAAAAAATTATATAATTAAATGATAAATAATCCTCATTGCGGAATTTAACATTTTCTTTTTCAATTATTTGTATCTTTGTTTATAATCTGTGTATCCGTTTATAATTTATGTATTTCATTTATTTTATTTTTTCACATAATAATATACAAACTATTATTTGGTTGATGTCCACATAGTCGCATCCTTTGCTAAAGAAGAAAGGAATTCCTGAGTGCATCCTGTTTGTTACCCAGCGTTTAACAAAGTATCCATTGTTGGTCGAACCACTTATAAAAACGGGTATTGTACAAGAGGAAGGTGAAGATTTACGTAAAGCTTTAGTTCTTGTAAAAGACATTTTAGCAGATGTGGACGCTTGTGTAGCTGTCAAAGAGAGAGAGGCTAGAAAACTAGAGATCTATAACAAGTAAGAAAACGATATTTTTTATCTATCTTTAATTAACATTACTTGCAATCGATGTTATTATTTTTATTTAGGATTGATGCAAAATCTGTTGCAACATATCGTGGTGAAAAATTCAGAAAGTCATATATTATGGAGTCTAATAGAATTTTGAAATTTGAAGGTACTGCATACTTAATGCAAGGTCGTGGAAAAATGACTGCCATTGTAGTAGTTGTTCTTTCTGACATATTATTTTTCTTGGCCGAAAGGGATCAGAAGTATGCATTTTTTGTACCTGACAATAAGGCTGGTATAGTATCACTTCAAAAGTTACTAGTACGTGAAAAAGCGGGTCAAGAATCTAGAGGAATCTATTTAATAAGTAGCAATCCAGCTGAACCTGAAATGTTTGAGTTGAAAATTCAGAAACCCAAAGATAAACAATTGTGGATTCAAGCAATTAGATCAGCTGTGGAAGCTTGCCCACAAGAACCTGAAAATGAAACTGACACACTAACTGAAAATAATAGTAGCAATGAATTGAGAGATACACGTTCGTCTTCTATATCGTTGCTTTCTGCCGAGGAAAGACAACGTCTAGTTAAAACTAAAGAATCACATATCCTAAAAATAGTTGGTACGCATAGTATTTTATTGTTAATCGTACATTTTCATTAAAGCTTAATTACATTATTAATAATTGTTGTTTTCCATTATCACAATTAGCCGAACTACGAAAGAAGGATACTGAACAAGCACTCTTGCTTGAAGAAAAAATCAATCTACAAATGCAACTTTTACATGCAGCAAACATTTGGAGTGGAAATGAATGTAGTGACACTGAAAGAATAGAAAAAATTGAGAAAGAAATTCCAGATTATACTAGACTGGTTCACAGTGAAGGAACTGATACCGCGCAGTTATGGCAGGAGGTTATAATTTTTATTATTATTATATTTTTGTGATTCTATAAATAAGATAGAAACTAAGAGAAACATTTGTTGTTATAGGTGGTTGTAACTGTTCAGGAAGCAACAAAACTTGCTAGTTCGTTGTCTTTTGGTGCAGGTGGTGCTACTCTGTCAAGAAGTTTAAGTTCTGCAGGTGAACGGTATAGCGAGGCCTATGTGCCACCTGCTCTTTGCGTTCCACGAAGAGCTGAAACATTTGCGGGTTTTGATCATAACAAAGTAAATACATAAATTTGTCTTTAGTTAAAAAGAAACTAGTTAACTGTGCATTACTGTACCAATTAAGTTTCTTTTTTTAGGAAAAATATCCGTTACGAGATTCTGCTGCGATTCATTCCGTAATTTCTCTGCCAAAAGTCGGTGAATTTATGAAAGAGAGTCCAGATGAAAAAGCAGGTCAAGATCCAGAGACGAATAAAGATCAACAGTGGGCAGCGATTCGTTTGTCTCATCACGTTTATACGCTGTTCTGTATAATTAGTAATCAAATGACGACAATCGATAGCTTACAGGCTCAATTAGCTGCATGTAAAGAAGGAAGTATGGGTAAATCGAATAATAGACCTAATCCGAATCGCCAATTAGAAGAGTTACGTAATTTACAAGATCAATTAAGCCGAGAGAAAGCAGCGTTTCGAGCAGCGTCTCAGCAAGAGCAAAAGCAACTTGAAGAAGAGCGAGCCGATTTGGCAAGGCAACGAGAACAATTGGCAGCTGAACAGCGAGACGTAACACAGCAACGAGATCAATTATATCGACGACTTGAGGCATTAGAGCGACAAGGAATGACATTAGTTACAGGGTCCGCGCCTGGTTCTGCAACTATTCACTTATCTCATATGACTCAAGGAACTGATACAGTGCAGTCACGAAAATCACAACCGGATGCTAAGCGAATACCATTAAATTTAATTAGCGCTACTAATCAGCAGAAAGTGCAAAGTAATCTTCCAGTGAAACAGCAGTTGCCTTTAAAACTTGCTAGCGGAAGCAACAATAATACTAGGTACAAACAACAGTATAAATAATGTACGTTGGTCATTTGTTTAAAATCATTTTTATATTGTACAAATAATAGGAGTGGAGGCACGAGTAATAATAGTCCAGACCGACACTCGCGGACTGGAAGTAGTCCAGCAATTGTGACTGGTTCTGCATACTCTTCACCGGAATTGGGCAACAGTCATGCTAGTACAAGTCAAATTCATTCCTCGAACCGTTCATTGCGAATTACACGATCTCCCCCGGAGTATTCCCATCAGCAACATCAACGAACTGAACAGCAACAACCTTTGGAAGAGGAGGTAATTTTTTTCTGACGACTCTTTCGTTTTGGTCGAAAGCATTCTCGATCCTCTCGTCCTGCAACTGGCGAAGCTACTCCGACTTCCACGCTAACTCCTTCCCGAAATCAATCAAAAGATGCTCAACCTAGAAGCCGTGTAAAGTCATTTTGACTTTCAACATTTTCTCGGTAATAACACTGAGTTTATTATTTTTAACATTTTTTTTTCTATTCTACCGTTACTTTCAAATTTTCTCTGCTCGTTTTCAGTTTGTGGACAATCCTTTTCCTCTCTTCCATTCTTTTCTACACTTTCTCTCTTTTGCACGTTCATTCTTTTGTACTCTTCCTTTAATTTTATTTTTCTCTATCCTTACTTGCTAACAATTTTAATCATGTTGTATATCGGAATGCAACATGATATACGTACATAAGTGATGCATTTAACGTGTCCGTAATGATGGCGTTACTGTCAATAAAAACGTATATATTATTCTCGATAAATCGACAAAGGATAATGTTACTTTTTAACTGCTATTGAGGGCAATAATATAATTTTACGTAAAATCTCATGAAATCTATCGTAAAAGGAATACATATAAAATATGTGGACTAAAAACAGATAATGGTTAGTGCTCAGAAATGTTTGTGAAAAAAAAAGTATTAAAAGGCCGGGCTTGGTGGGAGAGATCAATCGATCTTGTTGAATTCTTGCTCGTTATGTTATTAAGCTGACTGACAGTTTTAGAGACATGATTTTAGACGAATCTTTTAAGCAAATCTGTTGCTGCTTGCTAAAAAATGCAAGATAGAGAAATACATTATATTAGGAATTCATATACATAAATGTGTATATATACTTTTTCATGGCATATGTATGATGTCACACGTACGTATGTGAATGCAAACGTGCGAAAGAATATACGTGCATATGAATGAAAATAATAATGAATATACGCGTATGTGTACAACTTCATTTTACCAAGAATGTACATGTATGCACTTGTAGGTGTGTATGCACGTATTTGTATGAATGCATGAGTAACCGCGGTAGCTATTCTTATACAATAACATTAAAAGTATTTTAATACGTGCTAAAACGACGGGTGTGACTTATTATTAACAAATAATGAATCGCTATTATGTGTGCCAAGCCACAGATCGGAGTTGATTTTCTAGTATCATAATATCATTCCTTTAACAAAAAACAATCGTTTACTGTCGTTAATTTCAGTTGAATAAATAACAATTCAAGTAATGTTTCATATTCGATATTTTGCTTCGAGATTTTTCACTGCCATTATTATTACTTTGCAATTTTTTTTTTTCTTTTTAAATTATCTACAAGTTATTTTATTTATTGCATTATGTAAGATCAGTAATATTTCGCGATTGTCTAAAGTATTTTATTTATACGAGGCTTTTTCAATGAACAAAGCTTTCGAATGTTTGTGGAACAGGAACTTGTTTCAGAGAAAGTATTACACAAAATATGATCATACTGCACGTGTAAAATGTTAATTCTGTTACTTGATTTATTCATTCCTAAGATAAAAATTAAATTCCAAATTTAAATATATTAGGTTAACGAGGTGGAGATAATGATCTTTAAAACTTGGCTTTAGAACGTATTTTTATTATAAAATCAGAATTTTTTATTTTGACACACACATATATACACACACAGAGAGAGGTTTCATGTGTTTGCCTCACAAGATGCTGTAGCGTGCAATATGATCGAATAAAGGACAGCGTCGTCGAGGCAGAATGATAAAACATGTGACTAATTAATTTATCTTCGTAAGAAAACATAATTAACATTATCAGCTCGTCTCAATCAATCGTGGTGACAATAGTTCTAAAAAGTATTTCCATAAGATGTAAAGTGTGAAAAAAAAAACATAAATAATGAGTTCTTACAAGTCTATTACTAACAATGCCGAGCATATATCAGCTCATAAATAATATTATATTAACCTGTTAGTAGCCTTCATGGATGAGTGTTCGACTTCATTTCAAGAACACTTAATATAAATTAAACTGTTCTTAATATCATAATGCTCATTATAAGGGAAACATGAAACATATGTGCAAAGTAAGTTTTAACACTAAAGCGTAATTCCAAAAAGTCATTCCAGATAGATATTTAAATACTTATATATATATATATATTATATATATATATATTAAAGAATGTATTCTTTGTATGTATTAAGAACGTTCCACTATGTCGATACAATTAAAGTTCGTTGTTATTAAAGATTTTCTTTGTATAATGAAGTCGCACACCATCTTCAGGGTAACGCGAAGAATCAAATTGGGATAACAACTAAAGAGTAGTGCGGCGGCCTACATGCGTCTCGTGGCATCCAAGACGTTTGATGTCACCCGACAGCATAAGTTTAAGAAAGGACATAAAGAATTCTTAGTAACGCGGTTTTCCACGTTTTAGCGAATCTTTACGTCCCTGATGCTCATGGGAAGTATTTTTGTACGTTTACTCTGTACCTACTATTTTACTCTAAAACTATATCTACTGTTATCATTGTGATACTCGCTACTGCGATCGTCTTTGAAAACGTTAATGTAAAATTATAATATCTAATAAGTGAACGCGTATCTGTTTTAAGACGCGCTCGCTCGATGCATCAGCATTAATTCTCTTAGAGTTGAACACTTTTAAGCTGCTGGCCGTTATATCGGTTATGCTAATATTAATTGTTATAATCGTGTTATTTGCTTGATTACTTTATCAAGATTACCATTTATTCACAATACACTAAATATGTCTATTTTATGACAAATGCAAATCGTACACTCCTATTTTAATAAATCCTTACATTGCAAAGCGAAATAATTTTTCTGTAAGGCGATTTATTGCAGTTAATTTGTTACTCGGCAAAAGTAAACAAATATTTATAATATTTTTCTTCCTCTTGAAAATCATATATATATATATATATATACATACGTAAGTGTGCGCGCGCGCACGTGTGTGTATTACACACACACACTGGTATGTGATTTACATTCCTTAGCATTTATATACACATGTTTTGCTGCATTTTTCAATTGACACATAAATCGCTGTTAAATCATTAGCCACATAAAGAAATAATATCTATTTATTATAAATGTACATACAACCGTTATTGTAATAAAGAAGAACGTGAGGGAAATGTACGATTATGTTAATGTTACGTGATATTTCTCTTATGTTTATTACATTAACTTATAAAAACTCTTTATGCATTTACAAATTTTTATCCTGTCATTTTTATTCAGTATGGTTTGGTTCTGTGTTGACGGTCACGCCCTTTGCCAGTACCACACTTTGCCACCAATTTGTGGCTGGAATTTTGTTGCTTAGGTGATGTTTCTGTTTGTCTCCAAATGTTTATAAGTCCACTTTCGCCCACCGTTATTAACGAACCACTCTATAAATCATATTACAACATTTACATTTGTACTCAAGTATTATGAAATAATTAACTTTCCTTTAGATGTATGTATATTAAAACTATACCTTTTCATGCAGCCAACTGTCGCGTACAAATTGCTTATTCCCCACCATGTTGTAACATACTTCTAATCGATCATTTGTGATATTCAGGCATCTTAAATTTTCCCTACAATATTTTAATGTATAATTTTAATGTTTTATTATTTTATTGTACCATGTTTTTAAATTATGTAGCAATTTACCCTTTAACACTGCTAGTGCCTGCTATAAGAAATGGCTGTCCAAGTGCATTTGAAGCATGAAATCTCACAATGTAACAGTTGTCTGGTTCATTAATCTAAAATGAATAATTTTAATTATGTTATAATCTATTTATAGTTTTTATATTTATGCATAGATATTATTTTTAACTATTTTAAATTGATAATATACTTGTTTATTATTTTTAAATTAATAACTTTTCGAAACATATTACTGTTATTAAAAATTGTAATTTTTATAATCTAACTTATATTAACCTGGGAAAGTGCTAAGTTGTTACGTTCAAATTTAGCATATGGAGTTGCCCCATCACAGTCCCACAGTTGTAGCGAATGTGTATGTGTTGTGCACCAAAGATTATCTTCATTCAACCATCCTATCCTATCCTTTTGTATAAAACATATGTATGTCCAATGAAAAGAGTTTCATTCTACTTTGCAGTACTAATACATTTAAAATTTCATTAAGAATTACAACTCACTACAGAGGATTCAGTATTTAAGGAATAAGTTAATGCACAATCTTCAGATGGCTGTGTAAGATCAAAGACATTAATTAAACCATCTGTACTACCAGATGCTAAGATGTCCTGCTTATTAGAATGAAATGCCAAACATGTCACATCTTCCATGTGAGATTCCCAATATCCACCAAGTAGAGTATTTTTATCATACAATTTTGAATTAGTATTTCGTGTGTCCCAAAATAAAATGAATGCATCTCCTCCAATATGTTCAGTACCACCTGCTACAAGTCTTTCATCATGGCTTATATCAAAACTACATAGAGGTTTCATTTTTCCATCTTCCATACAATCTGGAAGGAACAACAGGACAGCATAAGTGGCACTATAAAATTTCTCAAAGAAACAAACATGTATAACCAAAAGAAGAAAAATGTATTGAACTACAGTTGGGAAAAATGTAATCTGATTACATTTTGCCTGATTCTATATTAAACACATTATGTACTTTGATCAGAGATGTAGACTTTGCGATAAATTTGACTCCATATTCATACTTTGAAATCTTTTATTAATGTGCACCTTTAAATTCTGCAATAATTTTTCCTTTGGCACGTAAATCACATGCTGTGATCTGTCCATTACTTGTTGCTGTGTAGAAAATGTTTCTAGAAGTAGGACTAAACTTAATACCAACAATAGGTGCTCGATTATGAGTTAATGTAATAGTTTGACTTAAACTTTCCCCAACAGAATATATTACACATGTATGATCGCTCAGAGCTGTACCAATCCTAAATTCTGGGTCACTGTACATAAGAAATGATTTATACAACACTCTAAAAATACTTTTTAAATGTATGTAAATTGGATAAATGTCAATCCAAGTCTAACAATCTAAAGCATTAAAATAATTCAAACTGGATTGAATAACGTAAAATGTTTTATAATAATACGAAGATTTGCCTTTGTGTTCCACAGATAGCAAGAATGTAATTGTGATCAAGAGATACTGTCTCCTCTATCGATGATATTAATTCGTTTCTTCTCTTAACGTTTCGATTGTCGTATTTTCGCGTACTGTGCTCAACACTCAGTCTCTTTAACGATTCGACTATTTTAGCCATGCTACTAGTTTCTTTATTTTCGAGCAAATATCACAAATTAAGGTTAATATCACATCCGGAATGTAGTAAGTTTTCCTAAATCCAAAGTGTCTGTCGTCTTAAACTGGATCCATATCGGGGAACTTTATACTAAAAATTGTTTTTTTCCCATATATAAAGCTATTTAATACACGTATTTTGCTTCAATTATAAATTTATAAAGAATTATGCAGTGAAGAAACGTTTAAGACGCAATAATCTCTGAGCCGACAAAACCAATTATAATAAAAACTAAATAAACTGTATAACACCGACAAAGTAAGAAAGGTGCGCTTTAAATGTTTAAATTTATATGACTGTCTAAGGATTAGTTTTCTATGTTGCTTAGTGTTTACTCTATAGCCATTAACTTTAGTACTGGCCATGCTGAGTAAGAGATAGCACAGCATAAACGTATCTAGGTAAGTACATATGTAAATTATTAATACGATTGAGTTTAAATAGCTGAGAGCTTGAGTTTAAAAATACAATTATTTTTGTAAGTATGATGTAAATAAGAAGCTTAATTGTTTGAAAGAATAAGCAAATAACAGGATCTGTTAAACCATGTAACTATTAAAGAAAGTGGGTATATTGTATTATTAAATAAATATATATTTATTATATGAAATAGATAGAATACTTCCATTCCTATGTTGAAAGTGTAAGATGTGTAAGATTTGCAATTCATATTTGTTGTTGCAAATATTACACATCAATTTAATTTATTTATAAAACGCAGTATCAAGATTACAAGGTATGTTTCTGTAGAATAGACTTAGAAAAGTGTAACACATTCTTTATTCTTATATTAATAAAACATTTAAATCATAAAACATGTGTTCCTTCCTTTTTATTTGCATTCCCCTCTACATTTCCCATTAATTCCTTAATTTCTTTAATTCTAACATTAAAAAAAATAATTCGAATCTAATTAAGTTACTCAACCATTTTTCTATACATTATTTCATCTAATTAATTAGTTATAAACAATTTCTGGAGGTGATATGTACTTGTTCGAATATTGCGCCAAAATTGACAAAGTGTCGCCATCTATCGGAATCTTAGAGGAAGTACCCGGAATAACCTCCCCTTGCCCCCCAAGGTTTGGTGCACACGAATGGTATCGCCATCTAAGAACAGGTTTTGTACTAAAAAAGTGACAGCTACCCCCACTCCTGCTACTCCTGATATGCAATACCTTGATTACATATTCGCTAATAACTTTTTTTCTGGGAATAAAATATGAACTTTTAGAGTTTAAGAATATAGCTGAGACCCTTGACAATATTTAAGGATACTTTTTATACCCATGGCATGCGTTATTAAATAGTTATTAACAAATATCGGACGTCGGAACACTTACGGCTGTATCACCGCCTGCTTCAATCGATGAATTATCAATTTTTAAACAATGCTACGCATATTTTGGTTATTAGAGAATATAGTAGACATCTCTAGCAACATTTAAGGACCAATTTTGCACCGCTCCTTGCTCTAATTAATTAGTTATTAGCGATAGATCCCTAAGGTGTCACGTTAAAAAGTTCGAAAACGTGTGCCGACTTCCCGATATTGATTAATAACTATTTAATAATGCATGTCATGGGTATAAAAAGTATCCCTGAATGTTGCCAAGGGTCTGTACTATATTCTTGGATTCTAAAAGTTCATATTTTATTTCCAGAAAAAGAGTTATTAACAAATAATCAAGGTACATATTGCATATTAGGAGTAGCAGGAGTGGGGGTAGCTGTACTTGGTTTAGTACGAAACCTGTTCTTAGATGGCGATACCGTTCGTGTGCACCAAACCTTGGGGGGCAAGGGGAGGTTACTCCGGATACTTCCTCTAAGATTCCGATAGATGGCGATACTATACCTTGTCAATTTTGGCGCAGTATTTGAATAAGTATTGCTTCCAATAATCGTTTATAACTAACTAATTAGATGAAATAATGTATAGAAAGACGGTCGAATAACTTAATTAGATTCGAATTATTTATTTTTAACTTTAGAATGAAAGAAATTAAGGAACTAATGGGAGAAAAGTAGAGGAAAGTAAATTTTTAGCACTGTCAACTTTAATCGATGAATTATGAAGTTTTCAACAATGACACGCATATTTTGACTATTAGAGAACAAAGTAGACATCCCTAGCAACATTCAAGGGCCAATTTTACTACGCTCCTTGCTCTAATTAATTAATTATTAGCGATAAATTCCTAAAGTGTGTATTGTTTAATAACTATTTAATAATGCATGCCATGGGTACAAAATCTATCCCTGAATGTTGCCAAGGGTCTATTCTATATTATTCAATTCTAAAAGTTCATATTTTATTCTCAGAAAAGGAATTATTAACGAATAATCAAGGTACATATTGCGTATGAGGAGTAGCAGGAGTGGGGGTAGCTGTACTTTGTTTAGTACAAAACCTGTTCTTAGATGGCGATACCGTTCGTGTGCACCAAACCTTGGGGGGCAAGGGGAGGTTATTACGGGTACTTCCTCTAAGATTCCGATAGATGGCGATACTATACCTTGTCAATTTTGGCGCAATATTCGAACAAGTACATATCGTCTCCAGAAATTGTTTATAACTAATTAATTAGATAGAATAATGTATAGAAAAATGATTGAGTAACTTAATTAGATTCGAATTATTTTTTTTAATGTTAGAATTAAAGAAATTAAGGAATTAATGGGAGAAAAGTAGAGTAAAGTAAATTTTTAGATGAATTATCAAGTTTTCAACAATGACACACATATTTTAGCTATTAGAGAACAAAATAGACATCCCTAGCAACATTCATGAGCCAATTTTACTATGCTCCTTGCTCTAATTAATTAATTATTAGCGATTGATCCCTAAAGTGTGTATTGTTTAATAACTATTTAATAACGCATGCCATGGCTCTAAAAAGTATCCTTGAATGTTGCCAAGGGTCTCAGCTATATTCTTAAATTCTAAAAGTTCATATATTAATCCCAGGAAAAGAGTAATTAATAAATTATCGAGTATTAGTTCATTAGAAGCCGTGATTTATTGCAGTGGCGATTTAAGAATTAAGAATTTGCAGGCTACTGTTAGTTGAGAAAATTCATATATATACTTCATCTGTCTTTATTTGATATTTATTTATTTATTAATTAATACAAAAGGATTCATACAGTCTGTCACAAGCTCTCAATGTACAAACTTATATACATATGTTGTTAATAAAATGTTTAATTAGCATGTCTATTTAATTTGATAAATTAAAACATTTATTAAAACATTTCGAATCGTTCTAGAAAAATTATTTTCAGTTGCAGGGGTCGATTACAATAATTTTTGGTGAATAGACCTACCCCCGAAATCCTACCCCCTTTCTAGAAAAAAATTCCAGAAGGTGTGAAATTTTTTGACAAAATTAAAATATTTCGAATCGTTCTAAAAAAATTATTTTCAGTTGCAGGGGTCGATTATAATCATTTTTGGTCATTAGACATACCCCCGAATTCCTACGCATTTTCGAGAAAAAAATTCCTTATCGAAAATCTAATTCCTGACCAGAAATGTTTGCCCAAAATCTCATGCAAATCTTTAAAATGCCATAACTCCTGAACGGATTGACGGATTTTAATGTTTAAAAAAGCAAACGACGCGTATTTTGCTAGAGAATATGTAGAAATCGCAAAAATATTCGAAAAGTTGACCCTTGTCCCTGCAAAATGAGAAAAACCCCATAAAAATGGTCGAATTTTCAAACAGCCATAACTCCTACAATAGTGAATATATTTCAATGAAACTTTTTTCTGAAGTGGAGCTCATGGGTGCCTACAAAAAAGTATTAGACAACTTTTCTGTAGGGCGTCAAACAAAATTATTAAAAATGAAAAACGAGTTTCTAAGAAAAATCGACAGGGGGGGTAGGTGCCTAAATTTTTCGGCGAAAAAAAAATTTTCCAAATCGTTCTAAAAAAATTATTTTCAGTTGCAGGGGTCGATTACGATAATTTTTGGTGAACAGACCTACCCCCGAAATCCTACCCCCTTTCTAGAAAAAAATTCAGTACTGGCGGAACTTGAAACATTAATAACTTTTTAATGAAGCCTCCATCAACAAATTGGTACTCTTGATTTTTGTCTTATTTTAGCCTCTAGTATCTCCCATTAAAATTTTTCCCAGGGTTGGTCGAACACCCTGAAGACAGTGAATTATAGTTATAATATTAATAAGCTTTAAACACTGTGCACCTACGAGTTCGAATTTCAATTGTTCAAGAGCGAGAAGAAAAATGTGAACCTTTCTCTCTTGATAGAAGAGAGGCATCTGATAGAAATTGTTTGCATTATACTATCGATAATGTTTGATGTTACATTCAGGATTTTTTCCATCTTTAGATCTCTTTGTCTGATTCACGATTAATGGTACAAGACTGCTGTCAAATTCTTTCGAACTGACATTGCAAAAAAGGCAAAATGTTAACGAAAGGAGGACCAGCTATAAGTGTAAGATTAACATCAGTATGAATGACAGCGCAAAATGTTTATATAAAATAATTTCAAAATGTAGAGACAAAAATGTTACACAAAAATATTATCATTTATATTGCAGACCATCTTTCCATCCTGCGAAGATAAAGCTAGGGACTTAGAGCCAATCGTTTTTCATGTTCCTACTACATACAACGAGAAAGTGAAAATTCATGAATGGTAAATGCACATACGTATTGAATAGGACGATTATTAATGCGTAGTATATTTTTTAAAGCACCCTCTAATAAAATCTGTATCGAAACTTTTAAAATATCGGTGTGTTAAGTACAAAATAATATTAATAATACTAGTAATACTAAACAGTTGTTATAAAAATTATAATGTCCATAAGGAACTGTTTCTTAAAACACAGTGCGTGGTACAGTTGAATTATTTACCGCGATCTATCGAATATGTTTCCCTCGTTTAATATCAAGCTGAAAGAGGGTGAAACGCAACCCCTGTTTTGCGTAGCAACCCACGTAAGTCCACCAATGGTTTCGAAACTGTTTCTGTCGCGACTAGTTCAGTGTGCACGAATTGGGAGAACTCGACTTTGAGTAATAATTAGCAAGATAATCTTTAAAAAAGTTAGCTGGTAAACGCCTCGTGGGTTGACGCGTTTAAATATTAATAGTGATTGTTTGCAGGCAAATGCGTACGTTGGCGGAGCCCAGAGACAATAAAAATATATTCCCACCGCAAGGGAATCTTAGTCTGTCGTCGTATAATAGACTGGGCACGGAAGATGGTTGCACAGGAGTTACAGAAACGCAAGCCATGCTATCCCAGATAGAAATGAAGCATTTGTACGAACCAGTTTATCCGCAACGTACCTTGCTCAATATTAAATCGCTTGCATCGAAAGTGTACGTATTTTATCAAATGTCTACGTAAAAGAGTGGAAAGTTTTAATATTTTTTTATAAGATTAATGATACCGATTTTTTATATGTGCAATATTTTTCAAGAAGCTGAATTTAAGATAAGAATTATTATATTCAGAGATCGAGACAACCCTCTAGCTCCAATTTCATTAATTCTATTCCATCTAATTATTCAAGAATTTACAAGTGTTAAGGATAGGGGAGGTTTTCCAAAAAAATTTTTATTTGCTTGTACCCTGCATCATGTATAAAAAATTCTTAAAATAAAAGAAGAATTATTTAGAAATTGAAACAACTCTCTAGGAAGCTCCAATTTCTTTAATTCTATTAATAAAATTTACATAAAGATTCCTCTAATAATAATGATAATAATGGCGTTGATTAGACGATAATAAAAAATAAAAATTTGACGTTACGTAGGTCAGTGGATAGAACAGTGCCAACCCTAATTGATGCGTTGTATGACCCCGAAGAGGCTCGTTGTATGGACTATAGAACGACGATGGAGCTTCATTACAGATTGCCTTATCCCTTAAAACGAAGACCTCCGCCACCCCCACCACCCCCAGAACCGTGGCTCTTAAATCGACGAACCATCGGTTATACCCTCGAGCAGTTGGAAAACCGAGATAGCACGCATACTTTTCTAGACGACAACATGGAAATTCATGAAAAAATAGCTGATATAAAGTCCAGACGTTACAAATCGAACGAGATTCTTCAAGAAACACCCCAATTTAAGGGTTCTTCCGCCACTGAACAAAAATTAGACGCAACTTGTCCATGTTAAACTCGATAAACAATTGCAATCATCGATACTTGTAAAAGAACAATTTTGTTTATTCTGGTAAAATGTCGCTCTATTTCTATGTATACTCTTGAATTTTGTAGATTTGAAATTGTAATAAAAATCAAATTATTAGAGGAACAATCGGCAATACTCATTTAACGACTCCCACTACCATAGTAATAATTGTAATAATTTTCTATATTGGTCTATAGTTCATTATATTTGTTACATTATATTTTATAAAACTTAGACGATTCAAATAAGCGACAAATATAATTAAAGTCGAAATATTCCATTTATTTATTCGTTACATTACATTTTATAAAGGGCACACAGGAAATAATTAATGTACTTCGTTGCTAGAAAAACACATTTTAAGAAGTAACGAATTATACACATTACGACGCAAGTAACACTTTGATTTTTATTTGTTATCAACAGTGTCCAGTGAAAAGTGAAAATCTAAGGTAACGAAATACATAATTGCAATGTAAAACATACTTCGCCTAGAGTCTAAATAAAACGTGACTCATGCAGCAACGACAGTGAAACGACACTGCACAATTGCATCTACGATCCATCAGTGTACATACTACTTATTCGTGACGCCTGCCAAATCGCATGTGACCATAATCGTCGAATTGTTCCCGTTTACCGAATCTCATATGACCATAATCGTCGAATTGCTGTCGTTTATTCAGATCCACGAAATCGTTATCTTCGTCGAAAGAACTTTCCACGGTATACCTGTAAAAGAAACATAACGATAAGGTCTGGGGAACAGTAAAAATCATTTTGGGTCTTAAAATGTTAATTATCATGCATGGTAGATGTCGAAAATTTTTTACTTTAAATAAAATATATCTGTTTTTGGGGAGATTTTTAGAAAATGTTTGGAAATTAGTGAAGTACACGTAATCGTATAATATCGTGGAAGCAAAACGTTTCGCTGAACTTATGGTAAATCGATTAAGTTTCATAATTACCCCCGTAGTAAAGGGTGGCTACGGAATTTTCGATACACATTACTAATGAGTTCTGGAGCTGCTTCGCATTTTGCGCAGAATAACCAGATAACCGCCATCGTGCAAAGTAGAGCAAAGGTTAAATTCATATCTGAAACATAAATGAAAACTTGTCGTTAACAACGTTTGTCAATTAGAAAGTTTGATGAAAATTATTCTCCGGAGTTTTAAGGAGAAACGAGCAGAGTAAAGGTAAAATGGTGTTCACCTGTATGGTGGAGGATCTGAAAACGGCGGAAGAATGCGCGATCCACACTTTCCACGTGGCTTTTTATACGTGAACTCCATCATCCCCGGAATCCCGGAGGAACGTTGAGCTCTTTGAATTTTAATTCACGTAGCTGTGGTCTGATAAACAATTTTCTTGGCTGTAGGCGCCCCCCGCTGTTGAACATTCAATATTCCATGATGGTATCCGATGATTGGCAGTTTGAATAACCGTATTACCATCTTAACTTCGCTTTTCTCTTTCTAAGACAATGGAGGCCGCTTTATCGACGCGCGAAGCGTCCCTGTTTGGCTAAATCTGAATGTTATTTGTAGATTGCTTTTCCCAGTTTGAATGAGCTTTCACACAGAGAGTGGCTTTCCTTGAAGCTTTCACAGTTCAAATTAAACCACATTGGAACAGGAGCATCTAAGAATATAATTACGCCTTGGAAATTATATAATTATTAATTAATTTCTTCATTTACGGGTGCGAATCCCTCGAGTGAGAACCAGAACTACAGGTGGAACATTAAACGTTAATAACTTTTTAACGAAGCTTCAATTAACAAATTGGTATTCTTTATTTTCGTCTTATTTTGGCTTCTAGAATGTTCCATTAAATTTTATATGCTGCATAATTGGACTATATCTACATATGAGGTGATAAAAACGAGAAGTATAATCACAGATTTCTGGCCACACATTATATTCGGTTAGGAATTTTTTTCTCGAAAGTGGCTAGGATATCGGGGGCATGTCTATTCACCAAAAATTATTGTATTTGACCACTGCAACTAAAAACAATTTTTTCAGAACGATTCGAAATTTTTTAATTTCGTAGAAAAATTTGTCAACCTTCCTGAATTTTTTTCTCGAAAGTGCGTACAATTTCGAGGGTATGTGTAATGACCAAAAATGATTGTAATTGACCCCTATAGCTGAACATAATTTTTCCAGAATGATTTGAAATTTATAAAATTCGAGATATTCAAATGTCGAAAAATTTCAGTTAACTCGGGTGATCACGATTTCAAACGTGTCATCAAGAATCCACTAGCCTAATACGTAACGCAGACAGCAAAATGGCAAACCGAATTTGACGTTCGCGGGAGGTCAGGGTCGCGGGATTAAAGCAGTTCTGCATCGGGGCTTCCGTCGTTGCAGTGCTTCGAAGTGACCCTATAAATCGCCAGCGAGGTCTCTTCGTAAGTTCAATCGCTTTCCACCTTGTCGAACTGTTGTTCCCCGTGGCCGGATGTGATCGTACGGAGCTGGTGGGGCTTCTGCTCGTCCAAGTGTTTTAGCAGCGAGCATGGCCGAAGACGTGGGCGCTCTGTTTCAGAAAGGCCTCTCCGAATGGTGGAACGAAGAAACTGAATACGTTTTCCAAAGAATCGAGAGATGGGCCGCGTACGCGAGAGGATACAATCGTTTGAGGTCACAAAGACTGTCCAGAGGACGGATGACCATGCAAGGAGGGCAGGAGTCTCGATGGAGCATCTCCTCCAATAAACTGATCATCGACGACGTCTCGTGGAATCCCCGTTTCCACACATTGAAGAAGTCTCGACGAAAGTCTCGACCGGAGGAGACCAAGATCAATTGCTGTGGCACGTTTAACTACCAATCGAACAGCAACCTGGACAGTAATTGCCTGGAAACGTACAGGTACGACCACAGTATCTATTTCAAGACGATCGGCGATATTAAGAACAGCAAGAGGGACGCTAGCGACAATAAGAACGAGCAGGACAGGATCTCCATCAGCAGCGAAGAACTCGTGGAATGGGATGTAAACTCTGTGTCGGATTTCATAGCTAACCAGCTCATGGAAGATGGTCTCAGCGATGATATTACGAGTATCTTTGCCTCCACGAGTGCCGAACAAGACGCGGATGGGATCGATTCGGTTACCTGGACGAACGTGAATCTGACGAAGCTCAATTTGAACGAGGCCGACGCCCCTGTTTCCGCCATTGACGAGCAGAACAACGAGAACAACTTGACCGTGTCAGAGATCGAAGAGGAACGTAACAACAATTACATCGAAGAGAAAAACGAGTATTTAAGGAATCAAGAAACACGGTTGCATTATGGAACTGAGAGTGAAAATAATAGCAAAGCGTTGCAGAATCGAGACAGATCTAAAACGCTTCTGGACGTTCGGAGAACCAGAAGATCGTCTAAAAAAGTGAAACAATCCCCTATAGTGGGCGATAACGATGTAATTTGGCCAAGTATTTTGTTGAATTATACTAAAAACATCGATCCCGCCATTTCTTCCCATCGTTACTGCATATCGCAAAAATAAATTTTCCTCCTAAATTTGTATAATATAAAAATTATTGAAATCATCGAACCTTCTAATCTTGATTAAAATCCTAATGTGGATTTAATAAAATTCGATTATCATATAAAAATATACAGGGTGTTCGGCCACCCCTGGGAAAAATTTTAATGGGAGATTCTAGAGGCCAAAATAAGACGAAAATCAAGAATACTAATTTGTTGATGGAGGCTTCGTTAAGAAGTTATTGATTTTGTATAAAAATAATTTATTTAGGGTTACAACAGCTGTACTAAAACGTGTAATTTAATAAACTTTATGCGTTAAACTTAATGCTGTTTCTAGTATTTTGTCAAAAAATTTTCATTACAAAAAACTGACGTTATCAACCCCTTACTGTACAATGGCGACTCTGGTTACAAGTTTTTGATGTCAAGTTTCACAATCATGAGTTTTATTAATAGAATTAATGAAATAGGAGCTTTGTAGAGGGTTGTATTTCTTATATTTTTGTATATTAAGTGCATAAACATTCACAGCTTACTCATGAAGCTACTCATCAAAAACTAACACATTTATACATTCACGAACTATTCATAAAACAAATCTATTCTTTTTCGTGACCCTTGTACGGGAAAAATTTAAAATTAAATAGTATTTGTACTATTAACAGTATAAACAGTATTTGTGGAGTATAGTATTTAGGAACAGTTGCAGCAAAGTTGAATTTATCAAATGTTTGGTGACAGTTGCCCTATCTGAGATAGATTTTTCAAAATTAACGTCGGGATCGCGTTCTTTTTATTAAAATAGGCTACCAATGGCACCAGGAAGTCCTAGAATGCGCATGCACCGACTAGTGGGGCAAGCCACGCACGCAAACACGTAAGCTCGTGCAATCTCGCTGCAAATCGATCGTCCACTCGTTACAGGAGACCACATAGTGCGTAGTGTTTTCCGAAATATTTCGTCGATCCGTGGTTGACAGGTTCAAAGAAGTCGTTGACGACCTAAGAAAAGAGATGAGCAAACGTTTGGAAGCGGTGGCCACGATGGCCTGCATGAAGACGCATCTGATGCTGTTCAACTTTGTCTTCTGGGTAAGCTAGCTGTTCAAATCCTGGTACGATCCACTCTCGACGCCGTAGGCTGAGGAAATCCCGAATCCTGGGATGAAAATACCCATCCACCCAACTGTTGCACAATTCGTTATAGTCATGCTACTGTCAGAACCTTGAATTTTCGTTTTTTGGAAACAATTTTATCACGATGGAGCAACATTTGTTAAGTTTCGAACGCCTGCTAAGGCAAATTGTTACCTTTTTTTATTTTTACAACTGTTCAACCTCGTTATAATTATTATAATTATATTCCTATAAGGTATAAAGGTACGACCCTTGTTGACCTTTTTTAAAATAATCCATAAGGTAGTGAAAAAATACTCAATTGCAAAATACAGTTAATTTTAAAGTCCTAAAAATTACCTTATTGCCAATTTGTAGAAATAATTTATTTAGGCGTCCGGTGTATTGATGCTATGCATCGGGATTTGGGTGAGATTTCAACTTTGGGCCTACGTCGACATGAGCGTGGAAGATAACGGAGCAATCTCCTTGGCACTAGTAAGTTTAGGCGCAATTATGACTTTGGCAGCAACGCTCGCTTGCTGTTGCACGGCTCGTGGTCATCCGGCTCTTTTGTACTTGGTAAGTCCAGTTGTACTTCGATATTTATTAATTTTTATAATCCATATATGCGATCAATTTGTCCCCGCGTTGAGGACGGGTCCTGCCGCCATTTTCAATTAGCCAAGCAATCTGTCGAGTCGCGCAGAAAATTAAAATATAATTATTATTAGCATTGCAACTTCATAATAGTATCGTAAATGACTCAGATGATGAGTAGAAACACGACCTGGTTCGAACTATTTTTAATTACACGTTATTCGAAAAAATATTTAAAAAATTCTACTTACAGTATGGCGCGTTCTTAGCTGTCGTCGCATTGCTGGAGCTCGGGGTCGGTGCATCAATTTACGCTTACCGTACCAATTTGAACGAGAAATTCGATCAGGGTCTTAACGAGAGTATGTCTGTCTATGGGCAGGACGCTACGAAGACTTCTCACATCGATTCTGTACAGACAGCGGTAAATTGTTAAACAGAATTATAATATTAAAATTATAGAAATACCTGAACTGGTAAAAATGATTCGTAATTTCTAATACAAATTTTTAAAAACTTACTCGACTGAATTTTGCAAAGGTTTTCTATAAAAGATCGAATAAACATTTATTTTAATTTATTAAAAGCCAATAGATTTATTGGTTCACAGTTGCATTGTTGCGGTAACAAAGGATACACCGATTGGCTCAATATGTACCATCCAAAACAAATTCCTCAATCTTGCTGCAAAGTATCAACCGATGTCTGTGACGTTAACAACGTGAGTGACATTTATGTTCAGGTGAGTTACAAATTACAATTGTTACATATAGGGTGATTTAAATTTGGGGACCGTTTGCGTCTTTCGCTTCCGTCAGTTGGCCTCTGCGTTCTCAAACGTTACACGGATAAAAGAACAATTTAATTTTAATTACTTTGCAACGATAAATAAACGTGTTTCGAACATATCCGGTTCCTTTTCTTAACAGCAACGATTTGAGAAACTTTTACAAACGTTTTATGTATTTCTATGCTCACGAAATTGTAATTTTCAGGGCTGCTACACCCGTGTTTTGGACTTAATAAATGGTAACATCGGTCTGGTCGCTGGAACAGCAATCGGTGTAGCTTTCTTCCCTCTCGTAGGTATATTCTTTGCATGTTGCTTAGCCAGCAACATTAACAAAGCCAAGTACGAGCAAGTTGCTTAGAGTTTTCGCGTGATTCGCAAAAAGATTAGCTGTACCAATAAGAGAAGTCTGCATTGCTCGTAAGAGCGGCGTTAAACCGTTTCCAAATAACAATGTTCATTATACGATTGTCTCGCAAAGAACAGGTCACCTGAATATCCTTGCCATTGTAAGTTGCAGAAAAAGGAACTGTACAAAAGTTGTACGTTTAAAATTAACTTTATTTAAATAAGGTATCCATGTTTTAATGGCAGAATTCGACGGAGTAAAGAATTTTTAGATAAAGTACAGGTACATCTATTCTAAGACTACAAGTTTTTGAGATATCCTGTTCCTAAAGTCTAATCTTGAAACTGTTACATTATACGCGTGTATACATTTAATCGTCTTTGTACACATTGTTTTAACTATTAATTTTAGGACACATGTACCATAATACTTTCACTCTCAGAACTCTGTCTTAAAAGTGGATATTTAAAAATATATATCAATTATTTAAAATAACAGAAGCTTAAGGTGGCCTGTAGCTAGTGGGACATTCTGTATAGTAACGACGATGTTCAAAGTTGCACGAACACGTAAGTACAAAACCACACAAATATGAAACCGTTGTAAGGCTGTTCTGGTAACGTCATTGCTTTCTTTCTTATGCTTGAGATTGCAGTACAAATATCAAAGCACAGCTACAAATCTACGAGTAACAAATATTCTTCCAAACCTTCTCAATATTTATCGTAATAATAAGACTGTATGCTTTTAATTCTTAATTTTGAGGACAAATAATAATTTGAACCGACATTAGAATCGCGTATTATCATTCGGATGTTCAGAAAGAAATTGTTCAAGAAATTTAAATTCCCTTTCATTGAATAGAAATCATTTCTAATATCTAATTGACGATTAGTTTTTTATTTTTATACACGATATCTCACCATTGTGTTCATATTTTTTAACGCGACAAAGTGTAGATTTTGTTAACCGCATATTGCAGATGCAATCGTTTTTAAAAATTAAAAAACGAAAGTTGTCTTTCCATTTATAGTGCAAATAGTTAGCCTTTATCGAATAGTTAGCTTTTGGGCTTTGCTTTGAAGAGAAGAAAGTAAAAGATTAAATATATGGTAGCCATCTTGGTTTTCTCGATCTTACAACACAGATATATGTATACATCTTACATAGATAAGTTACGAAAATATAATAAAATCCGTTCTTCAACTTGTTATGTAGATACTACAGAAACTAAGTTCCTAGAAATATATTTGTATTTTTTATTAATAAGAACACCTGAAGATAACGATGAAATTTTACTTTCTTGCGTCTTTAATGCGTTAAATTTTTTAAAGAAGTTTGCTAATTATTTACTAACACGACGTAAGATATTCATATAAAATATCGTATTTATATGAAAATCGTAACGATTGTTCTTTGCATAGTGTAAAAATCTCTAGATGTTTATTCTAAATGTAAATGTTTCGATCAGGACTGCACATGGCCAGTAGCTATTTATTAAATTTCCTCCATTTGTAGTATCATTCGCATATTTTGTTTTGCGGATAATATGTTGCCTGATGTGCAGCTCTGGTCTAAATGTTTCTTCTCAAGGTATTTTCGCCTACTATATCGAGAAATTAATCGCTAATCAAAAGAAAACAAATGTGTCTATTACATTCGTACATTACGTGCTTACGAGCTGTTTTAAAGTAACGTTACTTTACGATTTATTAAAAAATTATTTGCGCTAACATGCAAATATCTAATAGTGCGCAGAAAATGTTGAAACCTGCAACTATATTTTTTCATAGATGCCTTATTCAAGTTCAATTAATTGAACACGTACTGTGTTACATCATGTCTCTATATCATATTCAGATTCTGCATATAAAATATTAAATCTTGGAAAATATATTTATTATATCGATATATAAATATTTAATAAAAATATATATATATACACACACGTACGTACACATATTATATTATATTTTATTGTAAAAGATATAATTGCATGTAAAATATATTTCAATCTACACAGAGTTATTATTTGAAGGGTGAGCCTCAAACATTTAATGTTACGGAATTCGAATCACTTAATTGTTAAAATTTAATTGATGTTTTACAATAATTGTGTGATTATATATACATCATACATACATGCATATTTTACACATGTTCCAAATATTTCAATAAAGATACATGAAACGATACATCTCTAGTTTTCTTTTTATGTCATCACCTTTTCTTGAAGTTTGAAATATGAACCGGGGACTCTAACGACTAAAAAGTATTAGGATCACAGAAGGAAAGGAGACCGACGGTGAATGCACTGTTGCTCTCTCTTTCTGCGACGCTCAATGGCGCCCTAATCGACTAGAAAGAGAGGGAAATAGTGATTTGGCGGGAAATATGTTTATCATTGATCTCCTTTCCTATTCTGTAATCCTGATACTTTTTAGTAGTTACAATCCTCATTCATAAATACTGTCAGGTATTTTTTCGCGCAACATTTTAAACAAATATTGCTTCCAATAAGGAAGGGATTATAAAACTTATATACTTGATCTTCCATTTAATTTAACCACAGAGTACATGCTCTGTAATTTAATTGGTAAACGACAGGTAACTCTATAAGACAGAGACAGAGATAAGAAACAAACATATACCAAATATCTCTCATACAAACTTAACTAAAAGATATCTAAATATGAAAAAGTGAGCTGTAAATTGAATTATGCCGGGCATTTAAAACTGTAATCAATATAAAAATTAACAAAAACAATTGTCTCCAAAGAACTTTTAACTTTGATAAACTTGGTAAATAGAGAATCATGTCCATTGTGGATAGTGATGATTTACAAAGTGAAATAACAGACATCACAGTTGTGAGTTCCAAAAGTCTTGGGAATACAATTCCAGATATAAAGGCTTTCAAGGAATTGTGTATGGCTCAAACGAATATTTTAAATATCTTGCAGGGACAGATAAACAGCGACGATAATATTTCAACTAATCGTAAAGTAAACAATTGGTTGGCTCAAAAATGTACATCTGGTCCAGTTACACAGTTAATTTGTAATAAAAAAAATTGTGAACCACAGGAGAGCAATGTTTCAAATTGTTACTATTCTGAAAATGAAATAAATAAATTGAAAGAGAAATTAAATCATATTATAAATAGTTTAGGAAACAAGAAATATCATAAAACATATCTCACAGTAATTGATGAATTACTTGACTGGGTATATAATATCATATTGAATAATATACAAGTTACAAACAGCGAACCCAATGTAATAGATTCTGTAGTAGAACACAATAAATATATAGTACAGGGACAGAATCATGAAACAAGCAAAAAATCTGGTATATATTGTCCATCAGACTGTAGTATAGACACAGAATACGAAGATGCTTATAACGATTTTATGCGAGAAAGAATGTTCTCAGAAGTGTACAAAACTATTAAGAATAGTAGTTCTGATAGTGAGAATGAAATTTTTGATAGAGTTTCTGAGATATCGAATGGGCAAATACTACAACAAGAAGAATTGCTAACAGAACTTCCTAAATGCGATATAAACAGCAATTTTATGCATCAAATAACTATGAAAAATAAACATACTAAAAATTCTAATGCAGTACAAAGATCTGAAAAAGTTAATGATGCGAATTTTAATGATTCTAGCATTAATATTACAGAAGATGAGAGAGAATGTTCAAAAGTTAAGATGAGTAAAACTATGAAGCATAATGAACTCTTATCTCAATCAAAGGAAGCTATTAATCGAATTTTAAAACCAACTGTAATTAATTCAGTGCCTGTTGTTATGAATAATACATCTAATGATTTAAAACATTTCATGCAAGAACCAACAGTAAATGTGATTGAGAATGGAAACAAGGATATTAAGGAATGGAATAAGAAGACTGAAGAAACCTCTTCCATAAAATTTAAAAATAAAAAAAAATCGATATCATCAAGTGTTAACAAAGAAACTAAATTACTATCCTCTTGGGTTCCAAAGGTAATATGGGATTCAAATTTGGATTTAATTTTCGAAGGTAATTTAATAAAGTAAGTGTTGAAATGTACTTTACGTATCTATTTAATGCAATATGTATCATATCATTGTATTTGTATAGAGAATCTGGCCATATTATACGTAGAAAATTTAAAACAGACCCTATACTTTGTCGAAAATCACCGAAATTGATCGAGACAATATATCACGAATTTTATACCCTCGTTGGTGAATTAAGCGATACAAACGACGGTCAGAAATTGAAACTTTACAGTCAAATATTTTACGATTTCTATAAATAACTAAAAATACGTCATTATATTCATAGTGGTACCTAAAAATTTAATACCAAAATGTCGTCGCGGATGTCCCTTAAGAATAAAAGAGTTTTGTGAAAAATGGAAATTGCTGCAAAGTGATGAATGTACCAAACAGGAAGCAACTGATGTAGACGTGATAAGTATCGGTAGAAGTTTAAAAGGCAGGAGAATTATACCCCCATTAAAATATTGGACTGGTAAAAAATTAAAAGTTATTATCTTTGAAACTGTAATCAGAAGTCAAGAATCTTTCTTTCAGGAGAACGTGTCTTTTCTAAAGGCAATAATACATTATACACTCCGAGTACTTCGCAAGCCCCTCTGGCGGCTTTTTCAAATGATAACCCCGGTAAAAAGAAAAGTACACAAGAAACAATGAAACCTAAAAATAATAAAAGTAAAGAAAGCAATTCACGTGAATCAAAAGTGCCTACCACTAACACTTAAGCTGATATAACTTTCAACTTATTGTAATACATTATAATATTTACTCCAATTATTGTCATCTGATTAAATACTATCAAAGTAAAAGACTCAATTATTATTCCCTAACCAAGAACTGAATTCTAGCATCGATGAACAATATTTGGCGATACTTTTATGTCGTTTATAACATTTAGAACATTGTATAGACATATATATTATACTATATGAAAAAGTAGAATTATGAATTATAAAGTATACTTGCATAAATATTAATTAAAGATTCTAACAAGTCCAATTACAGAATGTACACGTTCCATGCTATTGTAGTACCATGAGTAGTAACAGCGCACAATTTTATTGCCCTAAGCAAATATTACAACGATAGTAATTGCAAAATGCGTAAATTGTTTGTGTCGACTACTGTCATCTAAATATTAAATAAAAGTAATTATCTAAATACGTTAAATTTATTTGGTTGGCAAGCCTAATAAGTGTTGAACATTTCTAATATTCGCCAATAGGGTGCATCTCGAGATACATTCTTTTCTTTTCATCATGGCGGTGAGTCTGCAGTCGTTGCGTTAAAAGCAGTTTTCTAATCCGTAAATATTAGCGACATCGTATGTGAAAAGAGAATTTCGTATAAATGACAAGAAATCTATAATTACTGATTTAACATTAATGGGATTCTTTTCTCTTTTAAACACATTAGCTTGTACAATTTTTAATATGACAGATGGGGTTATTGAATGGCGTGTGCATATAAGCATAACCTAAATAGATGTTCTGTTTTGTTTATACGGTTTATGAAATAATATCTTACATATAAATGCTAAAATGGAAAATGTTCTATATGTTCACTTTGTAATTTGCTGTTGCAAAACGAGTCGCAGTTTTGAGTATTTTTACTGTACATATTTTAATATACATTAATAAAATCGTAACCTACAAATATTAACGAATGAAACGTGCTGATAAGCCGATTTTATTACAGGATCTACAGGAAACCCCCGACAACGAAAAAAAAATTGAAAAGAAGGTTGGAAAAGCCAAAAAGAAAGTGAGGAAAGAGCCAAAAGATGCATCCAAGAATGTAATGCGTGAAGTCCGCATTCGTAAACTTTGTTTGAACATTTGCGTGGGGGAATCTGGTGATAGACTCACTCGTGCTGCAAAGGTGTGCTTTACAAATATTATTTATAATACTCGTAAATTTCCGATTACACTTATCATTACTGTCTCTCTATGCATAATGTATATTCAAATTGTTTTAGGTGCTAGAACAATTAACTGGGCAGCAACCTGTCTTTTCTAAAGCACGATATACCGTTCGTTCCTTTGGTATTCGCCGTAATGAAAAAATTGCAGTGCATTGTACAGTTAGAGGTGCTAAAGCAGAAGAAATTCTAGAGCGTGGTTTGAAGGTAATTCTAAATATTTATCGCGTGTATTTATATCGTAATTTTGTTTCCGCAAATCTAAAATTATTCTTTTGTCGAAGGTACGAGAATACGAATTGAGGAAAGAGAATTTCTCTGGTACTGGAAACTTCGGTTTCGGCATTCAAGAACACATTGACTTAGGAATCAAATATGATCCAAGCATTGGCATTTATGGTTTGGACTTTTACGTTGTACTTGGACGTCCAGGTTAGTTCGGTTTTATTACGATATAAAAGAATTAAACGTACGCACATTTATATGGCATAGATATTTCTGCATTATATCGTGTCTATTGTTTTATGAAATATGTGCTAGAGAAAATGCTTCATATTTGCAACCCATGCCCACTTCTTATACTGGGTGTGTTACTCAATTGATGCAACATTCTATATTTTATTATGCTCTAGTAGTGCCCACTTAAGTGTCCGCGTTGAAGCGGACAAAAAAGCGCGGACGCTTAAGTGCTCATTATTCGGAACTTTTCTATGTGCAGGTTTTAACGTAGCTCATAGAAGAAGGAAAACTGGGAAAGTCGGTTTCCAACACAGGCTTACGAAAGAAGATGCTATGAAATGGTTCCAGCAGAAGTATGATGGTATTATTGTAGCTGGAAAGAAGTAATATACACATTTTGTATTTTACGATTCTTCCATAAAAAATCTAAAAAGAAATTATTTGCCGTTTAATACAAATTATTCATAACACCTTACCTCATGTTACATATACAAATGTAATTTAGTATCGAAATTCGTATGCTTAATACATTTAAAATTTTTATAACTCTTGAAAAATTAATTTGATATAATAAATAAATTAACAATACGATAGAATTTGATGGATTTTATTTATATAATCACCAGAGCATAAAACAAAAAATGAATAGTACCAATAAAATTCACGTTGCCGTAAAGAAGATAATATAGAATTATTTTACGATCTAGCACCACAAACTGAAAACTCATTGCACTGTTTGTAGTTTAATATTTAGCTTATTAATTATCACAACTGTTTCTTTATACAAAACATAGGGTTGCAGTAGTGTATAGTACAATAGATAAAAGTGCAAAAGGTCCTATTATCTGCTTCCTTAATAATGGAAACACGTGATTCTGTTACTTTCCATGTTTTACATATATATATATATTTTTTTTTTAATTTTGCACGCAATACTGTGTATAAATAAGTTAACATAGAAACTTAATCGTTATGTACCGGGTATGTTGATTTAGATATTAGGCCTAGTTTTCTACATTACAGAAGAGGAACTTTACAGTAATGGTTACACGTATATTTTACATTAAAGATTTTGGATTAGAGATGTGAACACTGTATTTTTTGAAAATAATATTTTGTATTTATTTTAATTATTCGTGATATGCATGAAATACGTCAAATTCAAATATTGTTTAACAAAACTAGTTGCAAAAAGCGTTCATATTTCTATTACAGATACATCTTAAATACACACATTTAAAGGAATTCACCCTAGCACTAGTTGTCATTTTATAATTTATTTTCGACAGCTTTTAATAAGATAAAGCTACTGGGACAATTAAATTATTTTCTGATACCCTTGATAGTACTTTAGAAGTATGACTCTAATGAAATTTCGAAGATGAAGTAACTATCGCGTACTGAAAGTTTAATATCTAACGTTTTTGAATAGCAACTCTGGACAAAGCAAAGCATAAACGTTTCTCCCTTGCAGTCTATACTGCTAACGTTTTCATAATTTTCGACCATTTATTAAGTGTATCTTTGGTTTAACCTAATGATAAATATAGTGACTAATAACTTCAAGACGCGTGAAGCAGAGTCGTAACAATTGTAATAAGAAATGTGCTCTTAATCTTCTTTCCCTGACGTCCATAATTAGTTTCTGTATCGTACTTCCCTCGTAACATTTATCTAACTTGACATAACAGGCGAATAAAAAGGCAAGATATTTCCGTCAGTCTCTAAATTGTTTCCTTATCTGGACGCCATATTACCAGACTGATATAATTTAATATTTATATATTTTATAATAGATAGACATGTATGTATATTTAAATTAAATAATTTTGTAACATGTGATCAACGAAATAGACAATTTACACAACGACGAGTTATGTGTATACACATTCTGTTTCCTATCCTTTATCACAAGATTGGAATACATATTGTCTTTCTCGTACAATGTAAATATAAACTTATGTATTTAGTCTTTTGCATTGAAATAATATAAATCATATTTACTTTATACACTTTTATGTCCAGTTTTCAATATTTAATATATTAAACTTATAACATCGAGTATATTTTAGTAAAAACTTTATCATAATATATTATGTAGTGTACATATTATAATTAATAATATGTATAATAGCATCAGGTGTCTGTATGTACACATGTACATCTATACGTATATACATAATCTTTGATAATTTAAATATAAGTTCGTACTAATTTCTTTTATCTACACAATTTATTAAATATGTTATACATTTGTTTGTCACCCTGTGTACGTATAATACGAACGTGTTATGTAATCAAAATTGTTACTGTACACTTTAACTATATTAATTAATAACTTTAAATCTCAATGCAAAGGATTAAATTACATACTTCAATTTTTCCTTATACTTACATCGCTTTACTTTATTTTTTACCTGTCATGAAAGTAATTATAACAGTGCAAAAATGTTGGAATTACGTTTAAAAATAATGAAATAAAATTTTTAAATTTAAACAACTTAAAAAAAGGAATTTCTATTAGAATTACGTAACTAGTACATATAGTCAGTTGCAAATACTCGTTTAAACAAACATTGCTTACAAGTAAGAGAACTTGTTTTGTTTGTAAGGCGGGAAAATGTTAGATCTGAAATTTTGAGAAAAAGTACCACATTGTATTGTGTAAAATATCAAAAATTTAAATTTAACCCATTCAAGTGGATATAGTTATAAGTTCGAAAACATTTGTAAAGACTGTAAAACCAAATATTGCTATTATTAGCAAAGAATCAACTTACAATATAAATGGAAGTGGCTTTAATTTCGAAATATATTTTGGACGGACATTGTGTGATGTTAAATCATAGTCAGTTGAAGCTACTACTGTTCAATCTTTGTCTTCTTTTATTCTTTATCACCTCTTTATTGTATATTAAAGTCACGCACTGGTGCTTTTGGATCATAAATATGCAACCAGTTTCCTAACATGTACATAACAGCTTCGAAAATGAGGAAACTTTCAAACTTCTGCTTTAAAGATTGGTTTCGACAAGAATACCCGCCAATTATTGTAGAGAAAAGATTGTTATTATTTAATTCATGAATAGCATCATTATTTGGCAGCAGATGTCAAAATTATTTTTTAATTTTTAGTACTGTAAAGGATTAAAATATTTTTTCAATATTTCGAAGATATTATCAAAAATATGAAAAATCAGAGTTTGGAAAGTTGTTGCACCCCTAAAGCTTGGTTTTTTACATCAATACAAAATAGTAATGTTTCTACAAAACAAAAGATAGTAAATTATTTCTACAAAACTTCAGATTTTTATTACTATTATGGTGTATTCGTATGGGTCTGTTTATCAATTGCGCTATATTACGTTAGCATGCAATAAAAAAAAGTTATTTTCTCCTGATGTAGTCATCAATACATCGTTGATAATGACGAGAAAAAGTTAATTTTAGTTGGAATAAAAGAAAAGCTGTGGCATTATGAAAAAGTGGAAGACAAGCACGTTGACTGCTTATTAAAGTGTGTATAGAAACATTTTCACAAAGTTAAATCTTTGCTTATTATAGTTGTATACAAAATACAATGCATTTTGTAACCGAAAAACTATTTTCCTAGTAAAAATACCGAACATATTGTATAAGTAAAAAACAGAATTGTTCAAGTGCCTGAAGTGTTAAAAATCTATATTATTTTATCCAAAATTTGCATGCTTTTAATTTTCCCGTATTTTCAATGGTTGGTCATCAGGTAAGTAAATTAATATGATATTAGCATACAGGAATTTTTATATTGGTATAGAAGTTTTTAAGTAAAATGTAATTAAGGTATAATTCCTACCTGAACATATATTTTTGTACCAACTTTCACTAAAAACGTAGAATAAGAGGTCTCAAACCCACATGTCTATCTGGAATGAAATTTACTATTTAGAAGGCTGTATTACTTTCTTGCTGATCGATGTATTTTGTCGATATTGTGTTTCTCAGCCTCTGTGAATCCCAGAATGCTTTCAATGGCATTCAGATGACCATGATGATTTTCTTTGTCGGTTAGGAAATAGTAGATCGCCGATTTTAGGAACTGCAAAGTGATCTCTGGATCAAGGGCACCTTGATTACTTCTCGTTTCAACGATACGTCGATACATCGCCTGTTGACCAAATTAAATTTGTTAATTATTTACAAGTAATAAATAATTCTTTCCTTATATCCCATGTGTTGCATTTTCAATTATCTACATTCCTCAGTAGTGAATTTTCGTGAACATTAAATCGAGATGTAACATATTACATAAAATGAAACTAGAAAAAGTGTTTGTACTACCGTAAGCGTAATTTATTTTGTATAATCTTCTAGATTTAATACTAGTATAATGTTTATTTTTTATATAAACGGTGCAAGCATGTAACGCTTAAGCACGTGCAAACTTACATCAACTAAAAGATAATAAGAGGCTGTTTCTTCCAAGTGTACTGGATAATCTCCCCGAATTTAATAATAATGCATAATTATATGAACCAACTACATTTGTGCTTGATAATTGGCATGCAATCGCTGTGGCGAAGCATTTAATAATAAATACATTCTTTTGCAAAAATGCTTTTATAATATAATTAAAAATGGTAACACGAAGATCGAATTCCTGCTTCTATAGTCTTTAAATTTATTGCTCAATAGGTACATATTACAAGTTGTCATTTTTAACAAATACAGTAGTGCCCACATAAGTGTCCGCGACCAATCCAGAGGCGTGGTCACTTAAGCGGGCACTACTGTACTATACTGGCTATGTTGATTATATAACGTTAATTAAACTAATTTTTATTACTCGAAAATGTATAACTTTGTTATTTACTTAGAAAACTCATGCATAGCATGAACACCAATTTTCAGAATAATAGTTAATAGCTTTTGAAAAATTCAAGTGCTACCAAGAGTTTTGATACGTAATGTTAAGAATAAAAATTCATGAACGCTAAATTTGCATTAATCGACGTACTATTTACACATTTATTTGATATTTTATATTCATGCTTGAAAGACAGAATACACATAATATACAGTAGAATGAAAAATCTCTTTAATATCTAACTGACAACTTAATAGTTTTTAAAAAGAAAAGTTTATTAGTTAAACACATTAATAAAATTACGAAAAAAATAAGAGTTAAAAGATGGGGAATATAATATCAACATTTACGTATATTATGACCATGTATAGCTGCAGGATACAAACAAACATGTAACAGAACGAGGCCTACTTAAAGAATAAAATTTGCTAACTCAACAACTATGTATCCTTATTTAGGTACACAGAATAAACATTCTGCACAACAAACAGTATTTCCGAGACGATAAAGATACGTACACTGTCTTGCAAAAGAATTTGTAAAATGCAGAAATAGAAAAGGAGAAAGAGGGAGGAGTATAAAAGTTGTTTGTGCATCCTTTATGTGAACAAGTACAACGCAGATGCTTAAGAAACAGTGGGTAAGAATTGCATCGCGTGACAGTTCAGCAGAAATACAGACCTTACGTGTGCCAAGGACCCAGAGAGAAACAGCCTCCTGAGCACTTAATAAAGTGTGGCTACGATCGGCTGAAATGTGAGGTTCAGGCGAGTAGCTTGTGTCCTGGAGTGTGAGCGGCGACCAAAAAAAGTGGCACATTATTAGTACAAGAGAATCGTGAACTACGGAGCCGTACGAAAAGTGATGCACGATACTGTGATTTTCAAATTTTATCGTTTCTTTAACTTTTGGGCCAATTTGTATGTCTCCTCTTAAATTTTCGTTGCGCGTCAAAATGTAAAAAATTGAAATTTCTCTTGAAAAAAGTATAAAAATTATTCACTACGCCACATAGGAGGAGGGTAGGATTAATGTGTATAATTGATCAATACTGTCGGAATGAGGGAGAGGAATATCTAAAGAAAAGCTATATGATAGACAAACAATATCTACAGACAACATATAAAATGTCTTATTTTCTGACTTTTAAAACAGTATTCTTGAATCCAAGATTAAAATTATCGTCCGTATTATAAATAATAGACTACAGATAGTCATTTTTGTATGTTTTGCTGCTGTAAATGACTAGAAAGATTTTTTAAAATTAGTAATGCATTTTAATATTACTACGACCGGTAGAATAAATTTTAGTATATTATGTTAGAAATGTATTCCATGCTATTTTATATAGTCATAAAAATAAAGCTTCAATCGTAAATGATGTCAAGCACAAAGAATTATATAATTCCGTTTTTAATGTGCAACGTGTGTAATATCGCTATTGTAATATTGACAATGTAAATATTTAAATAAACCGATTTAAATAAAAACATTACCTTAATATTTTCTAATTCCGCTTGTGTAACTGTTAGTTGTTGAAGTAGCTCTGCAACAGTAACTTTTGGTGGCGTTTTATGTGCGTGTTCAAGTATCTAAAATTACACATAGGAAACCTAAATATTGATTGCAGCTTATGACTAGAAACTCAAGAAACACGGTGGTTAAAACTTGTGGAAAATTATTTTATCAAACTATTTTTTTGTTCTTTTACTAAATAATAAAATTAAAAATATATGTTACCTTATCAGCTTGTTCTATGCGCGCCGCTTCTTGACCTTTGGCATACATTTTCAGGTACATTTGTTTATTTCTCTCCTCTTGTTCATGTAACAAAGTCTTTTGCTCAACTAGTTCTGCTTTCACAGCCTCTAATTCCACTTCTAATTCATGAGCTCGAGTTTCCGCAGCGTCGACGTTTGGTCTAATTTCGCAATAACGTGTATTTACTTCGGCCAACTGATTCAGTAAACTCTCAATCTAAAATTTAAAACCAAAGTTGTGCTTTATTTCTCGACGATTACAAACTTTCAACTCAGTTTATCCTATAACGAAACATACCTTGTCATTGTGCTTTTCCTTGAGTTCTTGAAGCTCGTCAACGTGTCTGCGGTGCATTTCCTCGATCCTACTTTCGTAATGATTCACCAATTTGCGTCTCTCTTCGTCTCTTTCCGGTGTTTCTTCAGCTGATGTGGTATATGTATCGGAAGTAGTGTCTTCGGCAACTTTATTAGGCGTTGTGGCAATATTAATGGTTTCTGGCTGTGCTTCTGGTAGATACACCGAGTCTTTCGAGTGGATAGATCCGTCTTCGAAATGACCCGAGTCCGCCAGAGAGGAAGGTAAATCGGAATGGACACGTTTTTCTGGAGTATCTGGACTTGCGATTTTCTGTAGTGTACCCTCGTCCGGCAAATCCTTGGTTGGGGATTCTGGCGAGAATGGATTGTTTTCTCGTACGGTAAGAGCATCGCTGCTATCCGTTCTCTCATCTGGACTGTTCAGAGACGCTTTATACAATCTTAATTCCACCACCTCTTTCGTTAACCGAAAGATTTCTTGATCCTTTTCCTCGATTTCTTTTCGTGCTTCTTTCAATAGAGCCTGAACAAAATAACTTCAGTGTTAATTCTCTATTTCTGGTTAGTGTAATAAAACAAAGCTTGCATGTTTGCCCAACTCGTACCTGAAACTTCCTAACTTGTCTAGATGCTCTTTGGGTAGGCGTGAGGTACTGCTCATTGTCACCGTTATGATTGGAACAGTGAACAACGTATTTTTTTGATTTACCGGACCATGTGGTACCGTTGAAGGCAAAGGTAGCATGCTCACAGGCGCTTGCGGTACTGCAGGCACTTCCGTAACTTTTTATACTTTCCGCATCGCTATCATCGGCAATTCCTGTACTTGATCCTGCGGAGGCCGCGTGTCCAGATCGCGGCCTCGCCGGGGTCAATGAAAGGCTCTACAACACACGAAAATATTCTATTAATATACAATAAAATAATTTGATGATAAGTACACGTTGGGACTTACAAGATACACCTTGTGTTAATTGTTAAACAATACGGTACTGTGGCGTTGCTCTGCTGAGGGTAGGAACTCTGAGAACTTATCGTAGGAGAAAAGGAAAGGAGGGATACGTTTCGTCTAGGCCTGTTAGTGGACTCATCAGTAAGGCCCTGCTTTAGACGATAGGATATTGGGAATTATACAATAAGAACCGAGGGGTAGAGCGCTTGTGAGAGCGCGACCCCTCTGGTGGTGAGCATGGAAGGCGACGTCACAGTACAACAGACATTCATTATAAACACAATTTTACATCATGAAAGAACGCTGTTCACTATAAAAAAAAGAAGATGGCTTGAAAATATTAAATAAAACCTTTTTTTTCCATATGCTGCCTTTAAATCATTCAATATTATTTACTTGTATCAAAATTTCTATTAATTTTTTCACACTCGGGGTTGTTAGGCGTTTAGGAAACAATACGTGTTAGATAAATACTGATATGAGACCGTTATTTGATAGTTTTCTATCAAATGGCACAGGTCTTTTTCAATCGGTACGCTGGTCTCCTTCCTCTTTGAGCTGACCAAGAATTTACATGGCTAATGCAAGTCCTTCGGGTCACCGATTTAAGCGAAACCTTGCACACTTGTACATCTAGCCATCCTGTTCAGAAAAATGGACCATTATAGTGGCAAACGCTCAATACTTTTTTTATCACTTTAATTCTAATCTTAATTTTTTATTTATTTTCTATTAATCGATGAAAATCGTGAGGTAGAGGCTTTTAACATTCCGATTTTTTACTATGACTGGATGAAAATTTACTGATCGAGGAAATTATTACGTCATCTGTGAGTTTAATTTTATCTTATCAATTATAATATAAACAGTGTTAACGTAACGCGAGGCGTTCGAAGAAGCCGTCGGCAACGAGATCGCGGATCAAAGAGCCTACATCAAGATGTAATTAATACCTACGCGATAGGTTTTGTATTTCTCGTATATTTATTTAAACGTTCGCGGCGAAGCTTATAAATAGACAATATACGGTTTCAATTTTTCGTCGATTGTCCTTGCGTTAAGTAATTGTACGGATGCAAATGTGTAGAGATCCCCATCAGCTATTAAAATCAACACTCGCTGAGGGTCAACTGCGCGAGTTTCTGCCGCGTTGCAGATTCATGCGTCGAAAATTCTACAAAGTAGCATCGTTCCGGAGATGTTTTCGTAAAAGTACACGGAATAATTCCAAATAATTCCACGATTATTTTTCAACGTATCCACGTTCGCAATTAAATAATTTAAGACATTATTACGTTTATCGGGATTAAAGGCCAATTTCCGTTCCACTATCTCTCCGTCGTTCTTAAAGCGTCAACAAGTATTGACCATAATCGCTTTTTCACGGAATCTAGAAACGATCAGAGCGCCTCTTTGTTCCCTTATCTATGTATACCAACGGTTCGAAGCATAATTAATAGTTTAAAATTTGCTGCGCCAAGCGTTACTCGTCTTTTCTTTGCGAAGGCACACATAACCATTGATGCAATTTTTTTCTAAACTATGCGTTGCTTATTAGGACAAGAGAAAATGGAAAGTTGCTTGTCTGTGTTGCCAGCCTTTCAATTCCACAACAGTTTGACCGTTTACGCTTAAAGTTGCACCGAAGAAAATGTACAAGGCCACCATTTTTTCGCCGCCGCTCAGATAATGCAAACATTAAGATAACAAAGTTTTAAACTTTAAATTGGTAATTTATATTGTCCAAACGTGTAAAACAAAACGAACGATACGCGATAAAAAAAAAAATGAAAACAGATATTGATGTATACGACTTTGATTACTATTACGAATTTTATAACTTATTTGTATTTTATATGAATAACGAAATATTTATAATTTAATATCACTGAATAATGCTATCTTTAAGTTGAACACAACATAATTCTTATTTCATTCGGTTGTTAACGGCTTATTTGCAAACACAATTGTTTAAGAAGATAAAAAATGGTTTATACATATAATAGCATTCTTAATTTTACGCGTTTATCGTGTTTACATTGAAAATAAAAGAATATCTGTACATATGAAATAAACATTTCCAAGCAATGCAATGCCATTTTACTCTTATCTCAATAGTAAACGTCCATCTATCTTTATGACAAAGTTAATACAACAAACGATATCACCGACGGAACATTTACTTTCAGTTTAGCGTGGCAACATTTTACGCAGATTAGATCCGCAAGCCTGTTACGATTTCTATACAATTATCGTTGCATCCTTAATCTCTGATAAGCGTCCAGTTACATCCGAAGTCATCCGTAGGAATAGAGATATACTGATAAGATACGATCTGCGATCTATATCAAACCGAGTATAAAACGTAGTATCTGCTACGGACGTAGTAAATCAGCGATTCGCTCGTAGAATGATATAAACAAGGTTTTGTTAACGAATGTAAGTGTTGGTGACACTCACGAGAGAACGTTGACGCGGTGATTCAGTTCCATTCTCCGTGATGACAGGGAAAATGTGATGGTCCAGATGATGGTGTTGCTGGTGTTGCAAAAAATTCAAGCGCCGATGCTGGTGATGGTGTCTGGTCAGACCCGCGGTGGCCGCGGTACTAGATAGTGGCGATGGTTGATTCGGCGAAACCCTTTCACCGCGTATGCGCATGCTCGCCGAACGACGCAGACTTGTAGGCGAGGGTCGTGGTATTCGGGAGTCCCACGGAGAGGCTACCGAAGGTATCGAGGGTGATGAAACGGTACCCGTTGCAGTTCTGCTCGTGCTAACCACGTTGCAATCGGCATTGACCTTGGTCGTGTTGTCGTCGATACATGTTGCTGGCGACGTAGGGGCCAATTCTATCGCGGAAGCTTCATTGGTATTGTTTACATGGGTCGAGGAGCCTGGATGCATCGATTGGAGAGAATGCAAGGACCTTTCGCTACCGTGACGAGCCATCCTGTTTTGGTTCACAGCTTATCTCATCGCTTTACCGATTCCCTGCACAACAATCGAACATTTCGTTTAGTTTCGGACAGAACGAAGGGCGGGACACGTAGTTCGATTTGTTCGAAAAATTTCTACCCTCGAGACTCGCTTAAAAAAAATTCTTTTTACATGTAAATATTAATTGCGTGGTTGTATGTAACACACGGCAGATGAAGTATCGATGAATAGTACTAGATAGTATGCTTTTCTAAGTCATCAATATAGAAATGTTTTTCGAAATATAAAATTACATCAAAATACACGTAATTTATTAAGCGAAACTTTATTATTACAGGTCTCGTTTGGAACAGCCAATCTTTTCCAGTACGTTCAGCTGTAAATTATTTCAAGATTGTAACGTTTCTTTTGTTAACGGATAAAATAAAATTTGAACTAAGAACAATCGTATTAAAGGAATAATTGACAATTGAAAATGTTCCAAACTGTTTTGCAGAACACGTAGGGACTTTGTTTAAATGCAGTTGCGTGAAAGTTAACGCACAAACGTTTAATCGCAAAAGCAATAGTAAACATGGCTTCGTATTCGTTTTCGGTCATGTCGATCTCAACACCCCCTTATCTTTCTAATATACACCTGATAACGTCGTATGCGTGATCACGTATCAATAAGACTAACATAACCTCAATGAAAGGCAAAGTGACTTACGAGTGCTTTTACACAAGTGCACAGCTGTTACGAAAGAAGAATGCGGAATTCTGACAGCAACAGCGCGATTGTTTTCAGAACTACATATACCGATATTTTGCTTTGCATACGATATGAATTTATGTCAGTCGTGTCATTGTATTGCACTAGGTCGATGAATTAGAACAGTGAAAGGTCTATTTGAATGAAGTAATCGATCATTCGGTGTCCTATTTCAAGACATGCTGCAGTATTATGCAGCGTTCACATTATCCTGACAACGATAAAAGACATATCGTTTTTCATTTGTTTATCACATTATATATTTACCGACGATTAACTTGTAAACACTAGTAATATCTGGTTTTCTGCAAGATTGATTCCTATCGAGCTTTAAATATCTCGAATACTTCATATTGGGAATATTTCAAGTAACGCAAAAGTATTTTATAACTGCTGTTGGCGAATTTTTTCTTCGCGCAGGAACGTGCTCTAAGAAAATTTAGATCGACACACGCATCGTTGATTAAATAATTTACATAAATGAAATCCATGCGTCTCGACACAATACCGATTTCGCAAGACTCTTATTATGTACTGTGTGAATGGGAAATAATTACCAATTAGAAAGTAGTAATTAACGCAACTACGGAACCGTGTCTTACCTTCGAAACATAAATTTGAAATGGTAACAGTGTCCCCCCCTTGTGCGAGTCTTCAAAGGATTCTAGCATTTATTACACACACGTGTATTGTAACTATACAGTCATGAGCTTCGAAACGAAAATAAAACACGGAAAAATCGCAGTCGAGGAAGATTCGGTTTCACTATTAATTTGTGCCACGCGGGCTTATCGAGCGTAGAGATTGAACATAGCTACGAATACTAATACAGCGGTCAAAGATCTCTTACACCATGTAAATTACAGGTGTACGTTCATAGTAAGACGACTACTGTCTGCAATTTATTAAAAGTATATCCGTAGGAACACAGCACTGTACACTGATTACATCGTAGAACTTTTAATACTTTATATACAGTTATGAAAAACGTGGCCACTACGCGAACGTCAACCACCTACGATCCTGACGCGACTCGTGGAAACAAACACTGTTACGTTATAGCGGCAGAAAATCACGAGATGTCGTATCGCGCGTACCGATCATTGACAACGTTGCTATGTCAACTTGCTGGCGCCATCTCGCGGCAGCTTCCTCAAAATGGAATATAATCGACCATGGATAAATAATTTACTCGATTAACCTAATTACATCAATTATTCAATTGATCAAACACCTAAATATTTTAATCGATTTGTTAGAATGCATTTTACGAGTACTGGACAATTTTAGAAATTTAAATGAGTGATTTTTTAGTTATTCGGATCAATATATTTCATTTACAAACTTCTCTTTATACAACGAAAGGTACGATAAACATATATTAGTAGTTATGTTGGGCAGATCACCCGAATCCGACATTAATGATTATTATCTACGTGTATTTTAACTAGTACACGGATAAGTCGTTGGAAGAACACATTTTTGGACAGTTGGGTTGAATACTAGAATGGTTGGGCATGTTAAATTAGTATAGTTGATGATAGTTGTACCGTCCACGTAACAATAATAATACATTTTACAACTGGAACCTGGAATTGGGAATCTACCAGTTGTGAGACACGTAGGTTTTGTTGTTGTTGTTGATGTCGTTGGTACTGTCGATGATGATGAAACTGGCGCTTTCGTTGTAGGTGATGACGAAATTGGTGCTGTCGTTGTAGGTGATGACGATACTGGCGTTGTCGTTGTAGGTGATGACGACACTGGCGTTGTCGTTGTAGGTGATGACGACACTGGCGTTGTCATTCCAGATGATGACGATACTGGCGTTGTCGTTCCAGATGATGACGAACCTGACGCTAACGTTGAAGACGCTGCTACTGTTGATGTAGGTGGCGTTGTTTGCGTGCAAGGGTATTGTGTAGATGGCGTGCAGTAACCCGTTACAGGAGAAAATACCGTCGAAGGCGCACATTTGAATTCGTACGACACGAGTCCAACACCATTAAAAATACACATGTAATAATTTTGACATGTCCCATCAACGATCTCAAACGAGCCTTGCTTTGTGCATTTTTCCGGGGAAGCGACCGCTTGAAATATTCCAAATGGAATGAAATTAAAGACGTAAAGGATCGTCACCGCAACGTGAAAAACGCTCATCTTCTATAGCACACTGTTCTACGGACACTGTCGATATGATCGTTAATTTGCCCGTTGTTGCAAATATATTACCTTCATCGAGTTTATTGTTTTATAGCATCTGATAAGGAATCGGTTAAACGTTGAGCAAATATAATTTTTATATGCCTTGTAATACCTTCTTTGTAAGCAATTTCGGATTGTCCTCTGCTAGTATACGTAATAAATCGTTACTTGGGCAGAAATCGGTTTCCTCGTGAATCGTTTCGTGTTATTCGTCCGCTATAAATCCCTCGCGATTGAATATTCCGGGTGGCGCATTCAGAGTACGTGACTCTCAATTTTTTATTCTACCTTTTGTTTATACTCAGCGCCTCACGTCACAATCATCTCTCGAATAGTCACTCGACAATAATAGCGTGCAGCGTTATGAAACAGCTTTCGTACGTCTTATATAAAGAATTGTATTCGTTCCAAAACCGATGAGTATTGTAGAGAAACATTTTAATGTTGTACATATACTATAAAGTGTAATTTTGTTTTATTAATACAAAATTTCGATGCACACAATGTATATTTTGTATATGTATAGCCTATTGTGGAATTTCCCCTCAACATATATTTCTCATTATATTATATTATATTTCGCCTTTCTTTATTATATTTATTTTCTTCGTAGTTTTATATAATTATATTTGTGATTGTAATTGCTGCATGTTATTATATTTTGCCTCTCTTTGCTGTATTCATTTTCTCTGCAGTTTGATATTACAATTAAGACATTAAATCTATGTTTTTCATCAGTGTTGTCCCAAACGCCTTAAATGCATGCCTTGCAGTAAGTATATTTTCATTTTATACTTTTATCTGTAGAAAACCAAGGTAAGGTTGAATTCTAGTTTCAGTTATTTGAAAATACTGTTCGTTTGGTCAGTTGAGCAGTTTCTCCGAGCAACCTTAAAAGCCAGATGGGTCACCCCCAGCGCCGAATTGTTCTCCAGCAGGGGGTTCGCAGGTAAGGGAATTTTCGTGCAGGTATCCAATGTGGGAGAGATCGGTAGGTAGAAAAGGAGTTCGATTCTTCGGGAGCAAGAGAAAGGACAAGAAGATAGAGGAAGAAGGAAAACGAGAAAGAAGGAAAGAAGGAGCAAATGTATATAAGCGACTTGCATGGAAGACGCTCCAATGGACTCTCTCTTTGACCCTAGTGAAGTGTGCACCTTTCTTTCCGTTTTTCTTCGTTCTCCTTCCTCTTCGAAGTTCCTTCCATACGCTTCTTGCACCGGTGTCCTTGTTCGCCAATTTTTATCCTGACGTGAAAACGCGATCCGCTACGCGTAGATCTCGATCGTGTGTTGCAAAAATGGAACGTTGAATTCACGCATTTCGTCCAGCCGTCCTCCCCTTTTCGAAAACCTCAACTTCGCGACGCTTTTAAATAGTTCTCGACCGAATATAAAAAAAAGTGTGACAAACTCTCTGATATTGTTCTTGTGATATGCTCTCGAGGGAAACCTCGATTAAGCCGGAGAAAGATGGATGTTCTTCGAGTGAGTACAATACAATATTTCCAAACAATCGAAATAAAAAATAAAATTACATTTATTCTCGTTTCGATAGTTTGAATCGTAAATTTGTTTTATAAAACCGTGTCGTACCTATGGGGGTAGATGTTCGACTTTTCCATCGTAGATCTTCCGAGGCGAAAGCTAAACTGACGAAGATAAATCGCTGCTTCCAGATAAATTCAGTTATCAGCAATAAATCTCTGCAAAACTTTCTGAACGTGCATTTTGCAAATCAGCAATGTCGCCATTTAATTTCCATATATTTTTCATTCATAAGTTCGTCTTCTTGATCTAAACAAAAATTGTTTTTATGTAATTGTCAGTTCTTAATAAATTTAGTTATTAGCAATAAATCTGTGCAAAACTTTCTGAACGTACATTTTGCAAATCAGCAATGTCGCCATTTAATTTCCATATATTTTTCATTCATAAGTTCGTCTTCTTGACCTAAATAAAAATTAATTTTAAAATACATGTTTTTATAAAATTGTTAGAATAAAACACATACATACTTTTTTATGTAGAATTGTGCATAAAAGCACCTGATTTATCATGCAGAACACACGTGGCGAAAGTTAAATGTTACGAATTTAAAGTCTGGCAACATGACAATTTGACGATATGTACAGATTTAACTATTTTACGAAACCCGCTTTAGCGAAACTGATAAAATTTTGTTTTTAATTTCAATTGAAATTATTTAATTGCACTTAAATATAATAAAAAGTATATCAAACAAGGTGATTACATAAAATCTATAAAATATGAAAAAAAACTGATAAATTTAAAACTATTAAACAGTTGCTGTTTGAATTTATATATTTTTGTAGCGCAAGCTAGTTTTTGCGTTCAGAGAAAATATCTCTCAGAGGGAATTCTTTTACTTGGTAATTTATTACATTGAAACGGAGGAACAATGGAGGGAGGACAAAGAGAATTAATTTCGACGCATATCCGTTTGCAAAAGTTGTCGAAAGTCGGAACCGATCTGTACACATCGTGAATTACCAATTGCGCGTGGTCCAACAAGGACGACGTGAATGATGCGAAGAAAACACATGCTCAGCGCTTTCGAATGATCCTCGTTGTTTGGCATAGTGCCAACAGAGGAGCGAAACTCTTCCGTCTACGACCTAAATCTGTCGCTTTCCGTTTGCACGTTTCTTCGCCTTATCATAGTGTCAATACAAATTTTCTTCGAACGAGCTTATGTCCTTATGTCCTTATTTATTAAGTACCAGCGCGACTCGCGCGAAATGCATACCAGTCGCCTCTCACGGAAGAATGAATGCATTATAGCACCGCGTAACATTAACGCGACTGTTTCGAATTTTCTTTTGCACCGACTTCGGTCGCTTATTGTCACATTTAAGAGAAAATGTGTTGGGTAAAGAAAATTTTTTTATCATTTACCACCGGATTTCCAGTAAACAGAACCTTCCTGTTACAAAGTATGTCTGTCATCGTGACTTAACCGGAAAGCGATACGGAGATATCATCAAATATTACATTGCAATAACGATTTGACATTTTCAAACGTTGGCAATATCCTATAAAATATTTTAATCCCTTTGAATTAAATGGTAAATAATAAGATTTCATTTGTAGTAATCAATAGCTTCTAGATTCGTTGTTAGAAACAAAATTAAAATTATTATCCTGGGAATTAGGAAGGTACCTATCTTACCATCCTACATTACCGATATCTCATAAAAATTTTTCAAAATAACATGATCGAGAGTATGATGTTACTACCATCGTCTGTAAAAATAAGTCTACGATAAAAATTCACATACATAAATGATAAGAAGCTTAATATTTATATATATATTATTAATATTACTTTGAAGCTAGTGAAATTTAATGGCTGTTATCTCTTCAGTTCGTTCCCCTTTGTATATATCGGACACGAGAGTGTGGGACAATGAAAGCCAGTGAGAAGGAGCGAGAGCAAGCGAGGTATATTTAATATGGTGTAAAATCGTGACAACTTCCGAGGGAATTTTATGATACCTCGACAAATTGCTCGAGCTAGGCGGCTGATACTCTGGACTCTTTGGTTCTTCGACGTGGTCAGCAGGTGTCATAAACTGAAAAAAGAAATAAGTTTATAGCATTAGAATTGCAGTAGGAAGATTCTCATTATTGGCATTGGTTAGTCCCTATTAACTTTGGCATTCATTCAGGCGCATGTGTCGCTCACACGCGTGCACAAACACCTCGTATGAACGCGTATTATACAGATTACATGCAACCGCATATTACATCTTCTCACTATAGGTCGACTCTCGTAATACCCACAGCCCACTTACCTACATTATCCCTGCTACGCTGCTGTCTCTTCCATATGCTCTTGCTATTACTCTGTGTGAACCACCTACTCTTCAATGGAAAAAGAGATTCATCCGAAACGTGACTATCTACATACCAGTTTTCCATTAAGATCAAACGATAACGTGATTTTTAACAATTCAATCATCTAATAGTAATCCTTAAATTTCTATATTTGGAATATAGAAAATAAAATAAATATTATTCTAATCTTAAAACTTTTTCTAAATAAACTAGATTAATTTATCTTCACCTTATCCACAACATTCTGAGCATTCAAGAAATCTGCAATTTATCTTATTACCAATATGATTTAATTTTTTTTAGATAATTAATTTAGATATTAACTGTATAATGCTCAGAATAATGTGTTCTTTGAGAAAATAACTTGTCGCGTTGGCCAGGTAATTCCTTGGTCCAAAATTTTTTAAGAACATGAATTATTCAATCATCGTAGGAAATGTAAAGCGCACTTTGACGTTAGTAGGTTTAAAAGTGATATGAGGTGACTATTCGTTTTTTTTCGTTCGTTCACTTTCTTACGTAGTTCCGGTTCTCGTCGCACGTACGGTCATTCGCGAATACTCTCGTTCTCTCTCGTACATCTGCATATTTCACGGCAGTGGTAAAATAGCACACCAAGTCACATAGGAACACCATTGAATCCGTAGCTCGTGAGAAACTCGTAAGCAATAGTTGGTCGCGCAAATCTTCACTGGACTTGATTTTATGCCGTGCTTGTTCCCCTTTCACTTCTAATCTTCTGTTTCCAATAGTTTCATTAAATAAATATTCGTCGTTAGCCTTAACGAGCATTTTATTTAATACTTTCAGCTATAATAAATAAATAAATGCTCCATTTTAAGGGTCCATTGCTGTCTAGACTGTCATTCTTTCGGCCTTTGTGATTTTTTTTTTAATGCTAGGTAGGTCGTTTTGCATTGAGATTTTGCAGATATGTATATTCATCCTATAAGCATGTACGGTATTTTTTTCATCGAGAAATATTGAACATTGTGGGAGTTACAAATTCTTGTTTAATGGCTCCCCTGAAAAAGATGCTCCACTGGCTTTGATCCCCTAATCTGAAACAAAGGGGGTAAAATATCTTCGTTAGAAAGGATGTAAAAAAGATGAAAGGCGCTTGAAGTTTCGAATTTCCATTTGTTAACCTTTGGCATTTAAAAAAAAAATAGTAAAACTCAATATTGTTAAAAATCTCTAGTTCCAGCTATAAATCCTTAAAACAACCATCGACTTGTACGGTTACAGGTGTCGATATTACTCCTGATGGTCGTTGCATGCAGTACGTCAACGTTGAAAAATGATCGAGAAGCGTCCTTCGGTAGTGGTCGAAATTATATTCGTCGTAGTCGAAGAATAGCGTTGAACGAGTATCTCGTTCCACCCCCACCGCCACGACATCATCCGGTGAGATCTGGGAGGGTAGCCAATCCTCAGCCAACAGAAGCTCCGGGATACTTCTCGAAATTCATGGATTGGATAAATCCTTTCGGTTATGGTTCACCATCCCCTCAACATTCGAAGTCTCCTCCAAATCTTGAACCTTCTTTCTCCCCTCAATCTCATCCTCCACCATTCAACGTCCATCCTGGCTCTCCATCTGGTCCATCTCTGCAACCTCCTCCTGGTCCACCACCCGGTCTACCTTTGTACCCTCCTCCTGGACCACAACCCAATTTACCTTTGTACCCCCCTCTCAGCCCACCTCCAAGTCTACATTCTGTTCCAATTCTTACACCTCCTAGTCAGCATCCTGGTGTAGGTATTGCTCCTCTTGGTCCACCTCCTGGTCAACATTCTGGTTCGATCGTACCCCCTCTTGGTCCACCCCCTGGTCCATATTCTGGCTCGCTTGCACCTCCCCTGAGTACACATCCGGTTCTACCACCTCATCCCAGCTCTTTACCAATTTACAACGCTCCTCCGCTCGCCCTGCTCGATGTAAGACCCTTCGTTCTGCCTCCAAAGAACAATCAATACTTGCCTCCAAACAAGGGGAAGCCCTGCAATCCCTGTAATAAGTTTCCATGGATCCCCATGCAAGATGGAGGTCTTCGTCCCGACGTCTATCTTCCTCCACAACTTTCAAACGGTTATCTTCCTCCTGCTGTCCAAGCACATCACGATGCCCAACACGCAGCCTCGCACGAAGTCAGAATCCCAGACTTTTCTCACGCCCAGGCACATCAAAATGGGCAACAAGGCGTGGTTGGATCGCTACCAAACCCCCAGTTGTATACTGGCCCGATGCCTCCGCTGTACAAGGCAGAGCCTTTCAACCGACCATCGAGTCCTCACACGGAAAACGTGGCCCATTTGGAACCACCTCCTCTACCCGTGGTGCCTTCGACCGGTCAACACGCGAATCCACAGATCGACAACGAACGCTTTAATATTCGCGACAATCACGATCTGACGTCCAGCGGGACGCAAATAAATCAAGGACACGCGAGTGTCGTGCCACAGAATCACGAAACAGAGATCAACGAACAGTTCGAGGACCACAAAGAGTCGTTTGGTATTGCCATTCCCGATAACCAACCGCCCATTTCCGACCAAGGACAGGATGGAATATTGAATCACCCTGTACTAGATAATCAGCAGGTTATTACCAGTTTTGGATCGTCTGGTGTCGAGAATCAAGGTTTCAGCGATCAGGATAATGATTTCAATTACTTGCCACCAAATGCTTTTCACGATCAGAGCGTCGAGCACTTGAATTATCAATATTCTGATGACTTGTCGCCCAGCAGTAGCGTCGTCAAAGACTCTCACGCGGTGACGCAAGCACCCCCAGCGAGTAGTCCTTCTACCAACAAAGATCCTGTGCATTTTGAAGAATCGCCACTCCTGGATCTCACGCAGAAGAGCGAAAGTCGTACTGACAAACAGTGGCCACCGCCTACAGCCACTTACATCGATAACACGGCAAAAACCACTGCAAATTACAATTTGCAAACTAGCAACGCGTTAACCGATGATTCGCCAAGCTTCACGAAACCGATCGAGACTTATTCCGCGTCGAACATACAAAATGGCGACGGCGTTTCCACGCCATTGGCCGTAGATTTTTCCGAACATCGATATATCGAAACGTCGACGAGTAATTCTCGTTACACAGGATTTTCGTGGCCAAGTTTATCGTTGGACGTAGCTAACTCGAAGAACGAATCGTTCGAGAATGGTACGTTTGTGGATCCCCTTGTTCGGTGGCGCAATTCTTCCAGAGAAGTGCAAAATTCTGAACAAGGTAGATTAGATTCGAACGATTCTGTTCAGAGACAGCAAAATGTAAAAAGAAATAAACAAGTAAGCAAAACTGGTGAGATTTAAGGGGGTATTCTGGTGTGAACTTTTAAAAATATGAATTTCTTTCAATATAATTTGACTATGTTTGAGAGTACGCAGGGCCGCTAATTTTAACTCTTTCTCGCTCAAAAAATTTTGAAATATCACTGAAATATGTATAAATAAGTCCTGTAAATTTGACTGCAAAAGGTCTTATAGTTTATTCGCAAAAAATTCTCCAAGAAAACGATTCACACTAGAAGACTTTCTAGCGGGGGAAAAAGTCCTAACTTGAAATCTGTTGCATGATATTGTCAAAAATATAATAAATAATACAATTTTAGGTACAAGTTATTATACCGTATACGTCGGAATATACACCGATACCGTTTCAACAATCTTACGGAGATTGGAGCGTTAAGAACAACCACGAGAGAACGCAATCGAGGAAAGCTCCTCCCTCTCGCGATACAAGCGATAATTACGTTCAACAGGAATCGAGAAACGAGATTCGACTAATAAATCAATTGCAAACACAATTTAATTTAAATGATTCCAATAAACTGAGTGTAAAGCAATCAGATGCAAGACCTGCTACGACAAGAACAAATAATTCTATCGATGTGCGCAGGTTACAAAAAAATATTGATAACTGGACGATACAAGTAAGATTGATCGATTTGTCAATTATCTTGTTATAATGTATAATAGTCACGCACAGGGTGTTCGGTATATGTATGGCAAAAATTTAATGGGAGATTCTGGAGACCAAAATAAGACGAAAATCAAGAATACTAATTTGTTAATTGAGGCTTCGTTTAAAAGTTATTAACGTTTAAAGTTCCGTCTGTAGCGCGTGACAGTGGTTCTCACTCAGCATGACAAACTCTAAACTTTAAACGTTAATAACTTTTAAACGAAGCTTCAATTTAAAAACTACTATTCTTGATTTTCGTCTTATTTTGATCTCTAGAATCTCCCATTAAAATTTTTCCACAAACCAAGAATTGGTTCAGCAGTTAGGAGTAATATCCTTAAATTTTTAATAAAAAAACAGTACTAAAATAACATTATATGTCGCATATATTGTTCTACAATAGTCATCCCTATTAATCTCTATCAAATAAATTCGGTATTTTGAAATATGTCTCCCATTAAATTCTTGCCATATAGATGCTGAACACCCTGTACGATATGCATAGAATAACGTCGAATTTTTATTCAGGAATATTCAAAGTTCACAACGTCCAGTACAGTCTTGCCCAGCTCCTTGCATCCCTATCTATTGCCATCAAAGAAGATCCCAACGGAGTACTTAACGACGACAGAGCCTGGCGATCACACAAACGAATCAAACGATAAGAACGAAAGTGTGAAGACGTACTCGTTGGCTGGATTTAGTTTCAACGAAGTGGAACACGAGGGTTCCGCGAGTAATCACATCGAAGAATCTCGAGCGGTAATCTATCAGCCAACAGAAATTATTTAAGGATCGATGGTAGGGGGAGTAACTAAATTTTTGTTTATAGCCTCAGAAAGTCGTACGAATAGAGAGCTCTAAATCGACTACGAGTATCTCGGAAAGTACAGATAAGTCCACGACAAACGAAAAGTCGACGTGGGACGGATACTCTGTATTGATATCGCCTGTCAATAAAGAACGAGTTTACGTGGTGACGCCACAGCCGGTACCATCAACGTCTGCCAAGAGCAAACTCGACAAGCAAAAAGCAAACGAGGATCGAACAAATTCGAGCAACTCAAAGAAAAGCGAAGAGAGTTTGAGCGAGTTTGAGGCGATTGAGAAAGCTTACCAAGTGCTTCCCCAGGCGGTGAACAATCTTGCTGTCGCGTCTACGGGGAAGGAGGACGTTCCGTTATGGGGGATCATGGAGCACGAAGAATTTGCTTCGTTGAACTTGGATGAATCTGGCGACGAATCGGCTGGGGACATCTTGGATGGACCGGTGCTTTACTCTGGACATTCGAAGGTAATATTAGTTTTTTAAAAAGTCCTGTAAACAGAGTGAAAATTTAATGGGAGATTCTATAGGCAAAAATGAGACGAAAATCAAGAATAGTAATTTTTTAATTGAGGCTTCGTGATGGAGTTATTAACGTTTAAAATTCCGCCTGTAAATAGGCAACCTGCGTAGAGCTGCGTACGCGCGACAGTGGTTCTCACTCAGCATGAGAAACTCTACTCACTGACTTATCGACAAAGTTACAGTTTCCTGAGTTATCAATTAAAAAATTACTATTTATTTAATGTGTAACATTTATAGATGTATTATTTCCAGGTTTCTCGAGCTAAACGATGACATGGAGGTACATTTAAAATACAGAGGCTCAAAAACAATACTTAATAATTGTGAATAAATAATCGACTGATCATCTACGTCTTCTAACATTTGAAGATATTCCTGTTACTTTGAAAGTATTTTACGCCGAATGAAATAATTTCGGTGTTCTAAATGCAAGTTTAGAACATTGCTACGGCCAGTGAATACTTATGCACACTTGTATCGAGCATAAGTCAACTAGTAAACAATATGTAAAATATAAATAGCTAACTTTGTAAAAAGATACAAAGAACACTAAGTCTTCGATAAGCGTAATTATTTTACATCCTTTTATAATAAGGAAAACTGTAGTTATTACGAAAATACTATAAAATTATAAAAATCCCTTTCATTTACTTACTCGAATTTGTTATCTTGTAAATATACGCAAAAGCTGAGATTTCATTCGTATGATAAATAGAATTAATTTTAATTGTAATTATCGATAAATTAACCTGTAAATTTCGCAATTAGAATTGTATAATAGCAACAAAATTAATAACACTTGATCATCATATATAATAAATGGAACGCTTTCAAACATCACTCGACCATTAAATTTCTTGTGATTGAAACTCATTCTATTGTTTTGTGTCCACTATATAGTTACATGTAAACGTTTTTATATTATTTTATTTTAATGTAAAATGTTTAATAATAGACGGCTTATTAAACTGCTGGTACGTTTATGTTTGTTTTTGAAAATTTAGTTGATTACACGCTGGTCGATCTTGCAATATTTTTTCCTGAACGCGTAATCGTTCGTTTTCCCTTGTATCGTCACATTCGATAATTTCCCTTATTTGGTAGTCGGCCAAAAGAAGTTGGCCATTCGTATTCAGATGCCAGAGCGACGCACATTCATACATATTCCGTGTGCTGTCGGATTGACAATGTTTTAGACTTTCCCGATTATACAGTGAAAGGAGATCGCGTTTCGGTTCACGTTCTTTCATTGATTGAAAAGTGCGAATACTTTACCATAAATTCGTGACTGAAATTTAAGACGGCTCTCTACTTTTATCGCGCATTAAAATGTAAAATTCAGGAATATTTTTGCAATTTCTGATTATTTGCGTTAGGATCGGATGAAATTGGTAAAAGTTACTGAACCGTAGAATTTCGTATCACTAAAAGTATTAATGAACAATACGTTTCTTCGCGCACTGGCCTAGATAGTGAAGACACTTTCCAACGTCAAGTAAGAGTTATTCTCAATTAAGGAGCAAATCATCAATTAAAAGGAGTCGCGTATAATCGAGGAAGATGCTTATTTTTATGGGAACGTGTAGTATCGTATTTATCGCAGTTACGTCTAATAAATTTTTGGAACTGTGTCAGTTTTGTGAGGATCGAACAGGTAAACGCAAATAGTGGTCATTTGGTTCGAACAAAAGTTTTAGTCGTACGTTGTTGTCTTAACGGCGTGCGAGAACTTTTACCGGAAGATTCTGGGAAAAAACGATCTATTGTTACCGCGCAAGATCGCGGTGGTAAAATGGCTCGAGCCGCTTTTAACGAAACACTTCACGTCATTAAGTCTATTCCTGTGGCGAACGACATTGAATAAGCACACGACCTTAATTAAAGTGGAGACGATACAGTCACCATTCCACGTAGAAAATGGTGCAGATGTTTCTATTTAAACTATCTTGAAAATACCGAATTAATTTATTGAAAACATTTAATATGGTATTTATATACACGTCGGTAGAATGGAATGATTCTTGGTCTGATAGAGCAACTAGGATACGCCCTGTAACAGAAACTAAAGTACAATTAAGAATTGGCTTGTTGTTGCTTTCCCATTCGTAATTTTCTTCTCCGAACAATGAACATTTCCACCGTCCATATTACCACTGTGAATGCAGTAATACAATTCATCATGATTATACAGGACGCATAGGACCCAGTACTGTCGCGAATCACACCTAAAGCAGTCGTAAATAACGAGAAATCATATATAATTGCGTTAATGTCTATGTACTTAATATAAATAATAGACAGATAAATTTAAAACTTTAATGGGAGATTCTGGGGGCCAAAATAAGACGAAAATCAAGAATACTAATTTGTTAATTGAGACTTCGTTTAAAAGTTATTAACGTTTAAAGTTCCGCCTGTAGCGCGTGACAGTGGTTCTCACTCAGCATGATAAACTCTAAACTTTAAACGTTAATAACTTTTAAGCGAAGCCACAATTTAAAAGCTACTATTCTTGATTTTCGTCTTATTTTGGTCCCCAGAATCTCCCATTAAAATTTTTCTACAAACCAAGAATTGGTCCAGCAGTTAGGAGAAATAATCCATTCACAATCATTTGAATTCCCGATGCATTAGGTAACTTCTCAATTGGTACATAATGAGGTATTACTAGACTCATGTAAACTGTACGAATTCCTTTTGCAACCCCTAATCCAACCGCGACAAACACCATTGGAGTAAATGTATGGACAAATATTATCGCTGAAAAACGATAATGCAAAAAAACATAAATTACATTTTACACTTCTCTCTACTCAATATTGTATAATAAAATACGTACATGACCTGCTGATAATCAAAAGGCACAAACTTAGTAGATACATTATTCTTGGAGGCTGGTGAAACCATTCACCAAGAAATGGAGCCATCATTCTGAAAACGAGGTCCAAACTGCCAATGATACTCATAACGATTCCAATATCATTGGTGGATAATTTCATATCCATCAGGATGAATGGCGTCAACGTGGAAAAATTCGCCTCCGCAAAGATGGCGGCCGACATTCCCAGCATAATATTTACATATATTGGATCTTGCAATAGATCTAGATCAAACACTTGATTTATTTTCTGGAGTATTTGTTTCATAATTGACTTCTTTTCGGACCTGTAATGAAAATCAATTAATTATATACTATATGTTACGTAACTTTATTTATTTTTGTTGACCCTTGCTCCTCCATGGTTCTGTAATTAAAAATGGAGGAATGAAAATTAAAGCTACGATCAGAAGATGTATGGAAACTTTTATCATACAAATTATTAGTAATTTTAGACTAGAATGTTCTAGATCAGTTCGAATTGTCTATTCATGGCCAAGTAAATTCAGTCTGGATTAAATGCTGGTTTATCTAAGAATTAAACAAGGTTTTTCTACAGTGACTCATCCTCTTAGAGTCAGTATTTAACACGTGGTTTACTAAAAGCTTAGACTGTTATGCGAATTTTTCTCTCGAATATTGTTCCAGAAAGAAGCCCGATAACTTTATCGGTATATTTGGTGGGTAATTCCGAATCAAAGAAGTCATTTAGAAGTTTAAAGTTATACGTACTCTTCGCTGCAATCAGATCCTGTATTTACCATTTCTTTTTCTGCGTTATTTTTTAACAATAAATCCATTTCCATTTGAAAATCATTTACATTAGGAATACTCAAATTACTGTACTTCCTTTCAAACCCAGATCTCTCATCAAAAATTTTCACGCTGCTACCAAGATTGATCGTATCGATACTTTTATCTAAAAAAAAAAAAAAACGTTTATCTCTCATCTTCTTATCATTTTTTTTATACGTACACCGATCATGTTGCTTCCTGTTTCTGTATACATCGACATCCTTCTCTGCTGAAGAAACTAAATGGTTATTTATTATTGCAAACAATGCATTACCGAGAGATTCTAATATTGACCTTGAAGTGTCATTTGTTTAAAAACTTTTTAATGTAACAAAACTGGATACAAAAATAAAAAAAGAATTTTAAAAAAGCATCTAATAAAAAGTTATTTTACTTTTAGAATATAAAGTGAATTAAAACAATTTATTGATTACCGTTTATTGTATCTGAGAGTTGTTGCGAGAAAAGTATATCAAATCCGTATATACTTCCAATATCAGAATCATAATCGAGCTTCGAAGTAGTTCTTTTTCGTCTTTTTTGCAAGTTGCTTAAATCCAATACTGAGTTTAAGGAGTATTCGTCCTCTTGAAAATTAGTGTTTTTTTCATCAGAACCAGATTTCATATCTGTTACAAATGTTCGTAAATAATAAAATGGAATTGTATAAACTGTGTGCAATACGTACTAAAGGCAATTTTTATTATTTTATTGTATTTGTGAGAATTTTTACCTGTGGATTTGTTTTCTGTTCCATTTATAATTAATTCTTCGTCTGCAGTTTTCGATTGAACTTTTGCACTTTTCGCGTGCCATTTCAATGGCTGAAGTAATAAACTTCCTACCAACGAATGCAAACTATACGCTCCGTACAATAGAACAGTACCCTAATAATAAAATATTTGAACGCACAATTGAAAATATTTTATAATGAAAATTAAATTACAGTGCATACGTAACAAATACCTGAAATCCATAATACGAGAGTGAGATTGTCGTAACTTGTGGTACAATTATAGGACCGAGACCAATCATTGTTAACGCTAATGACATTGCTCGTCCCCTTTTTGTCGTGAAATAAGAATTCAGCGCGTACGAGAAGGCAGAAAACGTTATGCTCATGCCAAGTGCTATACAGAAAAACACTATTGTACGCCATTACGGTATAAAAGAAAGTCTAAAATTACTATAAGACCGATGTTCATCTTCAACCAGACTGTGAAAACCGGTCAATATGAAAAGGATCTAATGAGGGGACCTTACGGTCGTGGAAATTGCTTTTGAAAAGGTAGCAGGTGCAAATTGTAGTATACAGGGTGTTCGACCTGGGAAAAATTTTAATGGGAAATTCTAGAGGCCAAAATAAAACGAAAATCAAGAATTTCTTGACTGAGGCTTCGTTAAAAAGTTATTAAAATTAAATTGAAAAATTTCAAATCATTCTAAAAAAATTATTTTTGGTTGCGGGGGTCAATTACAATCATTTTTGGTGAATACACATACCCCAGAAATCCTGCGCATTTTCGAGAAAAAAATTCATTACTGAAAATATAATGTCTGACCAGGAATATTCTACTTCGAAAACAAAGGACCATTGTGAAGAAACCTATTAGAGTTTTTTGATACTAAATACTATAATTTGCACCTGTTATTTTATCAAAAACAATTTCCACGACTGTAGATCCCCTTGTAAATGTTAGATCAATTGTATTTTAATTATTCTAGAAAGCAGAGACGAGTAGAAAGAAATTCAATTGAAGAATGAATATCGTTCTATTTTGTCAATTTTATAATTCACGATATGAATTGTACTTACAAGCAAAGATACCATAGAATATTATAAAGAGGGTAAATGATCTGATGAACGCTGTCGTTGTTACTCCGATGCAATATAACAAACTACCAATTATAGCCATTTTTCTATATCCAAAAATTCGTAATAACGGCCCATTAATCAACCCAAGTACCATACCAAATGCCAAATTTATATTAATAATAATGGCTCCTTGCGTGGCACTGAACCCGAAACGAGGAAAAGTGTCTTTAAATACTAATCCCAACCCTTGCAATATAGGTATAGTCGATATCTGAGAATAATAATTCACTTTTTAAAATAAAAATATATTAAAGCTTATTTCTGTCGGTGAAAAAGGCATAAAAATAGTTTAAATTGTAAGTTTAGTTTATTACCCCGTTTAAAGCGTACGCTAAAGCAATCATCCAACCCCATTTTCCATTCGGAGGTACTTTAGCAGTTTCTTTTGCGGACATGTTTTCTTCTTTTTTATACTAACATCAATTTTATTGTTTATATCATACCACATTAGTTGTAAAGCGTTATACCAGTATCTTCATAAGATTAAAAGTGAAAAATACTGTAATATTTTTAAATTAAATATTTGTCTATTCGATGCAAATAACATACCTGATGGCGTAATCATGCAAACCTCGTTTAAATGATTTAATTCTCTGTAATCCTTGTGTACACAAACAATATCGCTGTACAAATTTACTTAATTTCTCTTAATACTTGCTTACCACATTATCACCACAATTTTCTACACAAAACTTGTTTTATAAATCATCACAGTATCGTTATCGTTCTTCGCGTCTGTTTGCGTAGCACTCTGAACCGTGTAAATACTGTTTGCAGTGGTTTTAGAAGTTTTTCGGTAAATTAAAACAAATTTTAGACACAACACGTAATAAGAGTATTATAAGAATAATATCAGTCTTGTGTTCTCACAATGACAGGTGTCGAAGTGTCCGCATAAAATGAATAGTCATCACGATTGATACAGATAAAAGCCTCTATAAAGTATCAATTAATCTAATCTGACCATTAGTCTTCAGTTATGCTCTATCGTTACAATAATCATTACGACACTGTTATTGGCAATTTCCTAAACGTAACGATTGCGCTGGGATGGAAAATGTGATTCGATATAAATATTTATTCATTAATAAATCATACTTGTTAACAAATTCTTTAAGTACAAGTATAAAACGTTTATTCTTTTTATTTGTTCGTTTTAATACAAAACTGTAAACTCCACACGCTTAAGCAGTTAATGGTTTGTTTTGCGTCTCGTTCTTTTCCGCTGACTTTCTTGATTTTCGTTTCGTGAGGTACCTCTCGAGGGACCAGGAAATTACAGTCAAAAATGTGAGAACATTTAGACTGTGAAGCAAGATTGCATAGTTGGATGTGATATCTCTGATCCAACCTACAAGAGGACCTAGCGAAAACGAGATTATACCGCTCGTTAACAATTGTATACCAGTTGCACCTGGAAGTCTCGATAAAGGGACGTGACCTGGAATCACAAGAGCCATGAATATCGTTCGCAAAGCTTTCCCAAAGCCAACTAGGACTGCAACTGCTATAATAATTCCAAAGTCACGCGTGTGTGCCAACACTGGAATAAATAAATTGAAGATTAAATATTTGAGGTTCAGACAGTGTTTTGAGGGAAGTTATTTCTAAGAGTATTTACTCGAATGTTATATAAATTAATTACTGCGTGGTAGAGATTTTAATTCTAGCTTAAAATTTATTAATACCTTACCGATGCGACCAATTGCCATTCCAGTGACACCCATAAGAAAGAATGTTCTGTTTTGCCAACCGATAAAATCGGCAATAAAAGGAATCGTTAGTCTGGTGCCTACATCGGTGCCAGCAAGTATCGACATTACAGTTGCGACTTGTGTTTTGGAAAGTCCGTATTCGCCCAAAATAAATGGCGTTAATAAAGCGAAATTCAATTCAGCGAAATTGGCGAACACAATGCCTAACATCATATTTGTGTAAACAGGATCGCGAAGAAGATCCAAGTCAAAAAAAATTACCAAAGACTGCAACCAAGTTGTTTTCGTCGTCTCTTTGGTGCATTCCTAAAATTAATGTTACAACAAAAATATTGTGAAGAGTAATTATCTTCTTTATATTTTAATATTCCTTGAGTTGTGATGACTTTTTCCTGACCCACAACTGCATTAAAAATTACAGGAATATATTATTTAATCTCACCACTTTTAAGAGTTTATCAGTTTCGACTTCTTCGGACGTCGCCAACTTTTGTTGCAGTTTTTGAATGCAGAGAGGATCTTTACAGTATTCAGCATCCTCGGTATGCTCGCAGGATTCATTAACAATAATCAGTGGAAGTGCAGGGAGCCCAGAAATTCTTCGTCGGTAACTTTCTGTTTCACTGTTTTGTCTTCAATGTTAAATAAATTTAAAGCTTATTACGAGCATAAACCCTTTCGCTACGATGGGCAACTATAGTCGACGTTTTTATTTGCGACACATATTTATTTTTCAACCGTAAATCGACATACGTATTTGTTAGATTTACTTTATACAACATATATTTACCTATTAAGATTTCTTACCGACGATACAGTATTTATACTAGATTGTCTGCTTAAAGGCAGCGATGGTTTTTGACTAGAATTCCTTGAAATGCTGTCCTTTCTCGATACTCTAGACGTTATTGATACAGTCGATGTATTTTTTCTGGAAAACCTATTTCAAATCGTTTCTTTTTAAATTTTTCTAAACTGTTTTTTCTTGGTATCAAAAATTATTTTTGGTTGCAGGGGTCAATTACAATCATTTTTGGTGAATAGACATGCACACCAATCCACAGCCATGTGTACCTGAGCTTAGTTGCTTTGGACAGTTTCAGGAATTCAAGAAAGAAGGCAAATGTAAGTCCTTCTTTCTTGCTTTCGAAACAGCTGAAATCCGATTTGTGTCAACCTGTGTACAATTTTGTCTTAACTACCCAGGCATTTTTATTTTTTAACCCATGTATACCTATTACGCATAAACGAGATAAAGAATAGACCTATCGTTAGTGGGATGAACGCTATCACTGTACCACGAGTGTCTTATAACATGAGACACCCTCTTCCAAAGTGGTACCAAACTTATGGTCACTGGGTGGTCAACGGTGAGGTTGACATTAAGGTCAGCGGTCCAGTGGAGATCCAGAAATGGTCAAGAGATTGAACCAATCGAAATGGTATTGTTCTCTAGACCAAGCGGTTCTTAACTCTTCACGTTGACACTGTCTCCCCACTCTTCGACTTCCCCACATGAAGACTACCGCTAGACAAGTTCTTCAGTACCCCTGGAGCATCCAGGGGGAACGGGTCTCGCGGGCCAAAGCCAGGCCATTCGTGGAGTGCTGACCACTGGGGGACCAGGAGTGACCAGGACTGACCAGGAGTGACCAGGACTGACCAGAACTGACCAGAACTGACCAGAACTGACCACTACTGACCAGTGCTGACCAGTGGAGATCCGACTACTGACCACTACTGACCACTACTGACCAGTGCCGGACCGTGATGACCACTGGTAAGAACTATTTAAAATTGCTCTCCCCACTTCTATTTTGTCGTTTGATACCAATTGAACGTTATGGAACTGTCTATCGGTTTTGCTAAATTACGAATCGTTTCTTATGTTACAGTTGGACCTCTGGTGCTGCTTCCTTGGTAATGATAACTAATGCTCAACAAGTAGTAAGTTCACTTTACTTGTTTATGTTATTATCACAGAATTGACCAGTTTATTTTATTTGTTTGGTCATAATTTAATGTTCCTTGATTGTCCGGTTTTATCTGATTATTATGTTGTCCTCCTCTATTTCTACTTCTGCCTTATTTTCTGAATTGACATGTTCGTGTTGACCCATGTATAATTCTTGTTTGATATTTTTCTTTGTCTCTGATATTTTCACTCTTCGTTGTTTATTATTTCATCGTTGGATTTTCAATTCTGGTCAATCTTTGTTTCTGTTCGTCTTCGTTGGTATGGTTCTTCGGATAATTTTCGTAATTGCTTGCTATTTTACTTCGACATTATCTCTCCTTCTATTTATCTCTCGTTACGCAAGTATAGGTAGAATACTTTGTTCGTACTATGTGTAAATTTTGTTAGGTGGGTTTAATTTCCTTAGGTAGATTTAACATCGAGAATCTCATAGATTCTCACTCTTCGGTACATCAGCACGACAAATTATTCCATCCAAATTTCCTTTCCTTTCGTATGTCACTAATATGGGTATCAATTTTAGTTTCAGATTATTAGCAAGGACATCGATGGAAAACACCACAACCGCCGAGGGACATTTAATTCTAAGTCGATTAGATTTAAGCTTCGTCGCGAATCTTAAAATTAACGTCGAAGATTTCTTTATTGTACATATTTCCGCGTCCTACCAAGCAATTATTAAACAAGTAGCTTCTCTCGCTCGTTCCCTCGTTCTTCGCTTCGGTCACCGCTGTTTCATCGATTGAAACATGTGATCGGCCGTGTATCTGGTCCTACAGATCTAATCGCCTTCCCTTGGTAAGCTTGGTTGAGGGAAAACGGCACTTCGCTGGAAGGTGTGGAGTTTCCGTATCCTGCGGAAACGCATACCTTCCAGCGGAAGACGACCCTGTCTCAGGTACTCTCTCTTTGTCAGACAGCCTAAGTCGGGTCCTTCGGGCTCCCGGCGGGTTGCGTTGGAGAAATGGAGACCTCGATTCGGGGTTGCAGTTCTCTGTTTTCTTGTTGAGATCGAGTTAGCAAGGGCAGTAGGTTCGATCCTCGGATCAGCTGCACGGTTCAGCATCGCGTCGCGTCGCGTCGCGTCACCCACGATTTAGCTTCATCCCTCTTTTTAACCACATAATTGCTTGGTAGAACTAACATCCAAGGAACCTTGTTTCCTTCTAGCGTCCGAATTTTAGCTTCGAGTTGACTAGACTTGAGCTTCGACGTTAATTTTAAGTCTCTAGTGTATGCGTCTCCCAATATTGCCAAGTAATTATTTAACAAGTAGCTTCTCTCGACTCGTTCTCTCGTTTCTTGCTTCGGTCACCACTGTTTCGCGGAACGAAACATGTGATCGGCCGTCCAGTTTGTCCGAAAGATCTAGTCGCCTGCCAATGATAGATCGATTTCTAGAAATAGAAATCAATCTACCAAGGGCAGTGTCGATTCGATCCGAAGATCTGCTGCACGGTTCAGCATCGCGTCGCGTCGCGTCTCCAACAATTTAGCTTCACCCCTTTTTAAACAAAATAATTACTTGGTATTTAGACTTAAGTCTTTAGTGTAGCCGCGTGTCCTGCCAAGTAATTATCTAACAAGTAGCTTCTCTTTCACTCGTCTCCCGTCTCCTCCGATCACCGCTGCTTCCATGTAGAAAGCAAGTGATCGGCCGAGTAGCTGGTCCGAAGGGTCAGTTGCCGTCCTCTAGCGAGACGATCCAAGGGAAAGGGTATTTCGGCCGTAGAGGGGATCAGGGACTGTTCCTGTCTACGGTAGCCCCGACTCGGGATCCCTCTCTCTGTCAGACATCCCGAGTTGGGTCCATTTGGCTCCCAGCAGGCTGCTTGGGGGAAATGGGGAACCCGTGTCGGGTGCGTCGATTCCCTTACCCTTCGATCGGACTTGCCAAGAGGCAACGAGCTGACCCTTCTGACCTCGCTATTCGGTTCGCGTCTCTCGTTCCTCGCACCATTGCATGGTGCATCGCGTCGTATCGCGTCGCGTCGCGTCACCCACGATCTAGCTTCGTCCCTCTTTTAAACAAAATAATTACTTGGCACGACTAATCTAGTTTCTAAGGATGTAAAAGGGAGATCGATGGAACTTGGATTCCATCCATCTCCCTTCGGGTCTCCACTCGCAGCAACCTCCACGTGGTGAGACCTGGTAATCGGTGTCACTCACGATAGAAAAGTTATTCTTCGTGGGTGACACCGAGCTAATGGCTGCGAATTTAGAATTGTTTCTTGATATAAAGATAGTTAAGCAGATGTTTGATTAATCATTATCTTAGGCAGGTTATTTTTATTTGGAGACAAATTCTTTTAACTCTCTTCGTTGGTTGTGCATCTTTCATTGATTGCACTTTCGTTTGTTTCTTCTTCGACCAACGATCGTTGGTCACAGAAGATCTTTATTAATAGAGGGTGGTTGGGAATCGGTTAGGGCGGGTCTCGATTCGCAGCAACCTCCTCGTGGTGAGACCTGGGTAATATTATTTAGCGTTTAATTAATAATCGTATCACTCTTAGCTGGGTAATGCAATTATTAATTAAAAACTAAATAATATTAGCAAATTAGCTGCGATCCGCTTTGCATAGGTCATCATGAATATAGAGCTTCTTCGCTAGGTAAGTTTTGATTCTCATTGATTCTTTAAAGATTCTAGAGTATTGTCAGATACGAGGTATACGAGTAGATCTTTTGTATACCTCGTCTGTGATTTTACGGTAATAACTTTTCACTTACCAACCATCATTAGCTCGTGCTATCATAGCGGAACCAGGACCGATTACGTCTATCCCAGACGCGCCATCTTCTTCGTCGTCGTAGTACAAATACTGGCTTCCGAATTTTCCTTTTGCAAGGTTCAAAGTACTGTTTTTTATGTTGTTAGCGACGTTCTCCAACGATCTGCTTTTCTCGTTTTCATTATTTGCCTCTGGCGTTATCTAGAAAAACGCAATTGCATTACGTTTAACGCGATGAAGTTTTTCATTTAATTGCTTCGTAACGTAATGCAGAGTCTACACGCGCGTAAAGAAATCAACATCGTGTAAGTTCACCATGAACAATTAGAGATTCTGTAACTATGTCGCGAACGAACATCGTAGTACCCGTGAAAAGATTCGTAGTAATTCCAGAAAGAACTGTACGACGCCAGGTTGTTAAAGCCTTGGAACCTCGTTTTACTCTCTTTGCATCATTATTTATATTATAATATTATTTATTATTAAATCGTACCTTATTGTACGTTGATAATTCTTCATCTTTGTTCGCATTTAATATTTCTGTACTTCGTTTCCGTTTCGCGTGCAGTGAAACAGGTTGCAGCAGAAGAGCACAAGCGACTGCATTAAACGCAACACCGCCAAAAATAAGAATGGTACCCTCTATACCATATTTCGGCATCAGCAATGTAACTATCTAAAAATTAATGCGTTCGTCAAACTTTTGCTTTACTTTAAAGCCCAACGTACTTTATTGTTTATAAATATTTTTGTATGCAATGCAAAATTACCTGTGGTATTATAATAGGTCCCATGCCTGTGCAAGTCCAACTGAGCCCCGTTGCAATTCTTCTTTTTTGTTTAAAATACGTGTTTAGAGCCAAAGCATTCGACGACATAGTGATACCAGTCCCAATAGCTAAAATTAAATATTTGATCAGCATCTATTTTCAAACATCTTTGTCTTAAAGTGAAGTTTCTTACTTCACTGTCGCATTTTATTCGCGTTCTAACCTACCGTATGAAATCGAAAAAAGCATCAAAACACCGACAAAAGTTTTCATGGTCGATAACGTCGTAACCGATATGAAACAAATAAGGGCGCCTGTGAACGACACCTGCCTGCAGCTGAACTTTCTGAATAGTGGACCATTGGCTAATCCTAACACACATTAAAATGTTATTAAAAACGCTTCTAAGATGCAGTAAAATTTCTTAAGGTATACTTATTTATTTTAACGATAAATTTCTAAAATAGATGAGAAATGGGGGGCAATGTAATAATTATATGTGTAAGTAAAAAAAAAGACTAAAACTTTTGCGTAGACCTAATAATTGCTGCGTTTATTGCCCCAAAAGTTAAATTCTCATTTTAATAACGTTACAGTTTGGAAGATAATATCGGTTGTCTATGAAATACCATTCTGTTTACTTCACATTCCATCGATGATTTACGATCGACGTAGAGAAATAATAAGAATCATTGCATCTAATTAACGAGACGCTAAAGTACACCAGAAGCATACGAGATTTGCTCATGACCTCACACGAATATCGATATTCCGGTAGAACGACTGATAAATGTACCAGAGATAATCGAGAAATTCGAGTATTTGGTACAATCGAGATAAGAACATATTTATTTCGTTGTCAATACGTCACGTTACTTTAATTAGTCACTATCGGTCAGTTACATCTCGAAATAACGACCGTGTTCGTAAGCAAATATTTAATATAAGCACGATATGAAGAGGATTTTAAAGTAATTAATATACGCGAAACGTCTCACCCATGCAAGCAGTCACAGCGCAGTTTATGTTAAGTATAGTTGTTGTTTCTGACGAATTGATTTCCAGCTCTGCGAATCTATCCCGAAATAATAGCCCGAAGGATTGCAATATTGGTAATACACAAAGCTGAAACAATAAACGTAAATATTTATGATACTTTCCATTCAATATTTTATCATAAAATGAAAAATAGAAATAATAAAATTTAATTTTCAATAGATGAATTACAGGGTATTCGGCCAACCCTGGGAAAAATTTTAATGAGAGATTCTAGAGGCCAAAATAAGACGAAAATCAAGGATACCAATTTGTCGATGGAGGCTTCGTTATAAAGTTATTAACAATTAAATTCAAAAATGTCAAATCGTTCTAAAAAAAATATTTTCGGTTGCGAGGGTCAATTACAATCATTTTTGGTGAATAGACATACCCCCGAAATCTTGCGCATTTTCGAGAAAAAAATTCAATACGAACGGAACTTGAAACGTTAATAACTTTTTAACAAAGCCTCCATTAACAAATTGTTATTCTTGATTTTCGTCTTATTTTGGCCTCTAGAATCCTCTAGAATCCTTTATAATACTTTCAATTCAATATTTTATCGTAAAAGGAGGAATAAAAATAATAAAACTTCAGTTTCAATTGACGAATTCTAATACTTTCAATTTAATATTTTATCGTAAAAGGAAAAATAAAAATAACATTTAATTTTTAATAGACGAATTATAAAGTTTGAACTCACGTTGGAAAATCCAGCCGCCATTACAATGATCCAACCCCAGCCACCATCGGGAGGCTCAAAGTTTTCGATAGAATTACGCGTGCTTTCTATTTTCTCTTTTAGCTGCTTTCTTTTTTCATCGTCCATTGGTACATTCTTTTTCGCAGTCATGATGTAATTTCATTGACTAGAACTATGAACACAACGACAGTTTATTCAGAAACTGGTCTTTATAGATCTAATCTCTCAAGGAGATCGAACGATACCTGAAAAATGTTAGGTTTCTCTCCGATAAAATTGCAATAAAGCTATTTTCCCTATTTCCACTTTTACTTCAATTCCATTTGAAACGTAAATAATAATAAAACTTGGTTTCTTTTCAAAACTTCATTTAATTATATTGAACGAATAAATTAAACATTATTTTATCGCCCAATTTAATATATCAGCTGTAACGTTTCGAGTGATACACTTGAAGCACTGAGTAAAATTATTCCGTGCAAGAGCATTGATAATTATTTCTTAATATCCTGTGCCAACAGAATAACACAAAAATAGTTTTAAACACAAAAACAGTACGATTGGAATTTTCATTTCACGATTAGGAGTTAAAAGAATATCTTCTTATTAATGTGTATCCGTGTTAATCGAACACTGTATTTAGGTCGTTAATTCGTACGTAAAGTGGATCGACTGACTGTTTTGACGCGTCGCGCTGGAAAGACTGACACGTTTTCGCTAGAAGCAAACCGCGCAAAAATCACGAAAGTTTAGACAAGCTTAACGTTCAATACGCGTAAAGATACTGGCCGCGTGCACCGCTTTGAAATCAAGGTACATATTGCAGCAGAGTTTTCCTTCTGCGCAAAGATGATCGATCGTCAGATCGAATATTTGACGATTCTTACAATTTCGCTTTAATTATTCACCGTAGACGATACACATATTACCCAGTGACACCGCCACATATTTAACACGTTACGTATATTCTACGATTAGATCCTCAAGGATAAATGTCTTGTTTACAGAAAAATCTCACACATTTTGCCAAAGATGACTTCTTCGCGTAAACTGCGATAGCAAAATGTATTGATACTCAACGATCGATCGCTGATTTGCTGCCACTGGATCATCACTGTTGCACTTCGATATTTATATTTAATTCCCATTTTGTGTGACATATACAAGTGACTCATTGTTCCATAAAATGTAACTTAATAAAAAGTGAAATTCTATCAATTTGTAAGCTACGCTTTAAATAATACTGTAATATTCAGGCTAATAAACATCAAGATATCGTGTAAAAGCTACACATACAATGCTGCATTTAATAAAGTTGGATTCTAGTCTTAAACAAGGATCACATCGACATCGATTATTTTCAGTACTCGCGTATATGCTTCGTCTCTAACTACCTTGGAAGAAACGTGAAATTAATACGTATAGTAGAATGTCGATTATCAGAATGAATCACTGTTTACATTTGATTATCACTGCATTTGAAATCTATATCCTTCGTATCTATTATCTTCGTAATTATTTTACTAACCTCTACGATACATTGTGTTTATATTTCAAGCGTTCGAGTTTCGTAACATGTAACTAAATACAAAAATTATTTTATAATAATCTGCAATGTTGTTAGATATGTCGGTAAGTAAGCTTTCTTAGTGGATGCACCATAGAGAGATCTGCCTAGTGCACACGGCTGTTTGCAAATTGCCGTGATCCATTCAAACGAAACGTTCATTTTTACAAGCATTTTAATAATATTTCATAACCTGTTACTAAAACGTTAATTGCAAAAAGTATACACGTCTTGGACATATAACGTATTGCAAGAAATATTTTAAATGTAGACCCTACGTACATACGTAAGAATCGTCCAATATTTATCCGCGCGAAGTATTAAAAACTATGCATTTGATCGATACGAGTAACCTGTAGAATTAATCGAATATAAGTATTAATTGCTATTTTTAATACAGACAACTATAGAATAAAATTTATATAAACATAACTTACAATTCAAAACCAATGTTTTGATCATTGTAGTCTAAAATCGAAAAGTATTTTATAAATATAAACATTTACGGCGAATAGTAGAACACACATTTATTAACAGGGTATATGACAACATTTAATTATATTTACAATGTATGTTTTAGAAAAAATATAGCAGCTATATGTTCTGTTATAACGCATCATTCTGGTACACTTGATTTATGCTTTAATTCGTTTATCAAATGCAATAATTGCGTGCGTTTTGTAGGCACCAAGTCTTTAGCTTTACTATAATCACATTCATCTACTCTTCCAGTTTTTATGACATTTTCTGTGATTATGTCTGTTAGACACAGAACATAAATTCCACAATCATACGCATTGTCCTGTTGCGGACATTCTGATTCAAAGAACTTCTTACTAGGTTCATTTTTATCAAGTAGAAAATTCATTAGATGTTTTGCAAATTTTGAAGCAATACTATTATTATAACCTTTAGACGAATCAAAATGGTAACATGTTTTATCCCTTTTACAATATACTAATAAACTCCAATGCGATCCTCCTGCTGTATCTCTGCTATTGCAGTTATTCAAAGGGAAAAATATGCATTTGCTTTCTAACATATTAGCTGGATCTAATAGTATACTATATTCAGATGGATCGGTCATCTTCATCAGTTGTGTTAATTCAGGGCTAATAAAGTATAGTTCTTTGTTTTCATTTTTGTTAAACTTTACATCCAGGTATTCAAAATAAAATCCTATTATAACATCGTTTAACCAATGCGGCCCTCGAAGTAACGTTAAATCGCTTGCTCTAATTAAACAGTCGTTATAGCTCAAAACAATTTTATCCGAGTTGTGCTTTGCCATGTTGTTCGATACATGTAGAATTTAGGTTTCCATGGAACCTAAATTGTAACTGTATTTAAATAACAAAGTAAAAGTTACGTCCTTACTTCGTAATATTATTTATTCGATGAAATACCAATTAAATGCTACGAATCTATATATATACTTCAAGAGATGTATTTAAATTATAGATTACATACTCACATTTTAAGCACATTTTACAATTTACAGTATTCTGTAAATTTCTTTGCTTAACATTAATAGTTTCATACGTATAATTTATCGTCGAAATGTATTAATGCATAAGTTAGGTCAATGCAGTAGTGTAATTACTCTACTTTCATGTGAGCTAACACATCGATCAATTTATTTTTCATCTTAACGAAAGTTAAAACACATCTGTTTATTTTATAAATTCGAATTATCTAATACGTCATACACGTATCAACTAAACTGTACAATCACATACTACGTATAACAGATAGAATGTATTTCGATAGTAACAAATTCAACTTCGTCTTACGACGCCATCTATCGTACAACAGAGAGACTATAATTTTCTAAATTTCTTTAGCGCTAAATTCAAAACTACCTGATAATACATAAAATAACAAATAATGGAGTTCCAGAAAAATATACTGTAAATAAACTACCACAAGATACATATGCTTTCTCTAGTCAATGATTAATACGTATACTTCAACAGAAAAATAAAGATTTTAAACCTTTGAGCTAATTTTACGAGCGTTACTTTATTAATAAAAGAATGTCGAAAAAGTAGAATCGAATCCAAACATTTCAATTTTCATTTCCAATATTTAAGTAGTATAAAGTATGTATATAAATTATGAGAAAATAAAATACCCAAACTAACCTAAACTGGGCCAAAGTAAATAACACAGTGAAAACTATATGTAATTAAACTATCGATTTTAAATAATTACGTTCGTTTATTTGAAGAATAGTAATTTGATAAAGAAATGTGCACAATGTTGCCTAAATATGATCCAAAGACTTATCTCCTGAAACTGTGTCGATGATGACCAGAGTCTAAACATAAATTAAATGAATATTACTTGATAATATACCAGGCAGTTCACAAGTACAAGTATAAAAATGCAAACTATTCTATACATTAATTAAAAAGATTGTTGATTCTCTGTACTAACAGAGAAGCTGTAGCTGTAGCAAAAGTTAGATATTTTCAGTTTATTAGGGCAGAAGGATTCGTCTATTCTCACATAGTAGATGAAGGGTTTACAAATGCTTGTGCTAGTTCTCTGTTGCAATACAGAAAACAGCTAAAAAAAGAACCTAGATGATTTTGTTTTGTCCTCAATAAGCAAAAAACTTTCTTCAGTTTCCTATTTGTTTAAGAATTGTTTGTATTTTATTCCTGATTAGTTCATATGTTGTGACTTCTGGGACAAGCTTGTCAGAAACAGTGAAAGCAAAGTTTTTCTAAGTCGATAGAATAATACTGACAAAATCAGTTATGAGCCATTCGGCTAATCCAATAGAACTTATAGGTATTTTATTTGCACTAACAAGTAACTTTTCGAAAATTTTGAAACTTCAATTACATTTGTCGATATTAAATCATTCTTTGTTAAAGTTATGCAGAGGTTAAAGAAGTAGAAGGTCTAGTGCTTAATAGTTCTGATGTTTCTACAGATAACATGGAAAGTTATGTGTACTCAAATAATTGTATGACCGTATTTTAAGATCGACGAAATTTGGAAAAATGCAATGGACGAAAGTCAGCAATTTTATGTCGAAATTAGGAAACTTACGAAATCTAGGGAGATAATATTTGCATTATAAACACACACTATACCGATAAACAATTCACTTCTTCCCCTTTTTTCAATCGAACGTTCTTATCGTTAAAATCATTGTAAATACAATGATGACAAAAAATTAATTATATGGCGAAGCGGAAACACGGTAACCGGTTTCATGGAACCTGTCCCACACAGAGGACGAATAGGCTCTTAATGGGTGGGGTATAAACACATAGCGACTCTAAAACCAAATTTATTACAATAGAAACACGAACTGTACTCAAAAATTTGCATAGCATCAAAAGCAACGATAATTTATTGACATTTGTTTGCTTGCCTCGCTTGGTACATATCTACAGTTTTATCTGTTTCTCATTTGTATCCTCAAAGTAATCGATGCACTTTAATTAATTTATTTCACGTGAAAAAATGAGAAATATACCCCTATCACAAAATTCATAAATTTTTAAACGTGTTAGAGACTTAAAATTTCGGTAATTTTTGGGCCTGTACCTTCAAAATGATCTAAGATAAATGAAATTGTCATATGAAAAAATAATGCACAATCCTAGTATAAAAAATCGATAGTTAAATTTTCAAGTGTTGCTATTTTGTAAATTATCGATTTTTTTCTTTCATTTTAATACACCTACCATAACCAAATTCATCTGAATTAACGTTCTTCCCTTTTCTACTACGTTCTAGAGTACGTAAAATGATCGAATGTAATTATTTTACTTTAAAACAATTTCTACATATTTTCTAAAGGTCGATAAATATATGTGACGTATTTGATAAAAAAAATTATCAAAAGAACCTAAAAATGTGTTTTGCAGTAGAATATTGCCTCAAGTTACGGTCGTTACAACATTATGATCGCTGTGTCGCTTAGAATTACTTATAATCCTGTTTTAGGGTAGAATCGTTGTCGAAAAATTAGAATTCTGTATCGAGTTCGAGTGAATTTAGTCGCGTTGATCGCGTCGTATTATGAGAAGCACTGCTACATACATATGATGCCATCTTGCCACTATGGGCAACGATGTCGCTGCAAGCTAAACGAAACTATTTTGTAGGTAGAACATAATCGATGATTAGAGAATGCACTTTGGAAAATGGATCTTTCATTTCCAACAGCAGTGATTTTCGTTTCCAAGAAACGATACGGGCTTTGGCGAAGTACCGGAAATTCAATAAACGCTGGTAAAAAGGAAGTTTTCCAAGTGTCCCAGCATTAACAGCGACCAGCAGCTGTTCGCCCAACTGAGCGTTCCCCCACCCACGATTACTATTCACTGCCGAACCAACGGATTCGCGGGCCCCTCGTCACGCATTTTGGTCGTCGATCATCGTACAAATCCGTCTTATATACGCGTCCATAAAAATAACAACGCTTTGTTAAATTGCGAAACATCGAAGTTACGCGGTTTGACGTTAATAGAACTATTCCATCGCGTCTAACCGAGCCGAAGGACGAAGTAAAAATACAAATCACCTGAAACGCGTACGCGATTCTCTTCGTTTTTTTGTTTCTACGATTAGCAGGAATGTTTCGACAGCGCACGGGAAGATTTTGCGACTCTGCGTGACCGCGGATTCCTCTCGATAATATTTATTATTGCGGTAGCCCCGTGATCTCGGGGGGTGTAACGATATCTATATCATGCACAATATAAATAACAGTAGTTAGGTGTTACATTATCATCGCGCTACATATTTCATACGAGAGCCTCGCACCGCCAGCTCCAAGACACCGAGACCTGCATCGATTTTCCACTTCCTGCATTTCCTACGATTTCGCGGTTCTTACCCTAACCCCGGGTACCATTTGCAATATCATCGCGACCCTGATGACCACGCTTTCCTTTCGGATCGATCTAAGCGAAGAAAAAGACAATCGACAAATGCACCAACTTCTCGACTTAATACAATTACCACTTTTACGACTTTGACAATCAGCTGTTCGCAGCTTATTATATTTTATATATTTGTATTCATAGTTTCTTATAATAATATTTCTAGGTCCTTTCCGGTCGAAAAACAGTTAGCAAGGGTTTATTTCATAGGGTTGAAACTCTTAGGGAAATCGCTGGCGGCGAGCCACAGTCTTCACGTTCGACCATCAAAGTGTTAAGCACGATACAATATACTATTTCCTGTTGAGCGTCGTTAGGGCAACGAGTTGTAAAATCGTCCGATGCTCGGTAGTGTACTGGCGCGTCTACACTTTCTCTATCACAACTTAATTTTATAGAGCCTCGCTGAAAAGAAATTAAATTACGTTCGTTAAGATGAGCTGTAAGGTCTATTCAAACTATTGCAAAATATGGTAGATTGACAATTATGTCGTAATTTGATTTAAACGAAGACGGAACCTACCCTTTTTGGGCGCTAGCGTAACTGTAACTGTTTTTTCTTCGCGAAGGATCGGTTGGTGCTGGAGGGGACAGTAGAATTTAGGGAGTGAAAACTATGAGAGAAAGTCGGTGTTGTAAGAAAATTCCTGAACTTCGCGAGCCTTCGAGTGGCTGCTATGGGGGAGGTTTATGGCGTTGCAGGTCTCACACGGCTATAAAAGACGATTTTTATATTAATAATTTACAAACGTCTTCAGGCAATTGCATTTTCAATTTCATCGTAGAGAGTGAAATATCTCTACGATGATACGAATAATGTAAATAATATTATATAATAATATATATTCGCTTTGTTGGATTTAAAGCTGGATTTAGCTTACGCCATATTATATGTCGTTCATCCCAAGCAGATCTGTTAAATTTAGACTCATCAACAAAAGTGACATCATCCAAACATTGTAACTTCTTTAAACAATCTCCAAACTGTCTGTTACCTCTATCCCCGCAATCTTCTTCAAATTCTGCTGTTACTTTCTTTCAGTTTTATCGGAAGCGTATTTCTTTTAAATTAAGCATAGCAGCGATTTGGCAATACTTGTTTTCTTCCTGATGAAAGCTTACTTATTTTTGTAACACATAAATTTCATGTTTATTATTATGCAAGTGTATTAAGATAATTTAAAAATGTTTACCCAATTGCAAAAACAATAAAGTCGTTCGATTTATAAATAACAAAGATATGGAGGTTTAAAGTTAAGCACAGCGTCCCGAATATTTTTGCGATTTACTGTATTTATTGTTTTAATAGCGAGTACTTTGGTGAGCCAGTGTAGATCGATGCGAGAAGGGGCACCGGGGAGTCACACGATGAATACGTTCCTGATATCGCTTTAAAAGCCCTTCCCGCAGCTCGTCCCCCACCATCTCCCCCGTACCTCTGCTCTCGCCCCTCACGACGGCTCGGCTACCCAGCAAGACAGTTGAAATCAGCTGACGACTATTACTGCGGGCAGTTGCTACCACGGCTCCTCACACGCAACAGTGTTCAGGCGAGTGAATCCTTTTCTTTATACACACTTGTTCCTCCTCTTTTTTTTACTTTCTGTCACTCTTTCGTTCCTCTTCCGCGTACACCTCTTCTGTTTCCACCGTGTCTCGAAAGAGGGGTCAACGATATCCTGTGGCATCGCGCGTACCCAATATACACGACACAACAATCATCGTTTGTCAGTGGAGATAAAAGTCGTACGATCGACTGTGCGCGTAAGTGTGTGTCTCGTTCCACATCTCTATTATTCTTTCTACCTGGCCCCCATCTACGATTAACCGTGAGTGTGAACGAAGAAGAAAGAGGATACGTCGCAAGGAACGAAGTACGATTGAGAATGCGTCCGAGTCTGCTTCGGGAGTGTATGTGAGTGACTGAATCGGAACTGCTACGAGATGCAGTGTGCGGGTCTTTCGCTCGACTACGTTACGAATGCGTCGACGGTGAGCTGCTCGATGCTGCCTGTCTTCGTACCTCGGTCCTCTTTTGAGAGGAGACGAGGGAGGGAGCAAACGCGTTCGAATTCGAATTTGAGATCAAGGTCGTTGTCACAGGCAGCTCGCGTGTGTACACGGAACTTGGCTTTTTCGTGCGGACTCTGCGCGTCGGTACACACAAAAATTCGTTGGGCAGCGCACGGTGCTTAGATACGGGTGGATCGTCCAGAGAACTCTCCTTGTACACTGTGTCCATTGGCACCGCCTACAATCGTCTTTGTAGGTCTCCCCGCGAATGGCCGTAAGAAATACGGCCAGTCGTTGACGCGAACCAAACGAACCGTCGAACGTAATTGTTTTGGACTGGCGTGCCAGCAGGGGGACGACGGTCGACGAATTTTACCGACGGAGTCATGGAGCGCTCGCGTTTGTGAAAGTGATATTAGGAAGACAACAGCAGAGCGTCCTTGTAACGCGGTCAGGATCGAAGTACGAAGAGAGAGCCCTTGGGTTTTGTGTGTATGACGGATAGAGCAATGGATGGCAGCGAGAGAGTGAGAGAGAGTGAGTGAAAGAGAGAGAATGACATATAGTAGTGGGGAATTCGATCGAAACAATGCAGTACAGGAGCCCGCTTTGGTAACCGCTTGATCGACGCGCACGGATTGTTAGAAGTGCAAGGGCAATGGCAGCGGCGTATGTCATTCGATGCGTCATCTTTCACTGTCGCTCCACGACGCTCTATTTACGACGAGCGCCAAGGAACAACGTTTGCCTGGACGTTTTCTCGTCGAACGTCAATTGTGCAATGTCGCTAATTCGCGAATGGTGTGAGAGCCAATTGCTTCTATTCTCGTCCCGATACATCCTTTTATCCGTGGATCGAACGAACTACGGTCAGTGATGGGATTTGAAGCACCTCAAATCGATTCGAATTTACATATATGTATAGAGTGTTAGACACAAGTATAGCATAGTACGCTATTTACGAACATTCACAACCATTGGAACAATTGTTTATACAACTTGTTCTTTCCATGTTTTTAGTATGTTTACTATCTTGTTGTGCAAATTCGAACCCTTTTGAAAGTTGAGATTCGAACAGTCCATCACTAGGTACAGTAGAACTCTATTTATACGAACCCAACTGCAGCGCGAGCAGTTCGTATAATAGGTGTCCAGCAGTGGTTGTTGCAATAGTCTCCCTAGGTTCATTCTGAGGGGTGAAACCTCTAATTTTATAAATTCTAACGATTCTAGATGTTCAGGGACGAATTCGAAGCGGATTTTTACCGAGGATTTAAACGATTCTGATACCAAAAATGTATTATTAATAAATTGAGTTGGGCATAAAAACAAATTTATAATTTCTTTTGTGTTTACAATCTTCCGTTATTCGGATATATGTTTAATCGGTGTGTACATTTGGAAATCATTAACCCTCGATAGCCTGAGTTCATCCTCGGTAAGATTTGATTTGCATGCAGGGCCCTCGTGAAGGATCCGTTACAAATTCGCCCCTGAACGGACCACCGTTCGCGAGTGGGCCGTGTGTTTACTGCTACCTAAACAGTTGTGATTCGTTTCGTTGGTCCTGACTATAGTCTTTCTCTTCTTCGATCTTCCACGATTCGTCCAACGATTCTGTTTACTCGAACGGTAGCAAACGAACCAGGGAAAACTACTGTCAGAGAGAGGAGTAGGAGTATCACGCTGATGGCTCTTACCCCGTTTCGCGTTCAACTATCTTCCTCTTCTTTGTTCCGCGAGTATCAACGACACTGCGACTCGATTGGTAGGAATATCGCTCAAGGGGGTATTATACATATATAGATATACAATATCCAGTCGAAAGTATACGCGAAATTTTCTATACAATTTCTTTTGGAAAGCTGCGTAAAATTTCTAATTCCATATATTATAAATAAGTTCTTTTAGGGTAACCGGGAAGGTTTGAAGTTTGGCGGAGCTTCTATTTTGGCCTCCATCGATCAGCCGCCGTATTATTAGAAACCCTGCAAACTTGTATAGAAATTTCATCATCGTCGTCATCCCGCGGTTCGGTTCTGTTCGGTCCCGAACAAACTGGTTTTAGTAATTTCACCGTTCTATCTCTCGCATTTTTCTCCGTTTTAGTTGGGAACACATTGACCCTGTTAATCGCTTCTCCACAAATTTCGTTCATCGTCATCTCGACGTAGCCAGATGCCAATGCTCGTCGCTCGTTGTTATGCAAACTAACCGCTCGCGAGGTTACATAATTTGCGAGATAAAAACGGAAATGTTTCATTTGGCACGCATTCGCGCCACTGTGGGCAATTGGATTCATTGATTCCGCGTGTATTCGGCAGACAGATTTCTCGAAAAGTCGGAATTCCAATTCTAGACAAACAAAATTATTTCAGAATGATTTATAATATTATTTATATTATAATTTTTTAATGCTAAAATGTGAGATTATCGGCAAGAGAATTTGACAAAATAGTATTTGAAATGGTACAAGTTCTCGCTTGGTCGCTTCTTTAAACTAGGATGCTTGTTTACAGTCAGTCGTAATATCAGAAAGGCGAGCTACAATTTCAGCGATGAAATCAGCGGAGTCTCGTGACGCAACGATAAGGTCTACGGTAACCAACGTGATTAGGTTGATTATGATTCACGAGGAAAGAGTGAAACCGAAACTCGCGTGTATCGGTTTGATAGCAGTCGTTACACGTGCGATATGCGCTTGAAAAGAAAACAAGATAACAGTGTGTTTCCATCGAACGACCGAAGGAACAATACCCGTGCAAGAACAGCAATTAATAGCGAAGTAACGGACGATATCGTCATCGCTCTTTTTAGACAGACGCAGTCTAGAACGTTGCGTTTTCCGTTGCCAAAACTGCTCTACGTTTTCGCTTCCTATCGTTATATGCTTAGAGCATCGATTTAACGTACACACCACACACACACGCGTCGCATACATACATGTAAACACGCCAATTCTCGCGAGAAATCATCGTCATACACGCTACTGTGTCTTTACGACTTATCCATCCCAACCATTGGCGCTCCTATCAACGTTTCAGCTTTCACACACACGTGCTGACATAGTAGCAGACTCTCCATACTTATACTATTTACATACGTTTCAAATTTCGAATATACATACAAAAATCCGGTGTACTCATTTTGCTTTGTGCTATTCATCGTTGCGTTTTGTTACTTTTTTTTTAGCAAAATTCTAGTAGCTACGCCATTTCATTCTCCGTTCCACTCTCTCTTAACGTCGTTGTCGTTATTTAACGATGAATTACGACTGTTCATTTTCAAATTAGAGAGACCCGTTATAAGGTAGTTCGGAAGCACCATTGTTAATTTCTTTGCGTTCCAAACCAACACGCTTCAAGGATTCGTATCTTTAAAGGAGACGCGTAAAAACCAAACCGTTGTCCATTAACATAATTACGCTGAGAGACGCTTAGCATAATTAAATATCGGCGGGACGACCTAACAGCGCCCGGTGCTGTGTTACATATACCCGGCGACTACGCAATTAATGGCACGGGATCGCGCGATGCGCGTAAACGCGAGGCGAAAAGAAAAGTCAAGCGAGTTATATGGCAACGAGGTATTTATACTCGCGTTAAAGAACGCGAGCTTCGGATACGTAATTCGCGCGCCGCTTGTGCATCGTTGGCAAAAAACGCTGACGTACTCGCGGACAAAACTGACCCAATTCGCTGATAAACAAACATTTCCCACGCAGGGGAAACAATTCAAATTTAGAACAGTGTAATAATTGGATTAAAATTATTCTTAATTTTTTTCGTAAAGAATTAAAAATTCTATACTAGATTTTTAGGGGCACGAAGCTCCCTTAAACTAGAAAATATTTTTTTAATCCATTTTTTATTATCGTTCGTTAAATAGTAATTAATCCTATCCATTATAGAGATCTTCTTAAAGCTGGTTGGTTTCCACTAGTGCTGAATCTATTTTAAACAATAAATATGGATAATTTAAAGAACTATAGCAGGAAGACTACTATTTAGTAAAAGATAATAATAAATGAACTAAAAATATATCGGGTCTAGTACAATAGATCTTTTAATTCTTTAACGAAAAAGCTTTAAATTCAGTTTTATATTTTCGAGAACTAGGAAAACTAGTGTATGCGATTTACCGTTTCAATCATTATCCACGCTCAACTGTTTGTTTGTTCAGGTTTAAATTTAATCCTGTGTGCTTGTTATGGTAACCCAACATTAACAATTCATTACAATAATATTTGGTTTATAATGTCATTATAGAATGTTGTTTACAAAAACAGTCGATAGTGCATCGACTTAAATTTAAAAACATTAATCAAATTTCAATTTCAAATAATTTATTCGATTAGAAATATTGAATCATTTTAAGAGTTGAATTTTTGAAATGTTTGTTAGCTGTTTCCTCGAGCTTTTCAGACCCCGGAAGTATTATTGAGACTTCAGAAGATTATTCAAATGTTGGATACCGTCCAATTGTTCCAAATATTGCAACTCAACGCTTCGACTGCCACGTTATATTGTACACGGCTCTCAGGACTTTTCACAATTAAAGAAAACTCAAGTTGAGACGTTGAAAAAAAATAAATTTAAATAGTATTTAACGAAAAGTTTTGCAAAACTTTGTCAGTGAACGTGTCGATAATGCTTATTGCGGATTATTTAGAAGTTGACGCGTAGAAGAAATGACGAATCGCGGGCATCGGTGTCACGTTTGTAATGAATTCCACGGTATGGTGTTCTCACACGTTTATCGATTGTGCAACGTTCGTAAAGTAATTGCAAGATGATATACATGCAATTAACTCGTGATCCTCGACGGAGAACCAACACAAACGCCGATTCGGTTGGTCGTCGCGCGCTCGAGGCTTCGAAACCGACACTGCCAGAGTTCTTGACGCGATTCAAAGTCTGGTGCGTCTGCCGACGCGCAACGATCTTGAAATAATTATAACATGGTGACCATGGACCCGATAGCAGGCGCTTTGCATTTTCCGTAACGCGCGCTAATGCGATTTGCGCGACTAGACCCACGCTAGTGAATTTACATTAAATTTAAATTCGATACCGACCGTTAGAGTCATCAAAAATTTCTAACCCAGAGAAGTCTTTTGTATTAAGTCGTCTCATTCTTCAGTTCTCCGGAACTTGAAACTAACTGGATCGCATAATTAGCAAAAGACACGATGTTCAGTCGTTTGCATTTTTTTCTCGAATATTCTTAATCATATTCATATTTTTGTATTCCCTGTTAAAAAATGTGAAATATTTCAAAATGAGGGATGAAATCGTGCAATTATTAGATCGTTCCACAAGTTTGGTTAGATTTGCCAAACGTGCCCTCGAACGCCATCTTGTGAAAGCACGTAACAAGACAAAATGTATTCATTTTTAAATATTTAATTAAAAATTTCATTATAGTTTAAAATATTGCTTCAAGTTGTAGTACAAAACGAACATATGGGATGATCTAATATTTCGAATATTGTTTTATAACTGGAATACTCCCTTAACTCGTGCTTGGTCAAGAATCGTTTTACGTCTTTTCAACCGAAGGTAGCTTCTAAATGGCGATCCTCATTGTTTGGACGGTTCCCCGTCGACTGAAAAGAGTTAGTGCGCTGACGCATGACTTTTAATCTTGAACGTAGAATGAATGGATTCACGATCGATTTATTTTAATCCTAACCGACTATAGATGTATGTTGTTCTTCGAGCATAACAAAGTTACAACGAAGCGTGCATATTTGTTTAACAGCACCGTTCCAAATCCTCTCTCTCCAAATCCCTTCTTTGGGATCACTTATCTGACTCACTTATCCTGAAAAAAAAAGATTTCTATAAACAGACATCTCCGAATTCTTTGATACGTCGAGACCCGTCGAGGTTTCCGTTATAATATTTTATTTAATCCCGACGATTCGTTGAGATTACAGGCGCTGAAGAGCAAGACGGTCAATATGCTGGGCAGGCTGGTAAACTATTTCGTCGGAGGTGTTATCTCAGGGGCGCAAGATGCACAGGAAGAGTCCAATAACGAAGTAGCAGTAATGCCGAGGCTCAGTCAGGTGGAGGTTGAGGGCGATGGCTGGATCCTCATTGACCGTATTGGTACGTCTGGCAGGAACGCCCTTTATCAAAGGAGCGTTGCTCAAGTAATCCGACAAAGTACCTTCACCCTTTGCTTATGTGACTGCTTCTAACGTTGGGGAGGCGTGTACTGAAACGTGTCTCTCTTGCTCGAGACGTAATATAACATAACAAAAACATTTACTGTAACTGACAGCAATACGCTATATTTAACTTTAGAATATCAGTTTATCGAACATATAAATATATACAAATGAAGCGCGTAAACAACAGGTGGAAAAATAATCATTAACAACGCCACGCTCGTACTTACCGGAATCATCGTTCAGAGCTAACTAACCTATAATTTAACTAAAGTGTATGCATCAATTCATAGAGCGCGCTCATGTCGATCATCCATTAACGGTAACAGACCCCGGTAGAAGGTTTAAACCGAAGAAAGTACCAGCAAAAAGGTTATCATATTTTGCATTATGGGCACAATGGGTCATTTTCGAGGTATTTTGATTTAAAAATGGACGTCGTGTGACCCTGGTCTTAGTTGTATACCAGGTTAGCATCGAACCTGATCTGTTTATGATCTGCAGTTGAGGGCGCGACGACGCTGGAGGAATCGTGGTACGTAACGCCACCTGCATGTTTCACACGGGCGGGACCCGTAAACGTGGAAACATCTCCGTTGGAGAACCTGCTCATCGAACATCCCAGTATGTCCGTATACCGAGCCACAGCGTTCCCGATCGCCCCTGACACTCCACCACCCACCCCGGACGCGCCGGAGGATCGAGACGCGGAGGAAGACGTTTTACCTTCCGTCGTATCCGGCGCGCAAGCGGCACTCTCGGCGGAACGCAGTCAGCTGACAAGACCCGTGAACAATCGAGAAGTTCGCAGGCCCTCCATTCGCGACGGAAGACCCACCGTCAGTCGTGCCCGCACCGAGAAGAGGACAGCTCAGAGTCGGTCGGCGCAAAAGGTGCTTGTCTCTCTTCCATTTGCAGCGTCAGCACTTATTAGTAGACTGCGTATCTTTATGCAAATTCTAGTGATAGAATCAATGAAACGGGAGCTTTGTAGAGGGTTGCGTGTTCTGCAAGTAAAGCGTTATATAACAACAAGTCTATAAATGCTTTGTTGAAAAGTTATGACAGAAATAGGAAATTTGTGAAATTTGATGTACTCTTCTATTAGGAAACATTTCAAATGAATGTCTGTATACTCGCGATTAGACTTTTGGCATTTTGAACACTCTAATTCGTTCATGAGACATAATGAAACTAAAATTGCGTTCGTGTACGACTTCAACGTTAGAAAAACGTTATTTTTACTATAACAATTAGGGTCCTTGGTTACCAACTTATAAGATGATAACTAGACTGTGGACCTAGACCTAAGCTTAAAATATTTCCTATATTCTTGCATGTTAAATGCATTCTATAGTTTTCTGAGAATTATAAATTCCCCATAAATGCTCAAACATCCGTCTAGTGATTATAAACACAATGTCATGACTTATTTTGTGAAAAATGAAGTGTGAACAAGAGAATAACAACACATGTATAGGTTGTAAGGTCCATATATTCGAATAACTGTAATATATGATTAAAATTTATGCAGGTCCTCGAGAAGAGGTCTACCCAATCGTGGAAACGGGGCCATTTGGAGAGGAGCAATAAGCTGACCGAGGTGTTTAGCGTAAAAGGCAGACGACCCCGTCGCCAAGACCGTTTGCGCGTCCAGAACAGTGGCGCGAACAACAACCGGAAATGCTAGTCATTCTATCTCGGGCCAAGGTGTACTCAAGTACCTTCTTCCTAAGGCAAACAAAAAAATAAACACACGCAAGAAAGCAAAAGAAAAGGGAAAAAAGCAAAAAAAAGTGATGAAATAACGACGACGTGAACTAAGTTAATCCCTATCGCGTTCTTGATCGTCGTCGTCGCGTGTCGCAACGACGCGGCGTATCACGTATATACACACATACACATACTAATAATCGCGCGAAAGTCACGTGGAAATTATACGTAAACTAGGAGCGATGAAATGGGATTCGACGGAATTTAATGGCGTGTCGGTGTCCTCCGCGGTCTCATCGCGCGATAATGGTTCTGTAATGTATTTTTATTTACTTGACCGGAGCTAAACGACGACTCTCTCGATCCTCGTTCGTGCAAAGGACGCGATAAGGACCTTGCGTAATTCGCAGGTCGTACCAAAGCGCGGATGACATCCGACGTCTCTTGAAACTTGGCACGGGCATCCGCGATCTATTTACGGATCGAGAAGAGGGATGGTAGAAGCCTAACTCTTGTTATCTGTTCGAGGTAAGGTAGTTGACCCAGTAGTCGATCAGTGCCTAGTAGTTGATCGGTTCCATAAATAGTACAATTTTAAAACGTTTAGTTATATATTTTTATATAATTTTTATAGCGTGATTAAATTTCTTTTACTGTATTCCGACCAGTGTCAGTGACGAACAATACTGGCCTAATAGTGGTAGCCATTCCTCAGGTACTCAAACACGCGAATAATTTCAAATGTTTGGCCGTATGGGATGTAAATTTAACATAGAACGATCTGTTTAATAATCAGATGTTTCTCACCAATAAAAACCTTTAAAAACTGACAAAAGAATTACTCTTTGCAAATATAAAATATTCCTCAGCGTTTGGTATGAATGACCGCAGGGTATTTTAAGTTTTATATGTTAAATAAAAGTGTTTTTTCAAATTTTGTCAATCTGCACGAGTAAGTTTATTTATTTCATTGCTTAACGTAAAATGGCGATCGATTACTGAGGACCTCTGATCTTATTAGAAATCAATTTTCGAACGTACTTTTTAGTGTCATTAATTTAAGTAATGCGTAAATTTACTGGGTCTGCTACCTTACCACGGGGGGGAAAAAGAAGAAATGAAGCCACGTAGCTAATTTGACCGCGATGAGATTCGGTAGGGTAATCCGGAAGCGCTTAGGGACGTCTATGGTATTCTCTTTAATCGCGTGTATATTTTTAGTCTATTTAGTATGGGCAAAATGTGTTTCTACTCGTACTCGTTAACGTTAGTTTTATTTAAAACGTGTACTTCCCCCCCAACTCACCCGTAGCGGACAGAACTTAGCGTAGACTTGGAATCCGTTTTGCTCGTCTGACGCGTTACCGGTCAGACGAACGAGCCAATCGCAGCACTGACCACGCCCACGCTTTCGGATCGTTACGTTTTTAGTTTTGCGACGCCAAAAGAAAGAGAGCCTTTTCGAGTTTGGTTCGCTGAATAGACGAGAATTGTCAGAGAAACACGGAGTAACGCTGGCCAAAAAAGAAATTCACATCGGGACCACGCCTTTTGGGTTCGCGTTTCAATTAATTCGCGCTGGAATTTCGCGATCATAGAGGGAGGGGTTAACCGGCGAATCACGAGGCTGCTAGGTGAGACGGGCCACCAGATGGCGCGCTGGCCATCCATTTGTTATCGCCCGTAGTCTTTGGAAACTCATTAGTAGATGTTACGTTACTAGAGAAAGGAACCGGTTCGAACCGTGCGCGCGATCGACGCTCCACGTGATCTTCTTTCTCGAAACTAGCACCGTCTGTACGATAAGTCCAAAAAGGGGGAAAAAATATAAAAAAAAGTAAAGTAATAAAAATAAACGAAAGGTCAGTCAGGGTGTAGACTTTAAGCAATAAACACTCGCAATTATTAGAATTTTTAGACCTCACGGCTTCTTTAAATTCCTTCTTGTTGAAAATTTCTCCTCTTGTAACCCATTGCCGTACGATGACGGGTCTGATCGTCGTAAGTTTCGTAGATTCGTTATTTTTTTCCGAGCACTGCATGCACGAACAGATGTAAACAGAATCAATTAATCATACGTCGAGGGGTTAAAGAAGTCATAATGCTGTAGTAGTATCTCACGGTTGAAATCGTTAAGTTTCCAAATTGTTCGCAATGTTTTAGGCTTTGCATTATCGTGGAATAGACTACATTGACCAGTATGGTCAACTTTAACCCAAAAGTTTCGTATAAATTTCAGATTGAGTCTCGAGAAAGCTACGGTCGTGTGTTTGTCCTTTTTTTTATGCGACAATATTATTAATTTGTGATTGTTTCGAGACTTTGATTTAAAAATCTCCGAATTATATGGACTTTTTAGCGTAACCCCGCGATTGAATTCCATTTAGATTTATAGCTAAGGGATTAGTACGTTTTTCTAAGTTTCCTGTCGAGCTTTCTTCTCGTTGCGAGATACGGTGTTTCCCCGATGAGTCTTACGTCGAGACGCATACGTGGAACGAAAATAATTTTCTTCCACGACGAGTTTCAATCGACAGTGTTTGTTGTGTGTTCGTAGATGCTATCAGCGTAGTCCGGGTCATTGTTGTTTGCGTGCAGCAAATTGCCTGCGATGTTGTCACTATTGTGTACTATATAGGGCAAGGAAACCTCTGCCTTCGCTGGCCGTTTGTATTTTACACAAGCAGTGCCTCAGCACGCCTGCCGATAGTACGATTTTGTTATTAATAGTTTGTAACCGACGGTTCTGTATTCACTAAACGCACTCGTGCACATATAGTTTTACACAATTTCGAGGTTATGAATTCGCAGTGCTCGTCGAGGAACGCTGTTGTCGTTGCTGTGTGTCTCGAGAGCGACTCATTGGACGCTACTATTGATTAATATTAAATCTAGCATTAAGTAGGATATCGTTTTAAACGCATCAAAGAAAGAAACACCAGGTTTCGGTACGTCAACGCGAATCACAAAGATTACAGACGACGTTTACGTAGCACGAAAGTAACGAAGAAGCTCGACGAGAACGATCTCGTTCGGGTACCGAAGAATCATTTCCGCGTGTGTGCTTCGATGAAATATATGTATATAGGGTACATGTATGTACGTCGACCGAACGTGGGCAGGTAGTCCGGGCCCCTTGGAATTTAAGGTGAGACAGGGCCGTAACAAGATTCCAAACGGGAGAATAGATCTCTAAATACATAGTTGACGCGCGTTGTAGCGCGTCGAAATCTCAAAACATTCGCGAATGCGTGAAGAAAACTTATAATGCAAATTGTCCACTTGGCCGATTAATAGGTTGATCCGTCGATACGCCGCCATTTCGTATCGGGATACGCGTCCTTGCCAGTGTGGGAGGATCCGTGCAACGTTCGAGCTCCTCACCCTTTCGCCCCTTGATAATACTGGGGTAATATAATACCTTATTAAATATTTAAAAACATATTTGAAGTTGTCATTTTACCTATCTGATCCAGGTAAAAGTGAAATATGCGTTTCTTTTAACTTTTTTGAGCAATTTTTTTCAATTAAACTGTGACACTATCTGCAGTAAAATTTACAGGGTTTATTTATACACATTTCAGTGATATTTTCAAATTTTTTTGGCGAAAAATAGGTAAAATTAGTGGCACTTCAAACATAGTCAAAGTCAAATGAAACGTAATATAAATGATTTTTAGACTGTATATTTCCTTCCCAGATAATTTCATCAAACGAGGACAATTTCTTATACAGGGTGTTCGGCCACCTCTGGGAAAAATTTTAATGGAAGATTCTCGAGGCCCAATTAAAACGAAAATCAAGAATATAAAATTTGTTGATGGAGGCTTCGTTATAATTTTTTTCTCAAAAATGCGCAGGATTTCGGGGGTATGTCTATTCACCAAAAATGATTGTATTCGACCCCAGAACCTAGAAATAATTTTTTTAGAACGATTTGAAAATTTTTTTTTTCGTCGAAAAATTTAGGCACCTACCCCCTGTCGATTTTTCTTAGAAATTCGTTTTTCATTTTTAATAATTTTGTTTGACGCCCCACAGAAAAGTTGTCTAATACTTTTTTGTAGGTACCCATGAGCTCTACTTCAGAAAAAAGTTTCATTGAAATATATTCGCTATTGTGGGAGTTATGGCTGTTTGAAAATTGGATCATTTTCAGGGGGTTTTTCTCATTTTTCGGGGTCAAAGATCAACTTTTCGAATATTTTTGGAATTTCTACATATTTTACACTAAAATACGCGTCGTTTGGCTTTTTAAACATTAAAATCGTCCAATCCGTTCAGGAGTTATGACGTTTTAAAGATTTGCATGAAATTTCGGGGAACCATTTCAGGCCTCAGATTATATTTTCGGTAATGAATTTTTTTCTCGAAAGTGCGTAGGATTTCGGGGGTATGTCTAATGACCAAAAATGATTGTATTCGACCCCCGCAACTAAAAATAATTTTTTTAGAACGATTTGAAATTTTTTAATTTTGCCGAAAAATTTGACCTCCTTTCTGAATTTTTTTCTCGAAAATGGATAGGATTTTGGGGGTATGTCTATTTACCAAAAATGATTGTAATCGATCTCCGCAACCAAAAATAATTTTTTCAGAATGATTTGAAATTTTTTAATTTAATTTTTAGTAACTTTTTAACGAAGCCTCAGTCAAGGAATTGATATTCTTGATTTTCGTCTTATTTTGGCCTCTAGAATCTCCCATTAAAATTGTTCTCAGAGATGGCGAACACTCTGTATAATACTAACAATAATTTATGAATATGTTTCAGGTGAAAGCAGACGCGACAGAATATTATCTCCAAGATGAATACAAGTGTATTTCATATTTTATCTTTAGAAGAGTGTCGTCGGTGGATTTGCATTTGGATAACAAATAATTAAAAATAGCCCGAACTAGGTCATATTTGGACTCATTTTCATCGGTAAAATTTCAGCGATTCGTTTATGATATTCTCGTAAAGGAACAATGGAAAATATAAACATTGTTATTCTGCACTGATTTTGGCCTATCTACAATAGTTCACTCAGTTAGTTAGCTACAATTATTCAGTCGAAATTTATCTCTAATTTTGTGGACGAGTATATTCAAATAGAATCCAAACCTGGCAAATAATTATCATTTTTGGGTATTATATATGTTTCTATTTTTCCTCCAAGGCTCCTTTTACATATAGTTTATAACTTTTTTGAAGGTTTAAATTTTTTCCACTTTTAAAAAAAATTGTTTTCAATAACTCGACCTGAACCAGCTGTTTTGCAGTAAAATCGTGGGTTCTTACACGTCGCTACAATTTCATTGCCGCGAATCGGTCATGCTAGCACAACGAATTCGTTCGAAACAGCGGAAAGGGGCTCGCGTAGAAAAGAACCGTGAACAATTCAATGACTTCGAGCGATTTCTCGTGTTTCGTCGCGCTAATTTTGCGCAATAAATTTGCAATGAAAGTTTCTTTTGTTATTCAGATCGATTTTCGACGTTTAATTGGTCAGGTAGCCGCTGAGCTCGTCGTCGGATCTCTTAAAATCCGCGATGTAGCTGCAACTGTGAACCGAGTGTGGCGTTCTATCCTTCGGGCTGAGGATCGAGTGCAGGTTGCTGTCGCAATTCAGGTTCAGTGACACTTCCCTCATGATGTCCGTGGAGCGATTTACTTCGTAGTCCACGTCGAAATCTCTGCCTTTGCGATTCTTTAGGAACAACAGTTCTAGACTGCAAATCACGCTGACGAGCTCTTCTTCGAGTTGTGGGTCGCACGAAAACGAAACCATACCAGGCTCGCAGCCTGGAGCCCCTGTTGAGTTGATTTCTTTTTTATTGCACCACTAAATTTACTAAAGATAGTGGTTCTCACTCAGAAAACTGTAACGTTGTCGGTACGTCAGTAAGTAGAGTGTCTCAGGCTGAGTGAGAACCACTATCCGGGCGCACGCAGATTGCCTATCTGCAGGCGCGACTTTGAATGTTAATAACTCCTTAACGAAGCCTCAATCAACAAATTGGTATTCTTGATTTTCGTCTTATTTTGGTTTCTAGAATCTCCCATTAAAGTTTTAGCGTAGACAACAACTTTAGAAATGAAATGAAAAGCAGGCATAGGGCTACCTTGAGTGTCTTGTACCGTTTCCCAACGGACCAAAGCTTCCTGCAGGGGTTTGTAAAGCTGTCTTCTGTTAGGGCAACACCAATTCCCTACTTTAGCGTCTAGCTGTATTCTATCTTCCCTGCATAGCTGGCTCCAGCTTAGAAACAGCTGCTTCAGTCGCGGAACTATCATAGAATCCCATCATAAGTACGCATCTATAGTCAGTTCAATCAAACGTGCATTACATGTGCAAACATCAACATTTTAAATGAGTCAAATTGGCTCAGTTCAAAATCTAGTGTTAATAGACTCGTCCACAAAATTAGATCACTAAATTTCAGAGATGCGAGAGCACCCTTTAAGTCGAAGTTACAGGTACTCAAAAAAATTAAAAAATACGTCATTGCAGTGTGTAGTTTCCACATTATCGTACCTTCGGGGATCAGGACGAATATCGTGTCGCATATCTGTTCGAAAATAGACTCTTCCATCAACTCATCGACGGTGTCTTCGTTGCTGACGGTAGTAGTAGATTTAGATTGCATCACGCATTTTCAACTGTGTGACAATCCCCGCCATTTTTTCTCCGAGTTAGAGAAAAAACACGACGAAAGAAAACAAACTCGTGACGTTCCACGGGTAACTTCTCGTGAATCTCCGACGTTTGTCACTTTAAATATTCGAAAATACTAGATTTGTCGTTCGATTGTAAAAAAAAAAAACATATAATACGTAGATAAAATCAAAAGTTCATGAAATTTTATGAAAACGAGGTTCCTGTCCATGATAAGTTGTATTCGACTTCTTTACCGACCGTGTCAACGAGAACTTCCGGTTATATGGATGCACGTTTCGTTTCGAGATACTTAAAATACGAAAAGAAGTTGTTTTTAAATCAAAAAAATACATCTGAACTATAGTTCCTGTCTGAGAGTGTACAGTGTGTAAAATAAAGTTTCTGAAGCTTCAAGAAATCCAAGATGGGCGACGAAGAGATAATGAGGCCCGAGCTCCAAGGAATCCTCGACGAATTTAAACGAATTCGAGATGTGCGGCAGACTGATTTTTAATACCGAGCTTAAAATGTTCGTAAGATGGTTATAATTTTGTGAAAATCAACAGGCATACATAGCTATGAAAGCTTACTGCGAAACCCAGGGACAGGTTTTGTCGATAGAGTACGAACGATCGCAGCGACTAAAAGAAAATTTGGAAAAACTGATGGAAACGTATCAGTTTCTCACGAATCGATACAAGGTCGACGTGGAGAAATGGCAAAAGGAGAAGGAAACTCTTTGTAAGACGGTCGAAGACCTAAAAGAACAGTGTGACCATTTACGTCTGATAGCCACCGACCGTAACAGCAGTGACCAACAAAGTAATAGACGATCGAACACATATTTCTTTCATTACATTTACTTTCCACGAAACTATTGTATCATCGATTATTTCTAAACGGTTTCTTAATACTAGATTTAGAATTAGGAATTATTGAAACCTATCATGTTGATAAGTACTTTTTTCTTTTAATTATTTTGTGCATTATTACATTTGTAACACAGCATTGAGAATGCAGGACGAGATTGAAGTTTTAAAAGCCAATTTGCTGCTACAGGAAGAGAAACACAATGAAGATGTTGCTTTGCTGAAGCAGCAACATTCTGATGAGATACAGAGATACAAGATGTTACTGAACTCCAAAGCTGCTGCTGTAATTCAATATTTATAATGATATTAATAAAGTAGAACAATACAGGGTTCCCCAATGGCTGTAGAATCCGATGCTCATTGTTTTATTTTAATGTATAAAAAGTTGTCCTTATTGGAAAACCCTGTTACATGTAATAAAATATAATTTTTATTTAATAGCTTCAAAATAAGAAAAAAGAACAACCAAACACGGCAAAGAAAACCAAGGAAAATATGCCTCCATTCTTTAGGTATTTTTTTTAAAAATAACAATTACTTTGATATTTAATTATAATATTGAACGATATATATTGTGAAGGTGGCCGGTATTGGACATTGAAAAGGTGAATGCCACTCCTATGGATATTGAGGAAGCAATTGGAAACTTTGGTAAAGGAAACAAGAAAAGGAAGTTATTTCATGAAAAAAGTGACACTCCAATTAACATTGTTTAAGGTATCTATTCTTTGTCAAGTTAGCAGACGAGTATAAAGTAATGTAATCACCCCTACTGTACATTTAAAACTAGTTAAACTATACCATTAGATGTAAATAATTTAGTTTCGCATAAAATTAGCTCCTAATTTCTCATCGTCAGTACATAAACGATTTACGATGCAGTTAAGTATCTGTACGGTGTTAAGCAAATAACGAGGAAGTTTTATTTTTACAATTCTTCTATTTCTTGTGCGTCGAGACGGATATCGATTAGATTATTTACTGATCTTGCGGTTCAGCGAGTTCCAACTGTTCGTATAATCGATCTTTAGGTGCCCATACGTGTTCAAGTCGAGATGCGGGGCTGGAATCTTTTGTATGTACTTTTCTTTCTCTACATCCGCCGCCATCGAATGATAATTTGGTTCAGAATATCGCTGCGGAACATCTGTAGAAATAATTTGTTTATAGGAAATAGAATAGAAATTATAATTTTTCGGTAGCGTTAGCTAATTGTTTAAATTTAGTATCATGTATTGAAGTTTACCCAATTCGACAGCATTCAATGGCGAGACACGAAGGTCAACGAACTCGGACCTTAAAAGAAACGATATTATTGATTAGTCGAGAAAATTAAGTAGATATTGTTTTAATATACCTGTGAAGTTCCCCCATCGATGTAGATCTACATCTGTGCTTGAATCTTCTATGATCCTCCATAAATTCATCGCCGTGTCTTATTTCTAAAAACAAAAACACGCGTTTTAAAGTAAATTTCTTGAACCACGTAGTACCGGAAGTTCCATGGTCAGCCAAGAGCATTCACTTCCTCATGGTTTATCGAACACTCGTTCATCGGTTCGCGTTATACAATGCACGCTTGAGTAATCCTCTAATTAATAGAAGTACAGTCGAGGTCTTCGCGTTTTAACAGGCTCGACTTTAATCTCTTAGTAGATTCAACGCCCATCCACGCCCTCAGTCTTTCGCATCGTAAACCTTGGATGGGTCGCGTTTACGATATGAAACGGGGACAAGAAAATTCTTATTGATGACTCGCACGGATTTCTTAATAGAAATACATCCAGGTAGGCGTTAGAGATTTTAGATTTAACTTTGAAAAATATAATAAAGCTTTAGAAACGTGGAAGACATGTCGTGACTGTTCTAACCTAAAATTTCAAGAGCAAGTGCACCCTATTTGATGGTGCAATTCCCACGTAGATGAAGAACCATTTTCCAAACAGATCCAGGTCAGTTCTTATATGACGATCGTGATTAGACTTGTTTAGAGATGTTTGAAACTAATATCTATTCATTTGAAAGAAAATTGTTAGACCATTTCCAAACAGATCTAGGTTAAGTCTTATATGACGATCATGATTAGATATTTTTGAAACAGGAATATTTATTCACTCGAAAGAAAATTGTTAGGCAGGAATTCAATTTATTCTATTTATCGGTGTCGAACGCTTTGTGCCGATGATTTACAGAAATTTCTTGGCACAGAACTTGTGGAGGAGATGCGTGAAAGCATCGCGAGTAAAACAGAAATTTCCAGGCGCGATTTAGAGCCGAAATTACGCTCTAGCCTGACAGTTATTTTCTCTCGCGGGCATTTGCAATTCAAATGACAGGTCGACGAAATGGTCGATGTCATTGAAAGAAATTTAAATTAAAAAGTAATGTTATTTCCGCGGTCGACGAGTCTACGCACGACTTTACGTTCGACAGAGAAAGTGGAGATGCTCGAAAGCCGCTGGAAATAATAATTACGCGTCGAACGTCAAATAGCGCGATGCATCGAGCCGTCCTCGCGACATAAGCGCGGTAGCATGATTCGTCACGGCGATAGAGACTTTCTAGGACACGATAGAAATCGGTCGAGTTATTGCAACGCATGATAAACGGACTATTACGACAGCCATTTCCAACGACAATTTTCCGCGAAATCGTTTCGTTCCCGTTCGTCATCGAGCGATTATTTTTATCGCCTTTTGCGACAGTTTTCTTGGCGATATAATCTCGTACACGATCCTAAACGAACATACAATCGAAAACCTTTACCGATACTTGACCAACGAATCGTCAGATCGATTGACATTAAAGTTTTTCATTTTTTTCGTACAGAATTAAAAGTTCTATTGCGCCAGACTTTTAGGACCATAAAGAGAGACGCTTAAACTATACAAAAATATTTTTAGATAGGAGTTAAGTCTTTTTCTTATACCAAAAAACAATTTATTCTTCAAGATACTACAGTTTTTTTAAATCTTCCATATTTTTTGTTTAAAATAGGTTCAGAACCGGTGGAAACCAACCAGTTTTAAGACAATTTTTCGTTTGTTGCGTTCTGATTTCTATGGTGGATGTTACAAGACTAAACTATTTAAGGAGAGGTAATAAAAAATGGACCAGAAGAATATTTTCGTATAGTTTAAGGATCTTTCTTCGTGTTCCTAATTTTTAGTTCCTAATTTTGTCGTCAGGGGAGTAGATTACATACATATAATCTTTAAATTGTACTGTTGTTTCGAAATAGGAAAGATTATTAATCTAGAATAGTTCAGCTATTGAAACGAAAATTGTACAAAGTATAAATATGGCGCCACCTTAAAAATCGACCCACCTTTGTCAGTGAACTGTTAACAAAGACCTCGATTCGATGCACTGTGAATACTGTCAGGGAAAGAGCAATTAATCTTACCAGAGAGAGGCGCGTAGACCGGAAACGGGGCGACGTAATCAGGCACCTCGTCCTCGTAGATCGGCTGGTGATAGTAGCAACTATTGTTCGTTGGCCTAGGTGGTCTACAATACAATTCTTCTACGAAAGCGGGTGCGTCGTAGCCCGGTTCTCTCGCCGAGGATGAATACCTGCAACCAGTGACGCATTATTCCTTCGTGAGGTCCAAAACAAAGGGACTCAGGGTCCCTATCTATCGAAAATAACAAACGAAGTATAGTTGTAGAATTTTTCCTCTTGCATAGCCTTCGTGAGGCCCAAAACAAAGACTCAGAGGCCCTCTCTATAGAATATAACAAGCGCAATATACTTTTAGGATTTTTTCTCTTGCAGATCCTTCGTGAGGCCCAAAACAAATGGGACTCAGGGGCCCTATTCATGGAAAATAACAATTTCCTCTTGTATACTCTGTCGATATCATTTGAAGCTTCCATATATCCACTATATGTACAGTACTTGAATAACATTTTATTAACAGAGTAGAAAATTACATAAACATTAGCTGTATCAGAGTAATGCAAAATTAACTAATTTCTTCGCGTCGGTTTCACCTAATTGCAATACATTAACAACAGTTTCCTCATCACGCAAACCGATTTACATGAATAATTAAACAGTCAATGTTACTTGTAATTCAACGCAGATAAGTTGCGTCGGTTTAACAACCGAATAGAATAAATAAAATATTATACAATCGACGAATGAAAGTAGATTTCCGACCCAAATGCTGGAACGGGTCCAAGCATGTTCGTTCAATTTCTAACGTCTCGACTAATATATTCGAACGACGGCTCGAAGGAAGATGCTCGAACTACCATGAAATGCTGCTAATCGATCTCGACGTGGCTGCATAAAGAAACCCGCTTTGTTTACGATCGCGGTGTTCTTTTTTTTCTCTCGTTCACAGTCTGTTTAACCCAATGTATTTTTCATGCCTTGCAATCTGCCCGAGAAAGATCCTATCAGTGGGCGCAAAGTAGGGCGCAGTGTTGTTCTCGCAATGTTTATCATACGTTGGTGGATTTGATGGTACGATTTTTGGTTTCAAATAATCTCTTAAGATTAGGTGGATAGGATTTTACAATTTCAGATTTATAAATGTTTTCGTAGGTGAGAGAAATCAGATTGTGAAAATCAAAACAGAGATAGTAGTTAATAGTATGCTATGTGAAAGCTATTTTATTTTCGATAGATGTCCTACTGTGAGTGGAGAATCATCACTAGAGTGTGGATATTTATGCATTTATGGGGAAATTTAAGTCTTCAAAAAATTACAGAATGCACTTGATATACAAAAATATTAGAGATACCTAAAGATACAAATTATTATATTTAGGGGTTGAGACAACCCTCTACAAAGCTCCCATTAATTCTATTAATAAAAATATGAATTTGCTTAAAAATCCACAGTCTACCATATTTACAATATCTACCATTACCATTTCATAAAAGCACATATCTTTTTTGTTTTAGAATTAAGGGAATCGCGTTTTACGTTTTAATAATTTGCTCGACATGGGCCACCAATGAGCCATAATAGTGCGGGATAGTTAATTGCCGGAAAGAGACACTTCCTTTAATCGTAATGGACAACCATCAGTAATTCGACGGAGTGCATTGAACCCCCTAACCGCGTTTAAATCGATGAATCGAATCGAACCAGTGAAAGGCGAAATCCCTTGAGCTATTTTGCGATGCAAGCTGCCCAGTTTAGTGGTTTCCAACCAGAGAAAAAACATGGAGAAAAAGACTGATCAGTCCTGGTACGAATTCCAAGTCGTGTTTGGTTAGCCATTTTAGTCAACCCTTGTAAAAGCTTCTGAGACACTAAAACTCTACTCTATATTGTACTCATTCATGGTACTATCTTCTTTCATCCTACTATTTCAAGCACTACATTCTTTATCCGAGCATTTAGGGGTTAATCGTGTAGCTCACCAATATTCAGAATGAGCACGTGCCTCCTGTGGTAGTCGGTGGGTCGGGCGTCGATGGTGTCGCGACGCCTGTTGCGTCAGGCCAGCGACGCTGTGTCGACGCAGGTACGCGTAGTTCTCCAGGTCCCACGGATCGACATAGTGGCGGCTGGCACTTCCGGAGCTGCAAGCGTCTCCGGAGCTGCCACCGGATGTCGAGCGCTGGGAACCCACAGAGTCCCAATATATCGAGGACTCTGCTGGCATCTTCATCGTGCAGATCTTCCCACTTCCTGGCGTATTTTACACCCTAAATTGATCCAAGTTAACTCTCAAATAAATCACAGTTCTTCCTTTCTTCTCAAACTTGATGTTAACTTGGGCTTTTTTAAATTTATAAAATTCGTGGGGCACGCGATAGATAATGTCTTGGACAGCAAGTAGAAATGGCGATTAATAGTCAGACGAGCCACGTAAACACCCCACAAATTCTCTCATTCGATTATTTAAAAAATGAAACATTGTACAAAGTTTTATATGTTCCGTTTGCAAGTAAAAATGTTTGAGAATTAGGTGTACACTTCCGGTCAATTTTCGAAAATAAAAAAGGAACTTCTTCGATGCTCGAAATCACCCTTTCCACAGACTTCGTTTCACACACGAGGACACCACAGAACTGAGTGTTCTCCTAAATCGTTCGAGCTTTAACTATTTTTTTGGACCGAGCCAATGCGTTTCCGGTCGATCGAAGCAGCGCATTGTGCGCGCCACGAGCACGATTTCGCTTCTGGATCCGTTCTGCCTCGAGCGACGTTGCACTGTTTTCCTCTCCTACTACCGGTCAGGTAGGCGCCGATCTCTTAGAAGACAAGTGAAACCGAAGACTTTCACGCTTGCGCTACTGATAGGCTAAGCACGACTCGAGGGTGGAGGCCAGGTGGGCCTAATTTCTTCAAATAATATAATAATCGTTTACAAATATTCCCCAGAAAATTATTCTCAAATTGCTAAGACGAGCTAATTGAAAATATATCAATAGTGTGCTTTTTGGAACACCTTCCTCCCTTTTTAATTATACCTAGAGACAACTTCTCCAACTTCTGGATCCTTAAATTCATCTTGCAAGCAGTATACAATACAGTGGTACCTCTCTAATTATCTTTAGATACAATTAGAGAGGTACCACTGTATTTTACACTACCCACAAGGTAAATCTAAGAATCCAGAAGTTGAAGTGATGATACCTTATAGTTTAGAGATGAATATAGATGAAAATAGATCCACAAAGAAGGGAAAGCTTTTTGAACAGAATGGAGATCAGATTGTGGAATCTGACAAGTGTAATGTTAGGTGTGTTTGTCAAATTATTTTACCGAGATAACTAGACAGGTTTCTCCGGTGAGAATTGTTGGCCAATTATGTTGATTCGTCGCTGCCAGTGGCGCATTTTTTGCACAAATGCTCCACCCAGCTCAGCTTAATTGATTCGCCCGAGGTATTATACGGTCGGTTGAAGTAAAATCTCGGTAATGGTTCGTGCACGACTGATATAATTAAATAGAATCGGGTTGACGGTCGTTCCTTCAAAAGGCCAATGAAAGCTTATTGCGTAACGACCTGGCGTGCATGAGACTTTGACTGGTCAAAAGAATGTCGCCTTTATAGATCTGTTTGGTTTTAGTCTATAATATTCTAGACTGGGTGTTCTAAAAGACAGGTGAACGAAAGAAATTCGATTGTCTCGTAGTTTACGCGTGTTTTATTTGTGAATATCGAACATTTTCTCGGTTCACGACGGTAGCCAAGATTATACACACGCTCCGTCGTCCCGATACGTGTCTCGGAACTTAAGGGAAAAGATTAAGAAATAGTCTGACTTCCAGCGAATAAATTAAGGCTAAAGTTAGAGAGCCAATCGACAGCGAACAAGCTTCGTTCGCTTCGTTTTGCTTGTTACACGGTGCATCGGAGCACAGACTACCTCGTCTGGACTTAACTTTCCGTTTTCCTTGCCGCAAAAACGCGTTTCGCAATGGAATTGTTGTTGTGTGCCCACTTTTTTATGCACTCTGCGTGGGTTAATTGTTTTCTGGTTTATCGGAGCAACAAAATAAAAAAAATCGATTAAGCAAGAAAATTACGTGAAATGGAAACGGGAAACATTGTCAGTGTCCATATATTTTCTTTCTCTTTTTGCTCTTCTCCCTCGTTCAAAAACGGTCGTTTAAAAAATAGTGTCTTTCATTTCTTAAAAAATAGGGACACAATTTTTGTTCGACGACTACAGCGTTTCCTATTTTCATTGTACAACTTAGACAAACTGTTACATTAAAGCTAATAAGAAACTTAGAACACAATTGTAAAATACGATCAAGAATGTGCGTAACAATCTTTCCTATCATGCAATCGCAACTCATTAGAAACGATTCTACCTTTAGTCGGCTCTCCTTTTGAATGATTTAAAGATCGGTTTTGAAATTAATGAAATTCTATTACAAAATATCCAGATTCGATTAGCTATTTTTTCTCAACTTTTCATCTGCTTTCACCCTAAGCAATGGTATTAGATTTTAATTTTATACAGAGGATTGCAAGATCAAACAGCTTTCTATAGATTCTCTTTCTGCGTAACACGGTTGAACCTCGATCGTCGAGCGGAACATCATCAGCTCTTAGCATTCGAGCACACTTCAATTACAGCTTAACTTAGTCGCTAAACGGCTATGTACACTCATGGTATTACGTAAATACAATCTACTCGGCCGGCCTATCCCTAAAAAAGTCAACAGAGAAAACGAGAGTCCTTTCTCTGTCTCTGAACAGTACTGCCTAGAGCCTTTAGTAACGCATATCACAGTTACAAATTCAACATTTTTTTTCCCAAACGCAATTTTCTCCCCGTCCAACTAAATCATTTTCTCTTTTCGTTTGTTGTGCCGTTTTATCGTCGCCCAATCGCGCCGCTTTTACTCGCAGCCACCAATTTTAATTATTATCCTCGTCCAGAACCTGCAAAAAATTGATCTTTTATTTATTTCATTTTCCATAGCTTTTCTCTTTTTTGAATTTCAAAAAAGGCTGTGGCTTCGAGTATCAGCGTCGAACCTGAAGTTCTCACGTCGAAAACTGGCATGCTGTGCTCGTTTTTTAATGGAACTTTCGTTTTAGAGTATACTACAGGCAATTAAAATCTAATGATGGACTAGTCCTTCCTTACGTTTCCCTATAAAATTCAGTCGTCTGACTCTTACGAGTACTTTCACAGAAATACTATCATGAATATGCATGAAATACGCTCGACTCGCAATCGGAGAAGAGTTTTTCGCTTTTACAAAGGATTCCAGAGAGTCGAACGAAGCCTGCTGGAACCTCGGTGATCCGTTTCACTTCCGGTCACGCAGGGCTTATTAAACGCAGTAATTATCGACGCGAAGCGCATCAGGTTCCAGATATTAGGCAAAAATACAATGCTACGTAACGGTACACGCGAATTATTTTTATTCGTGATAGCAAGTTCATTGACCTCGCTATTTCCGTTACACAATCGTTCCTCGGGAAGACGTTGTCCGTTCAAGGTTTCGAATATTTACTCGACACTTCGAAGCAACATTGAGTTTGGCATTTAAACGGTGATTCGTCGAACTTATCGTCAGATAAAACGGCAAAAGTAAACAGCAATTTTCGTTCACGAGTATATTGATTCTTAAAAAAATAATACGAACTGTCGAGACAATTTCGTTTCGTTTACAGCCCCTCTCCCCTGCGTTAAAAATATTTCACGCTGGCCTAGAAGCAATCGTTCGTTTTTTTTTTTCTTTTTTTTTGACGCGCGTAAAACGATTTGCTACGGAAGCTCGCGGGATTATGCTTGGAATGCAACGTTTCCTTTCTAGAAACTCTTTTGTCTCTTCGAACCAATAAACTGTTCTGTACAGGTCGACAAAAATCAAAATCGATTCTAGTTTTGGTCTTATTCGTGAAGAAAAAATGAAACAAATTATTGTCGTTTAACAATTTGGGTAACAAAATTCGTGTTCTTTTGGAGGGACACCGTCGTAGTCGTAGCCTCGTTTACGCGTGCACGGCTAGTGTTCATAAATATACACCTACACGTATATCGCTATAGTTATTTTACAATATTTCCAGTGACGCTCCAACACTTTTCACGCGTGCCTTCATCTGACTTGATCCAACAACAGGGAAGCCGCTAGGTCTACATCGTATTCAGTCTGCTTCAAAGCACCCTCGCATTCTTGTCTGTTCGCCAAGCCTAATCTGTAATTGCAACGTTCGATTATACAACTAGAAATGTGGATTGCGTAACTCTTATTCATAAAGTCTATTCCCAGTGCTTCTGCAATATCTACAAGGCGGTATGTACGAGATGCGATCAAAAACAATCCTTCAATCTTAATCGATCTAAATTAAAAACCGATTACTCTTAAGTAGAAATTGTACTTGTTGGCATCTCGCATTTCTTCATATGGTATTGATAAGTACTCCACACAAATTACCTTACAAGGGATTCAATCTTGGCCTGTCTGTCCTTCAGGATCTGTTTTGCAGCTTGATTGGTGTCCCAGCCAGTCGCTTGCAACGCGGTCAATATCTCCTGTTGTGACGCGTCGGTCGCCTCCCTCTGCACCTTCATCACTTTGTTCGCGCGAAATTCGTCGTTGAGGGACATGACCAACTGCTGGGAGGCGGCGGTCAATGGGGGGCTGACCCCAGAGGGATACGCCGACGCGGAGGGAGCTAATTGAGTATTAACGATCGTCTCGTTCATCTGAGGAGGCATGCCGCGCAACGAGGGGGTCTGCGGTATCATAATGCCCTCCTGAGACACGTTGGCGTGCGCTAGTTGTAGCAGATTGGAACCGTTGCCCGCGTTGCTCGATAAATTAGACTTCATCGCGGGCACCTGGCTCTGCACCAGACCGTTCTGGACAGATTTCATGGGGCTCCAAGCAGCGGGAGGAGGCGGATTGTACACAGGGGGCTGCTTCAAGTGAGAACTGAAGTCGCAGGGATGACCCTGCGTCGAGAAGTTCCTCGTTTGAGCGGCGCGAGCCTGCTGCTGCGAACCCCCAGCAGTTCCCTCCGAATAATGACTATGACTTAGATTACTAGAATCAGTGGCAGTTGACGTGCTAGCGGCGTAGTAGTTTCTGAGAATGTTCTGCTGGACGGTCTTGTTGTACAGAGTGTTAAACTCGTTCTGCGACAGCTGGTCCAGGTTGGGTACCGTTTGCTTCAGCTCGGCGTACACTTGCTCAGAGAACACTACGTTGGCGGGTTTCGATGAGACGCTGGAGTGCGTCGGTTGAAGGTCGTTCTGTATCTGAGTTATCCCGTGGCTCGCTGTAGACAGGACAGGACTCTGGAAGTTGCTGGCTTGGCCAGTGGTCGAGGAGTTGTGCGCGTGATTGATGTTCGTTTTGGACACGTTTGACTGACTTCCAAGATTGCTAGGCGCGATTTGCAGCAGGTTCAGGTGCATGTGGGTATTGCTGGGAGCTCGATTGACGTTCTCGTTGGTGTAAGCGTTCTGTTGGGACGCCTGCGACTGTTGCCAGATCTGGACCATCATCTGATCGGTAGCCGTCTCCAGCAGGCGTTGCTCGGGCTGCGCGCGTGGCGGTTGCTGTATATTAGTGGTCTTGGACTGCCAGGAGTTCTGTACCTTGCTGGGCAAATTGCTGGACCTGTGATCGGTCTGCGGAGACTTTGGTTTGGCAGATTGAGGCGGTGGTCTCAATACCGGAATCGTATTCTCCTGTAGCTTATTCACGGACGAATAGGAATCGGAAGCCCCTGGATTCTCTTGGCTGGCGTTCATGTTTTTGCTCGCCTCTTTTTCCCCCAAGTGCTTCTCCAGTTCGGCCAGGAAAGCAGGGTCCAGTTTCTTAGGTGAGACGGTGCGTGTACTGATACTCAATTCGCTCAGGCTTTGAGCAAGGTCGTGATTTGATTTCGGTTTCGACGGACTCTCGTTCGGAGCGATAGGCGGGGGAGGAGGGGCGTCGGAGCTCTGCAAGTTTCGACTAGAGACATTCGCGTACGTTTGAGCGTCGTTCTGCAGATCCTCCGGCCAGTTCGACCAACTCGTCATGGGAGGACTAGGCTTATCGATCTCGCTATAGTGATTCTGAGCGTACGCGTTGCTCTCCTCCGAGTCCACGTTCACGTTCACGTTCAAATTAATACTGTCGTTTCTGCTCTCCTTGCTCAAATTTATAGAATAGTGATTCATATCCGATCCGGACTCGGGCGCAAAGTAATTTGTACTCTCTTGACTGCTACCGGCGTCTTGGTTTTGCATGTTCCCGTACGTTTGGGTTTTTAAATATCGACTGCTCATGTCGGGTGGAACCTGACTGTAATACCTCGAATGGGGAAGCTTCATAAACACCGACGACGTGTCGAAGGGATCCGAATACGCGGGGTCTACGTTTCCAGGGAAATTAGCATACGTTCTAGGGTCGTCGTCCTGCCAGTTCGCTGGCTGCTGTCGTTCCATGTCGTCGATAGGCTCGTCGAGGATGTTGACGACTCGTCGACAAGCTGTCTCCGACTGTGCGATGTTCGTGTTAATTATTTCCTCCGGGGACAGGTCTATCAGGCTACCTTCCTGGCTGCTGCTCGTAGCTGAAGCGTTCGTAGATTTCACCGGATTAGCGCGTATATCGTTCTGAAATTTCGTGTAATTAAATTGCTTACGCGACCGTGGTGTTCCATAAAAGAATTTCTTTTTCAGGTGACTGTCCGGAGCGGTTGCAACTCCCACCACGTCTGGGGGCTCCATAGGATTTCGCAGATAAACGTCGTCTATGTAAATGGGACTGCCCCAGCTTTTACCGAACGGTGCACCGTGACCAGTATGGATAAAAGAATTTTCTAACGGTTTGCTAATGTCTTCTGGTTGCTTGCGTCTCATAGGGTCGACCAAGCACCGGGGGAAGAATCCTATTTGGAAAGTTCGTTGATTTTGCCCCTTCCACCAGTAATTTTCAGGTCGACCGTCCAGAATAACTATCTGATCGTTTTGTTCGATGTTCATTTTATCCGTTTCTTCAAAATGATTCACGGCTTTCATTACGGTCGGAACCATTCCTGTAAGAGACGTTCGCAGAGTACCGAAAGTCGGTCTTTCTGTGGGTTCACGAGCCCAACAACGCAACATCAGTTGATACATGACCGGTGGCATTGCTTCCGGTTCGTGTAATCGCTCCCCTTCTCTGTCGATCTTTCTTAAAATTTCTGAACCATTCAGACCGACCCAGGGTTCTTCGCCAAACGTGAGCATCTCCCATAAGGTGACCCCAAACATCCAAACGTCAGACGCGTGGCTAAACTGACGCGCTTTTAACGATTCTGGTGCGCACCAGGGAAACGGTACCTTCTTGTGCTCTGTCATGACATAACAGTCTTCTTGTTGAGGCAACGCCCTCATTAGGCCAAAATCACCAATTTTCACTTTGTCCACTGTACTCAGAAGAACATTTCTACAGGCTAAGTCACGGTGCAAGAAACGTTTCGCTTCCAAGTATGCCATTCCCGTGGCAACTTGCAGAGCGTAGTTGCAAAGAGTTAATACTGAAATTCGACCACACTGTTTTCTTAGATAGTCTAATAAGGCTCCAAGAGGTGCGAGTTCTGTCACCATCATCATTGGTTGCGATAACACTACACCGTATAATCTGTAAAAAATAGACGCGCGGTAATAATTACTGAAATGTTTAATTATGACGTAACTAAACAGTGGGGTAAACTTTACTTTCATTCTTATTTCACATTAGAGAGGAGGGCACAGACTTTTCTATAAATTAGCATACAATTGTCCAAGGAATAGGGATCCAAAGTAGTTTTACAATATTTCAATAAGAATTTGGAAGATTTTTTTAATCGAATGGGTTACTGACTAACGTTTAATATGTTCGCAGGGTTGACTAACGTGTATACCTAATAAGATTATGATGATCCAGTGTGTGCATCGCTTGAACTTCGGACACGAAGTCCTCTATAACGCTTGGCTGAGTTAAAGCATCCGCTTTTAGTACTTTTACAGCGACTGGCAACGACCTGCCAGAAGGGGACGTCCATTCACCGCGTCTGACAACGCCAAAGCTACCATCGCCCAGCTTAGTAGACAGCGTCACGTCCTTGTCTTGAATCAGGCACGTCAGCACCGTGGAACCTTCGACAGGTTGCGAAGATCTCTTATTGCTCTTCGCGCTACTGCCAGGTCTGATCTTAGTGATCAAACTCTTCTTCCATTGTGTGTTTCTCTTCTTTTTAACGGCGTCCAGCAATCGTCTGATACCTGGTTTCCCTAAACCTATCTTCTCGAGATCCTCCGGTTGCACGTAATCGAAATGATGCAATCGAGTCACCTGCAAATCGTCTCGTATTCTCGTGAAGAATTGCGAGAGCTGAACGTCGTGCAACAGTTCTTGCAGCCATTCGGTTCCCTCATCTTCTGCCATCTTCAATTATTCTAGCACTCTGCAATGAAAAATTTAATTAGTCTGCTGTAATTTGTCGCAAATTTATATAATCTTTTTTTAACAGGACAGTGTTATTCGTTACAATTAAAATGAAAATATTTTGAAAGAGATGTATAGAAGTAAAACTACCATGAACTTTCACAAAATGTAATAAATATACATATATTTAAATGTATATCAATTACTGTATGTAGTGTGGTACATGGTAGTGTTTGCTAAAGGTTTATAAAATCACAAAGACACAATGTTGTAGTCTGTAATGAAAAGAATATATTTTGATTAAATGAGGGAAGTTTGAAAGAAAATTGTGATAGCTAAGAAAAATAACTGTCAGTCTCATTTATTTAGTGTCTTTCTTAAGTCTTATGGTAGGGCACAAAATACGTTCTGTGGAATGATTGCGTAGGTGTGTGTAGTGTGATGTATGCTATTTATCGTTGGGTTCTGTCTCCCCTTGAACAGGAAATGAAATAATGTTTGAGTGTGAGGAGTACAGCTACAGCATGCTTTGGTTTGTACGTGCAGAAGAAAGATGCAAGGCATAAATTACAGTCTCAGCATACGTAGTAAATACTTGTGCGATATTTCGGGGAAATATTTTTACATTTCAAGGCGAATATCCTTGCTAAAATGAAACTTCGAAAAAAAAGAAATTTGGGAACTGGACGCTCGATGGAACGATCCAAAAATCGAACAAAGCGAGGAAAATTGAGGAAAATGGTTGTGGCGGGTAATTTCGAATCACCTTTTCGACGGAGAAAGAGCAGACACGGTAGCAGTTAGGTTTCCATCCCGAGTCTGTTTATCTTCATTTTTTTGTTCTTTTTCTGTCGTTCACGGGCACACGATCAAATAAAAGATTGGAAAGGGGGCGGAAAAACGGGGGGAAAAGTCGCTCAAAGAAGGGAGGAGGATGCGCGAGCGTGGAAATCGCAACCTTCGAGTCCGAATTCCGATCGCGAGTTCGAGAGACTTTCACCGTGCGAATTTCTCACGCGCATTGTTGTGCACCCGACGACGGGAGGCTCGTTTAACCTAAAACACGCGTTGCTTTTCGTTGCACTTCCGTCGACGATTATCGATCGCGGCCATTCGGACACGCGTTGCCCGTCGCATTTTGCGTCCAACGTTTTTCTCGGGTTCTTTTTTCGAGAATTTCACGCGACAGGAATCAAGGATACAAACAAAAAACACAGCCGTACGACGGTGTACTATTATGCTACTGCCACGGATTATGCACCGACGCGACTTGAACGCTCGCCGCCTAGATGGCGACACCTCCCCGGTGCAGTAATCGATCGAAAAGTGCAACGAGCGTTTCTTCGGTTCCCGCGAAGACCGTTATTATTGATTTTATATCTATCGTATCGACGTACGATTTTTATATAAAACTGTGATAAAAGTAAGCCTGAGTGTGCCGTTTCTATTCGACCGCGAAGGGATATTTTAAGTTCGCGTGTAATAGGGATTTTGATAAAAGTGAAACGAGGTTTCCAGGAGCGTTTCTGTGCGGGAAGATTCGAACACGTCGAAGCAATATTAAGAAGAACTTTGTACGCTTCTGGAAGGTAAAAATCACTATTAAATATGTTGGAGAAGTGTTGATTCGAGGATATAAATAAAAAATGCCACGGATTATGCATCGACGCGATTTCCACGCATAACGTCACATAGCATAACCTTCCAGGTGTAGAAATTAATTGATAAGTGCAGCTTTCTTTATTCGTTTCGAAGAAATTACTGTTGGTTTCGTATGTTTTTACAGCATACAGGAAAGAAAAGAGTTATATGACAGTTTTAGTTGACTGTTAAGGAATAGTTTAAGTTTGTGCGTAATATGAATCGATACGGAAGTGGGCAAGTTTTTTAGCGGGAATATTCCTCTGCGCGGGAAAATTTGAATGCCAACAAATAACGTACGTATGGTATTAGTAGTATTTAGTGTTATAGTAATTGAAGATTTGGTACAAACGATATCATTTATATGAAATATCGAAGAATATTAATGTAATAACTTTTATAATTTATTTAAATGTAGGAAACTTTATTAAACAACGTATTACATGCTGAATAAATAACTTGTTGTTTGTTTTAGTGGATTTTTGTGACGAAAATAGTTCCAATCGCATGTTTGACAACAGATCCGGTCTCGGAATATTAATGTCGATAATTGCGAAGTTGTGAATTATCATTATTGTGTCATCCATACCAGACACGTGTGCAGAATTCGTTCCTTGAATTTTAATGTCGCCTTACGAATGCAACACACGTTCCATCGAGACGTTGTTACGTCAGTCTGTTCGATATTAAAAAAAAGAGTTGCAAATCCGATCGTTCCCTGTTGCATTGTTTAAGAAATTCCTGTATTTTTTAAGCAATTCAGTACGTATAGTTTTCTCAAAATTTTTTAAATAAATAAATAGTCGCGTGTTTGTTTCACATTTCAGAATAAAAAAATCAGCTTGCTATTGGTTCAAATTGGAGCGAGGGGCGCAGTCGCGCCGAAATTCTGTCAGTCTGGCATTGACCGTCGTCCATGTTGGTGTTTCTCTCGGTTTTCCATGTCTACTGGAAAAATAAACATTTCGTCAACGAACAGTTCGCCATCGGTTAATTGAAAAATCGAAATTCGTCGCGATTACTGTGTTTCTCGTCGTATTTCTACCATTTTTTGGTAAACAATCCTTGTATCTAAAAGAAAACTAAAAAACTGTGCAATTCATCTCGAATAATTTCCAGAAATTTTCATCGACGTACTTTGACTCCCATAGTGTTAGATAATTGTTATTATTCGTGCACGATCGTTTTTCATTATTCTCGTGTACATTGTGCGTTTATTTTTACCAGTTACGAATGTAGTTGTTTATTTAAATATCAGATGGCGTTGGACGCGTCCGCGATATCGTAAAATGGGGGTGGTTTTCTCGCGCCACTTTCTACCAAAATTTTAAACAGTCGAACATTTTCTTAAATTCAAATTTTTTAAAATAAACGCAGAGTCTCGACGCTAAATTTTCAACGAGCTTCTTTCTTTCTATTCTAGTAAATATTTAACTTCGTTTTAGTGGAATATTTAATTATTTATTCGAAACAAATTATTCCCTATTTATTCGAATAGATATTTATTTATGGAAGCAAATAAAAATTTTCTTTCTTAAACAAAATTTTGCCAGAGTTCATTTTAACTCCAATTTGAATATTTTGTTTTTTTTTTTTATAGAAGGTTCCTGATAAAATTTCTGTATTCTTATGTTTGAAAATTCTTTATTTATATCATTATTAATTTCAATAAATTCGTGTACCCACTATAATTATTGTTATTTAGTAGAAACAAAAGTTTTACGATTTTGAAAGTAGCTTCAACGACTGAATTTAGATTATAAAATAAAAGAAAACTAGAACGAAAAGCAAGTAATTAAAATCACTGTACACAGTATTACAGGAATTGATATAAGATAAAGATATTAATAGAAAAGCCGGAGACATCGATCAATATTAAAACCTCGAACAAAATATTTTTAACTTTCCATCGACTGTAAATCGCTAAATAAATTATACGGACGAACGAATAATAACAAAATTATTAAAGCCTCAATCAGAATTGGGTATCATAATCATAATCATATTGGTATAAGTAATTATCCATATAAGTATTATCCCTAACAAATCATTTTCCATTCGAATAATTTTTCATTCATTATTTTTAATTAGAATTTCACTTCTCAGTTGTTTACAATTTCTATTGAGATTCCAATAGTCCAAGTAATTTCTAAAGCATGAATAATTGCGAATGAAAACTTTCTGAATCAACGTTCCAACAAAAGTCGATTCTAAAAGCCAATGCAATAAAGTTTGAATAAATGTTTCTCGTTTAGTACTGTCTATATAGACAGCTGTTGTTTGAACAAATCAGGTAAATTCTTATGAGAATATTCATCTAAGCAAATGAAATATTATTTCTGATTTTTTTAAAATAAAATTTTGGCCAACTCAGGTACAGATAAGGGGGTTGATGTTACGTTCGATTAAATTTGATTAGGGTTTCTTGATTTTTCTCAATATATTTTCTTGGATAACAGATATCGTTTGTTTTAGGATCCAGGGATACTTGGAAAGGAGAATATGTCTCCGACGATGACAAGGGAGGGGGGTTGGAACGTCGAGGAGGGTGAATTTGTGGAGCAAGTAAACCACGATGTCGATGTACCCAACCTTCTGATCATCGAACCGTGCCACCCCAGGTAAACGACTGTGTAAATTTGAAAAATATCGTAACCAGAGCTGGCTAAAGCACTATTTTAATTAGTAAGTGGCAAATAAATATTTTATTTCGGACCATACGTGCACTTTCGAAAAGAAAATAATTTATTTCATGGAAAAACACTTCACAATAGTGTTTTATTCCAAGGTTACTGGAAAAAGAAAGTATCTTAATTTATTTTTCATCCCTTTTTCAAGATCTCTTTCACAATTTTCGAATTAACAACTCCTTAAAATGTTTATTTAAAATACCTTTTCTGTAAATTTTACCCAGCTTCTATCGTGACTACCACAACGTTTAGCATAAAATAAAGTATGTTTAGGGGGAAGTAAATAATTTTGCAAATGGTATTTCTCGCGTAATCGCAATTTATTTTCGAATTAACAGCTCCTTAAATTATTTGAATCTTTAAAAGTTTGTTACTTATTAAACTTTCTCCGTAAATTTTACCCACCTTCGATCGCGGCTACCACAATTTTATTATCCACCCAGTGAACAGTAAAAAAGTATTTTTATGGCTTTAATGCGATATAATATTTAATAGCCACTTTCGCGCAGCGAGGTCTTCCATTTTATTCGAACTTTTTCGATAATTTTCAAAGAAAAATAAACGAGCCTTTTTCTAATGCTCATTATTTATAAAACATTTAATGTAATAAAAGTAAATTCTCAAAAATTCAGTCGAGTAAATCTTTCAAAAATTCTATTAAAAATTAGGTTCAAATTTTTACTACTTGCTGCGTTATAAAAAAATAGAAATGAAAAACCTTACGCAGCGTAATAGAAACAAAAATAAAAAATGTGAAACTGTCTCACGAAGTCACAATATCACAATCCCACAAAAATCACGCCACACAAATGCAACAATGCCACAAAATGACACAATACCACAAAAGATCACCAAATCACAATGTCACAAAAACGTAATTCGTGTGAACCCTCCTTCCTCGAGTGTTAAAAATTAGTGTAATTTCGATTGTTTCGGTGTGTCGTTAAAAAATGACCTTGAAAACTTGACGATCCTAAATTCGTAACAAAGACCATCGACTTTGTATCAGAGGCTGTGAAAACAGAGACGATGCTTCACTGGGAATCCCCACCCTGTTGGTGTGACTCTCGTTGTAAACAAAATCGAGGGTTGCTTCAGGTTGAGGAAAACAGAGCTGGTGGGGGAAGGGACACCGAGGAGGTGCGAGGTGTCCGTGGTAGTCGCCAGTAGCACCGCGGTCACAGATCCTTTCGGAACCGAATAGCTAGCTGATCTCCGCGGAGGAGACGCAAAACTTGGAGATTCGATCGAAATAGAAGAGAAATCCATCGTTCGAATCCACTAAAAAGCCAAAATAAGAAGTAAAAGTCGTCGAGATCGGTCGAGAAGTGCTCGATAATTGAAGATCGTCGAGGGTGACGGTTTTCGATGATCTATGACTGACCACTCGCGAGTGTGACTACGTTCTCGGTGACGATCGATCGATCCTGCTCGATCGAGAGGGCAGACGCGATGTCAAAGCTGCAACGGTCGTTGACATAGTTCTTGGATCGAGATTCAGAGGTTTGTTGGTCTAAGACGGGGTCGGTGTTTGATCAATTCGAGGAGGATCGAGGATGAAGGCTGAAAGCAACAACGGATACCTCAGGGCGACTGTGATCATCGAGCAGAACGAAGTATCTGGCGATGGACAGGAGTCACCAGCCACTAGTCCTCTTCAGGTAAAAATTAGTGTTTAGGTCTGGCCTGGAGAGAAACACTATTTCATTTAATTGTTAAATACTTGAATACTTTTCAAGTATTTCGTTCAAGTATCAAATAATTAAAGAATTAAGTGATCATTTAATACTCAAATGAAATTTGGAAATACTGTTTCATTAAATATTTAAATCGTGAGGAAATGGTGAACTGAAAATAAAACTTGCAAATTTTGAAACATATTTTCCATTCGAACGAATGTTTCTTGAAAATATTTCTAAACGCAGACGTCTTATGTTATCGAAAAAAGTGCATGCTACTGTAAAAAATTTAACGACAGAAACCTCTCATTTGCAATACTGTTAGTTGCAGTACCATTATATTAAATACTATTCAGTGAAAATTTTCCATAAATGCATAAACATCCGCAGTTTACTTATAACCTGTTCCCATCTTTCAGCTAATTTCGTAATAAAAAGATGTGGAATAAAAAAAGTTTGAATATTTCATAACATTGTATTTACAAGTATTTCTTCCTGGTATGACTTGACTCGTACAACGTGACTGAGTATAGTGAGTACACCTATTCTATCAAAAATACAACAAGTTCCAGGGTTATTAAATAATTTCAGAATGTTTTTCATTTTGCTACGAGCTATGGTCAAACTCATACTAATTAAGAATCTTTCACGTTTTTTCATTTCAAATAAATAGAATGTCTAGAATTATGGACACTGTGAGGCGTTCTTTTTTGAAATCAACTATGTTTGACTATGTTTGAGAGTATACAGGGTTGCCAATTTTAACTCTTTCTCGCCCAAAAAATTTTGAAATATCACTGAAATATCCATAAATAAACCCTGTAAATTTGATTGCAAAAGATCTCATAGTTTATTTAGAAAAAATTCCTGAAGAAATCGATTCCCCCAAAAAAAGGAGCTTCACTCTAGAAGAACCCCTCAAACGAATCTATGAGAATCGTTTGTTATTATAAATATCACCGAAATGTGTATAAATATGTTCGAAAGTCTTTCTTGGAGGAAACGTGTCCTGGTTTCAGGTGACCTACGGTCCTTGTGGGAACGCAACAACGACGGTTCTCCATCATCCTGGAAATAGGCCGATCGGTGGAATAACACGGGCCACGTCAATCATTCGTAGACGGGGAGGATCGACCAACAGACAGCAATTGCTGGTTGTGCTAGCTGTCACTCTACTCGCCACTTGTCTTTTCATTCTTCTGCTGTTGGCGTTAAACACGAGCCGCGAGTACGTGCAAGAGCCCCGTAAGTTCAATTAGTTGTAAATGGCGCCGGTTGCGTCGGACGATTCCGGTTCAATCAAGCGGCAAACGACAGGGATAGTCGAGCTTGCTTTCGGAAATAAATTATCGGTTAATATACTGCGTCTCGTAACTAGAAAACCACCCCCAAGTGTTCAATTTTCTCAATATATTCTACAATAGTGAATGTATTTCATTGAAATTTATTTACGAAGTAGAGCTCATGAACATCTACAAAAAAGTATTAAACAATATTTCCGCAGAGAGTCATATAAATGAATTAAAAATGGAAAACGAATTTTTAAGAAAAATTTACGGATAATTGAAAAATTTGAAATCGTTCTAAAAAAATTATTTTTAGATGCGGGGGTCAATTGCAATCATTTTTTGTCATTAGACATACCCCCGAATTCCTACGCATTTTCGAGAAAAAAATTCCTAATCGAAAATGTAATTTATGGCCAGAAATGTTGCCCGAAAATTTCATGCAAATCTTTAAAATGTCATAACTTCTGAACGGATTGACGGATTTTCATTTTCAAAAACGCAAACGGCGCGTATTTTGCTAGAGAATATGTAGAAATTCCAAGAATATTTGAAAATTTGTTCCTTAATAGCAGAAATTGTCACAAAACCCCATCAGTTTTCTATAATTCTTCCTTTGTCCAGAATATCGTTTCTCAAGAAAATTTTAAATATGTGTATACTTTGCTTTTCGTTTAGCAACATATAAAAATCGAAAATTTCAGAGTGCTTTTATAGTTGTTACGCATAGTGTAATTTTCAAATATACAAATGGGTCAATTAGCTACGAATCGTATTCCTGAAACCTTTCGGTTCGATATTTGTTCTCCAATATCGAAGAGGGGAACAAAAGCTACGAACGAAACTGAAATGGAAGGCTTTCAACGTCGAATATCGCGATGGTCGTGAATCGAATCGAGGCTATCGAGTTTCGCTCGAAAAGGCTGTGTCATGTCACCTCGTATCAACAGGAATTAATCACTTTACCAACGTATCCATGAAAGCCCAAGGAAAAGAAAAACGCGTGCTCGTGGTACCGTAACTTTTAATATCGAACTTTACGACTACGATAATCAAACTCTTGATTAATCTCGGTGTTTCATTTCTCGAATAAATAGTAAATCAGCAGAATATGTATAGGTATTTTAATTCTACATGAGCAACTTAATTTTTATGAAAAACATAAATGTATGTATGACACAAAACAAAAAGAAAAACAAATATTATTCTAATTTAATGCAATCTTAATTTAATTGTGGCGTCGCTTCCCATGCTCGTCACCAGAGGGGGTGTGTTCTCACAAGCGCTCGACTTCTCGGTTGCTATATATGTATATATAGCAGAAGTAATTTTGTTACCGTGTTAAAGCGAAACCGTGTTATAGGAGGGCCACTTGTATTAACTTCGAGGGATGCAAATACGGGTTTATTTCGCTTTAATTGGAAGAACACACACGGGAACGCTCCTTTTTCCACGATGATAACAAACCAACGTCGACACGCCTTTGTTTCACAGTTGTCGACACGGAAATTTGATAAAAATTGCATTTTCCACGATTTTTAAACGTGATTTTCTTTCCTCTTTTCCAGGTCCAAAGGTTTGCATGACAGAGGAATGCGTCAGAACAGGTAATTACGAGAGCTTTTCGAATTTGATTTTCTTGGAAGCCTCCCATCGGACAAAAGCGCCGTCCAATATTCGAGGCGTCGCGGCGATAGGCGAAACGCAATCAGCGAAAACTGATTGGTGGTAGGCCGGAATTGCGTTTATCTCATGACAAATGCGTGGCGTGCGCACGTACGCGAAATCGGATTAACTATTCTCCGTGGAATTGCTTGTCGACCAGCGTTGCGTGGTTTAAATTGTTCGGTCGATCGAAACAGACCGAGGAACCGAGGGCTTGAATTTTCCATTATTTATTTATTCGACGGGTTTAATCTGGGTTTCGGTTCGTTGGCACTGCAGTTGTTAATTACTTCTGCTCACAATTAATAGAATATAAAATACTGAGGGGAATTCCCGCGTAACAGCGTTTCAAGTTTATTTTTCAGGGAATTAAACGTTGTAAGAAATAAAAATAAGCCCCTTTCAAGACAATTGTCTGATTCGTTACAAGTTCTTGATGTCAAGTTTCACATTTATAAAGCTACACGTCATCAAATCTTACACAGGGAAAAATTTTAATGGGATATTCTAGAGGCCAAAATAGGACGAAAATCAAGAATACAAATTTGTTGATTGAGGCTTTGTTAGAAAGTTATTAACGTTTAAAGTTCCATCTGTAACGCGTGATAGTGGTTCTCACTCAGCGTGATTGCAGTTCTACAGACGGAACTTGAAACGTAAATAACTTTTTAACGAAGCCTCAATCAACAAATTGTTTTTCTTGATTTTCGTCTTATTTTGGCCTCTAGAATCTCCCATAAAAATTTGTCGAAAAAAGGGGCTCGCGAAGCAATTTAAAAATTTGTTTAAATGATTCCAGCGGCGAGTCTGTTGTCAGCAATGGACCAAACCGCGTCTCCGTGCGTGAATTTCTTCCAGTACGCCTGCGGTGCATGGAACAGAATGCACGTGATACCAAAAGACAAAAGCTCCACCAGCACGTTCGAGGTTCTGGCGGATCAGTTGCAAGTGATCCTCAGACGAATCCTCGAAGAGCCGCCGAACAACGACGACAACGACGCCACGTTGAAGGCGAAAATGTTCTACAAATCGTGCATGGACATCCGTGGGTACAACGAAAATCTACTAAATAAGTTTTCTTCGCTTTGTAATAGGGCTGGACAGCCACCCAAAACCATAAAAAAACACTAAACATTTACCAAAATTTCAAATTTTTCCTAATTTCTATAAAACAATACCCACGTTTTTAAAGAATTGTGAAGTATTTCAGAATTATTTATTGAAATAGTAATACAGTGGACAGGAAGAACATCTCACCTTTTGGTAGCGCAAAAGATGATAAATTCAGTGAATTTTCTCCGCTTATGAATATTTTTCTAACTGTTTTTAAATGGTTTTCAATGCTTTGCGTAGCTCGAATCAGGGAAATCGGCGATGCCCCGTTGAGGAGGGCCTTGAAACGCCTTGGCGGGTGGCCAGTAGTGGTTGGTCCGACTTGGAAGCCACCCCTTTATCCAGTTGAGGTTCTTCTGGGTCGTCTGCGCGGCGAATACAACGAGGGGGTGTTGATGGAACAGTGGGTCGGTCCAGACGACAAGAACTCCTCAGCCAACATCCTGCAGGTGCGCCGGCAAAGTAAGGCCCCTTGGTCGACGACTGGATAGCATTAAAATTGTAATGTAAACCGAAAAAGAGGGGATGAAGGGTTAAAATAACATTGGAGTTGCCTAAAATTAGCTCAGTTTCAACCAGTTCAAATGGCGTTCGAAACAGTGGCACTACTAGTCGACCGTAGGGGAACCCCCAAGTTAAGCTGGCCAGTCGGTCGCGGGGAATTCCCGTGCTTGTGTATTACTTTTAAAGCAGTTTTAATAATTAATTACGATCGAACCACAGAAACAATGCTGTGGAAAAATAGTGAATAGGAAATAAATAGGAAAAAACGTCACAGTGCTCCTCCCCCTCCCTCAAAGATTTTAATTATTTTAACAACACTGTCTCGAACGTCTTGATGGACTAGAGTTCTTCGAAGCCACCACCGCTCAACTGGAGAGTGAAAAGTTTATCGAATTAAATGTGTTTTTGCAGCTGGATCAGATGCAGCTGGCGTTGCCAAGCAGAGATTACTATTTGAAGAGGAACAGCGAGACGGAATTGAACGCGTATCATCGCTACATGACGAACGTCGCTTTGCTGCTTAACGCCAACCCCCAAACAGCCGCAGAAGAGTTCAGTCACGTAATTGGGCTGGAGAAACAATTAGCTAACGTGAGAACGTAATTTGCAAATTTATTTCTACGAGACACGTACTTTTTTATATCAACAACTTTAGAAACTGGTTTTATTAGAATAACATTGAAACGTTAGACGAATAGGATATAACTATAAAAATAGTTTAATTCGAGGGTTGATAGTTTCAAGATTGAAACAGTATGCAAACATCGACAGAGCATTCTTTATAATTCGCTGTTACAACTAGATTGCGGATGTCTATGCATTTATGGGGAATTTCAATTCTCAAAATACTATAGAATTCCTAATATTAAATCCTCATCCAATAGCAGTGAATTTTAAAATAAACAGGCGTCCTTGCCGGAGGCGGACAGGCACGACACGTCCGCCATTTACCGGAAGCTGACGTTGCGCGAATTGCAACGTGAAATCCCGGAAATCAAATGGCGTGTTTACCTTCAGGAGTTCATCAGTGCCCCCATAACAGACGAGGAACCAATCGTGGTGTACGGTATGCCGTATTTCGTCGAAATGGGTCGCATCGTTCACAGGACAGATCCGAGGTAACGAACAAAATAACCAGGGGATAGGATTTTTAACACTAAATCTACCGATACTTCGCGCAAAATATGGATACTTGGTACTTTAACCTCATACAGAAAATTAAGAAGGTGGTTAGTTCCAGAGAACACAATTAAATAAATAATTGATAATCCGATTTTATTGCATACGAGTCGTATAATCAATAATAATTGCTGAAACTTGTTTGGGTATGTGGTGTCAAAATAAATGTCAAAATAAACATAGAAGATGGCATAAATTATAATAGGTGATATATTCATTGGATAGGGGATGAAATGCCCTTTAAAATGAGCGTTTGTGAGAGTCGATAGCTTTATTAGTTCCGGAGATATAGCGATTTTAGTTTCAAGTCGATCGGATGGCTAGATCCGGAAGTAAAAGGGTTCATTGATCTCGTGCGCGCGTAAAAAGTAAACAGTGCGTAGTAAATTCTTGGAAATACTACGCCGCACTAGGTCACGCGAGTCACGTACGCGGGGTAGGTCAGCACCACGCGTGCGACAAGGAGGTCCGACGCGTTAGACGAAGACAGAGATAGTCGAATTAAGAAAAATACCACTTTACATAAATTACGATATCTCGAAAACGGAAAGTCCGATCGACAAAAACCAAAAGCCATTTTAAAGAGGAAGGTTTACCGCTGCTAACAATTGCTTAATTATTGACAAAGCACGAGTAGTTTCGAAATGGCGAGTAATTAAAGTTTTTAGTAATTTCAATGCGCGTCAGTGGTCCGCCGTAACACGGGAGGCGCCATAAGCGGAGTTTTAAAGAAATTATCGCTTCATATAAATTACGATATCTCCAAAACGGGAAGTCGGATCGACAAAAACCAAAAACCATTTTAAAGAGGAAGGTTTGCCGCTGTTAACAATTGCTTAATTATTGATAAAGCACGAATAGTTTTGGACTATTTTTAACACCCGTGATTAGACTGTTCTAAGACAGTATGGACTGTTAATATTGATGAATGTTAATGAAATTAATAAACAATTGTTTGCAGAACTTTGCACAATTACATCCTTTGGCGTCTGGTCATGTCGATAATGCCTTACATGATAGACGAGTACCAACAAAAGAGGATCGAATTTCGACGAATCCTTCAGGGAATATTGAGCGAGAGGCACAGATCGGTCCAGTGCGTCGAATGGACGAACAAAAAGCTAGGCATGGCTGTGGGGGCTCTCTTTATACGTGACAATTTCAATCACGAGAGTAAGGTGACTTTTTCCATTTCTTAACGAGACCTCGTTACGAATCGTTCTACAATTTCACCACCTTTCACAGCTGCAGGGGAAAATTTGAAATAATTTCATATAAAATAGTAAACATTTGAAATATTTTCCTATGTTTTAATTAAATACTTATTTCACAATACTGTTTCCATATGTAATAACTACATATGTGAAAAGATAGAAATATTTACATTCTATTTACCAGTTTCCCAACAGCCCTGCACAGCTGTTAATTCCTAAATCTACGATTCCACTATTTTTAGAATCGAAAGGATGGTTTGATTTCCAGGAGACGGCGCTCGAGATGATCCACACGATACGCGAGGCGTTCAATGAACTCCTCGATGAGAATCATTGGATGGACGATGAAACGCGAGCCGTGGCTAAGAACAAAGCTGACTCCATGAACGAGAGGATCGGTTATCCAGAGTTCCTCAAAGATCCTGTCGAGCTATCCAAGGAGTACTTGATGGTACGTGATGGTCCAATTTTTTCAGTCTACTACTAGTTAAGAAAATATAATAAAAAATGGAATAAAAAAATATTTTCGTGTGGTTTGAGGATCTCTCTTCGTGTCTTCAAAAGTCTAAATACAACAATCTCCAGGGAAACTCCAGAATCTCTTTCACACCCCAAAAATTCTAAAATATCACTGAAATATGTATAAAGAAACCCTGTAAATTCGACACTAAAAAGTCTTATAGTTTATTCACAAAAAATTGGCCAAAACAGCCTAAGAAAAAGACCTCGTTAATATTATGTCACAACGTTTGACTTTGTAGTTGAGCATTACTGAGGATCATTTCCTCGACAACATACTAGCACTGCTCAAATACGACGCATACCACAACATACAGAACCTACGAAAACCGGTGGACAAAGACAAATGGTCCACGGAACCAGCCGTGGTGAACGCTTTCTACAATCCCAACAAAAACGACATTGGTAAATCCAAACTTATTATTAGCAAACGTAAACAAACGGTCTTGAATGTGGACTGATCACGCGAATACTTAGTTTTTCTTCACTGACTCGTCTCGTTGACCCGTGTATAGTTCGCCTTTCGCTATAGTAGCAACCTGAATTGGTTTGTTCGTCGTTGCAGTCTTTCCAGCGGGGATTCTGCAGCCACTGTTTTATTCCCAGCACTTTCCAAAATCGTTGAATTACGGTGGGATCGGCGTGGTGATCGGCCACGAGATCACCCACGGTTTCGACGACAAGGGTCGTCAGTTCGACAAAGATGGGAATATGATGCAATGGTGGAACAACGCGACCATCAGAGCCTTTAGGCAGAGGGCACAGTGCATTGTGGATCAATATTCCAGATACAAACTACAGGACGTGGGGTTGTACATCAACGGGAAGATGACTCAGGGGGAGAACATCGCTGACAATGGAGGACTCAAACAATCCTTTCGAGTAAGTCTACGTAATGTCAGAATTCCTAAATAGTAGGAGAGGGTCTAATGACGCTCATGTACAGTTCAATCTATTGCATAATATATACAAAAACTTATCGATTGAATTAATGACGGGGTTACACGGAACTTCTAATTGTCCCACATTAATTATTTATATCTTAGAAACTATTGGATATCTACACCTAATGTTTTGTATATTTTATGAGGGATCATTCTACACATTGATATCGAAGTTATACAGTTTGTGTTCTCCACTTGAGGCCTAAGATATCAGGTATGAACTAGAATCGCGCATTCTAGGCATACAAGAAGTGGGTGTCGACCCACGGGGAGGAACCGTTGCTTCCTGGAGTGAATCTCACGCACGATCAGCTGTTCTTTCTGAACTACGCGCAGATTTGGTGCGGGTCTATGAGACCGGAGGACGCTCTGACCAAAATACGCAGCAGCGTCCATTCGCCGGGCCCGATAAGGGTTTGGGGGCCCCTGTCCAACAGCGAGGACTTCGCCAGGGCCTACGACTGTCCACCAGGCTCGCCGATGAATCCAATGCACAAGTGCAGCGTTTGGTAGGTGTGTTAAAGAATGAAAAAAGTAATATAAATGAGCCTGCTGACCTCGTTGACCTTCGAACATAGAACTAACACTGGTCTTTAAACACCCCTCATACAAGCATAGAAAACTCCCATCTATATTTCTTTAGAAAGACCAAATACAGCCTTAAAACCATAAAAAAATATACAAATTTAGGGCAAGGCCACTTTTTTTCTAATTCTGTAAATAACATGTGTTTTCGTTTAAAGAATTATGCAGTAGCTATTTCAGAATCATTCGTCACACAGTGAGACCATCAGTACGCGAGTAAGAATTAAAAAACACTCGCATAGAAACATTTGCATCACTATTGCAGGTAATGTTAGCAACGCCACGGAGAAAAGGAATAAGAAGACTACTATCATCGCAGATCAATTGTTGTCCATGATGGGGACCACAGAAGACTAGCTTTATTTCATCGTGGTTCGCTATGGCGTGAATCTCCATGAAAAGATTATATCAATGCGTGAGTGTGTACATGTGTGTATGCGTGTATCAATTGGGAATGATCAAAGGTGAGCATCAAGGTGACAGTCTAAGATCCTATGAACAACAATTACATGTGTATATACAATTTTAACCGTCTAATATTTTGCGTATCAATCGCTTCTGTATGATTCAGCTCGTCACGGACGAGCCTAATAAACTTTTCAATCAAAAGAATAACAAAAGCAGTGTTATGCAAGTAAGCGTGCCATTTACATATTCCTTTATCCTTGTTTTCTTTAGGTGTTCAATTTTAAAAATCATCTCTTTGTTTTATTTTATTAAATTTGCTCGAGTCAAACGAGATCAATTGGTCATCTCAAACAGGCTTAAAACCTATTGCAAACAGGGTCAAAAATTTAGTCAATGGACGTTTTCGTGCATAATTTAATTTCACGAAGTGTAAAACAAAAGCAAAAGCAATTTTCTTTGTGGTATTTGAACTCTGGTCCACAGTATAGAATTTTTCGTACTCCCAGTTATCGATTTTACCCTTTAACGAAGCTTGGTATTAAAAAACTGTAAACGCTAACTTGAAAAATACTAAGTTTCCACCCCCCCATGATGGTATACTTAAAGAGGGTGTTGAAGAATGTTCAAAGTATTGATTACGTAGGCGAGACGAAAATCGTGGTCCTGCTAAGAATAAAATCTGACACCCGTGAAATCGGAGGGTGAATCCGTCGAACTCATACTACGCATCGTAAACTTCCTCCTAATGTCCTGTGTGTTGTGTGTGGTTTGCGAATCTTCTCCCAGGTAGCGCTGCGTCAACCTGTTCCCAGGTGAAGAGGATCAATGCGCATGTGTGTCGACCTATCGCCTAACTCGAGCCACGCTCGGGTCTCGGTGTCAGCAGTAGTGCGGCGCCCGTGTTGAGGGTCGGTGTTTTTCGTCTCAGTCAAAGCGACAGACCGGTGAGCGCCTATTTAATTCTCTTTTTAGATTCTCTATTCCAGCCTGCCGGATCGCTTTCCGTCGAATTTTTTTAATCCCCCGACGTTACGGTACGTTCCATTTCCCGCGTTCCACCGCCCCCATCGTCGCGTTCCTCGCCCGCTTCCACGGATGCTGCGAACGTCCTGCTATTGTTTCGAGAAAATTAAGATTTAGTGTTTTTTTTTCTTTTTTATTTTTTTTTTGAGACTCCCTTAGCTCGATAAACATACCCCCACTCCGACCGCCATTTTGACTCGTCCTTACCGATCGATAGCAACGGGGTAATTGGAAATATTACCGACGCGGCGTGCTCTGCCCCCTGACACGACGAATTAAGAAAAATAATTATTCTCGCTTATCGATAGAAAGGTGGCGCTTCGATTCTGCTTTCGGGCGAATCGATCGTCTGTTTTTATATCTTTTTTTCCTTCGTTGTTCGCTCCCTTATCGCTGTTTACTATTTAAATACGATAAACGTTCGTTTACACGGTCAATCGCTCCGGAAGGATAAAATATAGATTTCGATTAGGCTCTCAGGCTAATTATTTTTTATCGCAAAATGTGCCGCTGGTTTCGTGACTATCGAACGAAACTTCCAAAGTGGCTATCGCCAAGTTCGATACGGAGCTAAATTTCAATTAGTAAATGGTACATGAATTAGTTTGGATCAATATTTTTGAAAATAATATATTTTACTCGTATTTTAAATAACCTGAAGATACTCTATTTCGTATTTTAAATCGTTTAAATAAAGTACTGTATTATGGGTTCGAAAAATAAAAACATTTTCCCTGTAAATTTTAGTCAGCTCTAATCTGATTGATGATAAACAAAGAATTTTAGTACGAGGGAAACTATTATTCAGGTTACTGTAAACAGTTTAAATAACAATGTAATTCAGGAATTGATCAATGTAATAAAATACAAGGATTGTTTAGTTTTCAGAAAATTCTGTATGTAAGCATGGATTTTATGCTCAGTTTTAGAGGGGAGTGTTCAAAATAAACCGAATATTCTTATTTTTTCGTTCTCCTCGCGTTTAATGGGTTACATGCTTATATCATTGTTATTGATTTTAGTTACTAGAATAATCTGCTTAATAATGCAGAATATTTAAGTGAGATCTCAAGACCGTGTTAAGACTTTAAAAACCAGAGGTCAAGTGAAACGGTATAAATAAATAAAAGTTATTCCAGAAAGTTTTCACTTTAAAATGATTTCTTTTCTGTTTTTAAGTCCAACGAAACAGTATATTTTTATAAATAAAAGTTATTCCAGAAACTATTTTTAAGTTTAGTATAAAAATTTTATTTTTATTTGCAAATTTCTAATAGTAACAATAAATAATTTTTGTTTGTTTGTTATTACACTAGTTTATTCGTTACAAATAGATTAAATTTGCTCCTTATTGTGAATAACTTTTGGCCAAGATAACTCCCTCTGTTCGTGTCGTAGTTTGACGTTTTATCTAGCGACATTATCGAAGGGAATATAGGTTCTTCCCTCTCGATATTGTTTGTTCTTTGAGAAATGCACTGTTTCGCCACTATGGACACGAAGAAACTTCGTAACCGGAGTTTACTGGATCGAACGAAACCTGGTTTCGTATAGTGCACTCAACGTCAGCGACAAGGACCAATCGTGGAACAGGCAGAACATCCATTTAACGAGGTCCTTTGGAAAATTTCGCAAGTCCATTAAAATTAAAGTGGATAAGACTGAACCTTCGCGAAACGAGAATCAAAGGGGTGCAAAGGGGTTGCATTCGAGAAATAAAAGAAGATGAATAATTTAAAAACCTAGAGAGCTGACTAAAATCAACGAAGAAAATATTTCAAATAATAAAATCTTTAATCTAATAATATCACTGAAAAATCACGGTTGAGAAATAATTTTTTTGTAAAGAAGTTAAATTTAAACTCGATTTCCGTGAGTTTGGAAATTCTGATGAATCTGCTACCCGCTAGAAATCTCTAGATTATTTTTAGATGGCGTTTGAAAGCACCGTGTAGCGATACCAGATGTATTATAAGTATCAAAGCGTTAGATCCCTCTGAGAACCTGTTATTATTCGTTTACAGTATGATCGAGGGACGCTTAATCTTTATGTTGCAGATTCGCTAGAAAATTAGACAAATATGCGCGCGACATAGTCCGCAGGGGGAAATTCGACAGAAGAAGATGAATGTCGTACGCGTTATTTGACCAGGACCATCAATCAGCAATACAAAAACTTGAGTACAAAGAATTTAAAAAAGAAAAGAAACAAAAAAAAAAGAAAATCGAAAAAAACGAAACTAAAGAACGAAAGGTACGAGGTAAGAAAGAGAACAAAGTGAAACGAGATAAAGGAAAAAGAGAGAAATTGAAGAAAGAAAAAGACAAAGTTCAAGGCGAGGACAATCTTCAACCAAAGTTACCTAACTAATTAATCGTCTATCGATTCCATCGTATTTCTATCGTCGACTGAAATCTATATTCATCTATAAATGTATCGAAAGTTGATAACGAGAGATTATTATTGATTACTGTTAACGTTAAGGGATCATTGCAAGTTTCACGGGACAAAAACAAGAACGATACAATCAATTTAAGAAACGATTATTATAACGAATAGGGTTGGATACATTTAATAAAGTATATATACATATATATATATATAGATGTTAAATATATTGTAACTATATGAAAGAAGTTTGTGTCCATGGGGTCCGTGTTTAAAAAGATTATCGAGAAAACGTTTGTTTGTTCTTATTGTTAGAAATTTTAGGAGAAGATTATATTTCGAAAAGTGTGGCCAGAACATCGAAAGGAATACCAAAAGATACAAGGTGATTATTCTTGGAAGTATTGAAAAAATACACTGGTTTTAATTGCATTAATTTTATTTTAATTACATTAATACGATTACTTTCATTCTAATATTTCTTAGATAATATCGTTTCTTAACGCAATTTCAAATATGGTACTCTTTGTTTCTGATTATTTTAACAGCAACATATAAAAATTGAAAACTTTATTTGTACTTATGTGTTTGGAATTATACAATTTTACAATAGCAACAATGAACTTACGCCATTTAATTCTCAGTGAATAGACTGCAGAATATTCCCGTGTCAGAGGGGACATTATTTTGAGCTGTTAGCCTAAGCGTCTTCGCAATGAATCTCGAAGTGGAGCTGATCGCGGGGGTGATCAAGGGTGAACCACCCCCGAAAAACCTGCCTGCTCCGAGGCTGATAAAAGTTTTCATCGCTGGAGAACGGAATGGTCTATTTAACAATACCTATTTAATATTCTTGTTCGTATGTGTTGGATGTTCTGTTAAATCGCGCAATTTGCATACACGCTTCCAAGCAACTGCCCAGCATCGATAGAAATATCCGTTGATTTGTTAACAATGCAACTTTGGAAATTCCAAAAGTGATGAAACTTGTCTAGAAATAGAGCAGGCCATTCATAACACACCTAATTTCCGTTCGTTCCATAATTCAATTTCACAATGGAACTCGAGAAGAAGAACAGTGATTATTTTCTTTAGTTTTAAAATTAAAAATGATTTTTTCAGAAAAGGGAGGGAGTAATTCGAAAATTTTTTTTGGACCATCTTTAAAATGTAAACGAGACGTGTAAATTTTGTTTAAACTTTTTTTCGATATCTGTTACCGTTCTCAAGATATTCGAGGAGAAATATAAGGGTTGATTTCACCCTCTGAAACTGAATTATGAAATAAACGAGAAATAGCTATGTTATGATCCACTCTACTTGTTGATTACCCCAAACGACATATTTTTTGACAATCTTTAAATGCAAACAGAAATGGGTATTATTTCTTAAGATATTATTAATAAATGTTGCTAATACCAACAAATTTAGAGTGCACAGTTTACTTAATTTAAGAGTTAAAAGGATAATGCTTTTGGAAAACTGTTCGAAAGCAGTGTAATGTCACATTTGTTTGGATTGTTGCCACGTTTTTTAACAACAAATATGTGAAGGAACTAGAAATTAGTTTAAAAACAGTTCCACGTTTGGCTCTTATTATATTTTAAGTCATTATATTTTTACAAAGCTGAACGTGCAATTGTCTGAAAACTTTTGCACGCCAAAATGAACTTGAAACGCTTTGTCTGTTATTTTATGAATTTATATTATACAGGGTGAACCGTAATATATGGAACCCGAGGGTGGGTTTAAAAACAGTAAAACAGAACTACTTATATCTATTTTTTGAACAATATTTTACAATCATTTTTTATTTTTTGAAAGGTATGGGTCAATAGTACAAAGTTCATTGCATGGAATATTCTGTCGACAAAAAAAATTAATAAAATCAAGTTATGATCATTAAAATAATTTATAATTAGGTGCACGCTTTAAACTTGCTTTTGAACACACTATAGTCTCGTTATAAATGCATTTTAATTGTTTAAAATACCAAGTAGTGTCTTAACATTGAAAGTTCCAATTGTTTATTCGATCTTCGAAATTAAGAATTTGCATAATTTTCACAGAATTTTACGTGGGTCCCACATATCACGAAACACCCTGCATTGTGTTTGTGTATGTTTTCTGTGGATCAGTGGATCGATTATGCTATTTCTTCGGCTTATGGCTGTCCAACTATGTGTTCGTAAATTCTTTTCCATTTGTTTAGAGATTTATTTCACTGCTTGCGTATTGGGGCAACGAATTCTGTGTTTGTGTACGTCTCTTTGTGTCTAGATCGTGTATGTGTGAGCAAGAATCGTACCTGTATTCTAAATATGTTTAATCGAACGATTTGTTGGATATTTAATAAATCAATTTGTTGATTATTTAATAAAGTCTTCTACCCATTTACTCATTCTACCACCTATCTAGTCTTTTATTTATCCACACCATTATTGATTTATGTGTTTGTTGCCTAAGTTCGCATATACAGGGTGTTTCCATTTACTGGGAATGAACAAAACTTATTTTTTTATAAATAATTCGTTCGTAAGTAGCGTAGTGTTTACGGTGAAATTGATTTGTTTAAATTATAAAATATTGTAAAGAACTTGTTGACTCGTAATTTGTAAACAAAGGAGGACACGTTACGATTTCGTCTGAGTTATTTTTTTAGCGAGACAACGTACTTTTTTCTATTGTGATGTTGTAGATGGCGTCGAGATCGATCAAACGATGACCTTCGAGTGACCTCAAGTATTTTAAGTGCTCAAGTTCGTTCGAAGGTCACGTTAAAGTGAACATCCTGTGTAAATATGTTGTGTATTTGTTCCCTGCGTTACGCTGCCACAATTTTCATCAAATATTTGCAGAATTCGTAGAGGAAAGGAAACACTTATTGGAATTCGTTGGACCTGAACTGCAATCGATTTATGACGACATGGGAATCGAGGTACGATAAAAGTCCAACTTAGAAAACAATTCATAACAAATTAGGAGATAAATAACTAAAACAAATTACGATATTGTGAATTTAATTAGTGAAATTTTATGTTAACGTACGTTTTAAAAGATTGGATATTATTGGTTTCGAGTTTCGATTTATTTACATTAAACATTTAATGTTTATTATTTATTTAATGACTGGAAAATTGTGTAGGTTCTCTTGGTGGACATGCAATATGCAACGAACGTGAATCCTGATAGAAACCCATACTTAGCTGAATATTTTTTTAACGAAATACATGCCGCTTATCAACACTCGAGGGGTTGTTTTCTACTAGTGAGTATGTAAACTGTATACAACAAAAGAGAAAAAAATAATTTCAACCCACACAAGGAAAATATTAATAGTAGTTTAATTTATAAAGTGACGGGGATTATAATTAGAGAGGCAGAAATAGTGAATTATTATTAGACTGTGAATATTTATGCAATGTAAAATAGAATTAATAAAATGGGGGCTTTGTAGAGGGTTGTTTCAACCCCTAAAAATAACAATTTGTATCCTTAGGTATTTCTCATACTTTTACTCGTGCAGAAAGTTCCATTGTGTTTTTAAATATTTCATATGAGGCATATACACGTGTGCAAAGTTATTAATAATTAAATGAAATTTTTGTGGTCAAGCTGCTGGTCGGAGACGAGTACAACGTTGGATGGCTGCCAACACAATTCAGCATAGAAAGTTATGAGATCCTTTCTAGTCGTTGTTCCATGATGGAGGAGTATTACGAATGCAATAACGATTGCTATGTCCTAAAGGCCGACAGGTAGTTACTTTTTATTATGGTATTTTATAGAACCGCAATAAAAACGAAGGAGGCGTGGGAGAAGCCAATAAAAACGATAGTGCCCCTATAAACGTAACATAATTTCAAACACTTGGCTACTTTTAAAATACTTTATTTTAAGAACCAACCAACAGAAATAAAAATAATGAACATCGGTTTGATCAGAGTTTATTGCTTTGTAGTAAAGTTACGGTACCTACCTACCCACTTAATTGTGTCCTGAACTATATTTAGTAAATAATTAACAGATTGAGGACGATGAGCGACAAATGGCAAAGCAAGGAGCCGGAAATGAGGGAAAGCTTGAGAAAGGTCGCGGAATCCGTCGTTTCCGATAAATGTGATACCGAAGAAATCAGAAACATATTGAAGAGCTCTGCTGAGAGGCAGCTCGAGTATGCTATGAGTAAGCTATCATAATTATTACAATTAACATTCGTTACAGTATTTGTCTAACTTTGAAACCTCTTTTCAGAATTGGACGAAACACGCGAGGGAATAATGGCTGTGATACGTTCGTGGAAGGGCAAGAAGAACTCGAAGGCAGTGACGTCTCTGAAGTCATTTGTCTCTGACAATCTGCCGCCTGAGAACATAATTAACGTAGAAGTGGATCAGAAGTCGGGTGGGATCAACCCGGATAGAGTTCACAAGGGTTACTTGTCTCACCTCTGTCGTTTGGTCGTGAATCGACTGCAGACCCTCGTCAACGCCTCCATCGAGGAGGATCCCGAAATAAAAAGCAAAAAAAAGATGGTGCAAGAGATTTACGCCGAGAGCCTGATGCATCTTGCCCTTTTAAGGGACATCAAACCTTGCGAGTACAACGAAAACGTCGAAAGGATCAAGGAACTCCTACAACTCGGTACACGAATCACTGTTTTTAGAATACACTTAATAAACTGATGCATTGAATTTGTTTATTTACCAGGTAAATCGCAGAAGCACAGACCAATATTGATAAAAGGGGGCAAGTACACTGAAAAAACCGCGCTGCTTTCGAGAATTTACACGGACGCCTCTTCCTGGTTGGATTGTCCAACGTTCAGGGTCGTTCGTCTCTATGCAGCGACTCCTAGATCCGCGTACAGTTTAGAGTTGCTCAGAGTGCTCTGTCAACACATTGGTTTCCTCTCCGGGTTGTTGGATGGTAACCTTCCTAAAGACGCCTCGTTCGATCCTCTTTATTTAAACAATTGGTTCAGCCAAATCATGAGACGAATCGAGGAGGAACCGATGAAAGAACAGCTTCTGATCCTCATCGATGACCTCCATCGACTGCAGCCACTGGAATGCAACATTGTCGCTGCCCTGTCGTGGCTACCTTTGTATTTACCAGCAGGTCTGGGCTGCAAATAATTATATTACTATAATAGAAATAGATCTAGTGGAGGGTATATTGGGGACGTTGTTGCTAGATATTCCTATTAAAAATAGTTTGTCCCCCACATTTACACCCCAAAATTAAAATGCAACGCTCTGATTGATTCTTAGGGGTGCATTTGGTGGCAACGACAGCTGTTCCCCCGGAATTATTGCGCCTAACCCCCGCACAAAAGGAAATACTACGCAGCAACGAGGTTTTGGTGGAACTACAGGACCCAGGAGTCGACTCTCATGAGTCTGAGAATGTCTTTGACGCGTTGGAGGGGCTCATAGGCGAGAACGCCGCCAACAGAATTGGCGCCATTTTGGCTTGCACGGAGTACGGGCTGTCGGAAACGGAAGTCCTCGAGATGGTCATGCAAACCACGGACGATGGTCCCTCGTTCCTCGAAGACGGACTGTTCAATTTTTCGACTTGGTGCTTGGTCAGAAGAACGTTCGACAAAAGTTTAAGGGTAACGTCTAAACGACCCATTATCCGAGACATAATTATTAAAGATGGAATCAAGTTCGATGTATAGGGTGGTCTGGTGGTTTTGGTTTAAGGTTCGCGTGATGAGTGGAAGGCTGCTTTTCGGTTGGCGCCACACGATTCGCGATCTGGCACGAAAAAAGTACTTCGTCAACCAGGAGACCTTGAAGAGCTACCACGGTGAGCTGGCGAACCTCTTCTTCTGGGAAGACTTCGACTTCAAGGACGACAAATCGTCGCCAGAAGTGGAGACGCCCAAGAAGGAAACGCCCTATCAAAGCAGACCGATATCCCAGGACATTGCGTACAATCTGAGACACGTCGAGGAGGCTTGGTTGCACCTTTTGCAAGCAGGCCACGTGGAGAAGCTGAAGAAACTGGCCGTCTGTGCTTTCGATTTCCTTCTGGCCGCTGTGCAAATGATCTCTGTCAGTTATTTGAGATGCGTTCTCGAGCACTCGAGGAGGTACCTACTGGAGAGGGACTTGGAGCTGGTTTATTATACTGTCAGGAAGTCCAGCGACATCTTGACGCGGGATCCCCTTCAGCTTGGAGCACAGCTCATTTGTTGGCTGAGACCTGTGGCAGAAGATGGAAGCGATTTGGTGAGAGACTATTCACTCAGATTGTTTTTCATACCAGCTAGGAAGTGTAGAGATGGCCTTCAGAATAAAATAGTCTGAATACATTTGTGTAGACCATTTTTTTTTTGATAGAAAACAAAATTTCTGTTTGAAAGGTTAGCAAAATGGTGACTGCAGCGATGGCATGGTGCGACGGATACACTGCTCCCTTATTGGTGCCATTGAATGGTTGGCTCCAGCCACCTTTACCCCTTCAAATTCGCAGTTTATCTTGCCCACAAGGGGTGAAACTCGTCGAAGCTACCCCTTCCGGACAGCACGTTATCGTCGTCCCTGCCCAGGGAGACGCTCAACTCTGGCACGTGATGTCTGGCCAGCTGGTTCACACTTTCTCTGGTACCTCTCTTACTGCATTAAGAAAACACTCGGTTAAGTGTATTTTAGTCCGCTATAATTGCGCTTTTAAAAACAATCGGCTCCGCAATTCCTCATTTGCTTCTTCTCGATAGCTTAGTCGTCGCTATATTCGAGTATACAAAGGTCCCCGGTTATCTGAAATGTCTTTACAAATATCAAACTGTTTAAAATTGAAATCGAATCAACCGAGGACCACTGTAGACGAGAAGCAATTGCAATTCAGAGTATTTTGTTTGGCTATCTTAGAGAGCATCGTTCGCCAATTGTTTTCAAGTAAATGTGCTTAAGCGTAGTTCCAGTTAAGCGAGCTTCCATTTTTTCCGTATCGTTGCTACCATCTACCTGCGTTCTGGCTTCCTTGTACGCTGTAACACTTTCTATAAAATCATTTCAGGACATTCGGGTCCAATCTCGTGCTTAGCTGTAACACAACACTCGCAGTATTTGCTGACAGGCTCCGAGGATACGTCGATTATAGTGTGGAACATGAAAACATTATCTATGTCATTGAAGATCCAAGAACACATCGCTCCTGTTTTGTGTTTGACTACTTCGCTCACGAAATTAGTGATTGTCAGGTTCACAATTTTATCGTATATCACTTTTTCGCGACCTTCTATCCGATCAGAACACGCTCTAAATTAGTACCAGAGTTGCAAATTAACCGTGTCGGACGTAAATGTTCAAATAATACGATTTATTTTAACGCAGACATTTTTAAGAAATTTTTTTACAGACAAATGAGATTATTAAAATATTTACGTCGATTCGTATGACACTATTTTATTACATGCAATTCTGGCTAGTACACAATTTTCAAGCGTGATAAAAATTGGCACGTTTAATTTTCACTGATTTTATATCGTTTATATCGTTTTTTTCAGATACTTTCGTAGCACTTTGTACACTCGAATCATTTCTCTACAGAACACTATTGTATACACATTTTGGGACGAAACGAAAGTATATACAGGGTGTCCAAAAAGGTTGGGACCAAACTTATATTACTTATGTCAAATAAATAAAAAAAGTTCGTATAAACTTGTGTACGAAAATTCTTTATCGAAAAAATATAAGCTTTTATAGATATTTAGGATTTATAAGCAGAATGCAGGCAAACTCTTTTAAATAAATATTCCGTCTGTTTTTTGTCAGGTAAACAATAATATTATTGAGAATTTATCGAGTACTTGCGAGAGAGCGTATCCCTCTGCTGGCGAGCGCGAGAAGCGCCACCACGTAAATCTTTGAACGCTTATATCCTTTGAATAAAGCATTCTCAGACATAAGTTTATACGAACTTTTATTATCTATTTGATCCGAGTAACACGTAGTATAAGTTTGGTGGCAACCATTTTGAATACCTTGTATATAAACTGTACAAATCTCACAAGATGAGATGATTAAATAATTACTGAAAAGTGTTATATTTTGGTCCCAAAGTGTATTTACAGTTTTTCTAACTAGTTTGAACCGCGGACCGGAATCGTCAAATGAATTCGAGTTTCTGTTTTCCTGTAGCGGCGGCGAAGATTCCAGGATCATCGTGACAAGCTTGCAGAACGGTGAGGTCCTGATTAGGATCGATCACCATAGGGGACCAGTGAACTCGATTCGCGTGGATTCCGCTGCGGAGATCCTCGTGTCCGGTTCGTCGGACTGTACAGTTTGTTTGTGGTGCCTGAAGACGTTCACGATGTTGAAGAGCATAGGATTACCATCTGCTGTGACGATGCTCGACGTGTCGGCGGATTCTGTGTTTCTGTTGGCGGCCTGCGAGGACAAGATGTTGTACCTGAGATCGTTGGCCACGGGGACCGAGATTCACACGTTGAGAGGTCGCCAGGGGGTCGTAAAAAGCATTTGTCTGGCCAGAGACTGCAGAAGAGCGATCGCTGGTTGCACCAATGGCAAGGTTTCCGTCTTCGACATGCACAGCGGAAGATTGACGAGGACTTTGAACACTAATCCTTCGGCGGACGTTACGGCTGTTAAAGTAAGGACGCGTTTCTTGCAAGAAAAGGATCTTTGCAAAGGGTCTCTGTTTAGTTGTTTATATAATTACGACCTTTGACAATCTATTTGTTTCGAAAGGTGACGGAGAAAGATGACTTCCTGATAACAGCTGCCGAAAATCGAGTGATGTATTGGAGTTTTCGCGGAGAAGAGGCGTTTTCGAAGCCCAAGAAAACCGGCAAGCAGGAATTCTTGCACCCTCACACGGCTTCCATCACTTGTTTGGATATATCCAGGGACGGAGCAATGGCTGTCACCGGGGGTGTCGACTCCCTCGTCAATCTCTGGCAACTGAACACCCACGAGTTGCTTTTCACTTTCGAGGGTCACATTGCCAGCGTCACGTGCATCGCGTTCTCGGCTTCCGGTTTATTTATCGCTTCCGGTGTGTACGTCGATCGTTTATTAAATTTCTCTTGATATTTTTAAATGTAAGAAATCCTACCTTACTTTAAGTATTTCTTATATTTTTGCATTCTACGTATATTAAGTGCATTCACTAGTTTTTTCATACTAATATTTTAACAATATTTTAACAATGATTTCTCCCAAATTCCCAAGTCATTCGTTATTCAAACAAAATATTAATACTAAATAAATACTAATAGAGAGTCTAACGAACACAGGTTCAGAAGACAAGACAGTTCGCGTTTGGGGGTTGACGTTAGGCCTCGTGGTGGCTACGTTTAAGCATCAAGCACCTGTTACAACCGTGACAGCGATGTTCGATGGTCGAAGAATCGTCAGTTCTGACAGGGGAGGTGCAATTCGTGTTTGGGCAGCCGACACAGGTACCCTAATTCAGTCTGTGTGCGGACCTGGTCGTTGCATCACAGTTGCTCCTGACATGAGGTACGTTCCACCGATTCTACTCGATAATATACTAATTACTTTGAGCCGTTCATAATCTCGTAGCAATAAGCTGATTTGAATTTTCGAATTAGCTAGTATCATTTGAAGATCTATCGATGTTTTCAGTTTTTGTACATTTTAGATAAATGTATGGTTTTAGGTATGCAGTGTGCGAAACTGGAGACAATCAAGTACGAATAGTAAGTTTAGGGGCTGGTCCTGAAGAGAAGTACCAGGTGTCGCATTCTCAAGACATCACCTGTCTCGTGGTCACTCCGGACTCTCGATCTTTGATCACGGGATCCATTGACATGAGCTTGAAGGTCTGGCAACTCGCTGGTGGCAAACTATCGCAGGTTAAAATAATTTTTTTAGAACGATTTGAAAAATTCTTTTTTTCATTTTGACCTCCAGAATCTCCCATTAAAATTATTCCCCAAATTGGCCGAACACCCCGTAACATTTTCTTGTAGGTCCTCGTGGGGCACACGGATCACGTGACCTGCGTGGCAGTTTCTGTCCTCGACAAGTCCATCGTAGTGTCCGGATCCAGGGACGCGAATCTCATAGTTTGGGACATAAATACAGGGGCCGATCTCCACACTTTGAAAGGCCATTTGGGTTTCATCACTTGCGTGAAATTATCTGGCGATGGAAGCCTCGCTGCATCGGGCAGCGAAGACAAGAGTCTGATTATTTGGGACACGAAGAAGGGCTGTTCTTTGAGCAGTATCATGTTGCACGTTCCTGTGGTGGGTCTCGAGGTGTCCACGGACCTCTCCAGGCTCGCTTTGCATCTTCTCGAGCACAAGTGCATGCCCATTCTCTGTCTGCACAATACTCCGGCGCAGTATGTCAAATTGCCGGATTATGTGGCGCCTTGGTGCGATATCAGAGATATGAGACCGCCTGGACCGAAAAGACCTAATAAGAGATTGCTGAAGAAGGAGGTGTCCTTGGATAGTGACACGTGGCACAGGAAATATGGTCATCTCACGTCAGGTGGGCTTCTTGGGTTTCAGCTAGTTAAAATTTATTTGCATATGTAAAATTACAGAGGTACTTTGAGGCACTTTTTTTTAAAACACAAATCATAATTCACTGAGTTCAAGCATTATTTTCGACAACAAATTGAAAAATACACTTTACAAAGTAAAGAAAATACAGATCGTTGTGTAACAAGATCGAAAATTGCTAACAGACTCCAAAGTATATAATCGCACTCCGTAATGGTTGCAAAGTCCTTGCAGATCATTTTTAACGTCCAATTTAACGTAATTGGATTCTGGAAAATACTGTAAACAGATACCCATTAGGAAAGCCAACAAAAGACTTAATTGCAGAAATAACGTCGCCTCTGGGGCTCCAATAATTACGAATTTTTTAAAATACTTACAATTTTAAAAAGGCTTCTTTAACTCTAGACTTACGAACATTCACTGCTTGCATTTTTATTGAAATCCGGTTATCTTGACAGTCACATTAAAATTTCGCTTTTATTTTAATTGGGATAATATATTCTTATCATTATACAAATATTTATAAGGTCCATCATCAAATTGTATTTGTAAATTTAAAGATCATACCATTTGTAATTTTTTAATCTCGTCATGTGGCGTGTTTTTTGCATTTGAAAACCGTGTTCTTCGACGTTAATATTTTATTTAGGGACATCGGCGTCTTCGGTGGAAAATTTACAACGACGATTTAGTGTAAGCGCTTCCATGGACGAGATCAGTAAAGTTGGACTAACGAATAGTCCTTCGGGCCTTGGACCGGAACAGGCAGCACTTGCTCAGTCCCAACATTTCGACCAACTCGAGGCTCTTTGGAACAAACCCTCAACGTCTTCTAGACCACGTATGCACGGCAGAACTTTGTCCAAGCAAAGCTCGTTGCAAGCCACGCGAATATCTGATTCTGACGAAGAAGGTTAGCTTTATCGGGGAATTTTTTCTGAATAAACTATACCACCTTTCGCAGTCAAATTTACAAGGTTTATTTAGACGTATATCAGTGATATTTCAAAATTTTTTGGGCTAGAAAAAGTTAAAATTGGTGTCACAGCATATTTTCAAACATAGTCAAAGATCGATTTTGCAGATATATTTGCCAAATTCTATTTTTTAAGTAAATGCAAAAATAGAAATCGACTTTTTCCAAAGGTTCACGCTACAAGTTCACACCCCAAAATTATTATAGTATTATTTTAAGACTTGAATTATTAGCGCTTCGTAAATATTGTTAAACAGAATGCAATTATGGTCGTGCTAAACGAGTTCTTTTTCAGATGCACCAGTATAAAATAATATTTCGTTAGAAGATGAATGGATTAAGCTGTGCAAAATTCCAATTGTCGTACCTTCTCCTCTCATCGATTGTCTTTCAAACAACAAAAACAGAGAAAAACGTAAAAAAATGAGTACGTCTCTAGAAACAGCTCCAAGTTACGAATTCTTCTCTGATGCAATAAACGTATCCTGTACGAAATCACGCATACATATGTATATCGATATTAAAGAAAAATAAATAACAATTATTTATTTTCATCTTTCACCTCTGCCTCATCAAGGATCGTTTCCGACGATGATTATAAATAAATTACTTTCAATAATTTGCTTGTTTTTTTAATGCACTGTTTATCTCTTATGGTAACACGTTTATTCTTTTATAACTAAATTAAAATCGAAGTGAAAATACTTCAGGTTTGTATGTATATCTCATCTGTTACATGAGAGTCGATCGAGAATTGTTGTTAGTTGATTTTTTCTTCATTTGTAATAGTCTGCTAGGATTCTCCAAGCTTTTGGTGCCATGAAGCCTTCTGGCGGATCTTGGCCAGACTTTGCCAATTCTAAAATAATTAAATTAACGTTTAAATCGGTGCTTAGCGTATAACTCGTTATAATTTTTATTTAAAAAAGTAATTTACCTCTCATTTTAGTTCCCGATATAAAACTGAAGTCTTGAGATCGTTCTGGTTCGAAGAACGCCATCTTTTTTGTTTTCTTATCGTATGCTGCTACCCTGAATGGAATTATCTCCAGGTTTCGAAGACCTGGTGCCATGGAGAGCACCCTAGCTCCATGCGTCGCGTCGTACAGGTTACCTTAAGTTGCATACACAAATATTTATTTATTTACTGACCGTCGAAACTGAAAAATCGTCGATATTTAAGTGGTTGTAATTTTGTTAAAAAAATGGGCTCATTTCAAAGAATAATTTTCTCTTTTTAATGAGTTCTCAGAAATTCTTGTAGTATTTATTCTCTCTATTTTATTTACTGATTTTATTTTAAATTTAAATAACAAAGAAATGAAATTGATCTTGTTTAGGCCTTACCATCTGGTGTTTTGGACTTGTCAGGATGCGGTAAACCCGCAGGATCGCGACCAACGATATAAAAATCAGCCCCTGCCATCATTCTTGCCTTGGCGTGCCATTGCACCTACAAAACAAAAATTATAGATCGATTGGAAGCAATATTTGAACTTGTATTATTTAAAATGCACGACATTCTACGTGTATGGAAATTTAAATTATTCTAAAGGCAATATTTTTATTTGTTTTTCTCAATTTGAGTGATTTAATCCGGACCAAAGAATATAATGGCTATTTGGATAGATAGTTTCAAAGTAAATGTCAAAACAAACATAGAAGATGGCATAAATTATAATAGGTGATATATTCATTGGATAGGGGATGAAATGCCCTTTAAAATGAGCGTTTGTGAGAGTCGATAGCTTCATTAGTTCCGGAGATATAGCGATTTTAGTTTCAAGTCGATCGGATGGCTAGATCCGGAAATAAAAGGGTTCATTCATCCCGTGCGCGCGTAAAAAGTAAACAGTGCGTAGTAAATTCTTGGAAATACTACGCCGAAACTAGGTCACGCGAGTCACGTACGCGAGGTAGGTCAGCACTACGCGTGCGACAAGGAGGTCCGACGCGTTAGACGAAGACAGCGATAGTCGAATTAAGAAAAATACCACTTTACATAAATTACGATATCTCGAAAACGGAAAGTCCGATCGACAAAAACCAAAAGCCATTTTAAAGAGGAAGGTTTACCGCTGCTAACAATTGCTTAATTATTGATAAAGCACGAGTAGTTTCGAAATGGCGAGTAATTAAAGTTTTTAGTAATTTCAATGCGCGTTAGTGGTCCGCCGTAACACGGGAGGCGCCATAAGCGGAGTTTTAAAGAAATTATCGCTTCATATAAATTACGATATCTCGAAAACGAAAAGTCCGATCGACAAAAACCAAAAACCATATAAAAGAGGAAGGTTTACCGCTTCTAAAAGTGGTTTAATTTTGAATAAAGCATGAGTAGTATAATATTACAACGATTTGTACCTCCGTAGGTCCTGCGTACATCATCGGGCTTGGAAAAATGGCGAGAATGGTGTCTGGATGTAGCACACCTTCCTCCAGAACGCTTTGGTGCTGTTTTATCCTTATCGGTAGTGGTACGTCATCCTCTTTCGTCCAACCTCCCAAAGGATGTAGCAAGAGGACTGGTTTTTTAAAATTGTACGCCTCCAGAAGCTGTTTTCTCGTATCCTAGGTTTCATTTTATTAAATTCAATTTAACGCAACAGAGCAATAACTGTAATTTCAAGTATATGACTTTTTGTCAAATTTTGACGTTGACACACGATGATAGAAATAAGAATTTAAGCCAAAGATTGAGAAACGTAAAATGTCAACTGCTTTAATAAAACAGCTATCGAAGAATAGAAGTTAATTATTAAATGGGATGAAAATATTTAAATTAAAATCGAGTTACCTGCATTAATAGTGCATGGCCATTGTGCACAGGATTTCTCAGTTGAAAAGCGAAAACAACATCGGCTCCCATTTCAGTACACTTTGCCCTAATTTCGTTTGGCGTGAGTCTGAATTGATCGAGACCATCGTTCCACCTAATTCTCTCGAAAACCTCCAGCTCCCCCCCAACCAGCCAGTCCCCAGACTTCTGAATCATTCTAACGTAAGGATGACCAGGATCGTTTGTTCCAAATTCCCTACAACATCTGTAAAAAAAATTCATTTTTATCATTAAATTAAAATATCAAAATAATACAAAATTTAGACTGGCCACTAATTTTTACACTACAATTTTTATTCATTATGATTAAACTTTTTTCCAATTTAATTTAATTTAATTTAAAATAGAAATAATAGAAATGGCAGAAGAATTTTTTCAAACCTTTCTTCCTTTCGATGTGGAAAAAATTCTGGCTTCCTCAAAATTGCTATGGTTCGGTTTTTATGAGTTAGGGTTACTGCTGGAGCGTTATTGCATCTCTCTTTTTGATCTGTGCCAATTGCAAGAACAATTGGTATCGATTGGTTGGTAACACTTCCATTTTGCTCGAGAGTCTTGAAATGTTGACACTGAAAAAAATGTTTCTCCCATTTAGTATCTTTTTTTTCAAATATTGTTGTCTCATCGTTAACAAAAAAATAACGTAAAATGTATTTTTCTCACTTGCAGGTACTCGTTTTCTCGCATGAAACCTTTGAGTGGACTGGCCCAACCTTCAGCGAGTACTTGGACCCATTGCAAATCAATATCAGTGATTTCGATACCTTTAAATCGATACAATACGAATTGTTTCTAATGTTACAAGAAGATGGAAAAGTTTTTAAAATTTTAGACGCGAAAGATGAACAGAATTAACAAAAATCCAGGTATACAAGTACTGCAAAATTTTATTTTTCATACAATTAAATAAAATTGAAAATTTTATAAATGTATACTTCTTAAATAGAAGGAATACGTAAAAACCAGACGTTTAGAATATTTTTTGACAGAGACTGACCATAATTAAAGGGTAAAAAAACTTACTGAGGAGCTTCTCCGCCTCCATTTTGGCGTCCTGAATCCTTTCATCCCCGATGAACAATTCTTCCACGCCTTCTCGAAACTTTGGAATGATTGCTTCCCTTTCCAAAAGCTCGATAACCATTTTCGTAGATGTTTCCACGCTATTAACTTCCGTATTGACGACGAGATCAGGTTGCTTAGGCACTTCGTACGCCTGGCCAACGGCCGTGAAACTTTGGATCACGCCTTCCCTAGCTTTTTTGTACAATCCCTTAACATCTCGTGCTTCGCAAATTTCGACGGAAGCTTTTATATAAATCTCGAAGAACTTCAAGTCGAATTCCTCGACGATCTTTCTGGCTAGTCTTCTGTCAGCTTCGAAAGGGGAGACGAAACTGCAAATGGCGATTATGCCACAGTCCGAGAACAGTTTCGCCACCTCAGCTGCCCTTCGAACATTTTCCTCGCGATCCTCTTTCGCGAAACTTAGGTTTTTGTTTAAACCTCTACGAACATTGTCACCGTCGATACTGTATGCAGGTATTCCCTATAATTCAGTCGAAAGTTGTTAATCAAAACTTAATTTTAGCATCAATTTTTTTATTGAGAAATTTTATTTACTGTTTATTCTAAATTAGGTGTTTTTATTGGGAGAAAAGCCCCCAGCGTGGGAGTTTTTGGATGTTTCAATTTTATTTGTGTATATTAAAATAAGAAATAATTAAAGTCTCTGAAGTTTCAAATTTATGCAACTAAAACTGAATAGGAAATATTAAAATAATACAAAATTCAATTGTTGCAAGGATAATTTTAGACTTTCTAATGATTAATTATATTTAACTAATCTCTCAATTTTACTTCTAATTATTATTATTCGATATTCGTAATGATTACGAATAATTTTTTATTTTATTTCATTAGTTAATGTTTCTGTAGTAAATATTGAAATGCTATTTAAATAAGAAAAAGAGACAGTTCCCAATTTGAAAAAAAGAATGAGCGATTATATTGAGTGATATATTATACAAACAATATACGCGATTGATATAGTGTTGTTTGTTAGACTGAGATAACTTCACCTGGGAAACGAGATAATTTTCAAGGTGAAACGAGATGGAAGTCTTCCCGGCGCCAGAAAGTCCCGTTAACCAAATGGTACAACCACGAAATCCTTTCAATCTGCCATAAGCTTCTCCTCGTTTCTCTCTCGATACGTGGTGTATCTGTTGCGTTACGTTCGTCGCGAGAATCTGCAATGCCGATAAGGAAATGAAAACACACAAAATAAACACGCAGCTGTGCAAATTGAAAACATTTAACCAACGAAAGATCCAACATTCCAGCGCATAAATAAAACGATAAATAACTATCTCACAAAATGATATACACGCTTATTAAACGAATCATTTATCAAACTTTCAATATTCCTATATACAGAGTGTTCGGTCACACCTGGGAAAAATTTTAATGGGGGATTCTAGAGGCCAAAATAACACGAAAATCAAGAATAGCAATTTGTTGATGGAGGCTCCGTTAAAAAGTTATTAACGATTAAATTCAAAAATTTCAAATCGTTCTGGAAAAATTATTTTTAATTGCAGGGGTCAATTATAAGCATTTTTGGTCATTAGATATACCCCCGAAATCCTACGCATTTTCGAGAAAAAAATTCCTAATCGAAAATCTAATTTCTGGCCAGAAACGTTGCCCGACAATTTCAAGCGAATCTTTAAAATGTCACAACTTCTGAACGGATTGACGGATTTTAATGTTTAAAAAAGCAAACTACGCGTATTTTAATCAAGAATATGTAGGAATTGCAAAAATATTCGATAAGTTGACCCTTGACCCCGAAAAATGAGAAAAACCCCATAAAAATGGTCCAATCTTTAAGCAGCCATAATTCCTACAATAGTGAATATATTTCAATGAAACTTTTTTCTGAAGTAGAGCTCATGGGTACCTACAAAAAAGTATTAGACAACTTTTCTATAGGGCGTCAAACAAAATTATTAAAAATGAAAAACGAGTTTCTAAGAAAAATCGACAGGGGGTAGGTGCCTAAATTTTTCGACGAAAAAAAAATTTTTCAAATCGTTCTAAAAAAATTATTTTTAATTGCAGGGATCAATTACAATCATTTTTGGTCATTACACATACCCATGAATTCCTACCCCCTTTCGAGAAAAAAATTCGAGTAAGTGTGAAATTTTTCGACGAAAAAAAAAAATTTCAAATCGTTCTAAAAAAATTATTTTCAGTTGCAGGGGTCGATTACAATTATTTTTGGTCATTAGACATACCCCCGAATTCCTACTCAGTTTCGAGAAAAAAATTCAGTACTGGCGGAACTTTAAACGTTAATAACTTTTTAACGAAATCTCCATCAACAAATTAGTATTCTCGATATATATCGATATATATATAGAGAGAGAGAGGGAGAGGGAGAGAAATCGTTGTTAGAAATTATATTATTCTAAATAAATGAATAGATAATTTTTTTAAATGATATAATACCTTGTCAGCTTTTTTCTTTGCACACTGATCTTCCAAGAAAGAATTCATGTACATTCCCATAGTGATTAATTTAAATACCAATTATAGTTATGGTTTTCAAATGTATTTACAAGATTTAATGTTTGTTGCACTGTATTAAGAATCGATAAAATGGTATTTAACGAATAGAAAAATTGTTTTTAAATTCTCGAAACGTCGTCTGGGTGTTTGATTTATTTAAATGTACGAAACATTGTTTAACTATTGCACCACTCGCACGATAAAGGGGAAAGTATTCAGATACATGGTTCCGACTCGACTGATGAGAATTAAGGTTCCGTTCATCCGAGAAAGTCAAAGGAAAGTAACTCGAACCGGTAGTGGGACCCACAAGAATTTCACAAGAAATAAAGAAATCGTAAAACCGCGATGAATAAGTCACGAACCATAATTTAGTATGGATTAGTTAAAAAAATAACGAATTATTTTAAATTTCCGCGTCAATTCTTGTAAATAATTAACGATAATTCCTTTCTTTTTACTGGATTTTTCATGTAATTATTCACACACTGTGCGAAAAACACATTTTACCGTGGTGTTTAGAAAAAAAATTAACGCGAGACTGATTAGAATCCGTGAACTAGTTTCGCAAGAGCGCAACGAGTGTATTTTTGTGAAGCTCTGTAAAAAGTTTGTTGAAAGGCGGTCACCGATTTACCAATTGTCACGATAATTGTTCCATTTAATTGTTGTTTCTTTTCTAATAATAATTTAATCGTACACGATTAACGACAAGGGTAAAATAATAGAGAAATACTTTAATTAAATGGTCACAACTTGCAATTATAATTTTATAAATTAATAATACACTGAATAATTAAATGTGGGCTTTTTTCAATTAAAAATTCAACAGCAATTTTTTAGATCGTCAGAATTATTGTCTTTGTTTGTAAAATTTGTTTAAATTTGGATTGTTAAGATTGAAAGTATGCTCTCACGGTACTGAATGGATTAATATAGTGAAAAATGAAATGAAACGAGAGCACAAGAAAAGTCATGCGAGCCACCTGTACGTAATTCGACCCTATTTTTTCTAAGCACGAAGAGAATGTAAACTAACAAGTTGCAAGCACTGTTGAACAAAAACAATTCAACACAATACTCGAACAACTAAGAAACTGACCAACAATCAGCATAAATCTAATATTTATTCACGTAGTTTTATGTATTTTAATAAAATTTACATTAATTTCGTTTCATCAAATACCAAATCCTGTTAAATAATACAAGTGCAATGATTTCAATTATTCTTACACATTTTTTATTAGTACTATATTGTCCAAAGTAATAATGATTAATTTGACATTTGAAAGACAAATTTATTTTTAATTTACAGGAATATCAAAACGTATTAAATTCAAGTAAGATAGTTTATAATGATAGAATTGAAATTCAAACTTCAGTTACCAATATAGAAATGAAAAATTCGATCAGCACTCACATAACTGGTGTCTCCATCGGATAGTATCGTTCTATTTTGATGGTTCATTGTTCACAGAGGTTTCCTCGTTGTTATTCGGGTATTAAATTTGCAAAAAATACCTCGATTCCGTGGCAAAATCGACCGGAGACTTGTCAGACGAGAACAATCGCATGAATTTTAAACAACAACGAGTAAACAATTTATGGACTGTGTGGTAGCACTGAGAATCTAGTGACGCACGTGTTCTTTCATATATCACCGGGAAGGGTTAAGATGGCGCGCGTTTTCCATCAGGAGGGGAGAAATTACACACCTTCTCTCTCTCTTTCTGTCTCTCTTTTTCAGTTACACGCGACCATGAATGCGAGAAAAACGAAAACTCGTGAAAAACTCGAGGACGAATAATAGCGAAATTTCTCGTCTCGAGATATATTATAGTAGAACAATGTCTAAGAGTGAACCATTTGCAAAATGAATGTTCATGAACGATTCCTTGATCGAGAAAAATTTTATTTTTATTAATTTCATAAAAAATCAATTGAAAAACTGAGAATCATAGGAAAATAGAGTTTCTCAAACTATTCAACTTTCTCCTTCGCTATTGCTTCCTATCTGGGACTGAAAAGTGATGTCACACGTTCGAGTCTCTACGATCGCACTATTATCGCTACACACAGATATATACCGTGAACAAAATCACTGACCTACATCTCTGTCATCAGAAAAACACATTTCTCTTTTTAAATTAATTATTGATTTAATACTAGATTTGCAAGAACAATGATTATTAACATTTTTACTGCAATCTGTCACGCTGATATATTCTATCAAAATCGACATAAATTGCTGGCAATTGATATTTATGAGTTTAGTAAATCTAGTGTTAATTGTTTAAACACTTTGTTCAAAGCTTTTGCTTTATAACAGTAGCCACATTATCGTTAACATTGATCTTACGAAACATATTTCCTGTCAAATGAGCCGTCACCATTATCCATAAGACTTAATTATTGATAACGGCGATGGTCACGGTAAACGATGAAAAAGCGATAACAAGATTGCGCAGATTAAAACAAGAAAAAGTCCAAAGAGATTTGTGGAATTAGTTTCTCCTAGAAAATTGCAAACTATGATTGTATCTACAGTCCCAGTTTACAATTCTATGTATATCGTGACAACTAACAATATTAGTATCCTGCAAAATCTCTAAAACATTAATTTTATTACTTATACACCTCGATTGAAGAGTCATTTACCACAGATAGGTATACGAATAAATTTTATACTTTATGGATTACCTTTGGTGGTCCAAACTGACTGCCTTACCGACCTAAAAATTCGGAGGTGATTTTAGCGTCCTTTTCTCATGGATGGCGGTTAGTTGAGAAACTATTCACTGAATTAGTTTGAAACAGCTATAGTATTGCGTAAATACATGTGAGTTTACTATGGAAGGGATTAAAATTCATTCTTTAATCTGTTGGTAACGTTGCGAATGATGCGAAAATGGTAATGGGGTTTCGAGACCCCAAAAGAGACTGTGGTCATAACGACCTAAAAATTAATTCTCATGGATGGCTTTCATCCAGATTCACTGGACTAGTGTGCAAACAAACTGTATCTTGACTTTATACAACCATACAATGCGTAATTAATTCTTGATCAATGCTGTTGTCGATATCGTATCAGAAGATAAAGTTCGTGAATTTGCTAAAGTTACCGACGTCGATAAACGGGTTAAATATGATTCCCAGAATCGTTGTTTTTAAGCACAGAGTGCGCTGTAATATTTCGATTCGTTAGAACGCAACCTCGTGTTGGATCAGTGGTGTAAACAACACCTAATTAGTCATTAAAGTATCGTTTATAATAGATCTATTTATTCTAAAACGCGTGATTTAGTTTCGTGAGTTGTATGTGAGTGCTACGAAGCGGTAAGTGTGGGCAGATTCGTGATATTCTGACGTTACAATCGATTATCGATGGTAAACAACGAGTAATAAAACACGTATATTACTTTTTGACAATTATTAAGTACTTCGAGAAGATCAGATTCTAAATTAAACTGCCCTTGACAGTCGTTTTGTCTATCCAGAAAGTAAAAATCTAAAGTTTATTCGTTTTGTTAGAACAGAAATTCTTCGATCGATAATCGGATCGAGACATTCGTCGTTTCACGTACGCACTCTGTGCACAAGAAATGCAACTTTGTGACTAGTGCTACAGTGTGATTTTCGAAGTGAATCAAGATTCTCATCCATTTATATGATTCTATAATCAAGGTAATTACGTTGTTCTAGTACACAAACTCGGTATTTTCATTCTTATATTCTGTATCTGTGCTTTTTACCGGAGGCATCCTTAGTTTCGCGAATTAACAAAGTTTCGAAAACGTGGTTTAACCTTCCTTTCCGAAACATAAGCTTCGCGAGATATTTGAGCTTCCCCATCCCGCTACCCGATTCGCGAGCGTCGTTGGCGAGAGGTCGCCATTCGCGATCTGTAAATTAACGTAGCAAGACGTGTCGAGACGTCTCGGCGTTTCGTGACTAACGAGGTTCGTATTTCTAACCTGTTGATATTTTGTCATTAATACTAGACGCGTTTATTCTCTGGCGGTGCTTACGTTTAAACTTAATGTCTTCCTACCTAAAATTCAGTCGAAATTCTGACAAAAAGTATATCATATTGCCCACGTTTTCTTTTATATCTAACCGGCGTCGATTCATAATATCTTTATAAACGAAATTACGCATCTTATGGATCTTATTTCGAGTTCCATGATTGTTTAATTATTATTAGACACGTTCATTGTGTTGCATTTGACTTTAATTTCTATTTTATTTCTGTTACAGTTTCTGGTCGAAATTCGAAGTCGAAGACATCCATTTTGAAATAGAAGCTTCGGGAATCGTCGGATTCCTCCGTATTAATTCGCGAATGATGCTGGGTACCGCGATCGGCCGCCATTTCCATTGTACAAATCGACGTAGTTAGACGTGTTCGAACCTGCTCGGCGTTTCTCGATCAAAAAGGTATATTTTTCATCAAAAATATTGCTCGTGTTTGATCTCTAACGGCGTTTTCGGTTAAATTTAATATATTTTTAATAAAATTGAGTCGAAATCGTGGATAAAAGTAAATTATATTTCGGATGCTTCTTCGTTGTCGAACCGGCGTCGGTTCATATCTCTCGAAACGAAATAACATATCTTGCAGGCATTATTTCGAGTTGAATTATTATTTAATTGGCGTTAGACATGTTTATTGGCATGCATTTGACTTTAATTTCTATTTTATTGCTATTACAATTTTTCATTGAAATTCGAAGCCGAGGGATGCCATTTTGAAGCTTCGGGAATCATCGGATTCCTCCGTATTAATTCGCGAATGATGCTGGGTACCGCGATCGGCCGCCATTTCCATTGTACAAATCGACGTAGTTAGACGTGTTCGAACCTGCTCGGCATTTCTCGACCGGAAAGGTAAGTTTTTCATCAAAAATATTGCTCGCGTTTGATCTCTAACGGCGTTTTCGGTTAAATTTAATATATTTTTAATAAAATTGAGTCGAAATCGTGGATAAAAGTAAATTATATTTCGGATGCTTCTTCGTTGTCGAACCGGCGTCGGTTCATATCTCTCGAAACGAAATAACATATCTTGCGGACATTATTTCGAGTTGAATTATTATTTAATTGTCGTTAGACATGTTTATTGGCATGCATTTGACTTTAATTTCTATTTTATTGCTATTACAATTTTTCATTGAAATTCGAAGCCGAGGGATGCCAATTTGAAGCTTCGGGAATCGTCGGGTTCCTCCGTATTAATTCGCGAATGATGCTGGGTACCGCGATCGGCTGCCATTTGCATTGTAGAAATCGACGTAGTTAGACGTGTTCGAACCTGCTCGGCATTTCTCGACCGGAAAGGTAAGTTTTTCATCAAAAATATTGCTCGCGTTTGATCTCTAACGGCGTTTTCGGTCAAATTTAATATATTTTTAATAAAATTGAGTCGAAATCGTGGATAAAAGTAAATTATATTTCGGATGCTTCTTCGTTGTCGAACTGGCGTCGGTTCATATCTCTCGAAACGAAATAACATATCTTGCGGACATTATTTCGAGTTGAATTATTGTTTAATTGTCGTTAGACATGTTTATTGGCATGCATTTAACTTCAATTTCTATTTTATTGCTATTACAATTTCTGATTGAAATTCGAAGTCGATGGCATCCATCTTGAGATAGAAGCTTCGGGAATCGTCGGGTTCCTCCGTATTAATTCGCGAATGATGCTGGGTACCGCGATCGGCCGCCATTTGCATTGTAGAAATCGACGTAGTTAGACGTGTTCGAACCTGCTCGGCATTTCTCGACCGAAAAGGTACGTTTTTCATCAGAAATATTGCTCGCGTTTAATCTCTAACGACGTGTTTGGTTAAATTTAATATATTCTTAATAAAATTGAATCGAAATCGTGGATAAATGTAAATTATATTTCGGATGCTTTCTTCATTGTCGAACTGGCGTCGGTTCATATCTCTCGAAACGAAATAACATATCTTGCAGACATAATTTCGAGTTGAATTATTATTTAATTGTCGTTAGACATGTTTATTGGGATGTATTTAACTTTAATTTGTATTTTACTTCTGTTACAGACTCTGGGTGGAATTCAAATACGAGGCATGCTACTGGCAAGGAATGGACACCATTATGGCACTTGGGAACTTTAAAATGGCGTCATCTTGAAAGGGTCCAGTAAGAATTGGTGAAATTTATACAAATTGTATTATTTTTATCATTTTATTGATTTATTATTTGTCGAAAGTGTGAGATATCAGTGCTGAGATAGAATAATTGAGTTTAAATAATAAATAATTTTTTAATTTGCTGTTTAATTGGCTTATTTTATTGCATTTTGATCGCGGTTATATATTTCTGGGCGTCAAATATTCACTATTTTTTCCAAAATCATTATGAATTGTTCCAATTGTTATTTGCATACAATTTTCTATGCAAGTTGTGTAAACCATAGAAACTACGTAATTATTACATGCTATTCAGTTACAATTAAAAACTTTAATTTTTGTACGTTTCAGAACATTTATAAAAATCGAAATATTAAATTCAATTCAGTTAATACCATCACACTTACGACTCTAATAAATAAAAGCTGATATATAATATTTTTAAATCTGACAATCATTGTATAATTGCTTTCATTAATAATATTTTAACATTTATAATTGTCGAGAAAATTTAAGTTTTACATTTCTGATGTAATTCAATGTGAACAGCAGTATTTCCATTGATAGTTTCTAACTGAAGAAAGAAACAAAGTTAGGATAGCACCAGGTGTGCTTGTGTTTTTCTTGTGTCCTTCCTTCTTATCTTTCCAGGAAAATTTGGTGGCCGCGCGCAATGCGGCCGGTAGATTCAGTGTTTGCTGCGTAGCAACAGATGTTTTTCTGGGGAAAGTGACCCCAGTAGGTTGTCGTACATATCTTAGGGAATCGCGATAATAGAAGCAGTGTTTCTTACGCTATTTTAAAGTATTTCCAGAGCATCGTGGCTCTCCTTGCTTTCTGAATCGCGAGACTAGAGTCATTTGTTCGCCGATTTCAATCTTCGGTCGCGGTAGTATAATTTAATACCTAATAAACATGATTTTCTTTTTAATTTGAAATTAAAATTGTTCGTTACCGGAATTAGAATCAGTGCATCACTGAAGTGGAGTATTTGGCGGTGCTCTAGAAGCACACAATGTAAGTATAAATTTATACCTTCAAATTTTTAATTAAAAATCTTTACAGTTTGAAGAATAGATTCTAATTGTTTTCTTACAGTTTTCTTACAGTCTGAACGTGATGCTGAAAAGCAATAGCTGTACCTGGGGAGGTATCAGGCGATGGACCACGAGCGAACAATGTAAGTATTAATTTATTTTTCCAGTTTTTTAATTAAAAATTTCTATGATTTTAACAACAGATTCTAATTGTTTTCTTGCATTCTTCTTACAGTCTCATCCTGGTGACCAGCAGGACTATGCTGACTTCGTTGATGACTTCATCATTCTACGATTGAGTGAGTTGCATGCATTTATGTTCCTCTGGTCCCCAACCATGTCGTAGGATGAAAGATCCGAATCGACACGGGTGACCAGTTGTATACTTGTTATTTTTGACGAGTCAAGTGACCACGGGTATGAAAAATACCCGTGAGTAGTAACAAAAATTGTTATATTTTTTTAGTGCAGGCTAGAGTCTTCTTGCACTCGCGTTTTTAAATGTTATAACTAAATATTACATAATTTTACTATTATACTATTTTTATAAAACTATATGAAACAATTTTTATGAAATATATGAAATATTTTTATTAACTTGAATTATGAATTGAATATAACTTAAATTGATATAATGTTCTCACATTATATTAATCATATGATGAAGTAGAATCTAAATATTAATTATTGTAACATTATACAGTCATTTTTATAATATTAATATAATTCTTAAATATCGATCGTGTTTAATGTATTTTATGTGCAAGAAGACGTTTCGCGACTGATCGATTTTTGAGTCAAAGTAACATCTATTGTATGCTAGTTTAAACTTTTAAAAAATTTACTTTGACGATAGAATCGATTATTGAATTCTTTACATAATGATTTATTAAATTTATTTCAATTTTCAAGTAAATTAATTCAATTTTAAATTATCATAATATCTGAAATAAAGTCTTTTGTTTTACATAATTAAATTTCAATTAATAGTTTTCTTGAATAATAATAGTTTTCAATATTAATACATTTTGCTATTTGCTATTTTGCTCTTTGATATAACAAGTCGAGTCACTTTGATTAAAAATGAAATAATAAATACCGTTTAGCTATGTTTAATTAACAACATTTTCTATTCAGGATTTTCAGGTTAACCCTTCCGTGTTCGTTGTCCAAGTTCATGCACACGCCCAGGTGCTATTTGCATGAGCGAGGGCAACGGGCACGATGACTTAGTTTATAATAATTTATAATAATATGTTGGCGACTGACATTGGCTAGTGCATCGTGCACGACGTACTTTCCACATGTATGTTGTGGTTAGGCTGTGGAAGTGCGTCGTTTAATTCATTACAATTCTGTATACTTGTATTAATTGCAACATATAATCTTCATTTACCAATTTATTAAATTAATTATCGATATTGCTATTGATATATCCATTTCTATACATGATAATTCTAGTAATTCATACTAGAATAATATAATAAATACGTTAGACTTGTATTATATAAAGATTTTATTCTATACTAAAATATTATCTCTAAATACGCAATGGTCACTAGGCTTTGTCAGTCGATTTCAGGAATTGGTACGTACAGTTAGAGTGTAAATGTTTGCAATGTTCGGGTGTCGGGGGAACCCCGGGGAGTCCCCTCTAGTTTAGGCCGCGCCCGAACATTAAGAATGAGAACCGTGGAGTGTATGTTTGAGAGATTGAGTTTTGTCATTTTTAAATATAGGGTTAGGTAGGTAGGTAACTTGATTTCTGGTGTGTGTGTTAAATCTAAGTAGGTAGGGTCAGGGCAGGGCTGTCCACTTTAGTAATGTCGGGTAGGCGCGTTTCTCGCGTGGCAGTCCTGTACCTTAGTTACGATTTCGAGTTGAAAAGCTGTCCGATTCAAACGGTTTCTACCGTTTGTTTTGCTGGAACTTTCCACTCTCGAAATCGCTGCGACTTTAAAGTCGCTCTTCGCGCTCGCGGTCGTGGTTAGCCTCCCTTCGAAACGCTCGTCCCGCTCGAGTTTCTCCACACGTGTTCCGATAACGATTCCTCGAATCGTTGGAGGTTCGCGTATCGCACGGAGTGCTCGAGCCTAGTATTAAGTTTCAGGCTTTGGCAGGACCGCCGAAGAAAAGAAAAGACTCGATGGAGTTGAAGAGGCCCTGACAAACTGTCTCAAGAGTGGGCTGCAACGAATGGCTTTTCATTTTCATCCTTGGATGAGGATGGAAAGTCATTAACGTTACTACTTTGTCACTTTATCTCGTCGGTAGTTTTGTAGTTTGTTTCTTTTTCTGGCTCACGTATGCATGTACTTTGTACATGATTGCACCATACATGCCAATCATCCCCTTGGCTGACTCACGTATGCATGTCCTTTGGACATGATTGCACCATACATGCCAGCCATCTCAGGGCAACTCGCGTTCTAAATATTAAATATGTTTACTGCCATTTCAAACTTGTATTAATTCTTTAATAATACTTTGAGCTTCAATATTTTTAATATAATAATAAAATAACATTGAATATATTCAATTTAGATTTTTCATGATATAATTTCTTTAAACGTGACAGTCGATATGTTAATAATTCTTCTCATTCAATATTCATAGAGTTGCGTATTCCTATTTTTCGCGTTTCCTTTCCAGGGTAGTGTTGCGAATAATTACCACTCGCGATTGTTTTTTTTGCAAACTTAGGCACCGGGAGTTTGCTTCTAAAATAGCGTTGCGAATAATTAATAAACGCGATTGTTATTAGTGTTGCGAATTACTGTTTTTCGCGTTTGCAATTTTCATACCATAAATTAGAGTTGCGATCTCAATAAATCGGGCGACTTTTTCTGTAGCGTTGCGATATTATCAATGCCCAAATTCTACCCCAAACTGTAGTAATAGAAGTAGTTAGTGTATGTGCATACACATGTACCATTAACCCCTAATTAAAGTTAGAGTTGCGAACAATATACAATATTCGCGTTTGCTCGTAGAGTTGCGAACATTTATCGCGTTGATATGTCAGTGTTTCGATTAAACTCGATTCGCGATTGTTTTATGCAAACTTAGGAACCGGGAGTTTGCTTTAAAAATAGCGTAGCGAATTATTGATAAACGCGATTGCTATTAGAGTCGCGTATTACTATATTTCGCGTTTGCTTTTCAGGGTAGCGTTGCGAATAATTACGATTCGCGATTGCTTTTGTTGTTGCAAGTCGCGTTTTGGAATTTTTCTATTATAAATTAGCGTTGCGATTATTGATTTATCGCGTTGTTTGCCCCCTTAGTGTTGCGTTTTTAAAATGTCTAGCTTCATCCCACATATGCCACTCTATTGTAGTTTGAAGTAGCTAGTTTATTTTATGCATGTGTATTTATATCGACAACTGAAGACACTAGCCCCCCAGCCAGTATTTTCATTAAAAATAGAGTTGCGAAAAATATGCAGTAATCGCGTTTGCTTGTAGTGTTGCGATTTACTATTTTTCGCGTATCCTTTTCAGGGTAGTGTTGCGAATTCCATACGCGATTGTTTTTATTATTTAAAAATAGTGTCGCGAATGCACTGATCGGTTTGCTCGTAGAGTTGCGAATTACTATTTTTCGCGTTTACTTTTCAGGGTAGTGTTGCGAATAATCACCATTCGCGGTTGTTTTTATTCTTATAAATCGCGTTTGGAATTTTTCTGTTATAAATTAGAGTTGCGATTATTGATTTATCGCGTTGTGTATCCTCTTAGTGTTGCGTTTGTAAAATATCTAGCTTCATCCCAAATGTGTCACAGTATTGTAGTTTGAAGTAGCTAGTATATTTTATGCATGTATGTTTAGATCAACCACTGAAGACACCAGCGCCTGAGCCAGTATTTTTGGGCAAATCGCGATTTTCATTAGCGTTGCGAGACATAAATATAATATTTTCATTAAAAATAGAGTTGCGAAAAGTATGCAATAATCGCGTTTGCTTGTAGTGTTGCGAATTACTATTTTTCGCGTATCCTTTTCAGGGTAGTGTTGCGAATTCCATACGTGATTGTTTTTATTATTTAAAAATAGTGTCGCGAATGCACTGATCGGTTTGCTCGTAGAGTTGCGAATTACTATTTTTCGCGTTTACTTTTCAGGGTAGTGTAGCGAATAATCACCATTCGCGGTTGTTTTTATTCTTTTAAATCGCGTTTGGAATTTTTCTACTATAAATTAGAGTTGCGATTTTGATTTATCGCGTTTTTATTAATTAGCGTTGCGATTCATTGCCCGAAATTTGACGCTGGCCACTGCTGCTCCAGGATCAAGATGTAGCTGATTGTAAGAAGCCTCAATAGGCTCAACGAGGTTATTAAAATTAGTGTTGCGTATTATTCAATATGGGTGCACGCGATATAATTAATAAAACAACCCTTTGTGGTTTATTTTACGTATAACAAGCACCACTCGCGTAGACTTTTCTATTTTATAAATTAGCGTTGCGAAAAAAGCCACTCACGGGTTGTTTTCTGAATTTATGAGTGGTCAGTTTATTTTTTTTTATATATTTGCTAATGGAAATACTGCTCAAAAGTACTACTGTTTCTAGATGAAAGTTTTTCATTTTTCATAACATATAAAAATTTGTAATTTTTATGTATTCGTACATTTCTATCACAGATTTATGATGTATTTAAAAATTGATCATAGACTGAATTCACGATTTCATTATATATATCAGCAATTATTCATTATTAGAGTTGTTTATTTTTACGGGTTAACCTTTCCGGCTGCAATATTTGTTTATAAATAGTGGATTTTTTTATAAATATTCAGAATTCTTTGCATAGATTAAAGTTTGATCGCGATCATTCTTTTAAGCGATGAAAGATAAAACTCTTGCTTGAAAAGTGTATGCAAATTACAATTCTACATTTCATAGTGAGTTAATTACCGCGTAGAATCGACATTTGTGTTCGTTATTGCATTTTTGTACGAACTTAACTTAATTCTCAATGCAATTAAATATAATTATTGCAATTTATACGTTTTGAAAATGTTGTTCTATAAAATCTATCTTAACACTCGTATGAATTTAACTTTTCTTAATACTCAATATGTATATTTCTAAATTTTCTAATATGAATTTTTACGCGCGGGAAGTCTAATTTAAATATTAACTTCATATTTTTTCTATGATCAATGATATATTCACAGTATATGATTATTTTTTTTCTGTGCACTAATCCATTTTCATTTCAGCTTCTAATCCTTTGAGTAAGTTCTTTTTACAGAGTATAGAAGAATGAAATTGGAATTGGTACCTACATGGATTCGACTTACTCGTTTCTAGGGAAATATCTATTTATACAACTTTATTTATTGTCTCAATTTATGTTTCAGGAAAACATCGTGGGATTAATGAAGACTCCAAGAAGAAAATATCTCCTCACATCTCTTGTTTTGTAATTAATTGTATTTTAGTGAATATTTTAGGAAAGCATCGTGGGATTAACGAAGACATCAAGAGGATTATTTCTATAAGTTGCGTTAGAATATAAGTATATGCATAGTTAAGTTGCGCGTAGGATTAATAATCATGGCGGTCTGTGTCATGTTAGCGCATTAATGGCGATTGTAAGTACGTACATCGTAGGACAACCGAACAAGCGCTTATTGTAACTTATTATAAAAGGCGGCGTTTAATTATAATTAATATTGCGAGGTTCATACGTGCAGTTGCACATTTCTTCTTGGTTCTTTAGTGTCACACGAGGCACTGTCAACGTCTATTTAAAAAGGAATAATTTCGTACGTGCACTTGCACATACTAGTTTCGTTCTTAGAAAACATGGGGTGATTTTGATCACACATGTATCAATATTTTGATAGGTGTTTTGTCTTTTTCTCAGACAATTTTCCTGTAAACTCACTCTGTTATTTGCTTCTAGCAACGGTCGAATTTCGATCGTTTTTTCTCATAGTAGAAAATATTCATAGGTGTTTGTTAGGATTTCTCGCCAAAAGGAAGGGTGGTTGGGGCGAGGCTAGGGTGGGTCTCCATTCGCAGCAACCTCCACGAGGTGAGACCTGGGGATTATTATTTGGCATGTAATTAATTTCATCGATTGTATAGTATAATTATTTAATAATTAATTACATAGCAAATAATATGAGCTGATGGCTGCGATCTACCTCGTTTAGCTTCTACGTCAGATCCAAAACGATCAATTCTTCGATCGTTTATCAAATCATGACTTGCTCCACATTTAGTTTCAATTATTATAATAGATATCGACGTTGTGGTTTAATTTCATTCTGAATCAATAATTAGATTTGACACCGAAATAGTAATAATTGTCTCTCGTAACTAAATTTTCAATCCTGTCTGTCAGTCGTTCGATCGCTCCACTAAAATTAATTACTCATTCCCTGTTAAAAAACAAAAGGATTCCTGTAATGTGATTTCTATTTGGTTCTTCTTTACCACTAGTTTCCTACTTTACCATCCGCTGCGATCGTTTTCCATAGTTGGCAACGTCACGAGCGTTACCGACATTACCAATGGTCCAGTTGTTCTTTACCGATAGTTGTTTCTAGTCGTTTGAGGGCGTCGTCGGGTGAGCTCGCGGCGGTCGTAGCGTCGCGACGCCGCCTCCCCTCGTGGTTTCCCCGCCTCACAGGCTTTGTTGTGACCGCGACGGCTTTGTCGACAGTCGCGCGTGATTGCGGCCGAGCGATGCGGATTTAAGATCGCTCACGTTTCCCTACTGCTAGAACTATCGCGTGTGCCGCACCTTCGATCGTCGGTTCACCCCTTCCTCCCTTTTCCCCGTGCACCTTGCTGGAAATAATCGTTCACCCACCCCTTGTACACCTTCAGTCGCGGTAGCGCGGTCAACCAGAACTCGTCGCGATCTTTGCTCCAGAAATAATTTCTGACCTCTCGTCGAAGGGACGAGCTCTCGAGCAAGAAACATCCCTTAGAGGGGGTGAAAAGCGTCCATGCGAGCTAAAGGGCGAATCTCGAGGCGTACGTGCGTCCCTATTTTTGGCAAACACGTGCTCGCTGGAGGTATCGCGCTACGGAAACGTGATCTCTGATTACGATTCGATTCCTGGACAGGAATGAGGCGATCGTTCGCGTCGCGACCGAGTGATCGAGTGGAGTTTTATGGCGTCGAACACACAACTTGCTACTTTTATCGAAAGTGGAGAGCTCAGTGAGAATCGGTGATCGCAAATAGGAAACTACGCGAAGCTTCTCGACGATCGTGGAACGTCGCGTGTGAGATCCAAGAATCGTAGATCGTTGGATAGTGAAAATGTGGTGGAAAGAAACGTGCGTAGTAAGAGTGACGTTGATTGATTCGGTGTCGTCGTAGGGAAAGAAGAAGAGCGTAGGTAAATAATTCTATTTAATTGAAATGGGGGAATTTCGATGCTTCTTTGAAACTATCTTTGAGAAATTCTGTGGGCATCGATCACCTGTTGAGATAGTCGATGCATCAAGGTGTTTGAAATAGTTGGACCATGTTTGACGCGAAATAATCTCGAGAACGATACTTGTTGCAAAGGTGGATCGAAATTTCCTGGATCTCGAGGGTTTTTAATAGTATATCGATGAATGGATTTGTCGATTACTCGAAGACCTGCAGTGGACGCGGAGAGAACTTGAACCGCGTGTTTCTAAAGCACGTCGCGTTACGAAATCTGCATTTGTCAGGCTTTCGATAGGTGGGTTCGTCGAAGTAGCGGAGTCGAGCAGCAGGGGAAAATAGCATCGAACAACCGTTTAAAATCGACGACGACGTCTTTGCGTCGAACTACGCAAATTACTGCTGGAAATTAACGGAATGAAATTTTCCAGAGTGTCTCGAGCAAAGGCGACTGTTGTTAACGAGGCTCGCGATCGCTACAAAAGTTTCTGAAAACTATTGTTCCTACCTCCGATTGTAAAGTTAAATTAGAAGTGGCCCGATCCTTTCATCGTTAAACGTTGGACAGCATTTGACTATTTAATTTTCAACGAGGAAATTTAATAATGGATCGTGTTTGAACTGATTCGATTGGTTATTGCATTGTTTGGAAAGGTTTGGTCGAAGGATAGTTCGCTAGATGCAAAACTTTCCATTGGGGTATTTCCAGTTATTTGTTTAGAACGTGACGTAGATACAGAGCCGTGCATTGCAGTTTTATGCGGATCTGTTGCATTATTTGCTTTGTTTGCAGATGTTTGACGTGGTTTCAACTGTGGTCGAGTGGACTTTATACAAAAGAACGAGCCAGGATGTGAATAACAAGAGCTTTGTTAAATACAAGTCGAGAAAAATTGCAAAAATTGCACTCGTAACGAACATTCGTTAAAATCGTTGAAAGTCTAACGTTTCTCTTATAAATGGTATAAAAATATAGGAAAACATGGAAAGAGAAATACCGTAGGGCAATATAATGGTATTTCTCGCATTCGCTGGCAGTGCTTTTCATCAGGACTTGTTCTTAGAGTTTCAAAGCCTTCCAGATAGCCTAACTAATGAATCCGGTAAACGACTCAGAACGAAATACGATTTCCTTCCATTTTATTCGTACCGTCCTTCTTAAATCTCTTTTAGCTGCTAAAGTACCGACCTTGACGACGAAAGAACAGCCAGCAGGTTCTAAATCCAATCTGAATAACGAATGACTCGAATAGTAAATGACTTAACAACTTGAAATTTTCATTTCGCGAATTAAAAAAGATTACTTCATTCGCGCTGCATGTATCTTGAGTCACCAAACTCAAATTGGAACAGTTTCCATAACGAATAACGAATTACTCGAATAGTAAATGACTTAACAGTTACAACTCTCACTTAACGAATTAAATAAAATTAGCGTCTTCGCGTAACTTGCATCTTGAGTCACCAAAACTCAACTTGGAACAGTTTGAATAACGAATAACGAATGACTCGAATAGTAAATGACTCAGGAACTCGTAATATTCACACGCCCGGTTAAATGAAATTGTTTTGTTCGCGCTATGTGTATCTCGAGTCATGAAACTCAACGTGGAACAGTTTGAATAACGAATAACGAATGACTCGAACAGTAAATGACTCAGGAACTCGTAATATTCACACGCCCGGTTAAATGAAATTGTTTTGTTCGCGCTATGTATATCTCGAGTCATGAAACTCAACGTGGAACAGTTTGAATAACGAATAACGAATGACTCGAATAGTAAATGACTCAGGAACTCGTAATATTCACACGCCCGGTTAAATGAAATTATTTTGTTCGTGTTTGAGAGTATGTTGAGTGACCAAAGAAGGAATAGGAAGGTTGGTACAATTTGAGTCGCTGTGAAGTAAGTGGTTAGTGGAAAATCGCGTGTCGAGCGGCCATTCGATGACGGTTTCGCGGTGGCAGCCACGTTAGAATTGGAAAACGCGGGAAATTACCTTCTGGTCGGATAGAACCAAGGACGTTTCCGGCTAGTGGACGTCGATTTTATGTACTCCCACGGGGGAAATGACGCGCAATCGGAAGCTGTGTATCCACTTTAATGTGGTGTTACTCGGCGTTGGCAAAACGTTGATAGTACGCATGTTCGAAATCGATTTCCTGCAAAACGAATGCACGCGTACCAAAACTATTCGATATATGAACACGTTTTTTTGGGTTTATTTTCCTTTGCAGGGGGATCAATTGCACGGTTTTACACTTTTAGTATTTCTAAAATAAAAAGGAAGGCTTCGAACACGTAACGATACCTTAATATTGCATTCCTTTTTAAATCTTTTTTTTTCAATAAACGGGGGGAAGCCCCATTAGTGGAATAATTAAAATAAGGTCACAAAGGTAATTTTAATTAGGCAAAGAACAGGAGGAAAAAACTGACCCCAAAAATTTATTGCAATTAGTTTATAAATGTTTTCTTTTTAACAATTGAATTCATATTTTGTCGATTCTGTAAGCAGTAGGTTTCGTAAAAAGGTTAACAAAGTCATTCTTTATTGCAAAATTTATTTTTCCATGCTTCAAATGAAAAAAAACAATATTTGTCCTGAATTAATTGCCTCGTTGCTTAGAACAATTTTATAATAAAATATCTTTCGAAGGCTTGAAAATCGTTAATAGCTCTCCATAAACTGCTACATTTTATTTATTTATTCATAACAATGCCAGGCAAAAATATTACAAAATTTTAAATACACAATTTTTGAATGACGTAAACAGATCCAAGGTGGTACAATAAAAATTGATCAACTGCAACAATCGAGGGCAATGATTACAAATGATGCATAAAAATGTGACCAGAGTCCATTGTGGTTGTCAAAAAACAATTATTTTTCTCGTTTACATTTCTCATCGTGTTCGATTAGGGACGCAAGGTTTTCGTTGAGTGGTTTCACAGTTTGATTCGCATAAAATGGGGAACGGAATTATTGCCAGGTGTGTTCGACCCTCGCGAAACACACGGTTTGTATCAAGTACCGCGTTCCCACGGGAAATCGAACGCAGCGACGTGTTTTTCAATTTAAAAAAAAAGCAGGACAGTCCCTTTTTTTCCACGAAAGCATCCGAAAATGTTTCGAGGGATCAGCGTAGTATTTACTCGAACGTTTTTCCGCTACACTCGCGTTGCTTTCACTTCGTCGAAAGGGAAGAAACCGATAAATATTGCAATACGTTTTTAATAAATTGCTTTCTAGGCTGAGCTTTAATTTTTATTCGATTTTTAATCGGGGCCTCGAAAACACCGAATAAAAACGGTTCTTTGCTTTAAAGGAAGTTTTAATTTAATAAATTTTATTTTAATAAAAGTAATAAAATTGCCCTTTTTCGGAGAAGTTTATACATGTTAGTAATTTGTAATCTCCTCATTTTTATAAATAAACCTTAAATCCAGTTGTGGTAGACATTCTGTGGCGCCATTGGAGTGCAAGGGGGTTCAAAGTCGACGAGTTTATAACCCAAGTTAACGCATTACCAACGAGAAATGAGAATTCTCGTTTTACGACAAGTGTCTGTTCTTTATAATGTGGATAATGTTAGAATTTTGTTGAAAATTTCAACAAAACATATTAATTACAAAAATACCAGAATTTTATTAAACACACGTTGAAGAAATTCTCTATATCATTAAAATCACCCATCGTATAGGAAATGTTTCAATGAAAATGCTTCGTCGTTAATGCGTTTAGAAACAAGTTTGAATGTGGCCAGAAACGATACAAAGAGAATAGATACAAAGGTTTTCCACCTTTGTGTATCGATGGAAATTTCTTATTGTTCCACGATCAGTCTTCTCCGCCAAATTGTTCGTAGCTTTCGAATAAATTACGAAGTTATAGAATTGAAATATTACGCAGGCAATTGGGAAAGTTTCACCAAATTACGGACAATGTCGGATGCGTGAAACAAGTAACCGATCATTCGTTTCTGTAGGGGAAATCAAATATCGATATTCGATATCGCGTACAACGCGAGCTACGGTGACAACGTGACTGGATGCAATTAGCGATACTGCCAGCCGATGATGTTAATTAAAGATATTCACGAGAACTACGCGCTCCGATAGGTCAAACGGGAACGTTGATTTAAACAAATTACGATATAGAAATCTTCTCTAGTTGAGTTCTTTATTATAAACGCTTTTTTTTTTAATTCTCTTAACATAGTACTTTATTCATTTGAAAACATCCACTTCAAATATTTGTTTTATCTTCTTTCTTTGATTCATTTGCAATTTCATTTTGCTTTGAACTTTTTCATTAAATAGAGTCTAGAATTTATCAAATTTTATTGACACGTACTTTTATAATATCTGGATATTAATTCTCTTAATATAGTCCTTTGTTAATTTGTTAAATTTTCCACTTAAATAAGTCGATGAACTGATCCATAAACGAGAGTATATCGACGCGACGCGACGCGACAGCCGTAAAGGATAAACTCGTAGCACGTAAAACGGTTCGCAGGTTCCTAGGATTCCACTTAATATTCCCTCGAAGACATCCGTGGCTGCCCTAAGCTGGCAGGCGAGGAATTCCAAGAAAGGACGCTCGATAAGCGTCGACAGAGTCCACACACTCACACACGCACTGTCGCTCTAACGAAAAGGAAACTAGGCGAAAGTCGTTAAACGAACCGGAAACTACATAAGAGGGCAAACATCTGACGTTTGCTTCGTGGAACGCGAGACATCTTACATGGCGACCGTAGTCAATCGTTCTTTACGGTTCTACGTCCTCGCGAGAACCTCACCTTTCTGTCCCTCGAGCAAACACCACGTGTGTACGGAGCTTAAAAGCCTCTGGATCCAATATGGCCGTGCTTGCAAAATATGCCTAGCCTTTGTGTGCACCTGTCCGTGTACGTCGAAATAACACAATACGCCGCACAGGCACACGCAAACACTCGACACTCGAGGGTTGACTTCGCGAACATGATTTATGCTCATAACCGAGGATGAGTCGCTTCTTTCGTCGTGGTTAGAGTCTGGGGGGGTTTTCCAGGAAGGAAGTTCATTTTATCGTATTCTACGATCGTTGCTAACTCAGGATAAACAGGGGGAAACGCAATTATCATCGGTTTTAATGCTATGCAAACACAGAGGTGCAGTTATGCTTACGTACAGTGATTAATGTCGCTTGGAATTGCATATAAACATATAAAAACGCGAGTAGTGTCAGGTTCGATCGCGATTATTGTCGATTCTATTGCTATTGCGGTTATCGTTGAATTTAGAATTTGATATCGTGCAAACACACACATACATATATATATAATGACAAAACTACAACAAATACAAACACGATTAATTGCATTTTTATTTGTAACGTCCTATCATTTTGTCCGACTAAAATCAATACATTTTTACATTGTTTTCCTTAATACGAATACCCGACAATTCAACTAAATCCATCTGTCAGAGAAATCCGCAATTACACAGTCGCCAAACCAAATATTCGAATTCAGAGAGAAATAGAGAAACCTTTGGGAAAAAACTACCCTCTGAGCCACATGATTTTCTAGAATGATCGCTCGGGAAGCGTAACTAAACGCAAGTAGCATGGAAATTCGGTCGTTCGCATGATAACGAGCCGCATAATCGTACACGAAACGCGATAACGTTCCGCGCGAACGCACCTAACGGAAAATTGGATTTAAATTTACTTTCCGAGTGGGCACTAGGAATCAGGAACGGAGGAAAGTATTGAAACGTAGGAAAATGCTTGGTTGTTGAAAACACGCGACTAAAACCAATTAATGCGATCGATCGGAATCCGATAATTGCTCGAAAATAGTCCGTGGAAATTATTCCAGTTGGCGATATCGATATCAGACTACGGAATCCGAGAGACGAAGAGTGTTTCACCCCCTCGAACTCGTTCGATGACCCTCGAGGACGAGGACGACGAGGTCGAACGTCCATTTAAATACTCGAGGAGATTATGATTCCTCGAATGTGGAGATTCGTGAAATTCCGAGGGGATTATGTTTAATTTCATATGCAAAAATTAACGGAGTCGAATACGTTGGGATATTCTAGCCAGCGTCGCTTTAATACCGTTCTAATTGAAAAGAATAATTATTTAAACCGTAACGATATTTACATGAATGTATTAATTAAAATATTTACAGTTCGCGACTGCTTGATTACGGAAAGAGCAACGACGAATATAAATTTCTGCTCTATATTAACACATTGCCGACCGGGAGACGAGAATTCTCGTTTTATTGAAATCTACGTTACCGATCGATTATTCTCGTTTTATTGAAATCTACGTTGCCGGCTGATTATTATCGTTTTACAAGTGCGTATTTTTCTGAAGATTTCTCCCATAATACAAGAAAAAAAATTCGAATATTAATGTTAATTACAAAAGTACTTATCAGATATCATTAAAATCACTCGTGTTAAAAATAATCCCAACGATAGAATTTAACAAATTTAACGAATGTTTGACGAGAAGATTATGGTTTCAAAGGTAACTTAATTGGTAGCACCAGGTGTAGCACTGGTTTCTTTTTGCAAACCGCGAGAAAACGAAAATAAAGAAATACACGAGCGTCGTTGACGCCAGTGGCCATCCCCGATAATCGAAGTTTATTAATTTCGTAACAGTTTGATGCTGAAGTAGGACGTCTGAGATAGTTGGCCGATAATATTATCTGGCATAGTTAGCGAAATAGCCTCCCTAGCAGGCCATTTCCTTCCAATAGATTGTCATCGCTAGATAGACGTGGAAATATCAAATATAGGATGACCAGTAACGAGCTTTCCACGGTTATCGTCGCGACGAGGCCAATGATAACTCTCTCTACCAGTATCACGAGACTAATGCAAAAAATTTCATACCGAGGGGAGCCTCGCTATAATATCCTCGTCCCACTCGTAACATGCGCCTTGGGGAGACATGCTGGGACGTAACGAACAAAAAGACTTAAGAATTTATTTTTACTCGTCTACCAACGAGAACTAACTATGCGAATCTAGACAAATTTCGTATAAATGATCTTCGACTCGCGATGTTACCGATAGAATTATTTGAAAATTAATCGTCTTCGTCAAAGAAAATTCTTCGTTATTCTTTAGTTTGAATAAGGGATTTATGAATGTATTTTTCTTCGTGAATTTAAAAATATGTTGATTTTAATAGATAAGGCTTGATAACAAGTAGAACTTGTAACGAGTTAGATAATATTAGAATTTTTTTTATTGAAAAACAGACACGCTTGTCGTAAAAAAAGAATACTCCTGTCGGTAACTTAGATTTCAATAAAAGTAGAATTTTGGGCAACGTATTAACAGTAAATAATATTTTGCAACGCGTCGCGATAGAATCAAAATTGTTGATTAGATTACTTCGCGATCTAGGAACGAGATTCCAGAATTATTTGAAAATTAATTATCTTGGTACATCAAAGGAAATTCTTTGTTACTCTTTAGTGAAAGGGTAGATTTTTTCACTTTTTGTAGTAACAATAAGGCGCAATTTCTTGGTCGATTAGGGAGACGGTAAACGTCAAAGGAAGTCACTGTGTTAGAAATCTTTGATATCAATTTCGCGAGGAGACGCAAGGTTAGTGGCATCCTCGTGGACGGGGACAAACCTTCAACCTTGTCTTTGTTGGAGCGAAGGGTGGTGACTGCCTCAGTGATTGGAGGGTAAATGGTTTCCTGGCCTGTAATAACTTTATATGTTCGTCAGAAAATAGAGTCGGGCTTATCCAACGAATAAGAAAATTCTCGAGGTCTGAACCTAGATCGACCAAAAGGTTGTGTCACCTGCAGATCAAATCGTTACGATTTTTTTAGTTAATTCTTACATTTTTTCGATCTTAAATTCAAAGATAAATGTTAGAAAAATGGAAAAAATACTCATTTAATAAAACTAAAATAGAAATAAAATGAAATACGTTGCTCAATAGATTAACATCGAAGAATATTTTTCGGTTATAATTAATTAGCAAAATAGAATCGCAAGAGAATGCTGTGTTGCGTAATATAAACGTGGAATTAGGATGCACGGAAATTCTAAACGCGAGTCACGTACTATGAATGGAAACTGGAAAACACACGCCGCATAGACGAGAAACACGTAAGATAAACATAAATAAATTAATGTCGGTCCTCGAACGTTCCTGACTGCAATTCAGATAGCTGTAATTCAATTGCATTTCAATTACTCTGCATTTCAATTCGATTGTATTTCGATAATGCTAGTCATTAGAATAAACAGCGATGGAATTGGCACGATTCTGACCACAGTAACGAAAGTTTATATTAATTCCTACTGAAATCTAGGGTGGTCTCTAAATATACATATAGTTCGTTCTGCTTTTCTCTCGAGGATTAAAATTTCCCATAAATGCATGGAGCATTCGTGAAAAATTTATGGTCAGGCATTATATTTTCGGTAATGAATTTTTTTCTGGAAAGTGTGTAAGATTTCGTGGGTAGGTCTATTCACCAAAAATTATTGTAATCGACCCCTGCAATCGAAAATAATTTTTTTAGAACGATTTGAAAATTTTTTTTTTCATCGAAAAATTTAGGCACCTACCCCCTGTCGATTTTTCTTAAAACTTCGTTTTTCATTTTTAATCATTTTGTTTGACGCCCTATAGAAAACTTGTTTAATACTTTTTTGTAGGTATCCATGAGCTCTACTTGGGAAAAAAGTTTCATTGAAATATATTCACTATTGTAGGAATTATGGCTGTTTGAAAATTGGACCATTTTTATGGGGGTTTTCTCATTTTTCGAGGTCAAGGGTCAACTTTTCGAATATTTTTACAATTTCTACATATTCTCCATCAAAATACGCGTAGTTTGGCTTTTTAAACATTAAAATCCGTCAATCCGTTCAGAAGTTATGACATTTTAAAGATTCGCATGAAATTTTGGGCAAACATTTCTGGCCAGAAATTATATTTTCGGTTATGAATTTTTTTCTCGAATATGCGTAGGAATTCGGGGGTATGTCTAATGACCAAAAATAATTGTAATTGACCCCTGCAACGGAAAATAATTTTTTTAGAACGATTTGAAAAATTTTTTTTTCGCTGAAAAATTTCACACCTACTCGAATTTTTTTCTCGAAAGGGGGTAGGAATTCGTGGGTATGCGTAATGACCAAAAATGATTGTAATTGACCCCTGTAACTGAAAATAATTTTTTTAGATCGATTTGAAAAATTTTTTTTTCGCTGAAAAATTTCACACCTACTCAAATTTTTTTCTCGAAAGGGGGTAGGAATTCGTGGGTATGTGTAATGACCAAAAATAATTGTAATTGACTCCTGCAACGGAAAATAATTTTTTTAGAACGATTTGAAAAATTTTTTTTTCGCTGAAAAACTTCACACCTACTCGAATTTTTTTCTCGAAAGGGGGTAGGAATTCGTGGATATGTGTAATGACCAAAAATGATTGTAATTGATCCCTGCAATTAAAAATAATTTTTTAGAACGATTTGAAAAATTTTTTTTTCGTTGAAAAATTTCGCACCTACTCGAATTTTTTTCTCGAAAGGGGGTAGGAATTCGTGGATATGTGTAATGACCAAAAATGATTGTAATTGACTCCTGCAATTGAAAATAATTTTTTCAGAACGATTTAAAATTTTTTAATAACGAAGCTTCAATCAATAATTTGATATTCTTGATTTTCGTCTTAGTTTGGCCTGTAGAGTCTCTCATTAAAAGTTTTCCCAGAGGTGTTGCGTTTAGAATTTGATATCGTGCAAACATACACATATATACATACATAATGGTTATACAAACATGGTCAAACACGATTAATGTCGTTTAGAGTGGCACATAAACACGGACAAACACGATTAATTACGCTTGTAATCGCATACATATATACACAAACGCGACTATTAACAGTACATCACTTAGAATCGCATACAAACATACACAAATGCTACCATTACCATTTTCAATCGCGATTATTATCACTTGCATTACTATTTTTAATTGAAATTGACGACGAGTGGGCAGATGGACTCGCGGAACGACCGTAAAAATAGTTGGCGACGGGTCGAATTATTCGAAAACCGCGGTATCGAGAATCAAGCTCGACGTACTCGACCGAGAAACCTCAGCCGCGGTGTGTTCCCCCGGATCGATTCGCGAGCAGTCGATGCAGAAGTCGCTTCGGAATTGTTAATTAATGCGTCGGTGAGTCGCGACCCGTGCAATAGGAGGCGAAACCCGCTATAGGGGATAAAGGACCGTCGCGTTGTGGGAGGGAAACCGACTAAAGAGGACGCGGAGGACGAAGGTCGCTGGATGCGAGAGAACAACTCGACGACCTCGTTTAACCTCGCCGCCAACGGGGAGGAAAAAGAAGGTCGACTGATATTTAGAAACTCGAATATGCAAAGCGATCGCTGGGAAACTCGAGAGCCAAGCATCGAGCATCGAGGATCGGTCCGGAGAAGAATCTTTTCTTTTATACCGGTAAAAAGTTTTCGAGGATGATTGACTTTTCCCCCTTGAACTCGTTACGACCACGGGAGGCCATTTTCCACGACGTAATTTACATTGTGCCGATGCAGAAAGTTGGCAGACGTCTCGCGTTTACGTTGTTTCAACGATCGAGTCGCCAACTTTTCTGAATTACAGTCGTTCGGTACAGTTGGAACTTTTTAAATCGTTCCAGTTAATCTTTTATTTAATAATCCTGTTTACGCGGTGCTCGACCGTGTAGTTCGTAACTCGACGGTGATGTATGAACGATTCGATCACTCTTTTCAACAGTTTCAATTATAGAATGAATACTTATTTAACTATTTATCCAAGCGATAGTCGCGTTACACGATTCAAAGAATAAAAGTTGAGTTACAAAGGCAAATTAGTTTCAGTTGCTTCGTAAATGTAATAAATAAACGCGTTTTTAACAACTTCTACTTCCTTTTTCTTAAATTTGTTTGTTCGTACAGGAAATGGCCACGAGAAAGAATAGATTTGTTTTACGAAAAATGTAAACGAGTCAGGCTCGTTATTCTATGGCAAGGGATTGACACATTAACGACGAGGCATTTTTATTAAAACTTTCCTATATGTGTAAAAATTACTAGAAAAACAGACAAGTTTGTCGTAAAAAGAGAACACTCTGTCGGTAACTTAGATTTCAATGAAAGTAAACTCGGGCGGTAACTTAACGATAAAAGTAGAATTTTTGATAATTTTGGTTAACAGTAAAGAATATTTTGCAACGCGTCTCGATAGAATAAAAAGCGTTGATTAGAGGATCCCGTTGTATCGAAGGGATTAAAAGAGACGAAGTAAGAGAGGGTAAGATCAAGGCTCGAAATGTAAAAGATATATTCACCATTAAACTGCATTCAATCAAGTGTTCTTCATGGTTTATCCGGGCGTCTGTCTTGACGGCGACGTAATCCTAGACGTCGTTTCCGCGATTGTTCGAGTGTTATCGAGAAACACTCGAGGATAGTTGCGCGATGCAATTTCACCATCGCCAATCGTTCCGCTGTAAAATAAGCACAAGTCAATCGACTAACAAAATACTCCAACGGGAACAGTGGGTCTCATTTTAAACAAACTTTTCACTCCACGATGCAAATAAATTTCTATTCGAGTACTGGAAAATATTTTATTCATTTGTTTATGAGTAATCGCCCTTTGATGAGGAATGAATACATAATTTTTTCAAAGATTCGATCGTTTCTTTCACGAAAACTGATTTCAAACTACTCCACGAGGCATAATAGTAATTTGAGCTTATTAATTTTGATCAAAAAATCTGGAAACTTTGTAAACAAGTTCCACAGAGCTGAGACTACTTAATGCTTAAGAAAGTGCGTGTTCCCAGACTGAATTTTTTCAAAGATTCGATCGTTTTTTCACCAAAAGACTCATTTCATCTACTCCACGGGGCATAATAGTAATTTGAGCTTATTAATTTTGTCAAAAAATCTGGAAACTGTGAACAAGTTCCACAGAGCCGAGACTACTTGATAGTTAAGAAAGTGAGTTCGCTGGTTTGGGGTAAAATCGTATCACCGTCGATGAAGGAAATTCGACCGAACTGCAGGCCAACGTCCTATATTCTCTCAAACACATCCAATCGATACATAAATCCACCTGCAACGGGGTTAACCCCGCGTTGGGCCACGACAGCGGCGTCCATTTTAAATTCACGAGATGCCGGCAGTGCAAAAGAGGGGGCAGGGAAAAAAAAAGAGAATTTCTCGTCTGCTCTCTGCAGTGCGTCTTGCACCATTGCGGAGATCCAGTGCAGTGCGTAGTCCCTCGTTTATATTCATCCCCAACAGCCTGGAACAGTGGTTCTTAATTTCTCTTTTCCTACTGAAAGCTTTAAGCAGCCTCACGGATCTCCCGGGACCCTCTGTGCAATGTTTTCCTATCCAAAGTTCCACAGATCCCTCTGCAAGACGAGAAACGTAGGAATCCTTCTAGTTTTCATTTTAAAAGATTTCGTAGAAAGGTAGAAAAAGGTTTCCTCAAAGGGCGATGACATAAAACAAAAGTTGCACAGCTCTTTCGTGACCTTTCTAGTTTCTAGTTTCGATTCTAAAAAATTCCGTAGCAAAACTGGAAAAATGAGTTCTTTAAAGGGCAATATTTATTTATTATAGGAATAAAAAATATAGATCAAAATTCTATCGAGGCTTACGATTTAAAAATAAACTATAAATTTGGTTTTTCGGACGTGGAAATTTAAATGGAAAAATATTCATGCCTTGTATATTTATTAACCAACCCGTAGATCAATAATTGTAATATTGTAAATCTGATTGTTTTAATCCGTGAATTTTAATGGCGAAAGATTGCAATATTTATTAGCTAACGCGTGGATTTATAATAAAAGTAATGCAATTACCGTACGTTATGTCGTCTCGCGGCGACAAATTTCGTAAGTGTGGGCAAATGATCGCACACTCTGCCGTCTCGGAGCAAACTTAAAGATCGTCCTATGTAGATAAAAGCACTTATGCTAATGCGGGTTCGATCTTTCGAGCGCATCCCGCTGTTACTTAAAGTGTCAGCCGATAATCTTGGCCCATTCTTTTTTCAAGCAAAGCACCACGGAGTTGCGTGCAAAGCAACACTCTGCAAACGATCCAATCAATTTTTCATAACCACTTGCGAAAATTAGGTACCAAGAAAGTCTCATTTCTTCCTTATTCAGATCTTCTCAGACCAGAAAACGTACATTGTAAACGACGCCACATCTTTCATTACGAGAGTATCACAAGATGGTTAAAATTATAATAATTTTCTTATTTACAATTTAAATATGCATAGAACAAAATAGAATTTATACTTGTAATTTATCAAATTCCATTATATAAATAATATTCTATGCATATTAACACAGTTTATATTTAAATTGTAAAATAATTAAATTTATTATAAATAAATAGTTATTTTAGTCCGACACTTTGAAAGGATCGAGTTTTCTCACTTGTTTAGTCATAGACAAACACACAATGGGTATTGTTACTTAAAATCGTCGTGTTATTAAAAGGAAGCATCGTTTTAATACAAAATTATTATAAAATCGCCATGAAAATGCAGATTTCGTAACTGGTGGAAAGTCTTGGCTGCTACAACGGGTGCAGAAGTTTCGTAGCTCGTGAAAAATTTACGACGCAGCGTTTTTTACGATTGCAGATGGACCTCCCGGACGTCGAGGAAGAAAGTGATGCAGCGAACAGGATCCTAAGATGCAATAAAAGTTAATTTGCTAAAATCTTTAGGCTCGCGTGGCGTTCGAGAGCATAACAGTGGCGCACACTAAACGCAATCAAACGAAATGAGCGAAATACATTAAGAAAATGTCTAAATAGAACCGTAAGATTTTCACGTTAAAACTGAACCTGCACCTTAATAAATAACTCCGTAAATGATACGTCTACCAGGGAGAACTATTTTTCTCGATCCAACGTCTTTACAATTTTTCATAAATATTCGAGCATCCACGCTTCGCTTTTCTACTCGTCGCTGTTTCCACTAGATTTTTTATCGAAACGCGGAAATAGAGGCGCGCGAATCGAGGGTCGAGAAGACGAAAGGGAATGCACAATTGATATGCACAAACGAGCGTAATTTAATCCTGAAAGACGAGAAGAGACGGAGCAAGTTAATTACAAATTTGAAGAAGAAAACTCGAGACGAAGCAGCTCGAGAAAACGCAAGCTCGAGTGGAAGAAACTAACGATCCCCCGTCAGAATGATCCGGGGAATTCCTGATGGAATAGAGGAAAAAGCACCCTGGAATTCAGTGTCCGCGAAAAAGGGCTGTTGAGAAGTTGTTGTCCCGCGGGTGTCTGGCGCTGGAAATTCTCTGGGTTGCCGGGGAAAAACCTTCTCTGTGACATTTGCCGCGCGCCAGACGGAAGGAACAAAGTGGGAAACGACGCAGAAGATGATGAAGTGCGACGACAGGAAACGCGAGATGTTTTCGAGGCGAGCGTGCAGCGAGAGCGGGCCGCATCCGGGAATCACGGGGACCGGAAGTGGACTCGGGGGCGGCAGCGGTCACCTATGGGGGAAGAGGAACTACGGACGCACCTCAGCGCCTGTCGTGGGCAACGCGAAACCGACTGCCATTATTCTGCGAACGAGGAGAAGCTGGCCAGTTGCACCTATGCACTGCAGAAGGTAAACAATTTTATTTAAATATTAATTTTCCTTTCCTAGTACACACGTTTATTTTGGGCGCAAAGAGTATGGAGTGTTCGCGTTTTCACCAGAATTTTCCTTGTAAAGGGTGAGTGTATGAAAGGAACGAAGGAGGGGAAGGTTTTATTATTTTTTGTGTAATTTATTCGGGTGTGATAAACAATAGAGCGTAGTTGCAAAGGTAGCGAAGAAGAGATGTTTTATACAATTGTTTCGATAGTAATGCTCACGCACGGGAATTTCCCGCGAGTTAAGGAACAATTTTACGAACATTCATAGAATTTTTAAATATTCTACGTTGAAGTATGCATTGTTTGCATTTTGAAACATTAAAATTCTCCAATTAGTTCGGGAGAAAATGATGAAATTCATGAAATTTCCGAGAAACATTTCCACGAATTATATTCTCGTTACAGAATTGTTTTCTGGAAAGTGGATAGGATTTCGGGGGTATGAGTAATGACCAAAAATGATTGTAATTGACCCCTGCAACTGAAAATAATTTTTTTAGAACGATTCGAAAATTTTTTTTTTCACCCAAAAATTTAGGCACCTACCCCCTGTCGATTTTTCTTAAAACTTCGTTTTTCATTTTTAATAATTTTGTTTGACGCCCTACAGAAAAGTTGTCTAATACTTTTTTTGTAGGTACCAATGAGCTCTACTTCGAAAAAAAGTTTCATTGAAATATATTCACTATTGTAGGAGTTATGGCTGTTTGAAAATTGAACCATTTTTATGGGGTTTTTCTCATTTTTCAGAGTCAAAGGTCAACTTTTCGAATATTTTTGCGATTTGTACATATTCTCCATCAAAATACGCGTAGTTTGCTTTTTTAAACATTAAAATCCGTCAATCCGTTCAGAAGTTATGACATTTCAAAGATTCGCATGAAATTTTCGGGCAACGTTTCTGGCCAGAAATTACAGTTTCGATTAGGAATTTTTTTCTCGAACATGCGTAGGAATTCGGGGGTATGTCTAATGACCAAAAATGATTGTAATTGACCCCTGCAACTAAAAATAATTTTTTTAGAACGATTTGAAATTTTTTTTTTTCGCCAAAAAATTTCACACATTCTCGAATTTTTTTCTCGAAAGTGAGTAGGATTTCGGGGGTATGTCTATTCACCAAAAATGATTGTAATTGACCCCTGCAACTGAAAATAATTTTTTTAGAACGATTTGAAATTTTTTTTAATTTCGCCGAACTGCACTTTTCTCTCGTCGATTTTTCTTCGAAATTTATTTTTCATTTTTGATAAACGCAACCATCGGTAATGTAGTAATACAATTTACTAATAGCAAGTAAAATATATAAAATTCCTACGCTTTTCGAGAGATAAATATGGAAACAACCTTGGGGGATCAAATTATATTATTTCACTAAAAATGTTCTTTTCACACGCGATGTATAAATCAGAATTATGGAATAGATGGGTAGATAAGGCAAAAGCCAAAAAAAGCAAGGACTAATACATTGACAAAGTTGAATATGAATGTTCAAACAACCCATATACTCTATCTACAATACTTCTTAATATTACACAATTATTTTTCAAAAATCTTTCTTCTAAATTATAAAAATCTTTAAAAATATCAGTGATGGTGTTAGTTATAATAACTAATACTAATAATTATTTCATTTAAGTGAATTTCTTTGGTAAAAGTCGAAGATGGTCCCCAAAAATTGAGCAAATTCAAACGAACCCACGGAGTTTATTAAATTTTTTACGCGGCTCGTTTTCAAATGAGTCATAAAGGGAGAAGCCTACCCTTTGCAGCGATCCCTCGAAAGTCGTACGATTTTTTCCCCCCCGGAGTTATCGTACTTTGAATGGAAAGTGTGCCGCCAGCGTCAGAATCACCCAAAGTATGTACATAACGTGTGGAGTTTGCACGGTCGGATTCGTACCTCGCGTGCATGTGTTTACTACAGTCTAAAAACGAGTATTGACCGAGAGAGAGTGGCGTTATTATTCCATTTAATCGAATTATTACTCCAAATAATATTGAAAACCTAAATTTTTTAATTCAATTACATTTCGTACGCATTAGAAGAAATGTTTTCGAATTTATTAAATAAGTCACCAGTTTGTCACAGTTATTATCGAACCCACAACGTCAGAGGCAGAGAAACAATTTATACACGGTCTGATTCGTTCAAGTTTTTACGTACGAATGATCAAAATGAAAGTGTATCAGTTTCACACGGGAAGAAAACAATTTTAAAATTCACAATTGTGCAAACGCGAAACAAGCATTCTCATAGTAGGTAGAACGTAGCCAATTATGGACGCTGTTGTCGGGCGAATATTACGTTTTATCGTGAAAATATTTAATTAAAGTTCATTTTGGAGTCTATTTTTGTCCACTTGTAGGCGATATTTAACTTTGCTTGCATATTTAAATGTTTTTTTACGGGAAAAGCTAATTAAATATGCAGCCATTTCCGTCTGTCGTTTGTTCCACCTTCGTCGGAAAGCAGCGAGCTCGAATCGATAAAATTGCATTCAGAATACGAGCTGCATTTAAACAGTGAATACGGAATAGCTACGAAATAATATAAAAAAATTTTCAAACGGTATCATGTTTATCGTTCGTTATTGTTCCGTGGAAACAGAATTTCTGCATTCGCGCACAGTGTCAGTTTTTGATGCGGAATTATTTCATCTCTGAACGTGAAACATGTCCAAATTATTTCAGGTTTATTTAACGCTAAATGATAAAGCTGATTATAATTGCAGGTTCTGTCGGATTAATGATAATACATTTATTATTAGTTTTATCACGATTAATTAGAATCTTCGCGAGAGAACATCGTAGAAATAATCTTCGAGATTTTTTAAAAGATCGAGTCGAGGATTGGCGAGACTTTCTCCATTTTCTTTTTACCACTATCCTCGTATGCACATTGCAAACGAAGAATTAGGTTGCACCAGCCGATTAAGCATCGCCGTCTGCTTCTCATTGTGCAAAATTCACTGGATTGAATTCCCGCTGCAGGGTCGCTTTTTATAATTCTTCTCGGATCGCAGAAATATTCGAGCTTCGCTCTGTGTTAATTAACGATATGCAGATAATATTTAATAGCGTGGAAATACGAGAAAAACGAGTCGCTAGAGTTTACGAAACTTTTAAGTAATTTTTTAAATCGTTAATTCGATAGAAGTTCTTTGAGAATCGACGGTCTCTGTTGGAAAGTCTCGTCGTAATCGCTCGTTTTGAAATCGATAGGTGGTACCACTTGCGTATTAGTTAATTCATTCTGTATCTCAGACTGACTACCCAGGTTCTTTCACCTACAATTTCATAACAGCAAATGGAGCAGACTCCTAATCTAGCCTGCAAATAATCTATGTTTAATTATAGATTGTAGAAATACATGGACAAAAGTTTCACAGTTCGTTCGAGTTAAAGATAAAAGTTTCTCAATTAAAAGTTCTACTTCCAGATGCAACATAGGCCATGTTTTAATCTAATTCCACACGCAAAGCTGGATCGCAATTTCTGCAATAACTTTCGAGCTACTTACTCGTTTCTCGCTAATCTTAATGTCCAAGTTACTTTACGAGTAATAAATTATTTATTTGTACAAATGGCCAGTGGAGAAACAATTTCAAAACGCATTTGGACGTCGAAATTGAGCTTCTTGCTCGGTATGGAAGTTTTGATTAAAACTGGTCTCCTATGGCATCGTAGGCTCCTTCTTTATCATGGTATGTCGATAAGTAACTTTGTCTTATCGACGATCGCATACTAGACATTGATCAAATCTTTGCGTTTTAAGTACTAGGTGGCTCTACTATCTAAAGTCTGGAGCAGTGGTACTCAACTTCAGGAGGCTGTTTACAGTTAACTAGATTTGAAGCTCTGCATAAAGAATTTTCAAATAGACTTTTACAGATTGTGCAATCCTAGTTGGCGTACAAACTTAGAAACTGTATTATCTTGTATAATTTAAGAATCTTGCACCTTATAGGGTATTATATAAGGTTTGAAAAACAATGGTATAGAGTTTCAGAGCTTCTTACCATTCGAGACTCGGCGCTTTTAACGTTAGGAATTGGAACTAAATACGGCAAGGAATAAAATGGCGCGAATTTAATCGTATGGTATTATCAACAAGGTTAACAATTATATTAACTATCGATCCACTTGACTAATCGGTCAAGTGTTGAGTCCCTTTTAAACAAGCAACTTCTAATTTATTATTTATGTTTTCTGTTTCAGGTGAGTCAGAGAGAAATCAGCCCGTGTAAAACTTGTAAAAATTAGGTGAGTTTGTCGCGTTCTGTCTGGAAATCATGACGTCTACTATTGCTTTGTCGAAATAGAATTATTTAATATTTCATAAGACGAATCGATCCTCAGGAAAGGAACGAACCCCACAATAAACTTCGGTGTTGGTTGATTTGACGGTGGTTGTGCGGAGCGTTCGTTAAAATTCTCGACGTTCGATCGTTGGAAACGAGCGGGTCGCCGGGCGAGGAAATCTATTTCTCGATAAATAACGAAAGAGAGAATTTATACTGGTCGTCGTTGGTTGGACGCGCTCGAAAAATCGATAGCTCTGCCTGGTCGGGGTCCCAATTGTGCCACATTCGAAACGGCACACCTGCAATTTACCCTGGCCTCGAAATCGACGCGAACAGCCCCCACCTTCCGTCGAGTTTAATGAACTTTCTTAATTGCTCGTCCGACGCGCGTTCTTCATTGGCTTTCACCCCTGTGCAACGTTAACGCGTGTTCCATGCACACGCTCTAGTCTGAGGCACTGCAATCCAGGTCCTTTTATCGGTTCCCCAGTTGCGGAGGGGTGAACTCGCCTCTTTAGTTGCTCTTCAGAGCCAGCTTTACTTTCAAACTTGCCTAGACGCCTCTCCAGCCTTCCACGAAACTTGTATAAACAATCGCAGGAGTCCTATTTTGGAAAATTGTTGCTTCTAAAAGTCGCCTTGGGATTGATCTTCTTCTATGTTGCACCATTCGATCGTTGTTGACTTATTGTTTTGTATATTATAGCACTAAGTCATTAAGGCATTCAGACGTTACATTAAAGTGCATAAGAAAGTCCAAAAAATGAAAACTATTCACAAGTGATACTTTTATTTGAAAAATATAATGTTTAGACCATGTTTCTTTCGTTAATATTCTCTTAGATTCTCAGTAATAATGATTTACACAAAACTTGTGGTTCAGTTATGCTCTTTACTGTAGTTTGATATGCAAAAGGAGATTTGTATAGATAAATGGATCTAGCAGGGACTATTAGTTGGGATAGAGGTGGTTTTACAATAGCAGGGTATTAATTAATAAGCAAGAGGCGATCGTAATCCGTTCTGGGTGCTGTGTGACCGTGGATGATCGCTCAAAGGGAATCCATCCCTTAAGGGAGCCCACCACCGAGACGCCCTCGGCCTCCAACCCCCTCCTGAACGGTTTAACTAATTTCGCTAATCACAGGCGAATATTTCCTCGTCTGAGCGTGCACAGGTGCATCGAGTTTGCCCCCGCCGTGCTATTTGCCGTTATCTCGAGACGAGAGTTTGGCAAATTTGCACAGCGGCTCGGGGAGAACGTCAACCCTGGCTGCTCGGAAGAGAGATTGTTTGGACGGGCGATCTATCACGTTTTCCGATTAACTTTGCCCTCGATATTCTATACCAGGGCTCCTTCGCCTTTTTCGCCATTCGACGAGCTTTTAATTTACATTCTCGTACTCTATGCTTAATTTATTTGTCGACGCTAATTTTCGTGTAACAGCCAAAAGATATTTCGTGGTCGATTATATAGTGGATGGGTTTCCTGTTATTTTATTTACTTTTCAAACTGACGCCTGGAAATTTGGAAAATACTTTGCAATGCACTGCAATTCATTGTATAATGAGCGTTTATTTAAAATTTTATCGTTTGCAGATTTAATTAAGAGATTTTGCGATTAATTCTACAGTGTCAGTCGTTAGACATCGATTTTATAGTGTGCATGTATTTCCTATTATTATCGTCAGAATATATTAAAAGATATTTTATATGGATATTTATTCTCGAAACTGACGTTGGAAATTTGGAAAATATTTTCCCGATTATTTGCAACGCATCTGTTTTGTAATTTCATCTTTCCATTGCAATGCACCGTATAACGAGTGTTTAATTAAAATTTCATTTTATTATTGATTTTACAACGTCCATGTATTTCCTATTATTTTATTTATTTTCAAAACCAACGTTGGAAATTTGCAAAATATTTGGATTCTATTCAAAATTTTTTTCTACAGTTTTAATTGTTACATATCGATTTCCTATTATTTTATTATTTTGTAATTGAATCTTTCCATTGCAATGCATTAAAATTTTATGAAACGTCACACACGATCGATTCTGTAGATGCGATTAAAAGATCCTCCAATTAATTCTGCAGTTTTAAGCCGTTATTACTAAAAGGTTTTTTACATTCGTGGTTGCAATCGTTCGTTCTTAGGTGCTTCGAAGCGCCCAAGAGGAGTTGGCGATCGCTGATGCGATCAACTTTCCTGTTCCTCGTAAAGTTCCCAGCGGAGGTAACTTCGTAAAACACGTTGTACACCGTTGATTTGGCACGTTTCGAGGGCAGTTTACCGTTAACGAGCGATAACTCGTGATATTAGTGCCGAATAGAGGACGAAAGGCAAACCGCGCAAGCGTTCGTTCGTATATCGACCCCTGACTATCTCTGCGAGCCTCTCTTTCACGGCTGGGAGCCTCGATTGTACGATTTGCTAACGATTATGCGCCATTCTCGTAATAGGAGGACGCACCTACGACTGTTTACCGGCTTTTGCTTTTGTTTTGCTGCAACCTCGCAGCGATAGTCGATAGGGGAACGTTTTTTTAATCATGCTCGAGTCGCTGCTCGAATAAGTTATAAAGCAAAGTGCAACAAAAGGAAATCTTAAACTGCTCGTAACGAAATAACACACGGCTGAGAAAATAAAGGAATCGTTAGATGATGAATTTTAAAAAACTACGTAATGCACTTTGCATGCAAAATATTCCCATTTCACTAACTTTGCCAATAAAAATATGAATTTGCATCGAGATCTGCAATTTAAATGTCAATCAGAGAGCCTAATAATTATAATTAAAATAAAGAAAAATCCATGTAACGATGGCCGTTTCTCCCATTGCATATTGGTTTTTAAATATCAGTTGTTATACTCTGATATTTGTTTATTCCAGCAAACAGGGAAATATTAAATAAAATTATTTGAAATGATCTGTAGCTCGAACAATGCCAAACTCTCTGGTTCCTCGTTATTGGAATATAATATTTTCCATTGGAATGAAATTTGAAAAATGACCGATCGCGTTCCCGGGAAAAATGGCGTCTTTTGTTCGGGTTAAATAACGAACCATCGAAAGGGAACGTTCCAGGCAGCATTTTAATTGCTATTTACCGAGCTTTCATGTCTTCCCTTGCTCCTCGTTGTTTCGAGTTCAAAGTGTGTCCCGAAGCACGTACTCCAGCAGAAGCGATGATGTTCATAGAGCAATTTGTGTACTTGTTTATTTTCTACCCGTTTCCTTTGTTTCGTCAATTCCCTCTGTGATGATTAACCGAAACAATGACACTCGCGTTTTCCGCGCGAGAAACTCCCCCGATCCTCGAGATTCGTTTCCAGACTGGTCGAGAGTTTTAATAATAGTGGTTTGTTTACGACAAGCTCTGCACAAGTTGATCTCGAGGATAAAGGGTTTTAATATATTCGTTCGTTATCTGGCTTATTACATCGTAGAAACAAAATCTTAAAAGGATAGATTGTTTCAATTTAAACAAAAATAAATTGTTCAATTTGATGGAATAAAAATTTATTTATCATCGCAAATGGGCAAAGAAAGAATGTATAAATATTTTTTCAAGCCTCATCGTTTCTGCTAATTTTTCTTGACGCGGAAAATTTTCATTGAGAATTCTGCGCGGACGTTTCAGGAATTGCTTGAACTATTAATGGACGTTGCATAAGGAAAACAACGTCCTTCGAGGTCGTTCCAACGCAGGTTAAGAGGAAATACTCTCGAGCTTCGTAAATTGTGCCAATCTTTGCGACAGATAGCGGTGTTATCATTTCGTACGTCATACAAGTGGGTAATAGTTGGGAGACCGTCCATTGAGTCTGTCAGTTCTACTTAAGGCGACACGATCGTCACATGACGCAAAATTATGGGACACGCGATCGGTCTGTTCATAAAGTCGCTCGCTTCTTTTCCGTAGCTGGAGGAAAAAGGTCACTGGATGAATTGGCCTGTCCCCGGAGGCACAAAATCCACTTTAAAATGCAGTAATAGCACAGTTGGGCATTATTCGATTACATAATTGATTCGATAATAGGGCAATTAAGGAGCTATCGCAGCGTAGGTGGTAATTGTTTACATGTTTTTAACACGTTCACGGACGGTAGAAATTTTAATTAGCTGCAGTAATGGACTGGCGATTTAATCTTTAGGTATTACATCGAAGTGCATAATAATTTTTAGAAATAAAAAGTATATGGTATCGAATGCTTAATGAGGCGACCTACTTTAAATGTTACAGCATTAAGCCATTAAGGCATTTAGAATTTAATGCATAATAATATTGGTTATTTTGTATCGTATAGCACTCAGTCATTAAGATATTTATCCATCACATTAAAGTGCACAGTAATTTCAAAAAATAAAAACTATTCGCAATCGAATGGACAATACTATGCTTTGTAAGTTTGTATATTATAGTACAAATAATAATAAAAACGTGGCTCAACGTCCACGAACGTGTTAAACGAAAATTGGGAAAACCTGAAAGAAAAGCTACGTCACTTTCATACCAGATTTCCTCACACGATTTCACAATCTCCAATGAGATTAAAGTTTCATTAATTTTCCACTAAATTCGATCAGTTTTGGCCAGTGTGCGGCGTCGCGTAGGTGCCCCACCGTGTTGTCGAGACCCTCCGCGTTTCCGGATGCTACGTTACTGTACCACGGCGACGCCGTCGAGAGAATCGTTCCGTCAGTCGGGTCTCGGCCGCCGTCAACGTCAATACGACGGCGCACGAGTTCATCGTCTCGTCTCGGCTCGGGTCTTCCGAGCCACCTCGCGGTAACAGCTTCGCAATCACCGTCTTCTTATCGTCTCACCCCGTCCGAATCATCCCCGTCCACCTTCTATTTCTCGATTTTTCAGCCTCTCGGTCCTCCCTGCGTCACCGATCGCGTCTGTCGCCCATCCCCGTGTGCCCAACGCCGCTTTCGCGACCCCTTCTCGCCTTCGAGTCAGTGTTCCTGTGCCAGTGCACGCTCCGATGCTCGACTTCCTGTGCGCATTTTCCTCCGCGAGCCTCCTCTCTGCCGGAAAAGTAGGCTGAAAGGACGCGGCAGGGTCTCAGGTGTCCCTGCGTGCAAGGCCACCGCGAGGGGACGCGGCCAGAGAAAGTTCTGCCTCGTGCAAACTGATTTCCCCGGTCTCCAGTATCCTTCCAGGACTCTCTTCCCCGCCATCCTGCAGGAGAAACGTCGAGATATCGTTTTAAATGCAGTGGCTAGCCGGAGTTTGGTTCGAAAGTTACGTCTTACGTGTTGTCGTTTACGGAGAATCGCAATTGGGGTGCTAGTTTCCTCGGTTCTATCGTTGTTTGTGACTTTGTGGAGATAATTATCGTTACGTGACCGTGAAACGCGGGACTCTTGGCCCCCAAGAAAGTGAAAATAAGGTGATTTCTTTAGATCTGTCTGCACGTGCGCCCCTCGGTATACTACCCTCTTCGCGCGATAAGTGTTTATTTCTTGTTTGAAATGTTTGGACGTGCCAGTGCCAGGAACGTTTCGTGCCCAGTCTACAGTCCTCTCTCCACCTCGATTATCAATTATCCCTACACACTTGCCTCGTCGAATTTTTAATAATCAAATAAATCGCCTTCAAACACGAACAAACCTCAATAAAACCACCTCGTTAAGTTCTACTCTTCTTCGTTCCCTGTTTCCTCCAATTCTTTCATCCCATAAAAGAAGTATTCTCGCCTTCAAACACGAGCAAACCTCATCAAACCCATCTCATTAAGTTCTACTCTCCTTCATTCCCTATTTCCTCCAACTCTTGCATCTCGTGAAGCAAATATTCTTGCTTTGAAACACCTACAAACACGAACAAACCTCAACAAATCCACCTCATCAAGTTCTACCTATCTTCTAAAAGAAATATTCTCGTCTTCAAATACGAACAAACCTCACCAAACCCAGCTCGTCAGTCCATTTCTGTTTGCCTATCCACTACCTCCTGTTTTCCCCGAGTTCTTTCATCTCGTAAAATAAATATTCCCTTCTTCAAACACCCACAAACACGATCGAACCTCACCAAACCCACCTCATTAAATTCCACTCTTCTTCGTTCCCTGTTTCCCTCAATTTCCCCATCTCGTAAAACAAACATTCTCGCCTTGGAACACCCACGAACGCGATCAACCCTCGACAAACCCAGCTCGTTAAGTTGATTCCCGTTTTCGTATCCGGTTTCACATCCAGGATCGAATCAAAGTATTAATTGCCGCCAGTCGGACAAACAAACGCCTACCAAATCGATTGCAATCCTTCTCCCTCTAAACATACATTTTCACACTCGTCTCTAACAGACTTCGACGAAGTCTCGTAAAATCCACTCCCTCGATTCATCGTTTTTTTTTTCCACCCCGTCCAATTCTTCCGTCGATGGCCCCATTTTTCCAACGCCGTATCCTGAATATTAATTTTCACCTTCGAACTCCCGACAGGGGCGTACAAACCTCGACGAATCCACCCCATTTCTCATGCTGCTCGCCTCCCTTTCTTCGGCTCTTCTCTCTTCGAAAGTGTCTGTGCGTTGGTGTGAATTTCTGTGCGACCATTTAGGGGTCGAGTTTCGCGAGAACTGTGCTTTCTCGCATCGTGGGTGTTATCCGTGAGCGTCGAGCGGACCTGGCCCGAGGCGAAGTCGAATCACTCAGTAAGCGCGCAGAAAACCCACCCCCGTCGAGCGAGTTGCGTGTCGCGTGCTACGTGCTACCTGTTGTCTACCACCCCTCCCACTTTGCCACCTTTTAAAACGAAAACATTTCGCTGTTAACGTATCGCCGAGCGACACGAAGCGTTCTGAATATCCATTTCGACGATTAATTCGATAGAAATAAATCACAATTGTTGGTAGCGTTCCAGTGTTAAAGTGGACACTATGTATAATATCAAGAAATTATCGAAAACGTTCTTGTAAAATTGGCAGTTTGTTTCGTAAAATAATTTTAGAGTAATGCACATTAAAATACCTTTAAACTATTCAACCTATTTTTATACAGTATTTATTAGTCTGATTAATTTCTTTTTAAATAAAGTGTAGTTGAGGGGTAGTTAGTACCCCTAGTAGTTAGGACAAGTTCTGTGTGCGACACGAGATACAGACGAAATGTATGGGCGCCAGGGGAATAGGATCCTCCGTAGTCAGACAGAAAATATCTCTTTGTAACTTCTCGCGCGTGCATTATTTTACAACTTGATTTGAACAAAATTTATGGAGGTTACTCTGAACTTTTAGACCATACTCCGAACAGTATTTTAATTTAGTAAAATTTATGTTTCAGCAGCAATATAATAAACTAACATTTAATAATCACGTTTCAACAAGCTACTTGTCTTTGTTTGTTTAAATTATCAGATATATAAAAATATAAAAATTTGGTGTCGATGATTAGATGAAATCCTCCATCCACAGTAGCTGAAAACAAAAGTGTTAAAAAATATATCTTTGCAAATGAGAAAAGTTTATTAAAAGGAACAAAACTATGTAGCTATATAGCTAAAATTACATTTGTAGATAATAATGAAACTTCGATCGTCACTGTTATAAATAAAGATACGTTATGTAGAAAATAATTAATGTTCTGTTCTAAAAATCCATATTAAAAGGAAAAAGAGACCAGGTAAAATTGTTGAAAGGTCCATGAAAAATGTCCCTGTTTCTAATTCCATCGTACTTTCCGCCATGGTTGAGATTTCGAAGTAAATTAATCGTAATTAAGCTCGAATCGTATTAACGATTCGTTTAATTTCGTGCTCGTTTTTGCCCAGAGTTTCTCTTTTGCGGTGTGTTTTCTAAACTTGGACGCTAATGAAACGAAAGGAAATCGCGAATACGAAGCTCGAGGAAGCGTCCGGTTTCCGGTCGACGGTTTTTCCATCGGCGTACACGTACCGCTCGTTCGTTTGGCCATAAACGTGATTTATCGCGGCCGCTACGATGAATTCCCACTATCTTTTCCTCGTGTTCTCTTCCGTTTCGCCAATGTGTCTCCCCGTTCTTCGCTTTCATTCCCGAACACGCGGTGATATATATTTAGAAACAGAGACGACGCTGGGAACGCGAGAAAATAAAACGTGGGCGGACGACGTAACGCAAACTCCATTTCCGCTGTATTAAACAGGAAAAAATATACAAAGTTTCGATACATTTTTAACGCTGGATTCACTGAATCTGTCAATTTTACGGGTTTCAGACTCCATACTTAAAGTGACTCGTAAATATTGTTTGTTAGCAATTTATATTGTATTTTATTTTTTAATGCATTCACAAAATTGATTTTCTTTTTTCACGTTGATATTTGAACGATTATATCCTTTCAATGAACCATTTTCAAACATAAGTTTCTACGAACTTTGTTTATTTATTCGATCATAGTACAACGCAGTTTGGTCCCTACCTTTTTGCTCACCCTGTATGCATTTCGTTTTCGAGATAATTGAATTTGAATCCATATCGAGCACGGCGTTCGATCAAATACGATTTGGTTGTCGCGTCTGACCATTACTCACCATTTCTACTTACGCCATTGTTGCCCTGATATTTCCACTGCACGCGTGCTCCATAAATTTTCTCAGAAACGAATCATCGTAAGAGGCACTTTCATTCTATATTCCCGACTTATTTTTAGTCCCTCGTCTTCTCTTGTTATCGTCAAATATTTTTAATTTAAAACGAAAATACCAGCGACCATAGAAAATCTATTTTTGTTCCTAAAATCAATAATTTGAGAAGAATGTTTCGGGAAGCTATTATTGTCACCCCTAAAATGTGTTTGACCGAATTATTGACGCCCCAGTTACCCTCAACTGACAAAAAACTGTCAAGATAAAAGACCCAATTTCTCTTTCCCTTAACCATAAAATTGAAATAGCCATTTACAAGAATTTGCATAAAGATCAACAAATATATTTCGTTTCTAATAAAGATATGAAATTCCGATCGCGTAGTTTCGATTATCGATCGTTTGGATTTGGAAATAGTCGCTGGATAACTGTAGAACTCTGCGTTTACCGATTCTGTTAAAACCATTAGTGTTTTCATTGGAGGAAAACGCGATGGACGTAGGATATGACAAAGTCATGCCATTTACGGCGCTCCCATAATTCTCGTCGAAATATCAAACATTCGTCGATTCGAGTGTAATATTCGACGCCGCTTCGAGCAGGAAATCGAGTAGTTCCGTTCGGGTATTCGATATTAGTCAGACAGAAATCGATAGTCGAGTGTAGTTATCTTCGAGGGCACAAAAGCTGAAAATGTACACGCGTTTTTCAACGATAATCTCGCTCCAACGCGATCAAAATTTATCGAAACGAGTGAAAACTTTGAAAAAAACAGTTTTCTGAAAATTACAATTTTTCAAAAGTAAAAATAGACGACCCAGTATTTAATATTGGAAAAAAACAGTTCTCTGAAAATTACAATTTTTCAAAAGTAAAAATAAGTGACCCAGAATGTAATATTCTATAGAATCGTTGGCAGAGAAAATTATTTAAACAATGATTTCTGTCTCGATGAAAGAGATTCCGTTCAGTCTTTGGAAATTTCTGTAACCTCAGAAATAAACTAGTCTAATTTCACAGTGGTTCGTGACAAATTGGCAGGAAACTTAGGAGCGAATTTATAGCGGAATGTTAATCACTCGAGACGTCTAGTATCGAAAAGTCGAAGCGTCTGAGTCTTATAAATAAATTGCCAGCGACGAGTCTCGTTTGCTCACTGTCCAAATGTCATAAACCTAATCGTTACGTCGTCCAATTACACGACGCCACTTGACATTTCCGGCAATATTGTTGCGTTTCCGTCAGGGAACCATTAATTTTTCACTCTGCTTTCCCCCAAAACACATTAAATCAAGCGAAACATCGCCATCTAACCTTTTAATCGTCCTATGAGTAATTTCTGGATATTATACAGTGTCCATCTTAACTTTGGAACTACCAACAATTACGATGTATTTATTTCTACTATCGAATGATTTTGAGGGCATGTAATTAATTAACATTTCGTTATTTTTCGCGACCAAATATCACGCTACTAGTTTAAAGTATATTTTAATTCAATTTTAATTCTCACTACTCTAAAATTATTTTATAAAACAGTGACAATTTTACGTATGATCGACGTTCCTTAACAACAATGTTTTCCAAGAAGTTCAAACATGATCACGCATAATCAAACGCGATTAGCCACCGTGCCAGGATCAAATTTAATTGGTTCTCGGTTACAAACAACTCTCCTTGTTAACGTCAAAGGGTTATCTTTTGCGAAACTTGTTCAATTTCCGCGGTTGAAAATTCCCGCGTAAGCCGATGGGTGAGTTTCGCGCGTGGAATAATCAGACCAGGCTCAAAGATAGCCTGACCGAGTTAGGCTCAAACCGGTGTAATCAAACAGAGACCGAGTCGGGGCTGGAATTTTTAATTTAACGCCAATCCACGCCAGTTTTTATTAACCATTACCCGGCAAATTGCCTGTAAAGTGCAATCACGCTGCCCGAGAAGGCTGTTTCTTGATCAGGATTGGCTGCAACACCTCCCCCTCCCTTAGTTTCTCCCCACTAGTCGAAGTTCTTTAATTTTGTAGGAAAGGAGAAACCTTCGACCCAAGAACTTGCTACGACAAAGGATTAGGGGGCTGAAAACCACCATTTTTAATATAACTTATTTCATACATCTGAGAAATAGTGTTCCGAGTGTTCTCAGGTTTTTAACTTATAGGTTCGTCGATAAAGATGTTTCCTAGGTCGATATGGGGGGGAGAGTCAAATCCCTGTAGTCTCTTGATTGTTCTCCATTCCTCCCTCCGCCTTCTTCTACAATACATCTCTCCGTCTCTCTTGCTCTCTCGTTCTAATTAAAATTCTGTTCGCGAAGCTGACGAGACGAATCTCGCGGACCGGGTAGAAATCATCGTGCGTCCAATCGACAATCAGTTTTGTGTGTGCTCGCGTTGATCGCGACACGAATGGAGTTTCGTACGCAACAGTGTGCCAAATCGTTTCGAGTGACTTGTTTTCACGCTGATACAGTGCAGTTCCTTCGAAACAGTGCCCGTCAAGTTGACTGTTTTAACCGGCCACCTGACGAAACAAAAGAGTCGAACCACGAACCGGAGGAGGGAAGATTGCGAAAGAGCCACGCTTGGAACTCAGCCGCCTAATTAGTCTCGTAGCTCGATATCAGAGAGAATGGCGATTAACGGGGGCTTAGTGCAAAGAGGATGAGCCCAGGAATCGATGTCACCGTCGCGCGAAGCTATGTTTATCCCGCGATCTGGCTGAAACATTTTCGAACACGTTCCGAGCGTGTTACCTCGCTGAAAGAGAAACTAACTGCGTAGTTCGAGTAACTCGATTGTGTTCTACAGTTGGTGTCTGTCGAAGAGACCACATGCTGTGGAGGCCTTTTCGATCTAGATCGTGCTCGTCAAGTTAGATAAGTTTCCGTGATATTGTCCACGTCGCGAACTTTTAACACACCCGGTAGATAACGCGTGCACACCAGTGTCTTCGTCATCGTCGACGTGTTCCGCGTTCTTTCCGAGAACGAGCATTCTTTTTAATGTAAAATGGAGCAGATCTCTCGAAGAAAGTCTGAGCGACAAAATTTTTTACGAAGAAAGACGACAAAGGCCTAGGACAAAGTCACAGTTGAAATTTCATTCAAGGATTAAAATTGTCAATCAAGAACGCAGTCTAAATAACGTGAAAGTAAAATACATTCTTCCTCTGTTCTTTGGGACAAGTAATTTATCACGGATAGAAGACAAGGAGTTTTCAAGTTTAAATGCAGCAATTTGTATTCGCGAAAAGAAACTGAGGAGACTGTTCAGCGAGATTGGACATTTTGTATCTGGAGGGACTAAAATGTAACAATTCAAACACTAGTCTAGGAGCCTCAAAGCCTAATCCTCCAGATTTAAAACTTTGTCTTGGTAACTTAACTGGTAGATCAGTTACCTTCGATTCTAGCACTGTATAAGGATCTAAAAATGTAGAGAATGTTCACCAACTGATGGCAGAATAAGTCTGCGAAGAGATTGCAAATTCAACTGTGTGGAGAATTCTTGTCCAAGAAGGATCCAAAGAATATATATCATCGTAGAGGTTGAGGTAGTTCTGTGACCTTTGATTCTAATAATCTTCAAGAATCTAGCAATTTAAACAATTTTAAGAAGGGTTGTGTGACCATCAAGGCTGATGAAAGAACTAGTCTGTAGAAGAAATTGTAGATTTAACTGTGTGGAGGATTCTTGTCTAAGAAGAATCTGCAGAATATATGTATGTGATCGTAGACTTTGAGGAGTAGCCTGAAGACTGGAACGAGAGTGTCTAGTGAGCTGGTGCAGGTTTTGTCCAAGTTTCCAGGTCCAGGATCCTCGTCTAAAATTGATGTAGAGAACATATGTGATCGTAGACTTTGAGAACCCCCCCAGAAGATAGAAAACAAAGTGTCTAGTGAGCTGTGCTAGTTTTTATCGTCAAGTTAAGAGGATCTAACAGAGGATCCTCATCGATATATGTGATCCTGGGCTCTGAAGTCCTGAAACAGAGTATCGAGTGAAGTTTCTATTGTCGAGTTAAGAGTATGTAACAGAAAATCAGCAATATATATGATCATGGACTCCGAGGAATCCCCAAAAGACCTGAAGCAAAGTGTCTACTGAGCTGGTGCAAGATCCACATCAGTATATGTGATTGTGGACTCTGAAGAATCTCCCAGAATATCTAAAGCAAAATGTTTAAGTGAGCTGGTGCAAGTTCTATCGTTGCGTTAAGAGGATCTAGCGAAGGATCCTCGTCTGAAAAGGATCCAGAGAACGTATGTGACTGTAGACTCCGAAGAATCCCCCAGAAGACCCGAAGCAAAGTGTCTACCGAGCTGGTGCAAGTTTCTATCGTCGAGTTAAGAAGCTGTAATGGAGGATCCTCATCAGTATATGTGACTGTGGACTTTGAATAATCCCCCAGTAGACCTGAAGCAAAGTGAGTGCAAGTTTCCATCGTTGCGTCAAGAAGCTCTAACGGAGGATCTTCGTCAATTTACGTGATCCTGGACTCTGAAGAAGTCTCCGTCGTCGAGCTAAGAAGCTCCAACGGAGGATCCTCGTCGATATATGTGATCCTTGAATTCTGAACGATCCCCCACCAAGCCTGGCCCAGAGTGAGGTGTTTCTGTCGTCGCGTTAGGGGGATGTAGCCACCTGAGGAACGTCTCCAAGTCTACCTGAGAATAATTCGCGGTGGTCGAGGGAGATTCCGAAGACGACCCTGGATGTTTTGACGTTAAGTGGCGCTAGGGTGCCGAGGTGGGGGGCGCGTGGTCTTGCTGCCTGCCGTGCGCCGGTGGCGGCGGGGGTGGGGGTGGTGCAGCTGTCTCGGGGGCCACCCCCGAGGCCAAGAAGGGTTCCACCGGCCACAAGTACCAACAGCACCAGCAAACCGGTCAACAGCAACAGCAACTGTTGCAGCTGAAGCAACAGGAGAAGCAACACCAGCAACAGCAGTCGAAGAAGGTAGCCGTCGTTCAGAAAAGTGAACTGGCGCCTTTGAGCAACCTCGACGAGGACTTGGACGACCTTGACGACGAGAAGGGAATCGATCTAATCAGAACAGATGAGGAGGAATTCGCGAAAGAGGGTGGCACACAGCATCGTCTGAGCCCCAGGCTGCACGACATCGAGGAAGAGGATGACGAGGACGGCCGCAACACCAGAGAGAGGTCAGTGAAACACGATTGTAAATTCGAAAGAATCGTCGACGCTCGTTTCTTTGATCCTTCGAATTGGGGGTTTCGACGTGTGAATTTGTTGGAAGTTGTCAGTGTAATTGGATTGGATTTTAATGGAGTCCGGTTTGTTCCTCGTTGGAGGATTGTGAAGCGTACGCGTGGAATACCAAGAAAGTCCGATGGGAGTTGAATAATGGAAACTTTGATTGGCGACGCGCTGGAGTATTGTTGTTTTAATCATAACTTTAATTGAAAATATTAATGAAATCGCCTGGATTTCGTTTCGGGGCGGTTTAACGTTAATGTACGCGCGACCAGGGCGGATTTCGGGTTAAATATTAATATTCATACACTCGCTATTGTAGGAGTTACGGTCGTTTGAAGATTTCATCATTTTTATTGGATTTTTCTCACTTTACGGGGTTGGAGAATGTAAATATTAATTTCAATTTTAAATAATCTGTGTCCCGTAAAGGGATATAATATATAAAGCTTATTACATATTATTCTACTTGTTCAATTTTGTTCGCGACTGTATCTTTTCACGAAACTCGTCCATTGTCGAGGGGATGATCGTATGGCAACGTTAATATCTATGAAAACATAACTCATGCGAGGGATTATTATCCTCTTAGAGATATTAAAGAATCCTCGTTTAAGCTATAGTCGCAAGGGTGGCGTCATTACTGTCCATTCAACTTGGGGGATAAATGCGGAGTCGTACCTTTCTGGACCACACCGTGTAGAAGCGCCTCCTTTGTCGAGGGTTTCGTTCAGCAGAAATCTTGTTAAAAGGGAACTCTTTGCTCGGATAAATTCGCTTCTCCTTTTATTCCTTTCGCCTGTGCCTCTATTCTCCTCGAGTATGCGGTTTAAATATTTGACGTTCAATTTGTGCATCGAAGGTACGCGCGAATTTACAATATCCATAAAACGGATTGCAACGTCGCGACGGAAATTCGTTCAGCAGTGTTTCGTTCCTTTTGTGGTGCCGCCTTTTTTAATTTCATGGAAAGTTGGTCCATCTTTAAAGATAAACGAGTTGTCTTGAAGGGGCCAAGACTCTTTGAAGCATTCAAAAATAAAAGATATTTGCATTAGGAAATACTGTTTCGTTAAATGTTTAAATCATCAGCAAACATTATTTATAACTCACGCTAGGTTTTGAGGTGTACTTTCGAAGGCGTCAAAGAGTCCTGCTCCCTTGAACGCTTGGTTTCAGAACGAAATGGGTTAAAATATCCGCCGTGACGCGTGTGAACGGTCAACCCGGGTCAGGTCAGAGGAATACCAGAACTCGAAAGTAGCTTCCAGGCACGTATGACCCAAAAGGGAAAGTTCGCCCGCCTAAACGCAGTTATCGCAGCAACAGATGTCTCGAACTTTCCAACGAGAACTGCAATTCTTTCCCGAACAATCACTTTTACAGTAATTTCTTCCGAAAAATTTTAATTGCAAAATGCGCTCGTTTCGTCGGTGTGGTTTCCAGTTTAACGCTAGAACTACTAATTAAAATAATTAACGTGTCGTGACTATAAAACTACCCTAAGATCTTTCAACATTTCCGTATAGTGTCAAAGAAATTTATTAAAAATCAAAAACGAATGAAAATGTTTAATTGAAAGAGAATGGGGTTGCAATTAAGAGATTAGAGACTACGTAACGTCTCTGTTTCAGTGAATTTAAACGGATACATTATCTCGGAATCCAATTGCTGATGTCTCGTTGAAAGCTAGAATCTCTCCTCGAAGTAGGAAAAAAATTTTAAACATGTTATTGCTTTTAGCGCGGGTGGGAGAGGGAGGAAAAAGAAAAATTCCTTAAAAGCGTCGCCTCGAGAGCCATCAGCTCGAACTCGCTTGTTTACGACGCGACGCCCTCGGTTTATCGATAAAACAATCACTGGTAACGTAGACCTCCGAGCAAGCTAAACGTGACAGTAATTTATACAGCACCGATCTGTTTATACAACGATGCACGACGCGAAAGTTGCGTGATCAGCCACGATCATGGCGACACCGGGGCATTAATTCAAAAAACAAGTCGCCCATTCAGGCTTCGCTCTTCATTCTAACCCTGACATCACGACCAGCGACTATTTACCTTTAAAACGTTCTATCTACTAAGAGGGTATCCTAGCGTGAACTGCATTTTTTTAGATTTTCTCGGGGAATTTTTTGTAGGTAAATTATAAAACCTTTTGCAATCAATTTTGCAGGGTTTATTTATACATATTTCAGTGATGTTTTAGAATTTTTTGGGTAAGAAAGAGTTAAAATTGGTGGCACTGCATAATCTCAAACATAGTCAAACATACTCGCTTTAAAAGTGCACTAGTCTAGAGTTTTTTAGATTTTCTTGGAGAATTTTTTGTGAGTAAATTATAACACCTTTTGCAATGTATTTTACAGGGTTTATTTATACATATTTCAGTGATGTTTTAGAATTTTTTGGGTGAGAAAGAGTTAAAATTGGTGGCACTGCATAATCTCAAACATAGTTAAACATACTCGCTTTAAAAGTGCACTAGTCTGGAGTGCATTTTGTTAGATTTTCTTGGAGAATTTTTTGTGAGTAAATTATAACACCTTTTGCAATCAGTTTTACAGGGTTTATTTATACATATTTCAGTGATGTTTTAGAATTTTTTGGGTGAGAAAGAGTTAAAATTGGTGGCACTGCATAATCTCAAACATAGTCAAATATACTCGCTTTAAAAGTGCACTAGTCTAGAGTTTTTTAGATTTTCTTGAAGAATGTTTTGTGAGTAAATTATAACACAAATCATCCGGTATATTTGTACATCCGATGGAGATAGTCATTAATGCTGTACCGATACCAGAATGTCGTTACTATCAGGTGGCTGCGGACTGTAGGTGGACCGCCATAATCAGGACTAAACAAGCAATATCGAATAGACCATTGCCACTTGAAGCCACACGCGCGTAGACAGTAATCAGAGGGCAATGCAAGGGATAAGGGACAGCTTGAAACCGTCGGGTAAAAAGGAATTACTACTCCTTAATTGTGATTGCTATGCCGTTCGAGGGGATCCGGGATTAGATTAGGTTAGATCTTCATTAGACTCGGCTATATCCACAGCAGAAGCTAGTTCGTGCATTGGTTTCACATTAGCTATGATGGATCTGCATTAGACTGTGGTAAATCTCTATCAAGCTGTGGCTGATCTATGTTAAATTGATCGTCATATTAAGATCACCGATTCAGTCTAGAGAAACGGAGATCAGATCTTTGGATCGACACACAATAGGTTTTTCTCCAAAAGATCGCAAGGACTTTTTTGTATTAGGTCGTCCTATATGTTGGTGAAAAATTAGAACAATATTTTAAACCAGAGTGTTCGACCAACAGTAAAATTCAAATAACAAATTTTATCCTCGTATATTCCAAACTATCGAACTTATGGAACGATCTAATAATATTTTTTAAGTAGAATTCTAAGAACAATTGCAACTTAGTATTGCATACAACATCATCGATCTCTAGATCTTTCGCTCCAATTATCGTCGCATGTTATTGTTATAAGGTTCTGTTTGAGAAGCGTCTGCATACGATTAGGTGAAATTCACATTAAACCGAAAGTTTGAAGGACCAAAATAGGCTCTGGAGAATTTACAGTAGAATGATTTTAGTCTTCGTTGCTTTGAGCTGCATTAGGCAGCTGGGTTAAGTTTATATTAAGGTAGGTTGGATCTGCATTAGGTTGTTGTGGTTCGAAATTAGTTTCCATCGTCACCACACTGGACGATTTACAAAGTTATGAATACGTTGGAAATATGACACGATTGCATCAACATTAAATTCTATTAAATTTGCGTCATGAATGCATGTACAGTTCAGGACAAAATTTAATGAAAGTTTAATCAAAGTGGCATTATTATCGTACACATAACTTTTATAATATATTTTTATGGTCCATTATTTAACGAATAATTTAATTTTCTGGTGGAGGGTCGTTATGGGGGTGCTTTTTGTGGAATGGAGTTGGCAATTTGGTACAGATTAACAGAATAATTAATGCAAACAAGTATTAATGCAAACAAGAATTTTTTCTTCAAAAGTGAGTAGGATTTCGGGGGTATGTGCAATGACCAAAAATGATTGTAATCGACCCCTGCAACTAAAAATAATTTTTTTATGACGATTTGAAATTTTTTTTTTTCGTCGAAAAATTTAGGCACCTACCCCCTGTCGATTTTTCTTTAAAATTTGTTTCTCAATTTTAATAAACGACGGGTAATGCAGTAACTGAATTTATTACTAAAAAATAAAGCACATAAAATCCCTACGCTTAATTCGTCAACTGTTATAATAATATCAACCTTCGAATATTCCTTTGAAATTACAAAAATCTTAAAAATGTCAGTAGTACTATTCACACTCCACAGCCTATTTTCGCGTAAATCATTCGTGTTATTTTACTCACCCTTTCCTACAGAAAGCATAGATCTTAACAGTATCCCCAAACGAACCTCCGACAACAGAATTCAATCCAACCCCTAAATCTTCAATTCGAATGTCACCCGTCACTCACAGCCGTACGCCCATAACAGAATTAATTCCCCATCGACACAGATACGTTTTAAAGGGTAGGATACGCGAAAGAGCTTCGCTATTGATTCATTTGAAACGCTATGTGGTCACGCTCTCCCAATAATGTTGCCCGAACGTCGTTTCACGAGGGTCGGGCAATATTCGCTGAAATTCACGTTCACGCGTTAACGAATCCCTCGATACAACGGACGTTAATTAAATGATTGTTGATATTCCATTGAATGCTCCCCCATAATTGGGGGGTTTCATCGATACGACGGCATAACGGGCTCGACGGGGACGAGTAGTCGCGTTTTATTCTGTGTCAGTCCCGGTAATTAAACACGACCGGGCCGGTTTTATTGCGCCCAAAAATGTTGCGTTCCGTTTACCCGTGACAAAAGAGCGCTTTCGAGGGGGGCAAAGCGTCGAACAATGTCTCGCCACGCGTGCATTGTTTCACCCACGTTGCGCAAGCAAAATCTCCCCGAGCGAGAATGCACGGAAAGCTCGCGATCGTCGAATATTTTCAGCTAACAGAAACACCCCTTTTGCACAGGCACAACGGACGCAACGGGCAGAATTTATTTGTCGCGTACTGAAAACTTTGCTTGTTAGCGGCGTTCGTTTATCAAGCGTACGGTAAGGGAGGATTCTTAATTAAACGAGTTTGTGTTCCTCTAATCTTCGATCCACAAGGTTTTGATAAACTGTTGCCTCGATCGATGGTGTATTCTGAACTTTTTCGTTGAAAATACGATGATTTGGTAACAGTGAATCGTTGTTGAGTTTTAAGGGTTGCAAATGGGGGTGTTTCTTTCGTTAAACTCGCGAGAAAAATTAAAATTTCACACCTTCTTTAATTTTTTTCTCGAAACTGGGAAGGAATTCGGGGGTATGTCTATTCACCAAAAATTATTGTAATTGACTCCCGCAGCCGAAAATAATTTTTTCAGAACGATTTGAAAATTTTATGAAATTTCAGGGGAATCAATCAACGGTATGGTCAGACATTGTATTTTCGGAAAGGAATTTTTTTCTCGAAACTGAGTAGGATTTCGGGGGTATGTCTAATGACCAAAAATGATTATAATTGACCCCTGCAACTGAAAATAATTTTTTTAAAACGATTTGAAATTTTTTTTTTCGCCGAAAAATTTCACATTCTCGAATTTTTTTCTCGCAAGTGAGTAGGATTTCGTGGGTATGTCTGTTCACCAAAAATTCTTGTAATTGACCCCTGTAACTAAATATAATTTTTTTAATGAGATTTAGTTTGCTAAAAATTTGGGTAAGGATCTTATTGGAATATTTGTTTTCTGGTTCCCGGATTGTTCCGAAATTGTATCGATAACAAATATTAGAAACAACGATAACGGAGGCTCGCAGATTACTTTTCTCCGATCCACGGTTCGTGGGTTTTTCGATAACCGAAGGGAACGTGTGGTATTGATAACGTGGCTAGTTGTAAAAAGTCGCATTTACCCAGCCAGCGAGGTACAGTTTTCATTTTCGTGGCAATCCCCCCGACATGTCGATGCATCGCGCGTTGATTCTCGAAAGCTCGACGTCATTTCCATTCGCTATTCAATTAGAGAATTCATGCGCGTATCGTGCGAACGAAAAAACGCAGGGAATTCGAGGTTGGATTAGTTTGGGAACCGATTGACGTGTTTTTCCTCTGTTAATAGTTAACGATTCGGGTGGAATATTGTTTATAATAAACGAGTTTCACAAAGTTCAGAATGTTTTGGCGAGAGATAGTCTTGTATGTTTCGGAAAATGTTTCAGTTTTCAAGTATTAGAAACAACCGTCGTTTGTCACTTGAGAATCTTTCACTATGAGGCGTATCGTAGTTTCAATTTTCATCTTAAAGCTAAAACAAGGTTCCAATCGCTAGATACATTTAATAATCGATCTCCTTGGACCACCTACGAACCCAAAACAAGATCTTACTATTACAATTGAGTCCTCAACGTCCATCCACGTTAATTAGACGCCGTCCAGGCTCCAAAGCAACGTTCAAGTCCACCTGTCGAGCGAATAATTCTCTGCCAGACGCAACATTGAGTCGACCCTGTAACAATCGAGGGTTAGTCACGTAACAATCACTACAAGCAGTAGAAGAAGCTCAGTTTATACAGACTCGCTTGATCTCCAAGCGAAGCGTGTGGTCGCTTGGCCATCCGCCAACACTTTTCAGCCGCTCATTAGGTCTCCATTTTCTATTGTATGCAGCGTACGTTTAGGATAGAACGGGACGTAATGAAAATATTTACTCTATCCTCCGGTGTTGGTCGCGCGTGTTTGCTCAGAACGCTTGGACGCTGAATTGGACTCGAGATTCTATCGTCAACACGAGAGCTTACAAACCACTGTATTACGAGAATTAGTCGCGAGGAACGACTAGCATTTTTATTCCAAGCATTCCACGGCTTTGTTTGCATCGTATAAACGTAAGAGATGCCAGATTGAAACGTTTTTGTGGCTCCTAGCATCGCTTAGTGTCTCAAATTATCCAGAAAAATTTCTTTTTAGGCATTTGGATACTCCTTTTACAGTTAAAATTTAAGAGTTCTAGATTTATTTTATTTTTAATATCTAATCTTCAGAATTAATTTTTTTGGCTTGTTAGATGTAATCATTTTCTCCTCTCTGCTTGTTAGCAATATTTTCTTCAGTTTTTTACTTTTTTATTATATAATATACTGTAGATTTAATAATTTGGCAATTTCAAGATAAGATTTATTTTCATTCTGTACCTTCAATATTAATTCACATTTACTTTCTGATTCATAATTAGAACAATCATGAAAAATTATACTCTACTCAATCTTTTGAACCACACAAAGTGCAACGTTCACATTTTATTCGCTAGAAATTCAATTTTCATTCACCTTGGACTACTTTTGTGCACTCAGTGCCTTGTAAATTCCGTTTTTGCAACGAAATATGTTCGTAATTTTACATATTCGTTCTCGTGACTCCTATAAGACTCTACCCACAATTTTATTTCGAAAACTTGAACTTGTTTAGAATGTAGATTGACAGAATTCGGATAGTTTCGCGAGCCACTCTATTACAATAGGTTTAGACGCTAAGGAATACTTAAAGTAAAGTTATTCTACCCTAGATACCACGGTTTCTATCGCCAGAAATTCCAGTTGAAGAGAAACAGCATTGTTTTCCTTCGATCTCATGAATATTTCATTCGAGTGCAGGTCGCATCCTCGAACGCGATCCTTTAATCAACGAGAACCGCGGTTCTATTAACACAGGAAGGGTTCTTTTGGTTGGCACTCACCAGGCAAATACGTGACAGTTTGTTTGCGAATTACTTTCAACACTGTTTTTCTCCCCCTTCGTCTTTGTAAGCAGCTGTCACGTTTCTTGGGCCGTGTGGCGGCCAAGAAGAAATCCGATAAAGCGGCGCTTGTTTCACCCAAGTGCTTCTTATTCGTTACATCTGGCCTGTCATCTTAACGATCCCTTTATCACGCTCATTCTTACCACCTGTTATTCGTTTCTGTTTCGTTCAAAGAGAGTCTGAGAGTGAAGAATTAAAAGATCTGCTCTACTAATATTTTCTTAAGATTTATCAGAATAAAAAAGTGCAATCCTGCAGTTTGAATTGCAATTTCAGTGAAAACTAAAATGTATTCGTAAACCTCAAGTTTATAAATAATTAATATAAAAGAAACTATCCTCTTGAATGAAATCGATGAAACGCCGTTCAATCTTGCGTGAGGTATCGGTGTTCAGGGGAAAAACAGGATGATCAAAGAAACGAGTGGTCGTGTTTGAAATCGGTCGAACCTCCGAGCGTGTGAAATTGGACGTTGGACGTCGCGTTGGCGGCGTTGTGAATTTCTTCCAGGCCGTACCAGAAGAAATCGCCGACACCAAGCGGCGGGGGCGGCGGCGGTGGCGGTAGCAGAACAGGTTGGCGATCGCGCAGAAGCATCACGACAGCTGGTGCACCGATACACCAGCATCACGTGATCGCCAGTGCAGCTGCAACTGCACAGGCCAGGATGCAGGCCGAGCAAGGGAGCATCGGTGAGCTGCGCGGCTACCACAATCTGAGGTCGCGTAGACACACTCTGGCCAACGTTCGGTGAGTCGAGCAACATTACCTTGATAGGGAATTTCGAAACTGGGGATTCAAAGTATCCAGGACGTTTGGAGAGTCGGGAAGCCTTTGGAGAACCTTGAGTCGTGGGTTACTTGTTGCTTCCAGTATCGATTGACCACTTGCGTCCATCGAGATCATGCTCACGGCGTTTCGTTCACTTTATGGTGGGGTTTGGGATGGGGATAATCATAGGGAAATATTTGATTGTCATGTGAGTTTGGTGTTTTTAAATTGAGGAGGATAACGTTTGTAGTTTGAACGAAAAGTTTAGGGGATTTCTGAAATTCTAAACAGATATCGATCAATATTAGATTGCACCATAAAATTGATATTTTTTGTCTGTTTTGAGAGGTTTCTGAGACTATCAAGTAAAACAACTGTCTACCAATTACGAATCTTACCATTCCAATTATACGAACGAAATAGAGCAGTCGTACGAATTTTTGAAAGAACATTTCTCCATCAACGCGTTCAGGTTTCACAACGTCCGGTTTCAGAGCGACGGAGTTTCTAGTCGTCCCAAAAATAACGTCCTAATAAATCATCGCGAATCACGGGGGATGGGGGACTGTCAACATTCTGGTTGAACAATCCGATTATTTCAGTATCGCATTGAAAGCGCAGACGACGTCTATTTGGACTTGTTTCATTTCGGTTTGGCGACAAATTGTAATCGTACCGTGCCAAACCCACGTTGGTGATCTATGCGGTAACGAAATCTCGTGAATCATGGAGATACTAACGTTTCTGCGAAGATCCCTGTAATATCCGCGGTTTGCTATTAATGTGCAAATTACCAAGGCTGTTTTCACGAGATAATGTTCAAGGCTACGCGTACGAAACGACGAAAATCTCGATTCGTTGCGATCTAAATCGCCTTTGAACATATTCGAATACGAGGAGAGAGAGAGATTCTTTAATGAAACAGAGCACAAATGATCGAATTTTTGATCATCTTCAATCGTAAAAATGTACACACGACTTTATTACAAATTTACATTTCGGTCGAACAGAGAAAGAAATTATTACAAATTATTATGGGACGTAGACACAGGTGTTTTGGTCGTTGAAATTTAATTTTATTTCGATAGCTGATTCTATTACGCATCCGGCAGATGAAAGGACTACCATTCTCTTCTACAATGGAGCCTTGCTATTGATTTTAGAAGAGTACCATTGAGTCGGCCACATTATTGGAAATTACATACCATTTCCTTTGTCGTATCCATCTTCGATTCTATCTTCGTGTTCGTTCGACTGGAAGCTTTTGTTGAGTGCGTTCGTTCCTCTCGAGGTTGGTTTCTTCATTCATGTTACGAACGCGTACCTCTGGCGAATTCCCTCTTTGTGCCTACGTTTTTGGATCACGGAAGACGTATCACTACCTGACGAGCATTAACACGAGTGCTACCGTTGCCAAAGGATCGTACAAAGTGCACTATTTCTGGCTGGAAAGCAACCTCGAGTCATTCTCAACCGTATCTTTGCAAAGAAACCTGATATCCATGATTCAGGTTGCAAGAATGATTAGAAAAACAAAATATTCACTCTGAGAAATTTCTATGAGCTTGTGATGTTGATAAATATTTCTTAAAATTTCGATTCATCTTGCTATATGTAAAATATTAAATGCAGATACTAATGTTCCAACGGGATGCAGATTTTAAAAACAGATGTTCTCAACTAACCCCCGCTAAATCCCCGATGCAACGTTCCGATATTCCATTTTCTCAGTCTCCAGCTGTTCCCCAGGACACACTGAATATGTAAATCAGTCTGGATCTCCGCAAGCACAGCGTACTTTTTTCACCACTCCAGGTTCAGTTTCCATCGTCGTGCTGCACGAACAGTCTACAGAGTCCTTGTCCTCCATCTTGCGTTCCTCTTTGTCCTCTTCTTGCATCTCCACAGTCTCCTGCGCGCTCGTTTCGACGTTCACCGTCTCGATCAACACGTCTATCCTTCTCGTCTTCTCGACCTTGATTTTGGTCATCCTCACCATGCAGCTTTGATCAGTCTTTTGCTTGTAGGACTGGAGTGACGGTTTCCTCGAAGACTGCACGCTAGCAGTGACTTGTTGATCGCGCGTCGGTCTTTTTACCACCGTCGGTAACTGTCTCGTCGAGTCTGGCGCTTGCAGCGACATTTGGAGCCTTTTTATCTTGCACACAGGGCAGATGGACTCGTGTTGCACCGCCTGGTCAGTCCCAGGGGACGCAGGTCTGCTCGACACGGGCAGAGCCGCCAGGATCTTGATCACTGATGAGTTCTCTTCTATCGAGGAGGATCTCGAATCCAACGGTGTATTGCTAGGCACAGACTTTCCACACATGCAGCAATTGCACAGTGCCTCAGCCTCCTCGGTCCTCTTCCCGTATTGAACGGATCTGAGCTCCTGCTCGTGACCGAATTTTGAGTAGACTCCGCTGGATTTCAGGGTCTGTAGAATCCGAAGGAAGCTCGATTTTTCTGTTTGGGAGCTGACTGTGACCGATAAGGTCACCGACGGGTCTTTGGAGATCTTCTTCCAGCGAGTCAGTCGCTCCATGATCTCTGGTTCCAAATCTACCGTAGTGCTGGTTATGATTTTAGGCGTAGCTCGTTTGAGCACCTTTGGCATCGAAGGCGTTTGCGTCTCCACGTCTGATACTGTTTGAGTTATTACTTGCATGGTAGTTTTGGTGATTTCTAGCTGACTGATCTCCGTTTGGGTTATCTCTGTTTGGACGACGTCCATTTTTATTGATGGCTCCTGCGTGGAAAGATTCGAATATTAAACTCTAGCAATTTGGATGAGACACTTAGCAATGGGCTGTGAATGTTTATGCATTTAGGGAGAATTTTAATTCTCAGAAATGGAATGCACTTATGAGGGTACCTTATAGTCGTGGAAATTGCTTTTGCTTAAAATTTTTTACACACCTAATAAATGAATTATTTAACACGCATAAAAATATCAATTTGCATAAAGATCCATAGTCTAGTTATCGATTTTAGGGGAGGAAGACTCATGTAAAATGGTAGAACGAAATGTTTTTTACGAACAGTACTAACTTCTGGCAGAGTTTCCGTTATCAAGATGACGTGAGGAGGTTTCTCTGCTCCGACAGCAGCATCTTCCGTCGAAATTCTACGAGTTCCATCGCAAATGCAAGTCAACGAAAACTTGTCTACTTTGGCTGCAGGGAACATTTCCGGAATACAAGGAGCGTCTTCGCATACGCAAGGAGGTAGAGTTTCGTCTATTTCCACGGGAGAAGTTCCCGATGAAACGCTGGGTGTTTCTTCGCAGACACAAGGAAGCGAAACCTCTTCGCTGATTGCAATTTCAGGAGGTACGATCACTGGCTCCTCCGCAATTGGCACTTCTGGCTCCTCGATAATGCCTTCCTCCAATAAATCTTTATCTACTTCCTCTTCTTCTACCTCTTTCTCAATTTCCTCCAGTTCTTCGATCGGTACTTCCACTACCTCGTCTTCTTTCGCTTCTACTTCAATCTCCATCTCTTCGTCCTTTGCTTCTTCTTCTTCTTCTGGTACTTCTGCTTCTGGTACTTCTACGATTTCTTTTTCTTGTATTTCTTCCTCTTCTGGTATTATCTCTACTTCAACGTCCACTCGTTCTTCTTCTTCTTGTTCATCTTCTGGCACTGGTGCTTCCTCTTCCTCTGGTATTATTTCTACTTCAACGTCCACTTCTCTTTCTTCTTCTGGTATTTCTTCCTCCTCTGGTACTATTTCTACTTCAACGTCCACTTCTTTTTCTTCTGGTATTTCTTCCTCCTCTGGTACTATTTCTACTTCAACGTCCACTTCTTTTTCTTCTGGTATTTCTTCCTCCTGTGGTACTATTTCTACTTCAACGTCCACTTCTTTTTCTTCTTCTGGTATTTCTTCCTCCTCTGGTACTGTTTTGACTTCAACGTCTACTTCTTCTTCTTCTTCTGGAGCTGGTATTTCTTCCTTCTTTGGTACTGTTTTGACTTCAACGTCTGCTCCTACTTCTTCCTCTTCTGGCTCTGGTATTTCCTTTTTCTCTGGCACTACCTCGACATCAACTTCTATTTCTTCTTCTTCTGTCACTGGTATATCTTCCCTCTTTGGTATAACTTTGACTTCAATTTCTACCTCCTCTTCTGTCGCTACTGGTATCTCTTCCTCATCTATTACCTCGACATCAACTTCTACTTCTTTCACAGGCACTGTTACCTTGTCCTCCACCGTAACTTCTAATTCTAGCTCTTTCTCCTTTCGAAGCAATAATTCTTCTATTCCAATTTCTTCCTTTTCTTTCACTTTTTCGACCACTTCTGCCTCCTCTTCCATCACTGGTGGGACTTCCACATCAATATCCTCTTTCTTCAATGGCATTTCAGTTTGTGGAATCGGTGTTTCCCTTTCAACTTCTTCTCTAGCTACTGTTTTCACTTTTTCGATTAATTCAGGCTCTTCGTCTTCGCGATCTTTGATTACGTCCATTTCCGCGGAAGGTTCTATTACGTCCGGTATCGCGACTTCATCGACTTCCATTGCTGTTGTGGGTTCATCCTCGTCAATTTCTACTTCACTTTTTTCAGCGGTTGGTTCCACTTCGATCGCTGGCGCTTCGATCTCGGGTAACGTGGCTGTTTCTTCGACTTCTTTTTCTATTTCTTCCGAAAGCACGATCGACTCCGCGACTTCTTCTGCTATTACGACCGCCTCATCCTCCGTCTCCGCAACTTTTACCTCGACTTCCTCAATTTCTGTCACGATCTCGTCCTCCGGCGCGACTTTTACTTCAATTTCTGCGGATTCCATCGGAGCCATTTCCTCGTCAGGTTCTTTTTTTACAGGCACGTCCTCCACTGATTCCTTCACTGGCGTCTGAAAGCAATGGTGCAAGTTTTATTGCGAACGTTCAGACACACTTAGACAAAGACATTTTACAGAAAGACGAGTTGATCGTAAATCGTGAACTGTTGTTCGATTAGAGCTCACAGACAATGAGCGTAGACTTTTATTAAATTAAAAAATTTCACGTCGTTCTATATAATACGTATATTACATTTACACTTACGCCAGTGTACTGTGCAAGCATCTCTCTCAAGATGTCAGCATCCTCCTTCACCACGAGACACTCTGGACATTTCTAAACACGAAAACCAGCTCGATTATTTCCCGACCAAAAACAAAACATTCATCCAACAGTTTGTAAAAATTAGAAGTACGTACCATTATCGTTCTACGAATTACAGAAACATTCCCCTGCCACGCTAACATATCCTCCCGTAACACAAGGATTTTATCACCAGGAGGTTCACCATCCTCGACGCGATCAGTCTCGTCAACCTCGTCTTCCTCGACGATATCTCCTTCCATCATTCCCTCCTCGTAAAGAACTTCTCCCTGGAATTCCTTTGGAGCTTCCTCCCTCGTTAAAGAAACACGAGGACCCTCTGTTTCCTCTTTTACCATCCTGTATCCTGGCAGTTCCAAACCTATCGTCTCTCTTCCTTCTATCTTAGCCATCTCTATCTCTAGCAGCTCCCTCGCAGTGACACGTTTCTCCCTCAAAGCGGTCATCTCCTCCTCGGTTAGGCCAGTTTCCGTGTCGACCAGGCCCTCCTGGCAAGCAGCCTCCGGAGGGCAGACGTAATCGTCGTCAGCGTCCAGCGCGGACAGGGAGCCCAATCGAGCTAGGTAATCCGCGGCTTCCACGAGCTTTTGCTCCTGAACGATAAAGTCCTCCGGGTGAATGGCCAGTCCAGCCTCGTCCACGTCAGGTTTCGCCAGAGTCTCCCTCTCAGTGGTCTCCTTCTTGTACAGCACGTCTTTCTCGTCCACATCCGCGAAATCGTCGTCTCCACCAATGGTTCTGTGCAAGGTGGAGACTAGAGCCTCAGCTGCCTCGTCAACAACGTCAGCGAAGTCGTCGTCCCTGCCTATCAGAGCCTCGATCTTCTCGATGCTCATGAACTTCTCCAGCTGGGACCTGCAAGTGGCCATCCTGGCCCTCAGCTTCTCCAGCTCGTCCTCCAGCTGAGAGATGCGATCGGCCATTTGCTGGTTGGCCGCTGTCTTGCTGGCCAGTTGTTCTTGCAGGGTCCCAGCTGCGTCGCCCTCGAATCTCGCCCAGAGCTCGTCAGCCTGCTGGAGAGTCCTCATGTAGTCCTCCTCTCGACGCTCCAAGTCCGCGATTTGTCTCTTCATGTTCAGCTCGGCCTCCGCCAGCTGCTGAAGCTTCTCCAGGCACATCACGTCCGTGGATTTTATGGACGCGTTGCTGGGGACCTTTTCTAGCCACTTCTTCTTGCACTCTATTACTCCACAGTCACCTTTGCAGGTTATGGTTCTGGGTTAGTACGAGAAGCTACTTCGTTAGCGTTAGTCGCGGAAGACAATTGCTACTTCGTTGTTGGGGTAATTGAGGAATAAAATTTCGGGGATCTCGAATAGATTTCAAAGCAAATGGGAATCCGGAGTACAACTCACCAGCCGTGCAAGCGTCATCGTCTTCCTCGACGCTCTTAGCTTCCTTGAGCTTCTGCACCTCAGCAGTGAGTTCTTGAATCCTCTGTTTCTGTTCCTCCTGCCTCTTCTTGGCTTCCTCCAGCCTCTTCTCTCTCTCCTCCAACGCAGCCATCTTCTCAGCCCAAAGCGTCCTTGCCTCTTCCACTCTCTTCTGCGCCTGCTTCCTCTCCGCCTCGATCTCCCTGACTCTGCAATCAAAGTGTCGACTAGGTGTGCTGGGACAATACACCTCCCCAGAAGCTGCTCCCTGGAACTGCTTCTCCAGGACTCTCTGGATGCTTGGGACAGATGCACCCTGAGACATTCGCCAAATGTTCCACACCATCACAGCCGGCATCGAGCACTCCAGTATGTTCAGTCGTTGCTTCAGGTCCCCCTGTTGCTTCACCAGCTCTTCGTTCTTGATCTCCCTTTTACCAATCATCTCGCGAAACCGTCGCTGACACTGCCGATGCAATCTGTTCATCCTTGGCCTTTCAATTTGATCCAACTTGTCCAGAGACGATTTCTTCCCACTCAGCGATAACTCCTGCGACATTTCGATGATTTCACTCAACTTTGACTGGTCCACCAAAGCTTCCTGATCGACATTTTGGCTTTCTCCGTTTGTCGATCCTTTTGTGCTTGAAGTTTCCTTTGCTACCGAAGTAGCAGACTCGATCTTGGAGGTCTTTGACGCATTCGAGGACTTGATTATTTTCAAGGAGCTCGCAGGATCGCTAATTTGGCTTCCTCGTAAGCCTCGTTCCGTTCCATTTGCCGATCCTCTCGTGCTTGAAGTTTCTTTCGTTACCGAAATGACAGACTTGGAGGTCTTTGACGCGCTCGAGGACTTGACTATTTTCAGAGAGCTCGAGGAATCGTCTGGTATTCCAGGAATCAAGTAATCCGACTCGTCGTCTTTGGAGGAATCGTCCTTTACAGGGTCTTCTGAGACCCCTTCCTTCGACATCTTTTTAGGGTTTCACGTCGAGAATCGCGAAATATCGTCAGCTGATGAGTAAAGGAGAATGGTAGAAATAGATGCTCTTTTAATTTTGACATTATTAATCGATTTTTATTTTCATTACTCATTATTAAGCTTCTGAAGTCGTTTTAAAGAAAATAAAAAATTACAAAATAAAAATCGATCGATAAAGAAGAGTTTCGAATTTTTAAAAAATAGGTTAACGAGATTGAAAAAGTCTATTTCGGGATCGATTCTCACCTGATCGATTGTACCGTAAGCGCATTATTTCGACGAGCAAATAAATCATAGTTTGTTTAACGTTTGGAAACGTTGGTTAGTTTGGTTATCCTGCTCGCTCGAATTAAATGCATTTTCAAGGGAAACACGATTGCTGGTTACACGACGTTTCCTCCGTTAAAATTTACACCGAGTATTAGATTCTCGTTGGTTCTTGGACGAATTTATCGAAAGACACGATTCAATTCCGTTTACACCATCAATTTTGCGATTTTATTTGAACGCGGTCGCGGTCGTGGCGAGACTTCGAGATGCGACAATCGATTATTCTTTATTCAGTTTCGAGTCGACGTGCAATTCGTTCGAGTTCCGTTCTTTCGAAAAATGGTAAAAAACAATTTTACACTACACTTAAACTGTAATCATTGATAATTTTTCTTTTAAAAAATAGAATCAAGCATCTTTCTAAAAATTCATTTCCTCATACTATAAATTGCATCACGACTCTCAAAATTCGACGCTCCCGATTCTCGACAACTAATTACCCCCCCGGCTTAACGCGATAAGATCCCCCTCCCTCCTCTAGCGTTTAACTTCATCATCCGACAAACAGAAGCGACTTTGATCGTAACGGTAACGTTCCTGTAACGCAAAGCTTATTCGAAAACCTGTCTCGTGCCCTTTCCCCGGGTGGAAGAGCACCGAGACCACCCACGCGTATCGTCGATTTCAGGGACGGGGTCGTTTAATTATCGTTGGTTCGCAATTTACCAGAGCCAGGAAAGAGAAAATGCCAGACAGGGGCCGTGCAATCGCGGTCAAGTTCTTCCGGGAACGTTTTCATTTAGTGCACCTTGGAGGAGGCCTTCCGTGGTCGTTGGAAATGGCACGTGAAATCTCTAGGGAATATCCTATCGTGTTTCACGCAACCACTCCGAGCCACGACCGCGTCGTTGGTCTTTATGCTCCCTGGATGACGTGTAACGATAATAGTTACTGTGTCCAAGACAAAAGAACTTCCACCGACCGGGTACTATCAACTGGGTCGCGCACTACGAGGAATCGTTGCGTTTATGGATCGTCCTTAGTAGCCAAGTATCAACGCAAAGAAAATAGAATGGTTGACGAAACTTTATTCGATAAAAAATTAAGCTTACCTTAATTTTTTTAGCGAAGGTGTATTTTTTTTATTCATCGATTGATGCGTCTTTGTATCCTCTGTAAAAAAGTATTTGACCCTTTGGGTCGAAAATTGAATAGTTTGGGAGAAGACTTTTCCAGAAGAGCCATTAAAGAATAATTCATAACTCCCACAATTTTTAATATTTCTTGATGAAAAAAATACTGTGCGTGCTTATGAGTTGAATAAATGTATCTGTAAAATCACAGCGCAAAAGAGCTCGCCTATCATTAAAAAAAAAATCACAAAGGAAAGTCGAAAAAATGACATGCCTGAACAGAAGAGCCATTAAACAAGAATTTATAACTCCCACAATTTTTAATATTTTTTGATGAAAAAAATACTGTGCATGCTTATGAGTCGAATAAATATATCTGTAAAATCTCAGTACAGAAGAGCCCATCTACTCTTAAAAAAAAAATCACAAAGACAGTCTATTGTCTCTAAAAATGACATTGTTTATTGTAAACGTTCGCGTCGATTAACCAGCGGCGAATTTATCCTTGTCCAGGTCGGAGCTTTTCTAAACAAGCTCCGTTTCCGTCGAGTGGAATGTCGACGTTGATGCAAAACCGAGATTTAATTATTTAAATGAGTCCATCCGAGCCGTATCAGACTCCGACGCGGAAGGTGCCGGACTTTTCAAACTTCTTAACGAGTTTTCTCCCCGAGAACTCGTCGGACAATTTTTAACGACGAACCCAGGGCACTCGTGGTAACAGTTTTTCGCCCTTTTCAATTTTTAAGGGCAGTCTCGCCCCTGAAACTTGAGTTATCGCGTCAGAAAAAGCACGTGTTCGCTTGTTCTTTTGCTTCCTCGTATTTCGAGGATGTCCCCTTGCCAGGAATAAGGAATAACGTCAGAATTCGTGGGATCAGTGTCCCATTTTTCACAAAATATTACCATATTCTATAGTGTAATATCGATTGAATTACAAATTAATCTTATCTATTTAAATTCGTCACAAAATATATGTAATGGTTTCTTTTGTCTAAAAATTAGTGTAAAATATATAAATTAAACAAGGCAAAGTTTCCAATCAAAAATTTCTCCCAAAATGACCGATCGTAGAAAAAGTTTAAGCTACAATCGCGAGAAGAAAAATTAATGAAAATCTGTCATCACGCATCTGTAACCGGTAGAACGATTTGGATTCGCCTGTGGCCTTCGAATAGGATCGCAGATTACCGTAATAAATTGTTAATCAAATCGCGTGCACTCGACGCGAACGAAGCACAGTCGAGCGTCCAAGCGTCCAGAATTGAACATGAATTTTTTCACGCGCGGGAACATCGTTAAGGGATTAAGCGGTATGAGCCCGGAAAAAACCCTGTTTAATGCGAGCCCGCCTTAAAAGGAGGTTGACCTCGCCCACCCTCCACTTTCTCTGCCGCCCTTCTTTCTGCAACCGTCGCAAAATCAATAGTATCGTTGTACCGGAGTTTATCCCGCGTTTGACCCGAGCCCGGAGCCGAAAGTTCACGCGCCCTCGGAACCTGGACGAGGCACAACCGGAAGCCACCAGATAGAATGCCTTGCATCGACGTCGCGACGTCGCTGGGAATCCAGATGGAAAATAATTTCGACTATTTCCTCCCAGAGACTCGATCGATCGAACGCCTTGGGTATCTAATGCATCTATGCTAACGTAGTTCCACTATTGAGACCCCCAAGCATTTAAAACGAGTTAAAAAAGAAAATTTCAAGTTTTTCAATCCATCACTGTGGTTCTCCCCTTTTAATAAAAATTGGAGTGACACCCATTTCATTAGTTCCATTAATGAAAACACGAATTTTCATAAAGTCAGAGTCTAGTAGCTCCTATCGATCATTTACTTTTTCTTCTCAATTATTTTATATCTTTTTTTGACTCTGTGGGACTTTTGTGTTTGGTTAACCCTGGGAAAGGTTTTAATGGGAGATTCTAGAGGCCAAAATGAGACGAAAATCAAGGATACTAATTTGATGATTGAGGCTTCGTTAAAAAGTTATAGAAACATTTCAGTAATGAATTTTTTTCTCGAAAGCGTTTAGGATTTCGGAGGAATGTGTAATGACCGAAAATGATTGTAATCGACCCTTGGAACTAAAAATAATTTTTTTAGAACGATTTGAAATTTTTTAATTTTGTCGAAAAATTTCTCACCTTCTCGAATTTTTTTTTCGAAAATGCGCAGGATTTCGTGGGTATGTCTATTCACCAAAAATGATTGTATTTGACTCCCGCAACTGAAAATAATTTTTTTAGAAGAATTCGAAAATTTTTTTTTCGCCGAAAAATTTAGGCACCTACCCCCTGTCGATTTTTCTTAAAAATTCGTTTTTCATTTTTAATCATTTTGTTTGACGCCCTACAGAAAAGTTGTCTAATACTTTTTTGTAGGTATCCATGAGCTCTACTTCGGAAAAAAGTTTCATTGAAATATATTCACTAGTGTAAAAATTATGGCTGTTTGAAAATTGGACCATTTTTATGGGGTTTTTCTGATTTTTCGAGGTCAAGGGTCAACTTTTCGAATATTTTTGCAATTTCTACATATTCAACATTAAAATACGCGTAGTTTGCTTTTTTAAACATTAAAATCGTCCAATCTGTTCAGAAGTTATGATGTTTTAAAGATTCGCATGAAATTTCAGGGAAGCATTTCTGACCTCACATTAGATTTTCGGTAAGGAATTTTTTTCTCGAAACTGGGTAGGATTTCGAGGGTATGTGTAATGACCGAAAATGATTGTAATCGACCCTTGAAACTAATAATAATTTTTTTAAAACGATTTGAAAATTTTTTTTTTGAAGTAGAATATTCCTGGTCAGACGTTAATTAACGTAAATTTGAGAAAATGTGGTTTGATTTAGTGTTTCACAAAGTCCGAATTTCAGTTTTTTCCCAAAGGAATAACGCGTTTACGATCGAAGGGCTCTCTCTTTCGTATAAATTCGAAATAGAATCCATTTAGTTGTAAACGCTGTTGTAATTGCGTGGGAACTTGCATATCGCGTTAATTGGACCTATTCAGGCTCGAAGGAGGGATGATGTTTTCAATTCGTAATTAAATAAGTTCACTCGACGAAGGGACGAAGCTTTCACCAACTAAGTTACGTGGATAATTATGTTTGGGACCGTCGTTTCGTTCTACGAAGCTATTCCCGCGTCTTCGTTTTCCTCGGAGGCCTAACCTTACGAACACTAAAAGATCTCCTCCATTGTTGTAATTTATAAAGTAGTACAATCGTGTTTGACGAGTCGTTTCGATAAATTGTTCACACATTAGAGTAGACATTTTTACTCGAAATTGAATTTTAAATTCTAGATACTGTTGAATGTTGAAGAAAATGAAACTAAATAGGACTGTCGAATTCTTAAGATGAGTTATCAAAGAAAATAAATCTCCATTGCTCTATGAATTTTAAACAATTTCTAATCATCTGAAACATTCGTTCTCATGTAAATAAAAATGCATGTTTTTGATAAAGATTTTATAATTATCATGTAGTGTGAATTTGAAAAAATAGATTCCTCGAATGACCCTTTCTCAGAGATTCTGTGCATCGAAACTTGAACAAACAGCCAGAGTACTTAATCTACCCCGTATTATACTTGCAAACATAGTTTCGAACTGGAATAAACGCGTTTAACTAAACTGGATCCGAACCGAAAACGAAAAAAATGAAGTTGATTTTCCACTTACACCGACGTCCAATTTCGATTTCCATTTCGCTCACGAATTTCATCGGTGCAATGTAATTCGCAATTTCCCTCGGAGATTCCCATAATTTAATAAAGCTCCGGCCAGAATTTTTCCGGCCTACTTTCCGCCACCGGAGGCAGAACCTTTAATCTCGCGAAAAGAAAACGCTACGAGGAATCGCGAGCGCGCGCTGAGACGCGTGTGTTCGCGTAATTACGAAAATTCCAGTTTTTAACGCTTTCACCGCCATGTCGTCCGTATCAGACCCGGGGAAATTTCATTTGAAATTAAAATAAGGAACAACTATTTCAAACAATATACTTCGGAGGTGTATTTTCAGTAGTTTTCTTTGAAAATAAGAATACTGTCGAGCTATTTGAGTTATTTACATTTTTATTCAAATGAAATTGTCTCAAATACCACACTTTCTCATTTTCATCATTTGAAAATAAAGGTCTGAAATAAATTGTTTCAAATAATTCTTTGAAATAATTTGAAATAATTTAATTTAGACCTTTAGAAACAAATAAGGAAATACTATTTCATTTTATGCTTGAATGAGATACATTTCATACAAAGTAGTAAACAGTGAAATATTTGTAGATGCAAATAAGGAAATGCTATTTCATTTAATGCTTGAATGAAATACATTTCACATGAAATAGTAAGTAATGAAATATTTCTAGAGGTAAATATGCAAACATTATTCCATTTGTTGCTAATTGAAGGTATTTTCTGGATTACAAAAGTGTCTGTCTATCGTATCCAATACAGAAATGCGATCATTTCTATTTGAAGCGATAGTGGCAGACTACGCAAACGCAGGAATAGCGGATGTTGCAGACGCTATTTTAGCTAGACACCTGCACTCGTAACATTTTCTTAGCAGATGTTTACTAAATAGAAAAACATTCTATATTCATGACGAAGTTGTTCTATATCTATGACGTCTTATATTTTCGAATTTTAAACACTCTACATATTAATAGTGTCCTTAGAGGTGAGCATAATTAATCTCGAGTTTGTATCTCATCCAGGGAAAAATTTAAGGAAAATACCGTAAAAATTATTGGGACGTTACAATAAAAATGCAATTAATTATAAAAGTATTTCATTCAACGTTTAACAAACGCTGAGGATTTGTAAAATTTTTAAATCTTTTTTTGTTTCAAGAGTCTACAATTTTTAATAATTCTTCGACATCTTTGTGTATTGAGATATCGACTTTTTAGATGTCGATGGTCGATTCCCACGATCCTGTAAACCATAAAGGTTGCTTTTCTAAATTTCTACACGCTTCTGCCAAAGGATTGTCTTTGGTACCCGTTTCATAGACGACCTGTCCACGACACTAAAAGCATACTCTGTTACCTGACGTTCCTATCAACATGTTCGAGAATGGAGTTGGATCTAAATATATCTTCGAGTCCATTGGATCAAGGATACGGGAGAACCGAACGGATTGCACTTGGTCCAAAGAGAACTTACGCGTTCGAGGAGATAATCGATCAGATTGTAACGCTTTCGAGGCAGGTTCGAGGCAAACCGTGACTGTTAAGAATCAGGAACAAACAGAAAAGTGAATGATCACACGATTCGCCAGAGGATTAAAAATTTTAACTTGGAAAAATGGATACTCGTGGAATGGGGTAGTTTAGAAAATCAAATATCGAAAATTTCGAGCTGGAAGAGTGGACATCGGAAAGAAGAGATCGATGTCTACTTAATTTTATTTTAAAATACATAAATACTCTTCGATTTGGTAATTAAAAAAGTCTTTGAAAGATTGAACGTCACAAAGAAACGTGAAATTTTGTTTTGAACTAAATGAAACACTATTTCCATATGAACTTCTACAAAGATTTGAATGCTTACTATTTCCTATAAAATCACATGAAATTTCCCTCAGTCCCGTTAAATTATACTGCATAACTCGAACGTATGTTACAACCCAACAATAATAACAGTTTCCAACCCCAAACGACGCGTCGAAAACAGTAAGTAATCCAAAATCCATGTGGGTCCATTCCTCCAGTGTGGCCAACTGATGAAAAATCTGACCTTGCATAGGCGTAGAATGGCTGCAACGTGCACGTACGAGGCACGTTCGCTCCGCGGTTAATGTTTATCACCTACGCCAGTCGAGGGGGTGGAGAGGGTAGAACCGAGGGCAGTGGTTCCTCCACGGATGTAGACGGACGGGGCGAAGGGGGGTGGCTAGTCGTCATGGCGACGGGTGGTGGGGTAGTTTGGGGGATCGATGCCGCAGTGGCGTAGCATCAGGTGGCCGGTGCCCTCTCTCCTTCGCCCCCTTTTTCGCGTCCAACAAGTGACGCGCTACGAACCAGCCCTTTTGCAACCCCGACACGTCGAAACCCTTTTGGGGGCGAGCTTCTTTTGGATTCGCGTACCGCTATTGAGATAACCGCGCTGGAAACCGGGGATAATGGGGTTACTGCTTGCCACAGGACCGAGATACTGCCCGGCTAAGCTACTTTTCGAACAGAGACTCCGAGGGTGGGTTTCGCGCGCTTAGAAATACCACGCCGGAGGGTTGATTGGGTCTGACGCGTTCCTCGATTCTCAGGAATCGGGATTTCATTGATCTTCGACATCTTCTTTAGACATATATAACAGAAGCCATAACATGTAACATCCAAGTCACTTTTATGATTAAAATGAAACTCAAAAATAATTTAAATAATAACATATTACGGTATCGGTTTCATTTCATAAATGTTTCGTTAGGAAACATCGATTTTAAATTAATTCTAATTCATTGCCTTAAAAAACAAAAATATTTCCACACCTTCGAAAGCCATACTTGATACACTTGATACCTGACGAAACTTAACGTAGGAACGATTTGCTTTAGAAGAAAATAAATCACTCGAAGGGTTGTTCTCGGTGGTGGAAGCTTCACTTTTAACGGCAACAAAATGCACGGCCTTTCGTCGATGCTTCATGAATTTGAAAGGACTTATTTTAAATGGATAGAGTACGGTTGAAAAGATTCCCTGGATTCGTTGATCGGGGATATTTACATCACAGAGGTTCCTGATGACGTGGTTATTTTATAAGGAAGAGATAGAAGTTTCTTTTTTCCACGTATATTTAAAAGTATAATTCACATAGCACCTGGAAACGTTCGAAAGCTTTCGAAAAGCAACTGAATATTATCTACGATATTTACATTCCGTGAATTTTCATTTTATAAACATTGCACTTCACGATTGTTCGTTTCAAAAATTGTTAAAAAGCATCGTTTACAATATTTTATAATTCTATTTTATGTTTGGTGTTCGAAATCATTGGAAGGTTATATACTTCAGACATTCTTAAATATATTTGATTATTATTGTTTAACAATTTTCGTGTAATTGAAAACAAGGAAGTAAATTTCATTTTAATATATTTGAGAATCGAAAGAAATACCAAAGAAAATAAAAGAAAACACATTTTACAGTAGATAATCTTCTTAATTGTTATTATTTTGCTGTTTTCATGTCATTTTTATTTAATAAGAGAATATTTGATGCTGTTTCCCTTTCGTTTCATCGAGAATTAAAGGAGAAATTCAGGAGTCTGATAACGTCTGATCATAGGTTGACTCATTCCACTTGGAATTTATTTCATTAATTAGAACACGTTGGGGGCGAATGGAAAAGGGCCTCTTTGTTTTCGCATTATCCTGGGTTAAATTAAAGCCCAGGAGTTTGATTTAATCGGGGCTTTACTCTTTACAAACATTCCACGGTTAATTAATCCGAGTTGAAAATATTCTGAAACTTTTGTCACATTTAATCTAAATTGGACATATAAATGAAACGAGAAAAGGTTTACTGATTCTCACAAAATTCCATTACACGTTTAAAATATTGTTTCAAGTTGGAGGGCTGTGGAAAAATCGCTAATCAAAATTAATGTAAACAGTATTGACAATCGTTCCTATACACTTTCAAGTTAGAACATACTTTTCTCTCGTCTGGATCTCCCTTTTCAAACACAGTGCGTCGCGAATTCTCCATTTCCCTCTACTTTTCCTTCCTTTTTCTCGTCTTTCCTCCGCAAAATTTCCCTTTCATCGTCCTTAAGCCACCCCACATCCTATTTCCTCCGCCACCTCCACTCTTCTCGTCCTTATTCAACGTTCTCTCTTGGAATTTTTATTGTTGATCCCTTCCTTGAATCTCTTCTCTCTCGTCTCTCCGTCCTCCTCCGTTCCCTGTCTGTTCACTCTCTTTGATCACTCTCTTTTTCACATGTACGCGTGGAAAACACCCTCGCGTGTGTGTCGCGGGCCGATATCGACGATGTTACGTCGAGTTGGAGGCTACGATGAAATGGTTGCCTCCCGTACACAGAGAAAATTGTTCCGGGGTTCATCAGCCGTGATTGAGCTTGCTTGTTGGACACTCTTTTGAATCCGCGGACGACATCCCTCTCGCGCACACCCTGAACTCCCCTGCAAAAGGGTGTATCGACACCATCCACCGATCGAAGATCCTCTTTTCGTTTCGAACCAATTAGCCCGCCAAGGCGAAGGTTGCAATCGAAAGCGAATAATCGGCTGGGCATCAAAGAGGTTCCTCTTTGACGTTGTCGCGGGACAAAAGGATTTATTTTTAACCACACTGGCCACTCTCCGGGTCGTCGAATCTTCTCGTGGTTCGAACCCTTCGAGAAACGACTGTCTCGAAAACGTCATTGTCGAGGGAGATATGTAGATTTCCTTTTGTTGCTATTGGGTGGGTTTTATGCTTGGGGGAAATTATCGTAGAGGTGTGGATATACAATATTTGGGAATTCAGAGGGAATTAGACCAAAGAAAACAAAAGAAAACACATTTTAACGTTAACTTTAATGTTCGTGTAATCGAAAGGCCTGGACGTTTAAGAAATGCTAAATTTTCTCTAGAAACGAACGGAAACGGTTCATCCCTTAATGGAACGCCTAATGTCGAGACTAATCCGGGATCGAAAGAATGCCCTAATCCTCTTCCCGAACGCGTCCGGAATTGAATTTCGAACAACGAGTTTGATCAACGACCTAGTTCGCGTCGGAATTCTTCCCTTCGATGCTGTCACTTTGACTCTTTGTCATCGATTCCGACGTTGAACCGAACGGATGCGACGACTGGGGGGCCGACGGGCGAGGGAATCAAGCGAAACTCGGGAATTTATCGAACAAAAGAGAGCTCCGCGAAGTTGTACCGTCGGCGACGGTGCAAACCGACAATAAATTCCGCCTACTATACCGCGGGGACGACATTTGTGTCAGCGAATGATCGCCAGGCAGAAAGCCGTCGCGGTGAGCACAGTACTCGTGCATCGTTATTGCAATATCTGCGGAATAACTGGATGGACGTCACGCGTGTACAGACATTAATTTCCACTTTGATGTGGCGAGGTTTCAGCGGTCGCTTTCGACGATATTGTTACCGCTACTTCGACTAGACGCGATTAGAAGACCATGGTTTATCGTTTTTCACGGTGACTCGAGACTGCTTCGACCGAGGATACGTTGCAGTAATTTTGGTGCAACGATTTAGTGAGACGACAATATTTTGTATTCTTTCGAGAACAATAGTTAGTAGGAATAGAGTTTATTTAAATGTTTGGCACATTGCAAAATTGTTGGGGTGCTAAATAATACCACTTGTGTCATAATAGTCAACAGTCCCTTCTGGATTTATTTTCTTCAACATTCAACGGTATATAATTAATGTAACTTGGATAAATTTTAGGGGATGAATCTACAATTTACGTTAATATATCTAGTCAATCTTAATTTTCAATGCAAATTCATATTTCTATTAATAGAATTAACGAAATGAAAGCCTTGCAAAGGTTTCTCTCAACCCTTAAACATAACAATTCCAATCTGACTTATTTCTTATATTTTTGCATATTAAGTGCATTCCGTACCTTTTTCAAAATTAAAATTTCCCATAAATACATAAAAATCACGTTCTACAAATCAGATACAAATGAAATCTGAATTACCGACCGTGTTATTTTCAATGCAAACACACGCTTTGGCGCGAAATTTAAAATCTACGGCACAAGGAATGTTTTCGTTGAATTTCTTTTCGCTACGTCTTAAATAAATCATGTTAAAACGATCATGGAGCTTCGAAATCATCCTTCCGTCTTCGAAAAGTCAATACTTTGGCACATAGTTACGCGGAGTTTGTACATAAGCTTCTGTAACCGTAACCGAGCATAAAATATGCAAATCCATCGACCGACACTTACCGGGGGTTGGCTTTGCCTCGGGTTACCAAGAAAGTAAGACCATGTATCAACAATGTTCAACAGTAAAATTGTCATACTTAAGACCAACGTAAATGCTCACTAAACAATTTCACAAATAAAATTTCAACAAACGGTCTCCATAAATAATCGCAAAATCGAGAAACGCTCCTTCGACAATTTCGTTCCGAATAAAATGAGTTTCACGAAACAATCACGAGCTAGGAAATCAACAATTAAATATTAAAAACTCATTCTTCTCTTTTGCGGATTAAACCATTTTCGAAAAGCATTTCTCCTGCAATTTTCTAGCTTTCAAACGCCTTTTACTCGAAACAGTTTTCATAATAACTGTATAAAAAGTTAAAGGGCTGGAAAGCGTTTGCAGTTTCGTCATTTTCTCGTTTCTGAAGCCGTCTTAATTGCGAAGCAACGTTGCATTTTTATCGACTGTAAAAAGGAGCGTCTGGCGTTGCTTGGGGGAAAATAAATTACTACGCTGGTAGTCGTAATCTGCTGTTTTTCCTTAATATCCGTAACCGTCTGGTTGCTCAGAAGTTTCCAAGGGAGAAACGACGCTTTTTGTAGCAATTAACGCGGAAACGGGGTCCGCGAAAGAAGATTACTCGACGTTGTGCGTGCTGTTTTGCATGGAGCATTGCACACCAGCTTCTTTCAATATCTTTTATGGGATGCGCCAGGCAAGGCAGCAGGTGCACTAACCAGATGGACTAGTTTTTATCCTTCGTGCAAAGAGGAAAGGAAACGTTTCCTATGAAAATGGCTCGCGAAGTAATAATTCCCAACAGTTGTTTTTCCTCTGGTTTAACTGGTTTTGTAATAATTTCTTCGTAAAAAGGTATTGCAATAAATTACGCAACGAATGACTATGGTTTTCTCCTTGTTTCAGGTGAGTGTTTCGATGGTCTCATCCAGTACTAGGAATTTTGTAAGTTGGCATACGTTTACTTTTACAAAACTGAAAGTAATTTCTCGAAGACAGCAATTTATATACTAAAATCAAACATATATTGCGCGTTGAATTTTAGACAATGTCTCGTCGAGTTTTCACACTGCAAACCGACGGCCGGTTCTGCAGGAAATGATAAAATTATATACACCTTACATAGAATAGGTAGGAAATTGCATTGCCCACTGCAGTTACCTGTATTACCTGCTCCTGATGCAACAGGTATCTTCATTACTTACGGGTGATAAAGACGAACATTAACTGCAGTCGACAATTCTTTATTCTCCATACGTTATTGCTACGAAGTATCGCTGTTAACTTCACTTACGTCTAAGGATGTCTTCTTTATCAGTGAGGTTCTTGATCGAAAACCTAACCCATTGATCGTAAAGAAGATAATACACTTCGTCTGTGTTTAAACAAACTGTACGATGGATTACCATGTAATCTATTACCATCTTATGGGATCTGGTGAGATTTCAACTTTTAGTTAGCCTCGACTCCCCCCACTTTGGGGCACGAGCAAAACTTATCAAGAATCCGAATATTAATTTAGAAAATTGACGTTACGATACAAGGTGACTGAACATTGAAGCAAGTGGCTGTAAAAATATCTTCGACTTGAATTCTCGAAAAAACAGAAGTTGCTGGGACATCTCAACCAGCAACTCTCGAATGTCATTGCCTTCGTCAGGATCACGGGTAACCGTAGTGGAATTTCGCGTTCGCGTCGCGATTTCGTTGAAGCATGCTACCCGAGAGCCACACGGATACGCGCCCCTCTAGTCGACAGCATTAGAGGCGTGATAAGGGAAAGGAATGAACCGAGATGCTGGAATACCGATAACTAACCTTTCCGAACGTGATGTCAGTCGAGGCCAAAGGCAGCACTACAACCACTTGCACTTCAGAAACCGATGGTTGGTTCTCGTTACGTGCTTATCTCGCTCTTTTCTAGTAGATTATCTCCTCGAATGTGGGGGCACAGACGAGGTACACGAACAGACCTAGCACCTTGTGGACTTTCATGGCCCAATGTGACTGCCATACCGACCTGAAAATTCCAACGTGATTTTAGTGTCCTGTTCTCGCGAATGGAGGTCAGTTGAGAAAGTATTCACTGAATTAGTATCGATGGGTAGACAGCGTCATTACAGAAATTCCATGTGATTTTTAAAGTTATTGCTTAAATATATTTCGAAAACACATTGGATGTAAGGTCTACTCCTATACCTCGTCTGTGCTGTGTAGTTAACGCTCAAACGACGTCTTCGATCAACACACTGGGTGTTTCGTTTATTCTAACCGAATCTTGTAACTCACGATCAACTTTCGATTGGCTGCTTTAATATTCCAAGCATTACATTCCTCTGGACGATAACTTCAGATGCCCCGAAGGCTTGGCCTCGCAAAGAACGATCGAACATCCCACGTTCATCTTGTATTTGAAAACCAATCCCCATATTAAACGTAGACGCAGAATACGAGACGTCCAGCGAAGGTCCACTTCGTGGAACACAGGTGAAACGAACCATCGAAACGTCGAGTGTAATCGCCAAAAAAATGGGTTCGAAACGCGACAATGAAGCAAGGAACACCAACTTCGAATACCAAGAAGACGACAGTGCCTCGACAGTGCCTCGTTTCGATCGACAAGGTTCATCGTCTGGCTTGACGAGATCAGAGTCACTCCCTGTGCTCAAGAACACATCCTCCACGGAAGTGACCAACGAAGAACGGCTTCCTCTGACCTCAGAGTCCTCGTTGGCCCGGCAGAGGAAGATGAAAATGATCGTTACTCGAATGGGATCCTTACTTTCGTCCATGTCTGATGCAACAATAGTCTCTACTGACACCTCAAAGGCCGATTTGACTGACGAAAACTACGAAGCCAAGAAACTGGAATCGAAAACCGAGCTACCTGTGCTACAGGTGAAAGTATAATACTCAATATTCCTAGTTCCCTAGTTCCCCGCGATTTTCAAAAGCAAATTGATTCTCGATAAAAAGTTAAGATCACCATTATATAATATTTTTAACTTCGAGACTAGTTGACCTTCCTTTCCCCTCCCCAGGACACGATAAACGACCCATCCAGTGAGACAATTAATCACGAAAAGTCGCGATCGTCTGAGAGAGCGAAGCCCAGCTCGTCTGGGACCGCAGAAAAGGTCACAGAAACTCCGAAAAACTCGCAAGAGGACGGCGATTTGATAGACATCGCGGAGAATCCTCATCCCTCCATCAGATCCTTCTACTTTCCACCGAACCCTCAGGAAAAGGGTCCTTCGACTCACTCGAGCATTCAGTCACGCGTCGCGAAAGACTTGGACGCTCTTCAGAGAATCGATGGCGAACTAGGTCCGCTCCAGCACAAACTGAACGAGATAACTGGCAAGTTCCGCGCCATGAATCTCGCTGTCCCATCTCTGTTGAGCCAAGAGCATTACTCCACTCGAGGCTTGTCTCAAAATATGTCTGGCTACTATCTCCATCGAACGGAGACCTTTGGTCGCGACTCGAACGTCAACAGCGTGGTGCATCTGCTCCCCAGGACTCCAGCCTTCACAAGGAACTTAAATAATCTCATCGATCGATCGTTTAGCAAGAGCACCAACGAGAATGTTAATAGTAATGTGGTGGTAAATGAAAAAGATAGTTGCCTGACTCTGAGGAACTCTGTTCAATTGGACCATTTTGGCAAGAATCCCTCTGGTTCCCTGATCCCTTGCGTCAGTAGCTCTTGTTACAAGTGTTTTAGGAGGAGAAGCGACTATCAGAGTCCACAGGTGTCTTATTATTTCGACGAACTGGAGACTGGAGTGCCCAATAGAAGCATCGACAGAGGCTCCAGCGAGTTGAACTTTGTTAAATCGAAGAAACTCGACGAGCCTAGATATGTATCGGAGGCGTTATGTGCACCTTCAACGAGCACTGAAGCTCACTGTTCAGGAAGAATCGTTGGTGGAGGAAATTCCAGCATCCTAGAAGAGAATAACTCAAAATTGATTCGACGGAACGATGGTACACGAGAAAAGAGTACTTTGACGTCTCAACCTCGGAATAGCAAAACACGCTACGTGAACTATACTCGAGTGAACAGTCAGACGTCTCTGATAATCTCGAAGAAGGATCAGAGCATAGAGACGATGGACCTTGGACGCTCGAAAAGCGACGAAACGAAGAAGAAGAAGATTCGTGACGTGGACGTGCAGTGTTCAGGCTACAATCTGACGTATCAGAAGGAAATAGTGCTTCGTAGATCCATGGAGAGTCTCTTGAGGCCCTCAGGATCCGAGGATAGCAATGTATCAAACTCGAATTTTGAGAAGACTAAGAGTTTGAAGATTCCAGACAGAGATGACAAGGTCATAGTGGTTCCAATCTTCTTCGTGGATGGGGTCCCGGAACCCCCAAAGATTCCCCTCTTCAAGTTCATAAAGTCCAAGTGTTATTTGCCCAAGACGAAGCACAGAGTGGTGAAGTTGGAAGAAAGAACCTCCTCTCTGACGCAGAGTAGCTTGCTTTCCGATACAAGTATCGAATCTCTAGCAATGGAGACTTATTTGGGACAGAAGTTCATGAACAGTAGAATGTCGGTTTCCTGCGTGAGTCGAAACACTTCTCATAGTAAGACTTCTCAGACGAACACTGTGAAAAGTTTGGAACACTATCGGAGGAGTAAGAGCAGGAGAGCCGCGAGCATGGTGTCTGAGAGCACTCGTGCTAGCAAATCGTGCTCAGAGTCGACGAAGAAAGGAACCAAGATGATTATGAGAGGCATGAGGAGCTCACCCGAAGACTTTCTTTGCGATACTTGAACGTTTCTGTCGGGTTAACGTATTGTCTGTGTCGTATGTCCGGTTGCTCGAAGCATTGCGGTTGGATCGACTCTTGGGAGCCATTTTGTTCAGTTGGATGGTTTCGTTGCAACGTTAGCAGTCGCTTCGAGTGTCCTTGAGTAGAGAAAGATGGTTTATTAACGATGGTGATGAGGATTCTTTAGGCTGTTAGGGAAATTTATTTCTTTCTTCTTTACTTTTCTATCAACGTCCATTGCTGATGATTCAGATTCTGTTGGCTATTATCAAAATTGATAGCTTCGAGTGTATTATTCGATAATTGCAAACGAGGATGCAACGTCTGTTGCAGTTTCTATTCAACTAGCTTCGATAAATGGAAAAGGAGACGCTTCTTCTTCGTTTTTCGAACGTTTCGTCGCTTTCGGGAGGATTTGCCGTGTGATTATGCTCGTTTGCACGGTTGCAACGACGCCAAAACGAATTATGCTAGCGGTGTCAGTGACGTACGTAGGTGTACCAACGCGAAAAGCGGTCGCGGATTATCAGAAGTCGGATCGCCACGGTGTTCGTAAACCGGTTTTCTGTCCAAGGAAATCTGTTTGAACAGCATTTCGCGGGCTGTTGCTAACTCATGCATGTGAAACTGCGTGCCCAATCATAAATTGAGGTTGATCAGATTGGCCAACTGTTGCATAGTTGTCGTTGGTACGCGTTCTGTCCATTCAACAGAGGGGGAGGGCAACTTCAAGCTGTTTTCAAGCCAAGACTCATCGGTTTCTAGGGAATAAATAAAACGAGACTCTTTTGTGGTAAATTATTCCACCTCTTGACAACGCAATTAGGGGCACAAACTTATCCTAGAGTTCACGAATCCCTGATAATTTGATTTATTTCATCTTTTCAATTTTTATCGAACATAGAATTTATTTTTTAAAAATTCAATTGCAAATTTTCGGTTTTGGAATGTCACAGAATTTCCTAGAATTTTGGAAAGTCTACGAGATTGGCAGCTCTGATGATAAATGTATGAAAGAAGCGTTTTGCCAACTTTTTTACTGGCATCAAGAATGTCAGAACTCGAACGACGCTGAAAGAAAATTATGCTACGCGTAAAAAGTTCCAGTTGAAAGTTTATTGTCAGCAACTCGAGCAATTATGCAAATAACCAGCACGTGGATAATTAATTTTGCGAGATAGTTTTTTGTCGAGACGTAGCGAGCGAGTGATTGCAATTGTGATTACTTCAATGTTTGTTCTTATTAACCTTTATATTAATTATTATACTAAAATATACATTTACATTTATTACACGGTCTGTGAATGTTTCTTATCGGGTGTTTATTAATTTAGAACGAATTTAAGGGGTTTTTTTTAAATGTGAAGCTTTGAAAAAATCGTCTTACAAGTCTAAGATGCACTAATATAAAGTGCATTTTAAAATCGACTATGTTTGACTATGTTTGACGCTACACAGTGTGACCAATTTTAACTTTTTAACTAAATTTTAAAACATTCCTTCAAATTTAAGTATTAATTTCGTTGAGTATATTTCAAATATAAATATTAATAATTATAATGATCATGTATTTTATTTGTACATTGATATAAGAAATTTCTCAGAAAACCGTGAATAGAAAATCCTTTAAATAGTGTTCCTAAATATATCGAATAGAAGAGCAGAAAATCCTTTCAAGAATAATTAAATTTATTTCACGAGAACATAGTCGAAGCCTCATTTAAACAGCGTGCTGCAACGAACCTAATATTTCCAATTATCTCGCGTAATAGTAAGACTAGCCAACACGGTAAATTTTAATTCCGGCCAAATAGGTAAGGGGCGTTTCACAAAGGGCGTGGAAATTAGAAGGCTCGTGTCTCAAATATGAAATGTCCTCGTTATCTCTCGCACACGTTAAACTTAAAACGAGCAGACCCTCGCCTTTGGAGCTTTCGAAGCTTTTAACGATTCCTCACAATCAGAGAGCTGTCCGTGTTCGCTGTGAAATCCGAGGCACCGGCTATTGAGTGAGTCATTAAAATCCTTTGTCGAGAGCTTCAGAAACAGGAATCCTTTTGCGGGATCCTGCCACGGCGAATAAAGGATCCTGCCGTCGTTACTCGCGGTGCAATTTCCTTGCACTTTCTTTTGCATTTGCTGTTCTCGTTACAAGAACGCTGGGCGACGGACCATTCCACGTTTTACTCTTTTTACAGTATTCCTGAAGTAAAGAGCAGTTAGTTTCAAGCGTTACGTTTAAATCAGTTTTCAATTTTTAGAAACGACCGTCGTTTGTCACCTGAGAATCTTTCGCTATGAGGTCTATCGAAGCTTCAATTTTCAGTCGGCTAAAACAAAATTCCGATCGTTCTTATTTTTCGACTTTCGATTACTTTTCCACGCACTGTAGTTCCAATTTCCAAACCGATCTTTACGATTTTTGGTACTGTTTATGAAAATTTGATCTCATTTTCGATTAATTTCCTAAAGTAGAGAGCAGTTAGTTTCAAGCGTTACGTTTAAATCAGTTTTTAATTTTTAGAAGCGACCGTCGTTTGTCACCTGAGAATCTTTCGCTATGAGGTGTATCGAAGCTTCAATTTTTAGTGAGTAGAAACAGAGTTTCAATTTTTCTGACCATCCCAATAGCAACATTTTGTTCATTGCGGTAAAATTATTTTGTAATTGTCTTGTTTCTAAATGCGAGATGAAAATCTTTCGAAGGAGATTAAAAGAATCCGCACACTAGCGGCGCAAGTGTTCTTTAAGTATGTATATCCCTATAAAATGAACTCTTACCTAACGTCTGTTAATCTTATCTTCGAGTTCAGGTTGTCTACAGTTAGTATAAACACGGTTACTGTGCATATTTGCGCTGAAGTAGTACGTACATCCACACAATCGGTTAAAACGTTAGGGTACACACAGATTAGAATATTTTCTAAAGCTGCAGCGATGGATACTGAAACGTTAACGCGGATAGAACACTGGGATATTTCTTAAGACTGATAGCCATTCACTGGTTAAAATAGTTTTAATAATCTATTAGCTGTTTATCAGATTTTCAATTTTTATTAATATTTTCCACTTGTAAAAATTAAACTAATATTTGTCCACTTAATTTTATCCACGACTTATAGTATTCTCCTAGTCTGGTTGGATGGATAGGATGTTTCCTCAGGTTGTTAGAACAGACGATGCTAAAAATATTTTACCAGGTATTATTAGCGTTCCAAAAATGTTCGATCAATGCTGTTGCCAAATACAAGATATTTGCAGGAATTAGTCGAAAGCATAAGTCGTTTGTCATCGACTCTGAAGACAAACAGGTATGACTAAAGTTATGCACAAATTCTCGAAATAAACGACCGCGGATGCAATCCGAATTTAAATGTACCGAATTCTAGATTCTCAATTTGGTGTCCCAATATTTACAGTTTCAAAAATTATATATTCAAAAGTAAATAATTTTGATATTATATCAGTCTTAAAAAATTTTCTCGGTTCTTCGAAAACGGGAAATTTCAAGAAAACAATTCAATTTGCTAGGAAGAGATCGAATATCACGACGAATCTTCGTCGACATAATAGCTTAATGATAGCGTTTCTCGGGATATCAGAAATTATAATTTGCACATCAGAGGTCGAAGCTCGCTAAGAAAAAGTCACATCTGCCACCTCTGATCTCCTGATCTCAATGAAAAGAAATTATAGCTTTGCTTTTTTAAAATAGTATTTACAATTCCCAAACACAAAAAAAGACAAGAAAAAGACTATGATAATACAAGCAGAGAGTAGGAATCCTACACGTGAGAAAGTCGTGGAAACTTGTAAGAACATCAATTTTTTAACTGAGGCTTCGTTAATAAGTTATTAACAATATTAAATTAAAAATTTTCAAATCATTTTGGAAAAATTATTTTTTGCTGCAGGGGTCAATTACAATCAGTTTTGGTCAATAGACATACCCTCGAATTCCTAACCATTTTCGAGAAAAAAATTCGAGTAGGTGTCAAGTAGTTTGAAAAATTAAAAAATTTCAAATCGTTTTAAAAAAATTATTTTTAGTTGCAGGGGTTAATTACAATCATTTTTGGTCATTAAACATACCCCCGAAATCCTATGCAGTTTCGAGAAAAAAATTCTTTACCGAAAGTATAATGCCTGACCATAAACAAGCAGGACTTTAAACGTTAATAACTTTTTAACGGAGCCTCCATCGACAAATTAGTATTCTTGATTTTCGTCTCATTTTGGTCTCTAGAATCTGCCATTAAAATTCAAAATTAAAAGACCCTGTATATCGTTTGATTGGCGGGGAAAACTGGAAAATCGTGGCTCGAATGAAGAAAAATGATCGAATTCGTAACTCTCGATCCGTGGAAAAGGCATTCGACTCCATACTTGGAGTGCTCGGAGGCCACGATGGAACTTACGGGATCCACTCTAAAAAGTTTCGACCAACAGTTTCGAATCCACTTATCCCCGAAAGTTTCCCTTTTTTCGCCAGTCACGAAACTGTCGAATTTTAACAAAATAAAACGAAGACCAAGGGAATCGTGTTCGATGAAACTTTCGTATTTCTTGAATACATTTTACAACCCGTACTCGTGGCGCGAATTTTTCCGTCAACGATTCAGAAACTCATCGATGTAGACGTATTACTTCCTTTTTTAGATCCAGCAATTAGAACTTCCATTAGCGTAAAAAAGAAATTACGATTCACGAATAATAAACGAATAATAAACGTGTGAAATAGGTACACGGAGATAATGCGAACGTTTAATACTCAAATTGCATAATCTATTTGCTTCCGTTAAAATGGCACTGCATTAATGTCGCGTCCAGACGTTAGAAATTAAACAATTTAATGTAACGTGATCGTTTAGAGATCAACATTCTTTTAATTTTCCAGAGTTTAAAAGAACGATCGTTTAATTATCAGTGGATACAACGTTTAATTATTTTATTTGTTCATTTATATATTCGATATTGGGCTATTGGAGAATGTCGATTAATAAAAATCGTGTGTTGCTATTAATAGAAATCAATTTTTTTAAAAGTGTCAAACGCCTGTTAATTTTTTTAGTCCGACGATTAATGATAAATGTAAAGTGTCTGGAGACAAATTACCAAATTAATTGCTACTGGTCTAGTACGTTTCTAATCTACTGTTATTAGCTCCTGTTTCTAATTATGTATTTCTGTTGACGTAATGGCTGTGTAATGGGCGATAAATGTGTGATGCCAATTATTGGATCGTAAGGAATGCCCAAGGCATTGCAATCACGTGTTTTTCATTACGTGTCAATGTTGTCCCCGTTAAATAGAGACGAACGAGAAGCATAAACGATGAGAGACAGGATCAAATGCCACGCTTCTGTTTCCTATTATTGCTAAATTAATTCCAAATGTGCGCCAAATTGTAGAAAATAAAACGAGAATAACGAGAAACTAACGAGCACCTCGAGAAATTGTACTTGAAAATATTGATAAAAATAACAAACTCATTAACCATTAATTAAATGCACAATTTAAAATAAAGCATCGTTCAAATAATTATAAATAATCAATCGATAAAGAAAACAAACTCATTTACCATTAATTAAATGCACAATTTAGAACAAAGTATTATTTAAATAGTTTTTAATATTAAATGAACATTGATCAAAAACAAACTCATTTACAATTAATTAAATGCATAATTTAGAACGAAGTATTGTTCAAATAATTTTAAATAATCAATTGATAAACAACAAACTCATTCGCGATTAATTAAATGCACAATTTAAAATAAATTATTATTTAAATAATCAATGAACAGTCTGAATTTTATTTTATAACGAAAAATAACGAACAAGACTAATTATATGTTCGTACAGTTTGGCATATTTATGAAAACTTTGTGTTTAGTATATTATACATGTCGAATACACATTTAAATTTCAAATGTATAATTGCATATTTATATATTTTTCACGTATAAGAAACGTTTTTAGTGCTAAAACGAAATACATATTCAAGTACACGGTGCCAGGCATCTCGATGCATAACCTGAATCGTAAAAAAAAGTATATAAAAAACTCAACACTCTTATTTGATTTTTCCACCTTATATTTCTTCCAAAGTGTTGGTCTTTTACTACATTTTTTAAGTGACTTGTTTGTCGGTGACTTAATAATATTCTCCACGTTGTTTTTCTTCGAAGTAACAATTTAATCTTGTATAATTTTATTCAAATCGTTTTGCAAGAAATCTATTAAGTGCAAGTCCACTTTGTTGACGCTTTGCTGCTAATATTGTCACCGCTTCCTACATATAATATATTTTCATATTATACGCAAATTTTGTAGCTCAAGGTCACACGTAGGTGAACATATTTATGATTGAATTTGTCCTTCTGCCAGCTATAGTATTCTAGTAACATATATAGGGATATTCTATTTAAAAAAAATCACCTACCTTGGTATTAAACAAAAATCAAAAACGAATTTCTAAGAAAAATCGTCAGGGGGTAAGTGTGTTAAAATAAAAATTTCAAATCGTTCTGAAAAAATTATTTTCTACTGTATATTGGGTGATTAATCGTTTAAGATATGTGTACTTATATTCGTTTATTACACATTGTACATTACGAAAATTCGCATTTACACCAGCTTCTATTGCAATTTCTCTCGCAGTGCCCGCAGAATTTAAATATTAGTATCAAATTATTAACCTGTAGAAACGTTAAAAAAAAGTAGCGTTCGATGAGGAACTGGGGTGGGAGAGATAGAGTTATCCCGTAAAAATAATAGCAAGGGTTGAAGGGACGCGCGTGCGATAAATTGAAAGGGACGAGTCCGCGATACGAAGGTTCGTGCGTTTCCGTGACTGTTCGTGCGAGTTCGTCGTTGGCCCGTGCGAGCCAGCAGCGCCGCAGCGCGGGTAGTTTTCGTGCCTCCTCGACGCGGTGGTCGTCGTCTCGATCGTGCTCGTCGCGATTTGCCACGGCGGTGGACGACTCGCGCGAAAAGCACACGCGCCCCGAGGAGGACGTGTGCCCAGGTTCCCCATTCATCCTCCGGCGGCCGTTGGCGCGTTGGTCAGGGCCGTCGTTCCTCGTTTCTCTCTCCCGTTGTTTTCTCCGGTCAGTCAGTCAGTCGTGTACAGTGCCTGCCGGCCGATGCACGCGACGCGGCGATTCCTACTCGGGCAAGGACACCAGCCAAACGATGTTCGTTCGGGCGTGAACCGTGTCGCGAGTCGTTTCCCGGGTACCGACACCACGATCGAGGAGGCATGCTCGTTTCGCGCGGCCGTTTCTTCCTCTCCGATCTTTCGTTCGGCTGACTTTGTGTCTTTCTCGGTGCAAGTGCGCGAGTGAATCGTACATGACCTGCCCTTTTTCACCGCCGGTGAGTGCGTTGACACGCCGGCGAACGCGCAGCGCACCGTCTAATTAGGAGGGAAAAAACCACGCAGGGAACTCGAGCGTACCGTGTGAGTAGAAAAGTTACTAGATTCGTTAACGACGCACGAGACCTCTGTTTCGTAAAATTTCTGTCGGGCCACGGCGGCCGGAGGGGGAACAGATCATTAAAACGAAAACGTGTACGCGGTTGTTTTTCGGTTACCCCGTAGCTTGGACTCGTCTTTCTCCACGCTCTGTTGCTCTTGTTGCTCGGAACGCGTGCGAATTAATAGTCGTGTCACGATTCGTTTATTTGGATTCGAAGCGTAAGGTAATCGGTTAATCCGTATAATGACCGCGACGACGATCGTTCTGATTTATCTATTCCGTGTGTCGAGTCGGGCTGTGCGTGCACTATGACGTTCTACATAACCTTACATTTCGCGGAACGCTGACAGGTTTCATTCTTACAAAATAGACGTATTATTTTATGGAAACTATCGCGTAACGGCGAATACTAGGATTTTCGCAAATTCCAGTGGATCGGTGAAAGTTAGAAGGCGAGTTTACATGCGTGAAACGTAATTTAGAGGATATGGGGCATATTTATTAAGAACGCGTTAGCTGTTGTAAACTATGTAGACGATACAGCAGATAAGACTAATTAAATGTAACCAAAGTGGTATAACTATTGTGCACTTAACTTTTCTAATATATCTTTATGGTTCATTATTTAACGTATAATTCAAGTTAATATTTACATTTGCGTAGAAGTTGTATTTAACGAAAATGTTGGTTAACCTTGTTCTTGATATCAAGTTTTATAATCATGAGGCTACTCACTCGTTAAGTTTTATATATTAAACACGTTTTAACATTCCATTGTACGAATGAATTTAAATGAAATTAAATAGTATACGTTAGAAAAATAAGGGGTTAATTGTCGAGGGACAAAAATAACTAGACAGGTTAGGATAGAAAATCAATATGACCACCCTTTGTTGTAATAATTGGTTTTAAATATCGTGGAATGCTGTTTATCGGATTCTCAATTTTTATCAATATTTTCATATTTGCAATTGATTTTGCTATCTTGCATAATAGTTATACTACTTTGATCAAATTTTATTCGTAACTGTAGGTATAAAATGGGGAATTTTTTGCATTTTGAAAACTGAGACAAACTGTAGCCTGTTTCGAAGCGAAAATAGAAAAATTCATGCAAGAAAAAATTGAATTCCCCACGTGGGACCATCTTTCGGTGACAAAAATTTTTTGTTTTCTCACGGTGTCTGTTTTTTGAATTCGGTTGCATCGACAACAACGGTACGTGGAAGATTTCGAGTCCGATGCACGGAGAACCGAGCAACAACGATATTAAATAAATTCCCTAGAATAAGTCTAGTAATTTTGAGAGATTATTAAGATTAGAAACTTTTAGAAAGCGTAAGTTTGAGAAACACTGGTTTGAGCGATCTGTTGATGCTCCACTCGCCCCCCTGGTCGCGTGCAAGGGTTGTCTGATAAATTATTGCAAATCACGTAACGTTGGAGGACAAGTGTCTCGTGCGGCGATCTTCAAAAGAAAGCGTTTAGAAATATACAGTGTGTGTAAAAAGTATTCCTACTGTGATTAATTACTGAAATATGCTGAATAATAATGTTTATTAAATAATCATTGATAATACATATATTCTCCAAAGTCTGCAGAACAAAAGTATCAAATAAACAAAAGAAATATTTATATTTATTTCTGTAATATATATACAGGGTGTTCGGCAACCCTGGGAAAAATTTTAATGGGGGATTCTAGAGGCCAAAATAAGACGAAAATCAAGAATACCAATTTGTTGATGGAAGCTACGTTAAAAAGTTATTAACGTTTAAAGTTCCACTCGTATTGAATTTTTTTCTCGAAAATGCGCAAGATTTCGGGGGTATGTCTATTCACAAAAAGTGATTGTAATTGACCCCCGCAGTCGAAAATAATTTTTCCAAAACGATTTGAAATTTTTTTTTCGCTGAAAAATTTCACACCTTCTCGAATTTTTTTCTCGAAAGTGCGTAGGATTTTGGGGGTATCTGTAATGACCAAAAATGATTGTAATTGACCCCTGCAACTAAAAATAATTTTTATAAAACGATTTGAAATATTTCAATTTTTCGAAGTATTCCACACCTATTCGAATTTTTTTCTAGAAACTGGGTAGGATTTCGAGGGTATGTCTATTCACCAAAAATGATTATAATCGACCCCTGCAACTGAGAATAATTTTTTTGGAACAATTTGAAATGTTTTAATTTAATTTCTTAACGAAGCTTCAGTGAAGAAATTGATATTCTTGATTTTCGTGTTATTTTGGCCTCTAGAATCCCCCATTAAAATTTTTCCCACGGCTGGCCGAACACCCTGTATAAACAATACATTTTCCAATACTTTTTACACCCACTGTAAGTGAAGAATAGACAAGTTCGTTGAAAGTACCAGTGCTATGTAACGCGCGATCGTTAGTTTTTCATGAAAAGATGTTACGTTTCTTTTATCTGCGCCCCCGCGAACGAAGGTTAGACGGAACACAAATAATGGAAACGCGTTTAGTGCCACGACAAGGTAAATGCAGCTTCCTTTTCTTCTTCGAGCTTTTCTTCGCGTTCGCGTGTAGACAATAGCATTCAAAGTGAAGCCTGTTCGTTAGTAACTGAGAGTAATTAATTATTAACCTATTTCTGCGGTTCTAATTGTACAAGGCAGGACTCTCCTGTTGCGGCCTCGCAAAAAGTTCCCGCGGGTTGTTTATAGTTTGGGAGAAGTGCTGGTTTATCGCAGCCAGCCTTTTCACGAGGTTCATTATGCTCGTTTCCGGCCCCGCTGTTTAATTCGTACCGAAAGTTCGGCTGTTTTTAAGAGGAATTCTTTAGTTATTTCAGACCTCCAATCGACGAAGATACATAGTTACGTTCTTTGGTCTATTATATTGATGAAATTCAGGAGTTATTTCGCTGGAAAAAATATTTCTCTGACTAAAATCAACGTAAAAAAACTCTGGAAAATATTCGACGCTGAATTTTATTAGAATCGTTCGAGAGAAGAGAAAAGAAACTAGTTTGTGGGACACCATATTGAATTTGAAACATTCTCAGTTACAAGAAAGAACCGTTAAAATTTTTCATTTCATCGAAAATGTGTAGTCTTTGGTTTCGAGATTTCTTTCGCGGAAAAAAACAGTTGTCATTTGTTATATTAACCGCTGATTTATTAAAACGAATCGTTTCTGCGACTCCAGACACCATATTGACTTTATAAACTCGTCAGTCACAAGAAAGAACTCTTAAAATTGAATTCTCTCAGTCTCTTCGATGAAAGTTCACGTAATCGTCAACATCCACATAAAATACAAGATACTTCCTCCTAGAGATCTCATTTTCCTCAACTATCGTCAAACGCGTTTAACTTAAGAGATTCTAGCTGTTTGTTAAGTTCCACCAAGATCGTTCTCGATGTTCCTAAGGTGGTCTCGAGCACCAGTTAGAAAATGGCGGGCCATCGGAGTTTGATTTAAAAGACTCGAGCATTTTTATTCGCCCTTGGCGATCGTTACGAGTATTTTTCATCGTTCTGTCGACTATATTCGTGCTGTGGCAGGCTCGCGAGAGACTCCTGTCTGTCAATAACGCTGACAAACGTCTCGAGTTAACCGAGAGATGCGTACGTGCTCGAAGAGGACGTTTCTCCGTCGCGAAATAAATCTTTTTGCTTTTATCGACGGCTGCAACGCAGAAGTCGTATGCAAATTTTACAAAAACATCGGGCAACGCGATTTAATAGTCCTGTTGGTTACATTTTCCATCTCACCGACGTTCTTCGCTGAATCAACACGCGTTTTTCAGAGGAAACTGTGATTTTCCATCGTTCCGGAAGAATACAGATTTTTCAAATAAAATAGATGGTTTCGAGGTCGAAATGTTTTTAGATATAATATTTTGGTGTCAGGTAGAAATAATTTCCCTTTTACGCGGTGTTTTGGTAGCTTAAAATTCAAATTTTTCATTGCAAAATCGATGTCCTGGATTTTGTTCAAAATTAAATAGTTACGTAGATTATACGATATTAAGGGTAGTTTATGTCATCATTTTGCAGGTTTTGAAATTGTTTAAAAAATACAGGCCTCTGAAATTTACGACTTTCTTGAAAACTATTTATGCAGAGAAAAAAACATCCGAATAGGATAAATAATTTTCATATAAATTTCGAAATCTTTAAATTTGCATATTTATGACAAATGATTCAACCCCTTTTTTTGCTTTCCTTTGGATCTTGCCCTTTAAACTTCCCTTGTAATTGTATTAGTTGCGAGCGTAATTAGCCGCGAGTACAAAGTGCATATTTAGAAAGCGGAGAACAACGTTGTCCCAGCTGGCTATGAAATTTTCACCGTTTGTAATTTCAAAAGGAAACAAAATATATTCAGCGAGAAACCGAGTCGACGCGATTTTCGCGAGGGCATTTCGCGTTTTACGTAATCATTCGCTCGAAAACTCGAAGCAAAACGAAGTTTACGCTTAAACTTTTATCGAAGTAAACTGAGAAAAGGCGAATATGCCATTACTTTGTTTAATATTATCGTCGGATGAGAGGAGACGCGTATCTCGTTTCTCTCATAAAGCCACTTTAATGACATTCTTGTTGGAAATTAATTTTTTTAACGATCGTAGATCTTTCCGTTTAAACGTGAACGATACTTGGAGGCTGATTTTCTGATTGGTAATTTGATCATTTGAAACGAGTCTCTGAATTCTTTTTTTATTTAGATAGGAATAGTGTTGGAACAACTTGGGAAAATTGTGTAATTTAGTTGCAATTTAATTGTCGAACATTGGACTGTTTGGTGTTGTTAATTTGTCATCAGACTGTGGATTTAATCAATTTTAATTGTTGAAGAATTGCAGTTTGCACAGCTGATGTTTATGCATTCATAGGAACTTTTAATTCTCAAATAATTATAGAAAATATTTCAAGATACGAATTATTATATTCACAACCCTCTACAATGCTTCCATTTCATTAATTCTATTAATAAAAATATTAATTAGAATGGTAATGAGTTACTTATCATCCAATAGAGTCGATTATTACATCCAAGTTCAATCTTTCTGCGTAGTTTTCAACTGATTTAAATAGTTGAAATAATATTAGAAGTTTACGGTTCGATAATCGACTTGCAGTTAGGTGGATTCTGCTTATTAGCTAATGGCAAAGGAGCACTTAGGTGTTTGCTACTTTGACACTGTTGTCTAATGATGTTTGCGATAAAGCCTCATCAAAACTGAGCGTAAAATGACACGTTTAACTCACCACAAGAATTAATGGTTCTTGTTAAAACACTGTCGCAATAATAGTCTTTTTTATTATATCTTTTATCCGTCGCATTTCCATCATTTTCTGGGCGTGTCAATAATTTCGTGATACATTGTAGCTGGCCAGAATTTGGACAGTCGAGTATGGAAACTGTGCTCGAGTGGCTTATAACGGATTATACGCGTACGGAAACAGGCGAATCAGTCTTGTTCGATCTGTCGTTGATGATAAACAGCAGCCAGTGGCTCTCAACGTCGCCTTAAGGGATAAGACCACTGTGAAAACCTGAAATAAAGCGTTTTTTTTTCTAGATGGGAAAGTAAGAAGATAATACTATTCAAGAATGTTATTAACCACGTCGTCAAGTGTTGGAAAAAAAAAAATATTTATTCAAAAATAGCGCAGAATAACGTAGCTGGAGCCATTCTCGCGAGACGCGTTGAATTTGAGGCACTCCGCGAAAAAAACAAAATATTTTCTCTCGATCTACACTAGTATAGCTAGAGAAATACGCAGGGGATTTTTGAAACATTAATTTTTGCATGATTGGCGAGCATTTGCACCTCAAATTCAAAACACGCTTCGCGAGAAATGGCTCCTATTGTTGAATAAATATCTTTTTCTCAACACTTAACGACATGGTTAATAACATTCTTGAATATTATTATCCTTCGTCCCGTAAAAAATCGCTGAAAAACGCTTTATTTCAGGTTTTCACAGTGGTCTTGCCCCTTAATGTCTCCGTGTCCAATTGGAGATTGGCCTAGAACTTTGAAACCGTTGAAACGATAACGAAACCTTTCCTCAGACCTCTGGGGGAACCTCGTACGTACAAGATTGATTGTCCCCACTTCCTAAGGAATCGTATCCTGGTCACTTTTCCGCGACCGCGTCGCCCGTGGATCTCCATCTGAAAGAAAGTCGCGGCGTAAATCATACATGAGACAACTTTACAGTCATTGTGTGGACGATTGGTGCTCGCGTATTACGCGCAGATAGGTGTTGCTACGCTTACGTCGCTTTTTAAGTTACCAATAAATATTAATGCGGCCTCTGGAAAAGCTGGAACCTCACGATTCAACGTTTCGTATTCTTTCGACGCCATTAAAACTTGCACGTTGACCAACGTTTGTTTGCAAAACGGCTCATACGAATTTTAGAGAGTCTCGAGATTAATTTTTTCTGGATCAAAGAATTTCTTTTTTTATAAAATAATCGAAATTCCTTTTCTGGGTGATTCTGTAGTTTACAAATTACGTTTCTGATACTTTACACGCCATGTAAAACAATTTTTGTTTTTACTGAATGAAAATTGGGAGTTTAAGATATTGACCACGAAAAAATCAGGCCTAATAATTAACAAGGGACTCGAAAGATAATATTTATCACGTGTGTATAGTGTAGAATGAAATAGTATGTATATGGGTGCGTCGAAAAGTAATTAAAACTCGAAAAACAAGGCCCATTCTAGACATGACCTCTCGTCTCTCTCGCAAGTGCTCGAGACTTGCCCAATATCCAGCCTTTTTCTCTCGTTTCTCGTTTCCTACGAGCAAAGTAACGCCATTAGTATTATCAAGAACACTCTGAACACCCATTTGCTCGGAATTTATTCGAGACCAATTTCACTGCGAAGGAATTCGAAAAGAAACGTTCGATCGTCGAACGTTTATCCAATTTCTTCAACAGCGAAGTAGAAACGCGTCTTACGCGACGAACAAAGAAGGAAAACCTATCAAGACGTGAAGAGAAACAGTCGTTTGAGGGGGTGGAGAAGGGGGTAGCGATTATGCAAGCTGCGTAAGAGCTCCTTTCAGAAGGTCCACCGAGCGAGAAATGGATGAGAACAGGGTACGCTTAAAAGCGCGGGAATCTGAAAGGCGCGTCGCGAGAAATACGAGAAACTCTTTCCCTTTGCTGGCTAATAGAATTTCCTCGTTGTCGTAGCCCCGGACGATATACCTTTGTGCCAATAAAATCTACTGTCTGGAAATATTCACCGATACAGCGACGCGTTCGCGCTTCAAAGGAGCCTGCGGACTTCTTCAATGGGCTGGTGAAACGCTAGCTCGTCGCTGGGATTTCCAATGCACGGTGTTTTTGTTTGCATACGGAGACAAGCACACTGTAAAAATATCTACTTTGTTGCGACGATGTATGCCGCTACGAAGTTGCAACAAAGTACATAGTTCAGGGACGGTGTAACGGTTCAATCGATCGAGAACATAATGTGCAACGATAAAATATTGTGGACGATCCGAGGTTACGTCGAACTTATTGTCCAGTTTTGTTGATTGTGTCCAGGGAACAGTGGATTAATCTTTGGTAAAAGACTTTGTTATTAGGAGAGTGGAAATGTTATTCAATTAATTGATGCACGAATCCAAATGTATGAAACCAAAAAAACACTTTGAATTCCTCGTTAGTTAAGAGAAATGATTCTATATGTCAGCCATACCTGGGAAAAATTTTACTGGGAGATTCCAGAGGCCAAAATAAGAGGAAACCCAAGAATATTAATTTGTTAATTGAGTCTTCGTTAAAAGGTTATTAACGTTTAAAGTTCCGCCTGCAGACATCCAATATATCACTTCATTGTTTGAATTTTGAATCATTAACATCCTTCAATCCGTTCAGAAGTTATGGTATTTTAAACATACGCATGAAATTTCAGAGAATCATTTATGGCTAGGCATTATATTTTCGGTAAGGAATTTTTTTCTCGAAACTGGGTAGGATTTTGAGGGTATGTCTATTCACCAAAAATGGTTGTAATTAACCCCTGCAACTAAAAATAATTTTTTTATGACGATTTGGAAATTTTTTTTTTCGCCGAAAAATTTGGGCACCTATCCCCTGTCGATTTTTCTTAAAAATTCGTTTTTGATTTTTAGTTACTTTGTTTGACACTCTATAGAAAAATTGTCTAATACTTTTTTGTGGGTACCTATGAGCTTTACTTCAGAAAAAAGTTTCATTGAAATATATTCACAATTGTAGGAGTTATGGCTGGTTGACTTTTTTAACATTTTGACTTCGCGTTGTTTACCTAATTTACATTAAAATCACTTTTCTAATTCGATTATCGTGTTCCACTTTGCACGGTAATGGGGTGTTCGAACGAATAAATGAAATAAGCTGTCCTGCACGGTTTTAAGGGAAAAGAGTCCATTGGAGGCTCTTCCTGGAATCTTCTTGGAAGCCTCGAGGACTCGAGTGCAGTCGACAGTAGTTGAAGAATGGAGAAACTCGAGAAAAACCGATGCAATCGATGATCCTTGTTTCTGCGAGTGACGTTCCCCGCAGTTTCGGACGTCAGAGAATTACGGGGTTTCTACACGAGATTCCTTAATAATTAGGATACCGGGGATTCCGATTCTGTCGCAGAGAGACGATCGGAATTCGTGCACGGTGCAGAACACGATCTATCGAACGCACTCGACGGAGATGCATCAACAAACAGAAAGCCACGAATCGCTGAATGGGAATCTCTCTCTGGGTTCCATCGTTACGTAACAAATATTAGAAATCGCTTTTAACACGTTGGTTGCTAGGTCAAAACCGTAGAATATTCCGCAAGACTGAAATTTTGACTTTCAGAACATTGTAAATTGCATAAACTGAAATTTCTTTGGGTATTTATTTTTGTAAGGTTGATGGAATTGCCCCAGCTTTTAGTTAACGTAAATTTTTAATAAATATAATATATTCAGAATGAAAATAAATCTAGGCGAATAAATTTTATGAACACGAAATTGAAGGTTGAAGACAAAAAAGATCATAACAAATATCATTTTACATTATATTTTACTGGCATTAATATTCATTATATACTTACAAGTACTTACAATATTACAACCATCATCAACCTACGGTATATTTTCTCAAGGATATTAAAAATTGTAGTCATCATACTTGATTTACACCCGAATTATTCCAATATTTATAGTGTCTGTAATATAGTATATTTTCTCGATCCAAGGCTATTAAAAATTCTGGTCGTTATAGCTGACAAACACCTGAATTATTTCTATATTTATAGTGTCTGTAGTATAGTATGTTTTCGGTTCTGGGGAAAAGCTGGAGGGCCCATGGTCGAACAGAAAAGTGGAAAAACAAGGGGTTGGGGAGTTGAAGTTTGATCGTGCAGAGGTAACCGTGGACGACGTAGGCGCGCGTTTGCTATTATTATTAATAAACGCGCGATTCGGTCTCAGTGAACCACATCACGATCGTAGCACCAGGTCGTGTGCAGCATGGGGGAAAGGGTCAAAGAAAGGCTTCAGCCTGCGCAATTAATGTGTATCGCGTTGCACGACGATGCAGCTGCACACGCGACCCTTATTATATTATAATTAATAAACGACCGCTCGTCGCGTATTAACTAGGAGTCACAGCGAGCCTCGTCGATCGATAATCGATCATTCTGCGTGCGCCAGGCTTCTCTTCGATGTTTTCGTTCGTTAAGAACGATCGTGGGATATTTAAATTCGAATTGAAACTTGAGAAAACTGTTCTTGGTGTTAGCAGAGTAACAAATTTGAAATTAAATGGCGATAAAATAACATTCTATGCAAGAAATTCGAAGAAAATAAATCTAGATACTGTCGAATGTTGAAGCAATTTCCAATCGTCTGAAAACAGTTTTTCATCGAACCTAGCGAATCGAAAGACAATAGATCATTTTTAACATAGAAAAGCCTTAATTAATCCGTAGGTTGTTGCGTTCTGCATAGCACTGGTAGCACTCACGATAAAATAGAAACCTTTATTGTCAAGTCCTCGTTTCGTAGTCTCCTCGGGGCGTCCAGTGTCCGGGGCAGTTCGAGTCCACGTACGATTCTCGTGGATTCGGTGGTAAAACCGAACGATCGAAGAAGTCGGTGATGCCTGACCGATGGATCCGCGCGGAGGACGGCCAGGTGATGTCGTTTTGGTGACGTGAAGCGTGACACGGTCCAAGATGAGCAGCCTTCAGGTACCGGAGCTTCGGCTTCCGGCCGGCGACGGCGGCGGAAATAGCGGAAGCAACAAAGGCACCGTGCCCTTGTTGCTCGTTCCGCAGAGCAACGTGCCCAGGAGAAGGCACTCTTGGATCTGCGGGTGAGTTTATTTTCACTTTGTACCCCGATGGACGTTTCACGATTTTTCACCAGGACGAATAGCGACGGATTTCAGCCATAACCGTGGCTGGACCTGTCCAACAGAGCGGATTCGACGGAAATTGCTTTCCCTCCGATAGACATTTTTTCTTTTTACGATCATAGATGTTATCGACAAATCGAACTGATGGAAATTTGTATCGAAATCCGACGTTTCAACCGCGTGCACAGAGTCGATTAAATTCGGGATTTGATCTTCAATTTGGTATTCTAATAGACTCTCGTACGTTTTATTGTTTTATAAATGTGAAATTATCAAATTATCTGTTTTTAGTATGTGTTACATTTAACCCTTTAGAAAATGATTGTTTAATGTATGTAAATGCAATTATTTGAAAATTTATGTAATCCTCTATTGATTCATTATTTTTAAAGTTGATTTCCATTTACCAATTTGGTAGAAATCAACAGTAAATAATTCAGTTGAGATTGAGAGTCCACTTAAGGGTTAAATCTGTTATTTAACTTCCCTACGTTTCATTTGTTTAATATTCTTTTGAATCACATATAACTAAATTTATCTCATGAAGCAAACAACTGACAATATCATCTGTTTTTATGATTTCTTATATTTAAAATCGCTGAGAGTAATGCCTCAAACGGACGTTTAAAATAAATTTAATTGCGTTTTACCATCGAACGCTCGCCAATTCCGCTCACAATCGGTCTTTTCGAGCTACGATCGCCAGCCGTGGGATTAAAATCGTGATCGATTATTCAAACGCACTTCCGTCGTCGCGATCGTGATTCGCAAGCTTATTATTCATGATGAACGTTCGCTGTACGACAGTTTAACGGGAACTCTCGCGAAAGAAAAGAAAAAGAAGAAAGTTATAAATAAAGTAACGACGAATATCGAGGTCGATATTAATTCTCCGCTCGTTTCGTTTGGATCAGTGTAGTAGATCCGCGGGGGGATCGAGGATGGACGATGTTTGGATCAGACTCGCGTGACTGGAATGCTCGAACGTCGCAAAAAGGTGCTCGTGTCACCTTAGAACGCTCGTACGTGGCGCGTGTAAATACGTGTCCGCAATAATCAGCTATTAAATATACTACGCACGAGTCTCAATGGTGCTTTCTTGGGTCCAGAGTATTGTTTATACAAGAATCGCTTCGCACATCGAATAAAATAGGAAGCACGAGTCGAGTCGAGTGTCTCATGGGTGGTCCAGAACCGAACAAAATCCTTTTGAGATAAACAGGATAAAAATTAAATTAAATGTAAAATATCAGCTGTTCAGGCATTAATTTGCAAGAAATTAATTTAAAAAATATTCCTGTTTCATTTAAATTATATACAGGGGGAAATTTTAGAGGCCAAAATAAGACGAAAATCAAGAATAGTAATTTGTTAATTGAGGCTTCGTGAAAAAGTTATTAACGCTTAAAGTTAAAGTCTGCAGACTATCGCGCGCTGTTCTACAGGCGGAACTTTAAATGTTAATAACTTTTTAACGAAGCCTCGATTAACAAATTACTATTCTTGATTTCCGTTTTATTTTAGTCCCTAGAATCCCCCATTAAAATTATTCCCAGGGGTGGTCGAATAAGTATCGTAATTCTTTCTTCCCTATTGACTTCCCCTTTCGAAGGAATTACTTTTTTATCGAGTCGATCGAATCCAGAGGGTCTCACATAAAAATTTCGATAATAAAAAATAAGGTCCACCCTATCGTCCACATCGAAAAGGTCCTTGTAACGAGTTCCATCATCGCCATACTTTTTCTGGCTGGTTCTATCCGAGTGTCTCGTCCAGAGAACAAGATAATAAACGACGTTTCGGACAGAATTCCCGTTTCTGTCGCCGCAAAGACACGAGGCGGGTAATCAACCCGAAACAGATCTACAGAAACGAGCACTGGGGGTCTCTCGTTTGAGAGGAAGGATTGGGGACAAGTGTGTCTCTCTATTTTCCATCGTTCGAGAGCGTTTTAAACCACTTTTCGCTTCCATTCTCGTGGCCACTCTACACTGTCTCTCGAGAAACCGTCTTCCATCTTTCTTCGCGATGGATTTAGACATTCTTGATTCTCGATTTTGAATTTCCTAACTATCTCGTGATGTTAGCAAAATCATCCCCAGTGGCGACTGTATATGTCTAATAAAGACTAGATATTTTTAGTACTGCAACTTTAAGCAATATTTCAAATATACAGTACGTTCGGCCATCCCATTCAACAATACTATCTACATTTATTTTCTTCGACGTTCAACGGTATTTAGATTTATTTTCTTCAACGTTTAATATTCATGTTGCATCTAAATTTTCCAACGATGACATGCAATGTTTATTTACGTAATTTGTTCGTGTACGACGTAATTGTCTAGTTGGAGAATAAATTCCAAGTGACCCGTCTCGAACAACAAACGCCGTGAAATCGATGAGCTCGATCGAGGAACGATCGACGCCGCGAAACTAAATGCATCGAACTCGATGTCCACAAAGAAGCCATCGTCGTTAGAGCACGCGTGCTGTTTCATAAAAAAAAAAAAAAAAATAGCTGCTCGAACTACGCCGAGAGGGTTCTCCTTTGTATCGCTCGCGCCTCGAGAAAGAAACGAGTTTCTCCTCGAGGCGAGAGGGGTTGCTAGGAAATTGAAATTTACCCAGCAAACAAGCCCACGATCCATATCGCGACACGCGACGATCGTTCCTCGATCTTCGCGATAATAAAATTCCCAAACGATCGCAATGAAGACCAGGAAAAATTCGAAATTGAGTCGAAGTTTAGTATTGGAATTGTAGGGCTATGAACATTTGATCTTTCAAATTCAAGATTTATTTTCTTGCATATTCAACAATCCTATCTAGATTTAGTTTCATCGACATCTGATCTTTACAATTCAACAGTAAATCTAGATAGGACTGTTGAATTCTTAAGATCAGATATCAAAGAAAATAAATCTACATTGGTCTATTGAATTTCAAAACAATTTCCAATCAACAAATTATAATCCTTGACCCTAGAATCTCCCATTAAAATTTTTCCCAGGGGTATTCGAACACCCTGTATATTCTGAAAGACAGCCAAGAAGCTTTTTGGAAACTATCATCTTACGACTAAAGTTTCGCGTAATATGGGTTTTCGAGTACCTGGCTCCCGAGTGCTTTGCATACTCGACTGTAGTAAATATTGCAATTCATGCGCGATCAAAGCAGTCTAGCGACAGCAGCGAATGGGAGCAAATGACAATGAGCGAAGGTAGAGTCGATGGCGTAAATATTTTCTCAGCTGGCCGAGCCAGAAGCTTAGGAATCGGACGTCCATAAGGCGCGACTGTGAAATCCGGAAATATCGATTTCGCGCGACCTAGGCTCGTCTTTTTTTCAGTTCTACTTCTTCTGTTTATTCTGTCGACGAAGACTCCGGAAATCGGGGCAGTTTTTCTCGTCCATGCATTCCAATATCCACGGTCTCTGCGATCTTCTTTTGCAAGAAAAATAGTATATGCAAAAGTATTTTTGTAGTTGATATATTTTAAAGTGTCGGGAGTTAATATCAGAATTTTCTGCTGGAAACGAGTATTTCTTTCGACTAGGAATTTCTTCGAATGAAAACAGATCTAACGTTCCCTTAATCACGGAGTGACAAACGTAGGGGATCAACGTCTACTTTTGTAACACGTGTCTCATTAGGTCCGGGATTCTTTCGACGAGCCACGTTACTCCAGTGACAACGGTGTCACAGGATTCCTTGGATTTTGCAACCGACGAAACTGTGCTGTCGCCTATTGGCGAACGTGCAACCTTGTGCAGCGGTTTGTATCGATCCCTCAGGACCAGGGACCTCTCCCCGATAGCCTTGCATCCAGTTTTCGTCCACAAGGTGGCCACACTTTTGGTAACCGTCCCCCTCGACAAGTTTCCAGTCACCCATTTTCCCATTCCACAGCATCTCGTTCGATAACTATAAAACACCCGGTATATACGACAATCTGGAACTCTAATGAAAGCTTCCATCGTGAGAAACAGCAACATTTTACGTAATAAACACTTTCGTGAACTATTTTTCTTGCAAGATAAGACCTCGAAGAATATAAATCTAGATAGGACTGTTGAACGTCAAAGAAAATAAATAAACATTATTCAAATTATTAGTTTTTGTAATATTACATTATATACTTAAAACATTTCTTTAAATTCACGACCTAATGTTACGAATAGATCGATTTACAGTAAATTTATCTCACGATAAAAAAACAAGTTTCTCGATTTTAGAAATTTTGTTCTGCACTCGTTATTCCGAAATTAGTCTTTGTTTTCTCTGATACGATAAAAGTTGAGCTCCTATTGTAAAGTCAGAGGTAATTTTAACGTCGTTTCCGTGAGCAGTTTCGTTTTTATCAATTCCCTCGTTAAAGCCGGTGGAATTTCTCGTTAATTCGAACGATGACGACGAAACCCCAACAGTATTGTTGAAACGAGTGCATCGCGCGTCGTGCAACATGCAATTTCACACCGTGTGCTTAACGAAACCGAGCCGCTCGTGTGTATTGGCATAATTTCGCGGTTATCAACACGCGTCTGGCGATATCTTGGCGCCTGCGTCGTCGTGAACGTGCATCTCTGTAACGACGATTGCAGCTCGATGCAATGGCGTCGATACCAGCCATAGGCGTCCACACAATTATTCGACAATTCTGTCGCGAATAGTATAAAAATTATGCAAACGTATACGTACGTTTCATATTCTGAAATTTGTAATTTAATGGAAAACAAATGGTGAATTCTTATTCTCACCGTAAAGTTGGGTCCAGAATATTTATACTTATATTTCACTGTTAGTGTTTAGATATTGTGTTTTCTATTTGAAAAGAAATAATTAGCAATTTTTTATCACAAAAGATTTCAGTCATTTTTCTAGAAGTTAATCTCTAATTCGTAATAACCATTAATTTTTAATTAAAAAGATTCAATTGCTTGGCGATTAAAGAAGTCATATCTAAGAAAAAAAATCCTAGTCTAGAGCAGAGATTACTTTCTATCGACATGCATTACTGAAAGGAGCACGTACCGTTTGTTTTACGAACGACACGTTTGTCTTTCTCGTCACGAAAAATATCACGTTTCGCTTCTTTTGGTAAAAAGGAGCACGTTTGGACCGTTAGCTGCGAAGAGAAGCACGCTTCGTCTGTTCCTGCAAAAATTAATACGTTCGAGCAATTGTTTGCGAAAAAAAAAACAAGAAAAATCTCGCGTTTTATATTCTACGCCACAGAAATCGATTTCCGGTTCTGTTGCACCATATATAAATTGAATCCAGTCTAATCAGATTTGTATCCCAATCTGGTCGTGAGATGTATTCGAAACAAAAATTCAATTATTTGAAACGATCATGCGAACGACGATAGTTTTCCTCGCGAATGTTCGAAATATGGCTGCCCTCCGCGACGAAACGATGTAATATTATTAGTTTCCTTGGCGGAAGACCAAAAATGATGTTCGTAAGAAGAGATGAGATCTACCTGTTTGCTTGACAAACTGAAATGTGCTTTTTTCAGGTCACACGATATATTGTCGAGCGATATTACTTGCTCTGGAAAGTCTGATAAATAGACTGGGGATTTTTATGGAAATGGGAGCTTTTTAGAGGGTTCTTTCAACCCTCAAATATATATTAATTTGTACTTTATATTCTTGCATATCAAGTACGTTTTATAATTTTTTTTATAAACGTCTACAGTCCAGTAATCGTAAACACAGTATCATGACTTATGTTTTATCATTGATATAACTATGTATGTTAATCTAGACACTGCTGAATGTTGAAGAAAATAACTCTAGATAGGATTGTTGAATGCTAAAGAAAATAAATAAGCACAAAATTTTGCAGTGGTATTTTAAAAGTAAACAATATTGCGACCCCATTTTAAGTTGAAAGTGCCGGTCACCGGTGACCACCGTAGCAATCACCGTGTTATTTTAAAATGGCGAATTTGAATCTATATTATTTTCTAATATTCAGAGTGCACGTTTGGTTCGAACGGAGCATCCCAAATCACACAGGTCGAGCACTCTGCACACAGAGATCGGGAATGTTTAATCTCGAAACATCGTATCGACGCGGCTGGAGCAACGATTCGTGTTGTTCCGTTTGTTTTTCGTCCGGTGGAAAACGATTGCACGAAACTGGGAAATAGCAATCGACCCGCTGGAAGGAAGATCGACGCTCCCCCGTATCTGTTAGTTGATCGTTCCTTGTCGACCCGGCTGGTAAAGCGAGATTCGATTTGCCGAAGGAAATTACCTCCGTCTGTTTTCGAGCGGAAGCGACCCCTCCTTCCGTTCGAAAAATAATGATCGCATCCCCATTGTGCCCCTGGACGCGAGACGTTCCAGAAATTAAGCTTCGAACGCGATTCCCCGCCCTCGTGATTGGCTGATGCACTCGATCTGCTTTTGCAGTCCCTTTAATTACGACTTTCGACGGGATTCGCCATAATCGAAACAAGGAACAATTATCGAAACGACTAATGCAGGGCAACCATTAAGTGGACAGGTAGAGGAAATTAGGATTTAAAAGCCAAAGTAGCATAATTTGTAATTTACCCCTGTAACTGAAAATAATTTTTTAATTTCGTTGAAAAATTTCTCCACCTTCCTGAATTTTTTTCTCGGAAATGCGTAGGATTTCGAGAGTCGTCTATTCATAAAAAATGATCATAATTTACCCCTGCAGCTGAAAATAATTTTTCCAGAGTGATTTGAAACTTTTTGAAATTTCAGCGGAATCGGAATGTCAGGGTCAGACATTGTAGTTTCGGTAAAGAATTTTTTTCTCGAAAATGGTTAGGATTTCGAGGGTATGTCTATCCACCAAAAATTATTGTAATTTACCCTTGCAACTGAAGATAATTTTTTTAGAACGATGTGAAATTTTTTAATTTTCCGGATAATAGACAGTTATGTTCAGACATTATATTTTCAGTAATTATATCTAACAAAGTAAATAAAACGAAAGAGTTGTGATACTCTAATGCATACAAGTGGTTATGTACAAAAGGTAAAACATTAAATTTCAAGCATTCTATTAATATATGAATCCTTAACATTTTCGTTACGTTACCACTCCAAAAATGGACCATTTGCAAGCAAGGACGATTGTACGAAATATGCTGCGATCGAAATTCTAATTTCTACGTTTGACCCTTTCGTTCCCTGGATAGGATTTATAATCGTTTGGAAAACCCAAATACCTACTGTGGTGTACACGTGTCTGAAGGCTTTATTTAGAAAATGATTCTAAAATAAACTGTAGACAATTTGGACATTTATACTGGTCAGCACGTGCATCTAGGATTGAATGCGTATAATCTATTAATTTCTAATATTTATATAATTAATTAATATACGAGAATGTCGTATATTATTATCTCTGAATTATTCCCCTCTATAAATATATACATTGGGAACATATGACCACCAAAAAATCTTAGGATATTTAATCCCCTTATAACATTCCATTATTAAATTCAATTATTCTAATTTCATTCGGATTTACAATTACACAAACTTGTAATTTATTACTGAGTAATAAATTAAAATATTCAAAACATACGTTATTAATATAGAAGCTTTTAATTATTGTGATGTATTCAAAAATTCAGGGGGTAGGTGCCCAAATTTTTCGGCGAAAAAAAAAATTTTCAAATCGTTTTGAAAAAATTATTTTTAGTTGCAGGGGTCAATTACAATCATTTTTGGTCATTAGACATACCCCCGAAATCCTACGCATTTTCGAGAAAAAAATTCATCACCGAAAATATAATTTCTGGCCAGAAATGTCTGCCTGAATTTTCATGCGAATCTTTAAAACGTTATAACTTCTGAACGGATTGGACGATTTTAATGTTTAAAAAAGCAAACGACGCGTATTTTAATCAAGAATATGTAGAAATCGCAAAAATATTCGAAAAGTTGACCCTTGACCCCGCAAAATGAGAAAAACCCCATAAAAATGGTACAATTTTCAAGCAGCCATAACTCTTACAATAGTGAATATATTTCAATGAAACTTTTTTCTGAAGTAGAGCTTACGAATAGCTACAGAAAAGTATTAGACAACATTTCCGTACAGCGTCAACCAGATTTATTAAAAATAAAAAACTACAGGCGGTAGGTGTCCTTCGTCGAAATTATAAAATTACAAATCATTCGGAAATTATTATACTTCAAATGAAGTTTGCACAGAAAAGTGCAAGGATTCAATGAAATCTGTGACTCTGAGAATTTGTTCTGAGCACTCTGAAACCGGAAGTCGTGGATTCCATCTGTAACCCAGATTAATAATTGTTTCAGCCACCGTTTAATGGTCACGTTCGAATGTGATTTTCAGATTGATATTCTATTTCGACAAAATGCAACCGTAACTGGCTAAAATTTGATTGTGTACCACTGCGCGGTGGCGCTTTGACGACCAGTGCTATCGACCGCCCCCGAAACGCGTCCTGGCCCCGACTCCCTTCGCGTCTCGTCGAATAACTACACCCCCTTTCTCAACTATCTCCGCCACTGCCACCCAGGCCATTAAACTTGCATTTTTTTACGATCCAATAACGAAATTCTCAAACGAAAACGCCAACTTCTACAGTAATCAATCGCGGGTATCCCAACGCGTTAGCTCGCCAGCGATGTAATTAATTAAATTCACCCCCAATGGCGGCTCTAAATTAAACCAAGTACGCGAGTAAATCTCCTCAGTGACTCCGAACCAAATTACACGAATTTGTAAAGCCCTATTGATCTCGAAGTAAATAAATACACGAGCCAGCGATGTGCACTGGATGAAGCATCAAATCAATTTTGATTACAACTAATCGTTAATATAGACATTTTTACGAAAGAAATTTGAGAAATTTTCCTTAGAGTCGTTATTCTCGTCCCTCCAGTTGTTTATCATAATTATCGATGACGGAAGTATGTTTAATTATCGATAACGGTGCAATTTTTAGTTAAAATTACCGATAATCGCTATCAATAACGAGTAGCAACATGTAAAATAGAGTAACGCGAATGGAAACAAATTTTTTTTTACTAATCTAGTCTATTATTTTAATCTATATTGATACTTGAAACTATTTTTGAACTATAGTAATACAGAGCTATATACATTATATTTGACAATACTGATTTCATCCTTCATTTATCAACAGAAAGAGAAACCCTTCTGTCTCCCTCTCTCTCTCTTTTAATTTTCTATATTTTTCCAAACGTAGTCGGTTAAAAAATTTATTTAAAACTCCCTCGCGATTTCGAATATTATCAGAAACTGGTTTCCCCCTATCGATCGTTGAAATCCGTCTGATTGAAATGCAAAAAGCGATTCGCTTACTTTCCCAAGCGTTTTCTTTTTTACTTCTGTTCGAGGCCATCGATTTCTTTTATCGGGAAACGCGAGCAAAAGTTGAAGAGCGCCAGGTAAAAAAGGGGCCAGGAAGTTATAATTTCGACTCATATTTCCGTGGAAATCAGATTCTCGATTTTCCGCGCCGCCTCCAATCAGGCCTGCATTCATTTCGCGAAATTCGGAACTAGTTCAATTCTACAATATTTTTATCCTTCATTTTAGAGCTCATCGTGTTATCGAATATTTCGAATTTGAAATTGAAAAATAAAAATTATCAAACCAGGATGTTCGGCCACCCCTGGGAAATATTTTAACGGAGTATTCTAGAAGCCAAAATAAGACCAAAATGAAGAATACCAATTTGTTGATGGAGGCTTTCTTAAAAAGTTATTAACGTTTAAAGTTTCACCCGTTCTGAATTTTTTTCTCGAAAATGCTTAGGATTTCGGGGGTATGCCTATTCACCAAAAATGATTGTAATTGACCCCCGCAACGGGAAATAATTTTTTCAGAATGATTTGAAACTTTTCAATTTTCAGGGTAATGGACAGTTGTGGTCAGACATATTTTCGATTAGGAATTTTTTTCTCGAAAATGCGTAGGATTTCGGGGGTATATGTAATGACCATAAATGATTGTAAGTGACCCCCTCAACCGAAAATAATTTTTCCAGAACGATTTGAAATTTTTTAATTTAACTGGGTCTCAGTGAAGAAATTGATATTGTTGATTTTCGTCTTATTCCGACCTCTAGAATCTCCCATTAAAATTTTTCCCAGGGGTGGCCGGTTTCGGGAGTTTCGTAGGCGTCATTCAATTTCATCCACATCGATTCGTGGCACCTAGTAACCTTGGACGATAGAGCAAAGCAGGAAATACCAGGTCGTGTGTTCTAGGCCTGGGTCAAGTCGCGCCCATTAACTCGCCAACACACCACGCCCGTGAGCTTTCGCCGCGCCTACCACGGCGAGACGAAACGAGAACTTGACCTATAAAAGCTCAACGATGAACCTTGGTAGCCGCGATGCACGCGATTCAGGTGAGAATCGAGGATCGTGCAGGCGATTCGTGTAGTAATGGTCGAAAGTACGCGCCCAGTGAGCACCGATTCCATGACAAAAACGAGGACGGTGCAAGTATATCTAAAGTCTGATATACCTGCGCCCCGAATAGGCCAGGTATTTTTTGGAGGCCACTGAGGTTTACACGAAACCCAACACGACTGTGTTTATGTATCGAGATAGGCAATCGTGATGAAAAGTTAAGACAAGCCGCTGAATAGGTTCTGGAAAAATTAACACCGATACTGAGTACATTTGTTAATACAATTTCAAATTATTTTTGACTGCGGGGGTCAATTACAAACACTTTTGGAGAACAGATGTACCCACGAATTCCTACGCACTTTCGAGAAAAAAATTCCATACCGATAATAGAACGCCTGACCATAAATGTTCCCCTGCGAGGAAAGAATTTTTTTCTCGAAAATGCGTAGGATTTCGAGGATATGTTTCTTCACCTAAAATGATTATAATTGATCCCTGCAACTGAAAATAATTTTTTTAAAACGATTCCACCTTCCTAAATTTTTTCATTTTAATAAAATGAAATATTCGAGAGTTACAAATGTTGATTTTTAAATCGCCCAAAAAGCACACATCGGTTAACTGAGCTTCCAGGGCGTCTTCTGCGCCGGATATTGTCCTATATAATCGGAGATTCAATCGCCAGGTCCTTGCATCGAGAAAATAAAAACGACGCCGTCGACAGATTGGAAAATTTTCTCGCGAATCGAAGTCGATCGAGTCGTTGGAAAACTTTTTCCACGTCGTATGAATAATTTATTTTCCCTATAACGAAGAACCGTTAATGGCGCCTGGCTCGTAACATCGTCGACGAGATTATGAAATTTTCAAGGCGAATGGACGTGGAAACGTATCGTAAAAAACGTGTTTATGCAAAATATGTAAATTGCACGCCTACTCGATGCTCACTGTGCTAAACACAGAATAGAGTTCGCGTTCTTGGATTCTGTTATGCTTTCGAAAGCTCGTCGTTGCGTGGAAGCGACTCGGAGAAATTTCCGGTATGGAACGAGTTTTATTAATAATTATCAAATTGTTCCAAAACTCGTTTAAACGCTGAGCTTCGAGAGGATGGGGAATCATAAAAAAAAATGAACGATGCTTCCTGAAGTTCCATTAACTTCTTTCTGCAATTACACGGTGACCCAAAATAAAAGATTTTATCGACCAGAACGTTTCGCAAAAAAGCTCAGCAAGATATATTCGTTCGAACAGCAGACGTTTATCGCTCCCTTTTCCACCGTGGAAGTATTCGGGAGCCATTTTGTCCATTTTTAGTCGCCGAAACGAGCTTCCTTCGAGCGTTTCGCGACGTCAAAGATTCGCGTGCGTGCGTTTAATAGCTTTATCTGCGATTGGGGGAAAAGGAGGCAAGCAGTTTTATCAATATCAGTCAGACATCCTAATCGAATTATGAAACTGCTCGGAACTTGCTTTCAGCTACGTCCCCGCGCGACTGGAACTTTTAATTTTTCTCGAGGAACTTGAAAATCGCGACAAAGGAACCTTTTTCCTCGATAGCTACGCTTAATACTCTTTACTTCAGCCTTAGCATTTCTTTAACTCGATGCATATTACCATAATTGCCATTAAAAGTCCTTATATAGTGCAATATTATAAATATAATATACAGAGTGTTCGGCCAACCCTGGGAAAAATTATAATGGGAGATTCTAGAGGGCAAAATAAGACGAAAATCGAGAATACCAATTTGTTGATGAATTAACTGACGCAAATTTGTATCTGGAGAAAAATAAAAAATTTAATAACTAGAGAAATACACAGGGGATTTTTAAAACATTAATTTTTGGATAAATATATTTTTTTTAACACTCAACAACATGGTTAATAACATTATTATCCTCGATCCAAAAAAAGTCGCAAATAAACGCTTTATTTCAAGTGTTTACTGCGGTCTTCCCCTTAAACAAACCCCTTTGGTGCTTAGGGAGTTTCGTAATTCCAGTTCAACCTAAACGCGAACCTAACCCAGACCACGGCGTGAAACTTGCAGTGGAGGACGCGCATTAGTTTCTATTGCATGCTCTCTAGTGTTTGTTTATCGCGTTAGCGACGCTTCGCTCGTTCCTCGAAACGAATCGTCGAACTGGCCCTTCCACGATGCTCGAGTCAATTTGCATTTTAATGTTCGCGAGCAATCGCGAAGCGGTTCTTGGCGCGCGTTTTAATAATGCTTTCATTTTGCGGCGGGTCGAAAACGAGGGAGAAACATTTGTTGCTTGAAGAGGAGGTGGTGGATATTTGTGTTCGAGTTATTTATGTGGTTTCTCTCGTCGAGTATAAGAAGTCGTATTTTCGGTAACTCCCATAGATTCTCTATGGGGTTGAGATCAGAAAACAGAAAAATTTTTAGTCATTTTTCACACTTTTAGCAGTGTGCTTAGGGTCTCGATCATGCATGAAAATTACATTTTCTTCTTGGAATATTTTCAACAGCATCTGTGAGATGTCTTTTTCAATCCCTCCCATAGTCAACTCACATATACAAATAGTTCCTCAATTGACCGCTATCCGTGAGAAGAGGCCGCTAAAATCATCTCCGAAGTTTTAGGTCGGTATGGCAGTCAGATTCGGCTGCAAAAGTCCATAAGGTGGATAGATCTACGCGTATACCTCGTCCGTGGTATAATACTCGTGGACAGTTAGTTTGTTCCAAAGCTACCGATGGCGCCACAATGTCGCTCGATTATTGACTTCAGATAGTCGATAGTAGAAGCAAGCTTTCAAATGCTAAAAGAATTTCGAAACTTTCTAAAACTTCAACAGATTCGAAAAATCATGAAATCACCTATTTCCGTTTAAAAACTTCTCAAAATCCAAGAGCTTTCAGGACGCTTTATCATATCAAAGAATTTTATTTTTAACGAAAGGATTTTTCGATCAAAAATTGCACGATTTAATTTTACCATCGAATTCGTTGTCACTTCGAAAACGGGTCAGTCATTTCGCGAATATATCGACGCATCTCGCGATTCCAAAGCAACATTACAAAATAACACGGATTTTGTGACAAGGCTGCGGCCTACATACCGTCCACCAGACTTTCGAGATTTTTGTTCCCGAATCCCCTTACAGAATTCTTCTACAGAGAATGTAACCGCGCTAAATTAATGAGCGTTCGCGACGGACCTTTAAATCAAATCGAAACGACGGGGAAAAGTCGTTTATTTACTGTACAACGTTTAAATCAAAGTTGAACTCGAAAAATACGCCAAGTGGAAGAGCAACTTGGCGGACGCTTCTCTTAGAAAATTATTTTTAAAATTCGAGAGAGAAACTTGATGGATTTTCTATTGCTAGATCTCTGGATCTAGAAAACTAGATACACTTTGTTTCGTTAAACATCGATTTACACGGTTCCAAAGTATTCTGAGAAGTTTTTGCGAGGGAACATGAGCAAAACATTTAACGATTCAAACTTCAGGCTACGTGGAACATTTTGTCCACCATTCCCCATACATTTACCTCTGATTATCATCTCGAAAGATACCCAATGTAAGTTTGCAACATATCGGATAGCATTAGAATAAAAAATACTCGAGTTTGTCTTCCATGAGCGAAATGAGCGTCTCGTTGAACGAGAACAAGGTCTGAAAATTAATAGACACCACCTGGAGTATTTTCAGTGAACGTTGACGATTCATCACCCAAAAGATGGAAGTTTCCCGTCGAGATGGTGGCTCGATGGACCAGGTGCGTGCACAGTTTCGTCGCGTATAGGTGCGTTCTACGATTTGGCCAGCAGCCTGAGCCAGGATTATAGCGGTTTATGATTCACGTCCCGTCTTCTTGCATCACGCGTCGTCGCGAGCGACGATGCTTTGCCAACATTTCGCACGGGTGTGAGAAAAATCGGCCACCGTGACGACGATTCTTGGCCACCGTCGACCACGGGACCACGGTTCCCGAAATACGGCCATTATAGCCCAGACACCCCTCTGGACTCCCACGACTTACATTCGCAACGCGGAGTTTCTTGTTTACGATAAATAATCGACGACCTTCCGACGGTGTCGCGTCTCTTCGCGATCAAGGCGATCTAAACATAACTCGCGTCGTTGAATCGGTTTCGTTACTCTCCCACGAACGCTTTTGCGGCTTTGAGAAAGTCGAGGATTTACTTGTGTAAATTAAGTAACGAGACTGATCTTTTTTAATTCCTTTATTCGAATAGAATTAGAACTCGCTATTGTCTCCCTCAAAGTAACTCCCTTGGGGAGCCACACAGAGCTGGAGACGATTCTTCCAATCCTCGTAGCCAGTGCTGGAACTGGGATACTGATACAGCCTTCAGCTGGTCGGTTGCAGCTGCTTTAATGTCTTCGAGTGTCCCAAAGTGGCGTCCCTTGAGGTGATCTCTCGATCTCGGGAAGAGGAGAAAATCACGAGGACTCAAGTCAGGCGAATGAGGAGGCTCAGGAGCCACAGAAAAAGATTCAACAAGTGAATAAATTTTCCGACAAAATTAAAATTTTTCAAATCGTTCTAAAAAAAATACTATTGGCTGCAGGGGTACATTACAATCATTTTTGGTGAATAGACATACCCTTCTAATCTTAACCATTTTCGAGAAAAAAATTCGAGTAGGTGTCAAGTAGTTGGAAAAATTAAAAAATTTCAAATCATTTTAAAAAAATTATTTTTAGTTGCAGGGGTCAATTACAATCATTTTTGGTCATTGGGCACACCCCCGAAATCCTACTCAGTTTCGAAAAAAAAATTCCTAATCGAAAATGTAATTTCTGGCCAGAAATGCTTCCTCGAAATTTCGTCTGTATCTTTAAAACATCATAACTTCTGAACGGATTGGACGATTTTAATGTTTAAAAAAGCAAACGACGCGTATTTTAATCAAGTATATGTAGAAATCGCAAAAATATTCGAAAAGTTGACCCTTGACCCCGAAAAATGAGAAAAACCCCATGAAAGTGGTCCAATTTTCAAACAGCCATAACTCCTCCCATAGTGAATATATTTCAATGAAACTTTTTTCTGAAGTAGAGCTCATGGGTACCTACTAAAAAGTATTAGACAATTTTTCTGTAGGGCGTTAAACAAAATTATTAGAAATGAAAAAGGAAGTTTTAAGAAAAATCGACAAGGGGTAGGTGCCTAAATTTTTCGGCGAAAAAAAAATTTTCGAATTCTTCTAAAAAAATTATTTTCAGTTGCGGGGGTCAAATACAATCATTTTTGGTGAATAGACATACCCTCGAAATCCTGCGCATTTTCGAAAAAAAAATTCGAGAAGGTGAGAAATTTTTCGACAAAATTAAAAAATTTCAAATCGTTCTAAAAAAATTATTTTTAGTTTCAAGGGTCGATTACAATCATTTTCGGTCATTAGACATACCCCCGAAATCCTACGCGTTTTCGAGAAAAAAATTCGAGAATGTGTGAAATTTTTCGACGGAAAAAAAAATTTTCAAATCGTTCTAAAAAAAATACTATTGGCTGCAGGGGTACATTACAATCATATTTGGTCATTGGACATACCCTCGAAATCCTAACCAGTTTCGAGAAAAAAATTCGAGAAAATGTGAAATTTTTCGACAAAATTAAAACATTTCAAATCGTCATAAAAAAATTGTTTTCAGTTGCAGGGGTCAAGTACAATCATTTTTGGTGATTAAACATACTCCCGAATTCTTACGCGTTTTCAAGAAAAAAATTCCTCACCGAAAATATATTGTCTGACCGTAGATGTTTCTGTGAAAATTCATGCATATGTTTAAAATACCATAACTTCTGAACGGATTGAACAATTTTAATATTTCAAAATGCAAACTATGCGTATTTTAATGGAGAATATATGGAAATTCCAAAAATATTCAAAGAGTTGACCTTTGAACCTGCAAAATGAGAAAAACCTCAAAAAAATGGTCCAATTTTGAAACGCCTATAACTCCTACAATGGTGAATGGTGAACAATACAAAATTATATTATTCTTTCTTCAATCATTAGGTGTCTCAGAAATCTGACAAATTTCTAAATAATTTTGGTCCCTAAATAATAGTGCCCCATTCAACATTGAATCCATTTCTTATTATCTTCGCTAGTGTTATAAGATTCTTGTCGAATCGTCGAGTTCCGCTGACGAAGCTAGATATGTGTTTTCGAAAATCCCTGGCAAAACCCCTGACAAGACTCAGGGGAAGGTGTTTTGTCAGAAAAGCCAGGGGTTTTCTTGGACAAACGAGCGAACAAACGACGCGTACGCGAGAAAAGCGACGTCGTTCGAAATAATCCGACTCGCTCTATAAATACAATGCGGCATTCAGTCCTGTGCGACGCGTCGCGAAGTTCGGATGTTTATCCAACGAGTGTTCCTTGTTCGAGGGTACCATTCGCCGATAAAGCGATTAAAACTCGAGGAATCCTTTTCTCGACGCGAGAATTCGTCGATCGTCGATCGATAGATCCTGCGAGCGTCGCGGAGCAGCGACGAATCCGAGCCGCGGTGCAAGTTTCGAAGCGTATTTTGAGAATATCGTGACAGCGGAGTTTCGTGGAGCTTCTGACAACAGTGTTCAGTTATCCGGGTGTCGAGTTTCCAAGTTCTCGAATCGTTTCGAATCGTTCTCCGGAGTTCTCTTTGCAAATTCTGTTTTGTTGTTAAAGATGACGAGTTGTAATCGTTGATACGAGTGTTGCTTCGGTGAGTGTTAGAGTGATTCTTCGTTTGCAAAGTTTGGTTCTTGTTAGTAAGCGTGAAATTTCATTGAATTATGAATTGTCGATGAAATATTAAACTCAAGTGACGAAAAGTCGAGTCCTGGTCGATCTTCTTTCCTCGAAGCGATTTTCTATTGAAAATACCGAGTGGAAGAGACCAAGTTCGTTGAAATTCCTTAAATTTCGTTTACGTGACTCGCCATGAGGATCTTTGGGCACATGGTGTGTGAGACGAGAGTTCGAGCTGCGAGACCAGTTTAATAGAAGTCGGAGAGATTTGTTGGGGGTCGCGAGATGGAGAGGCTCAGTGTCGCGGAAACATTGCGGAGAAAAGATAAGAGGAGGCGTAGGGGTTGGACGGTGGTGGTTGGCCACGAAGTGCGGTGAGTATAAATCACGCATATTTCACGCTGGATGAAACCACCCTTATCAGCCTCCAATCCTCCTGAGAGGATGAGAATCATCCTCTTTTCGCTGAAGAATAATCGAGCGAACGTCCTGATGTCTCTGTTCCCTGGACGTACAGTTGCTCTTCAAGAGTTAGTTGCACCCACGATAGGGTGGTTCTTAGCTAGAGGGGTTAAAATTTGTCTCAGCGCTTATAACTTAGCGTTGTAACGTAGCTAAAAATTCATGAATCCTATTCAAATTCATTTACTTTAACCCTCTGATAATATAATACATAGTACACGATACATTGTAGGAGGTATGAATGGTTGAAAGAGGAAATAATTAAACCTTAATCATTCCCATAAATTGTGACAGTTGATGATCATTTATGCCAAATTTTAGCGTGGTTGGGCAATTAGAACACGTGCCACATTTGATGTTAATAATTGTCTACTAAATGAAAGTTGGGAATTTAATGTTGACAATGAAATATTCTTTAAATTCTTTTTCATCAGCCCTAATAATTATCAAGGGACTCGAAAGATAGTATTTATTATGTGTATATAGCGTAGAATGAAATAGTATGTGTATGTGTCGTTTCTCGTTAGGGGTTGTTGCTCCAAAATTTAAACCTCGTTCAGAGATTCATACAAGTTGTCCTGAATGGTGAATAATCGAGATCGTAGAGTAAGATTTGATCACGTAGCCTAAACGAGACCTGGCAGCAGAGTAAGATATGCGATGATGCCATTTTGATCGATGGGATTACTTATACCTAGGTGACAGTCGTTGCAAAATTTTAACCCCCACCAAAGATTGATTTCTGCTGAATCGAATATTCTCTTACGTCATTGCAACCTTAATTTTCTAATAAGGGCTAACGATCTTACTCGATCCAAATCTAACAAAAACCTACCTATCATAAAATAGTTGCCTATTTGCACGTTTAGAACCGTACCAATAGATAAAAGTAAGTTTTAAGCTATCAATTTTTCACGCCCATTAATTTTCGTATATTTCGAAAAGATTTTCAGCACGTTTATTCAGAATTTAAAGTTTCGTCGATAAAATCGCGAGATAACAGTTCTGGATCGTCGGTAAAATCGCGAGATACCGGTTCTGGAGCGTCGGTAACGTCGCTTGGAGTTCGTTGATAAGCTTTTGAAACGAACAGCGTTGCCACCTTGGGCTGTGCTTCGAAAGCTCTCTGGATCAGAAGCGTCTCGTATAGTAAAGCACAGATCAATATCGCGCGCAACGATCCGCCATGTTTTTCTCCCTCAAGTTCTAACGAACGTTTTCAGAATTATTTCTAGCCGAACAAACAATATTTCAATTAATTAATTTCGTAACAATTAACTTCCATTAGAAATTAGAACAATAAATAACAGCTTCTCGAATATAATTTCACAAAACAAATTTTCCTCGTTAATTTTAATTCTCAAGTCTCTAACCAAGTTAATGGAAATAAAAAATAAATGCACTGTTCGCTAAGTGAGCTTTCACGAACGAGAAATTTTCTCGCAGAGAAAGTAAAAAAGTTTAAGTAGAATTTTCATGCACTTGGTCAGACTTATCGTTTATATTACCAGCGGAGTATAAAGTAATTTTTATTGAGTCATTTTCTCTACGAACGTTGTTTCTTTTTATTAAAAAAAAAAAATGCCTTAGCTCGTAATTGCTTTTATTTGAACGAAAATTTAAATTTGTTTTCGTATCTCTGGTTCGGTTTTTTTCTAGGTTTTCATTTTTCCTGGCTTTGAACGAGTTCGACATGTTCCCATTTTGTTATCAAAGGAACTGCAAATTAACAATTTTGCGGACTACTCGAAGGCCAGGCGCTTCAAAAAAATTTTCAACGTTAACGAACGAACATGTCGGAGTTACAAAGTAAAATTGAAGCATGTCTGTTGCAGCAAGAAATATTTTAAATACTGGCGTCGTATTATTTTTAATATTTCACATGTTTTTGCTAATTTAATGACTCGTAAAATTATATTAATTTATGTTTCCTTTTATTATTTATGTATCGCTACAATATAAATTTGTTAAACAGCAAAAAAATTAAACCTATCAGGAGAGTAGGAAATTTTTAGAATCGAAATCGTTGTCATAACGATTTCATTATACACAGACACGTTGCAGCTCTGCTAAAATTTTGATCGGTCACGGTATTTTCATGAAATGTAAATTTCGCTTGGAATGCAAGCTGAGTAAAAGCTGTCCGGGACATTGTGCAAATTTAAAGTACAAATTAATGGGTGTCGGCGTAATCCTTTATTAAAACGACGCCATTTCGCGTGACAAGAGAAATATAAAACACTCGGATTATTCAATTAAAAGTGTATTTCGTGTGGATAATTTCGAAAATTATATCATTCGATTTACAATGCATCTAATAATTATTATATGTACATATAAAATATGCTTGTATCACAAAAACAGGGGGAAATAATCGGCTCTTATCTATTTTGAATTGTTTTCATTATTTACAATTTTAAATATTTAAAATAGTAAATAATGAAAATAATTCAATGATATAATTTTCGAAATTTTTAATTTTCAAACTAAGTACATATCAGGAGTGATGTTCATCGTAACGCAAAATTGTTCACCGACAGATGTGAACATTTTAATTTAGATAATACATTTTAAAAATAATATTCTTCTGTATTTCCCACGCAAAGGAAATTCTACAGAACGAAAACGACATACCGTGCGGGAGTTTAAAAGGATTTGTAAATTAATACTTCTCTGTTAATTTTCTGTACCGTTGTGCCTGCAAAATAATTACTTTGGCGCATCGTACGATAAAAAAATAAAGCTCGTCTTCTTCCTCGTTAAGACGTTCAACATTCTTCGTCGCTAATTCGCTCCATCCGCGTTTAAACGAAAGTTACAGCCTGCCCCAGTTCTTCGAACTACCCTTCATATTTACGGTTCGTTATTACTTTAATTAGAACGAACAATTTGCAATCTATTTACGGTGTAATTTCCAGCGATGTCTCAAAGTTTCAATCAGTCGACGAACCATCGAGGAATTTCCGATGTCACCTGTAATTAAATACACACATTTTGAACCCCGAAACATTCCTTCTGACAGTCCTCTGTTACTCTTGCATCTTCTGCAAATAAGTCGACGAACGATCGAGGAATTTTCGATTCCGTTTACCTTTCGTTGGCAAGTTTGCAGATATCCGGGACGATGGTTGGATTCCTCGTAACTTGCACGAGGCTCGATGGGAATTGCAATTTGTTAAGCATGAATGGTCGTTGGCTATGAACTTCACCGTGCAATGTTTACCTACGCCCTCGCTATCGCGGTCTCCGAATTCGAAATTCGAAATTCTCCATCGAAAAATATCGGTTCCTCTTAACTTGCTTCGTTAATTACTCATTCATCTGTTTAATTGATTTATCGATCGGACGAGAGAACTTTTGATGGCGCGTGAAGCAATAATAAATAAAATAACAGATAGTAATTTCGAATAACTATTTATTTGAAATGGTTTTCTACCTTATGGTGATACATACTACAAGTATATTATATTTCAAATAGAATAACAAATACTACTTTCAATTATTAATTATTATTTCAATTTTAATTATTTGTTTGAAATAGTAAAGAATGAAAACAATTTTAAACAGAAAAGAAACGATTTAAAGGAGTTGTCAGAATTCTATTAATAAAATAATTTGTCGAGAAATAGAACGAACATTGTTATTTGTTGCTAACGTTGCTTTCCGTTTTGTTTCAGGTGAGTTCAGATGTTATGAAAACATAAGGCGAAGCGCACGCAGCTACGTAAATAATCTAAGAGCGTTTTTCGTGGCCGAAACTTTCGGTGAAACTGTTTTGGAGAGGATAATACCGGCGTGTACCGTGTATCTCTGACATGTAAAATTCATTTCTCCCCAAAGGCTAATTTCCACTTCGCTACTGCATCGTAGCCCCCCAGATACGCAATTATTTTCCAGCCAAAAATACTTTAATCGCCATTTTTCAGTCGTCTTGCCACGCTAATCGTGACATCGTTATCTTAATCGTGTTTTTTTATTTTACTGTGGTTTTCAATTGTATGACTAAATTAATTAATTGTATGACTAGGGTTGTCAGTTTCCAAATAGTAGGATCGTATTTCAATTTCACAAAGAAATAGACACAGTTTCATTGTGATTCACAAATCATTGCTTGTGAAAATTCTCCATTTCTGGTGCATTTCTTGCAATTAAATTGCATTAGAAATGTATGACTAGGGTTGTAATTTGTGATTGGGGTTGTCAGTTTCCAAATAGTAGGATCGTATTTCAATTTCACAAAGAAATACACATAATTGCATTGTGAACCACAAAACATTGCTCGTGAAAATTCTCCATTTCTGGTGCATTTCTTGCAATTGAATTACATTAGAAATGATTAATTGTATGACTAGGGTTGTCAGTTTCCATATAGTAGGATCGTATTTCAATTTCACAAAGAAATAGACACAGTTACATTGTGGATCACAAATCATTGGTTGTGAAAATTCTTCATTTCTGGTGCATTTCTTGCAATTAAATTGCATTAGAAATGTATGACTAGGGTTGTCAGTTTCCAAATAGTAGGATCGTATTTACAAAAAAATACACATAATTGCATTGCGAAGAGAATCACTGGCATCAGCTTGTAAATACTGCAACCGGGGGGGTTCCGAAATCAACCACGAATGTACACTCGGCCCCTCACCCCTTCGAAGAATTCGCCCTCTCGAGGTAGATTCCCGAGGTTGCCCATCCCCGATCGCGCAGCGACTGTCCGCATTCTCTGTCACCGGCACGACTCTAGGTACGAGGCCAAAGCCGCGTCGAGCAGCCAGAAGCGGAACAGAGAGAGCAGAGAGAGAAAGAGAGAGAGGGAGCGTCGGTGGGTGAGCACGACGCTGGTCTGGGTTCGCAGGAGGGCAGGTCGACGCTGCTAGTCTCTCAGTCGAACACCACGCGCGACCTCGAGCGGATCACGACACCGCTCGACCCGCGATTTCCTGCGTTCGTGGATCGTGGATCGCGAATCGTGGATCGTTCCCAGCACGTTCGTGGTTCGTGTTTCGCGCGGGGGACGATGAGAGACCGCAAATGCGATGCGAGGCGTGGGTGCGTACCGCGGAGCAAGTCCTCGCGGCTTCGTCCGTTTTGGTGATCCGTGGGAGGTCAGGAGACGGGACTAGGAGATAGTCGAGAGGTGAGGAGGGCTCAGAGAAATGGAGAAGAGTCCTTCGAACTGGGTCACTTGCATCGAAAGAGTCCAACTGCCCTTTGGGGATGAGAGATCGACGAGGATGTGATGGATGCTATTGGGATTCAGTGACAGAGATGTTGGATTGCTTTTTTTTGTGGTTTGCAGAGTCAGGTAGAGAATCTGAGAAAAACAGATTGCATTTTTGGGGGAAAAGTATACGATTGTATTGTGAGCTTCGATGTTCTTTTGTTTTGCGAAAGATCGTTGAAGTCGAAGAGTAATTGGGATTGTCAGTTTACAAATACTAAAATTTCATTTCAATTTCACAAAGAAATACACACAGTTACGTTGTGAACCACAAAATATTCCCTCTGAAAATTCTCTCTTATTCTTGTATCGTTCACAAATTGCAATAGAAATGACTGACTCCATGTCTGCAGTTGTCAGTTTCCAAATACTAAAATCACACAGTTACATTTTTCACCCCAAATCATTCCTTCTGAAAATGCTCTATCACTGTTGCATTCTTCGCAAATAAATTGCAATAGAAACGATCCTACAAAGGACCCTTTACGTGTCCTTTTACACACAAAAGATCAACAAGAATACTTCTGATCGATGCTTTGCCTTTCACTGACGACTGTTTCTTTTCTTTCTTTTGTAATCTGTGTAAACTCAGATGTAGAAACGTAGAATTCGTTTTAGATGTTTCCTGTCTTCGGAGACCGGATGCTCCCTGGTCAATTATGGCATTAAGTGCTCGCTAGCATCTCGAACTGAACGGTTGCGTGTTTTACAGGAACACTGTGGGGAATGAAAAGACTGCTTCAGCATGCTTAGTTAATGACCGGTTCGCTGGTTTCCGTCGAGCTATATTCGATCGTATTTATTATTAACTTCGAAGAAAAGAATAAGGCGTTACTCGCGACACCCACGGTCTTTCCTATTTTTATTGCGACCGTGCATTGGAAATCTGACGGAGATAACTCGAGCGAATTCGTTGCATTCGTAACGCTGGAATCTCTGTAATACCTGACGAGTTTACTCGTTTCTCGAATTCTTTGTCGAAATATGCAGCGACTCTGGAAAGTATTCGTACAGTGACTAATTACCATTTAAATATGAAGAATAATAATGTCCTGAAATCTGTAGAACAACGACAAAAGAAATATTTGTATTGTTTATAGAAATATTCTAACACAAACCGTTTCAAACTTCGTAAATGGTAATTTCTAATAATATAGAAATCAGTTCATCGTTAATATAAAATACTAAACAATATTTTTCAAACAAACATGTTACCTATATACTCCAAAGTCTGTAGAACAACAATATAAATATTTTTTTTCTTTACTTGATATTATTGTTCTACAGACTTGGGAGAATTTTGTTTAATAAACATTATTATTGAGCATTTTAGTCGTAATTAGTCGCTGTACGAATACTTTTTGCACCCACTGTACCGTCGAGATCTCACTGTTTCGAAACGTCTGATAAGCATTCCAGATATTAATCTCGCGTTAAAATTGCTGGAGTTTCGAGATCTATAGACGCTAAAAATCCAGAGTTGAGCTCGGGCGGATTTCGAACGTTAATTACGGGTTCTTAGTTGCGAAAGTTACGGTCGTCGTTACGCGTTGAATCCACAAACGGGAAGTTTTGCGACTCGAGGAACGAGTAAATTGATAACGCGGTCGAGCCGGGAGATGAAAATATACAAAATTAAGCACCAAACATCCGCTGTCAGTGAACCCTCGAGAGTTGAAAGATCCAAGCATATTTATAGGCGTCGGTGATTACAAATAATTAAGGAACCCCGTCTCTTCGACTTTGATTTTAACGAGTCTTTCTAATACGATAGTACATATGGTTTTAGCGATATGTGTAAAAACAATTAACCCTTTGATTATATAATTACAAGTTCTTGTTATCAAGTTTTATGTAGAACAAATTTATTCTTTATATATTTAAACGATATTAAATAATATAGATTTGAAAAATTATTTGGAATTAAATTGTTAATTAAGGGGTTAAAGTTACGAACCATGCCTATATAGCATTAATATTGTAGGGACTTTGATTTTTTCGATGCAAGTGCTCGTGGAAAGGGCTCTTCCACGATCATGGATGTATATTTTACGAACAATTTCCTTTCTTTTGGAGTACCTATGGTCACCATATCGCCTTTCTCGTGGGAAGGTTAAGAGCTCTCCGAAAAGCTCGTATAACATGATAACGCCGACCGCTCGATTGTCATAAACGTTGACAGAGAATCGATTCTGCGAAGAGGCACATCGTTCTTCTTCCAGGTTACGTGTTAAACGATTACGACGAATGAATTATCGATTCTTGTAGGTTTTTCGATTCCACGACTCGGCAGAAACGCATTAGGCAACGTGGCATGAAATGTGTTGGATCGTTTGAAAAAATAAAATGTAAACAGTCATGTCGGGTGGTGTATTTGATCTACCATTACGAATGGATCATTTTGACAGTTTTATTTAGTAGAAAATTTATTAACGATTACGCAAGTACTGACGTCTGTAAACTGTCGAAAAGAGCTGTGGGAAAATTCAATGTTTACTATTTCATATAAAATTATTTCAAATTTCCTGCTTTCAACTCAATAATGAAAACAGTAAAATTGCAACTGATATAAGAAACATCAAATCAGAGTTCGAATTAGAAATATTTCCCACGAATATGTTCAGTTTTCAAATTTATTTGCCTTATTTTCAATTTACAATTTTCTATATTCAAAACCCAAGTTTTAGTAGTATTTTCTTATGATTTAAACGTTTATTTCATTTAACTATGAAATTAAATTTCATTTAAGCGTGAAATGAATACTTAACTCTTTAATTATTTAATACTATAATTAAATGGTCGAACGAAGTACTTTGAAAGTGTTTAAGTATTAAATGAAACTTCAATGTTAACTATTTCATATAAAATTAAAGTTCCTGTTTCAACAAAATAATGAAAGCAGTGAAATTGCAGCTGAAATAAGAAACATCAAATCAGAGTTTAACTGCTCCATCATTCGAGGCGCAAGTGTTGCGAAACGTTCTCGATTTTAAAAGCTTCCTCCGTAAGAAAACACATCGTAAAACATCCCCAGCTCGCTCGTCGTCGTATTAAACGAAGCGTCGGGACGCTGTTTTATTATTATTCCACTCCGCCAGTGAAACTTGTCCTTTTCCACGTGTTATTACAAAGAAACGCGATACTGGGTTACGGTACGCGGAACACTTGGGTTTTTTCGAGACGCCAATTGTTCAAACAACGTGTACGGAACAGAGATACAAAGAAACGGATTCTCCGGTTAACGTTAGCGACTCCAAAGGTCTTTAGTTTCTTCGGTAACATCCTACTCAGGCTCAGAAAGCCACGGCTGAATCCGTCAAAGCTCGTGACTTAACTAAAGTCGGGCTGAATACTGAAATTTATCCCTTTGATGTTTTCAATTTAATCAGAGAGCGTGAAATTCTGCGAGGTTGGTTCTGCATTTATGTGTATGTGGGTGGGCACGTTATCGCGAACTCGAGCATTCAACATCCAGAGAATCTCAACTTCCGTACAGGGCTGTTAAACAATCTATACTAATTGTGTCGACAAGAAAGGATTTTATTCTTATCGAGTGTTATAGTAGCGAGGTATTAATGAAACGAATCTGTTGTTTAATTTCATCGTACGTCCAGTTAATTAATTTGTTATTTAACTATTCATTTGATGCAGAAATTTAAACAAAATTATATAGTGTACATTTTGACAATTATTTGGAATTTAATCATACGAGTCCAATAACTTGTTATTGAACTATTTCTTTAATGAAATAAATTTAAACAAAGTTAAATAGTGTACATTTGAGTAATTATTTGGAATTAAATCGAACGTGGAGGGATTAATTAATTTTCTAAATTGAAAATAATAATTAAACTATTTAAACTCTCATGAAGGAATATAACAAAATTAATTTTAGTTTTGAACTTCCAGAGAATCTTAATTTCCATCCACAATACGTACTATTAAACAATCTACACTAATTGTGTCGATAAATAAGGATTCGACTCTTATCAAAAGTCTTATACATTAAAATCGACGTGTAAAATTATTTTTAATTTAATTAGGTTCCATCCTTTTATCTATTTTCTAAAAACATGTGAATTTGCACGAACATCCATAGTTATTAATATAGAAGATAAAGAGTGTGTTTAATTAACTTTTTCTTTGAATTGAATTCTTTTTCTGATTTATATGAACGAAGCTCAGGAGGATTTTCTACCTTTTGATGGCCTCAGCCTTAATCCTGGAAACCAGTATGCGCCATATTGAATCTGATTCGCCTCTGACGCGCGCCTTTTGACGCGATTTTCTGTTTCCCATTTGCCAACTGGCGACCGAGAATTGTTTCGAAAATATCGAACGAATGCCAAGCCGCTGTCAAGGATTTTCGCTGTGTCATCGATCGAAATAATTATCCTAACGACCCTGAACGAATTGTCGATGCAATTTTAGAAGCTAGCGGATTCGGGGAGTTGGAAAACTCGTCCAACATTTCCAAAGCAAAGTCGTCGTGCTGCTCGCGACGTTCGAACAATTTTAAATTGAACTCATTTATTTTGATAAAATTCAATTCTAGGAAATTAGAAATTTAATTTCCATGCTGTTGTCCACAGTTTATGGGATTTTTTTCGTAGGATGAATACTCTTAAAGGGGTTCTTTTATTGTTTCGAAATTGAGTATCTTTATTTCAATCGAGTCATCTCTTATTTATTTTAATAAAATTTAATTCTACAAAATTATATTTGGTTGCAGGGATCAATTATAAGCATTTTTGGTGAACAGACATATCCCTGAAATCCTACCCACTTTCAAGAAAAAAATTCGGGTAGGTGTTGAAATTTTTTGGCAAAATTAAAAAATTTCAAATCGTTCTGGAAAAATTATATTTAGTTAAAGGGGTCAATTACAATCGTTTTTGGTCAATAGACATACCGTCGAAATCCTACTCAGTTTCGAGAAAAAAATTCCTTACCGAAAATATAATTTCTGCCTAATGTCTGCCCGAATTTTCGTGTGAATCTTTAAAAGATCATAACTTCTGAACGGATTGGACGATTTTAATGTTTAAAAAAGCAAACAATGCGTATTTTAATCAAGAATATATAAAAATTGCAAAAATATTCGAAAAGTTGACCCTTCACCCCGAAAAATGAGAAAAACCCCATAAAAGTGGTCCAATTTTCAAACAGCCATAATTCCTACAATAGTGAATATATTTCAATGAAACTTTTTTCCGAAGTAGAGCTCATGGATACCTACAAAAAAGTATTAGACAACTTTTCTGTAGGGCATCAAACAAAATTACTAAAAATGAAAAACGAATTTTTAAGAAAAATCGACAGGGGGTAAGTGCCTAAATTTTTCGACGAAAAAAAAAGATTTCAAATCGTTCTAAAAAAAATACTTTTGGCTGCAGGGGTACATTACAATCATATTTGGTCAATAGACATACCCCCGAAATCCTAACCACTTTCGAGAAAAAAATTCGAGAATGTGTGAAATTTTTCGACGAAAAAAAAAAATTTCAAATCGTTCTAAAAAAAATATTTTTAGCTGCAGGGGTACATTACAATCATATTTGGTCAATAGACATACCCCCGAAATCCTAACCACTTTCGAGAAAAAAATTCGAGAATGTGTGAAATTTTTCGACGAAAAAAAAAATTTTGAAATCGTTCTAAAAAAAATATTTTTAGCTGCAGGGGTACATTACAATCATATTTGGTCATTAGACATACCCCCGAAATCCTACCCACTTTCGAGAAAAAAATTCAAATAAGTGCCTAAATGCCTAAAACCGAGTATTTTCATTTTCTATCTGTCAGAGTAACTCACACGTTAAATTTTTATGCATTCTTTAATATTTTTACACTAAGTAGAATTATATAAAAATTGAGAAAAAAAAATGGAGTAAAGCTGAGAAGATATCAAAGTCGAAATTTAATTAATTCATAAATTATCGGTCGTTTCTTTGAAGATATTTATTTTAGCTACGAAATAAGGTACTTTTGTTAATATTTAAGTCGTACGTTTTGCATCTGACAACCGTGTTATAGAGGGGTTAGGTGTATTTAAGTACGCGAGCGCCCGGAAGCACATTTAGCCCCGAAGGGCCGCAAAGAGACATCCAACGAGCATCTTCTGCTTGAAAAGGCAAGCGTACGCGTACTTCTTGATAGAGATTTGCATGAAAATATAATTAATCCTGCTTTCGAGATAAGCTTGTCGCGTCTCTGCTCGTCCCTTCGTAAATATTCGCGAATCCGCTGAATATTTCATAAACAGCATTTAAGAAACATACAAGTTACTTTAGGAGTAGCTTCGAAAGTTTATTAAAAATATTGCAGTTTACCTTAGGGAAGAATAAATAGCTTCATATAGAGTAAAATAAGATTTGAAATCATTATAAGAACTACAGGAATTCGTTTTGTGCATTTATGGGGAATTTTAATTTTTGAAAAACTAGAGAATGCAAATTAAATTGCTTACAAAATTGCAGAATGCAAGTTAAATTGAATTTCTCAAAAAAGTACAAAATGCAAATTAAAATTAAATTGTGTGGGTAATTATTCTACGTCGATTGAAATTAACACGGAAAAAATTGGACTCTTTTACCTTGAAATCGCCATTTAATCGAACTGTGCATCGCCTAGAAATAAATATTGATGAAATCCACGTTCTCGCGTGTACGAAACAGGTTTTTCCAAATGAAATTAGCATGTCAACGGGAACATTAAAGCCATACTTCCCATCCTAATCGTATGCAAACGTGGCCATACAGCGAATTGCGAAATCGACGAGTAAATAGAATATTCTAAATCGCTTTCTTCGCGAGTCTCGAACGGTTTCGTTTTAAGAGTTTCAACACGGATATGCAAAGACAAGATGGAGCAACGAACAGGTCTGGTTCCCTTGGCCTACAATATTTTTGGTCAAACAATCGTGTAACCGAAGAGCAACAGGAACGTTGAAACGAGGTCGGACTAAATAAATATTCCAACTCTTCTCGCGATATCTCTGTCTTTCCTCCGGAAATCGTGCAAGCATTTCCTCAAACTGAACATTCCTTTTTATCTAATAAAAAATATCTGATGTTGAGTCGTTTGAATATTTAATAAATGGAACGATAATGCAATTTTATTTACAGTGTGTCGAGACTTTTCTGTTTAATTTAAATTAAAAATGTTTATACTAACTGTTAAAGATTCTGTGTTTTGTTCATTGCTCGATGTTAGGGTTTTTCTTTGAGGAACACAATCGCGTTTTGCAACATTGAAAATTCGTTCTCAGCCTGTAAATTGACTTTGAGCAACAAACTTGATGAACAAACCCAATATTTAAAAAATACTCGTAACGTATTCTAATTTAAATTTTAATTGATAATTATCACGCTTGAGTAATAAAATTAACATATTTCGAGTATGTTTTTGCATACTCCTGTATATTCAGTCATATTATCAGTGCACATTTGACATACGCCACTTACATATTTTGGCATATTTTATGGGCATACGCCAATGCAATCGGAGTAACGGCGAAAATATCGACGCATTTAAATTATTAACTTTATCAAAATGGTATTAATTCGACGATTCCAAAGTGCACTTGGCGTACATCGTTTCTGTTGATTTAAATAATGGATGTCCTGTAAATCGCTGAAAAACGGACGTATTTGCGTGGAAGCAGATTTCGAGAAAAATGCAGTTTCGCGTTAACGGAACAGATGCATTCGAATGCAATCCAATCAGTCCTTGCATCCGTGCGATTTACGCATCGTGGATTGTTTCTTTCGAACAGTAGGATTTACGGATTACGCGATTTTCAATTGTAATCGCCGCCATTTTAAAACGGCTTGAATTTTACGGAAAGATGCACAAAAAGGGCAACTTTTTGACGACAAATGTTCGTTAATATACAACTCGTTCGGTCAACCCTGGGAAAAATTGTAATGAGTGATTCTGGAGGTCAAAATAGAACGAAAATGAAGAATACTAATTTGTTGATGGAGGCTTCGTTAAAAAGTTATTGACGTTTACAGTTTTGCCCTTAATGAATTTTTTTCTCGAAAACGTGTAGGATTTCGGGGGTATGTCTATTCACCAAAAATGATTGTAATTGACCCCTGCAAATGAAAATAATTTTTTTAGAACGATTTGAAAATTTTCTTTTTCGTCGAAAAATTGAGGCACCTACCCCCTGTCGATTTTTCTTAGAAACTCGTTTTTCATTTTTAATCATTTTGTTTGACGCCCTACAGAAAAGTTGTCTAATACTTTTTTGTAGGTACCCATGAGCTCTACTTCAGAAAAAAGTTTCATTGAAATATAATCACTATTGTAGGAATTATGGCTGTTTGAAAATTGGACCACTTTTATGGGGTTTTTCGGGGTCAAGAATCAACTTTTCGAATATTTTTGCAATTTGTACATATTCTCCACCAAATTACGCGTAGTTTGCTTTTTTAAACATTAAAATCGTCCAATCCGTTCAGAAGTTATGACGTTTTAAAGATTCGCATGAAAATTCGGTTAGACATTTCTGGCCAGAAATTAGATTTTCGGTAAGGAATTTTTTTCTCGAAACTGAGTAGGATTTCGGGGGTATGTCTGTTGACCAAAAATGCTTGCAATTGACCCCTGCAACTAAAAATAATTTTTTTAAAACGATTTGAAATTTTTTAATTTTTCGAACTATTTCACATCTACTCGAATTTTTTTCTCGAAAGTGGATAGAATTTCGGGGGTATGTCTATTCACCAAAAATGTTTCTAATTGACCCCAGAGACCGAAAATAATTTTTTCAGAACAGTTTGAAATTTTTTAATTTCACCGAAAAATTTGCCAACTTATTTTTGTCACTCAGAAATTAACCAACATTTTCCTTCGGTACATTTCAACACAAATGTAAATGTTAATTTGAATTATACGGTAAATAATCTACGTACCATGAAGGTGTAATGTAGAAAACTCAAGTGCATAATAGTTACACTATTAAGTTTAATTTATACTTGTTTTCTTTTGCCTGTCCATTAAATTTAAAGAAAATTTTCAAGCGAACTTTCCTAAGTTTATCCTCTTCGGCACTGGCGTCGGGAATAAAATTCTATTTACTTTGGACGACTCTCGCGAACGAGTGCTGCATATGATACGACTCTTGACGAAGTCTAGTTCTGATATGTAAAGCACATGCTCGAGAAACTTAGGCGAGTAGATAGGCTGTTTTGCATAATTTAAACGTCAGCTTTCCCAGTTTCTGTCGCTTAACTTTCCTACGTCGTCCTTGTTTTCCTTCTTCTTCTTTTCAATCTCCAATTTTCTTCTCGTTTCCATCGTGTAAACGTCATTGCCATCGCGACGTTGAACAATATTTAATTCCAGCTGCGTTAAAATATTAACAAAATAATATTACTGGGACTCTTTCGAATTATTTTACATTTACTAGTAAATTCGAAATATCGTTGCACGAAAAATGTTAAAACTCGTATTTTGAAATCAGTCTTGGCACGCTGGAAATAAATATAAAACAAAAATTCCATCGCGATAGCGTTTAATTAATCCAAATCCCCCTGTTAGGAGGATAATAGCGTAATATCAATAAATTTACTGGCTCTATGCGCTGCGAATTCGACGCTTCTTTCGGTTAACCACGAAGAAGACATAATTCGTTTCGCGAACGATCTCAGCTTTAATTAAATGCCCGCGTAGGCACCCAGATAATGCAAACTGAATTCCATTACAAAGCGTCATTCTCGGTAATTTGAAACGTCCGTTTCTCATATTTTTATTATTTATATTCGAAAAAATTCTCCCAGCGTCGGTTCCTGAAATTAAAATTACATCCAAATGCTTTTTGCTTTTTTATATTCGATTCGACGATTGGTCGCTCGTATTTTCCCCGTGTTTTCTCCATTTGGCGCAAAGTGCAACCGATAACGGGAATGAAAATCGGAAAATCTCTATTTCGACGATGAAATATGAATAATAACGCGGCTCTGATAGTATGTGATGACCGATTAAATTGTCCCCGATGCGAAACCGTCGATTACAACGGGTAAAAATGAGCTAGAACCAGGTTGAAACGCCTGGAAATCGAGGTTGAACGACGTACGTTCACACGCACGCTTTCGCGATCAATAAATCAGGGGAAACGTTTCGACGTTTTTACTGTGCACGTATTAACTTATAAATAAAGCCTCATTTGTCCAACGAACGACGTTCCTACACATGCAAATGCGAAACACGAATTTATTCAACTTTAATGACTCACAAAGCAGCTTCAGAATCTCGTTTGGAGAATTATTGAGAAAATAATTGTTAAATACAGCTTGAGAAATAGATTTTTTTTTATTATAATATTATGTATCCTGTATAATTTTTATTTAGTAAGAATGAAAGTTCATAGAGTCACGTAAATATTTCGAAAGAAAGAACAATTGGTACCTTCATCTTTCATGTAAATATTTCTCGACGACAAAAATCGTCTCGTAAAAAATTTTTTCACCCCAAACATGATCGAATTCAACGTTAAATACAATTGATAAAACCATTAATTAATTAAAAATGATTAATGTGACCCACGATTACCTTCTCCCGCTTCCTCGAAATGGTAAACAGTAGCGAAATAAACGGACACGTCACACGTTCGACTTCCTCCAGCTACAAAGGGGTATGAATTTCAAATTAAAGCCCCGAGGCCGCATCATTCGCGAGTCCTTGGAGCTTTCTGGCCTCGTTCCCCGCCCTCCCCGAGAACTGACACTGCGCCAAACACGTTCACGATCCTGGATGTCGCTCCACTCGACGTCGTTTCCGGTCCCCGAGCGACTTCCGTGTCAACGATGGCCCCTCTGCTCGAGCTTTTGCCTAATCTCGATACGCTACTCTTCCAATCGAATCTAGACACTTCAATTTCACGTAGGAATTGCATCCGCTACATTTCGGTTTTTAAACAAATTTTTGTTTAACAACTGTCGGAGTAATTGATCGAAAGTCTCTTGATAAACTATGCAATCGATCATATTAAAATGCCATTTGTAACTTTAAATTGACATGCAACACGTTTGTTCGGTAATTTGCTTGATAGTTCTACTGTTAATAAAACTTTGGAAAATGTATCGAAAGCACCAGAAGCTTGAATAGTATTTTTACCAAACTCCTAGGAAATTTTCTACATAAATACGAGTCTCCGGAGGACGTCGCGTTGGAATAAAACCCGAAACGATTTATTTTTTCCCTTTCGTTCGTTCCGATTTCACGGTCCTGGGCGCGAAAGGTGTCGAGAGTGTGAGAAAACGATATAAAAAGGACGCCAATGGCGAACGCCATGTATTGTTCCCTTGAAATTCGATAGTAAGATAAATCTAGGTAATTTCCCCCTCGGTGACAAAGAGCAGGAGGGCTACGGGTCCTCGATATTCGTAATAAATACCATTGTTCTCGAATATCGCTCCCACAGAATGACTAGGTCCTTCAAAAGCTGAACACGTGATTTTAGTCGAACGATTAAACGCGAAACCGTTCAAGCGCGATCGTTTGCTGGAGAATTTCGGGAACTTTACCAATGAAAATCTCGTGAAAACACCAGTTTTTCTCCATTTTTATATTTTTGATAAAATTTTTAGTCAAAAGATGCATACTTGGTACTTTAACTTCATACAGAAAGTTAAGAAGATAAAACCCCCTTGAAAACGAATTTTGTTTCAAGTCGATGCCGTGGTTAGTTCCAGAGAAAACAATTATTTACGAAAAAAAGAGCTCTATAGAAATCCTGTATACAAATTTAAATTTATTTTCAATTAAATAGACAATTTATAGTTCAGTTTTATCGCACACTAGACGTACAATCAATAAGAATTGCTGAAACTTGTTTGGGTATGTAGTGTCAAAGTAAATGTCGAAATAAACATAGAAGATGGCATAAATTATAGTAGGTGGTATATTCATTGGATAGGGGATGAAATGCCCTTTAAAATGAGCGTTTGTGAGAGTCGATAGCTTAATTAGTTCCGGAGATATGACGATTTTAGTTTCAAGTCGATCGGATGAGACCGAAGCGCTTTGTTTACGTCCGCGAGATGAATGAACTTTCTTACTACGGCCTCGCCAAGGTCGTTGACCGCACGTGACTCGTAGTAACTAGGTCACTCGGCCACTCGGTCACGAGTCACGTACGAGACAAAGAGGTCCGGCGCGACGCGTCAGACGAAGACAGAGACAGTCGAATTAAGAAAAACACCACTTTACATAAATTACGATATCTCGAAAACGAAAAGTCGGATCGACAAAAACCAAAAACCAATTTCAAAGAGGAAGGTTCACCGCTGCTAACGGTGGTTTAATTTTTAATAAAGCGCCAGTAATTTCGAAACTGCACGCGTCTAAAGTTTTGGTATTTTTAATACGCGTTAATGGGCTATCGTACGTAAACGGTCACTTGACATGGTAGATTCAGTGTTAATAAGCTTGGAGATTGGTATATCTAATTTGTTATAAACAGACTGCAGATGTTTATGCATCTATGAGAAATTTTAATTTTCAAAAAACTAATATTTTTCAACGTGTTTAGTATTTAATTTAAATACCTGTGTCGTTCAATTTATCAATATAAAATTCCCCATTTAGCCTGTTATTAAATTAAACCTCGTCCAATTAAAATTGTTTGCCATTGATTAGATTGTATACACAATGTCGAGCGTTCTGTTAAAGTTTGCCAACCGTCGGAACGCTGTAAATTATTGAACGTCGATGATTAAGCCGTGCGTGCGAACAAATTTCCGAAGGTTTGATCGATGTATGCAGCTGACTGCAGTCACGTAGAGTTGCATATTATCTCGACGATTCCAGTTCACGAAACGAGGCATTCGGTTGACCTAGAACTTTGGCAATCTGGGTAAACCAGCTGGCGTTTCTGGCCTGGCCTACGGAGACCCTAAATCATCCGGAAACGGTGCTGGAGCGGAGGCTTCCGGTAGAAACGGCGTTGCCTCGACAATGAAACTCATACGCGATAACGAAACTTTCAATTTTATTCTTCACGGAATTCGAACATCGTTTCGTTGTGAATGTTTTTATAACCCTTTGCACTCGTGTGTCGTGAATGGAATTGATTGAAATTTATTTCTGAAGTAGAGCTCATGGATACCTACCAAAAAGTATTAGACAACATTTCCATACGACGGCAAACAAATTTATTAAAAATAACAAACGAATTGTGACGTTTAGAAATTCCAAAAATGTTGGAAAAATCGATTCTTAACTTCATAAATGGTGGAAACCTCTATAAAAATGGTGTGATTCAAAATGGAGGAGAAGTTGGACGGCAATTTTCGTAAAAGCTTACCCTTCTTAACGGAGAATCGATACGTAAATGGCGAGTGCATCTATATTCGAATGCAATCGAGCGTAGAATCTCAAGATTCGATCACGTTTTCACGTTATCCAATACGGGGAACGCCAATGCTGTGCAACATGATTTAAAAGTTAATAGTAGCTCAAGGCAAATTGTAAAAGTTAGTTTACATCTTTGGTAATTCTATTTTATTTTAATATCTCTGATAATTATTAGAATACAATTTCATTCATTCCATTATGAAAATTAAATTAAATTTTTCAAAATAACTACAGAAACACCCCTCTGCAAAGCTCCCATTTCGTTAATTCTGTCAACAAAAGCATAAATTTCCATGCAAATGCAGTCTAATAATCACTACTATGTTTGCTTAAACGATGAGAGTATAAATACTATTACCAAAATGTAATTAATATTTATATTAATAGATTCATGATCTTCACCGTTCTAAATTAAATTAATTATTATTATGTGATGCAAGTGAAAACGAAAGAGTAAGCAGACGTTCGCGTTGCGTGGCGATAATTAATCGACCGATGAAAGGGGATTGAAAAGCATAAGCCAAGTTGCGTTATGAATTTCGTTTATCTCATTTATAGTTGGCGGTTCGAGAGTCCTCGATGTTATTTTAAATGCATCGGTGAAGCTAGCGAGCAGGCAGTTTCGTATTATTCGAGGGAGAACGTGTCCCGAGGCGTTTGTTTCAAATTTTCGTTCTATTCGCTCGCTAGGGCAGCTAATTATCGCGACCTCTGACCCGATCGATGGGTCGCGGGGGCGTCAGACGCGCGGGAGAAATCAAATTCGCTTGGTAGGTTTGCCCTTTATCGCAGAGAAAATCCAGGAACGAATACGAGTTAACGAACCCATTTGGTTTTTCGAGAGAAAATTTTCAAACGCGAAATTATCTTTCAACGAGCACGCTTTGGAAAAGATGTCGGTGAAAACCAAACGGGAATGAGCGAACGCTTGAAATAGCGTGTAAACGTGCAAGACAGAATTAGAATGTAGGTTTTTGATTTTTAGAATTTGTTTTTGTCGTTAATTCTGAAGGCAAAAATAATTGTAGCGTTCAGTAATGAATTATGTTTAAATATATATTAGAAAATTAAAATATGATTGATAAATGAATTATCGAATTATCTATCATATTTCTAATTTTTCTGATATATATTGAATATAATTCAGTAATTCTTTTATCTATCGTATTTTAAATTTGTTTTATTTATTTCATTCGTTGCTTCTGACGTTTTGAATTATTTCTCTCCATTGTCATACCCGTTTCATCGTGTCTGTCACTTGGTACAGCCATGTATTTGTGTCTCCAGTTATTATATCACACAGAACTTCGTGCTGTCAACAGTCTCTGCTAAAAGGAGCATCCTGTCTCGACATGAGAGGGCAGCGAACAAAAAAAAAAGAAGAAAAACAGATTTAGAAATGCATTCCAGGGGGTGGTCTCCCAACGAGACCGAATATCTAAGAATATTTCAGTTTCACGTCGTAACATATTACATTTTTCCATCTCTATTGGCTTGTATTTATTAACAAAATGTTAAGCTCTGAATTCAAACCCATAGATCCAATTACAAACTAAAGATCACTATTTTCTATTCAAATTTGTCAAACCATCTTAATAATAATAATAATAAAATAGAAGTTTCTCAATCAAAATCTAGATCAAAATCTCACTTACTGTAAACTGAACTATTCTACTTTACTGTCGTCTAAGTACTAAGTCTTAATACCGAATTATACAGGGTGTTCTGCCAACCTTGGGAAACATTTAAACGAGAAATTCTAGAGGCCAAAATAAGACGAAAAACAAGAATAACAATTCGTTGATTGAGGCTTCGTTAAAAAGTTTGATGATTGGAAATTGTTTTAAAATTCAATAGACCAATGTAGATTTATTTTCTTTGAAAATATAATGTCTGACCAGGAATATTCTACTTCGAAAAAAGAAAATTTCTTGTATATAGAACACTCTATGTACAAGGTGGTCTATACGACTATAAAATTATTACAACAAATATGACAGAAGGCATACGAACAGATAAAACTGTTTGAATAGATTTTCTACGTCACTAAACAGAATTACTAAATCAAACATAACAAATTAACCGATAATTCCAGTGGACTTAATCCGATATATGGAGTACATAGAACTGTTAGAATAATCCGTACGAACGGATAGAAGAGACAGAACTGGATAAATAAATGTTAGTTGGATGTACGTACCAATTAAACCGAATAACGAAGTGAATTTTTACGAACATGGAAAAAAGGTTGCAACGTAAACTCGTCTACTCCGTGAAATGTAATTTTACTTTGTTACTACGATAAATGTGGCACAGAAACGTGGAATGAACGCTATCAATAAGTTAGTTGTTACTGGAAACTGGCCTGAAACTAAAATTCAACCGTTCAATGAGATGTAATTTAAAATTCAATCGGCCATATTTGGAAACTCTGACGCGAAGTTTGGAGTGAAATTGCTTGGTTCGAAATTCACCGAAAATCCTCATCAGCCTCGTCGCTCGATATTACCAGAGAACTCGATTAATCGCCATTTTGTAGAGACATTTATAATTAAATGAGAAACAAATCATTCGGTTGCAACGTGTCGTAATAAAAATGCAAAACGACCCGGGCGGAGGGGAATTAATTAATCATGACGACTCGTATCGATAATTAATTCAGCTCGTTGCATTCTGACCCAATTTACAGACGTGTACGATCTCCATGAAGAAATCGTCTCTCTGAGAAATTTCATACAGGTTTATGAGTTCGTTGATATTCTGAAATGTTAGGTCTTTTTAGTCGTTTTTTCCTTGTTCACTGTCTGTGACTCGCGTGCGGGTCACATAACAACGGTGGTTCCAGTTCCATTAGAGTAAAAAAAAGAAATTGCAGTCTGTATGGGTAGCTCGAACAGGAAAACCGATCCTATTCGCATCAATCGTCGATTCAATCGTCGTTAGTATAGATTCACCGGATATTCTCGCGAACGGTTTAATACGATTGCGGCAATTCCACTGCGACGACAATCTAATATCCCTCTGGAACAATCAAGCTGGCTGAACCGTTTCACGACACTGTAGAGAACATATTCTGCCCCGAAAACTGAAAGAAACTAAACGCTGGGTGGGCCAATTAGTCTATTCAATAATCAAACTGGTTTGGCAACTAAGTAATTAAGGATTTATTTAATAAAATAAATGGTGATCGCAGGTACTCGAAAAGTTAAAGTTTCTAATCGAAGAACGTTGTGAAAAAGTGGTTGACTCTTTCAGCAAACCGGATAGCGTAACAGATTCGAGAAGACGGGGAATCCTGCAGGAATCGGGAATCTATTATCCTTGGACAGTAATTGCAAAAATCGCAGCGTCGGAAGTAACTCGAGAGGACGTGTGATTGAAATGCGAATTTTCTGAGAGACCTTCGACCTACCGACGGCCGATAAGGAAGGACAAAAGAATCTCGAAGGGTAAAAAAAACTCGTCGAAATGGACGACGACGATACCGACGAGAAACGAGAGTCGTTGACCTTGGTGAACACACTGTCTCGCAAGGAGACCAAGACGAAAACCCTGGTGACCTCTCGATTCACTTCTAGAACCTCCACGTTAATGTCTCGACGGCCCAACTCGACAGAGGACTCTGACACTGTGGAGGGCGCTTCTGAGAACGAAGCAGAGAACATTCCCAAGGACGACGAGACGCCAGAGCCTCTGGTCACCGACGAAAAAGGCAACAGGATCTCGGGTGGTGATCGACACTCGCTGGACGTTCCTGAAGAGGCAGAGTCCCTGCTGCTGAGACGCCAGATGATGAACACCAGCCTCAAAGTGGGGGAGTCCAGGATATCCGGGCACTCTGGGGGTCGTATTGGGCTGTTGAATAAAACTGCTCGGTCGTCGTCTAGCGAGGAAGAGTACCAGCCAGAGGTGAAGAGCCTGTCCACCTTGCACAAGCAGCAACACCGTCAGCAACAGCACTTCCTGACGACAGTGAGCAGTGGGCAAATCACCGCTAGGTCCATGGAGAGCCTGAGAACCTCGAAAAACTTCCTCAGCGCTGAGGATCGCTACACAGACGACTCCAAGTCCCTAGAGTCGCTGTCTCTGTCCTCAGAGTCCCACGTGACCGGGTCTAGAACCCACTACAGAAGCTTCCTGACCTCCTCCACGAAGGATGTAAGGAAGATCGTGACCGTGGAGTCCAGAAGCAGCGATAATCTTCACAGAGAGGAGAGCCTAAACGCTGAAGTCAGGCGCGGTTTGTTCGCCAATACAGGCTTGGAGAGGAAGATCCCTCAACACCTGAGCCTACCACCGCCCACCAACGTGTTCTCGTTGACCAGCCCAGGTGGCAGCGATCGAAAGATCACTATACTGAGCCCCCACTCGCCGTTACAGCCCACGGAATTTCAGTTCGCGTGCCCGACGCTCAAGCCCAGACGCAAGAAGGCTATCGTTCTGCCGAGGTTGGTGTTGCCCAGAAGCGATTCCGAGGTCTTTTTAGAGTGAGTAGTTCACACATGATAGAGTTGATGATCGAAGAGATGAGAGACGACTCGTTTGGCTAGGGAATACATACTTGGTTGCTCTACCGACTTACCCACATCTATAAAGTAAATACAGGGTGTTCCCTGGGGAAAATTTTAGAATAGTAACTTTTTAATTGAGGCCTCGTAGGCTGTAGAATCTACCACTAAAATTTTTCTCAGGGGTGGCTGAACACCCTGTATGAGACAAAACTTTAAATCAAAATATCTTGCGAAGAAAAGCCATCGAGTCGTCTCTCGATGGTAAATGTGTCCACGAAGAGTTGACTAACGGGGCAGTCGCTTGCGTGGTGATACGCGTAACCGATACGTGGGCTCACAAAACGCTAGACTAGAGTGGGGGGCCAATTAGAGCCGCGTTCCTTTCACTTGCCTACTTCTCGCTGACGGACAGTACATTCTACACTTAGTATTTGCTTTGAACATAGCGACAATTTAAATGCTCAAGTCACCTAACGAGGGACCCGATTAAATGTTTCTTGATTTTTACATTTGATCTACATTAAGTTATTTTCTTAGACAAATTTTGGTATTTATTTGAACGTCAATAGTTTGCTTGCAAACGTGTCCTCGATAGGCAACGTGTGCAGTGTCATGAAATAGAACCGGTTGTTTCGTCGATAATTCGATTAGGCAGCGTTGTTTGCGGAGCACGTTCGGTTGTGTTGGTAACTGCTCCGTGATCGACTCGAGATATCGGTTTCTGCCCCACGCTAAGTGGATTTCTGCTTTGCTCTTGTTACACTTCCCATTCGAATTCGATCTCGTACGCGAAACCATGGAGATTCGGTTTCCACGGAGCAGACGGTAATAATCCGGGGCTCGTTAATTTCCTATTTCGCGATAGAAGCACCATGGAAGTATCCAATTTGAGATAGCTTGTTAATTAAATGGTCCTCGCGTTAAATCAAATATAGACGTGCATTTTGAAAAACGTCCAGGTGTTATTTACGAAACAAATTAGCAGTGTAGCTGAATAAATTATAATAGAATCGTCGAGGATAAAGATTCGATAAGACAAATTTAACGATGATTATTTATCGAAGAGGAATAGAGTATCGAGCATCCATACACCGATTGTAGATGTAGAAAAATATGTTTTTTATGGGCACAGATATAAGTTTTTTGTAACAAAATTGACACAATAGTGAGTAACATCGCTATTAATAATTACATAATAAAGAAGACCAGAAATAGGTAATCTAATTCAAGAAAACTTAAAACTACTGTTAGATTTGAGATTAGGAAAACTACTTTACCAACGAGAATTTTCTCGTACCGTACAGCGCTGCAGTCTTATTTCATTCTCGATCGATAACGTTGGATTCGACACTGAAATGGTAAGAGCAGTGGTTCTCAAAGTCTTCTTTTAGTTCGTGGCCTCTCGATTTTATTTATCGTACATCTATCGTGTCTATTGATGAAAATAATAGTATTGTTCGCTTATAGTGTGTAATATTATATTACAAAGCACACTACAACGAGTATAAAACTCAAATTATCAACCTTTATGGAAACTTAAAATCGAATTCAAAGTTCTGAGTGCTGTGAAAGCACCATAACGAATATTTTACCCCCTAATTACGTTAAATAACTCGATCAAAATTCTTTTGATTCTTATCTGGATAGATTAATGAGCAATTGAGCCCCAAGTTTCCACTAAATTAAATTAACTAGCGTTTAAATTTGTATAATCCAGGCAGAGGAGCCAATTTCTAATGAAGCAGTCGGTGTTGAATTTTTAGTAGATCACACTGTTCCGGTGATTTTCGTTGTTATAAGACGTGGCTCGTTCTCTCTGCTCGTAACAAGTTTCAGGGACAACCTCGGACTCTTTCACAGGGAGCTAAGATGTTTCTCGAGGTTAAAAGCTTCGTTCGAGTGTCTGGGCTCACCTCTGACGAGAAACCGAAATAGGAACTGGAAAATATAGATTCAATCGAACCATTCGAGGAGATTTAACGCGGTGGAAGTAATTCGGGCTACATTATCGCTACGAGGGGATAAATTTCATCTTCCATTTCATCTCTGAATCTCTGAACTTTAGCTTCTGATTAGTCTTGATCGATTGGACCGACATTTTCACTTTTACCATTTCTCTTTTAGTGATATATTAATGATTGAATTAGCCTGTTCATAAAATGGTAAATTCAGAGACTCGTACAAACATTTTGACTATATTAAAAATAGTAGACGATATTTTGACTATTATCATTTGATATCTACTATTATATTAACGATTAAATTACTATATTCAGAAAATGGTAAATTCCGAGACTCGACACGAGGATTGTCAGCATTTTAAAAATAGTAGACGACATTTTGACTTTTGCCATTTGATTTTTCATTTTTAATTTATCAACCCGGAAGGCCACAGCTTCCATTCGAACCGGGAAGGGTCACGGCACCACCGCCACCCACCCTCCCACTTTCCATTGATTTTAAGCATCGTGGGTGTGTTACCGAGCACGTGGTTATTGAAAGCTAAAAGTAACATTTTTGCTGCACAGAATGTACTACCTAAAAGCAAAACATAACATCGAACAAATTATCTACTAATTACGTTTTGCTTTGCGCGACGTCGACGATTTTCCGACAGTTATTACGCCGATAACCGACCGATAAATATTTATTTACGCGGAAGCTCGACGTAGAAATTAATTATAGAGAAAATTTTCAATATTGCATAAATATGCTAAATGCAAGATAAACTAAACGATTTGCTAAACGACTCGTTTGCTTAATAAATAGTTATTTTCCAATTAACGTTCTGGGTTTCTGTAGAATTGTAAAAACAACAATAAATCACAGTTTAGAGTGTTATACAGGGTGGATCTGATGTAATTTTTTAATTTAATTTAATTTTATTTTCGTATAAAAAAAGAAAATGGTAATTCCACATTTTCGATGTATTTCTTTCGATGTGGAATCGTATTGCCACGGATTATTCGACACCCTGTATATCGTAGAACTAGTATTGTCGGAGGTAACAGAATTTTGTTAGCGTCACGGTTTCTCAAAGCGACTAACAAAATAGAGGCAAACAAGCAAAGTTTATGACAAAACGACTGACTTCAATGAAACTTCCCCCTCCCCCCAGTTATTGTTTTGTTCAACCCCGGAGGCGCCTAACTTCCCCGTCAGTGTTGCTAATCATATTCCACGTTCTATATTCGAGAGATTGCGAGTTTTGTGAAAAGTGTGAATATTAATCGACGAAGGGAAACGTCCTGGAAATGGAAAACTCTGTGAATAAAATTGAAAAATAGCTGGAACATCACAGTAGAGATTCTGTATCATCTCTAGAAACTAGTTTTATCAAACATTTCTTTGATGTTAAAACTCTCGTCAAGCACAACCCAAGAATTCAACGTACCAAATCCAAAACCAGAAACCGTCAACAGGAAGATTAGAAAACTACCCCATTGTCTAGAGAAAACCATAGGTCGCTGGACAAATTGCATCCATCCACTGGACGAAAACAGAACTCTAACCTCGGTTACGAGCAAAAGTTTAACGGAACCACCCTCCTATCGAGCAGTCCACCCCTGGAGAAACGCGAGAAACGCGCGAAAACACCCAGGAAAACAACGGTTCCGGGGCAAAACGAAAAACAAAAACTGAGACCAACGATGTACACAAGGGTGAATCTTTCATACATTTTCCTCCCCCAATATCTTTACACAGCATGGCTGTATAGCAACTGTGAATTAAAACGTAGAAAATTGAATGAAAAAGATAAAAAAATCTTTCCAAAAACAATCGTGATGATTCCGGGGTGGCGTTCGAAAAACTGTCGACGCTCGATAAATAAGGTCCACCCGCTGTGCACCCTCGAAAACAATTCCACTCCACGCACCGTCTTCCGTTCCTGCCCTCCTCCCCCTGGTCGTCCTCGTTGGCCACCCCTTCCAGGAGTCTCGGCGTCGTCGTTTTCGGCGCCGAAGCCTCGACGGAGAAGGCGCTCGCGTCGATAGAGCCACGAGAGGACTCCTCGTCTTCCTCCAACGTGGCTCTCCCCTCTCTATCGCCCCTCCCGCACCACGACACTACATCCCCCGAAGAAGTTTACATTTTCCGCGGCCACGTTGGTGCTCGTCACGTATCCGACGCCCTACCGTGCCGTGGCAACCTTGCAGTCCCTTCAGTCAAACTCCAGCAACGCGATCCTGGTGATTTCGAACGACTCTCGCCTCCCAGACAACGCTCTCAAGCATCGTTGCACTCAGATTGCTACGCGATGACTCGATTCCCTGACTTTCTTTCCTTCCTGTGGTGGTGCAAAGTGTCATCCACGTGCTGTGATCGCAATGTACTGTCCTGGGGGTAGTTTCTACCTTGTCGCCCCTTCAGTCGAGCTCCAGCAACGTGATCCTGGTGATTTTGAGCGATTCTCTGACTCTGTTTCGTTTGCGTGGTCTTCAGGGTGGCGCAAAGTGTCTTCCACGTGCTGTGAACACAGTAGAGCATCCTGGGGGTAGTTTCTACCTTGTCGCCCCTTCAGTCGAGCTCCAGCAACGCGATCCTGGTGATTTTGAGCGATTCTCTGACTCTGTTTCGTTTGCGTGGTCTTCAGGGTGGCGCAAAGTATCGTCCACGTGGTGTGATCACAGTGTAGTGCCCGGGGGGTAGTGTCTACCTTGTCGCCCCTCCAGTCGAACTCCAGCAACGTGATCCTGGTGATTTTGAGCGATTCCTTACGACGCTTGGGAACATCCTTGCCTTGATTCGTTGATTTTGTTTCATTTGCGTGGTCTTCAGGGTGGTGCAACGTATCGTCCACGTGGTGTGATCACAGTGTAGTGTCCTAGGGGTAGTTTCTGCCTTCCAGTTTCTCATCAGTGGACCAGAGGAGTGAGTGACGAGGAGTGTCTCGAGGTGATCTAAATTGGAAGGATCGTGTGCGATCCCACAACTTTACTGAGAATCTTCTGGATAGATAAGATGAATATCGATGTTCTACCCTTGGATTATCTCTGTCCAAACGTAAAGCAATTATTAAAACAATACCTTCGTAAAACCATGAGGTCGTGAGAGTGGAGAAGAACGGATTTCAAGTTGGAAGTCGTTGGTTTTTAGGGGTGGTTGACGCATGGTAGAGTTCGATGAGAGAATCTTGGCGACCATCAGAGGATTGTGGAGGGTTCGAAGGTTGGAGGTTGAAGAAAATGCGTCCACGTTGGGTTCCCCGGAGGAGGACGCGCGTTCCTCTTCGAAGGCTCGCGGAGGATCGACGCGTGGACTGCTGGAAGAGGGGAAATTGATACGGTTGGACGCGGAGGATGGGTCAGGATTGGTGTGCACGTAGGAGGAAACGATTGAGCAGCGGTTGCTGCCCCTGTGGACCACGTGTTCATCCCTCAAGTAGGTTAGTGAAACGACAGGACAGTTTTTAGTGTGAACGATTTTCAAAATTGACGAAAACAAAGCTAGCTGACCATGAAACATCTCCATAAAGGATGAATCAAGGCACAAACATTGTAAAATTATTAAACAACTGTAAACAATTATTTTCAACACCCTGAACGCTCTAATTGTATTTCATTTTGAGTAACAAACATACAATAAGGGTGTTTTGTTAATCGCAGAGGCTCTGAAACGCTCTCTTTTCTCAACCGCCGAGAAACGTGCATTTATCTTTGATTCCATGCAAGCGTTCGCGACATCTTCCTCGATTTCCGCTTCGACTGTTGACACGCGCGACGCTCGAAAGGCTGCTGGCACGATTCTGAGCGTTTACCTTCCGACATCGAGGCAGGTAACACGTGACATCAGATGGGAATTTCTTCTCTGAGCACGCGAGACGCGTTTCAGACGCCTCCCACGCGCGACAAATGCTGAAACTTTTCCCACGCCCCCTCGATTTTCATTCGAACGCGTTAAAAAGAACTCTGACAGCTACACTGAACGTTCTTCGAGCAGTTGCACGTGTTATTGGATGCTGAGTCAGTCGAATTTCTAAACTGGGACCAGATCGATTATGCATCGTGATAAATTAGGATCGACATTAGGGTGGGTCCTTATTTTTCGACTATCGATTACTTGTTGACACCCTAGATAAACCTAACCAAAATTATTTATATATTTCTTGTATTTGTGACGTCTAATGATGGAGAAACAATAATATAATTTTGTATTTTTCACCTTTCTACGTACCAAAAGATTGGTTTTATTTTTTTCTTTTTTCATTGTACAGTTTCTTCTAATAAATATCCTCATTTTCTAAAATTAGGGTCGTGTTACTATACAGAGTGTTCGACCACCCCTGGGAAAAATTTTAATGGAAGATTCTAGAGGCCAAAGTAAGATAGTAATTTGTTGAGTGAGCCTTCGTTAAAAAGTTATAGACACATTTCCGGCCACACAGTAAATTTTCGGTAAAGAATTTTTTTCTCGAAAGTACGTAGGATTTCGAGGGTATGTCTATTCACCAAAAATGATTGTAATCGACCCCTGCAACTAAAAATAATTTTTTTAAAACGATTGGAAATTTTTTAATTTTGTCGAAATTTTTACACCTTCTCGAATTTTTTTCTAGAAAGGGGGTAGGAATTCGGGGATATGTCTAATGACCAAACATGATTGTAATTGACCCCTGCAACGGAAAGTAATTTTTTAATTTAATTTTTTGTGTTCCATCAGGAAATTCTGATCATTACAGAGCAAGGGATTTTATAGTACAAATAAACGATTCAAAACTTATCTAAAATCAAGAACTGCCCTGCCTCATCGAACTACCAACGAGATTCGTCCAAAAATTCTCAAAAATCGTTCGAAACTTTGAAATCCAGAGGACGGTGGTCTCTCAATTTTCTTCAATACCTTGTCCCCAACTCTCCTAAACCACAACACTTTCACAACCACGACTAAAGAGAAATTCTAGAACGCGCCTCACCCTCATTACTTCCGTTGCTTAATTAATTTCACCGCAAGCATGTCAAGAGATAAACTCAACGCAAGAGGACCGAGAGTATGCTACACCGGTGCCATTACAGATAACGCATAACAATTTCTCAAATGCACGCATAACCGTCGCGAAGGTATTCCAATGTTTCCCTAGATGCTTCCTGCAAGCATGTTACAAGCGTTAGAATACAATGTTTCGTTCACGATAAACTGAGGGGGTAGATTACGATAGCAATTTAATCGAAATCTATTTAACGCAATTTGTATTTATTCAGAGTAAACAGACAGACACTTTTGGAATATGTAATTTGATTTATATTGCACACTTTATAAACTGTATTTATCCAGTTTAATAGATAATTGAAAAGTTGTCGAATTTCAAAATCGAAAATAAAATTACACCGTTGGGATTGTAGAAGGTCCCGAACGTTCTCAAAATGTGTAATTTTAAAAGCATATAGCTCAATGACCTTTTCGAAATTCACCCAAAATCAATACCTCGGAAACGAAATTAAAATCTCGTGGAAAATCCGCAATTGAAAGAATGGGGAAACAATTGAGGGTTAATTCGCGGAATGCAGTAAGCATCGATTGACAGGGCAGTAATATCTATATAGCCGGATCAAAAATTTAATTAATACACCGCGAACCGGTTATTAGCGATGTTTCCTCGAATCAGCCGTGGCCCCTCTCGCCCCTTTCGCCCCTGGGAGCGCCGCGCGATTCGAACTGATCGATGTTGTGGCGGCGGAGGCTGCCTGGGCCAGTGACGTAATCGAGAACCTCCACCCCCCGAGGTTTGACGTCATTGATGCCCTCAAATGCGCGTGGCCAGGTGCGTATCGGAGAATCTCTGCAGCGCCCTTGCACCCTCTGTTTCTCGACCACTTAACCCCCCGGAGCTCACTCCTCCCCCACTGCAACGACGACTCATTTTGTTTTTCTTCTTCCCTCCACCGTCAGAGACGCTGCAAGGCGTATAGGTCAGAAAAATGGAGCGACGTCGGGGCTCGAAACGAGACGATTATTAGCAGGGAACAAAATTCCCGGATTTTTCCCGATCCCAGGCAATAATCCGGTTAACTCATCGCCTGGCATTAACCGTGGAGCGGGATTGAAAGGGGGAAATTGCGCTCGGAAATTGGAGCGAGGATCACTCCACGCCTGATCCGCTTAACAATCGCTAAGCTAGGGATTTTATTTCCGTTTGATTCTGTGATTTTTACACCCCACGCTAGGTGGCACGGTGCTCTTTTTCTGAAGATTCCTACTATACTTCGATGACCTTTGAAACAGTTGCACCATAGACGAGGTATACGAGTAGACCTTCCACCTTATGGACTTTCGCAACCCAATCTGACTGCCATACCGAGGTGATTTTACCGGCCTCTTCTCATGGATAGCGGTCAGTTGAGAAACTATTTGATAGGCAAATAGCTGTAGTGTGTGCATAAATACATGTGAGTTGACTATGGAAGGGATTAAAATTCATTTCTGAATCTGTTAGTAACATTGCGAATGACACGAAAATAGTTATAGGGTTTCGAGATCCAATAAAAATGGGCCGAAAAAATACATTGAGTGAAAGATCTACTCGTATACCTCGTCTGACAATACTCTAGAATCTTTGACGAATCAATGAGAATCAAAACTAATCTATGCAAAGTGGATCGCAGCCATTAGCTCGGTGTCACCCACGAAGAATAACTTTTCTATCGTGAGTGACACCGATTACCAGGTCTCACCACGTGGAGGTTGCTGCGAGTGGAGACCCGAAGGGAGATAGATGGAATCCAAGTTCCATCGATCTCCCTTTTACATCCTTAGAAACTAGATTAGTCGTGCCAAGTAATTATTTTGTTTAAAAGAGGGACGAAGCTAGATCGTGGGTGACGCGACGCGACGCGATACGACGCGATGCACCATGCAATGGTGCGAGGAACGAGAGACGCGAACCGAATAGCGAGGTCAGAAGGGTCAGCTCGTTGCCTCTTGGCAAGTCCGATCGAAGGGTAAGGGAATCGACGCACCCGACACGGGTTCCCCATTTCCCCCAAGCAGCCTGCTGGGAGCCAAATGGACCCAACTCGGGATGTCTGACAGAGAGAGGGATCCCGAGTCGGGGCTACCGTAGACAGGAACAGTCCCTGATCCCCTCTACGGCCGAAATACCCTTTCCCTTGGATCGTCTCGCTAGAGGACGGCAACTGACCCTTCGGACCAGCTACTCGGCCGATCACTTGCTTTCTACATGGAAGCAGCGGTGATCGGAGGAGACGGGAGACGAGTGGAAGAGAAGCTACTTGTTAGATAATTACTTGGCAGGACACGCGGCTACACTAAGGACTTAAGTCTAAATACCAAGTAATTATTTTGTTTAAAAAGGGATGAAGCTAAATTGTTGGAAACGCGACGCGACGCGATGCTGAACCGTGCAGCAGATCTTCGGATCGAATCCACACTGCCCTTGGTAGATTGATTTCTATTTCTAGAAATCGATCTATCATTGGCAGGCGACTAGATCTTTCGGACAAACTGGACGGCCGATCACATGTTTCGTTCCGCGAAACAGTGGTGACCGAAGCAAGTAACGAGAGAACGAGTCGAGAGAAGCTACTTGTTAAATAATTACTTGGCAATATTGGGAGACGCATACACTAGAGACTTAAAATTAACGTCGAAGCTCAAGTCTAGTCAACTTGAAGCTAAAATTCGGACGCTAGAAGGAAACAAAGTTCCTTGGATGTTAGTTCTACCAAGCAATTATATGGTTAAAAAGAGGGATGAAGCTAAATCGTGGGTGACGCGACGCGACGCGACGCGATGCTGAACCGTGCAGCTGATCCGAGGATCGAACCTACTGCCCTTGCTAACTCGATCTCAACAAGAAAACAGAGAACTGCAACCCCGAATCGAGGTCTCCATTTCTCCAACGCAACCCGCCGGGAGCCCGAAGGACCCGACTTAGGCTGTCTGACAAAGAGAGAGTACCTGAGACAGGGTCGTCTTCCGCTGGAAGGTATGCGTTTCCGCAGGATACGGAAACTCCACACCTTCCAGCGAAGTGCCGTTTTCCCTCAACCAAGCTTACCAAGGGAAGGCGATTAGATCTGTAGGACCAGATACACGGCCGATCACATGTTTCAATCGATGAAACAGCGGTGACCGAAGCGAAGAACGAGGGAACGAGCGAGAGAAGCTACTTGTTTAATAATTGCTTGGTAGGACGCGGAAATATGTACAATAAAGAAATCTTCGACGTTAATTTTAAGATTCGCGACGAAGCTTAAATCTAATCGACTTAGAATTAAATGTCCCTCGGCGGTTGTGGTGTTTTCCATCGATGTCTTTGCTAATAATCTGAAACTAAAATTGATACCCATATTAGTGACATACGAAAGGAAAGGAAATTTGGATGGAATAATTAGTCGTGCTGATGTACCGAAGAGTGAGAATCTATGAGATTCTCGATGTTAAATCTACCTAAGGAAATTAAACCTACCTAACAAAATTTACACATAATACAAACAAAGTATTCTACCTATACTTGAAGAAGAGAAGAGATAATGTCGAAGTAAAATAGCAAGCAATTACGAAAATTATCCGAAGAACCATACCAACGAAGACGAACAGAAACAAAGATTGAGCAGAATTGAAAATCCAACGATGAAATAATAAACAACGAAGAGTGAAAATATCAGAGAATTAGACAAAATTGATACAATAGTATGCAAACAAGAATTATACATGAGTCAACACAAACATGTCAATTCAGAAAATAAGGCAGAAGTAGAAATAGAGGAACATAATAATCAGATAAAACCGAACAATCAGGGAACATTAAATTATGACCAAACAAATAAAATAAACTGGTCAATTCTGTGATAATAACATAAACAAGTAAAGTGAACTTACTACTTGTTGAGCATTAGTTACCATTACCAAGGAAGCAGCTCCAGAGGTCCAACTGTAACATAAGAAACGATTCGTAATTTAGCAAAACCGATAGACAGTTCCATAACGTTCAATTGGTATCAAACGACAAAATAGAAGTGGGGAGAGCAATTTTAAATAGTTCTTACCAGTGGTCATCACGGTCCGGCACTGGTCAGTAGTGGTCAGTAGTGGTCAGTAGTCGGATCTAGGCTGGTCAGCACTGGTCAGTAGTGGTCAGTTCTGGTCACTCCTGGTCCCCCAGTGGTCAGCGGTGCACGAATGGCCTGGCTTTGGCCCGCGAGACCCGTTCCCCCTGGATGCTCCAGGGGTACTGAAGAACTTGTCCAGCGGTAGTCTTCATGTGGGGAAGTCGAAGAGTGGGGAGACAGTGTCAACGTGAAGAGTTAAGAACCGCTTGGTCTAGAGAACAATACCATTTCGATTGGTCCCATCTCTTGACCATTTCTGGATCTTCACTGGACCGCTGACCTTAATGTCCACCTCACTGTTGACCACCAGTGACCATAAGCTAGCCATTAATCGACCCATTAAAACCATTAGGAAGATTAAAGCCTTCTTACGAGGATTCCCTTACAATTTGATGCATGATCTTTACGTGATATTCTTTTAAGAATTTTGAAAACCCCAATCACGAAATTAGAATCTGTCTAGGGAGTTTATGACACGAGTCTTTATTAAACATTATTAATTTCCATGTGTCAAAAATTATTTCTTGAAATATATTCCCAGGAATATTATTCCACGACCAAGTACATTGCAATTCGATCCATCGAAGCGGTTATTAAACTGCACTGGATCTGTTGGTAGGTATTCGCTGTATGAATCTTCCTTACCAACGTACCTGCATTATCGTTCCAGTAATATCGAAAATACTTCTCTTATCCGGGGAGTATTAAATTCGTGAGCAGTTTCGTAAAAGCTTCGTCGCTTTCATCGTTCCGACATGAATAATTTATATTTCGTTCAAGCTCCCAATATATTTTTTCGTTAATTTTATTTCGACTTTTTTTCTCCACTGAAATATAATTAAATTTCCCACAAGGTTCCAATATTATATTTTTAAACATAAATGTTTCTACTTGTATCCACGTTAGACTCTCAGAAATTACTACTGAAAATAAACATTTTAAATTAACTTTTCTTGTAGAATAATCGTCGCAGTTAAGTTATCGGGAATCCATAAACAAATAAAATCTTTAACGTTCTAGTTCAATGTACTAATAATTTAAATAGTAAATTATATTTTAATATTACCGATTGAAATAATTTTTTTTAAATTCTTCGTGGTATCGAATAAAGCAGGTAAAAGTGGTCAGCTTATCGTCCAAGTCTGCTTTTCAATATTTCCCTATCGTGTGGCACACTTTCTAGATAAGGGTTCACTGATAATGCGCGACTCGCGAAATAAAATGGTAACGCGATGATAATTCGTTACGTAAAGCTTGTATAATGAACGTAACTTCTGCACGAGCGATCATTTTTTCGATTATTTATAATGCAAGCATTTATATTTCACAAGAATGGAATTGTTACTCGATTAAATTTCCATATTTCTCGAACGATTGTCACAGTAATTATTACTTTGGACGCTAAAACACAATCATTCTTTTATGGCCACTTAAATCGTCAACAAATGTCATTTTTATTATTCATTTTAATTTTTCATTAGTACGAACAAAAACTTTTATGATTTTCTTCAAATTTTTACATTACAATAAAAGCTACACACGATTTATTTTTTATATTATGGATTTACTAACAATATCTTTCCTTTTCTTGTTACAGGTAAGTCACAGCTGTAATTATTCAATACCTATTAACAACAACGCAGGTATCCTCATCTTACGTAAGTAAAATTCAATTGGATCTTTCGTTATCGTTTAATGGAGATTCTTAGGGGGATGTAACACCTTTAAAATTAAATCTTTCTTTCACTAAAATACGCGTCGTTTGCATCTTGAAACATTAAAATCCTCCCATCCGTTCAGGAGTCATGACACTTTAAACATACGCATGAAATTTCAGGGGAAACAGACATTTAGGGTCAGACATTATATTTTCAGTAATGAATTATTTTCTCGAAACTACGTAGGAATTCGGGGGTATGTCTGTTCACCAAAAATGATTGTAATTGACCCCTGCAACCGACCATATTTTTTTAAAACGATTGGAAATTTTTTTTTTCGAAGTAGAAAAAATTTTTTGCATCTGTTTGCTTCTGTGCGAGGGGTGAGAAATGGGGCACCGCGGGCCAAGGCTACGGTCATGGATGGCTTGCATTTAAAGCGCGCGAAGATATCGCAAGACAATCGATTTCTTTCCAACTCGCTCTTGCTGACGGATTTTCAGCAGTTCCACCTCAACCTTTCTCTTAGTTTGTCCTCGAGTGCAGCTCGAAACGCAGCTATCGATACATGCACCGTGCTCGCGAGATCAAATTCTAATTGTGAGATCGTTCGTACGAGAAAACTGTCGTGAAATCTCGTCTCACGAAATTCGTGCCACGCTTTTCCTGTTTTCCACGGGCAACAGATGTCTGCCTCCACAGTTTCCACTCCTAATTTCATCTCTGTTTGTTAGATTTTGTGGGAAAATTCGATTTTCCAAATTTGGACAAGATTTTCGAAAGTTGTGAGCTTTTTTGTGACCGTGTTCCATGTGTTTATTAGTTTATTTTCGTGTTTAAAAGAGCATATTATTTCATTTGAAGCATATAGATGCAATTTACGACATTGTGAAATTAATTTCTAAATTTGGACAGGATTTTCGAAAGTTGTGAGCTTTTTGTGATCGTGTTCGATGTGTTTTTTAGTTTATTTTCGCGTTTGGAAGGGAATATTATTTCATTTAAAGCTTATAGATGTAATTTACTTGGAAATAAATTTGGAAATCAATATCAAATTTCTGATGCAAGTAATTTACATCTATATGCTTTAAATGAAATAATATACTCTTTTAAACACGAAAATAAACTAATAAACACATGGAACACGATCACAAAAACACGTAATTTTGATTCCATTTCATTTGACAATAAATGTTTGAGAATGTTTAATATATAATTTTTTATAAAATTTCTAATCACGTATTCTATGTAACTTTTGCACTGTTTATTTGTCCTGAAACAAATTTTAACTGAAAAGAGATAATTTTCAAAATTGTTTGTTGTGGAAACTTTGGAAATGATTGAATGTTTACGTAAGGGGATCGATTATTCGTCGAAGGAGTCGCGAGGAGTGTAAAAATATGGAAATTCGGGCGTGTGCAACAAGGGATCGTGCAGTTGCGCCGCGACGCCCAGCGTCGCCACGTCGCGTGACCATAAAAGCGTGCCTTGTGCTTAGTTCGCGTCGCGTCACGTGGTGGTGCAGTTGTGAAACGTGTTTCAGTCGCTCTTTTTTCTAGTTTTCGATCGTTTCTCTCAATTAATTTCTCATTTCTGTGCTCTCTCTGCTTTAAACAATTTTAAATATTATCCCTAAATGTCATTGTAAACGAAAAAACTTTAAAAAAAATCTTCAAACTGATAACTATGAAATAATTTAAAAGATCTATAGACTATCAGTGAAACGTGAAATAAAAGAGTTTGTGATTTCTGTGAATGCATTGTTGATACATGTTTGTGATTCCAACGTGAAAATAAAATTAATAAAAGCACGATAGTTTTAAATAAAAAAGTAGAAACGTTCACTGGTCTCTTGGTAAACAGAGATGTTATTTATTTTCTGCGTTTGAAAAAGTTATGTAAGTCTGTGGGATTGAATATCACAAAAATTGCTTGCTTCCTGATGTTACTTTACATTCAGACTTCGAAAACTTCGATCTAACTATGGTTGAAACAGTCACTTTTTATTCTTTTTCTTTCTCGAGTTTCTAGTCTTAATATTTGACGTTTATCGTGAAAATTCACAAATATACATAATAAATAATATGAGTAATTTTCAACCGTATTTCGACTTTTAAAATTTAGACACTGTTCGTGGAAGGTTTCTGTTTTCCTGGAAATTTATTTCTGCATCGACTTCTTTATCGTCTACCGTGATTTGATCAAATGTTTATCGCGTTCACGTTAATTCGTCAGCATAGTTCACGTGAACGAAAGGAAGGCCACGGCTATTTCGCGCGCACGCGTTACGAACGTCGCGCTCGTTTTATCAAACGCTTGTTAAGTTCATTGAAAATTCAGCGTTGTTATAGAGCCGGTTATGTCATTGTTCGACTACCGAGCCGCGCGAACGAATTTGCATTCGACTGCAAATCGACACTGATCCTGCCACGGAGATACATTTTTCAAAAACATCGAATAACAAATACTAAATCTAACCGTTACTTAATGGTCACAGATAACATTCAATCACACAATCGTCCAGTCACTTTTAATTCGTAGCAAATTATCATTTACGAACGATGAACACCAATTCTGAAATAACAGATAATTAGAATTTATACGATAAATAAATTTTGATACTTTTCTTATTCCATAAATATAACAAGAAACACGAATTTTAAAATTGTGAAACAACAGATAATTAATTAGAATTTATACGATAAATAAATGTTGATATTCTTCTTATTCCATAAATATAATTTAGTATTACAAACAAGAAACACATGTTCAAAAATGGGAAATAATATCGATAATTAGTTCTCGTATAAACAGAATTAATTCCAATTTATCCAATAAATGTTTTCTTGACCAGTGACTTTGACAAGTAGTAATTATATTTGTTTATAGAAAAATTCGTGGACCCCTGTTTTTCTCGCGATTTTTCCCCCTTGAATTAAACGCGTGACACCGCGGGAATCTAAACTTTCAGTTTCCGTTTCGAGGCGTTCGCGTGTCGATTAATCAGCAATGCAAAACGATGTATCCGCGAATATTAAATCAGTTTCGTTTCGCGACGGGGGACGCGGGAATTTGTAATTAAGTTACCGTGCGAAGAGCACTGCCGGTTCAAATGCAATTAACTCGACACGCTCGGCGAGATAACATTTTTAACGCGCAACGACGACATTCTCTTCACTCCCGCGAGAATTTTTCCAGCTAGGCGACTCAAATTCGCGAATCTCTGTTGCAACGACGCTGCAAGAACTTACGGGTACACGGATAGGCACAAAGTTCTAAATAGAATTAACAGAATTAAGTGGGCAGCTAGGGGAAATGGGTACGAATTGAATTCAATCAAAGTTCTATAACTATTATGCACTTCAGTATTATATATGCGTTTGTGGTACATAGATTATTTAGCGAATAGTTCGGATTAATATTTACAATTGTGTAGAATTCACCAATATGTTCAGAAGTTATGATATTTTAAACATACGGATGAAATTTCAGGGTCAGCCATTGTATTTTTGGTTAGGAATTTTTTTCTCGAAATTGCGTAGGATATCGGGGGTATGTGTATTCACCAAAAGTTCTTGTAATTCATCCCCACAACTAAAAATAATTTTTTTAGAATGATTTAAAATTTTTTAATTTCGTCGAAAAATTTGTCCACCTTTCTGAATTTTTTTCTGGAAAGTGAGTAGGATTTCGAGGGTATGTCTAATGACCAAAAATGATTGTAATCGACCCCTGCAACTAAAAATAATTTTTTTAAAACGATTGGAAATATTTTAATTTTGTTGAAAAATTTCACACCTTCTTGAATTTTTTTCTCGAAAGTGGATAGGATTTCGAGGGTATGTCTATTGACCAAAAATAATTGTAATGAACCCCTGCAACCAAAAATATTTTTTGTAGAACGATTTAAAAATTTTTAATTTCTTATATAATTTCATATCTTATTTAAACCCAAACCTAAGTATTAATTTCATTTATACCGTTAAATAATCTATGCACCTCAAAGATATATTATAAAACTTAAGTGCATAATGTCTCTAAATAACATCGAAGAATTAATATTCGACTTTTCGATAGTTTAAACTTTTTGTCGCTCTCGAGGCGTTCAATATTAAAAATTGGAAGGGCACGCGCCCTCGAAAGTTCCATTTTATTAGAAGCTGGAATCGACAACGAGTCAGTGAATCGAGAAATCACGTAGACTCCGCGTAGCTCGATACCTTCTTCCAGGCCAGAGACATTGTTCCATGAAGTGGCAGGATCGAAGGTACTTGCTGAGTCCTCCGCGACCGGGAATTTCAATTTTCGTAATGGGTTCCATCGATTCTGTCCAGAGGAAACACGCCTCCGTCGCGATGCCATTGGAGAACCCTAATCCTTGGACATCGGATGTCGTTGGTGCATCAAATTAAATACATTGACGACGAAAATTGTAAAAAAAATACCTCGTAATCAATATGTTTCGCTATAAGATCGTCAAAGAGAATCGATATATGAAAAACTTCGAATAAACACGCGAGATTTCGTGCTCTCGTTGCCATCTATTTGAGTAACACATAGTATAAGTTTGGTCAGGGTTAGGACACCTAGTTTTCGGGCACCCTGTATACAAATATTATGTATTATGCGAAATATTAATAGTATTTACGACAAGTAACCTTTAAACATCGTTCGTAACGACAAAAATTGTGAAAAAAATTCCTCGTGATCAATATGTTTCGCTATAAGATCGTCAAAGAGAATCGATGTATGAAAACGTTCGAATAAACACGCTAAATTCGTGTTCTCTTAAACAAGGGCTCCCACAGACGATATTGAGAGCCACTTTCATGGAATCTAGCGGAAGTTCAACAAGTTTGATCGTCTCCCACGAACTCAATCGCCTTTTGTCTCGAAGAGAATCCTAGCCAGTAGATCGTGCGATTAAATTCGCGTTGTTTGACGAGGCGCAATTACCATCGTTGCTGGCGGGATTCTTTGTTCGATTCTGCACGATCGTCGTTCGATCGCTAAATATTGGCAAGGAGTATCGCGCTAGCGCACAACCAACCAAGTAATCTCGTGACGTCATCCTTTTGCAAAACGCGACGAAGCTCTCAGAGGCTACGAGCAAGGATCCCTGGGTTCGCGAAAACTATTAATATTTGTGAAGCACTCGGGCTGGCCGGAATTAATTTTTCTTCGCGACAATGGCGGGAAATTGCGAAAAATTGGACGTCGTCGACCTCGAAGGACATTATATTTTCGGTAATGAATTTTTTTCTCGAAACTGGTTAGGATTTCGGTGGTATGTCTATTCACCAAAAATTATTGTAATCGACACCTGCAACTGAAAATAATTTTTTTAGAACGATTTGAAATTTTTTTTTTTCGTCGAAAAATTTAGGCACCTACCCCCTGTCGATTTTTCTTAGAAACTCGTTTTTCATTTTTAATAATTTTGTTTGACGCCCCACAGAAAAGTTGTCTAATACTTTTTTGTAGGTACCCATGAGCTCTACTTCGGAAAAAAGTTTCATTGAAATATATTCACTATTATAAGAGTTATGGCTGTTTGAAACTTGGACCATTTCTATGGTGTTTCTCTCATTTTTCGGGGTCAAGAATCAACTTTTCGAATATTTTTGCAATTTCTACATATTCTACATTAAAATACGCGTCGTTTGCTTTTTTAAACATTAAAATCCGTCAATCCGTTCAGAAGTTATGACATTTTAAAGATTCGCATGCAATTTCGAGCAAACATTTCTGGCCAGAAATTATATTTTCGGTAAAGAATTTTTTTCTCGAAACTGAGTAGGAATTCGGGGGTATGTTTAATGACAAAAAATGATTATTATTGACCACTGAAACTAAAAATAATTTTTTTAGAATCATTTGAAATTTTTAAATTTTGTCGAAAAATTGCACACCTTCTTGAATTTTTTTCTCGAAATTGGTTAGGATTTCGTGGGTATATGTATCCACCAAAAATGATTATAATTGATCACTGAAGCTAAAAATAATTTTTTTAGAACGATTCGAAATTTTTAAATTTTGTCGAAAAATTGCACACCTTCTTGAATTTTTTTCTCGAAATTGGTTAGGATTTCGTGGATATATGTATCCACAAAAAATGATTATAATTGACCACTGAAGCTAAAAATAATTTTTTTAGAATCATTTGAAATTTTTAAATTTTGTCGAAAAATTGCACACCTTCTCGAATTTTTTTCTCGAAATTGGTTAGGATTTCGTGGATATATGTATCCACAAAAAATGATTATTATTGACCACTGAAGCTAAAAATAATTTTTTTAGAACGATTCGAAATTTTTAAATTTTGTCGAAAAATTGCACACCTTCTTGAATTTTTTTCTCGAAATTGGTTAGGATTTCGTGGGTATATGTATCCACCAAAAATGATTATAATTGACCACTGAAACTAAAAATAATTTTTTTAGAACCATTTGAAATTTTTTAATTTTGTCGAAAAATTGCACACCTTCTCGAATTTTTTTCTCGAAATTGGTTAGGATTTCGTGGATATATGTATCCACCAAAAATGATTATAATTGACCACTGAAGCTAAAAATAATTTTTTTAGAACGATTCGAAATTTTTAAATTTTGTCGAAAAATTGCACACCTTCTTGAATTTTTTTCTCGAAATTGGTTAGGATTTCGTGGGTATATGTATCCACCAAAAATGATTATAATTGACCACTGAAGCTAAAAATAATTTTTTTAGAACGATTTGAAATTATAAATAACAGAGGTATTTCTAGTGGCTCTTTAAAGCATTTTTACGTCTTTGACTTTACATTTTGGGGTAAAAATATTTTGAAACGATGTAGGTAAATATATATAAAGTTGAAAATTTCAGGTTTTATCGTCATGACACGCAGTGTATATCGAGTGTTTCGCGTAGAAGCATTATTTCTAATTTCGTGTTATCGAGAAAGTCTGGAAGAAAAATCTAACTAGCTCGTGGGGGAATCAGGCCAGCCTCGTTTCGCTGAAACCGCCATGTTGGTAGCACGCGACAACGCGAAACGGCGATTCATTATTCGCGAGATTTAGGACAAGTTCGACACGATGCAAGAACAATATTTATTGTTCTCGACGACGGCGACAATAACTACCGGAAACGTGTATCCCTCTCAATGTTTTTTTATCATGGAACGCAAGGAAACTGGACGACGTTATTTACATTTTATTCATAACTTTAGCATCGTTTTGCTAGAGAACGTTTCGCTCGCGACCAGGTGCCTCGAAACTTTTTATCTTGGGATAAAACACGAGGAGGGAAACACAGTTTTACTTTGATTGTTTTTAGGTCGAGGTTCGCGACTTTTTTAATCTCCACTGCGGATCCAAAAGTTGGACGTTAAGAGTGGAAATGAATATTGGGAATTGATCGAAACTCTTTGGATGAATTATTACATTTAAAAATTGGGACACAAAGCTCTCGATTTCACTAATGCTATTAATAAAAATATGAATTTGAATAAAGATCTACAGCCCATTAATGACAAAGGGAATTGACCGATATCGATCGTCGGAGATTAACGTGTTAATGCTCGTTTAATTAAAATAAACGATTAACACAGTAGTGTTCCCAGCGTTAATCGGTTGGGTAACTGGATTCTAACATTAGCAAGTTACATGAAGTTCGTTCAGATTTAATGCAGTTACGTTAGCGCATCGATTTTCACATGCTGATTTACACTCAATTGAAAAGCCAATTGGGATCCATTAGGAACGCATCGTGCGACATTCTTCAGCATCATTGAACCGTTCGATAACTGGATGCTCGATTTTAATCAAGATTTATCGTTACACGACATATTTTTCTCACGAAACGTTTCACGCAGCAAAGAGTAGAAAATGTGAGAAACTCGTCCATCGTTAAAGCTGCGTGCAACGTGAATTCGATAGGAAAATATGAGATTGAAAACGTACGATCGCCCAGCTTGACAATCGGTTTGAACTTTGGAAAAATATTCAACGACGTTACAAGGAAAGAAAGAAACTTTTTTTTTGGATTCTTTGTATTCGAGGCGAGGAAGATTTTCGCGGAGAAGCGACGTAGAAACGCAAACATTTGTCGTTTGAAAATGGAGGGGGAGAACGTGGGGTTTAGGTAGGAAAGAAATCACTCGATACGAGTTTGTCGAAGGTAAACGAAAACGGGAGAGCGACGAAATCGCGAATCGTATAATTCATGGGAACTGGGCTACGCGCGAGCTCAACGTTTCGAGAAGAATTTCCGTTATGAAATCGATAACGTTTCAAATAATTTCTCTCAGTGAAATGCAAGATCGACGTAAGTATCGGTGGAAATATATTCGACAATGGGTCGGAAATATGAATTTTTCTTACCTTCGATTCGATCTGGGTTCCAATTTATCAAATTCAGATCGAAAGGGTTATGGATTTCTTTTAATTTTCCAAGTCAAAACATAACTTAGGGTGTGCATTCAAAATTGAAGTCGTTATGGGGTTGAACAATTTTAAATATTTACAGATTAATTGATTCAACACGCCAGATATATTCAATTTGTTGATTTTGAGGCTTCGTTATTGAAAAATTGAATTAAAACATTTCAAATCGTTCTGAAAAAATTATGTTTAGTTTCAGTGGTCAATTGTAATCATTTTTGGTGAATAGACGTACCCCCGAAATCCTACTCGGTTTCGAGAAAAAAATTCGAGAAGGTGTGCAATTTTTCGAAAAATTAAAACAGTTCAAATCGTTCTAAAAAAAATATGTTTAGTTTCAGTGATCAATTACAATCATTTTTGGTGAATAGATGTACCCCCGAAATCCTACTCGGTTTCGAGAAAAAAATTCGAGAAGGTGTGCAATTTTTCGACAAAATTAAAAAATTTCAAATCGTTCTAAAAAAATTATTTTTAGTTTCAGTGGTCAATTACAATAATTTTTGGTGAATAGACGTACCCCCGAAATCCTACTCGGTTTCGAGAAAAAAATTCGAGAAGGTGTGCAATTTTTCGAAAAATTAAAAAATTTCAAATCGTTCTAAAAAAAATATGTTTAGTTTCAGTGGTCAATTACAATCATTTTTGGTGAATAGACGTACCCCCGAAATCCTACTCGGTTTCGAGAAAAAAATTCGAAAATGATTGCAATTTTCGACAAAATTAAAAAATTTCAAATCGTTCTAAAAAAAATATGTTTAGTTTCAGTGATCAATTATAATCATTTTTGGTGAATAGACGTACACCCGAAATCCTACTCAGTTTCGAGAAAAAAATTCGAGAAGGTGTGCAATTTTTCGAAAAATTAAAACAGTTCAAATCGTTCTAAAAAAATTATGTTTAGTTTCAGTGGTCAATTATAATCATTTTTGGTGAATAGACGTACCCCCGAAATCCTACTCGGTTTCGAGAAAAAAATTCGAGAAGGTGTGCAATTTTCGACAAAATTAAAAAAATTCAAATCGTTCTAAAAAAATTATTTTTAGTTTCAGTGGTCAATTGTAATCATTTTTGGTGAATAGACGTACCCCCGAAATCCTACTCGGTTTCGAGAAAAAAATTCGAAAAGGATTGCAATTTTCGACAAAATTAAAAAATTTCAAATCGTTCTAAAAAAAATATGTTTAGTTTCAGTGATCAATTACAATCATTTTTGGTGAATAGACGTACCCCCGAAATCCTACTCGGTTTCGAGTAAAAAATTCGAGAAGATGTGCAATTTTTCGAAAAATTAAAAAATTTCATATCGTTCTAAAAAAAATATTTTTGCTTGCACGGGTCAATTACTATAATTTTTGGTCTATAGACATACCCCCGAATTCCTACGCATTTTCGAGAAAAAAATTCATTACTGAAAATGTCTGACGAGGAATATTTTACTTCGAAAAAAGATGTTTCAACAAATATTTTCGTTTACCTATAGTGAATCGTCGACGATTACAATATTAAAAATTAGTAAAATTTGACGAAGACTGTTAAAGAACATAATTAAAGTGTGCTTCTTGGGAAAATTCATGTTTGTGATTGAACCTCTATACAGAGATCTAAAGAGTTTCACATTTGTTCTACCAAAGCTAAGAAAGAAAATTACTTAATTTCCCATCGTTTAAAAGTATCTCATCGCGAACGTGCACCAAGAAGATGAAAAGTGTTCTCCGAGTGATGGGTGAAAATTATTAAAAAGAAGAGTGATGGTCGAATGAAGAGGGGAGCCTCGAGTTCTGGACAATCGATGATCGATGCCTCGATCAATGAGCGAGCGTGAGGGAGGCGATGATCGAAGAGACGACGATGATCGCCGCATTGTTCTTCATCTGGACGATAGTCAGGTCAAAGGAGCAGCAGGATCAGAGGCAGGAGTCCAGGAAGAACTCCTTCTCCAGGGATAATCGAGATCGAAGCAATTCCAGACGAAATTCAAGGGAGACCTCGTCTATTGGTCTAGCTTACGTTGACAGACGTCGATATCGTCTTCGACGCCACTCGCGTCGTTATTACGTCGAACGTAACAAGAGGTGAGTACGGAGCCGTTAATTATATTTTATAGTGGCGCCTTCGAGGCAAATCATGTTTATTGCAGCGAGTAATTGCCTTTCTTTCAATCGGGGAAATAACATTCGACGCGTAGAGAAACGATTTGGAATTTCAGTTTTGTATGTTTTTCTGTAAAAAAAATGAAAATTTAGTGATCCATGCGTGGAAAACAATATTGTTGGACCGTAATAGAAGATCGAAGAACAGTATCCAGGAGGATATTACGAACCGGATGAAAAAGCCTCATGGAAACGGGAGCAATCCTGTTAAAAAGTCGAGGCCATGATCGCTGCATAGAACCATCCTTGGAGATCGTTGGCGGAACAAGAATACAACGACTTTTACGCCTTAAATATCCGACGTTTGTAGCGTCGTAAATTCTTCCGCGTACGTTCGATGAGTTTCTTTTACGACTTCTGGTACGTGAATATCGTACTCGGACAAGCGGAGGAAGGAGTTCTTGACACAAATCTGACGACCCTGAAGAGCACGTAGGTGATAAACACCCCTAACAACCGCGTGGCACGCCAACTCTTTTCGTGATCGATACCGAGCTTTCAGCTCGACCTTTCCAGGTGCTCGCTACTTCTAATCGGTTCGAAAAAATCTGAGAAGAAACTTCACCAACTTCGTGGACAATTTGTCTCGACCAGGGCACCTGGGAAAATTTTAAATAATTTAAATATTGGCGCGAAAAATTTTAAATAGTTGTACAATAATTTCGTGCCTCAGCCTATATATGTATACGTACGAAGGAAATTACCTTCCCGTTTTTCCTCGCCTCCACGCGACACGGAATTCAGTTGTTAGGAGTTTCCATCCTTGCGAGAGTTGGAAATATTTTGCTCCGCTTTCCGTTGAAATTTCACTGATGAATTTTCGCTGCTCCCTAGTACGATTTCAGATGAAATTGAAACGACGGGATTTAATTAAAATTACTGTTGCTAAAGCGCGTCGTCGAATAATAATCTGCTTTAAATCGGAAATTGGGATTTTAAAAATGGACGCGACCACTCAGACACGCGCGAAGGAAATTGAATTCGCGTTAATAATAACGTTAGATCTGCGGAGATGGGTAATTCCATAAATATTTGCCCACTGTTTTCGAGAAAACATTCGATTAGGTGAAATTTTTGGAAAAATTATTTTTGGTTGCAGGAGTCAATTGCAATCATTTTTGGTGATTAGACATACCCCCGAATTCCTACGCATTTTCGAGAAAAAAATTCTTTTCCAAAAGTATACTGTGTGGCAGGAAATGTTTCTATAAGCCTTAATCAACAAATTAGTATCCTTGATTTTCGTCTTATCTTGGCCTCCAGAATCCCTATTTACAGAAAGCTAATTTATTTATTATAAAAGTGAAGGCGAACAAAAGTAACATGTCCATTACAACTAAATGCATTATACATCCTTTGAAGACGTAAACATACCGAATTTATGTGGCAAACCAGTGTGAAGTAATTTAATATCCACCCACATAGAACATCCCTTATTTTCAAGAGTCTCAATTAGTTGATTTTTCATACTTTTTATTGGATTTTGTACTAAAGGACCCACGCTGTTGTAATTGCGTTTTTTAGTTCGGATATATTTTGATACTGTTTATTACCCGTATAGATTTTTCGAACAACAATGCTAGAAGTGTACTCTATTGGATTCTGGTCTGGTGAGCACGCTGGCCACTTTAAAACATCGATGTTACGATCCCCTAGCTACGGTTGCACCACTGTTATCAACGCCGGCGTTGTTTTCCCGAAAAGTCCAATTTGTTTCTTCATTTTCATTTATGAATGGTAACGATCGATCGTTTAGTATTTCAATGTATTCGTTATTATTAATTTTAGTCGTCGTGGATGCTAGAGGTAGCGTCACTATAAAAATAGTGATCGTTTACTCGCCGATTACCAAGAAAATCAATTACTTTCTCCACCAGGACACCGACTGACCTTTAAATAATTGTAATTTAGGAATCTTTATGAATTAGAGAAATGATTTATCTCGTACAATGGTCGTTTCTCACAGTTGTCGCGTTATTAACTAATAAAAGGTTTCTGGGATATTGTGCAATGACTTTCGTAATGCCCAGACGAGGATTTTCCGCGGCGTTCAATTAGGCGAGCGTGACACGTTCATTTTCTTCACGATCGACTGAGTCTATGGCTTTCCACGTCTTTCAATTTAGCCGGATCGTTCGAATCGATAAAACATCAAATAGAAACCGGTTAAAACTTGTCACTTGAACTGCTTTAATCCTGATTCTTCGATCGTCGATTGTCTTCGTTTAGCTCCGAACATGCCAAGAACCATGATTGTCCCCTTTATTCGAGTCAAGGAAACTTTAAAACGGGTTAAAAATATTATTTCTGTCGTTCAATTATTTTTATAAGCACGTTCACACCACTATAGATCAATTGTACCAATGACTTCGTTGCTATCGATTATACAATTCTTTAATAAATAATTCTTAGTGGATTTCAATGATAATTTTTTTATATTTAAGTTCTAATTACTCTGCATGAGAATCATTATTTTAATAACGATATTTTGTAGTAATTATTCAACAGAAAATTAACGAAGCTTAATATCAAATATTAAAAGCAGTTAAAATGCATCCGTAGAATTTGATAAATATATTACACAGTTTTTTACTTCTTCGAAAACAGAGGAAATTTTTGTTAAAATTTTCCAGTATTATATTTAAACATACGAAGCTCGATCAACACTTTTATCGAAAGAGAAATGGCGAATTTTCATTATTATTTACGAAGAACGAATGTCAACTGGAGGCTTCTCTTAACAAGTACTGCTACAATCTTCATTGATGCATTTAAGTTTATAGCTTCAGCCAATTTATGTTAACTGTTCCAACGTGTGGGACGTGAATTACAATTTAGTTTATCCTCAGAGAAAAATTCTTGACGTCAGAGATTTCATTGCTCCACAAATTTTCAGAAAATGGTCAGAAATTGGGTAGATCACGAGTAACAGAATCAATTTTTTATTCAGTGCACTTTGGATTAAATAATTTAACATATTAATTGAAAAATTAAAGATCATTTGATTTGTAAAACGTAAGTTTTATTATTTAATTGTTATTAAAGGTAGGAGGGTGGTCAGAAGTAACAATAAAATAGACTAGGAGCAAGAATGGTCTCTAAATGACTTGAAAGTGAATCATTTCTCTAGGGGAAAACCTATTGCAACGATCTCTTCGTAGGATCCAATAATTCAGGAAAAATGTGTTCTGGGACGTGGATTCCTCCACAGTGAATCTCTCGTGTTTACAAATCCATTTTCCCTACTTACGTTACACACTGTATTAGTAAAATTACGTTTTTAACGTTTGCCAATATTTTGGAACTTATTTGATAACGAAGGTTAAAAGGAATAAAAAATCGACATTTCTTCAAATATGTACCATTTGTACAACAATAGGTATTTTATTTAAAGTCATATCTTTATTTTCAATGTACGATACAGATCTATCACGAAATAAACATTAGTCTTATTTAAAAAGAAAGATTGTAGGAGAGAATGTGAAAAAGAATCATTCAAACGAAGGCAAACAGTTTGAGTTTGTAGGTTATAGTTTGTCCCAGATAATTAAAGGTTATATCGTTCTTTAAATTCCACATTCGACAAACAATATCGTGAAATTCTTAATTCCCAGTAATCTAATCTAAAAATTGCGAAAGTTTTATATGGTTTCAAGATGTTTGTAGTGAAGCAAGCGTACCAACGTGAAGAAACTATCATAACGAACGACGAATCGTTGCAGTTGTTGGCAGTATGGCGAAGGAGGTAGAGTGGTTTCGCGAGAGTCAAAAAAGAATCATTTAAACGGCCATCAAACAGAATGAAACAATTTTATCGTTCTCTAAAATCCACGTTTGATAGACGATATCACGAAAAATATCAATCTTTGCTCGAACATACATATCCTCAATTTTCAGTAATCTAACCTAAAAAAATTGCTAAGGTTTGATATGGTTTCAAGATGTTTATAGTGTTGTAGCCTCTCGGTAGAAAAATCAGCATTGTATCGAGCATTGTATCAGTTAAAAGCAATTTCTGAGAATATATGACGAAGGATATAATCCTGCATCGGAAGAAAATCATTCATAGTGCAACGGTTTGAGATTGTAGGTTATCGTTTGTCCCAGATAATTAAAGGTTATATCGTTCTTTAAATTCCACATTCGATGGACCATATCGTGAAATTCTTAATTTTCACTAGTCTAACCTAAAAAGAAATTGCAAAGTTTCATATGGTTTCAAGATGTTTGTAGTGAAGCAAGCGTACCAACGTGAAAACCCCATCATAACGAACGACAAATCGTTGCAGTTGTTGGCAGTATGGCGAAGAAGGTAGAGTTGTTTCGTGAGAGTCAGAAAAAAATCATTTAAACGGCCATCAAACAGAATGAAATAGTTATATCGTTCTCTAAATTCCACATTTGATAGACGATATCGCGAAAAATATCAATGTTTGCTCGAACATACATATCCTCAATTTTCAGTAATCTAACCTAAAAAAAATTGCTAAGATTTGATATGGTATCAAGATGTTTATAGTGGTGTAGCCTCTCGATAGAAAAATCAGCATTGTATCAGTTAAGAGCAATTTCTGAGAATATATGACGAAGGATATAATCTTGCATCGGAAAAAAATCATTCATAGTGCAACGGTTTGAGATTGTAGGTTATCGTTTGTCCCGGACAGTTAAAGATTATATCGTTCTCTAAATTCCACGTTCGATAGACGATATCGCGAAAAATGTCAATGTTTGTCCAAACGTTGTCGTTGGTCCGACACGCAGATACGTACACACACCTGTAGCGGCGTACATGCAACAGATACGCGGGCATATCGGCGCCAGAGTCAGTTCACAGCCGGCACGCGACCGACGAGGGTCGTTCTTCGTTTTTCTCGCGAACGATACGACGCTGTCCTTCCTAAAGGGCACGGAACAAAGACGATTCTATCGCGAGAAACGTTGTCATAACAAATTCGTGTGTGTTTCGTAGTCTCCCGTGGCCGTTTATCCGTGAAACAAAGTGCTTCGCGTTGCTTCGAATCACGATCGCCAACAATCGCCGAGAAAGAAAACGCTTTCTTCACAGTTTTCCTTCGGAGACGTTTCGAGCTGTTTTAACGCTTTGACTGCCACGTCAGGTGACACGATTTACCATTATTAGAAAAATTAATCCTCGAGACGTTGAGGGAATTTTAACAAGGTTGCAAGAGTAAGCGTCGAAACAAATGTTAGGTTATGTAGCTTACTGAAATCGAAATTTTACTTTTGCAGAATATTAGGCGGTTTTGATGTGGCAGTGAACGCGTTAATAGAGGAAAGGAAAAGACGATTTGAACAGTGATCGGTGCCGATGTGAAAGATTTGTGTCTCCGTTCGAACTCGCATTAGCGAATTGAAAACTTTTTCCACGAGTCCTGGAGATTCGTTTCTAGCTTTGATTCCGTGAGACTTTATGGGTAATTAAGAGTTCGTGCCCGCCCTTTCGACAGACTTTCTAGGTTTCCTTTCTGCCGAGATTTCGTTGGGACGAAGTTTCTTTATTTACTTCGTTTGTTAATTTAACGAAGAACCGTAGAAAGAAGGGGGATTAGATTATTCTTGGACGTTGGATCGCGATGATTTCGTTTACGTTTCCCGTGCGAATTTCAATTAAAATTTTATCTAGAAAATAGGAAGATTTTTATTTAGAAAGACAATTTTAACCTTCATATTTCGTTCTTGTTAGCGAAACTTGTTTCTCGTTAGTTTCTAGTGTCGGAGATAATGATTGGCTAGTGGAAAATCTGAGAGTCACATCACGCTATAGCACACTGGCATCAGTGGTGTATTATTAATTCTAACTAGCGTTCCTAGTCCTATATAAATAAAAATTGCCTTTTTAGAATCTTAGAAAATATCGCTCTTCTATTGCAGCGATATTTAACGTGTCAGTTTTAATTTTCGTATTAAAGATAATTGGAAATCGATACGATACGAGTATCGTGAAGTTTGATTCCTGATTCGTATAGGGGAAAACTTCGATTTCATTTTCTCGGGCCTCGGGGGATACACAGCTCCCTTTATGTCGCGTTTATTTTCGCACAATTCAAGCCAGATTGCTTTAATTTCCCACGATAATAAAGCGAAGCAACAATAAGAGTCTTCCTATTCAACGGAACCGTAATTTCCCTTAACGATTGACAATTTTACGAAACGTTACGAGAGCTGGGCGAGGCGAGAGGTTAGATCAAATATCACGAAAATGGAGAAGGGAATCTAGGGATAAAAATAAATAATTCTATTGTTTCTAGGGAGCCACGTCGAGTCGATAGTAACAAATTTAAGAAACTTTTGGTAACAAGGCGAACAAAAGTGTAATTTTAATCGACAACAACTTGTTAACTGTTTGCACCACAAATACCTTTATCGTCGTAATTATCGATCGTGTTTCCATCGTAATTTCTGAACGTTGTCTGACCGGAACAGATTCTAGTAACAATGATTTCGAGGCCAACCGTGAAACGAATACTTGGAAATCGCGAAATCATAAACGAGACGTCAGAGATGAAATTGGGGGAAGCTACGAGCAATTGTTAATTACCAGCGACGAGATTAACGCACAAAGTGATTTCGAAATCGCTTAACGAGTTTGTTTTCCTGTCGATAGTATTTTTCTCATAATTATGCGATGGAAAATTAGATTCCACGACGATTAATGAATACTTGATAAAGCTCGTGACACGGTATTCGAATGCAAATTGTTACCTTACGCATCCGTAGAAAATATATTATCTTAAATAAATAACGAATTATTAAACAGAATTGTGCCTATGTTGAAATAAAATTCCAATTCGAAAGGATATTTAGCTATAGAATACTTACGCAATTAAAAAATAAATAAAATTATAATCTCGTATCTAATTTGTTTTTAATTATTTAATAATTTCTTTTTATCGAATACAATATTTCATAATGCTTTTCTATACTAATATTCCAATTAATTTTCATTGGCCAATTAAAAACTAAGTTCATGTAGTAAATGATTTAAACATTTAATGAAATAGTATATCCAAATATTTCAATGTTTACTATATTATATAAAATTATTAAAAATTTCCCCCAGGCCTGATTATTTCATAAAATATTTTGCAATATAGGTTATGTATACGTTATATTCATAGTCCCTCGTATCTAGCCAAGTCATAAAGATTGCTTTTATCCAATACGATCTTCGACGTCGACTTCTAATCGTAAGCTGAACCGTTACGCGTTTTCTAATTTTAATACAACGCGTCTCGTATCTCGCCATGGCTCCCATTTGTCCATCAAGGGTTCGAGCTGTTAATCTTTTACGGCCTCCAACGTATACTGTTTCAAAATTTACCTCGAGTAAATCTTCCAACACGTTTTTTTATACCGAAATTCTGTCCACCCTGAAACTTTTTCCATTTCCATGTAAATCTTTCTTCCTCCCCTCGCGTCGACAAGTTTCGCGTTAAGGGAAGATTTCTCCCTTCAGTTTCGCTTACTTCCTCGTCTCTGACGACCAAATTTCGCGAGGTAACGTCGACGAGTCGTTCTCATTCTCGTTATACTTAAATATGAATTCATTAGGTTGGATAAAAAGCTTGCACCGAGTGTGCAAATATTATACGAGAGAAAATAATCCTTTTGTAATGTGAAATATGGTTATTCGATGATGAGTTTTTTATTTATTCCGTTCTCGTTGTACTTAAATATGAATTTATTAGGTTGAAATTTTTATTTTATAGAAAAAGACCACTTTGATTACATTCTTTTCATACATTTTACATCAATTTTTGTAAGTTTGCATCTTGTTGTTTCCTTCTTTCTTTGATTCAGAATTTTTTGTCACTATTTAAATGTTAGCTATTGATTGAGCTTTTAAGATTTAATCTGAAGTTGCGTTTTAGAATGTCAAGTAGTTCATACAAATTTCATTATTTTTACTTGAAAAAAATACTGTGTATACTGTAAATATCAATGAATATATCTGGGAAATCCCAAGACGAAGCAATCTACAGGTTTCTTTTTAAAAAATAACATAGAAGACCTAAAATTGTCTGTTCTAAAATACCCCCTGAAAGATAGTAATTGTGGCTTGAAAATTTTTGAAAAATATTTATTATCAAAATCTCCATGCATAGAAATGAATAATAGGTCCACTTTATCTTGGCTTTTAAAATAAAATTCGTCCCTTAACATATTTTAATAATCAAAAATTGCATAGAAACGACGTCGAAAGGGCAAATAATAAACTCTCGCGTGCAAAACGAAAGAAAATAAACCTGAGAAATTTTCTAAAATATATCCTAGCGCAGAAATTGTTTACATTTTTCGAGATCGGAGAAAACAATTACTGTTCGTCGAGGACTGGTTGAATTTTTTATTTTTCTGACTAAGAAAATCGCGTTTTAACGATTCAACGATAGATGGATCTCAAGTGAAGTTTGATATAGAGTGAAAATTGTTGATAATTATTGATGGGAAATTACTTACGCGTGCAATATTGACGTCGACATGAACGACTACGCTATTCTCGTGCCACACGAGGTCTCTTCAAGATTGGCACGCAGAGATTCGGGGACGATGAGAGTGACACTTCCGTTGACTTCGTTCCGAAGGCACAGCGGTTGCGTGTCGACGCTATCAAGAACGAAGCCACATCCTAAATTGGTCTACGTGGCCGTCCCGTAAGTGTTTTAGATCAAACATCGAGAAAAAAGAACAATCGCGAAGCCTGATATCTGAATTTTATTTATTTAGGGAGCAAAAGTATCATTCATTTGCAAAAATTATTCATTATACGTAAATTACGAAATTGGAAATTGTTTATCTCACCTCAAAATTCCTCAAACGGCCTTAAAATATTGTAATAGCGTTCACTGTCTGGTCTCTTAGCGGCCTATCCAAACGCATGGGCTTATGACTCGTATACGTGTCATGGACAGTGAAAGCTTTTAAGCTTTTCGGCAAATTTTTGTGGATAAACTATAAGACCTTTTGCAGTGAAATTTACAAGATTTATTTCAGTGATATATACAACTTGTAACGAACGCCCAGTACTCGATCACAGGTTAACGTTATTGATCAGGCGTCGAATCGATTACTGCGTACGTAGAATTCCTGATCCTGCCATTAATTCTCAGCCACTTGCCTCAAAGGTTCAGTCGCGCGAAAAGAACGCGTACCATCGTAAGTGAAACGCTGAAAGGTAATGCAAATTCTGTTTGCGTTGCGTTTCACTGGCCAGTTACTCAGCTCCCCTTTCCTTGGAACCTTAACTCACCGGTCAAACGAGCCTTTGCCATTTCCGCTAACGAAAGAATCCATTAGGAAATGAGTTCGAAATAATGGTCCGACTGATGATTCCGTTTAATTAGTCGACAGAGGGAGACTGGGAGCCTCTACGCGCGGATACAGTCGCGCGCAATTACCCTAATCACGGCGCAACGACTCATGATCGAGGGAGATTTATCGTTCGCTAGAGGATCGTCGGATTTAACGACGATCGATCAGAAGTAATCCGGCGGTACGCGAATCTCGATTGTTAATTCTCGCTGCGATCAGTGTAGTCAACCATGAAATTGTTTAAGACTCTAGAAATGCTCTATAGAAATCCTGTATACAAATTTAAATTTATTTTCAATTAAATAAACAATTTATAATCCAGTTTTATCGCACACCAATCGTATAATCAATAAGAATTGCTGAAACTTTTTTGAGTATGTAGCGTCAAAGTAAATGTTAAAATAAACATAGAAGATGGCATAAATTATAATAGGTGATATATTCATTGGATAGGGGATGAAATGCCCTTTAAAATGAGCGTTTGTACGAGCCGATAGCATAATTAGTTCCGGAGATATAGCGATTTTAGGGTTATTATAAGGGTCCGAAGTCTGTTTACACCTGTGCGGTCAATGAACTTTGAAGGTCGTTGACCACACGTGCTCGTAATAACTAGGTCACTCGGTCATGAGTCACGTACGAGACAAAGAGGTCCGGCGCGACGCGTCAGACAAAGACAGAGACAGTCGAATTAAGAAAAACACCACTTTACATAAATTACGATATCTCGAAAACGAAAAGTCGGATCGACAAAAACCAAAAACCAATTTCAAAGAGGAAGCTTCACCGCCGCTAACGGTGATTTAATTTTGAATAAAGCATTAGTAATTTCGAAATTGCACGCGTCTAAAGTTTTAGTAACGAAATGTTAGTAACGAATTTTTTTCTCGAAACTGGATAGGATTTCGGGGGTATGTCTATTCACCAAAATTGATTGTAATTGACCCCCGCAATCGATAATAATTTTTTCAGAACGATTTGAAATTTTTTAATAACTTGTGAACCAAGCCTTAGTCAAAAAATTGATATTCTTGGTTTTCGTCTTATTTTGGCCTCTAGAATCTCCCATTAAAATTGTTTCCCAGGGGTGGCCGAGCACCCTGTATAATACAGCGAAGAATATCACGTTTAGAGTGTCGAATAATGTATCAGATCCTCTATAAATTTCTAAGAGTCAATTTTGTAAGAATTTGTACAGTGTTAGAAAAGTTTTTGCGACAGATAACAACGCAGTGAATAACTCCCTAAACGCGTTAGTCAAACTTGTTCGTTATGATAACGATGGTGTCGAGTTTCACCGTTAAACAGCGTCAAACTACCATTTCCCTGGCCCACAGGGTCCCATAAATATATCTAATTAAACCCTGGTGAAACTGAGACACGACACTTTTCATATCGCAAATACAGTTCGTTGAGCGCCATTTTGGACGATAAGAAAATTTCACGTTTCCATTTAGCAACCATTTTTCGTAATTCACTAAGCAATTTTCAGCGTCAACTTTGACCCTTTATATTTATAAGATTATAAAACTAACGTTTATGGGCTTTCACGTTCCACTAATTTTTAAATTTACATTTGTTTAAATACCCAAAATAATTGAATAATTTTATTCTAAAATTAAAAATTCCGTCAATTTTGCTTGGAAGTTCCTAAGACATGGAAATTTTCAAAAGCAAAAGGGTAAAAAGAACAAACTCCGTTTTCATTATCGATCTGCGTCTTAACTTGCCCTGAAACAATTACCAGCCAAGATTGCGATCAATTCGCTCGTTAAACGGGTCTAATTACCCGGGGGGCTTAATTAACATTCTTTCGTTCTCATGCTCATCGACGTTGACCAGAAAACACCGTTCGTTTTCCTGTTCGTGATAGTAATCATTATACGGGATTATGTAAGCCACGATTAATGCTCTGACCTTGCTATTTAATGATTAAATAGTTCACTATTGTGACAGTGGTTGGCCACGCAATGAATCAAAATAAATGTTATCTTTTGGATTCAAACGAATTCAAACATTTCATTCTATCGCTTTGGTTTCTTTTTTTATTTGCTATTTCTATCGAAGATCTATAGATGAAACTTTATAGTTATAGCTATTTATTAATCCAGGGCTTGGGGAAAATTTGAAATAATTTTATATAAAATAGTAAACTGGAAAATATTACAATAGATGCCAATAATTACGAGTTAAAAATACGAAAATTAATTTCGATACCCATTTTCTATATTTTAATATCTGCCATATTTATAAACAAATCCTCACGTTTCCCCTGTAAATAATTCAAAACGTTGTCTGATGAAAACTGAATAATTTCAGATGTTATTCCAAGGGAGCAACCCCCAAGAGAAAAATTTTTTTTCTGTAAAAAGAATATTGAACCTCATGCGTCAGGCTTCTTTCGCCACGCGGTCATTCATCAAGTTTCCTTTACTCTTTGAGTCGCTCTATATCGACAGAATGACGGATTATGTGCTTTAGAAATTTTTATACGAGAGAAAATTGCGTTCGAGGTAATTCTTCCTTTAATTATCAATTGCATCATCTTCCAGAGTTGAAACTCAACGTTTCTAATTAATCTGTTGGGGATCGTGTGGCTTCCTTGCATTGCCCCGCCTAATTGTATAGCATGTACCATTAAAAATCAGCGTTTGTCAGAGTCAAAATTCTTCGTTTACTTATCAATTGCATCATTTTCCAAACTTGAGGCTTCTAATTAATCTGTTTAGAATCGAGTGGCTTATTTGAATTGCCCCGCCCAATTGTATAGTACGTATCATTAGAAATCAGCGTTTGTCAGAATCAAAATTCTTCGTTTACATATCAATTGCATCATTTTCCAAATTTAAGGCTTCTAATTAATCTGTTGGGGATCGAGTGGCTTATTTGAATTGCCCCGCCCAATTGTATAGCATGTACCATTAAAAATAAGCGTTTGCTCGAATCAAAATTCAAGGAATGAATTTTCAAAACGTGTTCCAGTGAAAATCGTCGAAGAAAACAGGTTTTCCCGGTCGCAGACAGTGTTGTGTGCGATCTGACAAGCTGAGGCAACAAGTGTTTCATTTCAGAGTGCAAACTAGCGAGTGATGGGGGTGGGGGGTTGGGGAATCGTGGCGTTTATCTGACACGGCCAAGCCTGTACAGCTAATATTAGTTGTCGAGCAGAACCAATAACAAAGAAGTGATTAAAAGGCACTTCCGTTCCGTGGCTGCCGCGCCTGTAACTCTCTTACGTAAGAACCGTTGTTCTGCATTGAGTAATGGTTAAAAGTAACACGATCGATCAACGAGGACTGTGCAAACTCAGAAATTGCCCTGGCCGAAACGACGCCCACGCTTTCATTGAACGAACATGATTTCCCTTTTGGACGAAACAAAGAAGAAACGAGACGAAATGAGAGAAAATTTCTCGCGGCGTCGCGACGACCGTGAACTTACGGATTTGGATCGCGACGGAAATAAAATTGAGATATTGAATATTCAGTAGAACCTCGATCATGCAGAATCTTCTGTTTATTAGGAGTAAATATGCTTGTATCGCCAACCTCGGTGTAATATATTAATACAAAGAATATTACGGTTCTTGGAAATTGACAAACACTGTCAAACATTTTTTATTCGCACAAAATTCCTCGAGGAAGCCTAACAAAATCACGCTTTACAGTAGACAGACTTAACACGTTCACTGTCCATGACTCGTATACGGGTCATACGCGCCATGCTTTTCTATAGGCCGCCAAGAGACCAGACAGTGAACACTAAGAAAATAACAACAGTAGGTTGTTTCAAATTCAGACTTTTGTTTTCGCAGGATACTTCGTTTTTTAAAGATTCTAAATTGTCAAACGCTGACAAACATCTTCAAAATAATAAATATTTAAAAAATGCCCAAAATATCTGATTACTATTTACCATTTTAAAATAAATAATTTACAGCTACCTAGCAAAGAGAAAAAAAGAATTTGGTCGTTGGTGAAATGAAATAAGAGCAAAGTTTCGAGTGAAATTTTTCTTTTCGAAATTGTGCAACGTACGTTCGATGCTTCCATTTAAAAAAAATTGAAATCCCTACGGAATGGAGTGAAAATTTATCGAAAAACTAATCTGTCAATCTGTTTCTCGTGACATATTGGAGTTTGTGTACAACTAGTATTTCGCTAGCAGTCTTGCGTTACAAACGAGGATCGGTCGTTTGCACGAACTAGTCCCTGTAATCCTCTATTCCCGAGCACTTTTCACGAAATTACGTCAGGGACGCTCGATTCCAGCTGCGTGCAGATTTCGCGTAATCGCTGTTGTACACGCTTGGCGTTAGCGTGACAGCTGAGCTTGCGATACGTACATCTGGAACAATGCTATTTTTTGCGAACGTTTTGTCAAACTTCAATCCACTCGGACATCCGCGATTTTTTACGATACTTTTCAGCTTTATTCGCCATTTTGCAGGCTTCAATTCCGAGATTCCTCGATCAAATATCACAAAACCACGTTAAAGAAACGATTCTGCTAGGGAAAGGTAATCGAGAACTCCTTTGACTTGTCAATTTTCGATTAAAGAAACCAACAAAATATCTAAAAGTGTGTAATAATAGTTTAATAATATTTTGCTGAGTATTAATTCGAACGGAATGACGAACCAAAAGTCTTTAGAAATATCCCAAAACCATGTTAATATTAAACCTATCATGACTGGTCAAATGATAGTTTTTAAAATTTAAATTTAAATTTAAGCCATTTAAATTTATGATTTTTCTTATAAAAGGTACACAGCCCTGAAAAAATTTTAGTGGGAGATTCTAGAGGCCAAAATAAGACGAATATCAAGCATAACAATTTCTTGATTGAGGCTTCGTTAACAAGTTATTAAAAAATTAAATTAAAAAATTTCAAATCATTCTGAAAAAATTATTCTCGGTTGCAGGGGTCAATTACAATCATTTTTGGTCATTACACATACCCACGAATTCCTACCCACTTGCGAGAAAAAAATTCGGGAAAGTTGAAATTTTTCGACAAAATTAAAAAATTTCAAATCGATTTAAAAAAATTATTTTTAGTTGCAGGGGTCAATTACAATTATTTTTTGTCATTAGACATACCCCCGAAATCCTACGCACTTTAGAGAAAAAAATTCCGTACTGAAAATCTAATTTCTGGTTAGGAATGTCAGCCCGAATTTTCAAGCGAATCTTTAAAATGTCATAACTTCTGAACGGATTGAAGGATTTTCATTTTCAAAAATGCAAACGACGCGTATTTTAATCAAGAATATGTAGAAATTGTAAAAATATTCGAAAAGTTGACCCTTGACCCCGTTAAAATGAGAAAAACCCTATAAAAATGGTCCAATTTTCAAACAGCCATAATTTCTACAATAGTGAATATATTTTAATGAAACTTTTTTCTGAAGTAGAGCTCATGGGTACCTACAAAAAAGTATTAGACAACTTTTCTGTGGGGCGTCAAACAAAATTATTAAAAATGAAAAACGAGTTTCTAAGAAAAATCGACAGGGGGTAGGTGCCTAAATTTTTCGACGAAAAAAAAAATTTTCAAATCGTTCTAAATAAAATACTATTGGCTGCAAGGGTACATTACAATCATATTTGGTCATTAGACATACCCTCGAAATTCTAACCAGTTTCGAGAAAAAAATTCGAGAAAATGTGAAATTTTTCGACGAAAAAAAAATTTTCAAATCGTTCTAAAAAAAATACTATTGGCTGCAGGGGTACATTACAATCATATTTGCTCATTAGACATACCCTTGAAATCCTAACCAGTTTCGAGAAAAAAATTCGAGAATATGTGAAATTTTTCGACAAAATTAAAACATTTCAAATCGTCATAAAAAAATTATTTTCAGTTGCAGGGGTCAAGTACAATCATTTTTGGTGAATAGACATACCCTCGAAATCCTACCCAGTTTCGAGAAAAAAATTCCTAAACTGTGCTTACCATTGGCCAGAACAATACTGGTCAAATTGAACGCTCTGTATAAATAGTACGGTATATATATGGTTTTAAAAAGGCCCAAATTGTTAGTTTTAGTCCCATTTACCATACGAATTGAACGGATGGATTATTTTTCGAACATTTCCCGTTTCTGTTCACAGTTTCGATGTGGAAAATGGCGCCTCGACACTGGACGCTGGCGCTGGAGGTGGCGGTGGCGCCTCACCAAGTGCAGGCCTTGTCCTCCAAACTCTGCCACAACGGAGAGAGAGCTTCCTCTATCGCAGTGACAGCGATTTCGAAATGTCGCCGAAATCAATGTCGCGCAACAGTTCGATCGCCAGCGAAAGGTGAGGCTCGAGAATTTTTCATTTGCTCGAACGATATACGTGTACTGTCCTTTTTTCTTTCTTGCCATCAGATGGTAGAAATACTTTCGAACCCCCGATTTGTAAATAGAAATCCCTGGGGTGTAAAATGTGGCGAAGAGCAGCTTCGATCGAACGGGATCAAAGAATTTCTTATTTTTTGAGCAACTAAATTTAGATAATGGATCAAAATGAAATATTGGAGGGTGCGTTAAACTTTCAGTAGAAACGGTCAGCCACGGTCAGACACTCGAGTTTACTAAATTAAATTTTGATTTCTAAAAGTAATATATATTTTCTAAATATGTGACGTCATAAATGAAACTTGAATCGAGCTATTGCGAGTGAAAGTTTACGAGTACGAAGAAAATTTAAATTATTTACAAGTAGAAGAAAAAAATTATAGGTAATTTTTTATTTTGTCACGGAAGGAAACGTTGCGTCAAGTTGGTCTGCATTTACGATAATTCGTTCATTGAGTTTGTCAGCTGTTTCGTATGCCCGCGAGGAATTCGTAATTACTGGTTATTCAACGCGAAACTATGGTTCATAATTAGGCGAGCTGGCTGTAATTTACGCCTACGTAAATCACGGGCTCTACTTGCAACGGGCGCCGTTAATGAGCCTGTTTATACAGAACGATGATAATTGGTATGTCGTAACGCAGTATGCATAGATTCGTAAATAATTAAAAGGTAATTACAAAATAAATGCAAGCTGGGTATCCTGTCGCTTTATCGGCTATTCGAGACCGACACGTGAACTATATAATCTTGCATTGTGTCGACCCGTCGATACTATCGAACATTTCGATTAACGATTCTCGATGGATTCGTATCGCAACTGCAGTATCGACCGAAGAGAGTTCGTCGCTACAGTATCGACCAAGAATAACGCGACTGTACTATCGATTGAGAACGTAACTCTGTCGATATCGCGTAGTATTACAGGCCCAGATAAAGTAGAGTTATTTCAATACCAGCGTCGAGTTGAATAAGACAAACCATCTAATGGTAAAGCAGAGTACTTCCTTAGATTCAAATGATTCGAAATGGAAGAATATGTTGAATTTACTATCTTATAGAATTACGAAGCAAACTATCTTTTTAATATAAAAAATAGATGACGAAGACAGTACCTTTATTATTTTAATTAGAATTGATTAGAATACTTCTTATGCTTTGGATATCTGACCGTGGTTGTACCAGTATCGTTATGGACCTACTTCCTGACATAACAGTAATTATCACCCGTTTCCTTTTAACGTGTAAATAAAAATATTGACTGTTCTTCAGTTTTGTATAAATGTTTTTTATTTCCACCATGTGATGTGAATTACTTTCGATGGGTATGTTTTGCATTTTGTCACAGTGTTTCCAAATTCCAACGATACGTGGCCAGTTGTAATTGAACAATTTTCGTCGAAGAAGAGTGTGCTTTATAAAAATCAGAGAATCGTTGCACATAGTGGCGAATCGCGTATTATTGCGTTCTTTATTTCAAGCTTTCGATGCAGCAAGGTGTGTCGAATGGAAAAAAAACAATTCGAAACTTTATTTAATTCACGAATAAAAATATAGTTGTCTGGATATTTTGTGCAAAGATTTCCTCGAATATAAAATATTCAATTCCCTATCGTTTCTACATATATTATATCTTTGAATGCTTCTTAACTTTTCTTTCGTTGTTTTATTTTTAGATTCTAACTTTTCAATCCAACGCCATGATATTTTCCCATTTAGCTGCAAAGTTTACTTTCTTCTTCATTTAACGACACTTTGTCGTGTTCACGCCTTGCTGCATCTTCGAAATTACTTTATTTTTAACCTCTTAGGCACGATGCGCCATTTTGGTCGGATGTCATCTTTTTGAATTTACGCGCCACTGTGGTGGCTCAGTCTAATGGCGCCATTTTGGCGGTTCAATCTAGTGGCGCCACTCTGGTGGCTCAGTCGTTCACTGTTTGTGTTAAGTGATAGTTTTCATAGTTTGTTTCCCACAATTTTTGCATTCTCAACGTTTTCTAACAGTGTTAACAACATACAGACAGAGTATACAGTGTTTGTTTCGATACGCCAGTGTCAGTGTCATTCGAATGTACTAGAAAAGAGTATTCTCCCGCGTAAAATTCAGCCGTGCCTAAGAGGTTAAGCGCGAGCAGTGGGTGTGGGGTGTGACGATATCATGTATATGATCCTTGGGTTACAGGTTCAAAGAGACCGAGCTTCCTGTTGAGCGAGCGTATGTACTCGATCCATATTATTTATTATAAATCTCGTTTTACTTCACATATACCCACAACACACTCACAAGACTAATCGACACCACGTGTCGCGTTAATTAGCCGCTGTGAAATCGATTCGATTCGCTGTCTGTCGATGCCTTTGTCCCATTCCTTTTCCCTCCACCTCTGCACGCGAAAATCGAATTCTGGCGTGCATGGGAAAGCCTGTCGTTTTGTTGGAGTGACGTTCAGTTCGACTGCTTAGCAAACAGAATGGGGCAAATTTTATTCACGAACAACGATATTTTAATTTTCGATTCCGTTGCCCACGCTCCCTCCATAAATTCACTCGCAAATCGGAATCCATTAACGTCCAATCGCGAAATGTAACATTTCAATCGAGGAAAAGATGTTTAGAAGTACTTCCAATGGTACAGTGGGTGTAAGAGGTATTTGTACAGTCAGTAATTGAATAATAATGTTTGTTAAACGATATTTTTTAAACAAACATATCAATATCAAGTAAACGAAAGAAATATTTGTATTGTTTATATAAATATCCCAACCCAAACCGTTTCAAACCACTTCAAACTGCACAAATGGTAATTTCCCATAATTCAGAAATCAACGATGGTCGTCAACTTTAAATCTGTACCATTTCAAACTGTTTAGTAAATGGTTCGAAGTGGTACAGATTTAAAATTGACGACCATCGTCGCTTCAAATATTGTTAAATATTGTACATTAACGATGATGTGATTTCTGAATTATGGGAAATTACCATTTATGCAGTTTGAAGTGGTTTGAAACGGTTTTAAACAACATTTAAATTCGTTATTCGTGAAAAAATTTTGCTCCACTTTGTTTAAAATCTTCTGGTAAAATAGGCATTGTTTGTGAATTTTTTACGATAAAATCGTGAAGTATTTCGAAACGAATCTGTTTCGTTTACTTTGTTATTCATTTTCCGAGGATATACGTAAATATTTTTGGTAAAAATTACTAGAAGACTCGAGTTTGCCTTCGTTTAACGTCGAATCGATTAGTAACCGCTGCTTGCCACTATAAAAATCGAAATAATTAGCTTGTTGCATACTAAACATTTCTCAACTAATCTCTCACTTTGCATTTAATTATTTAACAAACTTTTCTAAAATATTCTATCGATATTCAGTGAATTTTTAGAAATTCAGAACTCTAATTTGTAACCAAATTAAATTTTTTATAGAAAAAAGACTAATTCTGATCAAGATTTATTGACCAATTAAAACTTATCTCAAAATTAACATTTGGTATCTTTTTTTTTTTATTTTTGAATACGTGTTTCTTATCGAATAAACCATTTTATAGTTATTTTTCTATGCCTCCATATCAACAACTTTCCAGCAGTTTTTTTCGTCCCAGTAATTTTGCAATCGTAACGGATTCAATGGAATTGGGCCGATCAAATCGATTCTCGGAGCACACACACACACGCAAACAGAACGAAACAGCACAATTTCCTTTTGAAATTTCGACACGTTGTATTCCACTGGCAATAAACACTGCACAGCGTCGAAACAATGCCAATAAAAAAGGAAGAAAAGTTACAAACGAGTCTAGAGAAATGTTAAAAACAAATTGTTGCATTATTTACTAATTCCTTTTTTTTTTTATCGGTAGGTATCTTTATCGAGCAAGCAAATAGCGTGTAAAATATTCAGCCAGCTTTTGCAAAGTTATTTAGAACGATAGAAAAAAAAAGAAACAACGTTGACGTCTTTCGTTCTAATTTTTAAAAAATTTTTTTTTTTAGTCTGCGAGATATACGTAAATTAGTACGATTAATTGCATGTCGAGCATAGTGGAACGTTTTCGAATAAAAACGAATTCTTATTTTCAGGATATTTACCGATCAGTTTAGGTAAGTCGCATTATTACATAATTTGGGTTTCCTGTAATCGCTATAGTTGCAAACTGTACGCTTGGAATTTGCTTTTTTAATTGCAGAAGTTTTCCGTTTGGGGCATTTGTTTATCTACTGGTGAAGGTGGTGTTGCAAATAAGAGCAAAGGAGGATCGTTTATGGAAAGAATATTTGTTTTTTAGGTTCGAATTTAGACGAAATTAATTATCGTCGCGATAAATATTGAATGCAGCGTGAGTGCAGCGCGAGTGGAAGTGCACTGCGTGTAAATATTTTTATCTCGAGTAGAGCAAACACAGATAATACGTAGTGCAACGTATTCACTTTGGTCCATCTGTCGAGGCAAGATTATTATACATTTTACGCTTATTAAACGGTTTGAACCGGTTTGAAACGGTACAGATTTAAAGTTGACGACCATCTTCGCTTCAAATATTGTTGAATATTCTATATTAACGATCATATGATTTCTGAATTATGGGAAATTACCACTTATGCAGTTTGAAACGGTTTGAACGGGTTTCAAACGGTACAGATTTAAAGTTGACGACCATCGTCGCTTCAAATATTGTTGAATATTCTATATTAACGATGATCTGATTTCTGAATTATGGGAAATTATCACTAATGCAGTTTGAAGTGGTTTGAAACGGTACAGATTCAAAAATGGCTACACTGATAATAACTCCTAAATACGTAGTACAAGAAAACTATGTCTACCTGTTACTTGACACAATTTTTTAAAGTAATAAACTTTTCTTCAGTCCATTGGACTTGTTGCACCCCCACTATCAGGAAGTAGTTTCTTCCAACTGCAACGATATTTTCTTGGTTAAATTAAAATGAGTCACACTGTGCAATGAAGTCCTGTAAGTACCTTGCTTTCACTCGCGGCCATTTTCCACGCTTCTGAACCGTAATCAACGTGGACCCTGTTCGCGCATTGTTTCCGTAAACCTAATCTCAGTCAAATCCAAGCAATATCCGGGCAATTTCGCAGCCTCGAAAATTCCAGATAAAACGATAACGTTCCATGACAGGTTTCTTCGATTCTCCTCGAAATATCTATTCTTTGCATCCACTTTTAAACGTTTTCCAATCAAACTTCTTTAAACGTTGGTAGTTGTTTTTGTATATTTACTTTGTGACGTTTAAGATTATTCGTAGAGAAGGTTATTTATTTACTCGTAAAAGTGTTTTGTAACCTGTAGCTGCTACAAATCAAACAAGACGAGTTTAATTAATGCCACATTCCATCAAGCTCTGTGACAGTTTAATGAAGTTGTTGACAACAATATTCTCTATTCGTCTCGAATGAAAATACTATTAAACCAGACACAATATTGTGACATCCGTTTCTGTTGGCAATTAACAAGAACCGTATTTTTATATAGCTCAGAAACAAGCCCAATACAGAAAACTAATCATTCTTGGTCAACCCATAAATACTTTTTTTCAACACTCGACCGCATGGTTAATAATTTACTTTTCCATGCATCCAAAAAAAACGCTTTATTTGATGTTTTTACAGCGGCCTCCGCTCGAATCAAGACACAACGCGTCAGATTCCACAATTCTCTTCGCTCAGGAATTTATAATACAGTTAATGAAGCAAATTTTATTCTCGTAGTATCGTTTTGTCCATGGAAAACACGATTCGTCGTCTCCTTTAATCGCGAAACATTCTACGAGCCTATTAAACGTATCACTGGAGTCACGAAGCAATTGTTTCCATCTTGCAACCATCAACTATATTAAAGAATAAACGCTCCCCGTTGTCCTTGGCGGCAAACCTGATCCATCGCTTCGAATTCCTCGTCTTGGTCGTTCTACGATTCGCGATGAGGCGGTTGCATAGGTACTGTTAAAGAATCCAGGGAATTAAGAACGATTGAAGCATTCATTAAAATAACTACCGACGTTCGACGTCAAGACAGTCGTTTATGTATAGATATAGTACGCGTCTCTGGTCTATTTCATCTGTGTACGTGGCAATTACTGTCTTGCGGATGGTGTATCTCAATGTAGTACCTTCGTTTTGCTTCGAGTGACCAGTTCCTAGTGATCGATCGTTGTTATGCGTCGTTAGATATGTGTACAATAGTGATAGAAACAGTATCCTTGGAGGATTAGTCACGACAGTAATCGGTTAGACAAAAATACGATCAGACTGTTGATTATCTGGTAAAGTTTCGTTGCACATTGTCTACGTTGTGAGAAATCTCGTGTCTGTGTTTCGTGAATATCGATGACAGCGAAGGAACGTGATTAGGTGGAATATAGTGATTCGATGACTTTGTAATAGCGTGGAACGTGCGAGTTTTTATGACGTAATTAGATGAAAAGTATGATTTCAAAGTGTCTGAGAATAACTTGAGGATATTGAAAATTGTAGGTTTTCACTAACAAGGTTTATTGAGAAATTGGATGAATAGTATGATTTTTTAGTGTCTGAGAATAACTTGAGATTATTTAAATTGTAGGTCTTGGAGCAGTAACAAAATTTTTTACGAATCCAGTAAATAAATTATTTAACGCTCGAAGAGAGGACATTAAAATTCATTTAATATTCATTGGACATTTCTGGTCAACGATGCGTTAATGGTTGTTCTAAATCCGATGATCGATTTTAAATACCATCCACGGCGATCCGAAAGGAGAATAAATTTCTCTGCAATTTTCCAGTAATTTCGTTGACAAACCTGGTAAAGCGTTTAGGAAATAAACGTTTCGCGTTTTACATAAAATGGCGAGCGTTCTAGTTTCTCTCGAATCGTAATTTCTGACCTTTCGATTTCGATTCGGTTCGACGTGGACTGGTGGAAAAAAATTAATTTCAACTTCGCCATGTTTATCTAGACTCTTTTTCGCGTCGAGAGGTCAATTTTAGTTTTCGACGAACTTCGACCGCGGGAAAGTTTTCGTGTTAGAGCGATGAAATGTTTCCGAGGTGTTTCGCCAGTCTTTCTCGAATAGGAATTCAAACTATCTTCAATATAATATCACAACTTCGTATCTTCTTATACGAAAAGTTATTCGTTCTCGTAAATGTAGAATTTCGAAAAATTTCAGGGGGAACAAATTTTTGTGATTTTTGCGGTTTTAATGGAAGGTAGATAGGTTGATTTGCACTGAGATTTTGCAGGTATATTTGTTCAACCTACAACCACGTACAGTATTTTTTTCATAAAAAAATATTAAAAATTGTGGAAGTTATAAATTCTTGTTTACTCTTACTGTCATTTATTCGGTCTTTTTTTAATGGTTGGTGCAGGATATTTTGTACAGAGATTTTGCAGATATTTTTATTCATCTTAAAAGCTTCTACGGTATTTTTTTCATAAAAAAATATTAAAAATTGTGTAAGTTATAAATTCTTATTTACTCTTGCTATCATTTATTCGGTTTTTTTTTGTGATTTTTTTTTAATGGTAGGTGCAGGCTATTTTATACTCAAACTTTGCAGATATATTTATTCATCTTACAAGCATCTACAGTATTTTTTTCATAAAAAAATATTAAAAATTGTGGAAGTTATAAATTCTTGTTTACTCTTGCTATCATTTATTTGGCCTTCTTTGTGATTTTTTTTTTTTAATGAAAGGTAGGCTATTTCGCCAATGGAGAGATTAATAGACAAAGGAATGTTGAACTCGAAATTCATTAAAAGTAGAATTCCTCCATTTTCGCGTACGAAAAGAGCCAGAATAATTCTAGGATCCTCCGAGAATAATCTGGATCTGACAGTCGTAGAAAAGCCAGGAGGAACAGAACTGTCATGGTGGCAAGATGTGGAAGGATCATGCAAAAGTGATGAAACAAAATGGAGAATGTAACAACAACAGAATCGATAGAAAGCCTTGGAAACGGAAGAAAAAGTTTCCTTTTCTCGAGCAACCAAAAGGAAGAGAACCTTTATGTTGCTGCATGACATAATATGTTTACGTTCGTATAACTTTCTTTAAACGTGTGTTGTGGTATTCAATACGTTAGAATGGAGGCCATTGGTGGAATTATATTTTCTGTAAATCGACTCAGATACGTATGTCTACAAGGACGTGTTGCTTCTCTATTGTTTGAGATGATTGTTGGTTTGTTTGAACTGAAGATTCACGTAGAGGTGTGGAGTAGTTTGTTCAACAGTGAAATATCTTTTTTAAAAAGAGGCTTTCTTGAACATGAGTTAGATAATGTGGGCTTTGATATTTTCCTGAAACTGTTGGAGTGTTTTCTGTCTCCTACTGTTTCTTAATTGAAGATGCAGCAAGATGCAACTCCATTTTTACTGGATTTTAGTAATCTAGGAATAACTGGTTAGAAAAATTGTGGCTAGGTTTACAAACACTCATTGCTCGTATTTTTATTGTATGTAACTCACTGAGTTACCAAATATCTCCATTTTTAAAAATTAGTGTTACAACCGACCTTGTAACATTTTCGCTGCTCGCCATTTTTATTTAATAATTCCGACGTTCGTTAACACATAAGAAAATCGCTGTAATTCAATAATTCCAGTTAAGTAGCTAACATGCTCGTACAAGCACCGTCGTGTAACTGCAATAGTTTTTTGTAAGTGTATTCTAAAGTTCAAGCGTTAGAACCGTCATCAGTCTAACCTACACTGTGGAGGATAATTATAGCATCACTGACATTTTTAAGATTTTTATAATTTAAAAGAAAAATTCTTGAAATTGAGAAGTTTCAAATCATTCTGGAAAGATTATTTTTAGTCGCAGGGGTGAATTGCAATCATTTTCGAGATACTTCGAGAAAAAAATGATCGTTTTAATTTCTTCGATACAAATAAACACACCATAATTATCTAGTTCTAGCAGTAAACGGAATTCTAATATCATTAGACGAAAATATCCAAAGTAAAAAGAAACAGTGAAATACCGAGCGTAGGTTAGAGCGAGAGGAGCGTAGTCGGTTGGACAACGCGCAAGTTTCCCGCGCAAATCGTGCCCCGCCTCCCCCAGCCCTATGCGCCGAGTGTAATCTCTGCAAAACCAGAACACCCCGGCCAGTTGGACGTCGCGTCGGACACGAGGTGTCTCTGACGACGTCAGCGCGTCGACCTTTTTCCAACGCACGGTGCACGGTACCTATGGTTACACGCGTCACGTTGACCGTGTTTCTCCATCACGTTCCCTCGGTCTATTTTATTGCTCCCCTGTCGCGGACGTGGCGCGTATCTCGCGATCGATGCAGCGGGCCGTTGATCGCTCGTCGATGATCCCCGCGTCACTCGACGTACCGCCGGCCGTGATTACGCGTTCCTCCTAACATTAGCGTGGGCGAGAGAGGCTCTCGATCTGCGACGAATATCCGTTGTACGTTCGACGAATCACGCGACGCAATACGAGCCCCACGAGACCGACTCTCTCCTTGTTTTCTCCCGTGTTCTCGCGGTCGGCGGTCTAAAGACTGTGGATAACTGTTCAGTGACAGGGAAAACCAACGATCGATCGAGGATTCGAATTATCGTTTGCGCGGAAGTTCGCCTGTGAAAGTAAGAGTGAAAGAAAACGTTGATAAATCGTCGCTGAGAAGTGTCTTCTGTTCATTGTCGGCATCGAAGGTCTTTAGAGGTTACGCGTGCCTGCTGAGAAGCATTTTAGGCGGATTGAGCTAGAAATAGAATAGGTTAGGTCACGTTTACAGGAATGCTTAGTAAAGGAACGCGACAGGTGACGCTATCGGTCGTCTAGGTTCGAAACTTTTTTCGCGAGTCACGTCTAATAGCTTTGTGGTTAGGTTAGGAGTTAGGACAGAAACAATTGTGAATACCTAACCTAAATATCGAGACCCTTCGTGTGTCTGGATTCGAAACTTTTTTCACGAGTCACGTCTAATAGAAAATTGTGGTTAGATTAGGATTTAGGACGGAACGATTGCGAATACCTAACCTAGACGTCGAGACCTTCCGTGTGCAAACGTGACGGTAGAATGAAAATTTCATTTTCTAGACTGTGTACGGAAAATTAAAGTTCGTTTCATTGTTTAAATATTGACGAGCCAAGAGTGTACGTGCAGGAAACAAAAGGTCAAAGATTATACGACTCTTTCAACACTTTCTTTCGCTGAACGTTTTCCGTGTTTGTAACCTTAATTGCGTTTAGAGTTACACTCGAGACGAAAGGCTTCGAGTTTGTTGATGTCATGATTCTTCGAATCCTTGAAAGTATTTTTACGCCTTGTCGACAACGATTAGGAATTGCTCTGTTCGAATAATAAATTTACAACGTACGTACACCAAACTAACGTTGTTTTGATATATTTTTAAACCAGACGCAATAACGTGAACTGAATTCGAACGAACGGTAGAATTTGTAGTATTTTCCCGGAGACCAAACAAGTTTCATAAATATGCATCGAACGTGATCTGGAAAACACTGAATATTTATGGAATTTTATATACGTATCAGGCGTTTCCCCCTTTGTATTGAGTGATATATAAATATAATTCGAGCTCTGAATATTTATAAAAATTAGTTTAAATCGTTTGGAAGCCCGTTTCTACAAATTCGACGGATAAAAAGTTTTAATTAGTAAATTAACTTTCTAGACTTCGATTTTAAATATTCGTTTTGGCAACCTTTCCAAAGTATATAATTTGATACACGTATCAGGCTTTTTTCGTCCATAAATATAATTCGAGATACTTAAAAAATCACTACAAGTTCCTATAAGTTTTACTAATAAAAAGTTTTAACTCATTAGTAAATTAAATTTCTTTCTAAAAATTATCCCAAATAACATCTTTATTTGTTCCTTAAAATTAGTAATAAGTGTTCGAATTTTGGGATTCAAATGAGCAAAACTTCCTCTCAGTTTAATTAGCACGAGGCTTTATTACAGACAAAAGATACAACTTAGAAGTAACTCGGAAGAACTCCAGGTGGCGCTTTATTTCTAACAATAAGTTCCTTATTTATTCCTTCTGTTCGATGAACCCTTTAAAAGAGACCCTTTCTAAAAAAGAAACTTGATCCCAATTAGATTAGACAAGAACCAAAACAAAGAATAAAACAATAAAGAAATAAAAATAGAAAAAGACTGAAATTAATGCGAAAGCATAATTCTAGTTTTTATTTCATAACCTATCGCAAGGGAAGCATTTGTTAAAAATCTTTTTATAAACTGTTTGCAAAGGGTTAATTCATCCGTGAAAAGGTTAAAGCTTGTCTGTCATAATTTCAAACTTATAAAATTTCACAAAGAATTTTCCCGGAACGCCCGATCGCCTTTCTTCGCCGGAAGTCCTTTCAATCTCTCTGTCCACAGAGGAACTCGATTATTATCGCGCGACGAGGCACCGAAACGCCAGTCGCGAGAAAAAGATGGAAAACTCGGACTCGGTTCGGTTCGTTTAACCACCGAATCGCGCCTCGAGATTAGCTCGTAGCAAACTCTGAATCGAAAGCTCCGGAATACGTTCGTGTAATTTCGTTTGCTTGAAAAGGATCGAGCAATTAAGCGAGCAAAGAGTGAGTCGTGCATTGAAAATCGACGTGGACTTTCCCAACCAATCACGAATAATTGCACTCCACGACTTACTAGATTTCTTCTTCTCCGTGATCGAAATTGATTCTCGAGTTTCTCTTTGAGGGAAAGATATTTCGTTGAATAGGGTTCATCGAGGGGTGATGAGGTTAGAAAGTTTATGAAACCTTCGATTGTCTGTTACCTAGATTTTACATGGAAATTAATTTATCGTCTATTTTGCATTTTTAATTTATTTCTCAAAATAAGATTCTAAATTTATTTTATTTCCACCAAATTTATTTGCCATCCCCCCAGTCATGTTCCTAGTTAATTCGTACCCCAATTTTCGGCTTCTATATTGTATATTCTATTATCAAAAATATTTTTCCCGTATAATAATAATGGTATGGGGTATTTTGCCATGCTTGAATGGGTAATTGGTCGTCCCCGTTGGTTCTTATCGTAACGAGGCGGTATTCAGCCTCGAAGCAGCAGAAGAATTATGAAAATTCCTCGTGTAATCGGTTCTAGGATCGAGATTCTCATCTCGATTGTCGCAACCGCGTCGTTGCTGGAATAACGACGCTAGAATTAACGCGACCGGACGGAAATTGCAATTACCAACGGTCAGCGTTTCCCGTTTTGCGATTTCGTCGACTCTCGTTGCAATTCGTCGTGCAATTTCGTCGGCGATCGATTGCGCAGAGTCTACCAAAACACGTGGGAATAACCCATATTCCTTCTGAAATTAATCAGAAAGTTTCAAATTTATTTCCACTTCCTCAAATCTGAAAAATGGAATATTTTTTAGAATTTTACAGAAGTTTTCATTTAGAAAATAACTGTTCGAAGAATTTTCAATCACTCGGTATACAGGGTGTTCGGCCACCTTGGGAAAAATTTTAGTGGGAGATTCTAGAGGCCAAAATAAGTCGAAAATCAAGAATAGTAATTTGTTGATGGAGGCTTCGTTAAAAAGTTATTAACGTTTAAAGTTCCGCACGTAATTAATTTTTTTCTAGAAAGTGGGTAGGATTTCGGGGGTATGTCTAATGACCAAAAATGATTGTAATTGACCTCAGTAAATGAAAATAATTTTTTTAGAACGATTTGAAAATTTTTTAATTTTGTCGAAAAATTTCACACCTCGAATTTTTTTCTCGAAAACGCGTAGGAATTCGGGGGTGTGTCTAATGACCAAAAGTGATTATAATTGAGCCCCGCAATCAAAAATATTTTTTTTAGAACGATTTGAAATTTGTTAATTTAATATTTCAATAACTCAGTGAAGAAATTGATATTCTTGATTTTCGTCTTATTTTGGCCTCTAAAATCTCTCATTGAAATTTTCCCCAGGTGTGGTCGAACACCCTGTATAGAAAATAATTGTTGGTTCATGCAGTTTCTCAATTTTAGGGGTCGTTCCAAAGAAAAAACTGCACAAAATAGTTTTACCAAGTACAACTAAGGTCCACCCTTTACTATTTAGTCATCTATTGCTTGGTTTAATTTGATCGATGTTGTCGTTCGGTTTGCAAGAAATAGGACGCAATCGGAAAGTTCAACAGCTTCGTGGTGCTATGGGGGGACAAAGTTCCTCTCGTTAGAGTTGCCAAAGGGACCTAAATTACCTCGTTCCAGCGCGAACGAAACGAACGTGCAATATCCAGCTCGTCCGACGGACGACAGTAATTTTAGTAACAATATGAAATATTAACGACGACCGAACACGCTGTTGCTTTGAGTGCTTGCTGATACACACGGTTCGTGGAAGCTTCGCGACACCCACGCACACGTACTTTCGCCCAACGAATCGACGGAACGAATTTAACTGCAGTCTCTTTGATATTCAATCGTTCTAATGGCTTGTCCTCGCAGTAGAGTCTACAAAAAAGTCCCTTATTTTCCTACAATGGAAAGTAACGAGTGAATTGAAAATTCTTTCTGGTAAAAATAAGCAAATTTCCAACCGATTCGAATCTTGGAATTTTATTAAATTAAAATGGGAAGGATACTTTGACTTCATCCAGTTAACTGTTTCTGACGAATATAGTGGAAGTATACTCTGCAAGTGCCCAGCTATCAGCAGTTTTCAATAACGTTTACGATTACCAGTATCTATAAAGTGAGTTTGGAATTCGATCGGGATCGAAAGTGCGTCGAGTGTCGTCCTCGCAATTAAATAGCGAAACTGGAACCGCGTTTGGAACAGAATGGAATCCCAAGATCTCTGGTCTCGATGAAGAGAACAAAAGTAATTGGAAACCATCGAACGTCCACCAGGAATAAAGCAGCTAGATAAGCCTTGGTAATTCTCACTGCGTCGACCATGAACCGGAAGTGTCTCGAGGACCGTGTCCTCCGTCCTTAGCCAACTATGCACCTCTACGCGACATTATCAAATAGTCGAATCGAGCGACTATCGAGCACGAAAGTCATTAGGCGGGTTGGGTGTCGCCCAAAGCTGAGTTTCGAGCTTCATGAGGGCACGGATCGCATAATTTAACCGCGAGTACGTCGTGGTAACAAGTCGAGGAGCGGTTCGTTCGCGAGAAATGTGCTGGAAGACGGAAGACCAGGGTGAGATCGGGGTGAAATGTCCTGGATAGTGAGGAGCAGGGCAGCCTAACGATGTCAGGCTCCAGCGGAGGGCTAATGGACTTCTCGGAGTCCACCGGCGGCCTGAAGAGATGCGGCGGTGGCATGAGTTCGCCATCTTTGGGCGCTGGAGGCGGTGCAGGAAATTCCGGAGGGCTGCCACGGACTCAGTCGGCTTCCGCTCTACGGGTACGATCGTCCAGGAAGACTCTCTTCTGGGAGCAGTGCTTCGAATCGCCGCCAAAGAGAGACTTGTAAGTGGATGATGATCGTTGGAGGAGTTGGGGGTGTCGAATCCAGGTCGACAATCAGTCGCTAAGCTGTTTAGTAATTATTGCTTACGCCCGAGACTTCCGAGACTTTGGTCAATCGGGATTTGACGAGGGTTTCTTTCATTCCAAGTACACTCGCGATGGAATTTATGTTGGCATCGTGAGGTTTTAATAGAAATGATCAGAAATAAAGTTGCTGGTAGTATACAGTTGGGGGCAAAGATAAGTGGACAAGTAGGGGAAATTTAGGAATTAAACGTGTAATTAAATTTTATATATTATGTATCTTTATGGTATATTTACATTTGTGTTGAAATGAGGATATTTAATGAAAATTGATGAGCGACAAAAATAAGTGGACAATTGTCGGTGAAATTAAACAATTTCAAATCGTTCTGAAAAAATTATTTTTAAATTCAAAGATACAGCTTTTCAGGGCTGGTTGCAAAATATTTCGCAATACGCTGCGAAACGACGAAAATTGCTGGCTGACGTTCAAGGGACCCATTCATGAATGGCTTGAACATTTATTACCCGCATGTTTATCGGTTTGATGCATCTGCATAATGAATGAAGTAAATGACTGTCAGGGAAAATAAATCCGTATGCTTGGAGAAAGGCCAGAAACTCATTTACAGATTTTCGGCGAATCTATTTCTGCCCTTGTCGGAAACTAAATCCAAATTCAGTTAAAAACTGCAATTTTATTTATTTATTTCATCGTGCTTTCGTACCAACTCGAAATTAATATTATTTATCGGTATTTTGTTTTTCGTAACCGATATTTGTAACGCAAATGTCGAGATAATGAATTAAATAAACGTTACGCAACAACTTACTGTTCGATAAACGTAATTATCAAATCGTAAGTATTTACGAGAACGTTGTTATTTAACGTGCAATTGGATAATTACAGAACTTCTAGCACAGTGTTCGAAATACTTTCGATTCGCAAAATGAAAAGTTGAAAAAAGTCAGGAGGACATTTCGCAGAAGCTCCTTGTACATTTCCCTCGAATTGGTCTTTTAAATTGTGCCCCAGTTGAGACTCCGTAAAAACGGTTTTTCCCCTTTCATCTCTGCAGTTTCCTGCTTCCTTTCCATTCTGGTCTCGTCTTTTCGGAGTCACATCGTTGCAAATGTTTGAAAGTTCGGTCCGTGTTATTGATCGAGGGGAAGAACCATCGCGTTGACCTGTCACTAACCTGTTTTATGCAACAAAAGCTCACGCTGAGCGCGCCAAAAACTTGCTCCTGGTAGCAGACTTCGTGGACACTGCGTATATAGGTGTACGTCCATACGTGACGCGAGTCTCTTGTCCAGGGCTTTATGGAGGAACGTAGATATGTCTTCTTAGCTACGAAGACACGCTTTATAGCCGCTCAGTGTCGTTTAATGTAACCTACTTTTCCCTGGGCTTTCCAAGTTCTTTGACTAATCCTCCGGATAGAAGGAACTTTCCGGGATTTTCCTCCGCGATAGAGATGATGTCCTAGTCTTTTGTGGAAGCAATTTTGGCGGCAAGTATCTTAGTTCTCGAGTGGAATTGATATTCCAACGACTCCACGAACAAAGTTACTCGCGTCTTTTGTCTGCCAGCGTCGAATGAAATCAGGGAAATTCTGTTGAAATTGTCTGTTTCACCTTTTTTTTATAACTCGACCAGGGATCAACCTAGAGAACTGAGAAAACCAGGATTTTGGGGGAATTTACACTTTAATAACAAGCTGCATACATATGTTTTATGCAGTGGTGGACATAAATATTGGCACAGCATGTTTGTTGTGGCACAAATGCTCGTAACTTCTAAACAGATTGATTTAAGGGAAAAACTCTTTGACATATTATGTATAAATGCTCTGCAATTCACAGTACTTGACATTTATCTCTCAAAATTTAACAGTACATTCTTAAATATACAGTGCTGGGCAATTATTGGTACAGCATGTTTGTTGTGGCACAAATGCATGTAACTTCTAAACAGATTGATTTAAAGGAAAAACTCTTTGACATATTATGTATAAATGTTCTGCAATTCACAGTACTTGACATTTATCTCTCCAAATTTAACAGTACATTCGTAAATATACAATGCTGGTCATAAGTATTGTTACAGCATGTTTGTTGTGGCACAAATGCTCGTAACTTCTAAAGAAATTGATTTGAAGGAAAAATGTTTTGATATATTCGTTTATTATCGATTGTAAAATTAATATAATTAGTATTTAGTATGGTTTCCCTTTGATTTTGTTATTGCAGCTGGCAATAGTATCCATGACTGAATGATTTATTTGTATTATTTACTGATATTGGATTTCCGTTGTCCAGATAGAGTATGTCATGGTTTTAGTGGGGAGTTCGTGCTTCTGTTTCGATGAACGCAATCGCGCGTCTTGTCCATTTCGAGTTCGTTGCGAAATACCACTGCAGTGTCCTGTTGAAAAATGCAGGTGAACTTTCCAGCCCCTTCGAATCGAATTTATTCTTATCACTGCGAGCCTAACATTAGAGAATTATATAACGGTAGATTTATCGACAGACTCGTTGCTACGAAAGCATTTACTAGTTATAGTAATTTACATTGCTGCACGTGAATCGCATAAATAGAATTGGCACAAACTAGTCGATAAATTAGATTGTTTGTTCGCGTCTGGCTCGACCAGAGGCTCGCTTCTTCGCGATAATTAAAGAAACATTTAACGACGATAAATATTATATAAAAATAACCCTTTTTGTAATACTCGACGTGTAATATTTGAAAAAATCTCTGCTTCGAAGATTAAACTCGAGATAAAACGTTTGTAGGTGTCATTGTGTTCACGGTATAGTAGAACCTCGTTGCAACGCGTTTGCAAATGGAAAAGATGGTAACTTAGCAACGAGTGAAGTTGTATGGAAGAATGTACAATAGCTAGTAGTACAATATGACCTCCTCCAACCCTCTAGATTATTTCGTTCCGTCATTCTGTACATAAGTGATCACTTCTTCGAACAGCTCGTCTCTAACAAGCTTCGAAGGGGATCGTCGACTGACGAATCGAGTTTTGTATTTTACCCCTTCGTCCTGTCCACGCCTTGTCCCGAGCAGAGGACAGTATGAGAGGCGTTACTATAGCGACTGTGGAGATAATGAAGATATACCGCGTCAGTGGGGTTCCCTTTTTATTAGATCGGACGCTTTGATTATTGCAGGGATTTTCAGCTCTGTTTCCCTGCCATAATCGAGGTTCAACGTCTGTTCAATAGGGTGGACCTTAGTTATACTTGGTAAATATATTTTGTCCAATCGTGTTTGTCGAGACGCTCCCAACAATTGCGATACTGTGCGATAAAATTATGCGTGCAAAATTTTTTATTCTAATTCAAGGTCCACCTTACTGTAATTTTTGAAAACATCTGTTATTCTTCTTTGGGATAAAAATTAGTTTTGAAATGGTTGAGAACCCCTGACTCGAACAATCTAGGGAACTACCGTGGTTGCTCTTATTTGAACTTTTCACAAGTATTGTGTAATATTCGAGCTTCGTTAAGGAATTGAAAGCGTAGAAAGTACTTTGTAATTAATGTAAGGGATGATTATCGGTGAAAATGGAAAAGGGGTACAGTTTGCAACTTCGAAATGCCACGCTTGCATGCCTCTAGTGCAGTTTTGCAAACGTGCAATAGACATCGCGTGCCTCGTACCATGAACGCTCGCTGACTCCTTGTATCTCCTGTTAATCCTTAATTTTTATAGTTCTCTGTACTGACCTTCGTTTATTTTGTTTTGCAGCCATGGCGAGGAGCTCATCGTCACGCCATTCGCGCAGGTGCTTGCATCTCTGCGCTCGGTCAGGAACAACTTCGTGTCGCTCACAAATGTGCCACCAAACAAGTAAGTAAAGACGATTTTGTTTATCCAACTAGCTGAGATTCTTCCAATATTCTACAGAGTGTTTAATGGGAGATTCTAGAGGCCAAAATAACACGAAAATGAAGGATACCAATTTGTTGATGGAGGTTTCGTTAAAAAGTTATTAACGTTTAAAGTTAAAGTGTGCAGACTAACTTTTTAAAGAAGCTTCAATCAACTTACTATTCTTGATGTTCGACTTATTTTGACCCCTAGAATCTTCCATTAAAATTGTTCTCACGAGTGATTGAACACTCTGTATACAGTGAGTGTAAAGAATATTCGTGAAATGACTAATTACGACTCAAATGCTGAATAATAATGTTTATTAAACAATATTTGTGTTATGAATATATTTTTTAAATTTTCAGATCGCGAAGGAGTAGCGGCGCGCAGGGCAGCAGCACGCCACAGCCACGAATATTGGCACCAGGAGGTGAGATAATTAAAAATAAAATGGAATTTTTTACCATTACAATATTACAAATTTATTAATCTCAAAAAATCCTACATTTATTATGAATATTCAAACTTCTTTCGAATAATCGTACTCTATCATTCATTAAAACAAATTTTAAAAGTTAGCTGAATAACTGATATTCCCAACAATTTTCCAGACACAATCCTAATTATTTTTTGTTTTTTTTTTTCTATAATATTGTATCTTAAAATGTTCGATTGTAATGTAATTTTCTTTTTATCGAAGCTTCGAAACTTGTTTCATGCGTTTTTATTATACACGATTATCTTAACAACTGCTCGTTCTTGCATTGCCCGGAGCCAAATACTTAATTAGTATCGCTTTTAACTGCGTATCTCCTGCTTTTATGCTCGTTTATCGTCGAGGACGACATTGTAGTTTCTCAGAGTTTCAATTTTTCAGTAGATCCTTTTCGTTCAGCGATTAATTACATCTTTCCTTTGACACGAACACCGTCTAACGTCCCCATTTTCTTCCTCCTTTCAGAGGAGCCGTACCAGAAGCTGGCGGTGGAAACGATGGAGGAGCTGGACTGGTGCTTAGATCAGCTGGAAACCATTCAGACGCATCGATCTGTGTCGGACATGGCCTCCCTCAAGGTAGTTTCTAAGCATTTTACTCGTAGACGTTCATTTTCACCTCCATTTTGCACGTACGATGATCTTCTCATGCTCTATTCGAGGATTTATGGTTAATCTCAAAATGGTAACAGCGTGAATATTTCTTTTTTGTGAAAATTCGTTTTTATTGGGGGAAAAATTATCTTTGATTGCAGGAACCAATTACAATCATTCTTAGTCAATACGTATACCCCCGAAATCCTAAGTAATTTCGAGAAAACAATTCATTACTGAAAATATAATGTCTGACCATACCTGTCTATTACACTGAAAATTAAAAAATTTCAAATCATTCTGAAAAAATTATTTTCGGTTGCAGGGGTCAATTACAATCATTTTTGGTCATTAGACATACCCCCGAATTCCTACGCGTTTTCGAGAAAAAAATTCGATTAGGTGAAATTTTTCGGCGAAATTGAAAATTTTTAAATCGTTTTAAAAAAATTATTTTTAGTTGCAGGGGTCAATTACAATCATTTTTGGTCAATATACATACCCTGAAAATCCTACGCACTTTCGAGAAAAAAATTCTTTACCGAAAATATACTGTGTGGCCAGAAATGTTTCTATAACTTTTCAACGAAGCCTCAATTAACGAATTGGTATTCTGGATTTTCGTCTTATTTTGTCCTCCAGTATCTCCCATTAAATTTTCCCCCAGGTGTGTTCGAACACTCTCTATATTAAACAAATTTTTTAAAATCGAAATCCAGAGAATTACTTTAATAAGGAATATTTACGCTGTGAAATTGTCAAATGGAAATTAACTATAAACCCTGTGCTAGAGCATAAGGAAAGCGACGTATGTGCAAAATGGTTGGTAACGTTTGATTCTCATGCTCTATCGATGGATCCATCGTACGTGGAATGTGGTTCAAGGGCACGTTTGACCCTCTTATTCAACTATGCCCTTTGCTCGATTTATTATTTCGTCTCGTATAAATTTCCAGGCGCGTACGGTGCCCTGGAAAAGTTAGCGTGGTGGTCGTGACCGCGTTAATATATAAATATTCCATCGAATTTTGCAACACGTCCGCGAAAATCCCTATGGGGGGAATCGACCTCGATAGAATCGAGCAGCCTCCAGCGATCGCTCCCTGACGAATGTAATTTATCGCGCCCTAATTTATCGCTGCGGGCAGCCTCGCGGATTCCTGGAAAAGCTTGATAGAATTTTGAACCGCGCCAGCCTCGAACTTCTTTCTCTAGGAAGCGATTTTTACGCGACGCTTTCCTTGGCGTCGGAGGAAACTCGCGTAGAGTGAAGCGTGTCACGTAGCCGGGTCAAGGCAGTGCGTTTTTTGGCGTTTCGAGGCACGCGATCGATTACCGTGCTCTCGTTTCTTTTGCAACTTCTGGTTCGCCCCGAACGAGCAGGTATACTTGCACTCGGACACCTAGGCGTACCAACTTTTCCATACAACGAGTATAGACACACGTGGGTCGTGTCGCGCGACGATCGATCGTTCTCACTGACCGATCTGGAATAGCTTAAAGGAGGACGGGCTAGCTATAGATCACACGTGAACCTTATAAATCAAAGTAAATTTTATCGGCTGGATTCTTTGTCTAGGAATAAGACAATCGTAAATAATGGAATTCGTTTTTCGAGAAAGTTCCATTTTTAATGAATGTCCGTTAAAGATATGATATTCTACCAAGACTGCTTTCGTGGGGATGTAAATTGAGGAAATATTTAAATGGACTAGCTATACAGGGTGATCGACCAACCCTGGGGAAAGTAAATGTTGAGAATCTTTAGTTTTCAGTGTTCTGCGTTTGTTGATGATGGTTTGGGAAAAGTAAATGTTGAGTATCTTTAGTTTGGAGTCGTTTGCAACTGTTAATCATGGTTTCTGGAAACAAAATGTTAAGAATCTTTGATTTGGAGTGGTTTGCAATTGTTGATCATGGTCTCTGAGAACAAGATGTTGAGAATCTTTGATTTGGAATAGCTTGCAATTGTTAATCATAGTTTGGGAAAAGTAAATGTTGAGTATCTTTAGTTTGGAGTCGTTTGCAACTGTTAATCATGGTTTCTGGAAACAAAATGTTAAGAATCTTTGATTTGGAGTGGTTTGCAATTGTTGATCATGATCTCTGAGAACAAAATGTTGGGAATCTTTGATTTGAAGTGGCTTGCAATTGTTGATCGTGGGTGGTTTGGAGAGTAGTAGTTTATCGGAGAAGATTGTTTACAGTCTGAATAAACAACAGGCAGTAAACAAACGCGTGGGTACGCAATGAACACCAGGTGAAACGTGCACGTTGGCACGCATATAGCGAAATCGATGATGGCGCCATTCACTGTGGGACGACTAAAAAAAGAACAGAGAAACTCGTTTCCATTTTCGATTCACGTTCTTCTTCAAGGTTTAAAAATACGTTTAGAATCGTTTTATCTTTGCCCCCTACGATCTTCTACTTGAAAGAGAATAAAAGAGAACATTTTATTTTATCGATTCCCTCGCTTCTTTGATATACCCGCGTGGGTGGCCATTCTTGATGGAATGTCGTTCGAAAATGTTTATTATTCCAGCTTCGTTTGGGGAACATTAAAAGAATTGGCGGAAGCAAGATTTCCAAAGATATTTTTTGCTTTATCTTTGAACAATTTTAGCACGTTAAAATTACAAAATTCCAATGGAAATATTTTTGAAAATACAAAAACTGAAATTCTTGATGTTTACGAAATGAAAATTGTCAATTTAGTCGATTTGAAAGGAAAATGCTTTTTATGTTTGTCGGAAAGTAAATTGCAAAATCTCTGTTAATTAGTTTTCATCGAATTTACAATTTGAACAATTTTAGCACGTTTTAAAATTGCAAAATTCCATTGGAAATATGTTTTAAAATACAAAAACTGAAATTCTTGAAGTTTACGAAATGAAAATTGTCAATTTAGTCGATTTGAAAAGAAAATGTTTTTTATATTTGTTAGAAAGTAAATTGCAAAACCTCTGTTAATTAAGTTTTGTCAGGTCTCGATAGTTTTTATCAAATTTGCATACTGGTAAAGAGAATCTTGAAAAGGTAATTGGATTTCACGGTGTTTCATGCGACACTAATTGCGGGGCATAAATTTGGCTCAACGTAATCCGAGTGCAAAAACTGGAAACTAATTAACCGTTTCTTCCACCTAATTAAGATCCAATTGTTTCATTGGCTGTCCCGATAAACGCTGATGAGTTTGAATCCCGTAATTTTCTGTTACATAACTATGCACGTCTTTTAATTGTCCTACGAAACTAGAGCACATAGTTTGTTTTATTTCAGAATTCAGTTGAATAGGCGATTAAATAAAATGAGAAACAATTTTTATATTACATTTAATCTAATTTGTAATTTATAGTACGCAGTGATTATTTTCGTTTAGGTTGTTTCTGTACATTTTTGTCGCATATTTAGTTGAAATTTCTTAAATAAAACACTGAATCCTAACAGGAGTGAATAAATTAGTAATTTCTTTTTTAAATGTATTTGGTATCTGCTTGGATGTTGTTGAAATCTATGCAAGCAATTATTATCTTTATAAAGTGTTTTACACAGTTAAGTGTTTACAATTGAATTAAATTGAGGCTCGAATTTATCAAAACATTACTGAAATATAACTCTTTCGAGTAACTGGAGAATTTCAATAGAATAGCTTCCGCTTGGTGTAGTTGGGATCCTGTATCACTGTAATAAAACAAACATTCTGCACGTGGAAACCATTGGATAGGTTTCAATTGAACACGATACTAGGCTATAACACATATGACACTGTAACAGAGACTATGGGATGCCTAGTAAAACAAATATTACACCAGATCGAGTATTTGGGGCTGTTAGTATTGTATAGCTAAACCTATAAACTAAACCATATTCTAATTACAACAACGTAGATTGTCATTCTCGGTATTTAGTTTTTAATTTACCCTGTTTAAAATTCATATAAATATAAAGCTTGTATTTATTTAAAATTTTCAATTAATTAGGGTAAAATTAAATTTCTGTTGTTTTCTGTGCGTGCAAATTTCATGTACATTTTCTCCATTTAAATTTATATCCTGAACCAATCGAATACAGGCTGTTGAAACATCGGAATAATTTCAAAATATACTCTACGTGTATTATTCCTGTGATCTAAAATTTTATCATTTAATACTTTTGATACTGAAGCGCAAACAACACAGAAAACTCTTAATCCCCATTTATTTGTTACGTAAATGTAACAATAAAAGGAATTGCAGAGATTTGCGATGTTTAAAATAAATTTGGAAATTTGTATATTGTATCTCGAGTTTACTTAAATATCACAATAGGCAATTTGTCAACAATTTTCATTCTGTGCTGTTTAGAATTAATTTCAAGTGATTGTGGGGTTGTTATAAAAATTGTAAATTTACTACAGTCTCGTGTACAATTGTTGTTAGTTAACAAATTGTTATCGATCGTCCCTCGACTCGAGTACAGTGTTTTCAAGCAAAATCGTCGAAATCGAAAAGCTAGTCTGCCCACGCTTTTACGTAAGCGCCACAGCCTCTTTGCGTGTGCCAGTACATCAAATAAACTTATCAGTTCTGAGATACTCTGAGAACTCTAATTCTCACTCGAGATTAAGAATGTGGGAAACGAATCATTCTCGATATTAAATCACGTGCGATTATTTATTACTCGTAATCTGTTCAGCGGCGAAACCTTGAACCCGCTGAAAAATACTGAAAAACAATTATTTTAAATCTATAAAAAAAGAAGAAAGCGAAGAAACGAAATTTCGAGAAAAATACTAATACGAAACAATATATTTACTTTTTTTTTACTACAGGCCAAAATAAGACGAATGTCAAGAATATCAATTTGTTAATTGTGACTTCGTTAAAAAGTTATCAAGTTTCCAGAACGATTTGAAATTTTTTAATTTGTCAAAAAATTTCTCCACCTTCCTGAATTTTTTTCTCGAAACTGAGAAGGATTTCGAGGGTATGTGTATTCACCAAAAATTATTGTAATTGATCCCTGCAATCGAAAATAATTTTTTTAGAACGATTTGAAAATTTTCTTTTTCGTCGAAAAATTGAGGCACCTACCCCCTGTCGATTTTTCTTAAGAATTCGTTTTTCATTTTTAATAATTTTGTTTGACGCCCTACAGAAAAGTTGTCTAATACTTTTTTGTAGGTACTCATGAGCTCTACTTCAGAAAAAAGTTTCATTGAAATATATTCACTATTGTAAGAGTTATGGCTGTTTGCAGATTGGACCATTTTTATGGGGTTTTTCTCATTTTGCAGGGACAAGGGTCAACTTTTCGAATATTTTTACAATTTCTACATATTCTTGATGGAAATACGCGTCGTTTGCTTTTTTAAACATTGAAATCCGTCAATCCGTTCAGAAGTTATGACGTTTTAAAGATTCGCATGAAATTTTCGGGCAACATTTCTGGCCATAAATTACATTTTCAATTAGGAATTTTTTTCTCGAAAACGCGTAGGAATTCGAGGGTATGTCTAATGACAAAAAATGATTGCAATTGACCCCTGCAACCAAAAATAATTTTTTTAAATCGATTTGAAATTTTTTAATTTTGTCGAAAAATTTCACACCTTCTCGAATTTTTTTCTCAAAAGTGGATAGGATTTCGGGGGTATGTCTATTGACCAAAAATGGTTGTAATTGACCCCTGCAACTAAAAATAATTTTTTTAAATCGATTTGAAATTTTTTAATTTTGTCGAAAAATTTCACACCTTCTCGAATTTTTTTCTCGAAACTGAGAAGGATTTCGAGGGTATGTGTATTCACCAAAAATTATTGTAATTGACCCCTGCAACCAAAAACAAGTTTTTTAAATCGATTTGAAATTTTTTAATTTTGTCGAAAAATTTCACACCTTCTCGAATTTTTTTCTCAAAAGTGGATAGGATTTCGGGGGTATGTCTATTGACCAAAAATGGTTGTAATTGATCCCTGCAACCAAAAATAATTTTTTTAAAACGATTTGAAATTTTTTAATTTTCAGGGTAATAGACAGTTATGATCAGACATTATATTTTCAGTAATGAATTTTTTTCTCGAAAACGCGTAGGATTTCGGGGGTATGTCTATTCACCAAAACTGATCCTAACTGACCCCTGCAACCGAATATAATTTTTCCAGAGCGATTAAAAATTTTTTAATTTAATTTTGTTAATAATTTTTTAACGAAGCCTCCATCAACAAATTAGTATTCTTGATTTTCGTCTTATCTTGGCCTCCAGAATCTCCCATTGAAATTTTTCCCAGATGTGACCGAACACCTTGTATATGCAAAATGCATACGTTGCTATTTAAAGTTTGAGCACGTCACGATTCTTTCAATACCATTTGCGAGCATTTCCAATTACATAATTCCTCGTTCGATATTTTCTGCATAATGATAACTCGTTCACTCGCTCGACACTTCCTAAGCGGGACAAAGGCGGAGAGGCGTCGCGTTTTTGGCTCGGGAGTTCTCGAGCTTCAAAATAGGAGACAGCGATCGCGTTCGCCGAAACTTTTTGTTGACTCACTTTAGGAATCAGTGAGTCATTTTGATTTCTCTCAACAAGTTAGGTAGACGTGGTTGCCCGTGATAGTATTAGGGGCAAGAAATGTAGAAACTCGTTCGTGGATTTTATTCAAGTTCGGTCAAATTCAAACGCAAATTTAGTTTTACTCGGATGAGTCAAGAGGCAATTGTTTATTTAGCATTTGACGTAAAGTATACACTGGCATGGAAGTTCAAAGACATTCCAGAGTACTGTGCTTCCGGTCCAACTAATTTCAATTAACAGAATTTCATTTTAATTCATGAAAGATCGAGAAATCAGAGTGACTACTTGGAATATCCAGCACATAAAAAGTTAGACACCAGTGATCTCATTAATTTATTTATTCGTATCAAAAAACATAAATTAAATTCATGGAAGACTAAGAAACGATATCAGAGTGACTACTTGGAATATCCAGTGATCTCATTAATTTATTTATTCGTACCGAATAGGCAATCGTCGAATCGACACGTAAGCATTTAAATTACAGCAATAATTATCAAGTGAAAATAATGGAAAACGTGAAAATTGTTGATCGAAAGTGGAGAAACGGAAAGAGACATTTTATTGCTCGTAAAATTCCCAAAAAGTTATTTGATCAGACGAATTTTCAACAAAGAAATAGCGTTCCGAGTATCGTTCTTTCTGGAAAATCGAACAGCCATCAAGGATGAACATGAATACAAGTCTCATCGAAATTCCCTTTAAATTCGTATACATTCGGACAGTGAGAAATCTGGCTAAGAACAATATCCAGAAATATTCCCAAGAAATGTCTGTTCTTGCCTATTATTAACCACTCTTCTTGCTATCACTAATATTAGATAGTTTCCATCATGGCGGAGGAAAATTATGGAACAATAGGAATAAGAATATGACTCGATGATTTTTATTTTTTATTTCTTTTCGTTTCCTTATAAGTTTCAATTTGGGCCAAATAATTTTAAACATAATAATGGAAAATTTGCATTTTTATTTGTTCACAAACCTCATTTCTATTTTACGTATTTAATTCTACTATATTGATCCCTAAAAACTTTTGTAGATCTTTATAAATTTCAAAATACATATTACACTATATGATTTTATATTAAATCAAAGTAAAAGTTTATATTGAGATGAATGATACGTTACTTCGACAAATTTATTTTTTAATTTAACTTAACATTGCATAATACTCCCAAATCTCTGAAGATCTCGAAAACTCAAGATATTCTCAACTCTCAAGAGTTTCAAGATTCTAATGATAGTCTAAAAGATTTGGAAGCACTTCAAATCTGAGAATCACCTACAGTGGATGTAAAAAGTATTCGTACAGTGGCTAATTACGACTAAAATGCTCAATAATAATGCTTAATAATAATATCTATAATTAGTATTTAGTAGGGTTTCCCTCTGACAAATTAACTAAATTAGATTCGATTTTATTAATAATATTATTCCGTTCGTTAATTAAATCATTTTTTGTAAGTGCTCAATAATAATGCTTAATAATAATATCCATAATTAGTATTTAGTAGGGTTTCCCTGTGACAAATTAACTAAATTAGATTCGATTTTATTAATAATATTATTCCGTTCGTTAATTAAATCATTTTTTGAGTCCGTTTTAAATTGCTCGATAATCCCAGAAATGTAAACAATATAGATTAAAATTTATTTTATTTGTTTGATTAAGCAATATAAATATTCCTTTGGTTTATTTGATATTATTGTTCTACAGACTTTGGAGTATGTTACGAATACTTTTTACTCTCACTGTATCTCGACACGTGACCGGTTCTGAATCATTCGGAACTCGGTAATTATTCGAGTCACCTATTCCTAAAAGCATTATCTGTTAGCACGAGGTTCGATCCAATTGCATCGGTTCCCGCCGCTTCTCGAAATCCCACTTCTACGAGCGATTCGCGCGTAGTAACGTGTACCACCCCCTCCACCTGTACGCGATTCGCGCCAAGTATACCGTCGTCTAATTGGCGCGAGAGAGACGGAGAGCCCCGGCCGCGATAAAAACCAGGCAGACGTGATCCCGTCACGTAGATCACGTTTTGCAGTCGAGTGACGTCCACGCGACCAGCAGGCGTCCTCAGAGGCACGGTGCATCTCGTTGCGAGTCCAGTGTACCAAAAATATCAGTGAATCTTTTATCGTACCTTCGTGTATCCTGTTATTTATTATTTCGAACGATCGAAACACTCGTTTCCGGCCAACGTCCACTGTTGGGAAGTCGTTTGTTTTCGCGCGAAAGGGAAAAACCGAGAGAAGCTTCCCGAACGTAGAAAGTGCGGTTTGCAAGTTCTTTGCGGACATTGGAAGACAGGTTCTGCGGAACACTGGTGAAAGTGAGCTAATTTTCTTCGATCTCCGGAGACACGTCCACGCGGTTGTTTCCGAGCGAGACTTTGTCGAACCGTTCGAGCCATGGTTCAACAGATGGACGCTGAGTACGGGACTGGAAACGTGGACGAGTCCGCTAGGTACTTCAATTATTTGACGACGCTGGCGGATCTCACGGCCATGGCTAGTATAGTGGTCGCACAGGTAATTATGGGCTCCTTTCCTCCTAGATTGGGTCTAGATTTTATTGGAGGATCTTTCTTTACAAGACACTAAATGGTACACGAGATTTTCTTAGAGATGCTACAAATTGCCGCTTGTCGCTATTAGATATGGCAAACTATAATACAAATGAACTTGACTGAAAGAGGAGAGAAAAATATTAATGTTTTTCATTAGACAAAGCAAATTAAAGAAATGTAACTTATTTGAGGTGTCCACTGAAAAGTATAATTTCAGGAACCAATTAGTGTAAGTCCATTAATCTTAAAATTGAGATAAATAAGGATTTTGCAAGCTAGTTACAGGAAAATAGCATAAATAAATCAATGTAAGTCCATTGACCTCGCAAAAATAGCAATGCCACTAATAATTAAAAGCTCAATTTTTATTATAGAACAACCTACAAATGAACTTAACAGAAAAAAGAAGGAAAACATTAATGTTTTTCTTTAGAGAACACAAACTAAAGTAAAAAAGATTTAAAAAATTTCTCGATGCAAATTTCATTCCCACGAATTGCAAATAATGATTTTTGTAAACGATGACTGGACAGAAAGTTTATCCCCGAATTCTGTGTGCGTCAGTTATTCGGACAGACAGTCAAAAGTATACATATATGTATGCAAAACCTTGTACGTGACAATAATCACGTAAACGAAAAGTCTGGCTCGAATAAAACTATATCGATAGCGGAAAAATAACCAAAACACTTACTAATCGCGTTCTACATCTGACAGATAATACGTGTTTCTATAAATAAATATTGCTTTCTATACAAGAACAGTTTGACGTAAATAGAAACTTGTATCAATTTCATTCTAACGGTAAGCTTATCAGAGGAGCTGATTAAAAAGGTTTCGAAATGTTCAGTGTCTATTTAATTTCGTTCGTTTATATTCGTTTATGCAAATACTTTGCGGAATAGATAAAAGGAAATGGTAATTGACGACAGAATCCTGTGGAAAAACATTTGCACTCCAATTCCAGAGGCTTACTTCCTAAGATAAAATAGGAAATATTGATCTATAGAACGAGTCTCGTGGACTTAGTCGGAATCGTTTGATGCGAGTATAAATCTCGATCCTCCATGCCATATGTCGTCCACGAACGTGGCAGACAATTTCACCGTGACGATTTCGAAACCGATCGCTATCGTAACGAGCTTACGCTCTCCATTGCCCACGAAACGAGGACAAATCGATGGGAACATTGGTTTATCGATCGATCGATGTAATCGAATTGCATCTTTCTCCTCGGTCGGTAACGTATATTTCAATAAAACGGGAACACTCGGCCGGTAACGTGTTAAATAAAAAATAATACGCGTTCCAATAGCTTTCACGTTAATATCACGATTAATTTCTTAGATTAAGAACAAAGATTGAAACGCTTCCCTGACCTGGTACACTGTTGCATAATATTAAGAATGAACGGATGTACAGAAAAAAGGCGTGTTTTATTTTAATTTCTCACGATTAAATAATCGCGAGAAAGCTTCGTGGAGGCATTTATCGCGATAAGGTGACGTTGATACGCGAACACGCATCTGGATCATCGACGATAAAATTGCTCATCTGAAAACAAACGTAACTAAAACCAAAGATTTTTCCTTTTGATTTTGAGTTTCAATTTCACACGTATTTACACAGGGACAGTGTAATTAAATATTGTCCGTTTGATTAAATGTTATTTTTAGAAAATTCTATATAGTAGATCGAAGATAGGAATAAGTTAGAGATAAGATAGCAAATAAGAGTGAAAAGAAGAGTGAAAATCGTCAGTTTTAACACACATTTAATTAAATATTGCCATTCATTAAATATTTATGTTGTATGTTCAGCGCTATCAATCTGGTATAAACGAGCCAGTAATTGTCAAAGAGGAATTTGCGCCAAGTTTCGCCAAGTACGACTTTCTGGTCTAATTTAATTCCAATGGTTACGACGACGTTGATTAACGAGAACAATTGTTTTCATTTGCGGAGGCACCAACGTCTGTTTGAAGATTATCTTAGAAACTATGTGTTTCTACAGAGGAGCACGTTTAACCATTAATTGTACGCAGCATTTGCTCGACTGCGTCTCCGAGACGATCTAATAAGCTCCTCATAATCCTCTCTGGTATAATTTAAACAGCAGAAGCGATTCGCAACTTTCAAATTTTTAAAATTACTCTAACTCAAAAAATAGCAAGGCCCTTCGCAATGGGCCTTCGTTTTCAAGATATCTTTGTAAAAGAATTATTTATCTGATTTTACGGTTTATTTTTTGGGTAAGTTGGCAAGGAGGTTAGCTACGAATCTTCTGGTAGTGAGTTCGAATCCCCGCCAAGTTATTTCTTTTTCTTTCGTTATTTTAAAATGCATAAATATATTTTACTTTTACAGAATTTACAATATAATGCTATTTTACTACTGTAGTTACTATTCTTTATGTATTAAAAATTTAAAAAGTAATTCTTTTACTACATACGTACCAAACTTAAAATCAAAATGAATAATAGAAGCTTCCAATGCTTGAAATCAATACGTTCAACAATTTGTTACGAAACGAAGCAATTAGAATGCAACGACGACGCAGAAGAATTGAATGAACAAGCACAGCTGAACAGCGTGTTTAATGGAGTTTTCAAAACAATCGTTTTGATAACAGGTTACTCCTCCTTTCTCGTTTGCGCATTTACATCGATATCTACGTAATCGTAAGGGATTGTGTTACGAAGCTGATAACGAAATTGTGTACACGTAAACTTTTGCAAACGACTATACATACGTGCACGCGTCTCGTTCGTCCGTCTGTATTTATCTGCATCGAAATTTCGCAAATATCGTAAATTTCACGAGATAAAGCCCTCCTCGACGAATAGTATCTCTCTCGTTCTCGTTTGACGTGTTTCCGCGTCGTGATCACAATCGGTAAACACTAATTGTTACGTTTTATTCTGTTTGCAGTTCAAACGTATGCTCAACAAGGAACTCTCCCACTTCTCAGAGTCCTCAAAATCTGGCAACCAGATTTCAGAATACATCTGCAACACCTTCCTTGGTAAGTGTGAGATGAATATTTATTGTTCAATTGCGAATAATAGAATTTCTTGGAGAATTTTTTGTGAATAAACTGTAAGTTTGTTCCGGATAAGGTTCATTGATATTCGTAACATACGTCACGCGACCCGTAGGAGCACGAAGAAACAAAACGGAGAAAGGATTAATGGCTCAGCATCGCGAGGCCACAGCCAGGAGCAGATTTATCAGGGACAATGAAACGAGCGCCGACTCTTACGCATTAAAAGCCCTTGAGACCCCATGTATGCACGCATATTTCTCGAGCATTCATCCCGTCTGACTCGTTTTGTCTCGCGGACCTTTTTTCCCCTCACCGAGCCAGGAAACGGACGTTCGTTTACGTAAACAGTCTTTTCAATCGGTTTCGTGGGGTCCATTGCCTCCCCCTCGCCACCAGAGGAAGGACTCTTGCAAACGCTCGACTAACCTTCCATTAGCTCCTCGACCGACACCCAATATCGTCATCTACAGGTGCTCAAGTCTGGTGCACTGCCGCCAAAACCCATATCACCACCATACTAAATAAATCACGTTATCGCGCCACTATCTCCGCGAGGAAGCCAACATCGAGTGCATTCGAGACTCTTGAATCAAGAGTTCATCATGGAGCTAGCCACTATCTCGCGTGACACCCAACCCCCCATCATCCAAACTCCCCTAGTTACCAAACTAAATGCTTCAACACTCGAAAACATCCCCATCACATTCAGGTTTTTGAAATTTTTGTCTCGAGCACTTAGGAAACTCACAAAACCCCACTCAAATCTATTTTTACACTAATCGTTGGTGTTAAATGCAGGTTGAAAAGAACCCTTCTCTTTCCCATTTCTTTCACAGGAACTTGTACAGTGGAATGGAGACTGTAGGAATCGAAGATGAAGGAAAGGATCCTCGAAAGCTTCTGTTAATCAGTTTTCTGTTTGCGTGTGCGTTGCAGACAAGCAGGAGGAATTGGACTTGCCGTCTTTAAGAATTCAGGATGGAGGTGCAACAACAGGCACCGCAGATGCTCGAGCAGCTAAGAAGAAGGACCGCGCTGAGAGAGGCCCAGCCGCCATGTCTCACATAAGCGGTGTCAAACGACCGCTCACGCACACAAACAGCTTCACAGGGGAGCGTGTACCACTCTATGGCGTTGAGACACCTCACGAAGAAGAACTTGGCAAGGTAAAAATTAATATTTTCCCACCAATGATAATCAAACAAACCTGGCCAAATACGTTTCAACTCTTGGTGGTTTAATCTGCGAACTTGAATTGTTGGAAACGTTATTAGTAATTAGATCTTGATAATATGATAGTAGAAGTCACTTCCTAGTATGTTAAGCAAGGTAAAAATGAATATTTTCGTTTTCAATTGAAGTTTCACAAAGAAAACGACAGTGAAAACGTTAGTAATTAGGTCTTGATAAAAAACATATTAATACCTGTAAATAACATGATAATAAGCGTGATTTCCTAGTATGTCAAGGTTTGAGGAAAAGATGATCACGTGAACCTGAGCTCTGGAGACTGTGGTTACTAGAATCTAGTGTTATTTATCTTCTGATAGCACAATCACAGAATCTTTGCAGAGTAAAAACACTAACGCAAGACAATTTTTAGACAAAGTGGAAATTTCTGTTGCTTTTATTCCCAGTGTGCCAAGCAACCCATTCAAATTAATTCGAATTGTGCAATCGTTTCCAATAATGCAAACTACAATCGTGAAAGTGAAATTAATTAACAGACGCTTTCTACCGATCTGAAAGGCCTCGATTGCGAATTCAAGCGTCACTCGCACGACCGGTATAGCATAGTTGATCACTGTTCATTCATCGGAAAGGAAAACAACCGACTGATGAAAAACACTCGACGTTCCGTGGGAGCAAATGTTTGATAAAATTTCGTTCGATAATGAGACGGATCTATATCGCGATCGCAATCATTCGAAATAAACAGTTGCTCGTAATACCTTATCCCGTTCCCGTAGCTTTAAATCGCGGCGAAACTGCAGATCGGATCACGCGGTACTTTGCAATATCCCAGATTTGCTCCTCTGCTAATTCCACGTTGCTGGCTGATTGATTCTCAATCGGAACACGCGAGCAGAAGACATTTCGAATGCAACAGTCGAAACGATCGCTTATCGAATTAATTTAAAACTTCGTCTCGATTTATTTTACGCGAAGCTCTGGTGGTTTTACGGAAAGATCTCGTCTAGGAAATTTCCAGTCGCTCGAAAGATGCTACCGACTGACAAATATTTGCTTCCTGACGGTTCTGCGAGTAGATTACAACGGTAAACGTGGAGAGTAAAAGAATAGAAAAAAAAGAAGTCTTGGTGGCGGCAACGTTGCTGGGAAAAATCCACTTTGCATTACATAATCTATAAATACCTACTAATTTAGAGTTAATTAATCTAAAAGTTTGTCAGAAATTATGATACATTTAATAAGGAATATTTCTTTAGGGTAACAAATATTCATTAATAGATAATTGCCAGGCTTGGTTTTTAATTATTAACTGAAAACACATTGAACAAAGGACAATAATGTTATTATCGATACATGAGATATCAATTCGAAATTTACTGTCATCAGCGTATCAGTCTATAACTTATCAGTTAATATTTCCGTGGAATCATCAATTCGTTGTATGTATATACAATTAGCTGATTAGATTGCCCGACTATTTATAATTGTCAATAATTAATGAATCGAATTAAATCATTTAAAATAAGAACAATATTCAACAATAATGAAATCGAGTTAAGACACCAAAGTAAAATATTTCCGCTGGCATTTGCTCCATACATCACCCGTACGATTTGGGTAGTAATTTGGGACGAGGTCGTAGGTCGCAGATAACCCAAATTCTCGAAATTCTTATCATCGTAATTATTGTTTAACCTTAATTTCACGACGATGCGTGAAACCTGAAGAAATCAAGCATTCTTCTAACCTCGTCAACGTCACTTTGATATCTAGCAGGTGTCAAGTAGTTGGAAAAATTAAAAAATTTCAAATCGTTTTAAAAAAATTATTTTCAGTTGTAGGGGTCAATTACAATCATTTTTTGTCATTAGATATACCCTCGAATTCCTACGCGTTTTCGAGAAAAAAATTCCTAATCGAAAATGTAATTTCTGGTCAGGAATGTCTGCCCGAATTTTCATGCGAATCTTTAAAATGTCATAACTTCTGAACGGATTGACGGATTTTAATGTTTAAAAAAGCAAACGACGCGTATTTTAATCAAGTATATGTAGAAATTGCAAAAATATTCGAAAAGTTGACCCTTGACCCCGCAAAATGAGAAAAACCCCATAAAAATGGTCCAATTTTCAAACAGCCATAATTCCTACAATACTGAATATATTTCAGTGAAACTTTTTTCTGAAGTAGAGCTCATGGGTACCTACAAAAAAGTATTAGACAACTTTTCTGTAGGGCGTCAAATAAAATTACTAAAAATGAAAAACAAATTTCTAAGAAAAATCGACCAGGGGGTAGGTGCCTAAATTTTTCGACGAAAAAGAAAATTTTCAAATCGTTCTAAAAAAATTATTTTCGGTTGCAGGGATCAATTACAATCATTTTTGGTCATTAGACATACCTGCGAAATCCTACCCACTTTTGAGGAAAAAATTTGAGAAAATGTGAAATTTTTCGACAAAATTAAAAAATTTCAAATCGTTGTAAAAAAATTATTATCAGTTACAGGGGTCAATTACAATCATTTTTGGTCATTAGACATACCCTCGAAATCCTACCCACTTTCTAGAAAAAAATTCAGTACGTGCGGAACTTTAAACGTTAATAACTTTTTAAGAAAGCCTCCATCAACAAATTTGTATTCTTGATTTTCGTCTTATTTTGGCCTTTAGAATCCTTCATTCAAATTTTTCCCAGGGGTGGCCGATCACTCGGTATATACCATAATATTTTTAAGACTCGTTAAAATCGAAGTGGTACAATTGGGGTCCTTTCCTTGTTAGGAAATGCAGTAGTACGTAATTGTTTGTGTTCCCCCGATTATTTGAAGTAGATCGAGCGCTCTCTAACAAGTATCGTGGTAATAATTTGCAGCTTCTGTCAGACATCGACAAGTGGGGCATTGATATCTTCAGGATAGGCGAGCTGAGCAGCAACAGACCATTGACGTGCGTCGCCTACACAGTCTTCCAGAGGCGAGATCTACTCAAATCCTTGGGCATACCGCCGAAGACCTTTGTGACCTTCATGATGACCCTTGAGGATCATTACGTCAAGGACAATCCCTTCCACAATAGCCTCCACGCAGCCGACGTGACCCAATCCACCCACGCTCTGCTCAACACGCCCGCACTCGAGGTTAATATCGTATTCACTGTTGTCTGTTTTGATGCCCGTGTTCGCGCGAATTTCGCAACAAGGGATCGTGTCAAAAAGAACCATCGATTCCTATCTGATCGAAGCTAATTGATATTTCCTAGCACTTGCCCGTTTTGAATTAACGTCAGTCACTGTTCTCCAGCTTCGAGCAGCCAATAATTTTGAGTATTTAAACGAAGTCAAGCTTGGTGTCTTTGTAGAATTCCGACTAGTTGACGCTAATAAGAGTCGTTTCTCTTTGCGCAGTCCGTGTTCACGCCATTGGAAATTACCGCAGCTCTATTCGCGGCCACCATTCACGACGTGGATCATCCTGGACTTACCAATCAGTTCCTCATCAATTCGAGTAGGTATTCGTTTAACTAAACTCCGAAACTTGAAATCATACGAATATTATACTCTGTTATCCGAGTGTTGAAAGTGCAGATCGCTTTACTACTTAACCAATTGTTGGAATAGGTCAATGTACATATGATAATATTATTTGATGTTCATTTTGCTCGAATGAAAACAAGTCAATTAATCGACTAACGGTCGATAAAGATGAATGTCCTTAACCGATCAGTGGTTTGCTTTATCGATTCGGATAACGGAGGTTTAATTCTACTCGAAAGAATTGTATTACTTATCAAACTATTTTAATCATCAGGCTCCGAGCTCGCCTTGATGTACAATGACGAATCCGTTTTGGAAAATCACCACTTGGCAGTGGCGTTCAAGCTCCTCCAGAACGAGGGCTGTGACATATACGTCAGCATAACGACGAAACAGCGTCGAACCCTCCGCAAAATGGTGATCGACATGGTCCTATCAACGGACATGTCCAAGCACATGTCTCTGCTGGCGGACCTGAAGACTATGGTGGAGACGAAGAAAGTGGCCGGGTCTGGTGTTCTTCTCCTGGACAACTACACGGACCGTATTCAAGTTCTGGAGAACCTGGTGCATTGCGCCGACCTGTCCAATCCGACGAAACCATTGCCCCTTTATCACCGGTGGGTCGGTCTGCTGATGGAAGAGTTCTTCCTCCAAGGTGATCGCGAACGCGAACTGAACATGGACATCAGTCCCATGTGCGATCGTCACAATGCAACGATCGAGAAGTCGCAGGTCGGCTTCATCGATTACATCGTTCATCCTCTGTGGGAGACTTGGGCGGACCTGGTACACCCAGACGCACAGGAAATTCTGGACACTCTCGAGGATAATCGTAGCTCCTACTTGTCGATGATCCCTCCGTCGCCGCCGTCCGACGATCAGCAACAGCTTCAAGGACACGACCAGCAGTCTGACAGAATACACTTCCAGGTAAGATGACTTACATTCCCAGTTGAACACACAGTGGCGGTGAATTTGTCACCAGAGTTAATCCACTAGCAGGATTCCTTTCTTTTTCTGTGTCAGAAGTTGTAAACGATTCGGTTGTTTCAGGTGACACTGGAAGAGGGTGACGAGACAGGGGACGTGACAGAGACAGGGGATACGAGCGGAGCGGCCGAAACGACCCTGCCCAGCGAAGAAGGGGGCGGTGAGATGGATGAGAACGCAGCGGAGGCTGGAATGTGACGGAGGCTCGCGGGTATTTGCAGGAAGCTCCACGAGAAGGTGCAGCAGACCTGGTGGCGCGTGCGTCAGTGACGGCTAGTTCACTGTCGCCAGCCGGGTCTCTTTGTGTCGACCTATCGACCTTTGGCCAAGCTCCACTCCCTGGAACGGTGGAAGAAGCCGCCTTCTTGGGATAAAAGGCGGCGGGCAAGGATACGAGGGGAACGTGTCTAGTCGCTCTGCTAGCTAGTTCGTCGGATCTGGATAACGCAAAGGGTATTTGTTCTGATGCGTCGGGAACGATAAGAATAAAGAAATAAAGGAAAACTGGGAGAAACAATTGAAAGTGACATACACACAAGACGAGGAGGACAGCCTCTCGCACGTTTTTGTGATCGTTTCCTCCTCGCTGACGCGGGTCTCAGGACGAGGAACGGTCCTCGATCGCTGCACTTCGGCTGGCTCGAAGCGTACCGAGAGCGTCGAGTGTGATATCCTCGCTTCGCGATGGAGAGGAGCATCGTCGTCGTTACCATTATCGCCCTTTTCTTTGCCCCGTTGTCGTTCGATCGGCCCCCTCCCCCCCTGAACCCACTGTGTGTATCCGAGGCTCGAAGGAGGGGACGAATCTCTTCACGAAGTACCTGTGTACGAAACGGACAGATTACGAGGACTGATGTATCAGGAGAATTTTAAACACGAGACTCGAGGATGCAGGGAATCTCAATTCGCAGCGACTGGATCCTTACTGACATATCAATTGCATGGTACAAGCTGCGCGGCCGATGCCGCGATCTTCGAACGATTCGTAGGATCTTCTGTGCAGCCAGCTGAACCCCTCGTCGAGCAACCGAAGCACTCGAATCTCGTTAGTCGAATTATCGGATCGCTCGAAACGGGTCAAGCGTTTCCACGACGCTGTCGAGGAGGACCCAACCACGGACCAGAAAGTACGAAGTAGGCCAAAAATTGTAATAAACAAGTACAAAGAATGAATGGAAATCGTGATAATAACTCGAGGAGGGGATAATTTGTCAACTGAACAGAAGACTTTAGAGGAACATTAGCAATCGCGCTTCACGTTTATCCTTGGTTCTCCGATGAATACCTCGACAACGATCATTAGAGGAACCAAGCCTATGCCTAATCGTAAGATTTCAACCCATGCTCGCTGACTAGTGCGTAGAGAAAGTCGTAAACGGTGAATTGGAGATGGAGAGCCAGATGTAGTAGTCGCCCCCCCCCCCCCCCCCCCCCAAATGCAAAAACAGGACCGTAGTAGTTGTCGACGCGATTTTTAGAGACGCTACGTGTCGGAACGTGGAACGAGCGAACGGACGATTAATTTTAATATAGAACTGCGCTAAAGGCTGGCCTTTTATTTGGGTTCTTCGTATTAAAATTATCGTGCAGCGATGTTCTTCTCGCGACGTTCACACACACATACACACACACGCACACGCTTTACACGAGACACCGACGATTTAATTTTTAACCAAAGAGTAATGTTAATCACCGTGGAAGAAGAAAGAAAGACATAATTCTTCGTCCGAAGAACACAAAAAAAAAAAAAAAAACGAAACACACATTTCTGCGCGAGTAATCATCGCACGTTTTGGCTTCTAGCGATGGTAGATGTAGGGGATCGTAATCCGTGAACAAAGTGAAAATTAATTAGATAGGACATTGCAGCTCGATGTGTTATTAAAATAAATAAATAATAACGATAAAAAAAAAAAATCCAGAAAAAATACAAAGTACTCTCTCGCTTGAATGTCTGTGAATCGTTCAAATTCGTGCGTCGACCTTGACGAAAGTTATCTCTCAGATCCGCGATTTTATTCTAGTTATTCATGCGATCAATCGTATATCGATCGTCGAACGACGCGCTCTTTCTCGGTGAATGGGCCGCTTGCGTGTCGCTTCCGGTCAGCGACACTCGATTAGGGTTCGGAAACGGATGTTAACGTTTGATGGTAATGTTCACATTGAAGATTGCCGCGACATCTCGGAGAAAGAGTTTGATTTAATCTGTGAATGTTGATTTCGAACAAAATTGCGTTAAAGTGAACGTTGACGTTGTGTACTGACATTTCTGTGAAGCGGGCGAGTTATTATTTTTACGGCGTCCAACGACGTAACGTGTTTCTGTGATCGAATATTTTTTTTTTTTTTATTTTTATATAAATTGACACAAAAGTGGAACAAATAAATCTGCATTGTTGATTGAACAGACAAAACCCGCCACTTCCTCGCCGATCAGACGCTATTGTACGTATAAAAATTTCTTATCGAACGTAATTGGTGTAATCGATTTTGTAAAATAAGACGCGTAAAAAGGCTCAAAGGGCGAAAAGTAATAAGTAATCGAGACCCACTCGAGAAAGAAGCGGAAACTATATCTGTGTCGTAGGCATTGAACCTAGTGAATGTTTCTTTTTTTTTTTTTTTTTTTTTTTTGGTGCTGGTCACCAAAGTTAGTTCGTAGAAGTATTACGTAAGGCTACGAGACTAGATATTAAGCTGAAGATTAACTTAAACGAACTTCTTAGGGCGTAAGCAATGAGGTTATTAATTGATAATTAACGTGTAACCGTAAAAGGAAGAGAAATTGGCGTGACGCAGGCGTGCAGACGCTCTTTCGGAAGGAAAATTCGTTTTTCCATTTCCACCCCACAGGATCCTTTAAAAATTGCGACAATTCCGCTCAAAATGAAAACAAATTGAACGTACTAAAAGACGAAAACGATAATCGAATAGAATGACTCGAACAAGAACAAATCGATCGAACGACAAGGCTTTTCGATTTTTCCTTTTCCATTCTCCCGACAGATTTTTATTGTTATATTCCCTCCCCCCTCTTTCGTTTTCCATTTTCTTCGTCGATATCATTCGAACTCATGCGCAATAGTTTTCTGATGACTAATCCAATGATTGTTTTATCGTGTATGACAATTGTGATGAATTCACACAATGCGTGTATTTGTATTAATCACAAATGACAATGGTGACAACGATGACGATAACAATACGGTCACGCGACGTTAAAACGTTGATTGTTGCGAGACAAATACAGATTAAACGAGAAAAAAAAAAAAATACGTCGTGTTTGATTGCTGGACAGTTAAATGAACATGTATTAATATCGTGTAACCCTTGTACGAGATGTATGTGTAATAAAACATATTTATTGTCGAAACGGTCGGTTTCGGTATTCTTCAACCCTTTTACAGTGACTTAAAATCGTACACTTGGCGGTTCAGCTGATATTTTTTCATGTTTTATTGGAAATATATCGACTGAACCGCCAGGTGTACGATTTTAAGTGATAGAGTCACTGTTTAGGGAAACACACGAACCCCTTGATTGCTTTCCAGAACAGGGAATAAATTAGTATACAGAGACACGTTAAAACGTATATGTATAGAGTAAAACATTTTATTTCTTATCACACAGGTACAGCACAAATTTTCCTCTCTAAAATCTTTATACCAAACTTCTATTTAATAATAATTTATATTGCATGCTGTTAAATATGAAAATGTAATTTCTATATATTCATTATTAATTTAAGTATCGACATCTAATATTTAACAGACATCACAGAGAAATATAAATACGCGAAACGTAAAATCTACTGTTATGACGATCCACTTCGATTGGTACAGCTTTTGTTTTAAGTTAGAAGGAAATTATCTGATTTTAGTAAATTAAATCTCCGTCGAGTTTAGTTAGAATTTTGTTCATATTACAACTTATACAACATGATTCCGATACCAGTTATCGTAAATAGATTCTTTTAGGCAAGATATTTTTCTACTCTGTCATATATTCTTTGCTTTCATATAATATCCAAAATACGATCGAACGTATTTACTAAAAATTGGAATAAATGTGTAATTATATGAAACGCACAGTTCTTCGTACAAATTATATAAACAAAAATAAATTAATATATCTCGGAAAAAAAATTCTAAAAAAAAGGTACTTAATGAAAAATAAATATATCTATCATTTTGTAACTTAAATACAATTTTAGTGCGGAGTACGTCTGTGGGCCGTTGTTGGTCTTGGAACTCCGGATCGTCCTCTTATTTTCTTTGGTTGGACAAAAGTATTGTCAATTCCAGTATTATACGAAAGATATATATTCGACATATCAGGTTGAGTAAGCTGCAAATTAAAAATGTTATAAATGTTACAGTTTATGCTTGTAAAATTGCCTTCTTCTCGTGGAAAGACGATACATACGTCTTTGTTACTCCCTACTGGTGGTACTGCTTGTGCCTTGCGCATGTTATTACCAGTATACGCTACACATTTCAATTGCCATTCTCCAATATCTTCGTTCCAATGAACATATCTTTCAATCATCGTCTGCAAAGAAATTAAAATTATTACACGCGCGTTGTATGCATTTACGGATATAGCTGTACGTTTATACATACTTGATACTGTACAGGAATATAACTGTTTACGATCAGCTCTTGGAGCTGTAATTCTCTTCCAATACCTCTCACTCCTTCCAAAAGTCCTTCCATTTCTCTTTGATGTTCTTGTTGCAAGTCGGACAATTCTGCCCTAACGGACATTAACATCGTATGCACTCGGGCCAATTTTTTTGTTTTTCCTGCAGCTTCTTCCTGCAAAGAAGAGTATTTCTCTTCTATGTCGATACGTTCAGCTTCTTTCGCTTCGATCGCCTTTTTCAATTGTTCTTCTCTGCTTTTACGTTGCTCCAGCTCGATTGCCGCAGCAGCCAATAGCTGTTCTTGAGCTTCAGCTTTCTCCAATAAATTTTCGCCTCCGACTAAAATCTTGTTTTGTAAATTCTGCATTTTCTCTCGCAATGCTTCCTTCTCGCTCCTATAAAAATTAGCATTTACAGCAATGCCTTGAAAACTGGCCAAAGTTCAAGTTGACACCCGACCAATTTCCAACGCATCAATTCAATTTTAAAAAACTTACTGAGTCCTTTTTAGTTCTATAACATCTTTGTCATCCGGACTTTTGTCTTCTCTCTCGGCTTTGTCGATCTTCTCTGTAGAATCTGCGTCTCGGTCCTCTAGTTCTTCCATCGTTAATATCTGACTTCTTCTACGTCTTGCTTTTTTCTCGTGCTTAGTTTCTCCCGTGTCCTCAGAATCTTCAGTGTCGTCTTCAGACTCTGAGATCTCGGCACCGTTCTCTTCCAACTGTTTGCGTAACTGTTCAATTTCCACTTGAAACTGACGAAGCAAAGCATCCTTTGGATCTTCGTTGATCCTCGCCCGATTTTTAATGTTTTTAGCACGGTTCGCGTAACGAAGCGTGCTTATAGTCTCGTCATAGTTTATATCTGCGGGACTTATATTCGCACACTAAATTCAAGCAATCGATTAGTATAATTACTTAATGAATTCCATTCTTTTAAAAGAAATTACGAAATATTACCATTAACGTTTTCGAGTTGCCACCCAACGAGTCTTGAAGCAATCTTGTCAGTTTGGAATTTCTGTAAGGCACGTGTGAACTTTGACCATCGACCAATGAGGATATTACATTACCTAACGTTGAAAGTGATAAATTAATTTTTGTCGCTTCTCTTAAACGAACTCCAGAAGCTTTAGTTTTGCTTTGTCGTTCAGAACCCTAATATAAAACAAAAATTTAATACGTATATTTTGGAAGAAACGCGGTACGTTCATCGAACGAATTACATACAGCTAAATCAACTAAATGAAGTTTGCCCATTTTGACATGTTGTTCACCGTCTTCTCCAAGTTGACTAGACTCGACGGTGATTGTGAATATCGCATGGGATCTTGAACTCGATACGTTCATCGCTGTAGCCCCAACGACACCTACAAAGAAACACATTGCGTTACTATTATAACGTCGTTATTTTAACATAGAAGTTTTCTATACTTACGATTCTTGTTGCCAAGAGACATTATTCGATCTAAATCGTCGGCATTATTTACGACGTAACCACTAAGATCTTTCACAAATACTCCAATGTCGGGTCTTTCTTTTACTTCTAGTCTTGTGTTTTGATCTTTACCTAATAGATCTCTAACTTCCTCGTTATAAATCTCTAAATAAGTTGCACGTACTAGGAATCTGTTAACAAAATCGCTTTAAACATTCGTTCGAAAATGTTCATTGATGTTCCTTGAACGTATACTTACTTCTGGTTGTCGTGAGCTTTAGCTATATGCCCAAAGACGTGTGCAAAGCTGTTAGGAATAATACCTCTGAGCTGTGGCGACGTTTTCGCGCCGGACATTGTGTAAGTTTTACCAGTGCCAGTTTGTCCATAGGCAAATATAGTTCCATTATAACCTTGTAAAACTTTGTCCACGATAGGTCTCGCAGTCTCATTGTAAACATCAACTTGCGTTGAATCTGTATCAAAGACAGCATCGAAAGAGAAAACTTTTGGTGGCTCTCCCTGCGCTGCATTTGCATTTTCAACGGTTATTTCGCTATTTATAGAATCCACATGTACTATATTTTTACAATGTCCATCCAACTCCTTTCCATTTAAAGGGCGAACGCGAACCACAACCCTAACATTTTCTATTTCTCCGAGTTCCGTCGTGCTATCCTATATAAACAATCGTCAGAAAGATACATAATTAACAGAATATAGAAATTAAAATATCTAAACGTTCGATTTATATAAGTTTAATTTAATGGTACAATTACGATGACACAGTTTGACAGATAGAACTGTCAAACGAATATTTAATAATATCGCTTAAGATACGTGTATCTTAAAATATAGAAAAGTACTAACTTCAGACCCCGGCATTTCAGCTTCGTTTCGTTTTAAAGTCACATAAAAACACGATTCAGAGCATAATATTCGATCTCAAAACACTGGTGGAACGCGACGAAATAGCAGACGACCTCCGTAAACAAATGGATCGATTTGTATGGTTGCAATTACATACATGAAGATTGGTGCAGGCAAGTCACGTCATCTGTGTCCGCATAGTTGGAAACTCGATAGATAATTAATCGACGTTTCTTTCTTTTAGAAATATTTAAAAAGTAATCTTTTTAATGTAATACCATAAACGAGGTATACGAGTAGACCTTTCACCCAATGTATTTTTTCGGCCCATTTTTATGGGCCTCTAGAGCCCCATTACCATTTGATCTAGAGCCCCTTACCAACAGATTTAGAAATGAACACGAAAAGAAGCGAGACAGAAAATGAGATTACAGAAATTTTATTATATTTTAACTTTATTTATTTAAAAAATAACTCGATATCTTTAGTTTAGTAATCCAGCTTGTAAAAATGTAAAAAGGAGATCGATGGAATTTTGATTTCATCTATCTCCCTTCGGGTCTCCACTCGCAGCAACCTCCTCGTGGTGAGACCTGGGTAATATTATTTATCGTTTAATTAATAATCGTATCGCTCTTAACTGGGTAATGCAATTATTAATTAAAAACTAAATAATATTAGCAAATTGGCTGCGATCCGCCTTGCATAGATCATCATGAATATAGAGCTTCTTTACTAGGTTAGTTTTGATCCTCATTGATTCATCAAAGATTCTAGAATATTGTCATAGACAAGGTATAAGAGTAGATCTTTCACCCAATGTATTTTTTCGGCGGGAATATTTTACGCGCGAAGCAGAGCGCCACCTTAGAGTCTTCCATAGGTTACTCCAGATGGCGTTACAACCCCATTGCCACTCTGGGGAAAATCTTAACTAAAGTAAAAGTTACTAGGAAATCATTACAGAGGAGTGCCCTCTGTGATGACATTCTTATTACTAGCTTATACGTTATGGATATCAATCTTAATTATAGTATTTTGGCTTACTCTTAATATTTACAGGTATCATTGATCTGACACTTAGACTAAATTTTTAAACTGTTATTTTTAAATAAATTGTTTGTTTAAATAAATTGTTCTCTCTTTTTCAAGTGAAAAATCAGACTCTCGTTTAGGATGGCTAGTTCTGAATTGACTGTGTCCGTTATTCGCGAGTCGTGTTTCGCGCGTGCGCGTCGAAAATGGCTCGTGTGACTCCTTGATCGACTAGTTTAGAAAATTACGTAAAATGTGTTGCGAAATAAACAAAGAAGCTCTAAAGGTGGATGTTGAAATAACTATCGAACAACTAGAATCTTACTGCGAAGTTCATCACCCGAATAGCTCATGTCGAACTGTGATAATTGACTCTAGATAATTATAAATTTGGCAACAAAGGCGGAGTCTACTTTCGTTGTAAACATAACCTGACTAGAATAATCTTCGGTGTTTTTTTTATCAAGTCTTTATTTGTGCAACAAGTGAAAATAAGCTGTGATATAGTGAAATAATTATGTTGTTGTGTGATAGGATATAATGCAGGTTTGTCCCTTACTATATTAATTACATTGATTTTTCTTATTTTTTGTAGTAGCTTAACAGAATCTAAAGTTTAAGTTGTCAAAGCGGCCAATTAGTTGCATTTATTTTGTAACGTTAGTAATTTTACGAGTGTATTTTCGATTATAAGAAATATCATAACAGCCCACTAAAATCGATTATGCTTCTGAACTTTCATTTGCTAAGAATGACATTCATTATTATGCCATATTTCATTGTTTAACATTCTTTTAATGCTATTCTCATGAATAATATATTTTTTAAAAGTATAAAGCCACATTTTTATGTGACAATAAACTGTCGTGATAGTATAATAGTATTTTTTTGCTATTTTCGTGCAATTTGGTATTATATAACTTCCAGTTTCGTAATATTTGCAAAACGATAAAATTTATTGGCAGAAAATCAAAATTGTCACGTTACTGTCATTCTTATGACTTTGGATTTGTGCGTCTCTGTTTATCCAGTGCAAAATTGGACTCTGACAGCTTCACTGCGTCTCATTCAGCATGGTTAGCACTTACTAGAGTTGATTGAGAGGTTAATAATTATGTTTTGGTATTAGCATTTAATAGTCGTAATATTGAGGCAAAATTAAAATTTCCCTCCTCTTCGTTTAGTTTCTATGGTGGACGTTGGTGGCGCTGCGGCAAGACCTTCGAGTAGTTTCTATCTACCACGTTATTAGTCGGTTTGCGTCGTAGATCGTTACGCGTAATAACTCGAATTCTATAAAACTTTGGCCAAGGATTGAGAAACTGGTGGCAAGACCACTAAAAACATATTGTAAATGTTATAATTATCCGAAAGAATTGTACTGTTGTTAACTAGTATAAAAATCTGTCATATTCGTATCTATTTAGTCCATAACCTTTCGCCGTTTCGCCTCATTGCGGTCACATGGTTGTGTTTACCTCTTTCCTTCGAGCTGTGCACAGTATAATCACCCAAATAAATTAGTCGATTGGTGAAGAAAAAAGTGTAGTTATAATTACTAATGATTTTCCACCCAAGTTTCCTAGAACGAGCTTCTTTTTATTCGTAGTTGATGGGTTTCTCACTTTTGTAAATGTTTACAAAAATGGCTACTCCTTGTGTACCGTCCACTTTCCATAGTGGTTCAGAAGATTTTTCTTTTCACTTGTGTAAGAAAATAACGATATCATCAGCATTAAAACTTTCTTTGAATCGTAGACTTATAAAACGTTTTATTAGTTTGGGTGGAACTGAAGTAGTAAATTAATTAAGAGAAAGAAATAATAATGCGAGAAAGATGCAGCTGGATATAGAGGGTTTTCGTTTTCTCTGGAAGTGTTAGAGGAATAGCAAGAAGGTTTTTGTGCATTATTAATGTACATGGATTAGTTTGAATTTTAATAATGTTTCTTTTAATTTTTTTATAGTTAGAAAGGCACTAATTCTATTTAAATTGGGAATCACAGCTCGTTTGAAATGATGTTGTCGGTCCACTACCTACAGAGTCTTTGTCATGTTGATAGATTTGACAAGGTAACGATTACTTTGCATCTTGGTTGAGCCTTTCCTTTTCCTCTTTGTCACCCAGTTGGCTCATAGTGACTTGATAGGTGGTGCTAGTCTTCCTTGAGCCAGCACAAGTGGTGAAGCAGGTGTCGTGCTTTCCAAAGTTCTCTCCATCCTCAATGGTCTCTGGCATGGGCTGGTTGACAGTCTCCGGAAGATAGAGCGATAGAAACCCGGATACCAGAGCCACGAAACCAAAAAGAATCGCTGGCACCTTTGGATTCAACGAATCCAGCAACATGATCATTGGCGTGAGGGCTCCGCTGAGCCTCGCGCACATGGATCCGATCCCCAGAGCAGTGTTCCTGACGACCGTGGGGAACAACTCGGCCGTGTAATTGTAAATGACCGCGAACGAGCAAGCTATGCAAGCCTTTCCAAATAAAACTATAACGACGATCATGGTTGCAGCCAGGTCGGTGCCTTTGGGAACAATGGAAGCAATTATACAGCACACACCGCCGATCAGCATAAAGGAGCAGACCATGCAGCGTCTTCCGGTCCGGTCCATAGAGAAACACATGAAAATGTACGCGGGTAGCTCCACCAGACCGCTCAGGAACATCATCAGGAACGGATTGCCCACCAGGTTGCCCGCGTTCAACGATAAACCATAATAAACGAGAGAATTGGCAAACCAGTTGAGACACACGTTCAGCGTCTTCTTCCTGAGATTCGGCGTTTTGAAGAGGTCCAGAGCCCCGTACGATTCGTCGTTGTCCTCCTCCCTGTCCAGGCGACGAATCTTGGCCTCGGTGATCAGTTTGGCCGCGTCCACGTCCACGTTGGACCCGTTCATCTTCAGAGCCCTCTGTACGATAGCGATGGCCTCGGAGACGCGACCTTGGGCCCACAGCCACCTAGGCGACTCGTCCATGAGCCACCAGTGGCCAATCAGGAGCGAGCTATGGAGCCCGTAAACGATCTGCAGCCACATGCGGTCCTTTATCACAACTCCCCACACGGCTACTAACATGAAACCGACGGCGAAAGCCAGCTGGAACATGGCCCCGCACACGGTCCTTTTCGACGGACCCACCAGCTCCATCGTCAGGACGAACCCTGTTATGTACGCGCCCGCGGATCCAAAGATTCCGTAGAGGAACCGCAGGAACAGAAAGGTATAGTACTCGTTCACCAAGGCCACGAACACTCCGAGGAACAGTTGGGCGACAGAGGACACGTAGAATATTATCTTTCGGCCGTATTTGTCCGCCAGACTGCCCAGAGTCACCGCCCCCACGAACACACCGAACATGTAGGTGGATTGAGCCACGGAACCCATCCACCGTTGCGAGCAAACAAAGTTCCACTCCATGCCGCGGGACGATTCGAAGTATCGGGTGTCGTAGATCCACGCATCACAGTCTCTGATCGTCTCGTTCGCGTCTAGATAGTGGCAGGAGTCGATGGGTCGCGGAACGGTCTCCAACAAGGAGGAATTCCACGTGGAGGACGTGATGTTGAAAGAATCAATCACAGACGTGAATCCAGGGACGTTGCACTTGTGCGGGGGCACGGCCGCGACTGTCAACAGCGTCAACATGTGAAGCCCCGCCGTCAGGGCACCGATTATGTGCAGGGAGAACTGCCAACCTTGGTATTTACCGAACTCGCCCAGCTGGCCCATTAACTCCTCCAGGTTATTGTCCACGCTCGCCATATTTATTTTAATTTACACCTTTCTGTTCCACAGTTTACAGGTTTCCACAATCCGACAGAACTGTATAGGTGTTATCCGTCTGTCTCTCGGTGGGACTATTTATCCATTTATTCCTAATATTTTCCAAACACCCCCAGAATTTCACTAATTTCAATTTCCTTTGTTTAGGTTTCGATTATCACGAAACAATTATCTTCATCGATGTTGCTTTGCCATTGCGTGCGTGATCTGAAAGGAAGAATATTATTATTATTAACGCTACCTTCTATGAAGAGTACCGTGCTCCGCTGACTTGAAATCCCGTGGGACGGCACAGGAGCAAGAGGAGTCTGACTGCTCATCTATCTATCTTGCTCTCTTGCTCTCAGGTAGACCACATGTGTGTGTAACTGCCGCGACGAATAGCGAACCAATGTGTACGTGGGAATAGATATATCCCTTCTACTTTTCTCGCATTCCTGCCACGGGACTTCAAGTCAGCGGAGGACAGTACTCTTAAGGTGCATAGAATTCCGTCGAAAGTGATCAAAGTTTTATCGACACATTCCAAGTGTGTCTGTGTATCTAAATAATTGGAGAAGTAACATTTTAACAAACGTTAGTGCGTATGAAAGTATTGTTCTTATGGAAAGTGTTCTCACCTAGAATATCCCCTGAGGTTATTTTTATTTTATTTAACGACTCTCTTCACGTACACGGTGTCTAACACCCGAACGTACACGGTGTCTAACTTGGCAAACATCAATCAGGCGCGTTTGGCTGGCAACTTTCACACGATATTCCTTTCCACGCGGCGTTGCATCACGGAATCAGTGAACAACGTTCGTTATATTCGTTATGAGCGATCGGGCGACCAATGCCAATGAACTCGCGCGGCAAAAGTAGAAACGAAATGACCTAAAGTCACGCATTATCTCTTGGCCTTGTATTAATTATCGTTTCACAATGTACACATGCATTTGCATACGCAGAAGCAAACAAGCCACTGTCGAAATCGAACACTGTATTTTATTCTATTTTAGCCACGATCATTCGTTATTGAGTTTCACAGAAATAACGAAACCCATTTCCTTCGTCAGGTAACAGGTTATTTTTTTTTATTTTATTATATCAAGATAAATGAGATAATTGATTCCGAAATATTTTGTTAATTTTTTCGCAAGGGATGCCAAGCAATCGAGATACTCACCACGACTTGTTGGAGGTTTTGGCCAACTCCTATTTACGCTTGCACCGTACTGACGGAGATAAGGCTGAAAGGCGATTAATCGAACGATACTCGGCGGGCAGAAAATTTTCTCAGTTCGTCGAGTGGCTCTTGATTCAATTAGAAATCGTTTTAAATTTTGACCTCGACGTTAATGGACGAAAACTCGATGGCACGGTAGCAATTTTGCTTTGGCTGGTTAGTTGATTGTTCATCGAGACGCGTTTCATGACTGATGTGCTTGCCGCGAGATAAACTGGAGCAAACCGTTAAGAAAGGTGCACGTTGGATCACGTGTAATAGATCCGTGTGCCTTTCAAGTACTATCGAGATACGCACAAGTATTTGTACACTGTAATCCACAAGTGCCCTATGTACATAAACGTAAATTGCCCGAGTGTTTTACGAAACGATAATGACTGATAAAACGTTTTAATTCTTGTTACTTCTCGATCAAAGTCTGAAGACCGGATAAAATTAAAAAAATTCGGTATTTACGGGCAAGTAATTTCTTTCTGGCTAAGAATCGAAAGATACAAATGTTGAGACAAGTGAAAACTGTAGAATAATATTTATACCTATCATATCGAGAAAAAATAACTTTGACAAATTTTTAGAGCAATTTTGTGCCACCATTTTAGCCACTTAATTTAATTGGACGTTGATTTCTAGGAAAATACTTTTAATACTTCAAACGAAACACCCGTTATAGCATAGTGACATTATTCCGGATTATAAAATTTAACGCTATTTTTTATTTAAATAAACCGCTCTATTTCAACCTTGCGTCGTTCAGGCGTGTCCGTTGAAACGAGATTTCGCTTCTGAATTATGCAACTTACCACGTATTATTCATTATTCGTAACATTTTCAATTATTCACAGACATCAATTTTATATGGAACAGGAAAGAATATTTAAACAAAAATAAACGATGGACAGTTTATTCGTATTCTTGAAAAATTACAACAAAGTAAATCCGGCAAAGTTGATTGAAAATTATTCGGGAAAATACCGTGGTGTTATTTAAAAAAAAAAAAAAAATAACAAATATTTCTCTCTTGGATTTTCCATAACTGTGAATTCCTCGCGAGTAATTGCTTAGAAAGGAGCAATTACGACATACTTTTGTAACGTATGTGGCAATAATTTGTAGAAGGGAAAATTATTGTCCAACGTTTGCTTGTTACTCGTTTACGCGACAAGATTATGCTAATTTTGCATAGCTGCGGGCCTCGCCAAAGTCGACAGTTTTCTTTAACACCCTTGCCATACGCCTTTTCACTAGGAGCTAAAAAAATTAGATTAAATTCGAAAGGTTCTCGATAATAAATGTAAACAATAATTAAAAATCTGTTAGTTTTCAAACGTTCAACATTGACATCATAAAATATTGACTCTTGTTGATATCTTCTATCAAAAGGATCGAATCGAATTTTTATTACACGATATTTAACCCTCTGTTGTACGAGTTTTATTTTATTTTGTTCAGATTTGCGGATGTTGTTGGAAATCGCGATGGTGATGTATGTCGATACCGACATACTGAAGGAAACAGGAATGATTATTACGTTGGCGTGGCGGGTAATCTTGTAAGAACCGTAAGAGGAATCATGTATCGACATTCCAGGATAGTTGCCAAGCAGGAAATATTCCTAAAAGGGAATTAGAAGACGTCGGCGATGGATACAGATCTGTTCAACGGTACACAAAAATTGAGAATGCATACATGCATACATACAGGGTGTTCGGCCACCCCTGGGAAAAATTTTAATGGGAGATTCTAGAGGCCAAAATAAGACAGGAATCAGAAATATCAATCTTTTTACCGAGGCTTCGTTAAAAAGTTATTAAAAAATTTTAAATCATTCGGAAAAAATTGTTTTTGATTGCAGGGGTTAATTACAAGCATTTTTCTTCAATAGACATACCCCCGAATTCCTACGCGTTTTCGAGAAAAAAATTCGATTAGGTGAAATTTTTCGGCGAAATTGAAAAGTTTCAAATCATTTTGGAAAAATTATTTTTAGTTGCAGGGGTTAATTACAAACATTTTTCTTCAATAGACATACCCCCGAATTCCTACGCGTTTTCGAGAAAAAAATTCGTGGTGTGAAATTTTTCGACAAAATTAAAAAATTTCAAATCGTTTTAAAAAAATTATTTTTAGTTGCAGGGGTTAATTACAAGCATTTTTCTTCAATAGACATACCCCCGAATTCCTACGCGTTTTCGAGAAAAAAATTCGATTAGGTGAAATTTTTCGGCGAAATTGAAAAGTTTCAAATCATTTTGGAAAAATTATTTTTAGTTGCAGGGGTTAATTACAAACATTTTTCTTCAATAGACATACCCCCGAATTCCTACGCGTTTTCGAGAAAAAAATTCGTGGTGTGAAATTTTTCGACAAAATTAAAAAATTTCAAATCGTTTTAAAAAAATTATTTTTAGTTGCAGGGGTTAATTACAAGCATTTTTCTTCAATAGACATACCCCCGAATTCCTACGCGTTTTCGAGAAAAAAATTCGATTAGGTGAAATTTTTCGGCGAAATTGAAAAGTTTCAAATCATTTTGGAAAAATTATTTTTAGTTGCAGGGGTTAATTACAAGCATTTTTCTTGAATAGACATACCCCCGAATTCCTACGCGTTTTCGAGAAAAAAATTCGAGAAGGTTGATATTTTTCGATAAAATTAAAAAATTTCAAATCATTTTAAAAAAATTATTTTTAGTTGCAGGGGTCAATTATAATCATTTTTGGTCATTAGACATACCCCCGAATTCCTACCCACTTTCGAGAAAAAAATTCATTACGTGCGTAACTTTGAACGTTAATAACTTTTTAACGAAGCCTCCATCAACAAATTAGTATTCTTGATTTTCGTCTTATTTTGGCCTCAAAAATCTTTTGTTATAATTTTTTCCAGCGGTTGCCGAACACCCTGTATAATAGTAATTTTTTTTCATGGCGGTACAATACATTTTAATATGTATCAAACGGTTTTTCTCGCTAACTACAAATATTATTACAATGTAATCGTCGTGTCGGCGAGTTTCGATAGAACCGTGCGAATATAGATGTAGCGTTAGGCGAAGCTTGACCCAGACCACGCTGGCTCGAATCGGGGTGATCCAATATGCTTAAAGGGATTTGGAGACGCTCTTGCACCGCGAAAGCATGAAATATCGTCAGCCTGTCGATGTCTATTCACTGTTGCAGAACGTGTACAATAATAAAAAAAAAGAAAATAAGAAGAAAAAATCGAAAGAAGCATACGTACAAGACTTTGAATGAAACTCTTAGTAGTTATGATCGTCGAGTACTGTTGGAATGTTTGTTAACGTTTTACGTAAATTTTATAAAATTCTTAACGCCCGGGTCGGTCGCGGTTTGCAAGACAATGGTCGTTTCTGCGAGGAAATTAGTGAGAAAAAGAATGCGTGTACTCACAGTGAATTGGAATTGGTGGTGTGCCAGGATAGTAAAGTTGAAAATGTGTGGTACACACGAGAGTACGGAAACCGTCTGCGAACGTTTCTAATCGTTCGAAGCACTCTAGCGAACGACCCGCGTACTTCTTATTGGTAGGAGATAACGAAGAAATGGCGGTAACGGAATAAAAATTCTTTGACGGATAGTGTTGCAGCGTAACACGGTATTTTTAATGTTGCAGCTGACTGATATGGTAATTTATTCGTAGACGCGTTATCGCTAGATACGCACTGAAGATAGATTCCTAAACATTTGCAAACCATCGTCATCCATCAACACACAGAAATTGTCAAATTAGATTCTAACTATTCAATCGAAGAAATGATATATTTTTAGTGTAAGGACACTATACAATGTGGATATTTTAGCGAAGGGTCAACGACCTACTGTTTTGTGCAAACTATAAAAACCGTGTTACTGTCGTCAGCAATGAAGATAGGTGTATCTTAGAGTATAATTACGAATAATTGTTTTTTATTCGAACTCTTGAAACAATATATTAAATTCGCTTTTGTTTATAGTTTTCAGCAATCTTGGCTTTCCTTCTGCAAATATTTTCGTACGAACGAACGTGATTAATTTAGATGTTCAGTATTTGATTTTGCCTAAAGTTGGTCCTATTACTGGCACGTTTAAAGAAACTGAACTTCATTGAAGTCCGCTAAGAAGGAAGGGAGGAAGTGGAAGAGCTAGATTTGAGAATCGAGTTATCTCGGGTTATTCATTCAAGCACGAAGGAGGTAGCTCTCGTTATCCGATTATGCGATTTACTTTTACGATCGTACCTACGTACTATGTGGACGTAGCGTAACAGGGGTAAGGGAGAGGGATATATGGCATGGAGGCAAGTGGATAATGATAGCGTTGGATATGGTTGGTCTATCAGTTACTCGGTGAACCGAGTCACGAGTACCGTCGTGACAAATAACTGACCTTCCCTAATCGGTTCTCGTATAAGCAAAAAGGCTCGTTGAAACTTTCAATGAAAATCTTTCAAACTTAAGAAGTTAATTAGTTAATTTCTGCATTGGTGTTGATGAAAAGAAAGCGTGCAACATTTTATTCGACGTAGCGTTTATTTCAGACCCAGGTATTTTCTTCTAGATAAACGCGTTATTGATCATTTATTAACGGGATTAAACCCTTTAGTACAAAGATGTAATATGTAAAGAGCTACAGGTGTGGATAGTCGAACGTTATCAATTCGGTATCTGTTTTATTTGCACTACTATTGTATTTTGTAACTTTCAAGTGTATATCTCTTTGGACTCTACAAAGTATCTCCTGAGATAAGAACCGATATCACACTCGACATAAGAGTGCTAAGGGTTAAATAGAACAGGCCTGTACTGTTAAATTTATCAATGGTGTTGTTAAATTAACAAACATTTTAAGGTCGATGACAAGTTTCAAAATAATTACTGTTGCAACACACGATGGCGAATGTAACTTGCGAAATCGGTTGTCGGAGCTCTGACGCGTTGCAACACGTTTTCCGTGGTGTTTCATTTTCTTGCAATGGCCATTAATTCGAGAAAAAACAACATACGATGATAAGAAACGGACGGAGCAGATACACCGTTAATACCGAGCGTCTCGTGACCGATGAAACGAGTAATAAAATGCGCTGACTGTTAATATCGCCGTAAGCTGATCCGGTTGCTTCTTTTAGATTCTTTTGGGGAGAAGTTTGCGATACCAGCAACGTCCATTTTGTAATTAAAAATTACGTTCGACTGTAGAGAAATTGTCAACATCCCACGGCGTAGCGTACCGATTATGATAATGGTGTATTAGAGCAGGTGGTTCCTCTGGAATGAAAGAAAAGATTCCTTGTCCTGAAGTAAACAATAGTAATAGGTAAAACAAAGGTTTACAAGCTGTATTTTTTAATGAAAGGTTTTTATTTAAAATAACCATGTGCTTTGTTTGTTAGTTGAGCCCAGGTCGGTTGAAATAAATGGCGGTGTTTTGTTCCGTAAGAGTACACCAGAATGAACTGTAACCTAATCTTGGTCCTATGTGGGTGGGACACGTCCCGAGGGATCGAATTATACGCAGAGAATTTGAATTCGCCCCTATCGAAAGCCTCCCGAGAAGAAATTTGATGTCTTTTCTAATGAAATCGAGAAATGGCGTCGGATCCTCCTTTATTCGTCGTGTTTGTTACACGCAATACTTTGGAAGATTTTTCTGTGACGTTTGATCTACGTTTTGTTTGTTTGTTTGGTAAATAGAATTGCATTATCAGTTATCGTCGGTGTGAAATTGAAGGGGCTTCGCGTGATGATTCATCATAAACCGCCGCGGGTAGCAAAGATGATTTCAATCAATTAGGGACACGCGCCTGAATCAATTACCCACCTCCTGGTGATTTGGAGGATTATTGGGTACTGTATCTCGTGCCGTTGCTCGAGCTATAGCGATGCTTCCATGTGTAGTGGTTTAGCTTCCGTCAGGGATCAATCAGCTATACATATCATTTAATACATTGCATAGAATAGCTAATTAAAACGTTCACTGTCAGATCAAAACCGCGTAATATTCTGCAAAAGTAAAATTTTGATTTTAGACCATTGTAAGCTAATTTGTTAAAATTGTATCATAATGGTAAATCCTGTCACCCATGTATGAGTGACGTGACAGTGAAAGTGTTAACACGTCTGCCAGAGCAAACTTCTCAAATTAAAAGGAAATTAAATTTTTGTATTTAGACAATTGGAAATTAGCATATCAATAGTGAGTCAACGGACTGCGTCAGGAGTGGGGATGTAAACACGCTATGCCTTCTTCTCGTGGAAGGACGATACATATTTAACACTTTCACTGCCATGTCACACATATATAGATGACAGTTTTACCACTATGGAACTAAAAAATTAATTCTAAATAAATTTGGATAGAATTTGTGGATTTTAGCAAGCTTCTAAAAATAATTACTGGAACAAACTTTAGGTTGTGTAGTTTACAGTGGTCTAAGATTCAAATTTTGTTCTTGCAAAATATTGTAGGGTTTTGGTCTGGCAGTGAATATTGTCAGCTGGACGGGAAACGAGGATCGGGATCGAAAGGATGTAAGGTTACGGAAGGCGATAGGACGATCGACAGCCGGCCGGGCGATCGGACAGGAAGTTGCGCGTCGGTCCTTGGCAGTCGCTCGCAAGCCGTCGGCGCGTACAGAAGGTTCTCGCAGCGAGCTTTCGTCGGTTTATCGGTTATTTGAAAACTATCGTTCGCTAATAAGTGCTCGCCGTGATCTATTTACGCGAGTTCCGAGGACAGTATTCTCACCGCCTTTAAGCAACCTTCGACGATTGTTGATGGTAGGTAGAAGATCGTTATGAAACTCTGGATCGTTCATTAAAAATACGTTTCAATCTGAAGATTCAGTAATAGCGAGAACTTCAGTTTTCAACGATCATTTACTTTTAATTTTCTGCAGAATTATACGTTTGTTTATATTATAGAATAATTTTATTTAATTGTTAAATATTTACAAGTTTCATTTTTCAGAGAACAGTTTGTAAAATTATTTTTCGTTGAGTTGTCCGATCGTTGGTTATCGTTTGAACGTTGTATTCGAGCAGGGAACGTCCTTGGACGGTAGAAAAAACTTATAAACAGTAATAATATGTGTATGTATATCTCATCGATACTTAAAATTTCATTAGTATAATATAATAGTACATACTTCTGAGATTTAGCAAGGATTCTTTCTGGTCGTTTTATACACGGCCCTCGCGTTTCCTTGACGTGCTCAGTTCGAACGTGAAATTACTTTTAATGATCGGTTGCCTTCACCCTGTTTACACCAGCAGCCAGGAAATTTATCCGGGACAATGATCCAACGACAGCCTTGGAGTATTTCGTCATAGATGCTAATAATTCAATGTTTACGGAGTAGAAACTCGCGATGATAACCGATCGAATAATAGCACCGAGGACGAACAGCTTTTCGTCGAACTATACGTTTCAACAAACTGAACATTTATCACGTTACATTATCTACGATAAAACGACGTATGATTATTTATTTTTCGTAAAAATGACACGATTTCTAAATTTAGTTAATAATAACAATTGCAAAGAATAAGAAAGGTAAATTGAAATTGCAAGGAGATGGAAAAAAAATACATAATTATTAAATTTTTTTTAAGATGTTATATTACTTAAAAAGTTGTTGAAATCTTTAGGTACGTGTAATAGAATTTACCAAGAGGGCTTTGTTCGAATTTGTAGCGTATTCTTTAAATGGATATTTTTATAGAATATGTATATCGACCAAATACCGGAATCTAACGGGAATCATCGAACTTGTTTCTGCGGTTTTCAGGTTTGCACATGATATGACCCAGTCCCGCGAGGTTTTGGCAATGATGGACGCCCACACGACAACGTTCGGCCGGAAGCGAGGATGCACGATTTCACCTTACGGTGGTTTCCTCCTGGGTGCAGCGGTCCTGATATCCCTGGTAGTAACGGGACTCTTGGTCTATCATTTCGCGCCATGCCTCGAGGAGGAGCTCGTCAAGTCGTGCAACGATCACAGGAATTCCGATTTCGAATCCCGCGACGCGTCGTCCCCGGACTTGTTCCCCAAGAAGAAACTGGACGTCAGACTGCCCAGATCCGTCGTGCCAGACTCTTACGAGCTCAGGTTGACACCCTTTATATGGGAGGGAAACTTCACTTTCAATGGCGAGGTACTACACTGCCTGCATACCTCTCTTCTCCATTGTATCTACAGAGTGCTCGGCCACTTTTGGGAAAAATTTTAATGGGAGATTCTTGGGGTCAAAATAAGTCGAAAATCAAGAACAGTAATTTTTTAATTGAGGCTTCGTTAAAAAGATATTAACGTTTAAAGTTGCGAGTCTTGTGAGTGAGAACCACTATCATTCGCATGCAGCTGTTCGCAGATTGCCGATCTACAGGCGGAATTTTGAACGTTAATAACTTTAACAAAGCCTTAATCAACAAATTGGTATTCTTGATTTTCGTCTTATTTTGGCTCTCAGGGGTGGCTGAACACCCTGTATGCAACGTAAATAATTTATTTATAATTGTTAACCACTTCGTAGGATATTAAAACTTGTACTATCTATAATAATATTCACGGACGATAAAGAAAAACCTTTGTTATCGATTATCGAACAACCACGATTACTGTTACCCTTAATATTGTTTGATTAGTTTCTTTCTTTCATTTCACGAACAAAAGAGAATTCTAAATCCCGATACTCGCGTCAAAGGATGTAGATCAAGAGGCGAATACTTAATTCTCGGCCCCTTCTGGGTTCCATTTTTCCTTTTCATGGATTCGTGAAATAATATTGAAAACGAGGACGACGACGACGACGATTACGTGGTTCTCTGTGAGGGTGAAAGTACTCGAACTTGTTCGGTAAGCGATTCCAACTAGAAAGTTCGAAATGCTGTTTCTTCGTTCCTTGCCGAATAGTCGTGCTCCGTGATTAAAGAATAATTGGGTTAACAAATTCTTTCCACACGGATATTACAATTTTATTCATCTGTACATTTAAAGATTTCTGTTGTAAATATTTCGATAAATATGACGCTAGAAAATCAATAATTTTAGAATGAATGGAATACATAATTTTAAAACGATCTGGACCAAGTGGTTGAAAAAGAAGATTGTTAAATCGGTTGGCTGTTTGGTTGCACGGTTCCCCTTTTTATTTTTAGGTCAAGATACTAATAAACGTAACCGAGGACACAACAAATGTTACGTTGCACGCGGTCAGCATGGACATCGATGAAAGTTTCACGAACATCAAGGAGTATTCAGCTACGAGCAACAAGACCAGAGCAATTGGAATCGTGGAACAGAAAAACGACACTGAACGGCAGTTTCACGTGATTAAAATGTCGGACACGTTGGAGGGGGGCAAACAATACGTGGTGCATCTAAAGTTTGTTGGCTATCTGAACAACTATCTCCAAGGGTTCTATAGAAGCTCGTACACGGTTGGCAATCAGACGAGGTAAATGCCCAGGCAATTTAATTTACTTTTATTTTTATAAGTGTATATCCGTTATTTATCGTTTATCAATAAGAGAGATGCTTCTGATGAGAATAACTCGAAAGAGGAGTTTACTTTTCATCCGTGTCACACCCGAGAAACACTCGTCCCAGAAACTGGTGGAAACAGACAGGACTGTTCACCTGACTGTCTTCTGCTTTTCTATTGTAGATGGATCGCCGCGACGCAATTCCAAGCGACGGACGCTCGACGCGCTTTTCCCTGCTTCGACGAGCCAGCCCTGAAAGCCAGGTTCCAAATCAGCATCGCACGGCCCAGGAACATGACATCCATCTCGAATATGCCTACGAAGGGGGAGCCTATGCCAGTGTGAGTGACCTAGTCAGAATTTAAAAATTTAATTTTACAATTCTTTTCAACTTCCATATCGTATTTTTTAGACCTGGTTTACCTTCCTACGTCTGGGATCACTATGAACGCTCTGTGCCAATGTCTACGTATCTGGTGGCCTTCATAGTTTCGGATTTCGCCATGTTGAAATCGGAATCTGGGAACTTCAGAGTCTGGACACGTAGCGAGGCGATCGACCAAGCACGCTATTGTTTGAAGATCGGTCCGAAGATTCTCGAGTACTATGAACAATACTTCAAGATTAAATTCCCCTTGCCCAAGATTGACAACGTCGCTCTGCCTGATTTCTCAGCAGGTGCCATGGAAAACTGGGGCTTAATCACTTACAGGTAATTATAAACTATGCTCTCGAACAAACAGTACATTCTTTTAATGTTTAACTCAAAATCGCCGCTTTAAAGTTAACCAAGTACAACGCTACATTTAAAATAACACTGAAAATTCTCTGATTCGAATAAATTCTCTAATTCATTCGGTTAATTCTGCTTTCAGGGAGACCGGCATGTTGTATCAAGAGAATGTTTCGACCAGCAGCAACCAGCAACGAGTAGCCACGGTGGTGGCCCACGAATTTGCCCACCAATGGTTTGGAAATCTGGTCACCCCGAGTTGGTGGACGGATTTATGGTTGAACGAAGGCTTTGCCAGTTACGTAGAATACATCGGTATGAACCAAGTAAGTTGACGAATCCTTCATAAGAAAAATTTAACAAGATTCTTTCACTGTTCTCCAATTTACGTCAAGACCATTTCGAAAATCCACAAGCAAACTTATTACAAAAAACTTGTGAATTGCAAATTTTTCATAGGTGGAACCAACGTGGAAGGTTTTAGAACAGTTTGTCGTCCACGATTTGCAATCCGTCCTCGCATTGGACGCGTTGGAATCTTCGCATCCAATATCGATCGAAGTTGGCCATCCGGACGAGATCAACGAGATCTTCGACAGAATTTCCTACGAAAAAGGTATTAATTTGTCGTCGATTAAGCACAGAAACATCATCTTTCTAACGTTTGTTCACGAACAGGTGCTTCGATAATAAGAATGATGGACCATTTCCTCACTACCGACGTCTTCAAACAGGGCTTAACGAACTATCTGAACGGAAAGTGAGTATTCGTTTTCAATTATCGACTTGATCGTCAACTGGTTACTTTCCGTTACTAATTACTATTTCGTAACTTCGTGCCAGGGCATATCAAAGCGCCGAACAAAATGATTTATGGGATGCTCTGACGAAGCAAGCGCACAAGGACAAAGTATTAGATCCCGCGGTCACGATTAAGGAAATTATGGACACCTGGACGCTTCAGACCGGTTTCCCAGTAGTGACGGTCACTAGAAATTACGAAGACGGCTCCGCGATGTTGATGCAGGTCTGTTGCAAGCGAATTCCTCGCATAGACGACACAAATACCGTTTCATTGCGTCGAATCACATCGTTCGTTCCAGGATCGTTTTCTACTTCGCAATGCCACTATGAAAACCACGTCCGAAACCGAGCCATTGTGGTGGATACCGATCACCTACACCACTCAAAGCCAATTGGATTTCAATAGAACTCAGCCTTCCGAGTGGATGAAGGCTACCAAGTCGATTACGCTCTCGAATCTCAATCTAAACTCCACTGAGTGGGTAATATTCAACGTTCAGGAAACTGGTGAGACTTGTAATATCGCAGACTGTGTAAAATTGTGTTTAGCACGTTCGTTAATGGTTAACCTATCGTAACGTATAGCTTAAGTTCTGTTTCATTAACCTGCTCTTCAAAGATTATTTCGATATTGTTTCTTTAGGATTCTATAGAGTCAACTACGACAGATTGAATTGGCAAATGATAATTCATCAACTAAACGAAAACTCGTTCAAGGATATATCTACGATCAGTCGAGCTCAATTGATCGACGACGCGTTGAATTTAGCGAGAGCTGGAAGACTGGATTATGCTACCGCGTTGGATGTCACCTCGTATTTGGCCCATGAAACTGAATACTTACCTTGGAAGGCTGCTTTCACTGCCATGCATTATCTGGACGACATGTTGATCAAGATGCCAGGTTACGATAAGTTCCGAGTAAGCAATTAATTCGAAATTAACTAATGGAGAACCTTTCAACTATCGAGACGATTTTACATGTTCCACGTTTTTGCAAATATCTTTTCAGGTGTATGTTCTGAAACTTTTGGACAACGTCTACAAGCAGGTTGGCTTCAAGGATAATCCCGGAGATCCTCAGTTAACAGTTTTCACTCGAATCGACGTGCTGACTTGGGCATGCAGCTTCGGTCACGAGGACTGCGTGCAAAATGCCATGATGCAGTTCCATAATTGGCAAAACGCGTCGAATCCGAACAAACAAAATCCGTAAGTTTACGTTTACTTATTTTGATCCCGAGTTTCAGTAAAGTTGAAAGTTCAATTATTGCAAGTGATTTGTTCGCAGAATTTCGCCGAATTTGAAGACTGTCGTTTATTGCACGGCCATCAGAGTGGGTGGACAAGCTGAATGGGAGTTTGCTTGGCAAAGATATCTCGAAACGAACGTTGGTTCAGAAAAGGATCTGCTCTTGAATGCTCTGGGTTGCACTAGAGACATGTGGCTTCTAAGCCAATACTTAGATTGGACGATCACCGAGAATTCCGGGATTAGGAAGCAAGATGTATCCCGTGTATTCAGCTCCGTCGCCAACAACAACATTGGCCATTCGCTGACATTCAGCTTTTTCCGGAATAAATGGTACCGTCTTCGGGAATAGTAAGTGTCTCTTCAACTACGCTTACTGAAATAGTTTTTTAAACATTTTTCAAAGGCGCTATTCCAAAGAAAAAGAAATATTTATCAGTTTTCAATTTGTTGCGTGGCATTTTCTATTTCAGTTTCGGATCGTCTTTGTTGACCATTAACAGCATAGTGAAATCAGCAACCAGAGGCATAAACACCAAGTACGAGCTGAAAGATGTAAGTGTGAAACAAAAGATATCTATCTGAATATTTTAGTTTTAGTGAAATTGAAAATCAAAATTACTACGATTTTTATTTTATTCCAATAACACGGTATTCTGAAAAATATTATTAATAGTAAAACTGATGTATTTTCGTACGTAGCTGCTGGACTTTACGACGGAGCATAAGCACGAACTGAGCAGCGCCACGAGAACGGTTCACCAAGCGATCGAACAGTCTGAAGCCAATATACGATGGGTAAACACCAATCATGTTACGATTTACGATTGGTTGAAAAGAAACACCGCGTAATGAAACAAAGGTATTTGTGATGAATTTCTGACGTTTTCAAGAACGGGTATTCATTTTTTGAGACCGTAAGTCCCGGCTGTGTGTGGCAAATGTTCGCAAAACGCAGACGACGACGACGACGGTGTTTTTCAGATTTACAAACGTGTGTCGAGTGTTTTTGTAAGTTTTTTGTAAATATTTGTCGAATGATATATGTACAATTAAGTATTTAGATGTTTAGGCGATAGGATAGGTCGATTCCCGCCCACGTACATACAATTATTCAAATCCTCCATTCCTTGAGTGTTATAATCGAGCCACCTGATTAAGGAACCGATTGACTCCGTTAAATGGAAAGTAGAAAATTGTTATTTTTTTAATTTGAACGAATTTTACAGAATTATTTATTAGGTAATGTAGCTTTCATATTGCAGACTATTGAAAATATAATAATTATCGCGGAGTTAATAATCGCAGTTTGGCTCGAGAGCAAAGTATAACTTGGATCCATCTTTTCTAAAATTCCCAGTCGACCTCCAACCGCCCGGCCATTTTTAATTGATACCTTCAACTTCAATCTTCCCCGTTTAATCGTCATAGATAGTTTTAAATTGTTATTTATGAATTTTTGAGATCGTTTTTTGGCACTATGCCCACCAGGTACGTTAAATAATAAATTATAAACACTGTGTCGACAGTTGCAAATTACTACAAATAATTATGTGTTCGATCAGTAGGATGTGTAATGGAAGTTGTACATTCAGTATTAATCAAAGGACTTCCGAAATTAACGTTCACGGCGCACAAGATAAGATAACGATGAATTTGTTTATAATTAATAATCGTTTCTAGGCGATAAGCGCGCTGAAACGTGAACAGATCTAACTGTTACTGTTCGTGAAACGAGATTGTTGTTATATGAAAATATAAGTGTGTGTTGTGAAACAGAAAAAAATGATCTACCGTTGTAACAAGTATAATTATTGTATATTTCGGTTTCAATATAATAAAGTTGTATCGATTTTTTATATTTTTCTTTGCAGTTGACACACGTCGATAACTCAGTTTTGGACATATTTTCTAACAAAAATATCAATTATTACGCATAAAATATTTTCTTTTTTTTTTTAAGAGGAAAATTGATAAGGTCTTCGATTTTTAAAATCAATTAGACTAAAATTTATATATAAATATACATATACTGTTTTATTTTATGGCAATACCACTAATACGATACATAGTTTTTAGAAAATATACTTTGGCTTCTGAACATATTAAACATATCGATACAAAGTGTTTTTGCAATTCTCTATCGGCCAGATATATACACGATTATCGACAACACAGTCATGGAAATTATACTAAAGGCACTTGCAACTACTCTGCCAGTTCCGCTTTTAATATAATTGTTCTGGTACCAAGTCAACCACGAATCGATTTGCTTGTAATTGGAAGAGTACCAATTGTAATTTTTATTCGCGGCCGCAAGCGCTCTATCCAGCACGGACGAGATGCTCGTAATGCTTTCCTTCTTAGTATCTGCGAAATTTTGTAGCTGCAAAGAAAAAAAAATATTGTCCAAGTAGAATAGGAAACGATCAATCGTACATTAACTCTTTCTGTTCCACAGGATAAGATTTAGTGTTATATTGAAGATTGAAAAAGCAACACAATAGAAGTACCTTTGTAATTTGGGATTTGGTGGAGAAGCGAGATGCCACTTTCAAGAATAGTTCCCCGACACTTTCCCACTCGCCGTAACTAGAAGAGAAACGAACATACAGTATACAAGGTGGCTCCTCATAGGATGTGGAAGTGCATAGGAATGCAAGTTTTCTTATATTCATTTACTCACTACTTGTGAACTTGTTCATAATTTTCTAACAAATAGTCCAACATCACGTCCAGCCCAAACTGCCCAGCGTTGTAGACAGAAGCAAGTGCTGCACCCACGTCCTGCTTTCGAATGTTGGATGTATAGTTAACATTCAATGCATTTTCAATGTATCTGTGATGAAACAAAATAATGACAAATTCATTTAGTCAGGATTTTTCAGTTTTCACCACGAATTAGGATATTACGCAAACTGTTACCCCAACATTGTTTAAAATCATTTTATTGATGGATGATCAAGAACAAAGTGGAAGGTGTTTAGGTAAAAGTATGATACCCCAGCAATACTGATTTATTTTTAGACTCACTCGTATAGTAGCTCCTTGTTCAATGTGCATCCAAGAGCATCCAGTATGATCTTCTTTTCTGAAGCAAAGTCTGTTTTCAGGTATTGTGCCCAGAGGAAACGCCAATCTTCGTTGGATCCATGTTTCAAGGCTGTGCAGTAAACGGCTGGTCTCGCGTTCGGAGAAACTCTAAAAGACCATACCACGCGTAAAAGTATTTCCTTTATTACTGTCTATGTACCACAACGTCTAGCATTTTTCTATTGGTTAAAAAGTGTCTCAAACTGCGAAGAATTAATTTTAATAACTTACGTGTTTCTTTCAGCTTGACGCCAGTTGGCAAACAAATTCTTAGACGTGTCGACGCATTTCGTGTCGTTGAATTTGCACACCCAAGTGAGAATCAATTCTCTGGCCAGCTGGTCCAGATGGTTCTCAGAAATGCTGTCCACAAAACCGATGTTATTGTATATTTCCGACGTCAAGTGCAAAATGTACTTTCGAAGAAGATCGCGGCCGGTATTGTAGCCTTCGTAACGCTGCACAATGAAACTGATGTCGTTGAAGAACGATTTCCACGGCAGATAATATTTCTCCTTGAGCAAGTATGTTGTACCATTCAACGCCAGATTATAATTAATGTAACTGCCACGAGCTAGATTCAAAAGATCGTCGATGACTTGAGCACGGTTCGTCGGAGGGATCGAGCTGTGCATCGGATGTTGCCTCAACGCTTTTATCAAATTTAACCATGAATTATCGTCGTAGTTTACGCGATAGTATCCACTCTGCTGAACGTTTAGTATAAACCAGTCGCCCGGGTTGTACTGAATACTCAAACTTTTTTCTCCCAACCAAATGTCCGTCGCGGTCGTTATAAAGTTCACATTGGAAGCAGACGCCATTGTGATCGGGATCCAAAAGTAGACTTTCGTGGACTCTTCGCGTTGATTTAGCGAGAAACGTTTCTGGAATAACAACCGTTTATACGATTAGGTATAGTATTTCAAGTTTACTAGTGTTTGTTTAAAATAAAATAGTAATTTTCCACTTGAGCTATTCCAAGTAAATGATACCTGAGTTAGCGTTAATGTATTGCCATTCAACGTTGCAAAAACAATCGGATATCCTGCTTCGTTGGTCCAATTTTTCATTAAAGTTTCCATAGAAATCTTCCAGTTTCCAAAAGCATGAGTCTCCTTAATAACGGCGTCAAAAGCTTTCCAAAGGTCTTTCGGACTCGTAGTACTGTACTTATGTTCACGCAAGTATCGTTGCGTGGCTTTTGAGAAAACTTCTGAGGCCAATGAATTCTTTATCATTCGTATTACGCTAGATGCTGCGAAACGGTTAATTTTCATAAATATAAATAAATCAATGAATGGTAATTATGAAGTATCTAATAAATAGGCTTCAATAATAGCAGAAATTATCTTGTACAAGGTTTGCTCCTATTTTGCAAAAATAATCAACATAAAGATTGTTTTCTATTGTTTAAAAATAATCCTCTCATATCATGAGAACCAAATTCAATCCAAGTAATAGTATTTTTCGAAAAAATTCGTAAATACTATTTATTTTTAAAACAGTTATACAAAAACCCGCCATTATTGCAAGATAGATGCGCCATCTGAACGCAGGAAATGTGAATTAAGGGAAGGAAAAAAGCAATATGGCGGAACGACGCAGTTGGGAGTGAGTACGCGTTCGATTGAGTCTCATATTTTGCTCAAATAATTAAATATTAGTGTTAATTGTTACGACTACAAGTAAATTTTTAAGTTACTTACATTTTCCGTACGCGATACTGTCGAAGACTTTGGCGATTTCGGATGGTTTGCTAACGGGATGGTTCATGGGATGCGACGAAACATAATCATCGTTCTGCATCGCAACTTGCAACTCGTCGACGACAAAAAGATCTTCGAAATTGTGCTCAGGTTTGAACTACAACAGATTCGTATCATTTTAGTGGTAGGAATAGGTAGATGTCTTGTGCATCTATAATTTAATTCTATTAAAGTTTTTTCATACATGCATGCTCACTAAAGAACCGGGTATTTTAAAAATTTACGCGAGTGTGAAAGTGTATTGATTTTAATATACGATAGACTCTTATTCGGTTTCAACTAGTCACATTTTTGTTTAGATGAAAACATTATTAACACCGGTAAGTGCACGCTTTGTACATCGTATTAACCTTACATGCTTTGTTAGCAACATAAACTTATCGTAAACAACTCAAGTCAGAGTAATTACATTATACAGTAAGGAGATAAAACTATTAGATTTAAACTCACCAAATGTGCCACCTGCCATTGCATGTATTCTGCGAAACCTTCGTTAAGCCAAATGTGTTCCCACCAATCGCACGTGACCAAATTTCCAAACCACATGTGAGCAAGCTCGTGTGCTATTATAGTGAGTATGTAATCTGTGTACTTGGCCGTTGTTACCCCTTTCTTGTAGAATAGTCCATACTCTCTGCAAAGAATTTATAAATTTAGTAATAAAAAAGTAACCAGTAAGTAGAACCAGAGAAATTGTAGAATAATGTTGCTTTTAACGGTTGAAATTTTGCAATAGTTATGAAATTTATTTAAAGATATGATTTTTCAGTTTCAGGTTCCCTCGCTTCTGGTTTAGATGTAAACATGCTGTGCCTTCTTCTCAAGGAAGGACGATACATAGGATAGAGCGTATCAATATCTTTGCGTTTAAATCTTTCATCATGTATAATACACAATGCACTCACCTAAATGTAGCTAGACCCCAATTTTCCATAGCTCCCATCGAAAAGTCTGGGATTCCTATTAAGTCCAGTTTCGGTAAAGTGTACTGTTGATTCGTTTTCACGGCGAGAATTTCCAGCATTCGCATAGCAGCGATTTGAGCATAATCGCCGTTCGGCGCAATGTTCGGTCTACCCCATACATTTACTGTTCTGTACGAATTTCTGACATTTTTGAAATCGCTAACAACAAACGCGACCAAGTACGTCGACATTGTTGGAGTTTCGTCGAACGTTTCCCACACACGACCTGAGACACTGAAATTATAATAATATCATTAGAATGATATCATTTAACAATCCCTCTTTTTTTATGTATATACTCACGTCGGTGATGTTGTTTTAATGGGCATATTGCTTAGCGCAACATATTTCTCAGGTCTTTCGATGTTAATTACGAACGTAGCTTTAAGGGCTGGTTCATCGAAGCAAGGGAATGCTTTTCTAGCGTGAGTAGGTTCGAATTGAGTAGTCGCCAACCAGCTGAAAAACACCAGACTCGAAATATTGGAAATTGTACATTTCGTCCATGTATAGGGTGCTGATTTTAATATAAAATTATTAAAATTTTGTATAGTAAAAAAAAACCGTAGTTAACTTAATTCTCAGTCATATGTATTAAAGTAGGGAGTCTATATTTAAAGAGAATTGTTTGTTTTACCGACCTAATGTTCATAACATTGTTGAAATAATAACTTCGATAAAAGCCTTCCATTCTGTCGTTTAGAAATCCCTCGAATGCAATTTCAATAATTATTTCATCATTTCTTATAATGTTTTTCATGAACACAGTGAGCTTTTGAGTATTCTCTGTCGTCACGAAGCTGTTGACGTTTAATTCATCACCCGTGACGGATGTCGAGTTGCTTTTGTAGATTGATACTCTCTTTATTTTTAGCAGATGACTGTTGAGGACTATACGAGAGGTGTTTCTGAGACATCTTGTGAATATTTGAACCTTTCCGGTGAACGTGAAATTTTTCTCTTGGAAGTATGGAGAAAGAAAAATGTTGTACTTCAACGGAGAATGTAATTTTGGTAAACGATAATCGGTGTCTGGATAGTTCGTCTCCATCCATTCGTGTAGTTTTGGAATATAATTTTCTGCCCAGGTTAACTCGTAAGCTGCACGATTCTTATATGTATTCAAGGAGCTTCCAAAAGACGATAATTCCTTCTCCTCCAGCCAAGCAATCAAATTCATGTACTGTAATCGATGAAAAATTTACGTGAAGATAAAATTCCATGGATATACACGCATCTAGTTAGGAAAACTATTAATTACTTTGGCGTAAAGTTTCTCCGTAGACAGCCTCTTTGCAAGAGCGAGCACGATGCTTTTGATTTTAGAAACGTCGCCTCTATAGCTGTTGAAATTAAGTCACAATGTGTATGTACAGGAATAGGAGTTGGAGGAACTTCGTTACTTACTAATTGTTGATTTCGTTATAATTAGTTTTAATGAAATCAATTGCGTAGTCGGCGCCTTCTAAGCTTGCATCGATAACGTTCGTAAATACGCTGGAACTGTCTTCGAATCGTATTCCAGAATTCTTCGTGATAGCTCTGTTCAGCAACCTTTGATGGAAAATAATATGTATAGAAACATTTAATGTCGGACCCGGAACGAACGTTTGAAAAACAATAGAAATAGATTTACTCGTTCAGATAAGTCGTTTGTGTGGTGCAGGCCAGGGACTGTAGAATCACTGATTTGTGCGAAGCGACCGTAGTATTCATATAAAGCGACCACAAAATGTCCCAGTAATCAGATGGACTTGTTCTGGCAACTGTACAATAGGATACCCCGCGATAATTTGGCGGAAAACTGTAAAACGATTTCAACGCGATTAGTTTTATTCATAAAGTTGCTACAATTTGACTGAAAAATAAAAATGTTAGTCCAGAATTAAATGCTGTAATAACAAACGAAAATAAATATGTAATGAGAGTATATTTAGTATATTGTAATTAAAAGTTTGAATAGCAGACTATTTAATTGGAGCAGTTAAATATTTATTTTAAAGTTATTCGGGTCTAATAAACAATTCGAGAGCCTCGCTTGGGGGAGTTCATCTACGGTCGACCAGTATTCGAACGTAAGCACCATCGTGCGGACACAGAGGAGTCGCGTAATTAATACTTACTTTTGTGTCTGGTCATTGTACCACGTCTTAAAGTAAAAGATGGCATTAGCCTCGCAATCAGAGACTCCCAGCTCGCAAGCCCATTTGCGAACGTACATTCTCAATAGCAACCTTTCGTGTTTGTCGTTTTTCTGGTCTTCGAACTTTATCGCATCGTATATCGGCGTCAGAAGTGCAGTTAGGTATCTCTGTAACGCGAAATAATTGTCTTTAGAATGGAATTAAACTTAACTTTAGTATATTTAGCACGTAAGCCATAACAGTATCGTCTTTCCACGAGAAGAAGGCACAGTAATTTACTATTACTATACCTTGTAAGCGTCAAAAGCGTCTCTTCCTTGAAACTGTCTGCGCAGATAGGTCAAACCGTTGAAGAACGCCCGCCACGGAACGTAATTTCTCTCGTTTACAAGATACTGTGTTGCTGATAACGCGATTTCATAGTCCACGTATCCCGATCTAGCGAAATTCATCAGATCGTCGATGATCGTCGCACGGTTGATCTCGTTAATCTTGTCGTACGATTGTGTTTTCAGGAAGGTGATTATTTGTCGCCAGTGATCATCCTCGTAATTCGTACGATAGAATCCTGATGTAATTATTTTCATTTCGTTAAGTATATGTAACATGTATGATTGTTATTTTTTTACTTACCAGCCTGTTTATCATTAAAGATGCATAAATCTGTGTTGCAGCCTGGCAATGGAATGCTGTCCTCCGCCTTGTAGAACCAGCGCAACCATGGTGCGTTAGTCGACGATTTATTGGGAGATGTCCAGGTGATTGGAACGTACCACAAAGTTTCTTTATTAGATGCATTCTTGTTTTGTTCGATTAAGAACCGCTCTTGTTTGAGATGCAAACTATTATTTTTAATGGTGAAACGAACAACGGGATACCCAGGCTGAGTGGTCCATGTGTTCATGATGTTGTCGAAGGAATCTTGAATTTCTTTATCAGTAATTTGTTGTTTGAAAGCATCGAACAGGTCGTTGGGCGTGGCCACGTCGTATCGCCTAAAAAATTAAGATATTCTTCATCTTTTCCTATAGTCAGTCGGACTTTTCTTTACTCACAATTTGATTAGATAGTTGTGAAGAGATTTATGGAATACGTCGGGACCGAATAGTTCCCTCAGCATTCGTATCACACTGGCGCCTTTTGCATAAGATATTGTATCAAAGATTCCCCTAATTTCCGTTGGACTGTACACATTGTGCGTCATGGCGTGACTGGATGCGGAACTATCAGTTTCAAGGGCCGAGTGAAGTTGTTCTACCACAAATTGGGGTGCCAGGGACCAGTCGTTCTCCACCTGAGGAATAAAGTTTTCTTTTTCACGTTTCAGCGAAACAAATACGAGATCTTTTTTCAAATAAAACGTTTATACGCGAACATTGTCCGTTCCAAAGTATTGGTAGTATCTAGCGAAGCCTTCGTTCAGCCATAGGTATTTCCACCAGCGTGGACTGACCAGATTTCCGAACCACTGGTGACTGATTTCGTGGGATATGACGTTCGCTATACTTTGTTTGGTCGCAATGGTCGATTCTTTGTCGCTATACAACACGTTTCTTTCCTTGTAGGTCAATAGACCCCAATTTTCCATCGCGCCGGACGTAAAATCAGGCAACGCCACCATATCGAGTTTCGGTAGTTCGTAAGGAATGTTCAATACCTTCTCGTAATACTTTACTAAGCTTTCCATAATGGATAAAGCGTACTCTCCCTGGTTAGTGGCGTCTGGTCTCGACCACACTTTGTAAATTTTGTTATAATCGATGTAATCAAAATCAGAAACTACCAAAGCTACTAGGTACGTGGACATTTTAGGCGTTTTTTGGAAATTTATTCTGAGTCCTCCGTTTCTGCAATGATTAAAATTTTTAATTATTTTTTTTTTCTTTTATTCTTTTGTCAGGTCTAGCTGACCAATGATTGATTTTCGTCTTATTTTGGCCCCTAGAATCTTCCATTAAAATTTTTCCCAGGTGTGGTTGAACACCTTGCATAAAAAAAAACATACGTATCAAAGTAACCCAGACTTAATCCACGTTCTTTTCATTTATCACCTTTTCAGATACGGTACGGTACGGATAATTTTAATATCGCGTTGCATATTTCATGAAAATTGTAACATACTCGAGTGTAGTTGATTTTTCTATTGGCATATTGCTGATGGCTTTGTATCCTTTCTCTAATGTAACTTGCACCGCGAAAATGGCCTTCATTGCTGGCTCGTCGAAACAAGGGAATAACTTCCTAGCTCCGACTGGTTCCAAATGAGTGGCAGCTAACCATCTATCAGACAAAAAGAATTATATTTATTTACGAATAAATAGAACGGTCGATCAATTTCAATTTTAATGTTTTTAATAAATTAGCGGGCGCATCGACATCCTCGACATTTGTTTAGATTATAGTGTAACTAATGGAAATGGATTTGTACATATTAAGGTTCATTTTATTTAATTATTTTAAACGTTTCTCCGTCGAAAAATATATTGTTCGTTTAAATTAAAATGGGGGCGGTGATTAAAAATCGATAATCCCCTTCGAGTACCTTGTGTCGCCATTGCTGGTCGTATAGGAACTTCTATAGAATCCACGCATTTCTTCGTTCAGGAATCCCGAATATTTAATTGTAATAGTTATTTCACTTCCAGATTTTAATTGTTCCGATAACACGATCGTGAGTAAATCATACTTTTCGGTAGTATTCTTATTGTTAATGTTTAGCATTTTTCCCTGTAGAGAAACGGTGATCTTGTCATGTTTTATTTCCGACGAGTGCAAAACAATTTCGTTCGTCTCCGTTGTAACTTGCGCGCGAATAGTCACTTCTCCATCGAATGTAAAGGTTTTAATATGCGGCGTCACGTCAATTAAATACTCAAGAGGAATTATGTTTTCAGGCAGACGATAATAATAGTTGTCGGTTATCCAAGATGCAATCCGGTCGCTGAAACTTTGAAAATTCCTTAATTCGTATTCTGCTATGTCCAGGGAGTTTCTCAAAGAACCCAAAATGTTATTGAAAGGCACTGCATGCTTTTTGATTAAATTTTCGAATTCGTCGACTGATTTCCGTGTCGATAAACGCTGAGAAGCTGACGATAGTATGGTAGCGATCGTGCTCGGTCCCTCGTAACTGAAACAAACACGAGACCTGTATTTTCATATTTTTAATCGGTAACTAAATTGAAATATTTCTCTTTTGCAGTGTGAACGTACTATTCCGCCATTTTTGCATGATATTTATCGATGAAGTTTAATAGAAATTCTGCACCGGATAAACTGGAACCGTAAACAGCAGAAAATACAGCAGTGCTGTCTTGTCTGCGAATTCTGCTTATTTCGAAACTTTGGAGCGCGTATAAAAGGTATCTGAAACGATAAGATGGTAAGAGTGCATTGTGTCGTGAAGACGATTCGATAGTTATTACCTTTCTCTTATAGTATTGTCTTGTGTGCAACCGAGAGCTTGCAGTATAACCGATTGTTCGGTAGCCGAGTTTGATTTCGAATATTCCTTCCATAAAAATTCCCAATCGTCCTGCGATCCGTGCTTAATTGCCGTGCAGTATGCTGTTTCGCGTTGGTTTGGTTTGATCCTACGAAAATATCGATGTTACAGGAATTATCATCCATTGATAAAACGAAAAATTATAGAATTCCCTTGTCGCTTCTTACGTTGGAACTTTGGTTGTCCTCCATTTTTTGAACATCGCGGTGAAAGTTTCTACGCATCCTTCGTGGCCATAATTGCAAGCCCATTTGTTCAGTTCGCTTCTCAATAGTACCGTCAATCTATCATCGTTGACACGATCCAGGTACCCGATTTTTTTATATGTCTCTCGGATAAGGTCCAGAACAAATCTCTGGAACAATAATTAATCCCCCTCCATTAATGAAAACAACTTTTCTCATAGAATACAAGCAAGAATACATTCTACAAGTAAAACTAAGACTAAAATGGTATACAACAAAAAATCCATAAATGCTTTGTTAAGAAGTTACAACAAAAATATGAACTGTGGAGCTCGGTTGAGATTCAGAACATTGAAACGAGAAAGAATACTTGAGCGCCCAAGATGAATGATAGAAACTAAACTCCGATAAAGAAATGTTTCAGTTATTTACATAATTCTACGTTAAAAATATTTTTTCTTGCCTCGACTAACAGTTGTTCTCTTCAAACAAAATTTTAGTAAATAAAAAAACATCACATTTCATATTTTTGTTATAACTTCTTAAGGAAGCATTTATAATGCTGAAGTACCTTGAAAAACTTGTAATGTTCATCGTTTCCGGAAAGACGTTGATCGAGATAATTGAACCCAGTAAACGCGGACTTGAAGGGCAAATAATCTGTTTCCCGTTTCATATATCGTACACCATTTAAAGCTGTCGCGTAATCGAGTAAACCAGCTCTCGCTAAATTCAACAAATCATCGATCAAGGCGGCTCGATTAAGTACGTGTATTTGTTGATAGTTTTCGCTATTTAAAACGTCGATTATACGGTACCAAGAATCACTATCGTAATTCACTCGGTAGAAACCTAACAAAATTAGATTCGTTTAATGTTTAAAAATACTCTTTCAACTGTTTTATCTTGTTTGCTTATCGAATTAATTAATATACTGACCGGTTGATTGGACGTTAAATATCACCCATCCTGAATTTGTGTTTAATTTAACTTCATTTTCATTTTTATTCAGCCAATATTTTACTTTCATATCGTTGAAATTAGGCACGTCTTTACTGACCCACGTAATGGGCACCCACCACGTCAGATTCGTTGCTGTGGATTTTAAGTTTCTCAAAAGAAAACGCTTCTGCTGCACGGTCGCGACTCCGTTTTTAATGGAGACGTGTAATACTGGATATCCGGGTTGTTCTGTCCACGTGGTCATTATATCATTCACAGAGGAAGCAAGTTTTATTTCTCGACGATTGATCTCTTCTTGAAACTCGTACCACAGATTCTCTGGACGTGCTACTTTATTTTCTTTGCTAAAACAAATAGCAAATATAATATGATAACGTTATTTAGGAAGACTTTTAACGAATTTGGTCGTTACTTGTTCTTGAGGTAATTTTGCAATCCAGCTTCGAATACATCCTTTCCGAAAATAGCATTCATCATACGTAGTATGCTAGCTCCTTTGTTATATGTGATAGTGTCTCCAGCTCCGGACACGTCCATAGAATTTGAAACTTGTCTGGTCATTGGTTTGGAAGATTCAAGTCCATCTGCTGCTAGAGCGGTTTGATGCTGTTCTACGATAAATTGATCTTCCATGCTCCATGATTTTTCAATCTGGAATAATGATTTTATGGCTATTCAACACTAAACCTACCATGACCGGTTGAACGAAATTTTTTTTTCTTTTCTTTAATAAACACTATATTAATGCTGAAAACTAAACTTATAATTTTAAATGTACATGTAAATATGTGTAACTCTAATTATACGCGCACAAGAACATAGTCGAACGTAATTTTAATTCTTTAACTAAGAACTTTTCCTTTGTTAATTTAGATGACGGTTCACGACACGACATTCCAGGAGAAGGAAAGGGCAAGCACACGCGGTGAACATGAAACTAGGGTAGCGAATGCGGTGATTTTTATTCCAAAGAGAGAATCTCCAGTTTCCACCATCTTAGTCTAACAACGCGTATTAAAAACTGGCAGTCAACGTGTTAACTGATTTCCCCGACTCTGATTACGTTTTAATGATAATAACTAACGAAATAAATGTTGCAGGTACCTGTGCAGTGCCGAAATATTGATAATATCTGGCGAACGCCTCGCTGAGCCACAAGTAGCTCCACCATTCGAACGTGATCATGTTTCCAAACCACATGTGCGTTAGTTCGTGAACGATCACCGCCGCGATGGATTGTTTCGCGGCGTCGGAGGTCGTGTCTTCGTCGTAGAGGAGTCGACTCTCGCGATAGGTGACCAGACCCCAGTTCTCCATCGCGCCCGCAGAGAAATCGGGCACGGCCACCATGTCCATTTTGGAGATCTGATAGTCTTGCTTGAACAACTTCGAGAGATGATCCAGAGCCTTTGGTCCGATGCTGACCGCGTACCTTGCTTGATCGATGGCGTTAGGTCTGGCCCAAACCTTGAATTTATCATCTCCCAAATACTTAAAGTCCGAAATGATGAAAGCCACCAAGTATGTCGACATTGGGATACTTTGGTCAAAATCCTCCCAGTATTTGTTCTCTTGGCTGCAATTGAACGACTAATCATTTCTCTTACGCGATTGTCAATTAGTTAATTATTTCGATTACTTACTCGGGCACGGCTATACTTCTTGCCAGTGGCATGTTACTCAGGCAAGTGTAATCCTGTCTTTTCAAAATTCTCAACTTAAACGTTGCTTTAAGACTCGGCTCGTCGAAGCACGGAAAAGCGTGTCTCGCGTGGGTGGTTTGGAATTGCGTGGAAGCTAGCCATCTGAAAGCAATTCGATTGGTTTATCTAAAACATTTTCACGCGATATTCAAGCTTACTTAATTTTTCCCGCGGAGTCAAAGTACTGGCTTTTATAAAATCCAATCATGTCGTCTCTTAGTGTACCCGTGTACTGGAAATTTATGGTAATGTTCAGTCCTTCTCTCATAACTTTTTTCAGTTTAAGTTGAAATTGTTCCGTCTTGTTGTCGTAGGACGAGGCCGAAATATCGATTATGTTGTTTTCGTAATTCACGCTCATCCCTGTTATGTTAATTCGTCTATGATGGAGCGTTATAGTGTCCGTGTCTTGTTGCACGAGAGCGTTTATATGCACTATTCCGTTGAACGTGAAATCACCCTCGTACGACGGCATTAGTATAATCTCATAATTTATAGGAACGATCGTTTTTGGTAGTCGATAATCAACGGTCGAGTAATTTCTGTCATTTTCAGCAAACGTTTCTACATCTTCGAAATACAATTTTAATAGAACATCGATTTAAAGTAATCGGTTAATTAGAGGAGTTTTAATTACCTCCGATCGCGTCGATGTCTCGATATATAGCTCGATTTTTAGCGAACAGTAGAATAAAAATAATTAAAACGCCAGCTCGGGAAATATCCATGACGTTGGTTCTTGCGATTACTCTAGTATATTAAGAAATATTCTTAATATGGAACAAAGAACGGCATAATGAATAATTATCGAAATAAGAAAAAGCAAAGAAATACAAGGTGTTTCATTGTCACTTCATTTCATACATTAGCTTTGAAAATTGTAAGAAATGTTTCAAGTGAATTTTGTATTTAAAACTCGACAAACTTTTTATTTGCTCTAATAAATAAGAAATGAGATAAAAAAAAAAAGACTGTCGTCTTGTAGATAAACGCCCTAGTGGATGTATTGAAATAATTTGGAAACGATTTTGAAAGCTTGTCATACAAAAAGTGAACAAAAAAAGAAAGCTCAAATTTAATTGAAACAAGTTGGGAATTCGTGTTGCTTGCAATTGGAAATTAAATTTGTAAGAAAGTTTTAGTCAAGTCGAAGGTTTAAATTGTAACTTACTCTGGTTAAAAGTCTCAGTTGTATCATATGTTACCGTGTATCTTCATAGTTGGACGTATTCTTCGTGGATCAATTGCTGTTACAATAATGAGGAGGACCAGTTTGGAAGTGAAAGTTTTCTTATCGATAAAATAATGCGAGTCACGATTGTTTCAAAGGCAGGGATCACTCTGATCACATCACGATCGAAGACAGTTATCGAAATAATTATCAGGACAGTCCCTCATTTACTGGCCATGCAACCAAAGAAATTCTGACACTAACTTCTGTGAACCTGTCCGATCCCGTCCCGTTTATCGGCTCGCGACTCACTAAATTAATTACTTTTTTCCCACCCAAAAGACTTCTTGTCACCGTGCATATTTGTCTATTATTATCAATCGTCTTATCGAGTATTCGGCCATTGTTCGATGCGGACGTTTCGTTTCTTTTTCTTTCAAAGTACAACCGCATTTTATTGCATCGACTTTATCGAAACGGAGATAAGAATGTTGTAACCTTCGTATGATGGATGCATATCTCGGGACTATTCAAATACATTCTTACGGGTAATCAATCGCCAACGGTGTCTCATACAAATAGACAGGGACCAACGAAACGAAACTTTGTTCGTTTGACAAAGGAACTTGGTAATCTATCACAAGCTAATTGCGTGGGTTTACATTTCTTGGGATCGTTCGTTCGGTTCGTTGCACGTGTACCTTTTCAATTAATATTATCTATTGAACAGAGCTTTGGAAATTTTATTTACGAATAACTAACAGAAATTCTTAATCGATTCGTTTCTTATTTTTAGTAATTTTGTTTGACGCCATACAGAAAAGTTGTCTAATACTTTTTTGTAGCTATCCATGAGCTCTACTTTAGAAAAAAGTTTCGTTGAAATATATTCACTATTGTAGGAATTATGGCTGTTTGAAAATTGGACCATTTTTATGGGGTTTTTCTTACTTTACGGGGTCAAGGAATAACTTTTTCAATATTGTTAGAATATCTACATATTCTACACTAAAATACGCGTTGTTTGCTTTTTTGAAAATGGAAATCCTTCAATCCGTTCAGAAGTTATGACGTTTTAAAGATATGCTTGAAATTTTAAAGTGACATTTCTGGCCATACATTACATTTTCGATTAGGAATTTTTTTCACGAAAGTGCGTAGGATTTCGAAGGTATGTCTAACGATAGAAAATGCTTGTAATTGATTCCTGCAATCGAAAATAATTTTTCCATAATGATTTGAATCTTTTTAATTTCAACGAAAAATTTAGGCTCCTACTCGAATCTTGTTCTCGAAAGCGCGATGAATCACGATTGTTCCTTTCTGGAACAAACTTAAGTGCAGATTATGGTATTTCTGGTCGGTACATTGTAAACCGAGTATTGCTTTTAAGCCAAGCAAATATAAACACAGAAGTCATTATTGACGCGGCCTAGTATTGCAAAAAAAGAAATAAAAGAAACTTATCTTGACAAGACTTATGAAGTTGAACGTAATTCTGCATCGTTATCTGTAGGAAGTTAATAACATTCGTGATAAATGGTCGTACCTTGCAAGTATTCGTATAAAAATACAACTAATGAAATTCAGTAACATTATTACGATAAAATGATATAATTTTTATCGTTATCGATCCATTAATACCAAACTAATCGCTTTTATTAGCGATATTTAATATCTCTAAGAAATGAAAGACAATTCTATACTAATCGTATTAATTATTTTTCCTTTATCTCAAGTAATATCTTGTAAAACCCTTAAGAATATTTAAACCATTTACTATTTATTACAGTCTTCTTATTATCTATACAAGTAAATAGATTAATCGTTCGATTTCACTTTTATTTTTTACTATAATCACTTTTGTTGCTTTTGAAGCCTTTATTGCTATTTAATTGCGTCTGTGATTAACCAGCTTAAAATTTCAGTGACTTTTTCGTCGGTTTCTCTCAAAGCCCTTTCACGGTTCTGTATGTCAGCATCGCGGTTAATGCCTTTAGTTTGTAAAAATGTCTTTAACTGAAAGAAGAAAACAGAATCAACGGTTAATAAATTACTACTTGTTTAATCCATTTACGGAGAAGAGCTTAAGCTGTTATCAATGGCGTTGAACCTTGTTTATCTGGCTCTGCCTGCTGATTTTCCAGATAAGATTGTCCAGAATAATATCCATTTCGTTTGTGCTGCGAAAAAATATTAATATGAACAATTCGATTCTCCAAAAGACACAACTAATTTAATTGCTCGATAAAAGAGAAAGATGTGTATGTTTTAAAAAGAATTTCTTTCCAACTCACGAAACGCTTTTGTAAGTTTTACGGACGGTACTTTCTGGTTTATCGACTGAACAATTAGGAATTGTGAATAATAAATATAGTTACGCGTTAGAGATCCTATCGAAATTGTTTATAATAAAATCTATTTCTGCGTTTATATTCTCTGGCACGTCAGCGTCGATGTTTCGTAAGATGTCTATGGGGTCTGTGAATTCGGATATGGTTGTGCCCAGGTTCAGAGACATGTTCAAATAATGTCCAATGATCTCTGGATCCTCCGTGCAACTTAAATGGCTTAATATTTGAAACACATTGTAATCCTTGAATCTCGATCGATCGCGGGACAACGCGTCCCAAATTGATCGATTTGCAAGTTTCAAACCCATGCAAAATACCCAATATTCCGCGTCGGGTGGTACTCTGAAACAGTTTTTAAAACTTATTATAATTTTTCCTTCTCGTTCGAGGAATCTTTCTACTCGCCTGTTTGTTAATGGATCCTTAATATATGCAATTAATCGTTCATTCGCTCGTTGTTTGCATTCGCGATCGCCAACCACACAAGCCCAATTTAAAGCCTCCATTTGTATAAGCTTTACGAAATCGTCGTCGCTGGAAGATTTTTCGTAGCCAATCGTTGCAACAAAATTTTTCATCAAATCGCGAATACGCGGCTAGAAACCGTTTGCAGAAGAATAATTAGAATCATCGATTTCGACAAAGTACATTTGAAACTTAGTCCAGGCTCTGAGTTCATATTTAATAAATAAGTACTAAATGAACTGTTTGTAACAGTGAATGTTTAAGAGAATCAAAATTACGGTCGAAAAAACTTGTATACAGGGTGTTGATCGTGTTGAAAGATTATGGAAGAATCGTGTGATCATTGGGACATTTTAACTCACTTTTAAAATGTTTGTTCCATCGGTGGTTCTTAAATATTTGTCCATGTTGACAAAATGGGAGAAAACATATTTCCATACGACAGGGTCGGTTTCGCGATTCAAGTAATTTATAAGTTCCACGAAAATGGAAGAATTTAGTTGTTTCAAGTTCACCAGGTTCCATGCAGTGCCAATTAATTGAATTCGATTCCCAGCGTGTATTTTCGTGTAATTGTCCGAATTCAAGTACTCGACAATCTTATTCCAATTGGCGACGTCATAGTTTACGCGATAGTAACCTGTTATTTTACGCGTACAGTGTAATAACATTTTCTCGATAGCAATTTATGCTTTACACTACCACTCACCAGTGTGTTGTAAATTTACAATTATCCAATCATCCACGTCGATCCCTTGGATTGTTATATCCTTGTCGCTAGGTCGTAACCAATGAATAGGTTTGGTTTTTGAAAAGTCAGGCGCTGATTTAGTTGCATAATTTATAGGAATCCACCATTTTCTCATCGTTTTGTCTCGAGAAAATGGCGACGGTTCTTGGCGTATCGTAACGTTGCCAGTCGTGTAATTTCTCGTTACTGTCACGAGAGGATATCCGGTTTGTTCTATCCAACTATCCATTACTTCTTTCATTTGAATATTCGCGTAATCTGTTTTATTCAACACGCTCTGCATTGCCTCCCATAAATCGTCCGACGTGACGCTGCCATACTCGCTGAAAATCATTTAGAAGTCCCCGGTAAAATTAATTCGTTTAAAGTAATTTTTCAATTTTTCTTCGTCCCCCCAAAGACATTAGTAAATTACATTTATTACGATTAATAATAACGAAGAAAATTCGACATTTTAGTTACATCTACGAAATTTATAAATATGAGTTCGAAACTAAACTTTTCATTATCGTTTAATGAAAAATCGAATTAATATGTAAATTTAATTTTAAATTAAAATGTTTTTCTATGCTTCAATCGCACGATTAATTATGATACGATTGTGAACGATGTGCTTTAATAATAATCATGATTAGATTTTAATCGTAAAACTTGGAAAGAACCTTTTGGCGCAAATATCATTTAAGCTGAGTTTAGGTAGAAACGATAGAATAATTACTAACTGTGCACCGATGTAGTTGAGTAATCCATTTCTAAAAACCTCCTCACCGATCATGTGGGACATCATCCAGAAAATAACAGCCGCTGAAAGGGCAAACACGGTCATTTTACGTTTTCACGTTCAATATTCGTCTGATTTGCCTTACTTTTGGTATAAGTAATAGAATAGATGTTTCGGGTGTAACGACGATCGATAAAATCATTATTTATTTTATGAACATTGGAACTGTCGTCGATCGAAAATGCTCTCATTTGATCGAATATTATATTGTCCATTAGTCTCCAGCTTTTGAACAACTAGAGTAAATATTGTTGTATAAATAATTGTTTGTAAATCGCTGTACGATCTGTGTGTTATCGGCGTATGTATGTGCGTGCGTGTGCGTTTACCTTATCGGTGATATAATACCTAAAATACGTGGCTGCACCCTCGCTCAACCAATAATATTTCCACCATGATGGGCTAACCAAATTCCCGAACCATTGGTGGGTGATTTCGTGAGCGACAGTCATCGTATTCAACATTCTGGTCTGAGTGCGTTCCGTAGTGTTGTACGGGGCTGCAGCTTCTCTTAACGTTTAAACAATACACTGTTAAATTGCTGCTAATTAAAACTAGACTAGAATTGTTTTAAGGGGCAAGACCACTGTAAAAACCTGAAACAAAACGTTTTTTTGCGATTTCTTTTTGAATGGAGGATAATAATCAAGAATGTTACGACGCTGGAGCCATCCCCGCGTCAAAAATGAATCTTTCAAAAATCCCCCGCGTATTTATTTACAAACTTGCGCGAGAATGGCTCCAGCGTCGTTATTTTCCACTATTTTCGAATAAATATATTTTTTTTAACATTTAACATCCTCTTATTTTTCTATCCATCCAAAAATGATCGCAAAAAAACGCTTTATTTCGGATTTTCACAGTGGTCTTACCCCTCAAACACCATATTCTACTCTAGAGAAATGTGCATTTCTCGGTTAGGCAATCGAAATTTCCAATTGATCCAATTATATAGATAAACAGAATCGTGAGTTAGGCTCTTTAATTTAAACAATGACTTCACCAAATTGATAAAAAAAAAAAAAAATTCCGTTCGCAATAGAACCTTGGTCTCTTGGTCACTCGTGTTATCTCTCTATTTTATATAAAAATGATCCGTCTATTAAATATTTAAAAATTTCAAATAAATCTGTTGTAATACATGTAGATGATCAGGCCCCAATTTTCGCTGGCTGCGGCGGAATAGATCGGTAGAGCAACGTGGTCCATTTTTGGGACACGAACGCTGCTGTTGAAATATCGTGTCAGCTCGTTCGTTGTTCTCTCCGCGACGTCCAAGAAATATGCAGCTTCGTGGATTCTATCTGCCCTGGTCCACACTCGTATTCTGCCATCCGAGCTGGAAATGTGACGAAAATCGGAAACGACGACCACGGCCAGAATGTTGGTCGACATGATTGGCGTCGTCTCGAAATGGGTCCAGGCTTGCTCGTTCCTTTCGTCTGGTTCCACCAAGTATGCCGGCATATTCGAGAGTGCCGTGTGATTCGACAAATGTTTCAAAGAAATGTTGAACGTCGATTTCAGAGCTGGTTCGTCCCAGCAAGGGAACGCACGACGAGCCGAGGTTTTTTGAAAATGGGTCCCAACCACCGACCTAAAACAATTACCTCGATCCCATACGTCTGTAAATCCTTTTAATTTGCTTACTTACGCGTTGTTCCCCTGTTCGTCCTCATAGAACGATGTAAAAATTCCACAAAAGTCGGAACCAAACACGCCGATAAATTTTAAATGCAAAGTGTAAGTCCCAGGTTGCAAACTGTCCTCGAATCGAAGAAGCAACATTTCTCTCTCGTCGTCAAAAATATGTTCGTTCGGTTTTAAACTGTTATTTCCGTGTTTCACGCTGGTCGACGATTTGTCTATCGTGATATCCTTCGAATTTAACACGATGTTTGGTGTTGGCCTCTTCACCTTAAAATTGATTTCCATTTCTCCGTTGAAAGTGATCCTGTTTAATTCTGTTAATTCTAATTTTATATTGTAGTGTATCGGTATAGCGTCGTCGGGTAAACGATAATTGTTTACTAGATTTTTTGTGACGTTTTCATTAGCCTCCACTTGAAAGATATTAACGAGAATGAAGATATTTAAAAAAAGATTAAACCGTGTGTCGGTCATGGTCCCTCTCGTTGTTTCGATATTCTAGCTGGACGGGAAATATTATTTTATAATGGAAATATTCGCAACCTGCGATAATCGATGATAATTTCACTGTTTAAGATATATATATATATGTATATACGCGCGTGTGTATTTGGCCAATTTCCTCTGAAAAATATTGTGCAACGATTTCGTCTCGACTATTGTGATCGACCAAACGTACGAATGAAAAAGTAAATTGTAGCATAATCGAGCATCGCTGTTACACATAGTGAATATTAATGGAAACGGGAACAAAACGTATAATTTATACGATTAACCAATGCCCCGCGTTATGCAACGTTGCATATAAATGTATACGCAGAAACGTTTTTAAAAAATACTCGAAAATTTCTTATCGATAGTTCTATGTTTATATTTCTGTTCGTAAAACCTGACGTTTCAAAGAAAACGAGACGAGTTTCAGGCAAAGTTACTCTGAGGATTACAGGCGGGTTTAATTATTAAATATTGGAATAATAATCGGGCTCGTTGATTTGACCATTGATTTATTGTATCTCTTGACTCGTAGAAGAACACACACACACACACATTTACGCGGTTTCTACATAGTTACGGAATGCATTTGAATTATTTACAATAACATTAGCCAGTTGGCGAATTTCTTAATAAAATCGCGTAAAGAGGAAGGCAAGGACGAGGAGGAACGATGTGAGTACAATGGTGCTTCCGGTTGAATGAAACAGCTGTTCATTTTTGTGCAACCAATTTTCAACTGCTTCTCCATGCAAACCCAGCCAATTAATGTTTCTCGTTGACTTTTCCACCGTACTCTGCACGGTATCTGCCTTAGCGCCTACCTTGGTGTTCAACATGCTCAGCTGAAACAAATGAAAGTATTTTCATAGTTTATCGGTTCCCTTCATCGATTTAGAAACTAAAATCTCGGAGTAACTTTACAATCGATTGAGAACTATATCTTTCTTCGAGCCTAATTTAAAAATTAAATATTAAATTGTTAAATTTCACGTAATGTATAAGAAAATCGTCTTACCCGTAGGAATTGATCCGGGGTGACGACTAGGTTTCCAAGGTTATCGATGCACGATTTTATCTTGTCCTCGGAATTATTCCTAAAAACAGACAAACGATCAATTTAGGATCTTTTTAAACACGATATTATTCGTTATCATAGTTAATTACAGCTGTTTGATTTTCTCGTAATTATCAACAATGTTGTTTAGAACGAGATCGAATCCTTCCAGTGGATTATTAGCCAGCACAGACTGTACAGCGACGTCGAAGTCCATCGACGATTCTGGCAGAAGAGATTGCTCTAATAATTTCTTGAGAATCGGCAGGGACTTTGAGCAACCCATAACCGCGAGCAAAGTGTTCAATTCATCCTCATCAGCTGTAGTCTGCGACAGTGCATCCTTAGTCTTTTGCCATTTATCTTCATTGGCGGATCTTAATCCGTAACAGAGTATATTGCTCTTCAAATCGGCATCCAATCTGCGGAAAGATCGACAATCGTTCAATTCTAGGTAAAAAAGATATTTTATTGGGCATTAAAGATAGAAAAATTTTATATTAAACATATACATATGCAAGGTGTTTGGCTATCCCTGGGAAAAATTTTAATGGGAGATTCTAGAAACCAAAATAAAACGAAAATCAAGAATAGTAATTTCTCTAGAATCTCCCGTTAAAATTTTTACCCTGTATATATTGTTATTTACTTATATGTTTTAGGATCCTTCAACCATGCTTCGAATTCCTTTTCGGCGTATTCCAAGCATGCCTTTTCTTCAACTTTGCAGGCCCACTTCATAACGTTTGCTCTGTGAATTTTAGTGATATGCTCGTCTTTTTCTTGTGGTCCATACTTGACATTTTTCACCACAGCGTCTAGTAAGTATCGGACGTAGGACTGAAACGAGCAACGAACAATTATAGTGGCTCCGGTAAATGAAAAAGAACATTCTTTACTTAAACCTACTTAAAAATCGTAATCTCGAACGACGTTTTCAAATTATAACTCTGTTATACCTTGTACATGGCATAGTGCTTCGAAGTGTACAGCATATTCTGGAAAAAGTTCAAATGTCTGTTGGCTGTGATCCACGGAATGTAATCAGTTTCTTGGTGTAGGTAGAGGCTGAGCGACAATGCAACCGCGTAATCCAAGCGACTCGTTCGCGCCATTGCTAAAGCGTCGTCGATCAGTTGAGCACGGTTCACCGGGTGTATTTTGACGTAGTCCTTCGTCAACAGGTACTTTTGCAGCTGTTTCCAGTTGTTTACATCATAATTGACGCGATAGTAACCTAAAGAAAATGATCGATAAATAACTGAGAATTTTGAAAGTTTTTATACATATTTTCTTTTCGTTGTCAATGTCGACAAGTTCAAACAATGTCATTAAAATTCTCTAGAATCTCCCATTAAAATTTTTCCCAGGGGTGGCCGAACACCCTGTATATACAAATTATAATTTATTAAATTAAAATAATATGCTTATGTAAAATTTAAAAAAATTATTCGTTTTTAATAACTTTTCGGAACGTAACCCCCCTTTTTGTACTGGCTTTAGGTCTCATATAACACGGTTTCACAGAACACGGTATTTTCTAGGAACGTATCTACCGTGTTATAGGAGGGTTACCTGTATTCGAGGCTGCTCACCTGTTTGTTGAGTGTTGACGATAATCCAGTTGTCGCGAGTAGCGTTTATGGGAATGGTCAAATTTTCTGTTTTGCCCAACCATAACTGTGGTGTGGTGTTGTTGAAATTAGCATCGGATTGCATGACGTACGTAATGGGTATCCACCATTTTGTACTGTTGTTGGCCCCGTACAGCATAAATCGTTCTTGACTTAGCACAACTTCTTTATCGGTCTTGTTCACGGTGACCACCGGGTATCCTGGTTTGTTTATCCATTCGTCCATAATCGTCTCAAACTTTTGGTCCGCCCACGTATTCTTTTCATCGCCTTGAAGGTGATCGATTAGGTTCTTCGACTCAGCGATTTTGAATTCACTATAAACCATCGTTGTTAATACGTGATACCTCGATAATTATACAGAATTAAGTATCAGAAATTGTGATTAGAGTTTGATTAATCAAAGTATAGTTGCAGTAATGTTTTTGTCTTCTCCATTTTCTCCAATAGAATTGCATAGGTATATTTTCTTCGTTAGGAAAAAGACAAAGTCGTAAGAAAAGCTAATTGTGCCAGTTTTCCCCCGAATCTTTTACCAAATAAAATCGTTTAAATCTTTGATAGACTTACTACTCCTTTAGATAACTTTGTATCCTTTGTTGGAAGATCTTTTCCGTCAGAATGCTCGACATCATTCGAATGACCGATCCAGCTATAGGAATTAGACGTGTTACATTTATTGCAAAATTAATTTCGTCATTTATAATTAATCGGGTACATTTTGACTCGTAATCGTCGGTATTGCAATCTCTTGTTACTTGCGTCGATCGATAAACTCTCGAATTTTTCGACATCAAAAGTCTTAGATTTTATCTACGAGCTGATAATATTAATAGCCACGGAATAACAGAATGATCGATAGGATTACATTTTTTACGCGGCTACGTGACTGTATACATTTATAACGTTTCTATCATTGATATTAGGTAATAAATAATTCGTACGATAATAACTTATCCCGAGTATCGATGTTATCGGGCTTCGATCGGACGGTCCAAATAAAAAATAACATTTCCAAGTACACGATAATACTCTGTTTGTCTCCTTACCTTTTTGATACGCGATATTGTCGAACAGATTCGATATTTCATTAGGGCTGACCACCGCCTTGTTCATGGGACGAGTATTTTCTTTCGCGTCAGAAACGAATGCTGTTCCCTGCAGAGCTTCCACAGCGTACACTTCCATCAGACGCCATGATTCTTCCAACTAAAAAACCATTATCGTTTTGTAACGATTCTCCATTATAGAAGAAACCAACATACATATTTATCTTTGACTCTATATTTTCGTTTAATATCTGTAGAATTACAACTGGAAGAATCAGGACCAATGTAAGTGTAAAAACATTTCGAAATTATAATGGAGAAAATTCGACGACCATTTTTCGTCGTTTAATGAACAAACATTTTTATTATTTAAAATTAATAATATTAGCCACTATTATCATTTTAATTGCATCTGCTAAAATAAATATTTGTTCCAAAATAAACTTTTCCTTATTGTTTAATAAAAAATCGAATCAATATAAATAGCAAATTAAAATGTTTTTCTGTGCTTAAATAATAAGCATGGTTAGACTTCAATTGCAAAAGAACCCTTTCGCCTATTCGATCGGAGCTATCATACATTTTTATGATAGATAATTTTGATAAACTGATCATTCCGGTAAGTTTGATCGATTCTCTGTTAATCTTAATTGTGCAAGATAAATCCGAACCAAAGTCGTTTGAACTCACTTGATTCGTGATAAAATATTGGAAATAATTGGCGAAACCTTCGTTCAGCCATATGTATTCCCACCATTTTGGACTGACCAGGTTCCCGAACCACTGGTGCGCGAACTCGTGCGCTATAATCGTTGCTATGCTCTGTTTCGAACGAGTTGTGCTGACATTTTGTTCGTAAAGAAGAGCAGTTTCCCTTTAAAAAAGAAAAACAAATTAATTAATCAAATTTCGCTGTCATTTAAACATGTTTCCACGGATATTTGTCGAAAACTCTGAGTAACTTAATATCGATCGTTTAGATTTCATCGAACATTCTTTTCCCAAGAGAAAATTTTTGCAAACAGGGGGATAATTGATTTTCTGTACTCTGTAATTCACTTCTAATTTCTTGATTCTTACCTGTAAGTTACGAGGCCCCAGTTCTCCATAGCACCTGCCGTGAAATCCTTGATAGAAATCTGATCTATTTTCGGCATTTTGTCCAAATATTTAATACCCGTATAGTCGTCTAATTTTGAAATTACTTTCTCGCCAAATTCCAACGCGAACGTCGTTTGGTCCAGCGCATGAGGTTTCGTATAAACTCTGAATTTTTCGTCCTTGGTTTCTTTTTTCTCGTAGTCCGAGACTACAAACGCTACGAGGTAGCTGGACATGCGTTTGCTCTCTTTAAAAGTAGTAGTAGTCACATTAGTCTTTCCGTTTTCTACAGAGACTTTTTCAACGTCCATATTGGAGATGACAGCTTTATATTTAGAGAGATGTTTCAAGATAATTTTAAAGACTGCTTTATATTCTGGCTCGTCCCAACATGGAAACGCCAATCGCGCTCCTGTTGGCTCGAAGTGAGTTGTCGCGATGTACCTGCAACGCGAAAACGATCTTTCGTTAACGCCTTAATCTGAGACTAAAAAATTTATCCTCCGGTTGAAACGTTAAACGAAATAAATTTCTATAAGATTCACGAATTTCGATAGTTGGACTTCGTCGTAACACACGTCTATCTGTTTCGATAAAAATTTATTTCTAACTTTAGCTTTATTCAATTTTACTTTCATTCTTTAAACATCGTATATCGAAAAATAACTGATTAACTTTTAGCTGAACGTTAGTGCTTCTTCCCAAACAAAATTCTAATTTACAGCAAATAGAATTCTTACTTTATCTTGTTATCCTTGTCCAAATATCTGCTTCTGTAGAATCCTCGCTTCTTATCATTCAATTCGCCAGTGTACTTTATAGTAAGCGTGTAGTTGCCCTTTTTGAGTATCTCATCGAATCTGATGATGAGGAGCTCGAAATCGTCGTCTTTCTCTAAACTACGTACTTTGTTTTTCGGCAAAGAAACATTATCCTTTGTCAGCGTGAGATTTTTTTGGTTCAAAGTTATACTATCGACATCGTTTAAAACAGTAAAATCGATCACAGCATTGCCCGTGAAAGTAAATTTTTCTAAATCTGGTTCAAGTGTGATTTCATATCTCAAAGGTACGACGTCTTTCGGTAATCTGTACTTGGTGTTCGCCTGAACGCTTATTGCAGCGAGCAATAGCAACGCCAGCAACGGCAAACCTGACATTCTTTCGATCGTTCAGGCACCAAAATTTGCAATAATCTATTTCCGTTGCTCTCAATGTTTTTTAACCACGAAATTTAGCAAATTTATCTTTGTTCGATGTTCATACAAACCCTTCGCGCGCGACGACAATCACCTTTCGAAAGACTACACGCCTAAACGTCGGTGCTTTATAAGACTTTCGCGGTACCTTTAATCTTATCAATTACCTTCTTGTCAAGATAGAAATTGTCATATTGTTAGAAAATAATCGTTGAATCAGAATGTTCGAATAACCGACATCATACGGATTATGATCGAAATCAACAAATTATATTTCACACAAACAAACAAGTCCATTCAGCAATGATGTTGATACTAAACAGTCGACGAATAACACGTAGAAATTTTATATATTTTATTTTTTATTCATGAATCGTATTCCTACATTAACCATAGTTGAGTTTACTAAAAATCAAAAACGAATTTTTAAAAAAATCGACAGTGGGTAGGTGCAGAAATTATTTCAAATCACTCTAGAAAAATTATTTTCGATTACAGAGTTCGATTACAATCATTTTTGGTCATTACACATACCCCCGAAATCCTACGCACTTTCGAGAAAAAAATTCCTAATCGAAAATGTAATTTATAGCCAGAAATGTTGCCCGAAAATTTCACGCGAATCTTTAAAATGTCATAACTTCTGAACGGATTCACGGATTTCAATGTTTAAAAAAGCAAACGACGCGTATTTCCATCAAGAATATGTAGAAATTGTAAAAATATTCAAAAAGTTGACCCTTGACCCCGCAAAATGAGAAAAACCCTATAAAAATGGTCCAATTTTCAAACAGCCATAATTCCTACAATAGTGAATATATTTCAATGAAACTTTTTTCTGAAGTAGAGCTCATGGGTACCTACAAAAAAGTATTAGACAACTTTTCTGTAGGACGTCAAACAAAATGATTAAAAATGAGAAACGAATTTTTAAGAAAAATCGACAGGGGGTAGGTGCCTAAATTTTTCGACGAAAAAAAAAATTTTCAAATCGTTCTAAAAAAATTATTTTCATTTGCAGGGGTCAATTACAATCATTTTTGGTGAATAGACATATCCCCGAAAACCTACCCACTTGCGAGAAAAAAATTTGAGAAAGTTGAAATTTTTCGACAAAATTAAAAAATTTCAAATCGTTCTAAAAAAAATATTTTCATTTGTAGGGATCAATTACAATCATTTTTTGTCATTAGACATACCCTCGAATTCCTACGCGTTTTCGAGAAAAAAATTCCTAATCGAAAATGTAATTTCTGGTCAGGAATGTCTGCCCGAATTTTCATGCGAATCTTTAAAATGTCATAACTTCTGAACGGATTGACGGATTTTAATGTTTAAAAAAGCAAACGACGCGTATTTTAATCAAGTATATGTAGAAATTGCAAAAATATTCGAAAAGTTGACCCTTGACCCCGCAAAATGAGAAAAACCCCATAAAAATGGGTCCAATTTTCAAACAGCCATAATTCCTACAATAGTGAATATATTTCAATGAAACTTTTTTCTGAAGTAGAGCTCATGGGTACCTACAAAAAAGTATTAGACAACTTTTCTGTAGGACGTCAAATAAAATTATTAAAAATGAAAAACGAATATTTAAGAAAAATCGACAAGGGAGTGGTGCCTAAATTTTTCGACGAAAAAAAAAATTTTCAAATCATTCTAAAAAAATTATTTTCAGTTACAGGGGTCAATTACAATCATTTTTGGTCATTAGACATACCTGCGAAATCCTACCCACTTTCGAGAAAAATATTTTTGGGATTATAAGGAACGTACGAAAGGAAAAATTTTGTTATTTAAATTACTATGCACTACAAAAGGGGAAACTATGCTACAATTACAATCACAATAATAGCTTGTAAAAATTTTTATTACCACTATAAGTCATATTTGTACTTTTGTTCATTGAATATATATACTATGCATAGAAACAATAATGTATTTAATAATAATATTTTATTGCAACGTTAATCTGTTATGCATACGTATAATTCACCATTGCATAACAAATGGAAATAATGATATACATGTAACATTAATTTCAACGTACACGAAAGGAAAATAAAAATTTAACTAATTATGGAAGTTCAGTGGTAATTTATATACATGCAATATTTACAAGTTCGATACTAACGTAGTAAAATAAAATTTGAAGATTTTGCGTATGTAGACATTTATGTGTATTATGATTCATAAAACTTTACGTGTATACATGCGTACGTGTAGCACTATATTTTATACTATCGTCCTTCCACGAGAAGAAAGCACAGCGTGTTTACATCCCCACTCCTGCTGCAGTTTGCTGATTGACAGCGGACTGCAATAAGAGTGGGGATGTAAACACACTGTGCCTTCTTCTCGTGGAAGGACGATACTCGAGTCGAGTTCTCTTTTAAAAAAAAAATGCATTAACCACAAATCACGTCATTATAAAATACATTTATTAAATGTCCTAGCTATCAGCGCAGTTTTCAGTTTTAACTTGAACGTCACTAAAGTCAAATTCCGATTCGAGTTTTCTAGACTTATTTAATTTTTTGCTTTGCTTCTTCTCTATTACGTCGTTTTTATCCTCTTCAGACGCAACGTTTGTTACAAATTTCTCCTTCTTTACTTCCACATCGTGAAAAATTACTTCATCGTTCGTTGTTTTCTTTTTCTTCGAATACCTCCCGTTACTTTTCAAATCCGTTTCATTGTCGCTGGTAACGTTATTCAAATCGAATTTGTGCTTCCTTTTCGTCGAACTTTTGTTTGAAGTATAAACATCGTCGTCAAATATTTCTACTTTAACTATATCCTCGAAACCAGGCTCTATTTTAATTTCATCGCTGTCCAAAAGATTCTTCTTCGAGTGCTTTTTCCGTTTCTTTTTAATCGAAGTATTGTTGTCGTCTTCCATCGTATCGTGATTAGAACTGTTCGTAGACGTATTTAAGTCAAGCTTTTCCTTCTTAATATTTATATCGTGAAATGCAAATTCGGGATCCGCTATACTCGACGTTTTGGAACGTCTTTTTCTCGGAGTCTTTTCAGCGTTACTACTGCCATCCACATCACTTTCAGGAAACTCTAACTTTATAGAATGTTTATGTCTTTTATGTTGCTTCTGAATTGGAACTTCTTCTACTTCTTCGTTTACTTCGTACAATTCCTCCGTTTTAACAGCGACATTATCATAATCTGACGGTCTGATCTTCAATTTCTTTTTGCTTGAACTCGTTATATATTTGTCTGCAGTAAAATCATCTGCAGAATTATCAGTTTCGTCCAAGAGCTTTCTCTTTGCAGCATGTTTCTTGGACTTGACTTTGCTTTTAGATTCACTTTCCTCCACAACCAGTTCAGAACTACTACCTTCAACATGTTCCACTTTAATTTTGCTAATTTTAGTTTTAGACTCTTCGTTACACGAACTTCTTGATACATTTTTGGGAGACTTTGCAGACTTTTCAGACTTTTCATTATATTGTTCGTCTAGGCTACTTTGCGAACCGTGATCTCTAGATTTTTTTCTCGCACGCTTCTTTAAAACTGGTTTTAATTCTTGATCGCTTTCCAATTCACCATTTATGGTATTACTATTCGTAAATTGTTCCACTGTCTCTTCTATCTTAATCGGTTCGGCTATAGATTCTTTAACTTTTTTAAATTTTTTACCATGTTTCTTGTCCTCTTCCTTTATTTCAATGATCTCCGTTGGTTTCTCTTTATCAAATTTCTTCTTTGACTTCTTTTCCAGAGAAGTTTCTTTTTTTACTTTTGCTACACCTTCGTCCGAACTATTTTCAGAATCAGTAGCAAAAAATGTGTGTTGTTTAGAATTAGTTTCCAATACATTACTCTCTATACTTTCATCATTGATTTGATGGTTATTAAAATGGCTCCTATTAAATGTCTTTTCCATTAATTTACATCCTTGTAAATAATCGCTAGAATCGTAGAAAAAGAATCATAAGTGACACTGGGCAGCATTTCAGTAAAAATAATCGAAATATTACTTACTCTGGATTTAAAATGCCACGAATAAAAGGCAATTTACTATCAAAGTCAAGAGAAGTTACTTTAAATCGTACTTCTTGGCCAATTTCAAGATTATCGCCAGGCCAATTCTCATCATTATCCATTTTTGGAATTGATACGTTAAATGCTTTATGTACAAGAACTCCAATGTGGTCTATTCCTTTCTTATTGACAATTCCTATAACTTATTGCTCGTAAATAATACAGTAAAGTTTCAAAATCGCTTAATAACAGAACATTTTACCTTTCAACGAACATCCTACTTTGGGTCTGAATATATAAAAATCTGCTTCGATATCGACGTGAATGAAACAAGTATCGTAAAATATTTCGCCCAATGGAGTCAGTAGTTTAGGATTTTTGTAAGCCAACAGAAATCCTTTTAATCTGTAACAAATACAATCGTGAAAACGAAACGAAGATCACCGTTCGATTTTTTAAAAAGTAAGATATTCGAAATGAAATTAAAATAAAGTTGGTACGTACTCGGCATCGTACAAATTTAAATTCGAACTTAGGATTTCGTTCAACGCGGCATTTAGGTTCGTCAAATGAAACGGATGCAAACCAAAATGCTTTTTTAATCTCTCAAAATAAACGTGAGAGTCTTCGTCCTCGAGGAGACCCGAGAGTTCTAAAACGGACCAAGTAATGCCCGTGTACGTTTTAAACTTCATTATGATCGACTGCACGGTAATAAACAAACCACTTTAATGCAAACGCATGCAATGTCGTCGGTAGAAACGTGTAAAAATTGCAGGTTAAGCGTGTGTTTGGACGTGATAACAGACAATAGTTACGATGACGGACGTTATTTAAGAACGCCGTTTAAGCGCGAAAATAATTTAACCAACATATTTATCGTAAAAAACAAAAGAAATAATAAAATAAAATAAAAAAATTACGTGCTACAAAAACGTGACGTATTTCAATTGAATTTCTTTAGAAAGTTCCATGTTTCGTAACGTTGGGAAAAATTACCAGAAACTAGTTTTGTATTTGGGATGAGTTTTCGAAACGTAAACCTAATGAAGTGAATTATAATTTAAATGAACGAAGAAGCGTGCAAATTTCACGGAATAAGTATTTTTAACGTATACAAAATAAGATTTTTAATGCATTTACAGATCTCAAAAAACAGTTACAATTATTTTTGTAGATACGATGTCTATTCAAAACTATGCGCCACTTGTAGGGACTGCAGTCTTCCCGCTCACTCTTGCTGCAAGAGTGGGGGAAACGGCCATGTTGCGCTCAGCCAACCGGTCAGTCTTTGTTCAGCTCTCATAGCGTGTGGATGTGTCCATGCGTCTCAGTTATTTTTCAATAAATTGAGTCCCATTCTTGGAGTCTAGAGAGACGTAGGTGACATTTTCCCACATTGGTGACCCCTTCCAAGCCACTATGTCTCCGGTTACACTTCGCCTCACTGGTTCAAGGAGGGATCCCCCTAGTGGTGGAGATAAATAGGCCACAAGTAGTGTGTTAAGGTGTAATAATAACTGACTTTAGAATCTTTATGGAATTTTATTATTTTTACAATTTTCGTATTAATTGTATCCAAAACTATTAATAATTTCAGTGAATGGTTTTGTAGCTTTGACAACTGTCTGCCCAGCTTGTTTGGTAAATTTCTAAAACAAACATACAAGAGTATATAGTACAATGCTAGTAACATATTATTTCAACTATTTTATTTCTCGAAGTTACCTTGAGTTTGTCCCTGTTTTGAACCTCAGCAATTGCTCTGACACGCCTCTTGTTTTCCAATGTGCGTACCACAGCCTTATATTTCCATCCCACTTCATGAGATAATCTGCCTACGTGACAATACTAAAAAGAAGGCAATGAGGTTAGTATAACCCAAGTTTTTAACGTATACGATAACTTCGCTTTGACGTTTACTCAGTAAAATATAACATCACAATATATAAAGCAAATAATGCTCAGGCGCAAATTACCATACCATCATTGTAAAGAAATTAACTAATATATTACAAATAATTTAATTATTATTAAAAGTACAATTCGAGTCAAAATACGGCCTCACCTTCCTGCCAGGTTTTAGACACATAACTCGCATTGCGCCTGGTACAACAACACGTTTCCTACGATCATACGGTGGTGGGCATCCTTCATAAACCTTTAACCTTCTTATAGCATCCTTTCCTCTTTGTGTTTTATGTGGAATCATTCCTGTAAATCAATATTCTTTTTCATTCTTCTATTCTTATACAACAGATGCCTGAATCTTTTATACTAAACAATCTCATATAAAATATTTGTTTCATTTAATTATCAAATAATGTAGGTAAGATGTATACATAATCATTGATTAATAAAAAGTTGTATAATTTTGCAAATAATCAATGTCTAAACATACCACGAACTGTCTTCCATAGTATTTTACTAGGTGCACGGAAATGGAAGGGTCCACGAGCTGGATTTACGTTACATCTTTTACGTAAAAATGACATGAATTTCAACTTGTTCCTATAATAAATATTTCACGTAAAATCAACTGCAATGCTTAAAGATTGGAATCATATTTTAAAACGACATGTTACATAAAAACGAAAATTAAATTACATATGCAAGAATAAATTACAAAAATTAATCGAAAATCGAAGTAAAAACGCTTGTCACAAACCTGAAAAAGTTACCAGAGATATTAAGTTGTTCACTGCGAACAACAATCACTTTGTTGCCTTGCAGAATCGTTTTGGCAATAATTGCTGCCAAACGGCCAAGTAAATGGCCACGGCCATCGATTAATATTGGCTGGAACACACAATTATAAAAATTTATATATCTTTTACGTACTTATACGTGTATTTTCTCGAACAAAAATTTAGAAAATTTTTTCGGTTCTTCAAGAGACTGTCAATAACGCGTAGCACGTGTCAACTGTACAAATTAATTTTTGTTAAACTTATCGGTCATCAATTACATCGCATAATACATATTATTGGACTAATAAAAAATAGTCAAATATATAATTTCTATTTGTTACGAATAACAAACCACTGTTACAAGAAAACACGTGTGCACAACATACAACCTATGGAATTGTTGTATAGTTTTGTTCAGAAATCCATATCAAACAAATAACTTCAACATTTATTAATCTTTCACCTATGTTGTACTGATCGAAACGAGTATCTTTTATACATACGAATTGTCTTACGCGGCTGAAAATAATAAAACTTTACGTACACACCTTATTACTGAAGCCAGTCATTTTGTCACCCTACCGGAAAAGGGTCCATGAGCGTAGAGAAATGCGCGACCTCTTACCGGAAGTTATCGTCTTTCTACCTCCATCAATGCAACCAACGTTATATATTTTTTCTCACTAGATAAAACTATGCATGCTATTTGTTATTAAATTACTTATATAACACCATAAAGGTTTCTGTATATGTTAATTGTAGTATTTTACATTTTATAATCCAATATCTACGAATAAATTTATTATTATTATTAAAGACTAATTCTTCAAACGAAATTTAGAAGTTTTAATTTGTATTTTTTTGTGAAATTAATAATTGTGTCATTACATAGAAATTCAGTATATTAATAACATTAAATGTAACTATTTTGCATTTTTTATATTACTATGCAGATACCGTAATTACTATAGATATAACAAGATGGCTAGAAAAACAACGCTATCTAGTATGAACATAAAACATTAAATTCAATTTCTCGCGTAACGGTAATTGGCTGATTCGTTACTTTAAAATAAATTTACGGGAATTATTTGCTTGCAAGATTATTGTAGGTTTCAAAATAAATAACAAGTATGTATGAAACAATTTAATAGTTCTTTTTTTTTTTATTGGTGACGGTGGGTTTTGATAAATTAGGTATGCAACAGAGCACATTAGTGTGACAACTAAAGTTTCAAATTTTACAAAAATTGAAACTATCGCCGTCGTATTAATTAAGTTTTGTTATTTAATAATATTTATATACAGAAAATTATATTAATTCTGAAGATTAAAACGAGAAACATGTTAATTGTAATATAATTAATTAAATGATCCAAGTTAATATTTGTAATTAAATTAATATAATCAGAAATTCTACTTCTTGAGTCCGCATGATATGACTCTTTTATTCGAGGCATTATTAAAAAAATATTCATTATACTTCTAATTATTAATATTTATATCATTGTATATTTAATATTCTTAAACTAATATCACAATGACTCGAGACAGTCAAGACTTCCAATATTTGTGCACATATCTTTATGTTATATTAATTCATCAGTTGCATAACTGTCTTGAAAAATTTGTATCCTATTATATAATGAATGGATTAATTTTTATGCTATATAAATCTGAAAAACGTCTATTTCTATGTATGAAAAATTGCTAAAATCGCACGAGCATTGGTTCTTAATTCTCTAATGGACATACAAATTACATGTAAAAAGTTACTACTTCGTACCACAGATCGTGTATAGCACACGTTTTTTTTTTTTTACACATTATTAAACAAAAAAAAAATTGCATTTGTATTTACAAATAACATTATATTTTAAGTATAGTCTTAAAAAGCGAAAACAGTGCCATTAATATGAAACTAATTTAATTGAAAGAAACGTTTTTATTCTCGATACTATCTCAGGATGCGAAAAGAAAGAAATGTGCTACTTATGTCTTTTAAATAAATAATCGTATTCATAAAGGCACTGCCTCATTTAATAGAATTTACAAAATATGGAAGATAAGTACAGTTTTCTGTTCAATGTACAAACACTTGACATAATCAACGAACATTAAAATGTACGTGTACGATATAAAATTCAATATTTCACGATCTCAAATTAATTGAATTTCTATTTATATGAATTATCTAATTTAAAAAATGTACAAATTTGCAAATGCTAAAGTCATTAAATAAATCTTGATCAAAGCAAATAATTCATTGTAATATCATCAAATGCAAACATAAACACTGATACAGATTATTTTTATTAACTGCGTGTATGAATAGGTAATGGCTTCTTTTAAACTTCTTATGACCTTAGCACGAAAGTAACTTTTCATTTGTCAATTGACTTTACCCAAACAAGCAGAACATTAATATTTTTAAGCTAATCTTAGTTAATCCCCTGAAAATGATGGACATTATTTATGTCGTTCCAGGTACCGTCCTTCCACGAGAAGAAGGCACAGCATCTTTACATCCCCACTCTTGTTGCAGTCCGCTGATTGCAATGCCTGTGAGTCAGCGGACTGCAACAGAAGTGGGGATGTAAAGATGCTATGTCATTCTTCTCGCGGAAGAATGGTACAATAACATATTTTCAAATGTAATACAAATATTATTACATACTATTTAATTGTTTGTTACTATTATTATCGTATAGAAATTCAGAATTTGTAAAGATCTTTTTTATCGCATGATTAAATAGTATATATTAATAACAGTTTGGAATATTCCGTAAAAGTAATCATTCGTTGAAACGCGTAACGATTTAAATATTATTGCGTGTAAAAAGTAAAAATATTCTTACGAAAATAACCCTTTTTCTTGTTACTGAATCAAACATTATTACATCAATATAACGAACGAGTGTTATTATAAAGTTTCACTGTTTCCGCTCGCGACTAAATCTTTCGTTTGCTGATTCGACGATGTATTTGAACATAAGAGAAAATTACCCATGTGCTTCACAATAATGGAAGTATTTTGTAGCAGTGTTTATCATGAATTGCTATGACAATCTCAAGTGTTTATACGTACAGTCTATCTATGATCTTATTCTAAAATTCTCAGGCAATAATATCCTGGCATACACAAATTGAGTGTGATGCTACAATATAGATACAGTCGCATGTTTCAAAGAACAAACATTATCAAATAACATTTAAAATTTTTACAGTATTCTTAAACATTTGTAAGAATCATTTGAAAGATCAATAATTTACATTTTTTATTACTAGCATGAAAGATGCTGTTAGGGTGATTCTAGACTCCCAAGGAAAGCCCGTGCTCGTTCGGTCATTTTGCGTACACGTCCTCTACTACTTATACTAATGCCTAGTACGTTTTCAGGTTCTGGTAAACTTTCGTCACTATTTTCTGCATAAGACTGCCGTTTAATTTTACGTCGGTTTCTAACTGGCATTGTATTGCTTTCATCACTTTCCTCGTTGTAACGAGGACGTTTCCCACTTCTTCTCGAGTTTAGCGTAGTCTCTTGAATTTGTACTTCTCTTAATCCACGAGCTCTTCTTTGCGACCTTGATGGTGCAAAAATTTTATCCGAATCTTCGCTGTCTGAATCTTGATTATTAGTTTCGTGTTGAGACTGCTCCACTTCTTCCTCCTCCTCCTCCTCCTCCTCCTCCTCCTCTTCTTCTTCTTCTTCTTCTTCATCTTCATCATCTTCGCTTTGACTCTCAATATTATTTCTGCCATTCTTCGTTATGCATTTCAAGCTAGTAACAGGTTCAGATACTAGTTTTCGCGATCTTGTGCTAGTTTTGTTAATAACTTCTTCTTCACTTTCTTCATCCGATGACTCAATTGCAACAAATTGTTCGTCATCTTCATCTTCTTCGTCGTCGTCGTCGTCGTCGTCGTCGTCGTCAGCAGCGACAAATACTTTCGACTTTGATTTTGCTTGTTTATTATTTTTACTATTTTTCGCGCGATTTTTCTTTGTTTGCTTTCCACGGCCGCTGGGTGTATATACATCTCCAGAATCACTATCAGTACTAGCACTCGGTACTACTTTCCTTGCTCGTGTCCTTCTTACAGGCACACTACCACTACTTTCACTTTCCATGGAAGCTTCCGAGTCACTGGCTTCACTTTCACTTTCTTTTGTCTTTTTAGATATAACAGATCTAGAAATTCGAAGTTTTAACACTCGTGACGAATTAAAAGAACGTTTGGTATGGCCATTTGTCATACGTGACGGTCCTAAAAAATACGCGAACATTAGAAATACATGGATGGTAACTAAATAATTTAATGAATCGAAACTAAAATGCATACCTGGCGCAGACACGTTAGAATTCTTCTTCCTTTGTACTTCATCCAAGTCCTCGTCATCATCCTCACTATTTACGTCATCATCTGTACAAGTAGATTTTGATTTCGGCGGTCCTATACATACATTTAAATTCTTTAATACTTGCACTTAAAGATAGTTACATATTACTTCTTTACTTATTATCATGAGGCATCTCACTGAGTAATTAATGTCCATACAATTAAACATACCTGTGCCGTTTGTTAATCGAACTTTACCCTTTTTTCCTTTCCCTTTTGCATTTGTTCTATTATTATTGCGTCTTCTCGCAGACTTCCAATTTGAAATAATTTTTCTCATGTGTTCCTCAAACATAGCTGATAATCTTATTGTCATTGTATATATCTATAAAATAACAGGTTATAGAATACATTTTTGTTGAGGTACTTTAAATATATTCAATATATACATCTCAGAATGACCGAATAAGTCGAAACATATAAATTTCTCATGCAAAGTGAAATCGATAAGTACTTTGCCATTTTGCAATCTGTGACTTCAATCTCGAAATATTAAAACACAAAGTCAAACGATGTGATTATCGGTACGTATTATTTATACTCCAATTAACTGATAATACACATGCACACACTGACACATAAGAAATATGTGCTCATTCGTTTACAAATGTAAAAATTTTAACTTTTAATATCTCAATGAAGTTTCACATTGCAAAATGGCACAGGATTTCTCGATTTCTCCTCATACGAGGAATTTTTATATTCCGGCGTGCCTCGTCTTCTTAAAATACTCAGCACAATAAACATGACCTACCCTTGAACGTTTATTAGTGTTATAATTTTTGCTATTTGTAAATATTAATCTCATATCTTTGGCAAATTCTAAGGGTGTTTCATAATTACCACCCAATAAATCTTCTTTTACTGTACGTAAATCCATTGGTGTATCTATGATTTGATGATAATCCGGATGTTCTAATCTATCAACCGGTTCTCTGTCAAAAAATTAACAATAAAAATATTAAATGAAAATTGAATATAGTGTCTTACATTATAAAGCATTGGTCAAAGAACATTAGGTAATTCTGAGTGTTAAAATAAGAAAACACTCTGTATATTGAAAATAACTTTCTTTTGGAATGTGCCAATATTAACTTATTCTACCTGAAAGGAATAGAATCCTCGCATTGCCATAATGTTTCTAATAATTGGCGGCATGTTACTTTCCAATCATTTGCTATTTCTTGTGACCGTAAATTTCTACTAGAAGTTGCTCTCTGGGTACTTGTAGAAGGTTTATCTTTAGCATCTTCCACTTCAACCTCTGACTCGGAAGAATGGTACGTATCGACCAATTGATGATAAATAGCTGGCACATCCAATTCCGTAGTTTCTCTGAACGATAAATAAAACATAATCCGTTTTACATTAATATACTAAAATTAAGATGAAGTAAATACACAATATATAGACGATGTAAAACGTTTCTGTATAGATAAACCAAATCTTACTTTATAATACGTAGACATAAATCGGTAACTATTCTTGCGTGCTTTACTATTTGACTATGTGGCTCGTTAAATTGCTCTGCATTTGTCGCCAAGTATCGAACGTCGAACTGTGCCGACGTAACCCTCCGATAGAAATGATTTTCAAAACGAGCCTTTATAGTTGATAAATCAATTGGATATTCCACAACAAATGCATACGCTGGATAGATGTTGAGATCAACAGGTGCCATAAAAGGTTCTGCAATCGCAAGACTCATCACTTGATCTAATCCACGTATAATCCTACGACAAGTCGCTTCTCTATCACCCATTGGCCATTCTTCTGCCTGGGGTTGGTATAATATCGTTCGTATTTCTTCCGGAAGTACAGGAACTGCACCGCCAAGTTCTGCAGGAAGTCCTGCAACAGATATTTCAAAAATTATAGTAACAGTCGAATACTAATTTTCGAAAACAAAATTTTTAAATAAGACTTAGTAATACGAACAGACCAGTGTTAGAAATCGCTAAACATTTTATACATACTGTTTTCATCAACTGGTTCAAGATCCCAAGGACTCATTCTCTCGTATTCACCATTATCCCACCTGACGCGAAAACACATGAAAAAAGATTCTGGAAAATCTTCATCCAAAGGTTCCATTGATTGTATTTGACCCATCCACCATCCATCATCAATCATACAACGAAATCGATCTCCTTCGGACCAACTACGCGCTAAGGCCGTGTCAAACGTTTGACGTAAAACTAAGAAATCCAATACATCGGCCATGTCGTGATACTTAATAGTGAAATTCTCTCCGGTTAATCGACCATCTTCATCCATCAATGCTAGTTTTAGACAACATAATCGAGGTGGACGAATTTCGTACTTAATGCCTACTACTTTTACAAATTCCTGAGCCTACAAAAGTATTAAATTTTTTCTTCAATTATTATTCTCAAAATTATAATATTCATAAAATAAATGATCTGAAAGCATCTTACCCTTATATTAACTTTATTCCAAGGTTCACATCGCGGACCAAGTTCATACACTTTTTTATTTCTAACAGCATCTAAATAGAATTGATGTCCTTGACGAAAATACACAATTTCATCGCCCATCTGTGGATAGTAAGGAGCTTTTCTTGGTATTATTTCAGTAAGCCATTCGGAAGGTCTAAAAGCTTCTGGGACTTCCCCAATACCATTAGGTACCGGCACGGACTGAAAAAAAGAACGATATTGAGATAGAAATTTTACTAAAATAACTTGTAAATTCTGTGTTGTATAAAAACTTGTATACAAAATGTTTATTACATACTTTATGTACTTTTTTCATGAGTGAAGAATTAGGTCTTAAATTCATTTTTGTAAGCGGAATTACACAAAAAATCAGAGACATTTTTACATATGACAATATTTTTTTTAGGACTATACAACTTCTATATATTGTTATGCGTCGTATAGTTTGAATATATTTAATTTTCCCCACACTGTATGTACGTACGAACAATGCTTATTTACCTTTTTCTTAGGGCGTTTGCTACGTCTTCTGTCCGGATCACTTGGTGGAGTAAGAGATCGCTTTTTCACAGGTTTGCGTTTACTTCTCTTTGGTGGTTCTAGATTTAAACCATGATCAGCAATCCAATCTGAATATTCTGTACTAGAATCTGAAGTAGAACTATCGGAACACAAATCTTCCTCGTGAGCAGTAGAGTCATTACTGTTGCTACTGGCCGAACTTCCTGTTGTTCCTGCATTATCAAGATTCTGAAAGCATTTGGTACGATTACACATTTCACGTTTAGAAATACAAAATGTTTGGATAATTTTAATTAATTTAAAGGATACCTCGAACTCTTCATCCTCCTGTTCTTCGCCACGTGCAGCCCTAGTTCTATAACCATGTCTAGCAGTTCTATTACGTTTTCGATTTGTTAATCGACTACTTATATTGCCTTCAGTAGTGACAGTACTTGACACTGGTTGCGGCCTTCTTCGCATTTCACGTCTCCAATTCTCAAGTTCCATGTCTGCTGTTGCGTGTCTATAAATATTGTTGGATTTATTTGTGAACTTAAATAATTGATAGAAGTATTAATAAAAATTAAAATCAATGAATTAATTTTTAATACAATAAATTGGGTAAAACGTACAAAACTTTGTATTGTGTTTCTCTAACAGCTGGATTCATAGATCGAGCAAGTATAGGCTTATTCCAAGGTGTAGTATTATCTCTTTGCCAATTACCACTACTTTGTCGAACACCTTCGACATCACCGGCTCTTCTCAAGCCCGATCTGCTCCCACGAGGACTAGCCATTTGACGAACTGGTTGTTCCATTACATTTTCTTCTCTATCATCGCCACCTTCTCCTTCGACGTTAATATTTTGCCTTTGTGCAAGAGCTTCGATTAATTGGTCAATATTGGACCGTGGTTCTTGAGCTGGAAGACCTTCTATAACTTCTTGCATTCCTATTAAACGTAACGGTATATTTATTATGTAAGAATAATGGACTTTTTGTGTACATAGGAAAAGCAGAAATTAATTTTCATACCTCCAGCACCTACTGCAATGTTTGGTACTAGCTGCTCCCCTCTACAGTTTTCTCTTCCAGGAACCAATCTTTGCAGCACTGGTGGATAAGGATTTCCATCGACGTCCACCAAAAATGGCGGAGGCATTAAATGAGGCGCTGTCTGTGTTTGTTCATCCAAAACATAATTATTTGCATCTCGTATTAATGGTCTATAATCCGTATGGAAAAATAATTCTTTTGGTATCTAAGCAAAGAAAATATAGTATGTTTACTAATGTGTTTTTATATACAAAATTAAACACAGAAAAACGAAGAGATAGAACCAATGAGACTTACTATTTTAAGTTTCTGAACACCAGATCCGAAACCATATAGTAAAAGATGTCCATGGGAATCTGTTGCTGCCAACATTGTTCCATCTGGGGACCATTTTGCATCAAAAACAGCACCATTACCTTGACCTTCAATAAAATTTTGAAAACAGGCTATAGGTTCTGTATTTAATACATCCCAAATTATAAGTTGCCCATCATGTCCAGCACTCAATATTACACGAGGATCTATCGGATGGGATTCTAACACAAAGACTTCATCTTTGTGACCACGAAGAACTTTTACTAATTCACCTGATTTTGCATTCCATACTTTTAACGAACTGTCATTTACAGCTGTGATAACCCATTCATCACTTACATCCCAACTAACCATAGTAACCTTGGCTTTTTTGTTAGAATCATCATCTGGCTCTGATTCTCTAAAAATAATTAATCAGAGAATGTAGTTATTAAATTTACGATATATGAGCAAACATTTGACGATCTCTTCGTAATGTACGTTTCAAATGATTACCCAGGAAGTTTTGTAGTCATTAATAAACGTTTATGTATCCACTGTTGCTGTTCAAAATTCCATACATTTGCAGTACCATCTTTCGAACCAGAAATGAACCTCAAACCGCTATGTGCCCATTGAATACTATCAACTGTATCAGAATGTGCTTCAACCTCTAAAACTCTACGTGGACCTTCGTCTCCTAACATCGCGTATACTCTGACATGATGATCGGCTGAACCAGCTGCCATAAATGCCCCACCAGGACTGAACGAAGCACAAATCATTTGTGCCTGGCCAGGTCGCATCTTTTCATGGTACTGAATTGGTTTCGGCCTATAAAAAATACATATTAACTTCCATTAGAAAGAGAGAAGTATTTATTCAGAAAATCTCAGTAATCATAGTAGTCTAAAGAACGAAGTTACTATTTGAATTTTAGATCCTATTACTTTTTCTACTAACAAACAATATATAAAAGTAATATTTCAACTAACTGAAACACTGCTCTCTCGTTCCCCTTTCTTGTGTGAGACCAAAATGCAACAGACCCGTCTGTACTTGTAGAAACTAAGTAGTATACACCATTGCAAGATATAGGACAAAAATTCACAGACGTTATCATGCCAGAGTGTCCAGACAGAACTGCAACCTAAAAAAAAATAACGAAAGATTAAAATGAAATATTATTGAAGTTGTATTTGTATTTAATTGTAATGCGCGCGTTTTGTGATCTGCGCGATTCGCGGTTCACGGTCGACAGCGACATCTGTTCGGGGTATATAAAGCATGTTCCAAGTTAACTAACTCTCTTTCGTAGTCTAGTGAGGTGTAGGAATTGTAGTGTCGTTAAGATTTAAAATTATCTCTGTGAGTGCTAATAATTAATAAACTTTAACAGAAAATTCCTAACAAATATAAATAAACGCATAGTAATACAAATTTGTATTCGAAAATTACAAGGGATGTGCAGGTGGATCCCGAAAATATCTGGAACGCATACCCCTAAAGATTACCATACCAACGGTATCAGTAATTACTTACAGGAGACATTGTTTGAAAACACCAAACTCTCAATATGCGATCTAGACTTCCAGCAGCGAGTAAACTGTTATCAAAATTTACTGCAATGTCCATAATTTCAGCCGATGCTCCGCGAAAGGTAGCTAGTAATCGCCCATCGATAGAACTCCATACTTTAACAAGTAAATCGTCTGCACCAGTTATTATATATTTCCCAGTACGATCGAAAAGAACACAATATACTGCAGATAAATGTCCCAATGTATGTCTGTACAATTGCATTCTATGATAAAACCTTGTAGGTATCGCTTCTCGACGACTCAAAGGACCTGAATTCTCCCTTCCTTGAAGTACACGTACTATAAAAAAAATAAAAAATAGCACTGGTGTAATGTTAATGAGTATGTAAAATGTTTATTCTACAAATTACCAATTTACCTGTATTAGGCACTGATAAACTATAAGTTGATTTCATAAAGGGTTTTCCACCTAGTCTTCCAGAATATGAAACGATGCCGCGTACTTGACGTAAAACATCTATAAACATTCGTAATGTATATACGCACAAAAAATTAATAATGTCAATAATTTTTCAAATACTTTTATATTAATTTCAATCTTACCCTCGTGTGTACGTAACAAAGATTGTCTGCCTGCTCCGAGAAGAGATACTGCTCCTGGTATACATGGAGGTACCTCTTTTTCTAATACTGGACCAATTCTGGCACATATTTGTAACAAATGATTTGGTCCAATATGAGAATACTTCTTTTCCTGAAAGATTATGGCTCGTAATTTGTTTCTCTTGCCTTTTATTCAATGCGTACATATCGTAAATTAAAAAATACGTTTAGTTATAATACAAAATTGTTTTACTAAATTTTCTTTCCCGCGAGCAATTTAAATTTAACTAATGTAAAGTAGTCCCTGTCTTTAACCAATCAGAGAACGAACAAACAAAAGCGACCAATCTGAACAGCCCACTCGTCACGCACGATACCAGTTTCTATAAATAAGGTCTGAGCATGAGATATACTCATTGATCAGCTCGCGCAAGATGGCCGGAAGTTAATGCTTATTGGCTGAAAGTAATAGGGTGGGGGGAATCTTGTGCAACAGCATACAGCCATGGAGGAGAAGGGCTGAAGAGTGGGATAGAAAAGGGGTAGCACTCTAATAGGGGTACTTCATATATCCGCATTCATCTACTACTTTACGACACAATAAAACAAAATTTACCGTAATGATATTCTAAAAAGCAGCTTATTTATTCTATCATTAGTCGAGAATATTTATTTGCTAAACAACAAATTTTGGAGATAAAAATTTATTTACTTACCAACTCTTCAAATGTTTGATTATGTACACGCCCTTCCCAATCTAGCCTTTGTGGCAAAACCTGCGAAAAAAATGTAAAAATCATAAAAATTGATCGATCGATCGATCAATTGTACTCGACATAAAATTGGTATGATCCGTCGAGCATCAAGGTCGCCGACCTTGAAATTCTAATGTTTTGACAAGCAGAAACCACGTGCAAACCATGTGGAGCCGATGGGCATGTATAGTGTCACCCCGGCAAAACGTCAACTCAGACCAATCGTCTTACCTTAGCTCGCTCCAATTCACGCTTCAACACCTAAAACGTACATTTTTCGTCACGATACGTTTCGCCGTAACTCTATCGTTTTTAACCAGAAAACGCTCACCTGTGCGGCCTCACGACAAGGTCCTGCCGCTAAGAATTTGGCAATTACGAAGTACAGCTCTGTAAGAAAGAACGCTGCTTAGGAACGAACCGCACGCCTCGCTTCGTTGCGGATGGTAAGGGCGCTTATCGCTCCCATTCTTTACCTGGTGTTATTGCAGTCTCATTCTTGGACACGCTGCCCTCCATTCTGCCTGACCAATCGTTTATTATTCACTCACGGACAAAGAGAAACATTTACTTTTTAGGGTCATAGCGCGGCAATAACCATTTCGGATTTCATTTTCTCTCTCGCGAGGTCTCGACCGCGAGACGCACACGCACGCTCACCTCCTCAACGGAAAGTAGTCCCCCCCATACCCGATTGTCGACACAACGTACCGTATTATGCAGGAACGTAATTTGTTACTTAAGAACCCTACGCAATTTTCTTCAAATCATGCTTCTTAAGAGGAAATTTCCCCTACAGCATTTCAAGAAACAATGACATTAAACAAATAGTTTCGATATTATAAACTCGTATTATAATTTCTATCGTTCATGAATTTCTGTAATTATGAAACATATATAAGAACATCTATGCCATGTAATAGGGTCAATTAAAATTAAAAATTTTGAGACAGAAAACTATAATTATAGGAAATATAAACGAACTAGATAGTCTTTGCTTTAAAATTAATAGAAATTAAAGAGGGTAATAAGACTGTCGTTATAAGTGTCTAATCAACGGTTGCATTGTAATCTTTACTAAACTAAAATACATTCTTAGTAAAAGAAAAATTTTGTAATCCAAAAACAGTGCAGATCTTAGAAAATAATCAGAAAGATTATAATTAATAAAAACAGAAATACTATTTTTATATAGCTACCTACTACGTTATGGTAAAACTTTATACATCATTTTAATACATGATATAAGTAGATTAATTTTTTAATTTCAATCTTACAAATTGTTTTATAGCGTAATAATGTTCGTATTTATTTTGAAATATGGTATATCAAAGAAATTATTATGGAATAAATTGATTGTTATAATTGTTCAAAATAAATATTCGAAAATTATTATTACAAATATTTAAATGCGCATATGCATACATTCGTGAAGAATAAAAACAAATACAATTTTTCAGATAACCCAACATTCAAGATGGACGTTGAGTAACTCGAATAAAACTCAAAATATCGATGTGTAACGATACATATATATATATATGCATAGAAATATATATATATATATATATATATATGTATGTATGTAATGCTTCGTATGTACTTAACTTTTCTAAGGTTTTATATTTCTGAAAAAAATTGTTAATGAATTTAACAATAATCAAATGTAATAACATACCAATTGTATAAATAAAGATGTTATGAAACGAAGTATTACAATCCCCGAAGATGATAAACGTGTATTTAAAATGTTGATAAGGTTAAATGTCGACGTGTCGGTAGAATAATTATTTTAGTTAGTTTTTTTTTTATAGACAGTGACGTGTCACAAATTACCTCTTGTCAGTATTGTTACTAAACATTCTACAGTTACAAATGTACGTGAAATAATATATATTTTATAATAAAAGTGTCATTATACCTTGATATTATGTGCGGTGGAAAAGTATACAAAACGATAAAAAAAGTAATATATGAAAGATTTAACATTAATTTTAACAACTAAGTTAAAATTAAACGTAAAAATCATTCGAAGAAGTTCCAAATACTGTTTCTAGAATCTATATATTTAAACATTTATAAACAATGTCATGGATAAGAGATAGCACTTTGAACTGGTTTCAACTTTTGGCTATAAAAATTTTAAGAACTGGGCATATTCCTAAGCATGTGGCATTTATAATGGATGGTAATAGACGTTATGCAAGTAAAAATGGAATGGAAAAAATAGAAGGGCATACAAAAGGGTATGTACTAATGAGATACGCTATATTTACATGCATTTCATGCATTTCGTTTATGTATTGTTTTATACAATTTATATTGAATATTAATTTAAATTTTTAGATTTGACAAATTTGCGGAAACTCTACAATGGTGTAGAGATCTTGGTATACAAGAGGTGACATTTTATGCATTTAGTATTGAAAATTTTAAAAGGAAACAAGAAGAAGTAAACGGACTTCTAAATCTTGCAGAACAAAGATTTCGAAATCTTCTAGATGAAAAGTAAGTTTAAAGTTATTTGTGATTATAAAATAACTTGTTTAATCTTTATTAATGTAATGGAAAATAATAAATATTTTTATCATAGAGAGAAAACCAAACAATACGGATTATGTGTTCGCATAATTGGTAATTTGTCATTGCTACCTCAAAACATACAAGAATTAATAGCTTCAGCTATGATTTTCACTAAAGATCACACCAAAGTATTTCTTAATATTGCATTTGCTTACACGTGTAAGTGTATTTAACAAGTATAGTATTTTAACATAAAGAGAAATTAATTTTGTAAATTCTTTTCTTATACTATATTTTAGCAAGAGATGAAATTACGCATGCCATTAAGGATGTAATTGAGGGTGTTAGATGTGGTGATATTCTTCTAGATGACATAGATGAAAATCTAATTTCCAATTGCTTGTACACTAATGACTCACCAAATCCGGATTTATTAATCCGTACTTCCGGCGAAGTCAGATTTAGTGATTTTCTTATGTGGCAAGTAAGTTTAAAAAATAAAATTTCTTGTCTACACCATTTATTAATTCTTTAATATACATTTCAGATTTCGAACACATGCATTTATTTCACTAACGTGCTGTGGCCAGAATTTAATGTATGGGAGTTTCTTAATGCAATATTTTATTATCAAAGATGTTATTCCGATATACAAAAGATAACAAAAATACAAAATGTGAAGCCTATAATACAAAACAGTAGACAGTTGGCATACATAGATAAATTACATTACAAAAGACAAATTGCACTTGAAAGTTTATATCCATGAAACATTTAAACATAGTGTACTAAAATAGTATATTTGAATAATATTATTATTAGATAAAAATTTTAATATCCCGCATTGTATATTTATGTTGCTTTATAGAATTTTGCATTTATTATGTATATAAAAATAGTTTTAAAAAGTAGATTTCTTTCTGCATTTTCTATACTTGATAAAGCTGTTAAAATTTGTACAAATATGAACATTATGAATCATTCGTAAGTCTTGTTATATTCTTATAAAAAAAATGTATTATACATATTTTTGTGCCGTATGAATTCCTTTACAAAACGAGTCTAATTTATAAAATATATATTGAAAGAAATAACAAAAACTTCATGTATATTTATTTCCTTTTATATGTTTACAAATTTTTATATTATTTTCCGTACTTCAGATTTGTTTCAGCATACTAAACGTTTGGCTCGTTTCTAATACTTTTTTATTTTTATACGTCATATTTAGCAGTCTTTCCTTCATAAATCTTTCTCGTAGAAAATAATATTTTAGAAACCTCCTACTGTATGTGTGCAATTGTGTTTATTGAATAAATATTATAATAATGTTATACCCATTTCCTACAACTACTTGCACAGTGTGATCAAGGAAGGTGCCTGATGATTTAATGTAACTGTATCTAACTCTTTCTCAGTTTCTTACTCAGATCGTTCTTTAGAGAAGAGATAAGAGCAATTACATTTCATTATTCTAGCTCTTACTAAACAGAAACATACAAAGTTATGTATTTTTATATAACGTGTGTATACATATTTATTACGTTTTAAGCATAAAAATAGGAAACATGTACAATATATACATTGAGTTGCATACTGTATTATGGTTCCATATCTACTTTGTAAAAAAGCAATCAGAAATTTTGCTAATTCATTGGTGATAAATTTTGTGTTAATAATTAAAAGAATAATAAAGTGTACAATACATTTTACAAAGCATAAAGATTAATATTGCAGTGTGAAATCACGTAAGTCCTAATAAGTTAAATTCTATAAAGTCTTTAACCAGTTAGCTGTGATTGACGAGTATACTCGTCATCGCTCGATTTTCGCGACACATATAGGTACGTGCTCTCGAAAGGGAGCGTCACAGCTAACTGGTTAATTATTTTATCCGCATTGTTGCTACTACGTTTAATTCTAATTAAAATAAAGTCTATAAATGTAAATGGATAATTTATTACATATTATTTAGAATTGTAAGGCAGATGACGTCTGGCTGATGGTTGCCTTTGTCTTGCCAAAAAAGACTGCCCTTGACCGGAACTCAAGGCAGCAAGACGTCGGTCTATTGCTTCTCTGTGACAAGTCAAACCTAAACGATAGTAGGCAGACACCATTAATTTCTCTTCCATTTCTTTAATTAATTTAGATTCTTTCAAAGACCGTTCCATATCCTCCATAATCTTCCGCTGTTCTAAAATTTGATTCCTTAAAACAGCCACTTCGTTAGGAGATGAATTATTTTGTTTAGGATCCAAACTTTTTATAACACTTTTTGCTTTCTCCACGTATTTTCGGTAACGTTCTTCGAGTGCTGCATTATCATATTCTCGACGCGTTAACTTTTCTTGCAGAGCAAAAGCCTTTTGTTTTTGTGCTTGAAGCGCATTTTCTCGTTCTTCAATTTGAAGAATTAAACGTTCTTTTTCTCCCTGTGCTCTTTTCAATTCATCTTCTAACTGTATTATTTTCTGCTCTAAATTGGTATTGTCAGCTTTATTTTCTCCATTTGTTTGATTTCCTAATGCTTCCTCCAATCTATTTTCTAATTCAATTATTATTTGATTAGCTTTGCGATTTTGACCTCTAAGTACATTCAATCTTCCTTCAAAATCTTCTAACAATGCTTGAACTGTAGGCAATTTATCATCATTTCCCTTTTGCTTAAGCTTCAACATCTTATTTTCGTGTTGTAAACATAATAACTTTTCTTTAATTTCAAGAGGTATCATTTCTGTACTTGCAACCGTACTATCGGTATTAGGTTTTGCCATATTTTCTGCTGCCTGTAATTGCGTACATTTTAATTCCTCGTTTGTTTCTTTTAAAGCATCCCTTTCAACGATTAATCTGTCTCTTTCTCTTTGTAAAGTACTTAACTTTGCTTCCATTTTTTTCCCTTCAAATTCAAATTTATCGCACTTATTAGTTTGTTCGTCTAATTTATGATGAACTTCCGCGAGTTGTTGTTTACAAACTTCTAAATGATTGCGCAGCATTATAGTTCGTTTTGATTCTTCTTCATAATCTATCTTGGATTGCAAATACTCCAAGTTTTTATCTTCCAATATTTTAAATTGTCGTCTTAGATCACTTAAGTCCTCCATTTTCTTTTTGTAGGATTCTATTGTTAGTTCATATTTAGCTACTTTATCCGCGGTTTCTTTTAATGCATCTATTTCATCTTTTAAATGATTAGCCTCATCCGCTGCTTTTTGTAAATCTTCTTGTTTGGACTGTAATTCTAATACTTCCTTTTCTAATAGTTCTACCTTTAATCTATAATCATCTCTAGAAGTTTCTACCTTAAATAATTCATCTTTAAGAGCTTCTACTTCTTTTCTAAGGCCAGAATATTCTAAAATAGAACCAGATTCTTCTGTATTATCAAATTCATCCAATTTTTCTTGGAGTTTCTTATTTTCTGCCACTAATGCTGCCTTTTCTTCTTGCAGAAGTGAAAGCTGCTGATCAAGTTCGTGACATCTTTGGGCTAATTGCTCTTTCATATCGACAGTTGATTGAAGTTGTGCCAATAATCTTTGCTGAGTACCATCAGCTACATCCAACGACTCAAAGTTAAGACTAGTACCTAAGCTTAATCTTGGACCGTTCATATTACTTTCTAATTCTTGAATATTTTGCATAATAGCTTGTTGGACGGTTTCTTCCATACCCATAATTCTTGTTATATATTGTTGCTTTTGATTACAATTAACTGCACACCCAAGAATCAATTGTAATAAACGGCGTAATTCATAATTATCACAATGTTCACCAATTTTAGTTGCGTCAGGCTTAATATAACCTGATAACTGTTGATTCAAACATTCTATGTAATATTCCATTACGGCTTCGATTATTTTCTTTAGATTGCTAACTTTCAGCCGCCAGTTTGAACCTACATCAGTCTTAATCTTTGACCTCCAAGCAGCTGTGAACCATTCAGGAGCAATTTGGGCCAAAACATTTGCTAAAGCAACTCCATCACTTATATCCTCTACTGACTGGTGAGGTGCCTGAATATCAAAAGTATCTAACCATTTAATTAAATTGTTTAATTGTTGATCATCCATCGTTATCTTTAATCAAAACTGTATTAATAATATCATAAAAAGTGGTGTGTGTGTTCTGTCATAAACAATAATTCCACAAAAAACGTAAATTCTTTTAAAAATCTTACTTTATAATGTATTTAGTATATAAACTGACACAAATTTTGTCATCGCTATTATTCGATTCATTAGTAGTCTTTTCTAATTTATTTTCGGTATAACTAGCTTAAGAATCGTGCGAAAATACCACTCTGATAGTTGTTCATGGTCGTTTTCATATAAAGTAGAACTAGAGCAAGTGTAGTTACTTTGTGTTACTTTCCCTTTTAGTTAGTTTTATTGTAAACTTACAGAAATTGCACCTTATTTTTTCGAAAATACATGTTGGTAACAGCTCTTAGTTAATTGTTACCAATCATGTACCGCAGAAGAATCTATACATAGCAAAATTGTTACACAGTTGTAACACACTTTTTGTAATATTGAATAATTTAAAGTAAATATGAAGCAGTGTGGCCAGATCTGGCATAATTGACTGCATCGAAATCGACATTAGTAACGACGAACTTCCTTAGTGTTTCCTTCTTGCTCTTGAACAGCTGAAGTTCGTCTTAGCGGCATACAATTTCAAATCTCGCGGGCCCAGGCATTTTTACGTTTCGAGCTATATCGAGTATCGATATCGAGATCGTATTTCAGCTGTTACAAGAGCAAGAAGGAAAGGCTCACACTAGTGTTCTTTATCTATTTCCCGAAGTTGTGCGAAGTGCCGAGCTCACGTATACGTGGCTCGTGCGTTAGTATATGCCTGCTATCCCCACCACTCCGTTAGACGTTAAGAAAGTTCGTCATTACTAATGTCGACGTCGATGCGTTCACTTATGGCAGATCTGGCCACACTGATACGAAGAGACTATTGTCATAAGGTATGAATGAACGTAGTGTTTATGCTTGAATACGTCTTCTTCGTACAATGATATGTACGTATCATTAACAGAATAAAATGTATAAGAACATTCTTTGTTTCGCGCATAAATCGCTTAAGTTGTTGTGAAAATATTGTGGAGAGGTTTGTATACAGTTTTAATTAATCATATAAATTGATTGTTTTCTTTTATTTTGATATATAGTAATATGTTATTAACGTATTTATTTTTCATATACAATTCAGTAAAAATTCAGTTATGGCAACTGAAGTAAAAGATCGTTCGATAGGAATAAATGAAAGAGAAAATGGCAATTCACGTGCTATATTTTATAAAAAACCTATCAAAAAGGACAATTATAACCTGGATATAGATAATATTGATACTCCTCAAGAAATAAGACGTCAGCGTTTGCTACAGTTTCAAAAAAAGTATACATATTTCTAATATACGTTTACCATTACATTTCATAAGAAATGATGATAATAATAATTTTAATAACATTATTCATTAGATGTAGAGATATTACATTTAATACCGGACGAAGAATATTAGAGCAATCCTTTAATTCCGAAGAAGATGAATTTGAAGATGATATGGAAATTGATGATAGCAATGAAAAAAAATGTTATTTACCTAAACGATATAAATATTATGCAAATCAATTAATGATGTCTGAATGGATGTTAGATGTACCTCAAGATCTTTTAGAAAAATGGATTATAGTTCCTTGTCCGCAAGGCAAAAGAACTTTAGTAGTTGCATGTAAAGTATGTTAAAAATAAAAATAATATCGAACAAAGGAAGGAATAAAATGCTCCTACTTTATTAGACTATATTATTTTGTAGGGTGTAACTAAAGCATATAATAAACAGGGTAATCGGCTTGGTAAATTTTATTCAGCGCTTCCAGGTGGTAATCCCTATGGTCACAGAAGCAGTTGTACTATTATTGATTGTATCTGGATGAAACAACAAAAGATATATTACGTTTTAGATGTACTCGCATGGTCTAATCAATCTTTAATGAATTGCGATGTAAGGTTTCTAGCTTTTACATTTAACAAAATTTTCTATTAATTTTATGCCTATCGTTATAATTGCAAACTAAGAAGAATGTTTTTCATTGTAGACTGAATTTAGATTTTTTTGGTTAAAATCACAATTGCAGGAAACAAAAGAATTACAAGAAAGAGATATATATGTAAATACATTTCCAATACTATCTTTGCCAAACATCAGTTGTGATACTGACATAAGTTTAGCATTAGCTAATCTTTCAAATTTACATCCTTTGGATGGATTACTATTTTATCATCGTGATGGACAGTACACAAAAGGTCGTACTCCACTTGTAACCTGGTTAAAACCTTTTATGTTACCTGAAGTACTTGGTATTTTTGTACCAGCTTTGTTTGATGAAAAACCTGATGGATATATAGATTTTAAATATTATATTCTTAACAGTAGAGCTAAAAAGAGAAAGGAAAAGTCAGAAAGTCAAGTAAGTCCAATTATTTTTTAAACGATCCACTTTATTAATCGATTAAGTTAATGTTTTACTTTTTGTGTTATAGATGGATACAGCAAGTGGGAATTCTTAAAAATAAAATTTTGTTTTACATGTACAAACGAGCTCCTTACAGAAGTGATTTTTAATTAATATAAAAATACATTTAAGACTTTCATAATACTATATTTTATATATATATATAACTTGCTTTTACAAAAAGTAGTTATGAATGTCGATTGTAAGAACAATATTTATACTATATGTAAGATTTCAAAAAAATTGACATTACATGCAAATAAATATACATATATGTTACAAATATATATAAAAAAAAAACATGCTAAATTAGGTTATATCTGATAAAATTTGTATGTATGGATGTATGTACAGAAGTTCTATGCACGAGACTACACATTTCTAAATATCTCAAAATTGAAAGTGTGAAATATATCAAGAGCTTTTTTATTCAAATACAATAGGACACGATTCATAATGGTGAAATTAGTTATTTTCATCTGAAAATAAAAAAAGAATATTTTACAAGAAATCAAAAAAAGCATTCGCAGCATATTTATAAAAATTAAAAACGTATTTATTTACTTTGTTTTCCATTATTGTAAATGCAGAAAAATGAATTTTGCACAACATACATAGCCCCATTTGTAAGCCAGCAATTTGTAATATTTGATCGTATAAAGCTTGACGACATTTTTCTATATGTTCCAAATCAAAGGAAATTTCAATATTTGTTTCATCACTTTGATCCTTTATTATTCTAAAAATCAAAATTCATACAAAATAAAAAATTTATTATTACTGTATATACTGTACAACGTATATTTTGAATAATATTTTTTGCATCAATAGTAGCAAATATTTAATTACTTGCGAATATTTGTAAACATACACTGTTAACATTCTTATTAAATCCGAAATCTGAAAATGTACTGTTATTGTATCTGTATCCGACGGTTTTGTCATTTTATATTCCATGCACATTTTATCTGTGTGTTTTAGATGCCCTTCCTCATTAGTTGGAGTAATTACAATAGGAACAAGCCATATTAAATCATCCTCTGATACAGGTAATGCAACAACTGTACAATCAAACATGAGACTTAACACATTGTGAACAGTATTCATACCACTTTTTGTACCACGACATAAGAGGAGTGGTAACCTGATACAATTAGGGACAGTTAATTCTTTTTTAGCAGTTCCCCAAGATAAGAACATTCCATTGTAAATACATTTCTCTACAGTTTCTTCATTACTATACTTTTTGGCATAAACTTCAACCTGCAAACGTTTACTTGTTACATATTAAATACATAATAATTATCCTTGTAAAGTATGTATCAAAATTTATAACTACTTTCTTAACCATTATTTGACCTATAAAATAAGACCATTGCAAAACAGTATTAAGTAATAACGGACGTTTGTTAGGAATATTCCATTTTTATTTAACATATATTACTAATCAATGCTAATACCTTCATTGGCGGTGGATCCATTGGACTAGGTCTTGTTGCAACATTGTCCATAACATAGACTTTTGCATTGTACGTGACATCTTCTTGTGCTAATGTAATTGCAACTTCCTCCCTTAATCGTTTTGAATATTGTTTTAAATGTACTTCATCTTGATGAAAATTAAAAAATGTAGATACACCAAAAATAGTCCATGTTTTATATAATAGTTCTATAAAGTATGCAACATTAATATTAGACCCTAATTTACTGTATTCAATATTAATATTATATTTCATCGATGAGAAGTATCAAAATATATTGGTTGAGATATTTAACGACTAAATGCTTGAAACATTTTTATTTAACAATATTAGTATTTTAAATAACAAACTGAGTATTAAAAACTTAAAAACATTTTTAAGACAAATTATATTCTTACTTGTAAGGATGAAAACAGTTAGAAGAACAAACAATATTTCACTTCTCAATTATAAATATTTTCTGTTTATGACAAAGAAACGTTCGTGCAAGGCACACATTGCTGTAGAAAGAAATCATTTCCAATAATTTCTTCATTTTTACCAAACTCTATCATAAATGGAGCCTTTATATTCCACACTTGTATTCATATAACTTTTTCCATCCTTATGGAGAGTAGGAACGCTTTTAAAATCTAGTTACCTGTTTTTAAAACAGTCTGTATAATATAATAACATATCTAAAGTTACCTTCTAAAGTGTCATCAGGATCCTCTGCATCAGGTACATAATTAGAACTTAAAGTAAACCGTTGTCTTTCTCTTGTTTGAGACGTTCTAGTTGTGTTAATCGTACGATTAGTATTTTGCACAGAGTTTTCCATTTTATGATATAATACAAGTCTAATATAAATGTTTCATTTGAACTTTTGTATTGTTTACTAATTCAAAAATGTTTGAAATTTAATGCAACTTCAGACCGAGCACATAGTAAACTTTATACTATGATTGTAAAGTCGATGCAAAAAAAAAACTTGCCATATTGCAATGAAAGGTACTAGAAGTGTTAGGCTTCTGATTGGTCAAATGTAATGATGTTGTCCATTTTACCAATCGCACGTCGGAACGTGTTTAGAGCCTTTTGTTGCATTTATATTGGTACGTTATCGCGTGAATTGGATTATAGGGAGCAAAAAGTAACTCCCTAGTTACTCCCACAGATGGCGCCAATGCCAACCGTCGAGATAGATGCCAAGATGCATTAGGGGATTCGTCTCTAGGTACTTCCTCGTTCTGGTCCTCGCGAGACAGTCAGTGACTGACTCAGTGACTTTATGTTCAACGTAGAGCGTTTATATACAGAAAACAGGCTAGGGACTTACACACTGTCACCAAACAGTCATGAAAACATCTGTCCGCTAAACAAACGTCGTTACAAATTAAATTTCACGTGATTTCTACGATAAATTATATTTCGCGTGATTTCAATGTGCGTATAAAATAATGTGTACTATCTAATATATGTTGAAATATACAGTATTGTGTTACACGAAATATGTAAAAGATATTTTTATGTATGAAATTGTTTAACTCTGTAAATATTATATTTACAAACTAGTTTCGTGAAATATCTCTTAACCTTAAATCTTTGTACAATATATTATATCTTAATACTTAACATTGCAGATTTCTTTTAAAATACTATAAATTTTATATTTCAGAAGTTCATATATGCAGAACAAAAACAAATGTATCAAAAGAGAGTGGTTAACAAAATTCCAGGCGAGCTGCCACATCCACCTAAAAACCAAAATCAAGGATTTATAGACGATTTAGGAAAAAAGCAAAAATTTGAATTAGAAGAACTGTTAGAAAGGCAGAATAAGATTCTTGCTAATAAGTAGGTAAGACTTAAAATACATGTTCCATCATATGAATTGTTCATAATGCGTGATTTTTAATTTTCTTTTAGAATATTTGTATCAAAATTACCGGATAAAGGAGAGAAGATAAAATATTTTAGAGATAGAATAGTGAAAGAACTTGAGCATAAAGATGAAGTTGAAAATGCAGCTAATCTTTTATCAAGACTAAATCTAGCATCCGAGGGTAAAGATGCTATGAATGAACTAGAATGGACTGGCAATTATAGTGGAACAAAAAGTACAATAAAAATTATTGAACTTGATAGTGGTGATGAAGAAGATCCTTTGAAAATATTGGCACAAGTCAGTTTCATATTAATGAAAATTACTTTCTATCTGATAGAATTTATTTCTGAATTTATTGGTATATTTGCTACCATTAGCCTACAGGTTCTGGTGTTCATAAGAAGAAAATTATACATCTACCACCGGAGGAAAATTTAATCAAATTAGAAGATGTAGCAGAAATAGAATCTTTTAAAGCAGAATCTACAGAGGAACATGTACAATATATTGTTAACAAAGTAGAGAATACGCAGAAGACAAAAGATCAGAGAAAGGAACCATTTAAACCATATAAAACGACCAAATCGAATGTACATGATCCTGAAAAAGAAAAACGAAGGAAGCAACCTAAGAACTGGGAAGTTACAGCAGCTACACCTCCACTAATAGTTCATAGTGCAGTAAAGATTATAAACTTAAACGAATCTCTGAAGCTACAGAAGGAACATGTTGAAAAACTTCAGGTAATTAATTCTAATAATTCTGTACTTTATATTCTTATGTTCAAGATATGTATGGTGAGAGCTGCAATATTATTTATTAGCAAATTCAAGCCAAACATGCAGCAGAAAGATTGGCTGAACAACTTGGTGTACATAGTGTTGGTCCTCCACTCAAGACTATAGATAACTACCATATACGGGACGGAAAAGACTCTAGTTCATCTTCTGGTTCCGAAGATGAAGAAGAAAATGAAGTTCATGATGAAGAAGATAACGATAAAAGAGGAACGGTTGTTTTCACAGTAGATAGTATAGAAAATTAATTTAATCTATTTTATAATAGATATATTATGTAAGTATATTTGTAATTCATTATTTTAAATAAAATTTCGTTATTAAAAGTTAAAGTTATGGCAATATGAAAGGGAGTTCAGTAGAAGAAGAATTTGTTATGGCTATGAAGTACCAGGTGAATATACGTTGGTCTATTTCTCGACAAACTTGGACGTTTTGCCGTACGATGGCGGTACTATCTCTAAGAAAACTTTTTATTTAAATTAACATTTACGACCAATTTTGAGATTTTATATCAGGAGCATATGATATCCGAGGAGATGGCACAAGGTTTGGCGGTTTTCAGGAAATGATGTCATTTCAAGAACGTGATATCCGAAAAGGTGGCACCATATTCAATGTTTAACTGACAGTGAAAGGTATGCATCATAAAAACATTTGAAATAGTTTAAAATTGTATTGTATTTAATGTAAGTATACTTATTACAAGTGTAAATAACAAACGTCTTGTATAAATATATTATTCACAATTTACTCTAATTATGCATAAACCAAGTACATATTGAAAATTATATGTACTTGTTAGAATAAATGTTCAAATGTTAGAAAATTCAATCTTTTTGTTATAAATTATCTATTTCCATTGCGGGATTGTCATAAGATCGTTTTGTGTCTTGCTCTGTTTTCTGATCTTCGTCTGCCCAACTTTGTTTTTCACCAGATGCATATAAACCATATATTACAGCTCCTAGTAAATAAACTACACCAGCAATTATAAAGACGACGCGCCATTCTCCAGGACTCTGTAATTATATACTCTTTATTAATTGCTTTGTATAGTATCATATATTTTTAATCTTTTTTTGTAACTTTAAAGTTTAACTAAAAATATGTACACGCATTATAGTATAAACTTACCTTATTCTGAACAATATATCCAGTGATAATTGGACTAACAATGCCAGGCAAAGTGGCAATAGTATTCCCTATTCCCATAAGTACACTTGCATGTTTAGGAGCAATATCTAAATGATTAACTCTAAAAAATACGATATATAAGTTGATATCTCTATGTTATAATTACTCGAGTTTATGGCTTCCGGATGGATACTGCGTCTATCCGGAGCCCATGAACCCAAGTATAAATTCAGTCCACGAAAGCCTTAAAATCTCATGTAATATTAGAATTCATGATTTCTTATTCTTATATAAATTAATTATTCTGACAATGTACAAACACGTCAATAATTTCTTTGTTCTTATTATATTTGTATTTGTTTTAGGTATATGTGTGGCGCTGCTTGCTGGGCGGTTAGGAACTCGTGAGAATCGTAGGAGGGCAGGAAAGGAAAGTAGGGGGTGCGTTTCGTCCGGGCCTGCTAGTGGACTCATCTTAGTAAGGCTTTCTAGCAGGCCCTGCCTTAGACGACTGGGATACTGAGAAGTCGTTCGAGGAGTGTATAGGAGTGTAAGAGCGCGATCCTTCTAATGGTGAGCATGGAAGGTAACGCCACATATGTATATTTGGAATACGAAAAAACTTACCCGAAACCGGACCAAGCAAAGCCACCAAGGCCAACTGCTATAGTAATACAAATAATCACTCCTCCCTCGGAGAAGATGAAGCCTGCACAGGTCATAAATATCGTTTGGAATACAAATGCTCCACAATTAAATAACTTTCGCACCTACAGCAAAGATAAAAATGTATTAACAAAATGAGGAAGATATCCGTAGAAATTGTTATAAATAGCAACAAACCTGTGTAGTCGTTAAAATTTTCTTTGTTCTTAAATAATCTGCTAAGTGCCCAGAAAATTGCACGACGAGAGTCATAGCCAGATACGGTAGGGCGGATAAATACCCAGTTTTATCCAACTTGAAGTCGAGTACATCTGAAAATAAATTAGTTAAATGGAACTCATGGCTGTCGAAGATACTCGTTGAATATGTAATATCACTGACCGTTCATGAATGTCGGTAGTTGAGTGAGCATAGTGTAAAATCCCCAGTTCTCACTAAAGTGGGCTGCAATAATAGCCCAGACTGGTGGGGACGTCATCATAGCTTTCCATGGATGACTAACTTTCTGCAGAACAGAATTTGTCCATAAGAATATTTTATTTAAGTGTTTAAAAAAAAACTTACTTCCTCCTCCTTTGTCTTTCCAAGGCTGCATTTAATATATTCAAGCTCAGCTTCGGAAATGTACGGATCGTCCTCCGGTTTGTCCTTTACAATTATCCACCAGGAAAAGAACCACACGAGGCCCATTGTTCCGAAAACGTAAAATATGGAGGACCAACCAAGGTGTTCAGCCATCAAGCCAGCAACGGGCATGGCAAATACTGTACCAAGGAAACTTCCGGAGAATGCAAGGGTTGCTAATTTCGACCTTTCCAACGGAGGAGCCCATTGTGCCCATATTGCGTGTATACAAGGATATGTCACGCCCTGAATTTGAATTAATGGCTCGTGAGTCATTATTTATAATTGAACAGGGTGTCCGGTATAGAGAAACAATTATAAATCAGTTAAAATTTTAACATCATTTACCTCGCAAATTCCTTCAATTATTCGTAAAAATATTAAAATGGAGACGCTTATTTTAGCTAGAGGCGGTGTGATAATTGTGAATAAGGCTGTAGCTGCAATTCCAAGACCGAACACCCTTTTTCCGCCAATACGAGCTCCAAGCCATCCTCCAAGCAGTTGTGTGCTTATGTATCCGTAGAAAAAGGAACTCAAAACCAATCCTTGCGTCTTCGAATCCCAGTTAAATTCTCTTTCCTGCAAGTAACGCTCTAAATGCATTTAAAAATCGATGTGTTTGAAATATAATTTTCGTTCGATAGAAAACGATAACGCATCGAACTGTGTATATTAATTTTTCAAATATTCTTGACTTACGATTTATTATAGAATACCAATATTATAATACTTACATAATAAATATTTCCATGTTCATCGAGTTTTTCAACGTTCGCGGTCATTGCAACAATTGCAACGCTTAAATTGACACGTAGAATGTAAGATGTGAAGAATCCCAGAAACGCCAATATTGCGACTATGTATCTTCTTTTTTTCCAGAACATCCAGGATGATAGAAGCTCATCTTTGTATTTGACGCTGGAATATTTTCAGCATTACATTTCGAACTATGAGAAACTACGGTATCTACTAATCGAGGGAAAAAAATAATAATTTTTAACGCTTGATGTTTATTGAAATTATAGCGCGAAGAATAGAAATATTCGATTAATATAAAATGTAAGTCTCTTTTCATTTTCATTTATTAGAAACATGGCAAAGACTGCGGAATATACTAAAAACGAAAAAAATGATTTTTTTTCATTCAATTTAATTTTATGTTGTTATTTTATATATGGATGGTAAACATGCAACATTTACGTTTCGTATTCGGTATCCTTGGTTGACTCGCCCGAGGATTTCTTTCTCTCCATCGTTTCCTGAAAGGTTACTGGTTTCAAATGCAGTTCAAAGAAATCTGGTTCGCGAAGGCCAAAGAAACTGTGAACGACGCAATTTTCTACGGATTTATTGCGAGAAAATCGACCTTAGTACACTTTATTTGCAATTTGTAACGATGAACAATGAAAAAAAGTACATTCGATCGAAGTAAATTGAAATATAATCATAAATAAGCATTTTAATTAATTATGAAAGATTTTAGAATATGAAAAGCTTTTATCTTTCCAAGAAGAATGTTTAGAAAGCTGGTTCTTAATATAATTACCAATTCATTTTCCCGTCGAATACTGCATGCGTAATTCTTTTATATCGTATTATGAATAAACATAATACATACCAAATTTAAAGAATGCATAGTTCATAACAATAATAAATAAATAATATTCGATTTGTTAATGTAAAAAGAAAACCGTTTAGTCGAGTAGATAATTTATAATGGCAGCAATAAATCTAATTCTAAATATCGGAGCAAGGATTACATAGACGTTACACATGCAATGGTAGTGACCTAATTATGCCATGAAAGGAGAAAGTCCTGTACTTGAAACAGACAACGCAGTCGCAGAGAACAACGCTATATTTATAAACGTGGCAATATTATAGTATTCGAAATCTAGCGACATATTTTTAGATATTAGATAAATTATATTTATTTTTATTTTACATATTAGAAAAATTGAAAATTTAAAATTTGAAACCATTTTCCCTTTCTTTTGCAGAAAGGACAACGCAGACCATATTGCAGCAGTTACAGTCCGCTTCGTTTACGTATTTCAATACGGTGATGAAAGATGTCGTTTGGATTAATTTGTACGATAGAAGCAATGGTTGCATTCCCTTGGTCTGTCTGTACCTCATCAGAATGCACAATCAATTTTTCAAGCACACTCGTATCCATGGGAATTTTTCTGACATACTCGCGCGACATTTTCGCTGTAGGTATCGCGACACCTGTTACGCAAAGCAACAGTTGTGTTACACACGTGCGGCTCGCGCTACCAAGATATACAGTTTACGTTTGACGTTTAAGACCGACCGGTACACAGACGATAAGAATGCATTCGTACGTACCTACTTCCTCCAACCGCAATCCTGTTCATAAATTATAACGACCAGAGCAGTCGAAAAGCTGTAAATTTTCCTTTTCGATGTTTATAACATATCAAGTACTGTTCTCACTATTGTATTCGAGCTCCTTCTGGTTCGTCGTTGTTCAGCAAAGGAATATTTATTGCGATTTATAAATAATCACGGGTCGAGGCACGATTTATAAAATAATATATTTCGCGACTTTCTAATCCACGGGTGTAAAAAATTAAAATTCCAAAAATTTGGTACTCTAGTTTTAAAAATCTTCGTTTACGTTGATAATCGATACGGTTGCAATTTTGTTGAATTTTATTTTTAATCCAAATTCGAGTTATTCCCATTCGCTGTTAACAATTTCACTATATTTGTCACGTAATTTTTAACGAATACGCCACGACACGGTAAAAGATTTGAAAAGCAATCATGCCAACAAAGTACATTCGCGGTCGAGACCGAAACGATTCTCACGATGGAAAAGATAGAACTACGCTTTCAGCCGAGTACTTGGAGATTATTGATCGTCCATAAAGCCACCGTGCTACTTTCATTTCCGACATTTTGGTTCCAAGTTTCGCGCAGCAACAGGTACTCGAATAAAATCATAAAATATTATTTTGTTTACAACGAAATAAATCGAACTGATTGTGCTCCCTCTTATTTTACGTTACACAATTAAACTAGCATTATGCTATGCTTCTGGTTAACAATTACGTTCGATTGTCTTTTCAAATTTAAACGATGTTTGAATAACGTGCAATTTTAGAAGATGATGAATTTCGAACGCTATTCAAGCCAATTTGCATTGTTTTATTACCTCTTTTTAAAAGACAAATGCTTTACACTGACAGGCAAAAAACCAATTTAATACTTCATTTTGCATTATACAATTCTCGACCGACTCCCCACTACCCCAGTCGTCTAATGCAGAGCCTGCTAGAAAGTCTTATTGACGAGTCTGCTAGCAGGCCCAGACGAAACACCGGCCCCCTCCTTTTCTTTTCTGTCCTATGAAATTCTCCGAGTTCCTATCCGCAACAAAGCAGCCGCCACATTGTTAAAGAAATATGTGTAATAAGATATTCGTACAGATATATTGTATATACTACATGTAACTGTCAGGGAGTGTTATATGTAGAATGTTTCAAGGAAATCCAGTTCATTGAAGTAACTTCATTATAAAGGGGGGATCGCATATTCGTAAAAAAAATTGCGCCGGTATTTGACGAAAGAGGGTACTTGACCACCTACAAACAGGAGGAGAATGTACGCATTTGAATATTTAGATTTAGAGAATTCCGACCTCGTGGGATTAAAAGTTAGAATTCGGAAATTAAAAGTCAGTTCAGTTCATTTTCTAAGATTGACCCGAACAAACGGACATTGCGCTTTAAGTCGCCCGGTATTTCAAACACGAAGGATAAGAATTATCTTGCTTTTTACGATTCCTAAACTTCCATTCTGGTAAATTATACGATTTGTGATATCTAAGAGGCTTACAGAGCAATTAAAGACATCGAAAGAGTAATCATACCTCGTATCAGATATAATTGCTTGTGTACCAGACGATTTAGACCAGACTTAGAAAGTAGTGAGGAAAGATTTTATATTTTTTAAATATTTGTTGAATAAATTACAAAATTATTCTGATATACGCATGGAAAAATATCGTATCGATGTATATTTTCGAGATTAAAAGTAACTTTTATAACAAAAAGTCATTTAAAGATCCAAACAGATAAGAACAGGTAATCTGCTGCAGATTAAATATTAGCCGTATTAAATGTACGTAATGCATTACCGATTGTCTCGAATTATCTATTATCCTCATCGGATTTAGTGGGTAAAAATAAATTTAAAAGATAATATGTTAATAATATGAACTGAAAACATTTCCAATGTTCTTCTAAAAGAAACTCGTTCATTTTGAAAATTAACGAAACGTTAAATCGTAAAAATGAATGTGAAATAAAAACAACCGTATGCATTTGTTACACATATATATAAACTTACAACAAACAATCCTGGGAATGCAATCCATAACACACAGAAATCTCACTGTTCTACCACAGTTACAACACGTTACGCTCATCAAGTCACAAATGAGACTATTCAAAATTCTACTGCGGAGTAGTACCGATATGAAAATAATTATAACGATTTACTATCAGAGGCGTGTACATGGAATTTTGTAAACGCGAAACACGAAGCGGGCATAAGTAGTGCGGAGCGACTGACCGGAATAAATGGAAAACGTTAAATGACTATGCATTCGGTTGTGCAGGTAGAAGCTCAACATATAGGAGAATGGAAATTGGTCTCCGCGCCACTTAGAGTATCGTGTTCCTCTCGTAATGGTTCGAATATTATGCAATGCGCATACGGTATAATAATTCGTGAGTATTTTCTCACTTCCGGTCGCTGGTGTTGTCACTTTGCTTGACCTCTTAAAATAAGATTTGTCCTGAGATTTCTGGAAAAAATGTTTTCTCGCTGTAATTAATCGTGTCTTTTATGTTGTTTATATGAACGTTTTTATTCTATAAAAAAAACTTCAGATGTCGATTTGTTAAAAGTTAAAAAAGTAACAGTAACATCCGAGGCTTTTCTTTAGTAATATAGAGGGTGTTCAGCCACTCCTGGGAAAAATTTTAATGGGAGATTCTAGAGGCCAAAATAAGACGAAAATCAAGAATATTAATTTCTTGACTGAGGCTTCATTAAAAAATTATTAAAAATTTAAATTAAAAAATTTCAAATGGTTCTGAAAAAATTATTTTCGGTTGCGGGGGTCAATTACAATCATTTTTGGTGAATAGACATACCCTCGAAATCGTACCCACTTGCAAGAAAAAAATTCGAGAGTATGTGAAATTCTCTCTCCATGATAAAGGTAGAGTGTAATCGGTAGGAAGAGATAAGGATTTGAACTTAATTTTACGACCTACTGCTTTCACAAAAGCAGGAAAACATTGGTTTTCGCGATAGAGTCTAACGCTCGATTTACCATCGTCCATTTTCCGAAAAGTTTTACTCTAATTTGGACTAGATGGAAGTTAGTTTGAGCGAGGCTGTGGGACCCACTTCAGAAATGGATTCTACGCAAGAAAACAATAACAAAAGTTCATATAAAAATGTGTTCTATTTTGAAATCAATTACAAAAATAATAAAACATATAAATGAGTATAATTAAGAAATACGGATACTGCTTCTTCCGATTATTGTTAATAATCCATTATCTTGTAACTCCCTTAAAGCATCCTCGAACATCTCCCTGGTAATCATCTAATAAAGAAATTCTAATATTGTTTAAACTGTTTCTTGAATTAGTACTATCGATATAATATGAAAACTATATATATAATTTTACTGACCAGTTCAGAAGATTGTCTAATTTCACTAAATAGTTTTTGTTGACTAACTATGTGGAGTTTATTCTTGCTTCCTATAATCTTTTGTAGTGCATCACATAACTCCTTCTTCTTTTTCCTAGCTGCTGAAGATATACCAGTAGTTAAAATACTTAGATCTATTTTGCCACTTAGTGGATCAATAGCAGATTGCTTCAAAGCTTCTCGATGTAATCTATTCAAAGGGATTAAATGTTTAAATGTAATTTGAATAGTTACTAATATTAAGGATTTAATTTATTTACGAACCTCCAAGCTTCTTCAACATCTTGTAATTCCACAATAGGACTTAGTCGTACTTTAGCATGTGCCTCAGCTAATCTTATCAAAGATTCTAATTGTCTAGGGTATGCTGTTATTTGCCCACGTCCTTTTCCAACTCTTCTCATATCAACGTAAGCTTGTATTAACCTTTGTTGACTTTCTTCATTTAGAACGGGATGAACATGCTCCTTTGCAAAGACTAAATAATCACGAACAATACTTCTGTTTAGTTGTTCGTCTTCATCTTCTTCTGATGTTTTATAATATAAAGATACCATATGAGTTGCAAGCTTTTTGTCATATGTATCGCATTGTGGGTCTAATATTAAAAAAATTAAATCAAATCGCGAAAGTAGAGTATGGGGCAATTTCACATTTTCAACCACCTAAACAAAAAAATATATCTATGTACAAGTATTAATAACAAAATGTGGTAAAATTCTTTTATCAATATGGAATACAGTTCTGTTTTTATTCCATTGTGATTCGCATGGATTAGCAGCAGCAAGTATACTGGTTCTAGCATTTAACTGACAAATAATCCCAGCTTTAGCGATGCTCAAAGTTTGTTGTTCCATTACTTCGTGTAATACTGATCTGGCACTTTCGTTCATTTTATCAAATTCATCGATACAACATATTCCGTTATCTGCAAGTCCTAACGCTCCTGTCTGCAGAATCAATTGTCTGGTCTCTGGATCTTTTGTTAGATAAGCTGTTAAACCGACAGCACTAGAACCTGCAATGTTTATTTACGTTAATGTTTAATTGTATATTCTCAATTAAAACTACTTATGTTCATTTACCTTTTCCACTGGTGTATTGCGATCGTGGTACCAAATTATAAACATATTGCAATAATTGTGATTTGCTTGTACCAGGATCGCCACAGAGTAATATATTAATATCAGGACGAAAATGTTTCCCGTATATAGTAGAAGGTTTCCTAGTTCCACCAAATAATTGTAATACAATTCCTTTCTTTACATCATTATTTGCATATATACTGGGAGCAATATGCTGTGCCAATCGTTCGTACACATCCTTTTTTTGCGATAATATCTTCAAAATTTCTATTCTCTCAGTTGTAAAATTGTGTTCTTTTCCATCTTCTTGGTCATATAATCTATAAATTATAAAAGATAAATAACCAGATGAAATTATCCAGCTATTTTTAGAGTAGCTAAGTAGATTAGCTCACCGTTTAGAGTCGTATTTCCTAAAATGCACTACATCCACATATGTTCTATAAATGGCTTGCAAAGTATGTTCAAAATTGGGCTTGTGTGTAGCTGCTCTATAAATTCCAGTAACAGAGACTCGATCCCCAGGCATGACCGAGTCTACTAAATTATTATGGGCAAATAAAACAATAGTATGCGGAGTCTGTCCTTGTGGCATCTCGTCCGGAGCCTCTTGTAACTTAATCATTTGTTTATCAGAAAAATGACTTAAATTATGTATCAAAGTAAAAGAATATTTATGCGCGCAATGTGCACATATCGTAGGTTCTTTTGTCCTTCCTTTTTCGATCTCAACAAGAGTTGTAAAGGCACAAACACTGCATTTAAAATAAGCTTCTCGTATTTGTGGAATTAGTATCGATACTCTGATCACCATTCCTGGTATTGTAATTAATTGATCCACGTCGGAAGGATTTAAGTCTCTCATCGATTTAACTTTAGTTACATTAAAGGGACGCACTTGAATCTGGTGTTCTAAAACTGCTGCTGGAAATTTATCAAAGAATAACTCATTTGCTGCCATATCTAGTGTAGGGATCACCTCTTGGGGATAAGAAATTAACTGTTGATAAAGATGCTCGTCAAATACTTTTACATGAGCGCAATTAACGTTTAGGTATGGTTCTTCTAAGGTCTGTATTTCCTCCAATTTCTGAAGATATAACGGTTCTGATAAATTTATGTTTTCCGGCAGTTCGTCGTTTTCTGCATCCGGATCAATAAATTGTTTAAAAAACGATTTGAATTGTTCTTTGCACTGATTTATAAGTACATTTGTGCCCCAAACAACCATATGTGGACCTGTTGTCTCACTCTCTGATGTTCCCGGAGCTCCTTGTATTTCTGGAATCTGTTATTATAATTAAATTATTAGTTTATACCACTATAATCATAGTTATAATAAAGATTCACTCACTGGATCTTCTACTGTAAATTGACGCAAACGTCTATCTGTATTAATATCGGGTCTATGTCGAATCGGAGTGCCTCGGATACCACTTCTCGGAGTACGAATTGATCCTAAAGAACTTGGAGTGCCATAATTTACAGGGGAAGACAATTGTAACCCACTTTCGGATCCAACAATTGGTCCAGAATGATCTGTAAGATGTTCACCAGAACCAGCAGCACTATCCCGCTCAGAAGAAGCAACAATTGTTGCAGCTTGGTGTGGAAGATCTAACATATTTTGTCGCGTGCCACTGGTGCCCCATCGTAATGGAGTTTCCACATTATTATCGACTCCATTATGAACTGTAGTACCTTAGATTAAAAATTTGTGAGGTTACGTTTTACAATTCTAATGAAAATAATGATATATAGAACTACGTAATTCTAACATAATAGTGATCCAGGATATAGCAAGCATAAATAACCTTAAGTAAAATACTTACGAGGTGTACCAAAAACAGGAGACCTTATTTCTTGTGTTCTACTACGAGGAGTTCTATTTGGACTATCTGTCGTCGACGAATTTACAGGACTCGACATTACTTTTATTTTACTCTTCAAATTATTCCAGCGTAAAGAATGTTACGGAAAATTATTTTCCCGCCTTTAGTTTTCTTTTATAATTAATGTAGAGTGGAATCAAATATTTCTAAACTTATTATAGTGTAATAACTCCTACACGCACCACCAGAGGACTTTAGTGATGTGACACCAGGCCATTTGCGGAGAAAAACTCTCTATACGCCCTACGGTATTAGGTTAGGTATAATTTCTAGTCATAGGATATTATTGAGATTACTAGTTGGTAAACCTAGTTTTAAGAAGACGCGTACGTTCACACGTGGAAGCCTTTTGTTTCTCAATGTAAAAATGTACAAAGAAGAAGGAAGTGGTCGTACACCGAGGAAATAAAATCGTTTCGATAAGTCTCTCTCAATTTGACAACAGCCAACAGTAAGTACAATACACCTAGTGATGACTAGAGATAGCTAGAACTGCTACTTGTGAATCACGAGTGATTCGATCATGTTTATTTCCAATTACGATGATTTTTCGTAATCGTTTCTGATTAATAAAAGAATTTTAACTATTGAATAAAAAGAAATTTTTTTTTATTATTCCTATATATAAACGTACATATGTATATTATTTCAGATATCACTTCTGATATATCTGGCAACGTGTAACGATTACTACTGGCTACTGTCAGCCTCTGGTGACCTCTCCCAACTTCTGCTGGCCTCTGCTGACCATAGCTTATATTTCTGACAATGTATAACGATTACTACTGACTTCTGCCAGTCTCTCCCAACTCCTGATGACTTCTGCTGACCACTGCTGGTCTCTACATACTTCTATTGGTGGCAAACTTGAGTTTTCAAGGTAATATCATAAAACTGTTTCATCCAGTTATACCTCTTTTTATTTAAAGTATAAAATAAGGAGTACGAGGTACTAGGTATGACTACATGTATTTTTGAATTTTCTTACAGGGCTCTGCTGGACTCTACTGACCACTCCTGATTCTTCTGACAACGTGAAATGATTTCTACGAGCTATGGCCAGCCTCTACTGGCCTCTGCTGACCAACACTTATATTTCTGACAACATATAAGGATTACTACTGACTTCTGTCACCTCTGCTGGCCTCCACTGACCGCTGCTGACCACTCTTAATACTTCTGACAGCGTATAACAATTACTACTGTTTAATGTCACCCTCTCCCAACTTCTGCTGGCCTCTGCTGACCATAGCTTATATTTCTGACAATGTATAACGATTACTACTGACTTCTGCCAGTCTCTCCCAACTCCTGATGACTTCTGCTAACCATTGCTGGTCTCTACATACTTCTATTGGTGGCAAACTTGAGTTTTCAAGGTAATATCATAAAACTGTTTCATCCAGTTATACCTCTTTTTACTTAAAGTATAAAATAAAGAGTACGAGGTACTAGGTATGACTACATGTACTTTTGAACTTTCTTACAGGGACTCTGCTGGACTCTACTGACCACTCCTGATTCTTCTGACAACGTGAAACGATTTCTACGAGCTATTGCCAGCCTCTACTGGCCTCTGCTGACCAACACTTATATTTCTGACAACATATAAGGATTACTACTGACTTCTGTCACCTCTGCTGGCCTCCACTGACCGCTGCTGACCACTCTTAATACTTCTGACAACGTATAACGATTACTACTGTCTACTGTCACCCTCTCCAAGCCTCTGCTGGTCTCTGCTGACCATAGCTTATATTTCTGACAACGTACAACGATTCCTTCTGACTTCTGTCACCTCCGCTGGCCTCTGCTGACCGCTACTGACCACTCTTGATACTTCTAACAACGTACAACGATTACGATTACTACTGTCACCCTTTCCCAACTTCTGCTAGCCTCTGCTGACCACCCCTTATATTTCTGACAACGTACAACGATTCCTACTGACTTCTGTCACCTCCGCTGGCCTCTGCTGACCGCTGCTGACCACCCCTTATATTTCTGACAACGTACAACGATTACTACTGACGTCTGCCACCCTCTACTGACCTCTATCAGCATCTCCAGGCCTCAGCTGACCCCTGCCAACATCTCCCGACGTCAGCTGACCACTGCTGACCACTGCTGACCAGTGCTGATCAGTGCTGACCGTTGCTGACAACTTGTGTCATGATATAATGTAATATAATATGTTTTTATGTATTAAACTGTTGTATAATGTAAATTTATTGCAATAAATAATATAATTTCAAAGTATTCTATGTATTCTCATCATTTTTTAGCCTCCTTTCACTCTCCAAATCATTCCCTTAGTTAGAAAACTTTTTAAAAGGTTTCGGAGTGTCTTATAAGTTCCCCGGAATGATTTCAAACTTCCCGCCGCCAGGAATTTCTGCGAATTCCTGGAAATGACGTCATTTCCAAGAATTCCGCAAAATTCCTGGAAATGACGTCATTTCCAAGAATTTTGCAAAATTCTTGGAATCCCCAAGATACAGAACTTTTCGGCAAAAATTTTTAAGTGCTATTACGTAATATTACGTAACATTACGTAACGTTACGTAACATTACGTAACGTTACGTAACATTACGTAATCGCCGAAAAATTCCGGCCACGAGAAATTTCCAAAAGTGCTGTTACGTAATATTACGTAACATTACGTAACGTTACGTAACATTACGTAATCGCCGAAAAATTTCGGCCACGAGAAATTTCCAAAAGGGCTGTTACGTAATATTACGTAACATTACGTAACGTTACGTAACATTACGTAATCGCCGAAAAATTCTGGCCGCGAGAAATTTCCAAAAGTGCTGTTACGTAATATTACGTAACATTACGTAACGTTACGTAACATTACGTAATCGCCGAAAAATTCCGGCCGCGAGAAATTTCCAAAAGTGCTGTTACGTAATATTACGTAACATTACGTAACGTTACGTAATATTACGTAACGCCTTTGCCGAAAAATTCAGGCCGGAATTTTAGCAGCCGCCTGAAACTTCTTGGAAATTTCAGCAATTCCGAGAAGTTTCAGGGACGTCGGTAAGTTTCAGGGATCCGAGAATTTCCTGGAATTCTTGGAAATGACGTCATTTCCAGGAATTCGCAGAAATTCCTGAAGGCGGGAAATTTGAAATCTTTCCAGGGAACTTAGAAAATTTTAAAAGATTCGGAATATTTCATAATATTACATTTTATTCAGTTATAGTGCAATATATTACATTAGATTACATTAGATTACATTAGATTACATTAGAATACATTATATTGCATTACATTACAATTATATTATATTATATTACATTGTATTATGTTATATTACAATTATATTATATTACATTATATTATATCATGTCAAGAGATGGCATGTATCTTATAACTAAGGGACTAATGTAGAGAGGAAATTTTTATTGAATTTGCATCATCTATTGCCATAGAGTTACATTAGACAAAGCTTTAATACATATAAATATATTATACTATATTATATCTTGAAGAAATTGGTTGAAAATGTTTGAAGAGTTGTCAGCAACGGTCATCAGTGGTCAGCTGACGTCGGGAGATGCTAGCAGAGATCAGCAGAGGTCAGCAGAGGTCAGCAGAGGTCAGCAGAGTCCAGCAGAATCCAGCAGAGTCCAGCAGAGTCCAGCAATCGTTCCATGATGTCGTTAGTTGTCAGGAGTGTTCTTCTTTTGTCAGCACTGGTCATCAGAGGCCGGCAGGGGCAATTAGAAATCAAGAGTTGTTTGCAGGGTTCAGTAATTGCAGTGGTCAATTCTGATCGCAGTTGCATTCGTGCATTTGCAGTTAAATTCACTCAGTTATTCACTTATACTTGTATCAATAATGCACATACATATGTACGCTGATAGATACGAATACCAAATAAAAATATCTTTTTTTTTCAATAATTAAAACATATAATTTCACAAAATTTTTGTTTCATTATGGCACTTTGCTTACGTGAGCCTACATAGGTCGGAAAGTTAAAATACCTGAGCAGTCGAGATTGCAAATAGTATGGCGTTGACGTGACGTCGATGTCAGTTGTTCCAGAGCGAGAAGGCAACTGTGAGCCTTCCTCTCTCGACTCCTACGAGACTATCCGAAATTACTTCGGGCAGCTTCGGAGAATCGAGTAAGAGGTCGTGTGTCAGTTTGCCTTTGTCGACTCTCCGAAACTCTACGAGCTCACGTACGTGTGATCTGGTCAGTGTGAAAAAGTGGAATGAGGTGTCTCCGATGCACCCACGGTTCCATCTGACATTTCTGCTCTGAACTCAACTTTAATTTTTAATACGACAAAACCGTATACATTACATGTGTGCGAGACCTGTGGACCAACTGGTCAATATAATAAATAAATATATATGTGCAGAGGTGATGTAAGGAAACATTGTTAATAGTATTAATCGTTTTAATTATGTGAACAACTTAAAAAGTAAAATTAATTTTCATGTATTATAACAGTATATTGTAGAAGCTTTTAGGTTATTATTATTTAAGTTATAAATTGACGTAAGTGATTTTGTGTTTTCATTATATATGCTACATATTTTAGTTATTTACAAACTATCTAAAATAACAATTTATATATATGTAATTTAGTGTTATAATCCATCAATTGTCCACAACTTCTTAAAACAACAAAGATTTTTTTTAATTTTCTGTAATTTGTAATGTATATACTTTACAATTTGCAGATGAAATAATGCATACTACAAGAGCAGATACTTCAGAACGAAGATTTGAAATACAATGTAAACTGGAAGCAGAGATCGCTTCTTTAGAATTATTAAAGGAAGCAGAAGAAAGAAGTAGAAAATTAACTAATAGTGTTGTAGGAATTCTTTCTTCGTTGGAGCAACGTCTCGCTACATTGCGTCGTACCATCCTTCCCGTGTATAATGAAACAGGAAATCTTCAAGCACAACAGCAAAGTGTGTGCTATATCATAAATTGATTAAAATTAGTCAAAGTTGCTTTAATAATTCCTTTGAAACTCAAAATTTTAATTTATTTATTTTATTTACAGACATAGAAAGAACTTTGAGTGCTTTAGATCATGCTATTGGATATTATGGAGTATGTCAAGAAGTAGAAGGAATGGTGCAAGCAGGCCCAGGCGGGTCTGGAGACTTGGATAGTTTCTTGGAAGCGATGAATCGTCTTTATAATGCCCAACGTTATTTTCAAAAGAATAATCCCAGTTCCGTAGAACTAGAAAATGTGACAAGTTTATTTGGCGTTGGATTGGATGCTTTATATGCAGAATTCCACGATATTTTAACTAGACAGAGTAAACCAATTCTTCCGATAGTACTTTTGGATTTAATTGGTTCGGATGAAGATACTAGCGGCGAGGATGCACCACAATCTCTTTGTCCATTACCGGAAAGCATTTTGGGAGATTTACTTAAAATTGCTGGGTGGCTTGAAGAAAGAGGACATCGCAGACACGTTAAAATTTACGCATCAGTACGCTCTACAATTGTTTCGAGATCTTTACAGTTGTTAAAAGAACATCAGAGGAGTGCCAGCGGTGGTAGTACGCATGCAGGAAGTCCTTTACCAGTAAGAAGATTATAATATCAAAATACGCCCCTTATATTTTATAGATTATTAGTTATAATTGCATTGTGTGTTATAGAAAGCAAAATTTGGTAATAGACATTCATTAGGAAACCAGGAGGCTTGTGGGAGAAGAGCTTCTAGAAGATTACAGCATGCTCTTGAGAAAAAAGCCAGCAGAATGTTATTAAAAGCTTCGCAAACTACTGGCTTGGGGTTGTCCTTAACTACATCTAGAAAACCACCACCGCAATTGTCTGGACATTGTGTAGAGGACACAGCACCAGATGAACAAGAAATGGAAAATTATCTACTATTAACAGTTGGTCTTCATAAACTTATGCAAGCAGAACGATCACTAGTTGCCAAGATTTTGCCAACTACTTTGCAAGCACAAGTTTTAGAAGCTACTGTGCGTGAAGCTATGGATCTTGTAGCTCACGATGGCGAGAGTATAGCAACTCGTGCCAAAAGGTGCATTATACGGCGTGATTTTTCAGCAGTATTAGTAATCTTTCCTATTTTAAAGCATCTTGGAGAACTAAAACCTGACTTAGAGCGCACTGTTGAGGGTTGTGATTATGCTCTTAGATCAAAATTTACTTCTGTGCTTAATACTCTAAACATAACTGTACGTTATAACAATGAAATTTTCACGTATAAGTTTTATTCAAATTTTATAGTGTATAATTCAATAATGTAGGGAGCAAAAGCACTGGAAGACTTTGCTGAAAGTGTACGGAATGAGTCCAACTCAGTTTTACCTAAAGACGGTACCGTAGCAGAAAGTACAAGTAATGTTTTAGTTTTTTTGGAACAACTAGCAGAATACGCAGATACTGCAGGAGTTGTTTTAAGACGTAGCACTGATATGGAAGGTACTATTTCCATGAAACAAACAGAGAACATGTACAAAATTGTTCTGGGCACTTATATTAGTTAGTATAACATTTTTACATTTAAAAATATTGTTGAAGAAGTATGAGATTTAACACGATCTTTTTGTTTCAGAAAAAGTATTAGCACAGTTAAATTTAGCGCTCTTAAGTAAAAGCGATACTTGTTATTCAGACGTTGCGTTGAGAACTCTCTTTCGATTAAATAATCACAATCATGTTGTGAATGCTCTACGCCGTAGTTCTTTAATGGAGCTGCTATTACTAGCAGAACCTAGTGCAGAGCAAACGTACAATGATCTTTTGCTACGTGATAAAACTAATTACGTTTTCACTACTTTCGCGAAAGCACGTACCTACCTTGAGCAACCCTTTGATGAACCAGGTTTATATCTTTGAATTCTTTTACTTTGTATGCTTTTAAATTAAAAAATTATTTTTATTTATTTTACACATAATATGCTTTAGCTGTCTACAGTTATTTCAAGTTTTTTAAATGTAATGAAATAAAAAATAAGTGAATTCCGTAAACGACGTCCATTTTTAAAAATGTTAAAAAGAAGATTGTAAACGTTTTATTATTTTCCCAGGGCCAGGTGCAAAAACATTGAAAGAGAAATTTTTGGGATTCACAAGAGAGTTAGAAGATGTTGCAAAGTGTCAGCGTTCTTATTCTGTACCTGATGCTCGATTACGAGAAGAATTACGCAGTGAACTTCAACAAGCCATTGTCCCTCTTTATACAACTTTCCATAACAAATACCATGGAATATCATTTTCTAAAAACCCAGCCAAATATATAAAATATACTCCGGAACAGATATCAGCATTGATCGACACATTCTTTGATACAACAGCATAATGAATAACTAGAAGAATTTAATAAACACCCATTTAATAAAGCATATTTAGTTACAGTATTTATGATATTTTTTTATGGACTGAATCTCCACTTCCCAGATAGATTGCACAGGTTAATGGATCTACGACGATTGAAATAGATCTCGGTCCAGCCCCACTTTACATATATATTTATAATATATATATAAAAAACAAATAACATTCGATTTAGATTCAGCAGCTTATACATGTAAAATGATAGTAATAGGAATACAGTTTGAACTTTTACCATTTATGTACAATTACTCGCTATAGAAGAATTCCTTTCTCTGTCTTTCTCTCTTGGCTTTTATATGCACTCTTTCAAACATTCACTCATCCACACTAATTTTTCCCCTCTGATATTAATTTTTTGTATTTTATCTCTTTAGCCATGTTGTGCGTATCAATTACAGCAGAAACTGTAGTAACATGAAAACGCAGCAAAGAGGCAAAGAATTAGAATCACACTTGTATTGCTCACCTCTAAAACTTAGATGACTATGTATCTTATATCATGGTATGTATATAGTAATATTAACCAATTTAGTTAAAGGTGGAATTCATTTTATGCGATTTGCAACTGTATATTTACTATAAAATATATATATATATATATAGTAGAGATTATTCTACAGAAAGTAGTACTAACGGGCAGGTGTGGTACCTCATGAAAAAGTACATTAAAAACGTAATCAAAAATTGTTTAACGAGGCTTCGTTACATTTGGCTAACTGTAAACCTTGATTTTATGCATTCCAGAATAGACATGTACAACTTAAATTCATTTCTGACTTAAACACTGACAAGATCATGTAATTTGAAAATGAACATGAAAAGAATTACATTTTAAGAGTGTTTGATGATATCCTTTAAAGAACTCATTAGTCGGGTTAATGTCGTTCGGGATTATATATCTCTTGTACAAACAGTAGCATTTTTGCCACGTGTGTTGTGATTAGTACAAAGTGTATAAAATATATAAAGTCATATGTGAACTTGGAAACAAAATATTTCATGAGGAATCACTCATATCAGTTTATGTATATCATACAACATATTGTAGATATACATATAATTGACTCCAAATAGAATTATTAGAAAGATTAACTCATCTGAAAGAAATATTTATTATAGAAAAATAACATATGTAAAAGATAAATTGTTGGTTAATAATTTTGCTCCACTGATCGCTTTTTATACCAAAAATTTAAAGAATGGATAACTTTTTACCTAAAATATACAATGCAAAATTGAATAAAATGATTTACCTTTATGATTAAATTGATTAGTATCTAGTGTGTGCATGAACGCACGTATATAATAATGCTTGTTTTCTTATGATTCATATGTAGTAACTAATATTAGTAACACACTCTAGTATACTGTACATTATCAGTTCAGTTTTCATTTGGCTTCATTTCTCTGTTCGGAACATTTAGCTAATGTTCAAAACACACATATATTTTTTCCTTTTACCTTTTTATACGCATTATACAAATTGATTTGTGCGCTTTTATGGCAGATGCTTGTAGAGAGATGAATCATACAGACAGCGGTTTTTTGTTTTAATCAAAATTAGATGTCCTGCTGCAATCGAGTCCGATCGGAGGAGGGGTTATACATTTATACGTGCTCCACCGTCATCGGACATTTAATATTATAGAAGGAAACACCTGCGTTTTGGTTTTACTTGTAGAACAGGGCATAATACTGCACGGATCGCTTCGTCGAATACTGTTTTCAATCCTTTTTGAGTTAAGGCTGAACATTCTAAATATTTCACTGCACCGATCTCTTTTGCCATTGTCAAACCCTGAATAAAGAAAATATTTATTTTAATTTATTACTAAATCAATCGTGAACGATAGTAATACATGCCTGTGGGTACGTAATTGGTGCTAGCTTCTTATCTTTTAATCGCTCGATTGTTTCTTTGTCTTCGCGTAAATCCAGTTTAGTCCCTACTAAAATAATCGGAGTAGGTGGACAGTGGTGACGAACCTCCGGATACCATTTAGCACGAACGTTTTCAAAACTGGCTGGGTTAACCAGAGAGAAACAAATCAAAAAGACGTCTGTCTGGGGGTAAGACAACGGTCTTAATCTATCGTAATCTTCTTGGCCCGCTGTATCCCATAAACCAAGATTGATCGGTTTGCCATCGACCATAACATTTGCGGAATAATTGTCAAATACAGTCGGAATATATTCTCCAGGAAAGGCATTAGTAGTGTAGCTTATGAGGAGGCATGTTTTACCTACAGCTCTGTAGAAATTAACCAATTAAAGGCAATTAAATCATCTATATAAATATATACTATAATCCAAATAAGAAGGTTATTTATGCGTTAAATAAAAGTAGAAAATTTTTATCGAAAAATGTTAATGAAAAAAATAATTATTACAAGAAAACTTAACACGGGCATAAGAGAGGGGGAAGAAAGAAAAGACGTAGCAAAAGTGAAAGATCCAAGTGATGAATTATCAAGAATTCAACTATAATTAAAAAATAATATACTACTTGTCATATTAAATATTAAAAGATCGGTAAAAAAATTTATAAAAATGCATTCAAGGTAATATCGGGTGTGGTGCTTGCTTTAAAATAGTTCTGATCGGGAAAACCAATCGCCAGGATCTTTAGATCTCTAGATCGAGTAATACTAAAATAGGAAAAGTAAACATATCAACATAGATTATAATAAGTTTGAAAATACTCACCCATCTCCTACGACAACGCACTTAATGGCCTGCATCCTGAAGGTTGGGAACCGTTCACAAGTAGAAATATCCACGTAAATTCGCAGGAAGGGAGGCTAGTTCGATTTGCGGAGTACGAAAGATTAAGAGAGACAGAGAAGTTGAGTGCCGTGAAACAGGGAGAGGAATATAAAAGGGGATGGGTAGAAGAGAGATAAATAAGTAGTGTTAAACGTAAGATAGAAAAAGATCATAAAACGAGAGGAAGGGTAAGTTAGAGAGAGCGAAAGAGAGAAGAAGGAAACTGTAGAAAAATCAGAATAAACAAATGTTCGTTTTAATTTGCCCTTGTTTTGTAGTGGAAACCACAGTAAGGGGGCCTTTCATTGAATGCTGCACTCCTGACCTCGATTTGTTTCCTCATTGAATACGTTTACACGGTCCGAATGTACACCGCAGTTACAACATCGATACATACGTAGTCAAATTGATTCCAACAGACTCTGAACACTTTGAGGGGAAAGTCACCAGTACCGAGTTTACCACCTCTTCTAGTGCTCGGTGGCTACGTGTATAGACATGCAGAATAATTATACCACAGAATAATGAACATACAGAAGTTTCATTTCGAGGCGGTACCTTTGATGTAGTTGGCACAAGATACAGTTTTCTTATACGAGTGCGCATTCGTCTGCGCATGACCGATGTTTAAACGAGGTTAAAACATAATATCGAGAGACGACACATTAATAAATTGAAATAAGTTTTTGAAATATAATCTATTTCAAACGTAATGAATTCTTATCGTCGATAGTAAAAAGTAAAATTAAAGAATTAAAATAATTTTTTTTAAATTATGTATAACTTTATATAGTCCGACCCGGGAAATTTCAAATACCCGACACACTCTAAGTGTTTATATAGCCAAGTAATCACGAAAGAAACCAATAGTAAAATGACAAGGGAATAAACATTTACAAGCAAAATATTTGTTTTATTTATGTCTTAATATGTTCACCGTCCGACTTTCTGGATTATTCATTCGCACGTTGCTATGATTCACTCAAAGAACATGAGATTGTATATTACCATTATGTCATTCACAATTAAACATATTAATTGAAGTTATATAAATCTTTATTTTTATGTATTGTGTTTCTTTATAAATAGATTGGAGTATACAATTCAAAGTAAATTTAAATCGACAATTAATTTCATTAATAAACGATTTATAAAAATTAATAATAATAATCATGAGGCATTAAATTCTCGTTGAATTTCTTTCAATGATTTGCCTTTAGTTTCAGGAACTAAAAAGTAAACGAAGAAAATTCCAACGGCACAAACTCCAGAAAATAACCAAAATGTACCGGAAATATTTATTTTCACTTTCAAATCATTATAAAATTTAGTTATAATGAAAGCCAGAAGCCAATTTAAAAAACTGGCGCTACTCGCAGCTATACCTTTCACTTCCGGTGTAAAAATTTCTCCCACCATCATCCATGGGATAGGACCAAAACCCAAAGAAAACATAATAATAAATATACATACGGAAGTTAAAGGCATCCATTTAATTGAGTTTACATCTACTTCAATTTGTGTAAGGTAGAAGTACAGTCCAAGTGTAAAAGATGTTAGGAACATAAGTATTATAGATCCTAATAACAATATTCTTCTACCTAAACGGTCTATAACCAGAGTACTCACAAAAACAGCTATTACTTGCATTGCACCTACAATAATGGAAGAATATTGTGGATCTATATCGGCGCCAGTTTGTTCGAAAATATCGCTAGCATAAAATATAACAGTATTTACACCGCTAAACTGTTGGAAAAACATGAGACCATAAGCAATTATAAAGCCTTTCAAGGCTGCTTTAGATTTAAATGAAGTCAGGAAAGAAACTTTTCTGTTTCTAGTTTCCTCTAATGCCTCTCGTTGAGTTTGTAATTCACTATCTATATCATACTCAACACCACGTAGCCTTATTAAACTTTTTCTGGCAGATTCTTCGTTACCCTTTTTCAAATAATAGATTGGCGTTTCTGGCATAAACATAAAAATGCAAAAAAAGATTAATGGCATGATGGCAGATACAATAGACAGATTACGCATATCCAGAACAGTTCCCAAACTATATGACAACAGAATGCCTACAGTAAGAAGTAATTGAAAGTAAGAGCCAAGACTACCACGAATACTACTTTCAGCTATCTCTGCTGTGTACATTGGTGCAGCTACGCAAAAAGCTCCACCACTAATACCAGTGATAAATCTACCGATATAAAACATGGACACAGAGTTAGCTAAAATGATGAGCAGCCAACCTATAGTGAAAGGTATCACCATCAAGAGCATTGCATATTTTCTTCCTATTAGATCGGTAAGAATTCCAATAGGAATACTCATTGCTAGTGATCCAAGTGCAGTCAGTGATCCTATCCATGAAAATTCATCTGGAGAAATCGGTATTTTGTACACAGATTGCAGGGAGATTCCATTAGGACCGGCAGAAGAGGTCCATCCTAATACCATGCCAAATGCTAAAGCTCCAAGTGTTGCTGATAAACTGGCAACATATTGGAGCAATTTCTTAGCTGGCACAATTTCATCTTCAGTATTCGAAATAATGGTTTGCTGCGAAATTCCCAGGTTCTTTTTATTCATATTGCTAAAATTATTCCGATAGAAACCTAGAAGTAATTAGATTAATGTTAGTTATAAATAGTTGTTACTTTTTCTAGAAAATAAGCCACTGGTAATTCAATTTTATGATTGATTTTGTATCTCTAATATGTATAAATAAAAAATAATTAAATTCCATGCATTTCTTTCTACTTCAATTTAGAAGTATCAGAATTTCAACTATAATTTAGAAATTAAATTCGTTTGTCATAGTTGACAATGAACACTATGAGTTACTAATATATTTACTATGTATAATTCATTACGTTCATATTGCAATAATGTTATAGATATAGAAATAATATTGTATAGTTGTATCTTTTGTTTATGTTACGTACCGTATTGATTGAATAAAACTTGGAAAATTCGTGAAATATTTCAAGCGTCGAGAAAAACCTTTACGTGTTTCAAGTTTAATTGTAAGTTAAGAAATACGATACTGGCGGATACGACGTAATCACTACTTTGGCAGGTATTCATTTCTTATCAGCGATATGACTAAATACAGATTAATTTAGATTTCATCGGCATAAATGTTTATCGCATTATCGTTAATGCCAAACATAAATTACTAATAACACACGCGTCGTGCTTCTATTATCAAGTTCTAATATTTTTTATCCCTAATTTGTAATTTAACGTTTTACTTCTTTGCATGCATATGACAATTTAAATCCAACTCAGAAAACTACTGTAAAAGTATATAATAAGCATAATGGAAATAAATTACACCAATAATAAGAAAACTATCTTATCTATTTGATAAAATAAAACCTTGGATCGCAAAGAAATCTATTTACATTAAATGCGATGTATACAATACGATGATACAATAAAATTTGACATTTATCATATTATATTCTTATCAGTTTCTTAAAGTATTTGCAGGATTAATAGTATTTTCCGTAAATTAGCTTGTAACATCGGAAAATCATGATCAGCTTTTTCTATTATATGTTTTAAATATTGCCGATAGGTGTATTCCATTTTCAAATTTTCTTCTATCACATTTCCATTTTTGTAAATCATTTTATAAGTACGATTTTTTATATTATGTAATTGTTTTACTTTTCTTTGTTTAAGGACTATGCGATGCAAATTCTAAAAATTAATTTAAACGATTAAATTTTTGCAAAAATTCTCTCAACAACATATTTGCAATTAAAAACGTACAAGGTATTTTAACATTTCCAATTGTTCAATTTCGTCTTCCATATCGAAAATATGTTTCCTTAAATTTCGCAAATCTTGTTGACACGTGGTCAATTTATTCTCTATATTGTTTATTTGACTTTTTAATTGTTTCACTATATCATCAGTTTGTTTTGTTATCTGTCAAGTCCAGGAAAGATGCTTTTAGTAGGGATTAGTGGATATTCAAAAATTTGAGTACCCGATATCGGAGTCGGATCGTGCCAAGAATCAAAAAATCTATATCTACGAAATAATTTTCGAGTATCAGAGTATCATAAACTTTCAGGACTCGATCCAAACCCGAAATCTTGGGTACCCATCTTTAGTTTTCATTAATTGTATAAAAATTATACCTTTAAAAACTGCTTGATTTTTGATCGTTGATCGAATAAACGTTTGCGCATTATAATTTTTTCATTGTGTCGTTCTTTTGGATTTTTGTTAAGCTTATCAATTACTTTATTGACTATAATATCTCTCCTTCCTACACAGAGTTCCATATCATGAATTAATTTTTCTTGAATTCTTTTTAAATAGGAAAATCTCATTTCCATTTTATGTATTTCATTTTTCATTGAAGCTATATCACCAGAATTGCGTTCTTCTTTTATTTCTTTTATTGTTTCTTGTAGCAAATGTACCTTAATCGTGTGATCATTATATTAAGCATAAATAATAATTTTCGAAGAAATAAATTAATTATGACGTCCATTACCTTTTTACCCCATGATAAACTCTCTTGTTGCAAAGACTTTAATTCTTCCTTTAATATCATTTTTTCAGTGCACATATTTTTTAAATTATTTTGTAATTTTATAAGTTCTAATTCCAGTTCTTGAAAAGATAAAATGCATTCATTTTTTATTATGCAATTTTTGTCTTCCAATTCCTCTTTCAGATCTTTTTGTATCACTAAATCTGCATTTATGTGTAACATTTTTTGTTCAAGAGAAACTATGATCTTATTTATATTTGTCTCTTCTTTCATAAGTATTTCTAATGTATACTCTAATTTAAAATTCTTTTGTCCCATTATCATAATTTCTTTATCAAGAAGATTTAACTCTCGTAATTGTGATTCTCTCTGTTGACTTAACGAAACCATAAAACCTTGCTGACGCATCCAAAACTGTTGTGCTTTTTGAATATTTTGTATAAGTTCTTGTATATTCTTTTCTAAAGTGATAATTTTTAAATCTTGCGGACTTAAATTTTCATCGCCAATTCTTGCTGTAATCTAAAATTATTTGTTTATAGATAATTTTATTTTAGATTGAGTTATAAAAATACAAAAATGTACAACCTGCTTGATAAATTTATTTATCTCAAGAAGTTTTCTTTGCTTTCTTTCAATTGCAGTCTCATATTTCTTTATTTCCTTTTGCAACTCATCTATTTGTTTTAATTTTCCATCGTTTCTTTGCAAAAATTTTTCTAACTCTGTTTTCTGGTTTGCAATGAGATTTGTAAGTTTCTCTAATCTCAAACGACTATTTTCACATAAATTTTCTATATGTGCAACTGTAATTTCATGCTGTAACACAGCACTTTTTGTATTTAACAATAACTCGTTTACATATTGTGCTGTTTTGTCGCATATAATTTTTTCTTCCAATTTTTTAAATATTGTATCTTCTAAATTATTTTTCTTTTCGAAAATAATTTGATACTTTTTATTTGTTTGTTCCTCTTTGTATAAATAGTTTTGATATTTCTGAAAAATTAATATCTTGTAATATTAATTAAGTACTATTTTGTTCAAGAGATACAACATATTGAACATACAGCAAAAATAATATTATAAACACATTGTGTTTGCTCATCGACTTTCGTTAATTTTAGTAATTGCAATTCAATGTTTGCAACTTTTTCATTATACGTTGATATTACATTTGATACGATTTTAATATTATTCTTTATACGAAAAGATAAGGATGTTAAATGTTCATTGATTTCCATCTCCTTTTCTGTTTCTCTTTTGATCTTTTGTATTTCCATTAACAGTGCATCACACAACTTATGCACTTCTCTATGAAATACACACTACATTAAATGTAAAATTATACATTTTTAAATCCTCTTTTCGAAAAATAGTATTACTAAACCTAATAAGAATAAACAATTTCTAATATTTCGTAAATTAACCATCTACGATAATCATTCAAAAATGTTTAGAATCGTTTATACTTTCAGAGACCACATATCGTCCTTCCACGAGAAGAAGGCACTACATGTTTACATCCTCACTCTTGCTGCAGTCCGTTGATTGGCTTCTTCTCATGGAAAGATGATACTTATAGATGTTCTAATTTTCTACAATACATACTCTTGTTTCGAATGTAGCTGATCATATACATTATTCCGTTTATAAATATTAGCTACGATAGATTTCCACGTATTATGTAAGCCTTTGTTTTCTGTATGTAGAGTTTCTAAATCTGTATTTACGTCGATTATTACTCTATTAGTATCGTCTTTTTCTCTATCTTTAATTTGTAATTGCTCGTCCAAATATGCTATCTCCGCTTCAATCTTCCATACTTCTTCCTTTAATCGATATAAAATAAAATCTCGTTGCTGTTTCTTTTTGATTAGCATCTTTTTTCTATTGATATCTAATGAGGATATCTGTTTCGACTTTTTCAAATAATCATTTAAATCTTCTTCCCATTTGGATAAATAATTATAACAAGCCAACAAATTTTTTAACTCTTGAGAAAGCTTTTCCTTCTTATATCTTTCTTCCTTCAATTTACAATGATTTTCTTTCAGAACTTTTTTAACGTGCTCTATATTTTGACATCTTTTTTCTCTTAGCAACGTAATTTTCGACAATGCTTCTATATATTGTAGTATTGTTGTATGTTGATGATCAATTTCTTGTTGAGTTTGGTATAGATGCGTACCTTTTGATTCTATCTCTTTTTCAGTTTGTTTTATCGATGTTTCCTAACAATACGTAATTAAAATGTCTATTACATTAATATTATTTATTTTGTAAAAAATCTTATTGTAAATATCAAATAAGTATAGATAACAGAACAAAAATTGTAAATTTCTAATATGTTTTATATAATAAATTTCTTACTAGTTCGTATATATCTTCCGAAAGTCTATTATTCACATCTGTTAAATGAGCATGAAATGTTTTTTGAAACTTCTCCATTAATTTATCATCTGGATCAAGAACGTTTAATGTGGGTCTCTCGATCAAATCCATTTTAGTGATTTTTATAGAAAATCAAATAGGTACAACGAAGACAGAACACAAATGATGTTTATATTTATAAATATTTCGTTTTTTTAATAAATTTTGAATATTGTTTGTATTACTACCGTAAGATATTGACGTCTCGACGCTTCACTTCTATTTAAACTGATACTGATACTCGTGACCGTGACAACACTCTGAAAATGTCGCCCAATGGTAGTTAAGAAATTCAAGATCCTCTACAGCGCCACAAACGACGTACCTCGGAACTAAATATGACGAGACTGTTGCGTCCCGTGTTCGCGGTTTAGGGAAAAAAGAAGGTGGGTTGGTACCCATGGAGCGCTGACCGTTCTGCTCGGCGAGGCGCGCAAAAATCAAAACTACTCGATACATTTCAAAGTACTTTAGCAAAATTTATTTGTTAGAGTTAGCTCAGTGTACGACTTTTAGATACAACTCGGTTGAGATTGAAAATGGAGGCGGAGGCTGCCAGTTACATGATTCTGCACTCGACGCTAAGTAATCGGGTTTCAATTAATTCCCGTTGTGGCGCTATGTGCACTAAATCTACATTCACGTAATAGCGTAACAAGGTAAAGAAGCATTTATGGAGGGAAATTTGAATTCTACTTCAGATTTCTTTTCATAAATGTAATAATCTTTGAAATGTATAAATTAACACGTGACAGTAGCTTTCATAGAATTTTAAATAATGAAATACGATATAATAATTAAATAATAATAATATCAAAGGAGCATAGAAAATTAATACAATATTGCAGTATAAAAATTTAATAGTAATTTTTGTAGCATTAGGGCTTTTATAATATTACATAATAGGTGTCACTGTTCATGTTCGGCAATATTATTAATTAATTGTTATCAACAAAGTATAGCTTTTTGCAACATATAATAGAACAGTACTGATTATCACATTGAAAAATGTCTGCGAATCAGTTTAAAGATGTTACGCATTGTATTTTTGATATGGATGGATTATTGCTCAGTAAGTGATTTTATTTACTGTACTTTATTTCATTAAGTTAATTAGTATATTTGTATTTAAAGATAAAACTCGTCTCGAATTATTTTCGACGTCCTTCTACACCAAATTAACCTCTAGATAAATGTATGTTTATTCATGTGAATATAGTAATTTTGCTTTATCTATGCACGTGTAGCGATGGGTAATGCCAGAATGGCAATAATTAAGAAATCACGAGTAGTATAAATTAAAATACCACGTGTATCCATACAATGAAAAGTTTTAAAAAGCACTATGTGTGAATTTCTTATTTTAGAAAAAGCTATTTTCCCTCTATAAAACAATATTGAAAACCACACAATTTATGTTAAAAATATTTCCACAGTTATTTGGTCTAAGTAGGTGTGCATAAAACTGCAGTGGAAATAATATCAACAAATTTATAATATCCACTGTAAGAAATCACAATTTTTAAAGACTGGTATCAATACAGTTTCTACAAACTTAAAATATTAACAGACACAGAAAAGCTTTACTCTGATGCCTTCAATCGTATTACCAATCGCTATGGGAAAACATTCACGTGGGAGCACAAGGCTAAAACCATGGGATTCAAAACCACAGCAGTGGCAGAAGCGGTAGTCGAAATGTTGTCTTTACCTTTATCGACCGAAGAATTTCAACACGAAATAGTTAAAATATACCAAGAAATATTTCCTTCTGCCAACCTAATGCCAGGTAATAAACAATAGATTTATTTGAATTCGAGGAAATACAAAAGCTTCATTATTTTCGTATTTATTGTTGTGTATAAACAGGTGCAGAGAGTCTCTTGAGATACCTGAAACGAAATAACATTCCATTCGCATTAGCCACAAGTTCCAGTAGAGAGAATTATGAATTGAAGACACAAAGATGGACAGAGGTATTCGATTTGTTTCACCATAAGGTACTCGGTGGCTCGGATCCTGAAGTCGTCCATGGGAAACCAGCACCAGACATATTTCTTGTTGCAGCAAAGCGATTTCCTGATAATCCTGATCCCTCCAAGGTTCGTTACGGTGTTTCTTAATTTCTTTTCAATGAAGAAAATAAAAGTTAAATTAAAATATTGGTTCTAGTGTTTATAAAACAAACTAAAAGTGGAAATTTTGTAATATTTAAAAAGGATTAATTTTATCAAATTTTGCAGTTCATATATGGATAGACTATTGTAAAATCTATAATTTCAACAGACTATTGTTGAGAACTAAATGTAAACAAATTTAAACGTATGCAAACATAGTATTTAAGCTACGTTATTTTAGTAAATTTATAATTTTATAATCTGACAAGTTCTCCTGAAGTTTAAAAACTTTAAGTAACAAATTAATAAGAAGGTTTTATTTTAACATATTTTAATCTACTCGAATTAAATAAATCAAGTCTTACATTTTTCAAAAACCAAGAGCTAAATAATGTTTTTCTCTATTATTGCCTATTTTAGTATATTTAAATAAATATTATTTACAATTTATCGATCAAGTTTGTTGATTCAATTATTGTGGTTTCAGTGTCTGGTGTTTGAGGATGCTCCGAATGGAGTAAAAGCTGCCCTAAATGCTGGAATGCAAGTAGTTATGGTTCCAGATCCAATGTTACCTAAACAATACATTGAAAATCCAACACTAATAATAAATAGTCTGGAAGAATTTAAACCTGAAATGTTTGGTTTACCGTCACGTAATACATAACATATATATATATATATACATGTATTTCACATGTATATAGATATATGTATATATATAGCTTTTGAAAGAAGAAATAGTTTAATATTCCAGTTAAATCTATATTAAAGTATAGACATGTATGAAGAGAAAACAAGAGAGAGTGGTAAATTATATATTTGTTAAGAATATAAATTGTAAATTTACCTTGTTGTATTATTTATTTTTAATACAAATATATGGAAGGAAATTATTTTTTAATTTTTTTTTATTCTGTCTAGAATTTTAATTTGTTTTAAAATTTGAACGTGCATTTGAGCGTGCATCTTGAATTAGCTATGATTTTGTTTTTGTATTTGTTATAGATAATAGTGTAGGGTGTAGTTTGTTTTCCATTTTCATTTCTGCTATTCATTTTGCATTCTAAAAAATGTTTTAACAGTTCGAACGAAAATTCATCGTGAATAAATGAAAACGAAAGGCTTCACATTTTTATTTCATTTTTCAACTAGGATATTTTATAACAGTGTATATATATATTTAAAAAAATATTTCTATTTCAATTTCTATAAACATCCACGAATGGTTGAAATATTATTTAAATATAAAAAATATAAATTATATTCAAGCTCGCCAAGAATGTTAAAATTTTCAAATCTGAAACACAAAAGCGAAACTTGTGATTTATTATCGAATCAAAAATTAACAATAATTTGTATATAGTTTGTTTATACATTTGTTTGACGCTTTTTTCTATTGTTGAAAACAAGTGAATTATTCAGGTGGAAAGTTTTAACTGTCTCATTTTGTTACATATATACAAGTTTATTTTTTATTAATTTTTATATAACTTACTATTTCATCGTTATTCCACATTTCATCCTCTGATCTATCGGATATATCCACAATGTCTTGTCTCAAACCTGATGATTTATGTTGTGGATTAACACTCGAAAAAATGGCGTCCAAACACACAATAGAAAATGCATTACGTCTTAGTATTTTCTCCATTGCTTCTTTCAAAGAATCATAAGCTGTTCTAATGCCCTGTGGATACTGAGATAATAAATCTGAAAAAGAAATAAATCATCAGATTTTCCCCTGGTTTTCCTACTGTTTAATTGGAAAACAATTCAAATACGAACTTTTACATTTCGGTTGACTAACATCGAAAATGTGGAGATAGAAACACATCTGATTGTAAAGTTTTGTCTCTGAAAACTATAACACAATGTTGTATGATATACCAATTAACGATAAAAATACCACGCGATTACTAATTATAATAAAATATATTTTTATTTATCAACAAATCATTCATGAATTCTTTTATATTGTATACTAGTCACTGGTGAATAATTGAAGAAATATGGAAACCCTCTGTTTTGTGACTTACAATTCTATGCAAATCAGCATCGCCACAATTCCTGCATGTTGGATACTTTTTACGGAAACCTAGTGGAAGGATTTGCGTTCTTTCTCCACACAGTGGATTCTCACACTCTAGCCAACCATTATAGTAATCATTTAATGTTTCTCGAACAGCAAGTACCAATGCATTTTGTATAACATTTACATATATCCATGGTTTTGTTAAACAATCTGGATTTGAACATGCAGCGAGCGATAATTGATTCCCAGTGGGCTGTAAAATAATAATTTCTATAATTTAATTTAATTTTGTTATAATTTTACACATATATGCAGGGTATTTGGTAACTGGTGGTACAAGCGAAAAGGGGGTGATGCCACGTGAAAAAATAAGTCTAAAATATAGAATAAAAATTTTTCTTTTCTCTGTATGTATAAAAAAAATTTGAATACGACTACTTACTGTTTCGACCACTATATCTTTTATAATAATTTCTGACTGGCATTTCTCGTTTACGCAAGTGAATTTTAGGGGAAGACAATACCTAAACCTGTCGTCATTCACTAACAATGGAACTTCGTTGTTTTCTTCTGTATGTATTAGTCTCTTCGATTTGTATACAACTTCTATTCCTGTTACAAAATTCTAATCTCAACATATATTTCATATATTTAACATACAGTGTGTTCGGCCACCCCTGGGAGAAATTTTAATGGGAGATTCTAGGTGTCAAAATAAGACGAAAATCAAGAATACCAATTTGTTGATTAAGGCTTCGTTAAAAAGTTATTAATGTTTAAAGTTGCGAGTCTTGTGAGTGAGAACCACTATCACGCGCATGCAGCTGTGCGCAGATTGCCGTTCTACAGGCGGAATTTTAAACGTTAATAACTTTTTAACGAATTTTTCCCAGGGGTGGCCGAACACCCTGTATATTTAACCCTTCATGGGCGATGTGTGGATGTACCTAACACCTAGGATGTGTGGGACCCCCACATTTCATGTTAGGTTCGTGTCGAGTAACCCGAAAGTGACATTCATCAAAACAAAATAAAATTTGTCACATTAAATTAATTTTCAAATAAAAATTATTTCCCTACGTCCGTCTACAAATATTTAAAAATAAAATTAAAATATTACCCAGATTTTCAGCCAGCAAAACATCGTCAATTCCTTCGATGGGTTCGCAAATTCTCAAAACAACAGGAAAAATTTGACTCATTAAATAATAATCGACATCAATTTTCAAAGAATCGTTCTTCTTATACTCGTCTATGTGATAAGCTCGTTCGGTTGCAGATTTCTGTGTTCCGTCCTAATACGAAACAAAATTTTTACATTGAACAAAACTTGCATAAAAATCGTAAGAATTCCAAAAAATAATAATTTTGATACAAACGTCACATATAATGTATGGAACAGTGTCTCCAGCTTTCCACATTCTACCGCCATCTTTGTTTAATCTCAACGCCACTTGAACATGAGCTTGCTTAGTATCAGGATACTCGTTAGGATTTTTCGATAATTGTTTAGTAATAACCAAAGAAGACAAGGATACTTGATTTTCTCGAACGCTTTTTGCAACATTTTGCAAAATATTGAAAATCTGTTCCAATCTGTTTTCATTTGACTGATCAGAAAGCAGCTGATCTAAAATTTTCCTGAAAATTATTGACAATTATAATATAAATACAAAGTTTAAATCTAATTTATAGCAAAACAAACCCCGTATTAATAAAATAAACGAATTGAAATTTCAATTATATCATAACATTGCTTTTCGAGTTGCTAATCGTTCAATTTGAAAACAATTCTTGTGTATAAAATTAATAAATAGTAAATATTCATTATTTTAGAGATAACAAATATTCAAAATTAAAAACAATCATTTAATCTTCAAAAATTAATGTTTTTTGTTTACTTTCCAATGTCGCAAGCCAATTGACACCAATCTCTTCTCACTATGTCCAAACCCTTGTGTTCTTGGATTAATTCTATCTGGCCATTAGATAACTTAGTCATTGTAACAGCAGCATACTTTTTCTTCTGCAGAAGGAGTAAATAACGAAAGACACCATCAATATCTAATTCAACTCGTTTGTACAATTTGTTGACCTCCTGTTTAATCTGAAATGCAATTTTACCTTTTAATATTATGATAACCCTAAAGCCATGACTTTTCCATTGTTAGTAATTACGAATGTTGAAGTTAAATATTCTTTGGATAAGCGATGGTTACTATTGTGATGAAATCTACAATATTTCATTAAAAATATAACATTCTCGATAACAATAATGTTATAAAATAAGAAGTTCTTCATCGAACTATTGAATATTTTTATTTTTCACGCTATAATTTTGACAAATGTTAAGAATATTTATACAGAAAACTAGCATGGCAATTGACGTGTTAATTTTGAAGACACATATTTATTGCAACTGTTTATCATTATGACATATATATCGTCCCTTCATCTATACATTAATTAATTAATATAGTATCTATTGTGCCGTATACTAAAATTACGAAACAAAAAGTGTCCTAATATTTTTTATTGTGTAATTTCAGTATACAGTATACAGCATATTATGTAAATTAATTAAGGTATAGAGGAAAGGGGGATATACATATAAATAGATGTTTGAATTGACGGATACTTCAAAATTTACCTTCTTTCCAACGGAGAAAACTTCCTCGTACTCTAACAGATTTGTATTTATCATTATGGAGTCTGTGTCTCCATATATGACTTCATAGTTCAATTTTTCAACTAGATTCTTTGTGTGTTGTAAAATTTCTCTACCTTTTGCTGATGAAACGATATGAATTTGATAGATGTTTGGTAGTACCATTGTTAGAGGTGTGTAAAGTCCCAATATTTCGGATTCAGAATGGAAACTCAAGAATTTGTGATACTAAAAAATCCAAATTCTTATTCTTCCAAATTTCTAAATAATTTCGTATTTTATACAAGTTATATTATAGAAATGAAACCATAGAAAAGTTCCTATAGTCTTGTGTAAAAAACACTCAAAATTAATTTGAAGAAAACATAATTCAAATATTCAGATTTAGTTACCAAAATGGCGTAAATTTACGGGTTCCCAAGTATCACAAATTTTCAGATTTCAACCCAACCCGAACCCAAAACTACTGTTTAGCCACACCTCTCAAATGCTTCCACAATTATATATAATATTTCACCTGTAACCAGAGCAGCCAGCCCTTTAGCATAAAATCTGCAATGAGTCGCGCCCAAGCAGCCATACATAGAATTGGCTGTCAGTTTCAAAGCTAATTGCCTGATATTATATTGCATTTTCAATTCTGGTGAAATATTCGGGGTCTTCATTAACTTTTTCACCTCCACTCGGCTTTCGACCAATTTACGAATTTCTGTTGGAATTATTCCAGGCTCCAAATTCGATTCTGGTATCGTTAGATCCTGTAAAAACATAATTCACAAATAAAAGACGAAGATTGTGCATTCAACACTATTTTTATCAAACGCATCAAAAGACAACTTTTAAAATTTTAACTTGAAATTATTTTCTAAGTTTAGTCATTTTTTCTAGATAATACGATATTAAAAATAACATAATTCACATTTTAAAAAACTACAAAAAAATCACAAAAAATGCAAAGGTGTCATCAAATTGTGGTAGAAATGGTGTTAACTGGTGAATAATAAATATATTTACTACGTTATCGACATAAGCAGCACCGGGTACAGTGGTGAAACATAAATTGTATTCTTGAATTATGCTCGGATACAAGGAATTAAAGTCCATCAATAAAATAAGTTTATCATAGAATCCTTTTCTCGGTTCCAGAACTAATCCACCAGCATAAGCTGCCTTCTTTCTTCCAGTATTTTCTAAATGCAATACAATACTAATCAAGTTACTATAATATTTAAACTATACAGATTTTGCTCTTTAAATTAAGCTTTTTGTAAATCAAATTCACTTTTTGCAAATCAAGTTTTTCTACACATTTGTTTTCTTAAGTCACTGTAATAAAATTAAAATCCAATGTGAAGTTATTATTCCGAAATAAAAATTTTATTATATATACGTCATAATAAAATAAAATTCATATGAAATATTTATGTAACACTAAAGGTATCAATAAATTGAATTCGCAAAAGAATAAATTTGGAGTGCAAACGTGTAAAATGTAAATCTTACCTTTATTTTCAGCATCTTTTCCCTTTTTTGTGATTCGTTTATCCGGTGTTATATATTCTTTCAAGTGGAAAGCATGCAACAATAAATATTCGTTTCTTTCAGCACGTCCAGCTGTTAACGTTCTCGAAATCACATTCCCTAATCAAAATAAAATAAGTTACGTATTTAGAAAATGAAATATTTGTATAATATTAACGAAAATCTTAATCTGTTATGAATAACCATTATAATTAACTAAAGAAATAGTTTTTAGTTGTAAATAACCATCATCGACGACCAGAATTTTATATTGTTTACAAATATTTACGGACAATTGCCAGAAATTTACTTTTCAATTTAATAATGAATGATGAATGACTATGCGAATAAAAGTCAATTTTTTTATTAATATAACTATTATTTTAGATTTCTGATTGAATATATGTATACTTACCAGCAATGCACGTAATTTGCAATGCCAGTGGAAGAACATTTAGTTCGAAAACGATGCACAGAATATTCAATGCTTCCGTTAATGTTATTTTAATTAAATGCTCTATTTTCTGAATTGTACTATAAAACGACGCGCATTCTCCAGGTTTTATTTCTTTGCACTCGCTTTCCTTCTTTTTCAATACCTATAATAGTAACTGCAATTTAATTTCATTTCTAATCGATATTCGTATATATTTAGCGAGTCATATCAGTTGGTTAAATAATTACTGCTGTGCAAAGCGATTGCAGATCGAAGCTTCTAACTTTCAGGTTCAATTCTTTGGCTGATACCTGTATGTCACAGATGGGACGACCAGCTAAAACTTGGTTGAAATTTATCCTGCCCTGAAACACATTTGTTTATATCTATAATTTGAAAAAGGAACAAAGATTTATTCGATTTTTGTTAAGGGAATTGTAGAGCTGAATTACAATCGAACTAGTTGGAAAGAAATATTCAAAATATCTTAAACTACAAAGTATTAACAAATATACAAGAAAATTATTATAATTTGCATAATCTATACCTTAAATAATGGTGGTACAGTTCGCTTAAGTCTTCCAAGTCTGCTCCAATTCGAAACTTTTAAAGCAAACATTCTGTGCATTAGTATGTCAAATTGGAAACCACAATCGTATCCAATAAATAAATCTGGATCATTCGTGTTCACTATCTTCAAAAATTCTTCTAATAACTCTATTTCCGTTTCAAATTTTATTAGTTTTGTATACGAAATATTCGACAGCATTTCCTGGGCTTGTTTCGGCCATGGCGTGTCTCGTGGGTGGGTGATTACTATACAGAAATAATACAAAAAACTAAGATTAGTTCCAAAAATTGGTAAAAAGTTCAATTTTTAAATTTAAACAAAAAAACTTGCTATAAGAAAAATGTGAAATCCCACAATAATTAATTTTTCAATGAAATAGTTTTTTATTTTAATCCTAGAATAAACATTTTTTTATTTGTTTTCAACTATTCGTTCAAACTGCGATAAAATGGCAAGAAAAAATCTTAGAGAAACAGTTTTCAAGAAAAAAAGCCAATCTTACAGCAAAAGTGTTGTTGAAACGACGGTTTGGGTGGTTCCTTGTCGACGTAATAGTTTCGATGCACTAGTATAGCGACCATCACCACTTCATTCTGTTGTGTTTTAGAATTCAAAGACGTCCTTATGTTCAACGTCATTATCACTAATGGCGGTAACGTTTGTGACTCCGTTGAAACACTAATGTTCTCCATTTTCATACAATTTACCTGTTGTTTATTAAATCAATTAAAAGTAATTTGATTTATATCGTATGTGAGCTAGTTTTAATTGGCTGAATCTCAACAATCTATTGGTATCATTTTTATAAAGATAAAATAAAAATTACAGGAAGTAATATTTTATATATTTTTATATATATACATATATTCCCCATTATAACCATTCCCTTTCTTTGCCAGACAACGTTCGAGTTTCACATTCAATCATTCTTTATTATTTACCTTTATTTTGGGCCAAGTGACTTTTACTCCAGATGGCAGGGGACATTTAACATCTAACCAACATGGTCCTTTGATATTTCTTTCAATCAGAAGCAGTTCCAAAGGATTCACAGTTGTCCCAAAAACTCGTTCTATCGAAGGTCCGGAATAATCAGCTGGCATTGCTGGGTAATTAGCAGAATACCTAACTTCCAAGTACTCTGACATTGCCGGAGTACCCTCCTGCTCGAAAGCATAGTGTTTCAAAACCGTGCTGCAGCGAAACTCTTTTATTCTAGACTTATTTGCAAATTCATTGAATTCTTTGTACACGTTCTCCATTGTGTTTAATTTTGGGTCATCTTTGCTTTCTTTGGACGATGTTTTCACCTAAAATTTATAGGAGTACTGTTATTAGTATTATACTATTATAATTGGGAAGATAAATAGATACTGTCTGATTTATGAATATGGAAATGAGAATTAAAATTAAATTATGATAGTCTGGGTTTATAATAACTATTCAAGCATACATGAACTCTAGGCAGAAGGTAAATTCTTCGTGGCACATTCTTGATTGTTAAGCAACAAGAACAATATTCTTTCACAGCCGGTACAAAGACTTTCCCAAACAAATACACAACTCCAGGTTGTTTGAAAGGATCTTCATAAGCATCCCACCAGTAAAATCTAAACACTTCCTCTTGGTTTATGTTCGTCGTCACTGGGAAATCTAGTTCTGTCTCTACAAAAACTTCTAAATTAGCTTGCGTGGCGAATTCTGTGTTCAAGATCTCATTCAAACTCTCAGAGTTCATAGTTTCCGTCTTGATGTCGTCAATTTTTGCTCGTACGACTGATTTACTTTCTTTGCTCTCGTTTTTAAGTGATTTTTTAATGTTACTGACATTTTCTGCTTCAAAGTCTGTGTTATAGAACTGCAATGAATACAATTAGCTAAATGGATAACTTGTTTTATATTTTGTACAATAAAGAACTTACATCTCCAACAAACTGACTGAGATCCTCACTTTCATCATCGATTATTTGACTACTGCTCTTTTCACTGTCTTTGTTTGATATTGTTTGCGAACTAACATCATCATCTACAATGTTCTCACTACTACCCTCAGCAATACTTTGAGATTCTGTTCTCTCATTTATGTTCTTTTTTGAACAGTCAAAGATTGCAAACTCATCATCGACAGTTTCCACTGTTTTGCGTTCAGAAACTGACTGCAAATTCTGTTCTGTTTCAGTATTTCTGGAATTACTATGGTAAATGATTTGTTGAGATTAAGATTTTAATCTATATGCAAGGCAGAAGTTAAATGAATCATTTTAATGGCAAATAAAATATTTCAAAGTCAGGAAGAGAAATGATTCTCAAATTTCAGACAGACAGAATATTTTACCATGTCTTCTCTGTAGTTTCAACCAAAAAACTTTCAAGCAAATAAATTTCATGTTACTGGAATGTAGAAATTTATAAATTAGAATCAACAGACACAGAAAAAAGGCTACTCACTCATTTAATCTAGAAGCTATAGAAAATTTATTTCTAACACTATTGAACTCTGGTTTTTTCACTATATTGGTTTTCTTCAACTCAGACATCAAATCCCCCAGAATATTATCGTCGTCTAATCCGACATCCACTTTCCTTTTAGAAGGCATGTTCATTAACATGCTTTCAATTGTTCCTTTCTTCTTAGAGTCCTTATTGCTCTTCCTTGGTCCAGTAATTTTCTGTTTTCTTGCTTCCTGTATGCTTTCATTATCCAAATCGTCATCGAAAATTTCTCTGCCATCCTCCACATAACCACTTTCTCCTTTTGAATTAAAGAAATTTTTATTAAAAAGAATAGACTTAAACATCATAATTGTAAATAAAGTTATTACCGTCATCGATAATCCAATTATCATTTTGCCTATTTATTACAGTTTTGGAATATTCTTTCTCATCCACTTCCTCGTAAACATTTTCTAATTCTTCGATTTCGTATTTGTGTTTGTTGCCTTTTAATTGTTTTAATTTCTCGAACGCCGACAATCTTCCAGTTTTGTCTACCTTTTGACGCTTAGTTCTTGCAGAAGATGCTAAACAGTAATAATATTTACTTAATTTAGAGGATTTAGAAAATTTCTGTCAAGATTAAAAATTTATATTTTTTTATCGTTCTAACGATCGAAGAGTTTATTAAAACATATTTCAAATGGAAATTAGTTGTTAATACTTACGTCCCGCGTCACTCATTTTTCAACGATGAATTGTTAAAATGAAAATTTACAGAAATTAGAGATTAAAATTTAGATATTCACATTTCAATGATAAACAATAGGTATTAGTAATTTTGGCGGGAGTTTTACTGGAATTGATATATTAACGAATTGTAAATTACGATTTAGATCTATTAAGACTCGTTTTCACGTGACAATAAAAGTTACGCCATCTACATTACTAGCAATAATCTTTAGTAACTACAATATTGTGGGATGCCAGGTAAACAAATCAACTTCACGTGTAACTATAAAACGGTTTTATTACTCGCACGCAACTTGTCGTGACGGGATACCGAGACGGAATGGCGGCACTGTTATGGCGCACTAGTGCCGCTAGTCCTCTGTCTGATGCCACCAGCTGACGCCACTTGCGCTGTTCAACCTTACCAATGTTCCTAGCCTATCGTCACAATATCATGGTCTAGTATTATTTGCATTAAAATCTAGGTGATTTAGTTACGCAGATATGTAAAATATCGAAAATAATATTACGAAATTTAGTAACACGTAATGAATTGTAAATCAAAATCTCCATTTCAAACATACCAGAATAATTTTTTACTCATTTCCCTAACAATTTTTAAATAAATTTTCTACAATAGTCAAACAGGGGTCTACGCGACAACCGTTTTTATTTGATAAGGGTACCTCACTGATGCCAATTTTCGACGTGCATGTACGACAACTGCATCAAATCCGAGAACCTTAAACACTCCATATTTACAAGAAAAATCGTGATACACATAAGATATGGCAAGTAAGAAAATGGTTAAATTCTTCGAAATTTGTAATAAAACGTACAAAGCTAATTTTCCAAGCGTAATAGTACGTAACTTCGCAAATCTGCCTTCGGATTCTGCCAGAAAAGTGACTCACACTGGTCAGGTAAATTCCTCTAAAAATTATTCGTTCTCTATATATAACAAACTCTTCATTTATACTAAATATACATATAATTTTGTAATATAGTTGTACGAGGAAGACGATTATAGAAATGCAAGATTCGTAGACAGACCAAAAGAAGTTAACGACAATTGGGCTATTAAATTAATAAACGAAGTTCCACCCGAACCTAGGAAGGAGCGAATCGTAGCTTGTGACGGAGGGGGTGGACCTTTAGGTCATCCAAAAGTTTATATAAACTTGGTAGGAGTCAAATATAACATATACCAAAGGAATGTATATTGAAGTCATACTCATTTTTCAATCTTTCCATTTAGGATAAGCCAGGAAACCATACTTGTGGATATTGTGGTTTGCGCTTTGTCAAAGAAGACCACTGAATGGTAGATTAAAATAGTAGTTGCACTAAACTGCGAATCTTGTAAATAGTATGAAAAGTATTTATTGTAATAATTAATAGAAATACAATGTTGGATATTAATGAAAGTTTTTGTGGATTTTTAATGATCACTATTATTTTGCAATGTAATTTTAAAGGGATGTTCGAATAATAATCTACATTCTATGGAATACTTATGATTCTTGTTCTTTTTTTGATGTTACAATTCTATCACACTTTTCATTTATTAAAAATTTACTTTTTATATACACCCTGTTTATGCCCTTGAATATTTAAGTCTTTCTTTAGATAAGACACTTAATATATACAAATTATTTAAAATTTTTTTCACAATGCATACACAGTACACAACAAATGTAACTATTTACCAATATGGTGAAATGAAAATTACATAAATGCACAAGTAAGAATACAGAATAATACTGCAATGGGGAAAAATATATATACTTCCATACGTGGGTGGCAAATTGACAGAAGTAAGTCTGCATCATCTATTCTGATTTCGTCACCTTCTATGGTTGGTATTTCGACGATTAGTCTATTAGAAGATAGTAAATCAATTGGAAAAGAACATTTCGTTTGATTGGTGCAAGACTTTGTTACATTCTCATATTGGAAAACAGGTTTATAAATATCAAATATTGCATATATATCATTTGATACAATGTCATTGTCACTGTAAAATATGTAATAGTAGTAACCACTTTCTACGATAGTTTGTATTGTTTGCATATGTTTTCCATTAATAAAGTAATTAATATTGTTGCATTGCTCAGATGGAGTAAATTCTTGTGCTATTAAAATGGAACCACCATAACATTTGAGCAATTCGTTCTCAAAACTAGATACTAAGGAATCATTGTCAACATTTGTTTCATTTTTTATAGCATTTCCACCATGCTTGATCCCTTGATCGAGTAGAAACGGTGGTCTAATAAGTTCTTGACTTCTTATTTTCCTGCCAACCATTTTGTCTGCTCTTTTTAAATTCAATTTTCTTTGCAACTCTTTTGCATCAAGTCGTTTCTCAATATTCAATTCTCTTCTTTTCCTTTCTGCCAGTTTTTTTTTGGCGTTGCTCAATTTTTTTGTACCATACACCATTTTTCCTTGCACATTTCCATTTCGAACCGATTCTTTATAAATTTTGTCAGTAATATCTACGTTGCTATCTTCTACAGTATTTTCCACCAATTTCTCTTCAGTGCTGTTTAATATACCGTTTTCTTTGGTATCTGATTTAAATATTACTTTTACTTGGCGCTTTGCTTCCGGTAGGTATATACCTTCAATCATTTGCTCATTATTATCATGTTCAAGTAGTCCGCAAGCTCTTAAATTGTGTTCACCCTTAACGAGCAGTATGGAAGCACCTTGAAACCTACACATACAAATATTAGAGTATTAGAATATTAGTATTTAGACTTGAGTATGTACCTGGAACAAACTGAAAGCACTATGCTTGATCCTTCCAACAAATAGAATCTCCAATATTCTAAAGTGTCGTCTGGCAGAGTCATACTTTTCACAAGACGAGTATGTTTTCTGTATGAAGTTCTTTCTGGCTTTTGTGACATTTGAAATGCATTAAACGTTCTGTTCATTTGCAATGTGTGTTTCTGTACAAATGATAACAATGTCAGTTTATATTATTAGAACTATCACTTTGAATAAAGAACACTTACCGAACAGAATATTGTAGAAACTTGATCGTTAATTTCCAGAATATCCAAATCGGTTACAGTGTATACTATGTTAGCATAGAAATTGTGGCGTAAGTATAAAGGAGTTATAAGAAGTATTATTGGCAAAATTGTTGTTAATGTACAGAAAACTAATATTCGTTTAATACCTCGCATTTTCACTTAATATCGTTAAATTAAGTATTAATGTTAATGAACATTCTGTTGTGTAAGAAAATTTCCTTTCAAAAAACAAAATATTTTACAAGTAACAAATGTATACAAATGTAAAATACAATTATAAAACATACATATATAGATAATCGAATTTATAAGTATTGGTATGATTGCATTCTTTAAATAAAAATTATGGCGAAATATGTTGATAGGCACAAATAAAATGATCGATAATATTTTCGAATTTTGAAAAAATTCTATTTTTTGCCGAATACGATATTGTTTTATTGTAAAATCGATGTACGTATAGTCGAGAGAGGTTAGAAGTATTTGCAATGATAAAAAACGAAAAGCTTAATGCGATTAACGCACGTAAATTGATAAAATCTTATATTTGATTCTGATTCGTCCATTATTTTCACGTCGGGTGTTCATTGCAATAATGTACGAATACAGCATAGAAAAATGTACGGATGGAATATAACATAATATTATTAATTCATAAAAATGGCTATCGATATAATTAAATCGAATGTAATATGAAAAATTAAATTTACATTTATACAGGGTGGTCGGCTACACCTGGGAAAAATTTTAATGGGAGATTTTAGGGACCAAAATAAGACGACAATCAAGAATACCAATTTGTTGATTGAGGCTTCGTTAAAAAGTTCTTAACGTTTAAAGTTCCGCCTGTAGAACAGCAATCTGCGAACTTTAAACGTTAATAACTTTTTAACGAAGCCTCGAGCAACAAATTGGTATTCTTAATTTTCGTCTTATTTTGACCCCTAGAATCTCCCAATAAAATTTTTTCCAGGGGTGGCCAAACACCCTGTATAAAGGACATAGAAAGCTGAATTTGACTTTTATAGCCCTTATTAATTTCGAAAATTGACTAAAAAAAAAAAGTTTGATATTATGGGAAATAATATTAAATCATTTGTAATGTTTTAGAGATAAACATTATATTAGTAACAGAAACATAGGTAAAACTTGTATAACATTAATCTTTATCACGATAACGATACCAGCTTTTTCTAAACGACTTTGCATGTGTTGGGACCTATTTGGGAACTATTATGTACACTTAACACGTTCGCGGGCAATAAAAATTGTTGCAAACTGCAAAAATGTACAGGTGATTTATTTTTAATTGCGATATCCAAATTTTGATTAATCACATTTTGTCCAAGTGCTAAGAATATCACATTTTAATAGCATCCACGTCAATATAGATGAAATTGTTCAACCAGGGTAGTACCACAACTCCACAAAGGCCGATTTAAGTCCCTGAATCGCGTCGTTAATTTAATAATTCTAAAGAACTTAAGATTTTACTCATACCAAGGGCTCATACTGGTTGATTAATAAAATAATAATAACACTTCTTCTTCGAAGTGGTAATTATTGAAATCTAGTATTGTTGTTCATCATGGAGACTAATTAACTCAGAGACGTCTTTCGCGAGCGTTCGTCGCGAAGAATATCGGGACAAGGAAGAATGGGGGGCGAATAGGGATCGAGAGGAATGAAGAAGGTTCGCATACCGTTCACAAATCTTCTAAGAAATCAATTTTCGCAGTTGCTTGATAATATCCATTATTTCCAATCGTGTGACGCTGCGATATATGAATTTGCTTCAATGTGGTTTCTCCAAAAAACGTATTTTCATGAACCTGAAAAACGAGAAAATTTATTACACAATATTCATTTATTTGTATATTTTACACCTTAAACGAATATTATACACTCACTTTCAATATTTCTTGTGCATCAAATCGTTGTTTGGATACGTAACCAGCTTCCTTAGTGTCTATTCTAAATGCTGAATTCATGAGGGTTACATGGAGTTTAGCTTTCTCATTTTCTTTCCTTAATAAACCTGAAATAATATATTTCTTTTTAAATGTTCACAAAGATATTAGTAAAAAAAGATTCTGTTATAGATACCTATGCTAAAATAATGATTTATAATTTCGTCCACTATTTCTTGCAAAGCATTGTCTTTATCAATTATTTTTGCAAACAGAATGTTCACTTCTGTGGGATCATCGTTCATTATGTCAGTTCCTTGCATATATATACGAATCTGTCCATGCTGTTTAATCTTAGGTCTACAATTCATAAAGGAACAATTTTAATAAAATGTGAAATAATAATAAGTACTTTTAAGGATACAATAATATTGTTCATACTTTATGATATGATCTTTGCAGTAATCCAGAGCTTCAATAGCTTTATCTCTCTCAACATCATCAAGTAATGTGAGTACTCCGATTGTAAGGTGCAATTTGCTTGGTTTTTGAAAGAGCATTTCATCCACACCTCTGGGTGTTTTTTCCATATTCATAATATTGTTTTTAAATATATTGAATTTCATTATTATTTGACCTTCATTCAGAGGTATGGACAGGAAATGAGTGGAACCTAGACGATTTCTAGCTGATTCTATCAACAAATTTATTCTGTGACGTGCCTTTATTATCCCGTTACAATTAGATCCAATTATGACTGTAAACAAACGATCATAGATTATAGAAACTACCATCTATACTTGGATTTTAAAATGATATAAAATTATATCTGCACCTAACATTATCTGAAACATTTAATGTCAACATCTATATTGCCTTTTTATATTCTTATTTTAACTTTCAATTTATATCAACGGATTTTCCCTGTTAACTACAAATAAATATTATTATTACTATTATTATATTTACCAATGTCCCCATCCTGGCCAATTCCTGGAACTTGTATAAGTGTTTTAGTTTCGGTTTCCAATCTTTTGCGGACCGCATTCTTCGATCCAATGATAAATGGAAAAAATGATCTGAAATATTTTAATTGGTATTGATACATATTAAAAAAATTATTGAGATTTAAAAAGATATTTCTTTTACTTTGCTATGTGAAAGGTATGTTTAAATTTTGTTTCTTCGTGCGGTTTAATTTCTACAACGTTATCATATTCTTCCTCGCAATTTTTATCAAGGTCAAGGTCTAGGTCGTAATCATATTCGATATAAGGATCAATATCGTGCCTGTCGCACTCTTTATCCCTTAAACATCTATAACATCGGCCATCCACCCAAATTAATTCTGGTTTAAGGATATTCATTCTTTCGCTATTATTTTATTTCCTCCGATATATTTCGAAAAAAAATCCTCGTTTCTGGAAATAATATAAAATATCATAAATTTGACGTGACTTGACGGTTGAGCAGAATTGCCAGTAAATTACCCTGAATCACAAAGTAACAGTAGCATATGTTACACTTAGCTTTAACGTAGGTATTGTAATGTTATTATAAAGTGATTTAATGTTATCACAAAACATGACTGGATTAGTTCTAGATCTGGCCACACTGCTCCGAACCATCGACTGCCAACCAGGGTCGCCAATTTAAAATCTTAGTTTCAACGTTTCAAGTACGTTAACATATTGCCAATCGAATGGGAAAATATTTTTTTTTTCAATTATTTTTGTAGGTACAATGTCAACAGCAAGCTCAGGTGTTTGAAAGAGCAAGCAAATAGCAGGATCTGTAAACCATACAACTGTTAAAGAAAGTGAGTATATTCTATTATGAAATAAATACATATTTATGACATGCAATAGAGTACTTCCATTCCTATCTTGAAAGTGTAAGATATGTAAAGAATGAATCATTGTTAAATAATATATTCTTATCCTAGATCATGCATGCAACATCATAGAAGGGTTGTACTATTCCACAATGCTGAACATGGAGATTATTAAAATTAGAAGACGTTGTCGCTCAATAATAAAAGCGCGACCATATCTAAAAATTGGAGTTCAATGTGATCAAATGTTAGCAATGCAAAAAGAAAGGATTGAATGTTTACAAAAAGCAATTTAAGATATGCCACAACTCTCTGCAGACTAGAAGAAATTAGTAATAAAATACGTCAACATTCCTTATGTTTATATTAATAAAAAATTTAAATCATATTATTTATTCTCTATGCTTTTTATTTACATTCCCTGCCTTTCCTCACATTTTTTCATGTAGTTAATTAGTTATAAACAATTTCTGGAAGCGATACTTATTTATTCCAATATTGCGCCAAAATTGACAAAGTGTCGCCATCTATCGGAATACTAGAGGAAGTATCCGGGGTAACCTCCCCTCGCCCCCCAAGGTTTGGTGCACACGAATGGTATCGCCATCTAAGAACAGGTTTTGTACTAAACAAAGTACAGCTACCCCCACTCCTCCTACTCCTGATACGCACTACGTACCCTTGATTATTCGTTAATAACTTCTTTTCTGGGAATAAAATATGAACTTTTAGAGTTTAAGAATATAGCTGAGACCCTTGACAACATTTAAGGATACTTTTTCTACCCATGGCATGCGTTATTAAATAGTTATTAACAAATATCGGAAGTCGGAACACTTACGGCTGTATCACCGCCTGCTTCAATCCATGAATTATCAACTTTTCAACAATGACATGCATATTTTGGCTATTAGAGAACATAGTGGATATCTCTAGCAATATTCAAAGACCAATTTTGCTCCGCTCCTCGCTCTAATTAATTAGTTATTAGCGATAGATCCCTAAGGTGTCGCGTCAAAAAGTTCGAAGACGTATGCCGACTTCCCGGTATTGATTAATAACTATTTAATAACGCATGCCATGGGTAGAAAAAGTATCCTTGAATGTTGCCAAGGGTCCATACTACATTCTTCGATTCTAAAAGTTCATATTTTATTCCCAGAAAAGGAGTTATTAACGAATAATTAAGGTACATAGTGCGTATCAGGAGTAGCAGGAGTGGGGGTAGCTGTAACTTTTTTAGTTCGTAACCTGTTCTTAGATGGCGATACCGTTTGTGTGCACCAAACCTTGGGGGGTGAGGGGACCTACCAGTACTTCGGATAGTATGAATTCCTGTTCTTAGATGGCGATACCGTTCGTGTGCACCAAACCTTGGGGGGTGAGGGGATTGAAATCCTGATACTTCCTCTAACATTCCGATAGATGGCGATACTATACTTTGTCACTTTTGGCACAATATTCAAATAAATAAGTATCGCTTCCAGTAATCGTTTATAATTAATTAATTACATGAAATAATGTATAGAGAAATGGTAGAAGAACTTAATTAGATACGAATAATGATTTTAAGTGATTACAATACTTTAGAATTAAAAAAATTAAGGAATTAATGGGAAAGGTAGAGGAGAATGCAAATAAAAAGGATGGAAAATAAGTACTATGATTTTTTATTAATATAAATATAAGGAATGGTTTACATATTTAACAAAAATTTTGCATAATTGGGATTGTATTTTGACGTTATTATTAAATATATAGGCATACAAGTATTAAACAAAAATAAATGTACACAGATTTGAATATTTATTTCCACCTGACACAAAATGTGATGAATGTCGACATATGATATTTTTCTTTTATCAATGGTTTACATAAAATATGTTACAATAAATTCATAACTGATAAACAGATATTTTTACGAGCTGTAATATTCATAACCATCTAATAATATTGTGATACTGATATTAGTTTTACATTAAATGCTTATAGACATAACATGATCATTGTTAAGTTATTGTTTTTCGAGTACAAGATATACTGTATGATGAGAGCCATTCGCAGTAAATTTTGCAGATCCCAATGTACACGCGTTTTGCCGAGGACGGTTTAAGTGATAAGAAGTGATATGGCCTTGCAAATAATGTAGAATGATCATTTTCTCACATAACATTGAAATTTGATGCGAACAGCTCCATTTAACTAGCTTACATTGTATGACTATATCCGTCCACCGCCCAATGAGTCACATGAAATCTCAAATGCAAGTTGATCATCGCGTACATACCAGGGCATAATCAAATCACAGATTAATTGGATAAACATCAGTCATTTAACCCTAACTTAAATAAATATAATATACTATATTGTAAAACAGTGATTCTTAATCTGTGGTCCGTGGACCCCTATAGAAAGTTTAAATATTTATTTTCGTTGCATACATTATACCTAACAATATCACTTTAATCGTTTCAATGCCTTGACATTATGATAGTTATTAGACTAAAATAAATCTTTCTAAGTTGTTGATAGAAGTACATTGTTAACATGGAATTGAAATCTCAGTCTCGGAGCATTTTGACGTGTCGTTTAAGCTTATCTTCGTTTTCTGCGTTATAATTTAAGACAGTGATTTAACTAATATTTAAGAATATTATTACTGGAAACATGGCATATGAAAGGTCCATGGAAAAAAAACGGTTAAGAACCACTGTTGTAAAGAACAGTTGTACGTGAACCTATGATGCATGTTGATATTTTGATTGAATATTTTCTTTCTTCTTAGAAATATTTTTATGAATATGAGCTCGTTCCTTACTTACAACATTTTGTTGTATTAATGCCATAACATGACATCCATTCATATTTCATATAGAAATTAATGACATAATAAGTACGTTCTTTTTCCTTAGTTGGGAAACGCACGTAAGTTACATAAATACATACTAACCTAGTAAGGAAGTAATAATAAAAATTGCGTTGGACGGAATCTACACATTCACTTATATACATACATATCTGTCGTGCCAAGCTTCGGTTGTTAAGCTATTTCACAATGTCTATTATCTAGCATTTTTGATTTTTCTAACAATGAATCTAATGATTAGTTGGGACCACAGGTTGGCAACGCACACACATATATACATGCACACACCAACTACAGGGAAATATTTATTCCAGTAATATTGACTGTCATTCGTCGTTACTCCTCATTTTATATTCTTCGCTGTTGCAGAAGAGTTCGAATGGAAGTAGTAAAAGGTACACAGTTAGGGTAGAATTTTCTGCATAATTCGGTATATTTCACGCTCCTCTTATACACGCGTCTATTCGCAGAAAAACCTAACGATATCATCGGATTATTGTCGAAAAGGTGTGTGCATGTGGGTGTTTTTTTCCCTCGAAGGCGCGTGCAACAATTAGAGCTATGAATAAAGAGGTACAACGTACGGCGACGAAGTTATACATTGATTGACAAAGAAGTTGGCGCGAAACTTAATTTATACTAGCCCTGAAACAAATTGGGGTTGCCCATCGTGATCAAGTGTAAGTTGTGGCATTACGTTCGAGGATGGCTGAAAGGTTGATCCTTGGAAACCCATGGCTGATTCGTAAAGCTGTAAAAAAAAGATATAATACAAAAGCAACTTTAAAATATCGGGTCGACTTGAGACAGGAATTCTTCTTGGAACCAGATCAGGCAATGTCTAGGAAACAGTAACCATACTCTGGGCCGGCGTTTGCGATGTTCCAGAGTACTTAAAAATTCTATGTCCAAAAAGATTAATAAAATCGCGTACATTATGATTTCCTGGTAGCGTTGTGTAATCTGGCGTAGTTGGACGGTGCCTGTTTGTAGGCAGTGGACGCTGTATGGTAGCATAAGTATTATCTTGAGACGTATCGCCCATACCAACGCTGACACCACTTCCTCGTCTTTCCGTACCTAGGCCACCTTCTGGTTCGCTGAACACTTGCATCGTTAACTCTTGTTCTTCGTATAGTTTGAGTTTTCTAGAATTGTAAAATTTGAACCTTTTGTTATGAAGTTTCGTCTGTATGTGATTAAAAACGTTATTTGTAGATAAATAAATGGCCACCACTGTATCTAAAAATGTATGTTTCAACTCACTGTTCGATCCATAAAGGATTCTCTGTGGTATTTAGCTCGTCGATGATTTGTTTCTTTATTAGGCCGTCTTTCTTTCGTATATCGTTTGGCACAGTGATCACCCTAAAATGCGTAAGTTCATGTAGCGAACATGTTAAAAGAAGGAAACACGTATGGTTTTAATATTTACCAATGACGCAAACAACAACAAACTACTGTTACTGTGACTGCGCCAACCAATAAAACTACCAATAATGCTATTAAAGCTGCTAGTGCAGGATCAAAAGGTTCCTCCTGTACTCCAGCGTAAGCAGGCTGAAAATGTTTTAACGTTCTCGATAAATTTTGTGTTATATTTTTTGTTAACATAGAAATTACTTACCACAACATTCTCAATAGCAAAACCTGCGTAATAATCTTTCAAGAAATCATATTTTGCATCGATAACTTTAAGTACTTGCGGTACAGGAGCGATAGTCTGAGCCTTTGGTTCTACGACGTGTAAGTACATATCGCACCTAAGAATATATTTAAATGTTATGCAATGTTAAGTAAGCAATCTCTGGAGAATAAATAACAAATGCCCCTTTACCATTCTCTACGAATATGACCCGATGCATCTACGTGATACCGGATATCATCGACAACGACTCTGTTTTGCGTTGCATTCGACAATTCTGACACAATTTCATCTCGTTCACGATTCACTTCCTCCGGTGGTCGCGACAGGATGACTCTGATTAATTGCGAAGGTTCGAATACCCAAACCTTTACGAAAATGAGAAATAATTCGTTTCGAAATGAAACGCGTACGACGATAAGAGGGAAAGAGACTACTTACGTGTACCCTAGTTATGGCATATTTCTCTGGAATGGCAGTTTCTTTTGCTATGACTTCGACGATAAATCTGTCTTGATTGTATTCGGCCATATATCCACTCGTGACAAGTTTACCATCTTGAGTCACGTTAAAAGGACTCGGAACTATGGAGCCGCTAGGTTTCTCCGACCCATATTTGTAGAGATTTGCACTGACAACGTAATAATGAAGAGTACCATTCTCACCTACGTCTAAATCCGATGCTGTCACTTTTGTTACAAAATCGTTCACATTTGCCATTGAATTTACGCCAGCATAATAGTCGTTACGTTCAAAAATGGGTGGATTGTCATTGTCATCTAGAATAGTTATGGTTACATTCACGTGTCCGTGACCTGTGTTTTGCGTCAATGGACGACGCGCATCTATAGGATTTATGTAAATATCAGGATCATTGGAAGCTAGAATCGATAGAACGTATTTATCGCGTATTTCTCGGTCGAACGATTTATTTGCATAAATACTGCCATCGGATTTATCCATGTAAAAAGCATAGTCTTCGTTTCCTGAAAAATAGATTCTGTGACATTGTTTGATAGTATTCTACGAGCATAGTACTAATTACCAGCTTCTATATAGTAGTAAACTTTTGCGTGTCTCCCTTCATCTTTATCCTCTGCAGTCACTTTTCCCACAGAATAATCTTTCGGACGATTTTCTGACAAGTGGAAATGGTATTCATCGTAAAATTGTGGTAAATTGTCGTTAGTATCTACTAATTGTACAGTAAGGAGTCGTAAAGTTTCGTAGGCCGTAGGGGTGCCATGATCGGTAGCTACCAATACGAGCTGGAATACATTAACGAGGAAGAAATGTTTTTAATTATGCAGTAGACCCTCCAAGTTCGATGAAAATTTTCTAAATCAAATACATGTAAATACATAAATATAATTTACCTCAAATTTACTTTTTACTTCACGATCCAAAATAATTTTTGATTTTAATTCGCCCGTTTCCTTATTTATTGAAAATTCTTCGGTCTCTTGAATGTTTCGATTCCCAACTTTTAAATAATAACTGACGCGTCCGTTTTCACCGGAATCTCTATCGATTGCTTTTACCGTTAATATCAGATAATTTGGGACACCTGCGTTCTGAAAAAGTTTTATGCTATTTTCTTCCATCTAATTAAATGAGTAAAATGACGTATCGGTTAATTGATTTATCACGTACTTCGGGAACTTCGACGGTAGCGTTTGTTAATTCGGGTATAACAAACTGAGGTTTGTGTTGATTTACTGGCGTTACTCGAATGTCGACATAGCACCTATCCGAGTGTGGTCCTGCACCAGCACCGTCTCTTGCTTCCACTTTGATCCTATAAGAGCCAGCTCTGCCAAGAAGCGCTGCACCAGGATACAAAATTCCCGTTTCGCGGTTCAAAGAAAACGATTCATTTTCATTTCCATAAATTATCTGGTACCAAACTTCTCCATTAGTTCCTTCATCATGGTCTACAGCTCTTACCTTGTAACGAAAATATTGTATATCAGTTGCTTTTCATATACAATTTCTTGTAAAACTTGTTTCTAAGTTTTAGCCACTTCGATAAGATTCAATTAAGGTACCTGCAAAATTGGTGCAGGTGGATTTACGGGTAAATTTTCAGCAACCGAGGCTCTGTAACTGTGTTGTGTAAATATTGGTCGATTGTCATTAACGTCGATAAGTTTTACAAGTACTGGAACGGTCGTACTTCGACGAGAATTTATATGGGCCCCGTCGCTAGCCATTACTGTTATAGTAATCTCTGGTGTCACTTCTCTGTCAAGGACGGTCGCTCCGCCAACAGTAATTTCACCAGTTTCGTGACCTGTTTTTTTAATATAAATAAACCGTTTAGACAAGAAAAGTCATAGAAAGTAAATTTATTTAATTTTGTGAGAAAGTTTCGAAATTTACCAATATTAAAGTCAGCGGCATGATCACCGATAAGACTGTAACTAATTTCCCCAAACAGGCCCTCGTCTCCGTCAACAGCTTTTACTACGGTAACATGCGTCCCTGGAGGCGAATTTTCTTTCACAAAAGTATTGTACAATTCTTTCTCGAATTTAGGATCCTGATCGTTAACGTTTATTACAGTAACTGTTACTTTTGCAGCGGCGGATAATTGAGGGACACCAGAATCATAAGCGACTACCGTAAACTCCAATTGTTTTGTTTCTTCGTAATCGATATCTTGACTAGTTCGCACAATACCTATACGGTATATAAATTTTACTAAATATATTTCGTTTCACTTTCTTAAACAGAAACTAAGAAACGCGAATTACCCGTAACATTGTCTATGTTGAAATAAGGACTTGGAGGTTCAATCGCGTATCCCGCTATGTTGCTATCTGTGTCCACTGCTGTGAACGCCCCCACAACCGCACCTGTGGGTTGTTCCTCCTGCATTTCTATTAAATATCGTGGATTTTCTCTTGTCCATGGCTTCAAAAATTCCGGTGCCATGTGATTCACATCAATAATCGTAACTACTAGAGTCCCTACATATACATTCAATAAACACAACAATTTTAATTTAGCCCAGTTACTAAGCTCCCCTGATTAGTAGAAGATCCCGTGTATTTTTATATTAATAATATTTATCTTACCTCTTCCTTGCTGAAGTGTGGGTGCCGTTGTATCGCTGACAACGACGGTGATGCTGACAGTTGCTGCACTGTCACGATTTAATGGCCTAACTACAGAAACTTGACCAGTTGCACGATCGACAGCAAAGAAGTCCTGCAAATGTAATTCATTTTTAAGTATACAAATATCTGATTGTCACACAAGTCCGTTTCGTGCAGCACACCAGCTCTGGTCAATAGGAGAAGCTCTATCCTTTTGCACGATAACGTCGGACCACCTGTTGTAAACTACGAAAACTTTCTGGATGAGCCAATAGTAAGAGAACGAAAAGGACTTGTGGGCAACCCAGTGTTCAATGACGAAAATGAGGAAAATAACGTATTTGATTATACCTTGAAGGATTTGCTGTCGTTAACCCTTTGACCGTTTCTATCGATTGCCGTGATTGGCTCGGAAATGGCAAAATTTAATGCTCCCAAGTTAGTACTATCCGGATCCGTAGCTTTTAGAGATGTAAAGACGGTACCGATTGGCGTGTCCTCCGTGACTTCGGCTCGCTGAGTCTCCGGTGTAAAGTAAGGAGCCTTGTCGTTACTGTTTTCGACGCTTATCATTAAAGTCGTCGTTCCAGTTAAACTAGGAGTTCCTAGAAATAATGGAATTATAATTATCAGTTGTAAGACCAGTCGAATAACAAGTTAAAAAATTAAATACTTGGGGGAAGTACTTCGAAATGCAGAAAATGAATTGAACAAGGAACGATGTCACGGATGCTATGAAAATGAAAAAAAAACCTGGTGAACGATATGATACACACACCTGTGAACGAATTAACATACTTCCTACTGCATTAAAATAAAACTAAGCAATGTATCTACACACCTTTGTCAAGCGCTATCACTTCCACGTGATAGGTGTTTTTATTATCATAGTCTAATTTCCTGAATACTGTTATTATTCCTGTCGTTTCATTAATGGTGAAGTCATCGAAAGCCCCTTTCTGTATTCTATAAATAAGTTCTGCATTAATTCCAGTGTCAGCATCGGTCGCTGTGATTTCCTCCACAACCGTTCCTAAATATAGAACACAATGATTGTCAGATATAACAGCAGATAGAAAAAACGTTACTTATGGATCATAATTACAAGGAGTTGAACAAATTACGTACCGATCGGCGATATTTCTGGTATGCTAGCAGTGTATAAATCGTTGGGAAAAATCGGTACATTATTATTAACATCGCGAATTGTAATATTCACAATAGCAGAGTCGACAAATATTCCATCGTTTGCTTGTATAACTAGCGCTATCCAGTCGCGAGTAGAGTTTGTTAAATCGACCGGGCCTTTATTCGTTACTATGATTTCACCAGAATCTTGATCTATAGCGAAAAATCCTATTTCATTACCGTCTACTATTGCGTACGTAATTTTCGACGTTTTATCTTTGTCCCTGGCCTGTACTTTTAACTCAGGTTCAAATTTCTTAGCGCCTTCGTCTATAACGGCGCGATATTTATCTTGTAAAAATCGTGGAGGACTGTCATTAGCATCTGATAAGCTAATACGCAATGAAACGCTTGTTGTTTGTCCCTGTCCGTCATTGTCAGTCGCCTGACGAAAAAGAAAATAAGTGCTTAGAGTAGAGTGCAAGTGTACTAAATAATGTACTATAATACATATAAATAGAAAAGCTACTCACCTTATAAGTGAGAAAATATTCTGTCTGTTCCTCATAATCTAAGCAAGGTGATATACCAGGAGTTGGGCAAGGTGCCACTGTAATTGTTCCAGTTTTCTTATCCACAGAAAAGTGCTGAGCGCCTTGTCCGAGTAACTGATAAGCTATTCCAGCTGTACCGAATCTAGAGTACAATTTGCTTCTAATAATTTCATCATCTAATCGAATTCAAATAAAGATGTCATATGTTTCAATTTTTACCGATATTCAAACAGTTATAAAACGAACAATTTTAAAATTCTGAAAATCCCCAAGGATGATACGTTTAAAGAAATTAGACAAAAAAAGTGTTCGAATTAGCATGAAAAGACTCGAGACTAAATAGGAACTATTCTCACCGTCCACTATCACGATCTTTGGCAGTGATCGATATAATTGGCGTGCCTGGTGGGGCAGTTTCCAGCACCTCGGCTGTATAAGCGGGTCTACTGAAAGAAGGTGGATTATCATTTGCATCCGTAATGGCGACAGTTACGGTCGCAGTAGAGGTAAGCTTGGGATTTGTGTGAACCTCCTCCGCCACTACCTGAAAATCAACAGAATATAACTTTTGAGTTATAGCAACTAAGATAAGAATACAGAGTTACGCGAACATAAGATCCCTAAGTTTACCAGGATGATGAATTTCCGCTGGTTAGGATTTTCATAATCGAGCGAACCATTTGCAACACGAATGTTCACGGAAGTGCTGCCAGTTGCCATAGTCGGTTCGATAATAAATGCGCCATCCGTAATGTCTTCCAAACGCAAGGAAAATACGGAGTTTAAACCCTGTAACGATGCAATATTATACCAACCATGGAATGTAACGAGTTTTCTAATAAGAACGATACAACTTTCAATTGAAATGACTGAAAGTTACAAGTTAAGAAAATGTTAGAAAAGGGATTGTGAGAAACTCACAACGTCAGGATCTTTGACAGTCATGTCCAAATATGGCAGAGGCGTTCCGTTTGGCACGTTCTCAGGAATTTCAATTTTATATTCGCGACGATTGAAAGTGGGAGGTTCGTCGTTGACATCCTTTATCGTCACTGTTGCTTCTGCAGTGGATACTGTCAAATCGTCGCTACCTGGCATCCCATCGATCAATTCTCGTGCTTTTACAGTCAGTGTAAGCACTCCGGTCGAATCCTTTAACGCTTCTCTATTCAATGGCTTTGCTGTCCTAAGTTCGCCCGTTTCGTCATCCAGTAGAAAATAATCGAATGGGTCTAGGCAAGAATTGTACATTATTTTAATAAGCACCTAAGACGTCGGTACCTTTTTTATTAACCAGTGAAAATACAGTGTCGACTCACTGGTGACCAATTCGTAGATCATTTTCCTTGGCATCCCCCTGTCGCCGTCTCTGGCTTTGATAGTCATAACCAGGGTTCCAATAGGATCGTCTTCTTGTACCACACCCGTTAGCGAATCCAGAAACTCCGGAGGGCTGTTTTGAATATCCGCCACCTTGATTTCTACCCCCGTGGTTTCGTTGTTTAGTCCGTCCTGCGAGCAAATTTCATGCATGTAAAACTCATTTCTAATCCAACTTCTGGTTATCTAGAGAACGACATTATTTCATGTCATTTTATATGTATAGAATAAGATTTTCTTAACGCGTCTGGCCATTACGCACTATTTCTACTTAAGCAGATGTATTGTATACGTAAATCTCAAGAAGAAACAGTGTACCAAATTTTATTTATATTCTCAATCGTGTACTCGTTAAAATAAGTCGAAAAGAATGAACAACATTTTTTAATTCGAGCTTTCGTCTTTGAGATAATTAAATTAGATTGGCGCGTCTGACCATTATGCGTTATTTCTACTTACGCTAGAGTCCAAGTCGCCAACTAGCCACATACCATGTTAAAAAATCGAACAAACTTTCATTTGTTATTGAATAAAGAACACGATAACAGCTACAGCTGGGTAAAAGCGATCCTACATTCGCTGTACGAGTGTTAACAGCATAATTAAAATCAATTTTCAAGCTCTACTCACGCTCGCCCTGAGCAGTAATTGGTAAAAGGGTCTTTCCTTGTAGTCGAGTGGCTGTCGCAGTACCAGAGCACCCACATACGCGTTCTGGCTTTTCTCCACGTTAAATATCCCGAACTTTTCGCAGGCGTCGAGGAACTGCAACAGAATCACAATATTCACTCTACAATGATGCTCTTGGGTCATTAACCTTTTCTCTGGGGCGCACTCTGACCCAGAACAATCAATTCCATGCCTTCATTCGATAATTGACAACTGAATTGAGACTGAATTGCATTTTAAGAACATGGATACATCGAAACAGTTGTCGATATTCAATTTAGCTTCTTCGGACATCGAGTGCAAGACCTTTTTATTTTATGCACAGACCTCTTTAGAAAAGTGTACCATCATAGTTATATTTTATTATTTTGGTCCAAGGCAGCTGTTGGTCATTTCGAAAACTGATTTTAAGGGAAATATCATCGCTATCGAGCACAATGTCGAATACTTTTTGGACATATCTCGAATTAATGGGTCACCTGTGGCTGGGGAACGCAGGATAGATCTATGATGTCGCCCAATAGGTCAGGGTCCATTACTCTGATACCAGGAAGGATCGTCGAGCCAACTGGAAGGTCCTCCTCGGCCACAGCTTCGTATGGTACACCCAGAAAGTGCGGAGGATTGTCGTTCTCGTCGAGGACGATTACGAATGCATCGACACCGACGATGTTCGGTTGTTGGCCCAAGGGTACTTCATCTTCTAACGTAACACGAAAACGTATCGTGTCATTCTCCTAAAGCAGACAAACAATCACACGGTCAGACACCATTTGTCCATTCTGAAAGGTATAGAAATTACTACACAAATATGGTGGCTGTGATCGACAATTGAAAGTTCTATCGCTTTTATTGGAAAACTCTATAGTTGTCGTTCTTTTATTACATTCCAGGCTGTCGCTGAACACTGTCTCTCCATTCACCAGCAACAAAATTGTTCTTTATTACTTATCATCGGGCTGCAATATTGGATAGTTCAGCGATAAAATTATTTTACGCCTGCCTGGCTCTATCACCGGCCAGTGTAAACAATACTTGACGATTCGCACTGCAATCTGCTGGACAAAGGGTGGCCGACCCTCGATACACTTTTATTGCGAGTTTGGTGGACAGTTGACCATCAAACGAACACCGCCTCTTGTCTGCATTTCTTTTGACGTTTCGAAAAAATGGGCAATGACGTTATCTATCATAGATATTCTTCATTTTTATTGCTTCTATCACAGTATCAACATTTTATTTCTCATATATTCGAATAAAACCAAAACAGTTTTGGATCGTCTGCGACTTAACGATAACGATCGAGAGTTAATCGGATTACGTTTCATTCAAGTTTGTCGCAACACTGTTAAATGGATTCGTGAGAGACTGCGAGAAATCGTAACCATGGTAAATTAATTTCAGCTTGAGGAGACGTTTACAGAACGTAATCCGTCCGGACCGATCGGTATTGAATTAATCCAACGAAATTTGTTTCTATGGACATTCGTTCCACATTGCGCGTGGTCGCGTTAGTTTAGCAATGTGCGTAATAACCGCCCTTGCATTATTCCGATTATCTGGCGCCCCTTTGACGGCGTCGCTTTTCGCGCTTCAAATTTCTCGCTTTGATAGAGTAGCGTGCCCCAACTTAATTACGTGGCCAACCTGCCATTTAACACCTCCCTCTGTGCAAGAATTTCACGTGACCGTACAGTGGACGAAATTTTTAGAACACCATCATTTACAGACAAAACTTTACTTATTCCGTAAACGATGCTGCTTGGGATTCCGTTCTCATCCCTTAATTATTTCTTAGCATTGATATTATTATTAGAATTCTTGTTATATTTATTTTAATAACGATTTCTTGACGATCAAATCGAGGGAGTAACAATAGGAAAACGTGTTTACCTCGCGATTGAGTGGTTTTGCCAACGTGATGACCCCGGTGCGTGGATTTACGATGAAATGGTCCGTGAGTTGTATACCATATTTTACAGGCGATCCTTCGGGATCGTGGCCCTTAAGGACGAACACTTCCGTACCGACTTTGGTTGATTCTAATAGTGGCAGACCCGCAGGATATCCCCCAGCCTCCAGAATTGGTGGCTCGTTCACATTGTTGGCACCTGAAACAACAGAAAAAACTCTCGAGTCGAAATCTTTGGACATCGATCGTAGAAAGATTAAATTCCAGCCATTTCAGTACACAAAATTGGAATGTTCAAAAGGTGACTTGGTTAAAACTCACGTAAGATGTACGAATAGTAGAATCAAAGGGAATTTCGACGGGAAATTACGTCATTTGCTTCAATGGTGTCGCGCTAAACGTGCTGGGAATCTTTCTGACGGGTCATCGATTGAGAGATAAACGCGCCCAAGAAAGCCGGAAAATCATTTTACCGCCTTTGATAATACAGGAGGTAGGCGAACGGGTAAAAGCATATCGAAATTCTGTCGATGTCAAAAGAATTGAAAACGACGGCCGAGATTTACAGTATCCTTGCTGATTACTGCAAGATGGAAACAATTTTCGAGATATAAAGAATTAACTTCCCTTCCAGTGACACGAATTCAACGTGTCTACTGTTGAATTTTATTTAGACAAATACGAGATTTCCACTAGAACGACTTCTTCGAACACTTTGTCAACAATTTTACAGCTACTTACATTTCCCAACGAAATGAACTTTTGTTCCAGGCGTTTTCATAAAACAGAAGACGTTGTGTACTTCTCCTAAGCCCGACAGCTACGGATGACACGAGTATGCGCGCGTTTATGTGCTGATGTATCGCGGCGGCTTTTAAGGAAATTGCATTAACAAGTCTAAAATAATTTCACGACCGACAGCGTCGATACAAAAGGGTCGTTACGTCGTATACATTACCGCGGGAATTCATTTCATTCTTATTTCCCTGCTCGTCTCTTTTTCATTCGCTTCTTTTCGCGCTCGAGTCTCGTTGGAGCACTTTGTCCGATGGCGAAGATGGTGCGAACGTGTCGCCAAAAATCCGATTTCTTTTGCTGGCAGACACCTCGGAAAGAGCCATCGTGTACTTCTTCGTTTGCTTCGTTTCTTGCAAAAGAATTTTTCGCCAAAGGTACATAACGTCTATAAAGCAACGGATTTCTCTTCTCCAAACATTAACAATTTTCGTGAACTTTTGCTTTAACGCTCCCAGAAGTTTATTCGTCGCCAGGAAAACATCAGAAATAGCCTTTATGAAACTTTACGAAAATTACAGAATTTAACCCTTTGCAAAAGTAAAAAATATTATTCATTTATTTTGTTAATTAAGATGTGTTTCTAAAAGCATTAAAACAAAAACTCCGTAAAGTATCTGATAACTGGGGCATGTCCAATTACTCGGATAGCTATTTTAATTAATGATCAACGAACTAGCTAATTAAGTATGAAACGCGAGATATTACAGAAATGGTTCTTTGTAACTTCCGGTAGAAGCACTGTATAAATTCGTGTTCGGTAATAACACATTTCGAATGCATGTAAATCGATTGAACTGAACTGCTCTTTGAACTGAAATATCGTGAAAATTAATAAATACAATTAAAGGAATCATTTCAAATGGCCCCTCAAAATTAGATATCTAATTTATTTATTTATTTTAGATATAGAACAAATTTTTCTCGACGAATTTCGATTCGTTGCAAAGCTTTCCTAAGGTGTTAAAAAACTTTGAAAAAAATATTTGAAAGTTTCAATCAAATCGTTGACCCAAAGGTCTCGCACCCTCGTTGTAAAAGTAGAAAGAGTGCACCAAACTTTTGAATGCCAACGCACCGGTCAGCGGTGATAATAATAATCGAGAATTTGTTCGAGAATCGAAAAACATCGCTGAACAAAAATAATATTTTCCGTGCTTTCGACGAGCAGCATTTCGAACGATAACTAATGGAGAAACATTCATTTTTTTACGCGTCTGGATGTATTTCTTTTCAAGCGCGAGTAACACGACAGAACTACGAATACCGTGGAACAAGTTGCCCAAAGCTGTTCGCTATAGTTATTCCAGGAAAGTTTCGATCACTGAAACTGTTAACTTTGACCACTTACACTCGCAGGAAAGTTCCCATGGAAACCATGAGACTGCGGTACAAGTAGTTAGGCACTGTGTGCGTGCACTAGTCGCAAATTGAGACAATTTCCGAATACTGCAACCTTGTCCACGATGAACCAGAATACGATTATTTCATCGATCGAAAAATACAGTAGAAATCGAACGTAACACATTTTTTCTTATAATTTCATCATGTAATTCGATCAAATTTCTAGACATCAAGCATCAAAATCAAAAGACAGAATTGGCAAGGGGACTGTAATTTTAGTTTCCAAGGGTTTCGCGTGACTTTTCGAACTAATAAAAGAGAGATTACAAGTCCATAATAGAAAAACTTCGTAGTTGGAGACTGACAGTTAATTTTGACGCAAAATCGATAAACGTCAATTTTGATGTTAACCAACGTGTAGAACACGCCATTAGATCAATTCGTCCAAGTCTTACTGTATTTTCGAGATGGTAAATCAAATTTAACCATTGATTTTCGATGCTAATGTAATCGTAGAGAATGCATTAAATTGCTCTCGAACGCGATGCTAGTGGAATCCCATAGATCTCCACGGATCAACGAACATTGCCCTAGAAATCATGGTGTTAACGAGAGTATTAATTTCAATGGTGGGCGTCAACAATGTCATCGTCTCTCTGTACAAACGATGACGCATCTGTAGCTGGCTCGTACGACTTCCTCGACAATGTGTGCTTTGCCTACCGCGTTCGTACTGTAATTTTGCGACGTTCCCCGAGTGCACGTTTGTTCTGAACTCCCTTGACTCTGTCCTGACTAACTTCGACCAACGTGTACGAATCCAGCCGACGAAACAACACGACAAGTTATTCTTTTTCTGAAATCGAGCACAATTAATTATTGCTCGTACAAACGGGGGCCATAAATGCGTCTTGTTTACATTTCATCAACGAGTGTTTATGACCGAAAGCAACGTATTTTTAAATATGAAAAATTAATTACGATACCCAATCGATAATTCGTCGGTTTGAAAAGTCTCCAAGGGTCATTTTGAAGGTCCGTTAGAGGGGTGAAAGTGTCCTGGCGCTGGAACTAATTATTTCTAAGTCCGGGCGACGCACAATGGCAGAACGACGGAGTTTCTTTTGTAACCGGGTGCGATTAATTCCGTAAAATGGTACCCCTGAGAGTACTCGGAGCTTGCTCCCCTTGCGACGATCCTTTTGGCACGATTCCTCGCTCCGAAAACCCCGTCCGCCATGCAAATCCATGCGCCACGATTCCCATTAAGTCTCAAAATTCTCGCATCCTTCGTTCGTTCGTCTTTTGACTGTGTCTCATCTTCGCACGACGCCCATTTTCTTTCCATTTCGTCCCTCGTTCGAGATAATTTTCGAATGCACGGCTCTCTTGTAATCACTTGAAAGCGTTTTTGATCAGAAAATCGCGCCACGCGATACACGCCCTGCGTGAATATTATTCGTAACGAGAAACACGAAAATTTCAATGTTATTATTATTATATTGTCGCAAAGTGCATAGATCTCCGGTTGGAAGATTACACTTTGGGGCGAATGCATTCGAGACACTGTGGAGAAATCATTATTTCAACGGCGCGCCGATGAGAATAAAGGCGAAGACAATGGCGCTGGGCGAAAGATTTAAATCGGACAGCCACGTTGAATATTGAAGTAGACGTACCTCGAATTTCGCGTTATTCTGGAAACGAGGTAAACCATCGTAGACATTACATTTCACTCACCGGCGTATATTATTATTTCAAGAAAAGAACTTGCTCCTCGCGGTGTTTTCATTTTATCTATTATTAAAATGAAGCATCCCTTGGATACGAGTGCTTTAAAAACGACCGGAATCCTTAATGAGACAGTCTCGCAGCTACGAGGCGTTCCGGTTTCGTGCATTTTTTAGTATATTAAAAATACTCTTGTGAAATTATGATCACATGGATATTAAGACACGGTACACGTAAAAGTGTGATAATAAAAACATCGCTTAATTACTTCTTCTCAGACGTAATAATATCGAATATTTTTCAAGTTTTCAAATTAAAGACTGCAGCTTTGATGCGTAATTGAGTTATCGAGACAGTCTGTATACACGGCGGAAGAAAATTGCGGTACATTCGGTTGAACGAGATAGAAGAGTAACCACTTCGTGCAGGGACACGGAACATTTGCAATTTTTAACGTCGGATGTTCCCTCTGGACTTTCCTGCTGCATTTACGTTGCTAGCCATTTCGTTCGCGAATCTCGAAGTTAAATCAAGTAGCATAATTTAACTATAGTTGCAGTCTCGAATAGATGAGTCTCAATATTTCAAGGATCCAAAGGAAAGAGGAGCATCTCTGCTCGGTTCTAATAACAAATTTTCGGATTCCGGGTAGTTCGTAGTTCTCAGTGGACTAGTTTCTGATAATCTGAGGGTAAAAAAGTACGCGTCGCGTTCGGGAACAATATTTTTCTGGCCGGTCATAGGGCCCGCGTCCATATTTACCCATTCTCGTCTTATGCAAATGAGAGGATGGGCGCTGAAACTCCGGGGCTGATTACATTTCGCTCCGGAGCGCTGAAATTGCCACGGCGGACGTTGGTAATGAAGCGACAGGCGAAATTGAACGTGGTCCTATTTGGAAGAAATCGATGGACCGTTCGGTCAAAGCTGCAGGATAAGCGACAGGGGAGGGAAAAAATAAAAAAAAAAATAAAAGCGGAAATCTTCCTTTGCGTCGTTGAAATTAATGCAAAGCGAAAGAACCGGTCTCGTAAGTCGGCAATAATTTAAAAGCTTTCTTCCGATGGCTCGCATGGTCGAACAGGAAATGGAAAGGGGGTCAGCGAACGATAGAAAAAGGGGGAGGAAAGAAGCGTCCTTTTCTTTTTCTTTCACTCTTTTCACGCAAGCTTTTGGCTCGAACTGTTCCTTCCGTGCTACTCCAGATTCGATCGGTTTCGACCTAACCGAGGACCTTTAATTGCCTCTTCAGAAACGGATCCTTTCTTCTTTCCGACGAAATCGACACGCCAGTGTCTGCATTTCTCGGACAGCTCGGCTAACGGAATTGAACCTTTTCGTGGTTTATCGTCGATATAACGGAGACGTTTCCATTCTTGAAGCTGTCTGCAATCTTCTCACAGCGCTACAGACTCTGGATATTCGTTACAATTTACCGAAAACTGAGACAAATATTACGATCAACGTGAACGCAACAATTAACCTCTCGAGGTACGATTTAATTTTATTTAAATTTGTTCGTTCAAAGGGTAGAGCAATTTTCTAAATGAACTTAGTTCCGTGTCACGCACCAAAGTTCACTGATGAGCCTAAGTTGTTTAGTCTGATTCGATTCTTCTCGACGTTGAAAGCAAGATGCTCCTTAGGTTCTATGTCGAAAAGCTTCGTTAATCCAAGGAAGAAGAAACGAGTTTTAATTTTCGCGGAGGGAATTTGAATGCTGCTTTGCGTTTGTCGTGCGAATGATGGATAAAAGAAAAAACGCAAGATCGAGGGAAAGAAACGAGAATACCTACGGGGATGAAAGAGAGATCATGAGGAAGGGAAGACGAGAGAAGTAGACAGAAAGACAACGACAGGAAAGTTTCAAGCGTGGCACGAAAGGCTTTGGAGAAACTGGCTGGAAAATCCTTTCGGGTTTCGAGACTTTTATAGGCTAGGGAAACCTGGGAGCTGGCGACAATGATAATGACAGTTAGAAAGGTATAAAAGGTCACTGGACGGGAATGAAACTGAACTTATCAGCTTCCTCTATTTTTCCGATATTCAGAGATGTTTCACATTTTTCTGGAGTTTTTCTCACTTTACGGGATCAAGAACCAACTTTTCGAATATTTTTGCGATTTGTCTATATTCTCCACCAAAATACGCGTAGTTTGCTTTTTTAAACATTAAAATCGTCCAATCCGTTCAGAAGTTATGACGTTTTAAAGATTCGCATGAAATTTCAGGCAAACATTTTTAGCTGGAAATTATATTTTCGGTGAGGAATTTTTTTCTCGAAAGTGCGTAGGAATTCGGGGGTATGTCTAATGACCAAAAATGATTTTAATTGATCCCAGCAACTAAAAATAATTTTTTCAGAACGATTTGAAATTTTTTAATTTTATCGAAAAATTTCACACCTTCTTGAATTTTTTTCTCGAAACTGGGAAGGAATTCGGGGGTATGTCTATTCACCAAAAATTATTGTAATCGACCCTTGCAACTGAAAATAATTTTTTTAGAACGATTTGAAATTTTTCTTAAAATTTGTCTTTGATTCAATAATAATATAAATAATCCGACCTAATTGCTCTTCTTAAATTCTCTAAGCAGTTAAATTGTTTTCGTTGAAAGCTGTTGCATCGACACGATTCTCCAAGGAAAAGCGGCCTAAAGAGGAAATGCGGAAAGCTCATAGCAGTCGAGGAGTAGAGACGTACAAAAGAAGATTAGGGATATGGGTAGAAGGTTAGATGTTCCAGCCTTTACGACGTCTAACATGGAGGATTTAGTCGACCCATGTTACGAAAATCCTTTTCCCGATAAGACTATTTCGGCAGATTTTCGCGAAAATTGAAGACATCGATGTAGTATGAAAAGCCTAAACAATATAGAAATATCGTTTGACGCTGGATCGCTGGAATTTTTCTAATAAATTTTAACAATTTCAACGCACGGAACAAGTGTGTATCTCTTCGCGACTTGCGAAGCACTGCTAGATAGAAATGTCGCGTGACTGGAACCAACGAATGACAAATGTGTTGGCTGTGTCAATTGAAAGTTGTATCGGTCTTATTGGAAACCCCTATATGTCGGTGCATTTTGGCAAAATGAGATTCCACGCTACGTCGGAAGGATTGTAGCGAGACGAGCGATTTTAAATTCGGTTACAGGCTTCGTTACCCTCATTTCGCACCCCTTCACAGGTTGCCTGTTGGCGTCCTATCCATGGAAACAGCTTCGAAAGTCCCATAGTAGGAGTTTCCCAACTCGTTTTCACGTACCGTTTGTGCCAGACGCTCGCGATATCTATAAATTTACCTCTTATTTTTGTCTACCCTGGCCCCCACGACAAAATTCGCAACTCGTCTTAAGCAGCACACAAATTCGATCCCCGTAAAATATTAATTAAAAATATCGTCGTCTAGAGAAAAACGTAAGGCTCCGTATTCGCCATGTTAATTTCCGAAGTTTATTAAAGCGATAATTGTTGCTCGTCACCGGTTCCATTACATTAATTAAATGAAAATGTCCGTAGCAAACGGGGTCCGCCTAAACTGTTGCAATTTATTTTCTGCTCGCGTAATTAATTGCTCGGGAGAAAAGTTGTACCGAAGGCGGATTCTTTGCGAGAGCAGTCGATTATTAAAAGCGCCTTTGCGAAACGGGCGTCGACTAAACTCGTTGAAAAAAAACTTCAACGTCCGCGGTAGACCTCGCTTTGTCGCGTCCCTCCTCGCGTTCTCGCTTTGTGCGTTGTCATGTCAAATTTTCCCAACCGCCTTGAAAGCACTTCGTGTCGCGTGCACGTGACGCGGACGCGTTTAGAAAACCGTGCAGTCGCGAAGCGTTTCAGGTTCGTTTGATTCGCGTTAGAGGAGCCTCTAATGTCGCCGATATTTCAGACCCGTTCTTACAAGTTGCGCCTCCTTTTATTTCGTTTCCTCTCGACGACGACTTCCAGCCTTTAGCCTCTGCGCAGACGTGTTTTCAAACGCTCCGACACTCGGTATTATGCACGACACGAACTTCTCCACCAGCCGTGTCCAAAGAACGCGAGCATCCTCTGAGCAGACGGTGCAAACGCGTTTTTGAAGCTCCCGAGTTTCCATGGATCTTGGATGGAAATTGTGCAACAATCAGTGATGAACTCTAAACATCTTCAAACGATAGAAATTCTTTGATATTTGTTCAAGTTTTGGATAATCTGGCGTTATCCAAGATCGAACCGTGAGAGATGTATTTACCATTTTGTTGTATAATCGGAATATCACGTTGCGTCGTCGTGACACGGTTAATCGGCATCGTTTCGAGGCACTCCAATCGCGTTTCGTAATATCAATCCGTCGCTTCAAATATTGGTCCGCTTAATAGATGGACAACAGGATCGCGAATATCGATCGTCATCGTTAACTGTACGAGTGGATTACTCAACGACCATCGATCTACTTTCTTCCATTCGTTTTTGTATTTGCAGTTCGTTGCGCGGCGAACGAGCTCGACTTCCATATTCAATTTGCAAATATCGATTGATTACGTGCAACTGTAACCGTTGTGCGAACGCGTTCGATCCTCGAGCTGTACAGAATGGCTCGAAAATCTCGATTTTCGTTCGCTCCATCTTTTAGGAAACTTACGAATCCCCTGAGAAAAAGTAACTCGTCGATGTTCCCTTGCTTCCAACGTTCCAAGAAATCCGAATCGACGATTAATGTTCCAGTCCAACGCTGTAAATTTCTGGTTTTAAACAATTACTCGAGTTTATAATCCGTGTAATCTCGTTATACGGACCACCCTGTATAGAAAAAGGCGGAAGAGTAATTTCCTGGTGTCGCACGCAGCTTCCTCTGGCAATTCGTGGCTCGATCAATCGCACGGGCTCCTGATTGGCACTCGGAAGCTCAAATAACGGCCCTCTTTAACCCTGGAATGGCACACTGGGGTTTTCTTTTTTCCTCGACATTTTGAATGCACAGAAAATTCTGTGAAAATTCAGCGAAACGCGCTCGAGAATGTACAATTTAAACATAGAAAATTCGAACGTCAGAAAAAGTCACTCCTTCGCAAGGAGTAAAATAAAGTTAGAAATTTCTGTACGTTTCGACTATCGACGAATTATCATGTCAGTTAAAGAATGCGATACTTTTGCAATCGTGGCTTGCGTTTCACCGAGAACGGTTTCCATTTCAGCGTGTCAAATTATACTCAGTCAGTAATGGACGCCGTAGTAAATTCCAATAAGACATTCACAAATGGCAGCACGCTCCTAGCGCAATTAAAATTTATAAGATAACACGATAAATCGCCATTCTGCGTGGCGGATATTACAAATGCATGTCGGCGATTTATCACGAATGGCTGCACCGGGAACAATTTACGAAGTGTGCGTACGCGCGCCGGTTCATTTTCGATTCTCATCCTCGAGGATGGGGTTCCGCGACTATGCTCCATCGAGTCCATTGAAAGTTTTGTAAAATATTCGCGAATGTCGAACTAAGCGAGCCCGAACGCTTATCGTGAAAAAGCAGTCGATCCACCTCGATATTCCATGTCATTAATTTGCTAAGTAACAACGCACTGTGCTACGCCATATTTATTTCGACGCTTTATCGACCTCTGCTCGATCGAACTTGGACGTTTTCACAGTAATTTAATAAACCTTATTTCATTCAAAAGTACATATAGATAACGAATATTGTTATTAAAACTATAACGAAATACTGTCACGTTACGTTATATTTGTTACTCGTTATTCCTTCGAACGTTGTGTCGAGACACTTATTAAAATCCTACGCCTGGGCTGATCTTCGTTTAACGCGCGGATGTATTTCCACGTGTTTGAACGAGCATAAATACGAAAATAACTGCTCGTCCTCAATTTTTCAAAATTTCTCCACCCACTAGACTAGCCGTTTAGCGCGACAGTTAACAAACAGGCTTATTTTTAACAGTTTCCGCGTCAATCATCCATTGGTAAACGTTTGTTTTTTAACGAGAAAGTATCCAAGATTCGTGTCTTTTTCATTTCATTCGCTTGGATGAAAATATCACGCTGATTGCAACGTATTCCGTGCATAAATTTTATACTCGCGATCGGTTAATATCGGAGGACAATGAATAAACATAAAATTAAGCACACTCGTTTGCATTATAAAACGAAATGCTTAAATGTGTCACACGCTTAGGGGAGGCAATTATTTAACAGTAGAGCATTATTTCGATTTAAAATGAATCTCTTTACGAATGGATTTATACAGTTTAATAAAATTTACCCAACTCTGATCGATCGAACATGCTCGCGGCCCATCACTATCCGTACTATTCCTCTTTGAAAGCTGCAATATCGTTGACATCGTCGAAATGTTGTCGCGGGGAATTCTCGTAATGGATTTCGGTAAAAAGAAAGAAAGGGAATCGACGCGGAACATTGGATCATTTGGGAAGCAATCGAAATTTCGTGAATGTCGAGCTGGACCAAAGAGAAGGAAAAGGAAAAAAAAGACAGTGTAATAAAACGAAGTGAAAGCAAAGACAGAAAGGAAAGAGATATTTGGGAGAACGCGAGGAAAGAAGGTATTGCTATGCTTGCAGAAGAAACCCAAGAAATTCGCGCTAACGACAACGCAATTCCACCAAGCAATTTTACAAAAGTAGTTCTTTCTAACAACAGTAGTTTTACGTTCACGTTCGTTCAACGTTAACAAGTTATTATTCTAAGTTGGCACATTCGCGGAAAGCTTTTCGTTTGCTATCAGCTGAAACTTTGCAATTTCCTCATGCGAGTTTTCAAGTTGGGTCGATGGAAAATGGAATCATAAACACTGAAACTATGAAAATATAAATATAAGCGAATGGATATTAAGCAATAAATAAATTAAAGCTATTTATCAACAAAATGCATAAAACGATTTCCATTAACAGCGTTCAATAGTTAAAACAAATAAATTAAAAATAGCGAACCTGTGTTTTTGTTGTGAACTGTACGCCCCAGTTACTGTGATTAATATTCAGAGTGAAGGAGGATGCAATCAATTTCCAAAGCCTTTAATCCTTTGATTCATTAATATTTACTTGCAGTTATTTTTCAAAAATAGTTGTATAGTAACTGTTCAACGAGGCTCCGGATTTTTATCATGATAAATGTTATCGACAACGATAACAGTGGAATAACAAAAATACAAATGTTTATATTTGTCGACGCATTGGCGAGATATTAAACTGTTTTTAATTTCGCAAAAACATTTTTTCTGATAAATGCATGGTAAAAAATATACGTAAACTAGTTCTTTATGAAGAATATTCGTCGCTAAATTCTGTCGAATACTGAATTTTCCTTAGTTTGTTTATATTTATCGTTCATAGAAGGATTTCCGTAGGATAATATACGCATAATAGATAACAACGAGCGAGCGTTGAAGCTTATTTTACTGCTGTAGATTAGACAATAGAGCAAGATCATTACAACATTGGTATTTTTTGTAAATTTCTCCTATCCTGTTTATTAATTATACGTCATTTTCTTGCGTCTTTAACTTTGTGAACAAGAATCAGAAAGTTACTGTAGAAGTTGATTGACGGAAAGGTAAAATAATTTAAATACAGGGTAGCAGATATCGGGAATCGCTTAAAATAGTGGCTAATAAACAGTGTTAGTGAAATGATGCTCGCGTCTGCGTACAAGAAAACCACCTGCGTCAGCGTTAGGAATGCGGATGATGAATTATCGCGTTTTAATAATCTGCAAGAAACGATCGCTGAATCGGCTGTCGGGGCAAACACGTGAGAAAAATGATAAATTACAAATGAAATTTAGCAACCCCCAAAATTCTATTCTTTTTTTAAACTGTACAAGCTTGTCGTGGACTTTAAAAAAAGCTTTCAGTTATTTTTATCATCTGCTATAATTTGTTCCTCTAGAATGAAAATACTCCTTATATGCAGATAGCTATTGATATTTACTTTGTGCAAGATATCACGAAGCGCATCATGGAAATAAATTGACTCAGGGAAAGCTCCCCGGAAAGTGTACCTAAGAACTTTTTTTTTTATGCAATCATTTGCAGTTTGTAATATCATACATCAAACGTATGCTTATATCCAAGTTCCAAACTTGGTTAATTTATTTGCCCGACTGTATTTCTTGCAAAACTTTATCAAAATATTTTAGCGGAATATGAACCAACCGAGAATTTTTAGTAAAGGTTTCCACGGAAAATGCCTTTTCCAAAATACAAATAACGATACCTTGTTACGTAAGCAAAATCATACAAAATATAAGCATTTTTCATTATAGAACTAAACAAATTTTCCACCGAAAGCTGGGGATACCTCGTCAGTTCGATTTATTTATTAAATATACCAGTGTTGTTTTAATGCAGATCTCTTTAGTCGCTATCTGGAAACAAGTTCTACTCCAGGATAGATGGAGAATTTTTATTTCCATTGATACAGAGAGTCCTTATCGAGATCGAATCGGTAAAAGTTACGAACTGAGGCTGGAATTCGAATGTAAATTCAGATAGAAAATGGATAGGATGCATCAATTTGGATATGAAAGAATAACTCGTTCGAAAGAAACTTGGGCATTCGGGAACAAAAGTCGTTAGCGGAATGAGCGCGAAAAGCAAGTTTCGATCCGATTCGTTGCGCGTATCTATTTCTTTTTCCTCCGTTTTTTTTCTATTTTTCTCTGTTCTTCTACCCTGATACTCATTTTCTGCAATCGGAAACAGATGAAATTAACTCTCGACCATTTGGACGCGCGCAAACTATTCCATTCGGAATCGCGAACCTTTAGTCTTTTTAAAAATAAACTTTACTGTGAAATCAACGACTCTGGTAAACAAAGAATTTACAATTTCGATAACGGGAAAATTCATTTAGAAAGGTTGAATAAAATTGAGATTTGTTTGATCTCATCTTTCGGGAGTGTAAATACTAGCCGTTTCCGACGTCTGCGTTTAATAATGAAGCGAATTCTTTCTCTCGACGAGATGCTCCACGGTCGTTGCGTGAAAACGTTCGTTGTCGCGCGACTCCATTGTTGTCCACGCAGTCCGACCTATGAGCTTGAGCGGATTTTCACGGACAATGCAACCGCGTATTGGCCTTCCTTTATCTGAAGCTGCATTGAAACCGAATTGTCGAAACACCGCACTTTTTTCGCAGCGACTTCCTTTGTCTTCCGCTTCATTGTTTGCTTCGAAAAACAGCCGCCTAGAAAATTAGTCGAACGCGCCGCCATAGTTGTTTCGCTACTCTGTTCCACTTTCATCAAACGCGACTCCATTCACGATCTACGAATCAAAGCTTTTCAACCTTTTTTCGAATACCGTCCGAATGCTTTGAAAATTTTATCTCTCTTCGACACGATAGTCGATCAAGTTCTGAGAAAGTACGTACAAGCTTCACTTTCCTAAACTCTTGATCTAGTTACGTAGAAAGATAATAAAGGAATTGTTCTCGATATGTAACAGTTTGAATTGTAACTGCTGTCGAGGAGACCCCTGCAATTTTTCTTGGCAGATTTCAAAGGAAAGTCTATGTGAATCAAAACAGTTCTTAACATCCTGGTGCTTTGCAAATGGCATCCTATTCACTATTATCAAGCACATATCGTGCTCTTCGAGTTCACGCGTCAACGAGGAATGATATTCAGGCGTCTGGTGAGCGGGGGAAATTCATTCGGGATTATTAAATTCTTTTCTGCGTTACGTTTCAACGGAGATGAATGTAATCTTGCCGCTTTTCTCCGTTCCTCCGTTTCCCATTTGCCATCTTTCCTCCCTGCAGCAGGTAATAAATACTTCCGGACAAATTGCTCCGGCCATTTGACATCTTCTGTCGCTTCGGTGCAACGACCTAATAACAATCGAGTCTCGGGAATGCGAAGCATGTAAATCGTCCGCCTTTCGCGTGGTATCGACGCACGGTTGTGACATTTCGACGATCCAGGTCAGTGATTCTCAACGTGGACCGTACGCTGGGGCTCCAATTCGTTTTAAAACAATTTAGAATATAAAAATTTCTCGACAGGGAGAATAAAGGAATGAAAGCGCGTGTGTAATGGAACAAGCGTAACGATTTTTGTGTCCGCGCGATACAGGAAGGAGCAGACACGAAGGGAATTCGTACTAAAATGGAATATCACGGCAAACGCGTGAATAGACGCATGATATCTGTGTGGAGGAGCGCGATGGCAGAGGACTGGAGGAAGATCAAATACGGACAGGTGGAATAGGGGCTAGAATCGGCTAGAAAGTGGGAACAGACGTGGAATCGAAACGAAGATAGAATAGGCTGGTTGGAGGAAGAGCGAATAGGAAACAAAGAGGCAATGGGTGGTAGAAGGCTGAGCGCAAATTACTTGAGGTTTCCGGCAACTGGCGCTAATTGAATTCCCCGATGAATCGAACTCTGCATAGCGCAGCCAAGCGGAATATTGGCTCTTTTCAACGGCGCTTCAAATGGACGCCGAAGCGACCATTGGACCATCCGATCCCGCTTTACCCGGCCAACCCTTCGGTATTCCAGCCTTACAAACGACGAGACGCGGTCTCGGTCAGACACGTTAGCTAAACACGATCGTTGCTATGCGTGCCTATTGCGTTTGCATGCGCATTAAATTTCCGACTAATTTACATTTTACAAGAACTTCTGTTCCTTCGCTGTAAAGTTACCAGAAGCGTTCAAAATAATTTCTTTTCTCATGCATATAACTAAAACTTTGCACAATCGCCCTTTGAATAGCTATTATCTAGCAACAGGCAATACCATCCCTGTTCCTATCGACGATCAACGGCCGAGGTTGTAATAATCGAGGGTCCAGCGTAGTCCAGATAACAGAGTTCAAGCAGAAGATCGCTGAATGGAGACGAGAATTTCAGTTTCGATAGATGCAATCCCAAAAGACGTAACGACCGTCTTAAATTTGTCTCCCCCTGGCGCGACGCATAATTTCGAGGGCCATACGGATTATGCGGATTCGCATCGTGGGAATTGCGATCACGAAGCCAAACAGAGGGTCGAATATCGCGAATGGTTCGCGCGGTCGCGTCTGCGGCACAGCAGATAAAGGGCTGGTGGTGGATAATTACCTCCCTTTGGCTGCTACCGGACGTAATAATCCTTGTTGGGGTTAGGAACAAGAGGAGGGGGTCGACGACCATGTTGACCCGTGTCCGTGGACCGTACAAGGTTCGTTCTTCCTCCATTGCCAGGTTATTTCGCGCTTGTTCTCTTTTGATCACTTCGGTAACGATATACATGTCTAAAATTTCTTTCTACGAACTCATGGTGCTTATTCTACAATGATAAGATAAGATAAATTCGTCGCTCTCGCCTTTCTACAATTTAAAAACCGGATATCTGAGATATATCTTCGCGTTTGTAATAAAGACTGCATATTAATATAGCAAAATATTGAAATTTGATTTGATCGTAGAACCCATAGCCCTACAATCCCAATACGACTTAAGTTTTACCCAGCATATTATTAGGGAATATGTCTGTATCTGCTCGAGATCTCGCTTGTCATCGAACAAAGAATACGGAAACGGCCCAGGGCCGGGTCAAAATGGCCCCCCGCGTCCGGCGTACGAGGGTTAAATGAATGTGACCCCGGCGAAAGGATCGCTTTGATGTCAAGCCGTGGATGCAAGTAATTTATTTTCCGCGAATGCGGGTGGTAGAAGCGCGGCGGCAACAACTAGTGGTATGTTCTTTGATTACGTGCGTTGGACATGTTAATTTGCGTCCAGCCAGTTTTGTCCGTAGTGAAATTTGCGCCGTACAAAGCTGGCCCCCACGGTTTCCACGCGCATACATATTTTGAACACTTCTTCGCTGGTTGACTCCACGACGCTAACGAGGCGTGGCTTAGGCTTTGCTCGACGCTGGAAGCATTTCTGCTGCACCATACTGTGTGACATGCAGTGGGGAAGTTTGCTCGTTACACTTAACGGGACACCTCTGATCTGGACGCGGAATCTTTGGTGCTTTTTTAACGCTAAACCTACCCGACGCTTCATGTATTCCTACCATGACCGGTCGAATGATCCTTCTTTTCTCTTTTACGAAGCAACGTACTCCTAATGTTTCCATTATACGTATAAAATATTTTAAAATTCATCCGTATCTCTTTTAAAGTCTACACTTGAAAAATATTCGATAATTTTACTCTAAACGAACATATTTGATATTTTAACATCATACATAAAGTTTACAAACTACGTCGAGACGTTTGAAACAACTATTTACGAAAAAATACTGACTAGCAATTAGACAAACATCCTGTATACTAATTTAAATTCATTTTCAATTAAATAAACAATTTATAATCAAATTGTATCGCACACTAATCGTATAATCAATAGGAATTGCTGGAACTTCTTTAGGTATGTAGCATCAAAGTAAATGCCAAAATAAATATAGAAGACAGCATAAATTATAAAAGTAATTATATTCACTGGATAGGAGATGAAATGCCCTTTAAAATGAGCGCTCGTACGAGTCGATAGCGTAACTAGTTCCGGAGATACAAGGATTCGAAGCGTTTGTTTACATTTCATGATGCGCTCGCGCGAGTTCATTCATCCCGCGCGCGTAGCTAGTAAGCAGTGCGTAGTAAATTCTTGGAAATACTACGCCGAAACTAGGTCACGACAGTCACGTACGCGGGGTAGGTCAGCTCCACGCACGTGCGACAAGGAGGTCCGACGCGTTAGACGGAGACAGCGATAGTCGAATTAAGAAAAATACCACTTTACATAAATTACGATATCTCGAAAACGGGAAGTCGGATCGACAAAAACCAAAAGCCATTTTAAAGAGGAAGCTTTGCCGCTGCCGACGGTGGCTCAATAATTAATAAAACACTAGTAGTTTCGGAATTGCACGCGTCTAAAGTTTTAGTATTTTTAATACGCGGTAGTAGTCTGCCGTAACACGGGACGCGCCATAAGAGAGCTTTTAAAAAATTACCCCTTTACATAAATTACGATATCTCGAAAACGGAAAGTCGAATCGACAAAAATCAAAAACCATTTTAAAAAGGAAGCTTTGCCGCTTCTTATACCGGTTCAATAATGGATAAAGCACTAATAGTTTCGGAACTGCACGCGTGTAAAGTTTTAATAGATTTTTCTAAGATAAAGAGTGGAATTTTAAGGGAAACTTAAGATTCTCTCTTTTCATATTTGCTACATGTATATTGCCTGTTTACACCGGAAGCTAACCAGAATTTGATACCAAAGTTTGTCCAGTTTTTTACAAAATAGCAATAAATATTCAAGAATTCATTGTTCGTACACTATAAGGAAAGTCGTGAAGTTAAATATATCGCTAAAATAACATTGTACGTTAGAGATTCTAAACGAAATTTAAAAAACGACCATTTATCCTGTAGGTCGTTTAGGTTTGGCGTTAAAAAGAAAATCGTGCGATACTTTGCGTTGACTTTGGTTCGCGTTTTTGGTGATTTGAACTATCATGCGTCGATTCTAACGGCAATTACTACCGAGTCGATGCGACTTGTATATCGAACAAAAGAGTTACGGGTATCTAATGAGAGAAACGCAGAAAACGGAAGAAGAAATAATGGGCAGGAGAACGGGAGGAAGCGGAAATGGATACGGTGACGGAGACGCGAACCAACGGCGACGAAGCCGATGAAAGGGAGTAGAAGAAAAGAAAGATTGGGAATGGATGGGGGGGAAACGTTTCAAGCGATCAAATGTGATCGAACAGACGCGAATGCCGCGTATTATTGAGCGAGCGACGCATTATCCAGTAATACGGCTGACTGCATCCGGCATTATCGGAAACTCGTTGCTCTACCTCGACGAAGCCGTATTTAACAGGATCCTGAATGAATCTCTTGGGCAGAAGCCACATTCAGGAGCGAAATGACAGTATGCAAACCGGATGACCGATGGAAATTTGACGAGCACGCAACGATCGGTTCAATGTACGAGCGACTCGAATAATTTCGTGGTTGATTCTGCGATGCTTTGAATAAAACGGATTCGTTGGATAATACAAATGTGTACAATCCGTAAAACGAGAACAAATTTTACATCAAGTACGTCTCACGTAAAGCTACGTCTTTAAAACAGAGACAGTTTAAAACAACGAAGAGACGGTAATTACGGAAGAAAAAGGAAAGATTGGAATAAAAGCAGCAACCCGTTAAAAAATTTCAATGTTTCGCGGCGTTGTCGTCGGAGTTGCTCAAGAAAATGGCCGGCGAATGCATTCGTGCCTGAATGCATCGCGAGTTTCTTAAAATATTAAAGCCGTCGTAATTAAACTCGGTATGGTAGGTTGATTTTGGATTACGAACGGATTCAAGAACGGTCGCGGGGGCGGCTCTTAGATAGAGTGCGAGGGAGGGTCGACTGAAAGAGCCAATGCCAGAGAAACACATAATGCTCCGGAGAAAGAGTGGAAAAGAGATTCGCGCGAAAGGCAAACACCAACGCTGATGACTAAAGTAACGGAATTAAGAAGACGGGGATGACGGCGTGGCCGGATATAGCAGAGAAACGCGAATAAAGGGGGGAAGGAAAAGCAAGACCAAACAAGAAAAAAATATTTCTCTTTCCGGTGGAAAACCGTTTCACGGTTTCCTCGAGATACGGCGACTTTCTCGGAACGGGGAAAAAAGAAACAACCAACAGGAAGAGTGGGAACACGATTCTATGGAAGCTTTCTTGTTTCCCCTGCAGGGGGAAGGGAAACGCCTCCCCCTTCCTTTCAGTTTCGTCCCTACAAACTTGTTTTAACATCTGATATCAGAATTAACCCAAACACATGTTATTTTTAATATGATATCGTCGAGGGAGAACGATTAAACCTAGAAAATAATTACGTAAACATAGATCGTTCAAGATTCATTCAGTACACTGAGACAAAGATAATTGTTGAAAGACACTCACCGGTGCATGTGGCCGAAAGACAAATTACCAGCAGCGCGGTAAGCTTCTTGAGAAATCTGAAAGCAGAACGAACATTATTGATTGAGTTTTGCCAATGACAGGGTACGAATAGAACACAGAGAGAGAGAGGGACTACGAATTATGATCCGATTCCAAGTTTAATTAACTAGTTGCTTTGAAACGCTGTTTGCGGTTTCTATCGGCGACTCTGCGAAACTAAATTATGGAAAATAAATATTTCAGGTATTTCAGAGCTCGAAGACAAATACCTACGCATGCCCTGTGTCCTCTCATGGTTTCCCATAAAATTTAATTGATCCGAACGATGATCAATTCTTGAAATTTTTAACCTTCGATGGAGGACCAGAGCATAGTAATCTGCGGGGTTATCTTTTTCTAATACTTTCCAGGCCTTTATCGCCATGATGGATGGCCTGCGGTCGCTTTGATTCCGGCATACGATAATACTAGGCATTGCGAAATGGAAACCACGGCACGCAGCATAACCGCATTGAACGGCGTTCACTGTCAAAATGCATGTTGAGGTCAGTGAATTCCAATGGCATCAGTGCTTGTATAGCATGCACCGCAGTACGTCTCCCCGATATATTGAACGTGTATGCTCATATCTCGTACCTAATGAAATTGGTAAGTAGATTCCAGACGAAATTGGCAAGTAGATTCCAAATAAATTTTTACGATAAATAAAAATTAATTTCGGACCGAATAGAACATAAATCGTGTGCACGAGCGTTTAAAATATTATACCGCGGGCTACGTGCAAAATAATAGTAGACAAATTTAACCGCGTTATCTGGAAACACGACCAAATATGTACGCGAAGTTTTAGTATTATCGATGCATAATTATAAACAATACTTTGCATTGAACGAGCTCTGGGAATAGCCCCAATAAATTGGAAAGTGCATAGAGCATAAATTCGACAATTGTTTATTTGGAATCGAAGCCACGAAACGCGAAAATTCGACGATGCTTTATTGTCCCGATGATCAAGTTTCTTGTTTAGCAGTAATTAATTAAAACCCGTAAAACGACCATGTTATTATCAGTAGGAAAACAATAGTAGACGTGTAGGGTGCCATCGAGGCGACAAACGACGTTTGTCATTAAGTCGCATGCGAACGTAATAGGCACATAACAGCTATCGAAACACCCAACGTTCGAATTTATCAGAGTAGAGCCGATAAATAGACGCACGTTCATTAGTTGCCACTCTATATGGTTGCTACATTTACGCCACCATACAAAGGAGAATCGAGAATAGATTTAACGTTTACAGTGTCGCGATAAACTGCACTAGGGTGGACTGTCCCTCATTATCATGCTAGTAGATACCGTGCCTCATTTCCTGCCTTGCGCCAATAATTTGATGATACGGATTAACGTTGCCCCATCCCCTCGATTCGTTTCGTATTCCAAACGGGGTCTCACATACAGAGTGTTCGGCCAACCCTGGGAAAAATTTTAATGGGGGATTCTAGAGGCCAAAATAAGACGAAAATCAAGAATACCAATTTGTTAATAAAGGCTTTGTTAAACAGTTATTAACGTGTAAAGTTCCGAACGTATTGAATTTTTTTCTCGAAAATGCGCAAGATTTCGGGGGTATGTCTATTCACCAAAAATGCTTGCAATTGACCCCTGCAACCAAAAATAATTTTTTCAGAACGATTTGAAAATTTTTTTTTTCGCTGAAAAATTTAGGCACCTACTCCCTGTCGATTTTTCTTAAAAATTCGTTTTTCATTTTTAATAATTTTGTTTGACGCCCTATAGAAAAATTGTTTCATACTTTTTTATAGGTACTCATAAGCTCTACTTCCTCCCAAAATTTCATTGAAATATATTCACTATTGCAGGAGTTATGGTCATTTGAAAATTCGAACGCTTTTATGAAGTTTTTCTCATTTTACTGACTGAAAAATCATCTTTTCGAATATTTTTGGAATTTCTACATATTCTCCACCAAATTACGCGTAGTTTGCTTTTTTAAACATTAAAATCGTCCAATCCGTTCAGAAGTTATGACGTTTTAAAGATTCGCATGAAAATTCGAGCAGACATTTCTGGCCAGAAATTAGATTTTCGGTAAGGAATTTTTTTCTCGAAACTGAGTAGGATTTCGAGGGTATGTCTGTTGACCAAAAATGCTTGCAATTGACTCCTGCAACTAAAAATAATTTTTCCAAGACGATTCGAAAGTCTTTTTTTTCACCCAAAACTTTCAGCACTTACATAATATTGCATAATTACTTAATATTGCAAATTAAAGGATATAATATCTTTCCTTTAACTTGAAAAATAGATTTTTGTATAGGGTCTAATCTAGTTCTAAATTTAGAACAATATTAAGTAATCGTGATATTGCAAATTAAATGGTGGCTTGATATTTCGGCCAGCTTGCTCGTAATTTCAACAACTAGTGCGATAAGGACGTATTTCTAAAGTTTCAGAGTTTGTCTCGAGAGCACCATGCGTAGTCAACGTCTGAGCAATCCTGCGTTAGCCTAGCAACAGTAACAGTTAATAATTTATGCAATCAACGCTGAGGTGTCCGTATAGCGCGGTAGTTACTTATGGTGAAACGTGCTCAGTGTCGCCAGACACCCTCTCGGAGCGCTGTCTCGGAATTAATTCTGCTTAAACACGATGGTGTAATTAACAGGTGCCGTGTTATAGGTCCTCCTGTTGTTTACAATTTCATTCATTTTGCTACAGAGAACAAGAGGCGATCGTACCACGCGTTTTAAAACTTTAACTTCGAAACTCTGTTCACAATTTAATCGTTTTTCCTCTGATAACGTAAAATTAAAAATAATTCGCGTCAACAATTATTTTCACACGCAAAGGTGTCAAGAGACACCTTTAAGGTTGAAATAGGTATGCATAAAACCAGGGTAGAAATAGCGTTAAGCAATTACTCGAGCTATATTGAGACATTCGTCCTACGATCGAGGTACTCTACAGCCAGAACGCGCAATTACTATACGCCTCTCGTTGCTAGCATGCAAACGTGTAAGTTTCTCGCTTCTCGTGTACAGCAACACTAATGCAATCGCGGGGGCGATGTAATTAACACGTGACAATTTATGCGCCCTCTTCAATCGGAGCACACGTTTGCATTTAAACGTTTAGTCGACCCCTAATTGACGACGCAAGATTTCTATCACTGACGTGCGTGCGTGTTTTTCATACCTTCGTCTCGGTTTACATGCACAGACTGGGCCACGTTATTCTATCGTTCCTGCATACACCATTTCTCTCAAACGTTTACAATTTTAATTTTATATTTCACAAACAGATCTCTATACGAACTCATATTTTCATTAATTTAATTAATCAAAGCTTTCCAGAGGGTAGTTTTTTAAAAATTTAAATTTTCCATAAATGCATAAATATCCGCATTCTATTCACAAAATACATAATTACGTTCACTTTGAAGACAACTTGGAACGTCATTGAAAATAACTCGTTTGAGTTGATAAAATGAATCGTCTCTTATATTATATCGAATCAATAATGTTTCGCGAGCAACATCAAACGAATCCCGATAGTTAAACATTGGCAATCGGTTGGAATAGGTAATTGATATGGTTCGGCACTGTTCTCGCTTGTCTGATGAATGATTTAGGTCTGGGCAGAAGTTCGACTGACGTGACACAAATGCAATTCGCGTTGTCCGGGTAACTGCAACGTTAATAGTTGATGCAATTAACTCGGGCCTTATTAAACATGTCTACCTAGCAGGGAAGTTAGTTTAGTCATACCGCGATGGAACACCGCCATTACACGAAGTCCAAGTGACATCGATTACTAAATATGCTCTCTTGTGTGCTGGTGCTAATGTAACCATTAAGTTCAGCGTCAACTAATTAACGCTTGGTCATTTACAGTTTTCACCCTACGAAAGTGATCCCCAATCAACGAAACGTCACAATTTGTATCGTTATTGCTTCCAATTTTTACCTAATTATTACTATCGTACTACGGATGTTTATGTACTGAAGTTTCCGATACTCGAGACAAGATAAATCAGAACATACAGCTTCGTTAAAGAAAAGTAATCTGACTTTAAAATCTCCCCAATCACCTGCACAAATGATGACAAGTAATTATCGTAAGAATATTGTTTTTGTAAGTTTAATAACACACGAGGAACTGTTCCAGTTCGAGGAAACACCCTGTATATAAAGTAAGTTGCGCCCGCGAATAACTTCTCCTTTCAGGTTGGTTCTATCATGCAGTAACTTCCTGTTTCCGGGAGATAGGTACGAAAAGCTAATGTTGCTTAAGGAACATCGGTGTGGGTGGTTTTCCAGAACGCCCAAGTTTCAGGAACACCCTGTATACGCACACAGGCAGAAACGTTAGTATAATCGCGAGCATAGTCGTCGCGATTCACGTCGCGGAGTTTCGCGGACGAGTATAAACCGAAGCGGAACGAGTTGCTTCAGCTGCCACTCTGAATGTTGATTCTTTTCAGAGTCTGAACGACACCGGAAAAGAGCCTGGCATAATTTAGTCTCGATTATGTGCTCTGCCTTGTTTGCAGACGCGAGGTTAGGTACACGCTGTAATTTCCGTGGCTGCGCAAGCCGAAAGGTGCTTTTCAGCATTAAAATCGTAGCTCGAGGGCCGACGAAAAGAAAAGAAGTAACTCAACTGCCTTTTTACCGAATAGAAGTCATTTTCTTTTATTATTACAGCAAAATTCCGATTATCCGAATTACTAAGGACTAGAGCAATGCCGGAAAATCAAATATGTCGGATAATTGGACCATACCTACATATAAAGTGGTAAAAACGAGGAATTGGAGAATTTTTTTTCACATTACGGGATTCAGGAACAACTATTCCAATATTCTTGGAATTTTTGAATAGTCTTCATCAATATACGCGTCGTTTGCCTTTTGTAAAGTGATAAAAATTTAAAATTAAATTAAAATAAAATAAGAAAAAGAGACCAGTATTGCAAAGACTGGCTACACCGTCTATCTTTAAAAATTGCAAGTACATATGTATTTGCAAGTTCTCGTCTAATGGTCCTGACACTTTGGCCAGGATTTCCTGATTCCGGAGTCCAGAGTAGTTACAAATAAGCTTATTTGTCGTGGAAAAGAAATGGGAAAAAAGTAAATGGCGGACGGAGCGAAGAACGATGCAAATACACGAGCCAGCGACAGTTAATAATCGGATTAGTATATTTTCGCGTTGGTAATCCAACTACTCTGTTAGTCCCGACGATAATTCGGTTCTCGTTGAACCGTGGCTGGGTTGCATTAATCAGCGTCCGAGCAAAGAGCGATTCGTGGCCCCGGTTGAAGGAAGGATCGACTTTATCAACGATTTTATCAGGATAATCGAATAGAGTCGGCCAACCGAACTCCCCACCAGGATGCATCGTCCTGACGAAGAGGCCATCGAACGACGAACCTGACGAAGTGACTATTTCCTGTACGGAACCATCGTAAATCACAATCGACAGACCCACCAATTCGGTGCACCGTAAAAATCGCTCCTTTCACGGTGGCTTCGAGCATTGTTTGCGCTCGCGCGACTGGAAACAGTGATAGATAGCAGCTTTCGACGCTAAACCTTCACCGACTAATTAACAGTTCGTCAGCGAAGTTGGAAATGTGCGAAAAATTATATTGGAAACGAACGGAGAGAAGCTCCGTCAGAAATTACAAACTTGATAATTAGTTAATCAAAAATCTGATCCAGTGCAATAAAGAGCCGACTGTGGCTCGATGTAATTACCATAATCGGTTTGTTTCAAGCTCGCGACATCTGTCGCGTGTAATAAGAGGAAACAGACGAGCACACCGGGTATTACTAGCATAATTGTCTTGAGTTTCCATTAAGAGCACCAGTTCGCTTTTAAGATTCCCAGCAGTCGTGTCTTTTTACCACACGCTTCAGAAAGTCATTAAAGTAGTATTAAAAGTGGACTTAACTCCTTCCTCGCAGGGAGCCGAGTTTATTATGCTGCTCCGAGAATCTCAGTGTTATACTGGATGGACGAAATAACTTGACCAGCGACATCTTATTCTTTTAAAGGACATATTAAAAATCGATTTCTAGATCAGAATATCCCCGCGGACGAAATGATACGATAAACGACAAATGGTTAGGCGTCCCAGTTCCGATAAAACATATTCCTCTCTACCATAACATCTGGCGTACGAAATGTGTTTATAAATCATGTCGAATCTGTGCTTTGGAACTAAAAAAAAAAAAAGAGGGGGTGACCCATCAAGCGTGCACGCGATATACGGTACACGTGTCATGCAATAAAATTTGAACGCGGGCCATCCGTTTTTACAGCGTCGCATTTTCCAGAAAATGGCCGTTCCAAAGCCGGAAGGATGCGCTTGCTCAAAAATACAATATGATTTATTTCCACGCAGTGTCGATCGTAATTCTATCCCAACCACGTCGCTTCTAACGGGTAACAACCTATCGAACTCGATGTTCACAGAATCTCGTACGTACGCGATCCTGGGACTTTGTTGAATCGCGGCAAAGGCAACTCCTTCGAGACTATTTCGACTCAGTTTTCCTGCCACGCGACCAAATTTACCAATGCTTTTCCGCGCAGAAACTGGCGAAAAAAAGGAAAGGAGATGCTACTGATTCTTATCGTACGAAACAGCTAATCTACTTTACGACTACCCGGTATAAATGAAAGCTATGCTCTCTAAAGTAACAATACAATTCCATTACGACCTTTTTTCCTATCCATTTGTTTATGGAGGTGTCTTTAAAAATCGTGGAAAAGTGATTTAGAAAATAATTTCAAGTTAGAATGTTAAAAGACGATTTTTGACACATTTTGTAGAAATAGTGTTAATTATTCTGTGGTTTAGTTCGCGTCTGGTTTAGGTTCGAATTTTGTGGCCGCGAAGAATGATACGAGTGGCTGGCCAACCACCGTCGCCTGTTAATTAGGGAAGTTTCATTTCGGCCAGCTTAATTGAGCGCCTCACATGCTCCACGGTTGCTGTTTAGAATAGTCTCCTCCTCCTTTCGGAAAACTATACTTCCCCCAATAGAGAGCCTAAATACCTTTATTATTCCTTCAGTTTCACGATTATTATATACAAATTCGCGGTGTACCCTTTTGTCACGATAGCATCGATTTATAAAGGCAGAATACTGTGAACTATCTGTTCTTTTGAATGCTTTAAACTAGAATTAGATCGTTTAATTGTTCTGTTATCTAATCCTAAATAAAAGTGTCCCATTCGTAGCGGTGTTCTTTTAGATAAAATCGTAGATCGCGAAGCTTAGTGCGAACTTGGAAGTTCTTTAGACCCGATCCTCGGAGTTGGCTCGACTTTTTTCGATAAATCGCTGTAGGCTTTAATCAGATCGGAGGCTTTGGTCGCGACGAATCTGGACGCCAGGACGTATCGTCGCTAACGAGAGACGGATAATTGTATTTTGATCGAATAGCTTCAAAGGGTTCGTCGGCGATCAAACGCCGTAATCGGGTCCAGTGTGCTCGCCGTTTCAAATGTGCATTCGCGATATCTGATATAGGCATTCGTCCGTGGAATACAGGTACGCGTGCACATGCCGGAAATTCTCTGCAGATTAAATTCGTGCGTGCAAAATCGACGAGTGGCAGGGGGTGGCGGGGGAGGAGGGTGAATTCCAAGCCCTCGGGTGTGCGAACAGAGAACGTCGCGATCGAAGAGGATCGGACAAAGCGTCGAATATCACCGGTTCTGCGAGCATTAGGCAGTGGAACCTGATTGCCTCCACCAGACAGAATGGGCCTTGTGTTTTCGGCCCATTCTCCAGTCGAGTTGCACGAGAATCTGCCCTTAAATTTCGGGGAAAAAGTCCAGTACGATAGAACTCTGAATTCTTTACGAAAAAAATAAAAAAAGAATTCACTCTAACTTGACCACTTTTAATATTTCATTTACAGCTAGAAACCTCTATGCTCCCTATTTATATTCACGTCCAAATCGTGAACCTAGTTTCTGTAGAAATTCTAGGAACGACTGTTTCGTCGCCAACTATTTTTTTTCCTTTTAATTTCCGGTCACGTGATCTCGAGATTCCACTCATAGAAGAACATCCCATTTCCCTCAAGGATCCCTGGTGTCGTCGATCGACGCTATTGCCGCGAGGTTACGTTCTTTATCTCTCTCGACAACAACATCGTCGACGAACCGAAGAACGACAGCCACGATGACGACGACCATAACGGGGATCACATGTCGAGGTCTTGAGAAACAACGATATCGATCTGGTATCGCGCATGGAACTCCCCAACGTCTCAAATCATCCTGGTCCAGCAAACATTCGCCATTGTTGCGTCCCAAACACCCAATTTATATGTTAAAACTTCAATAATTACATTTGTTTACTAAAGTTCTATTCGATCCTTGCCCTATTTATTAACAAACGATTTGAAAATGTCAATGTTTTCATAAACTACATTCGAACTACGTTTTAACCCTTAAATGGACCCTCAATCTCAACTGAATTATTTTACTTAAATTGATAAATGGAAATCAATCTTTCCATTAAAGCATTTGAAGGAACTTAAATTTTCAAATAATCACATTGACATATATTGTACAATATTAATAAAATTTTGTAGCGATAATGCAACAGAAGAGGTTTATTGTTTCTCATAAAATTCCAATTGCTTCACTATAAAACGAATATTAATTGTCCCTGTTGCCGATGGTTTATTGTATTAGAAACGAAGCAACCGTTGCTTTTACATTGAGTACGATTTTATTGGCTGGTCGTGGTACGCGTGTGAAATATTGAATCCTACACGGAATAGCCATCTTCCTCTGTGCGTTTTTCTCGTTTTTCTTCTCGCTTGTATTCCTCGGCCACTCCATTCGCCCTAACCAGCCCTCCATGCTCTCTTTCTCTAACTCTTTTGTTAGCGAGGAAGGAAAGTTGGGACAGGGTTAGCCGCTTTAACAATGCGCCAAACTACCCGAGACTCATTGTGCGTTATTGCAAAACTTTTCCGTGCAACAACCTTCGACCGTACTTCCACTCCTGAACCCTTTACGATGCATTACAAGAGGCGACCAAGGCGAGAACAGCGACGACGACACTCCTCGAACCGATAGTTATTAGCTTCTCGTTGTTTCAGTAGCCCTAGATTAGCCCAAACGTTATTTGCAAACGTTGGATTTATTTAATTTATCACAACGAAACTATCTAAAGCATTTTATTTGAGTGTACGCTGCTCATTCCAGGTCGAAAAGTACCAACATATTGCTTGTGTTAATCTAATAAATTCCACCGACGCTGGGATATTGCTAGCAACAAAGTTTTCGCTCTATAATTATTTAAATGCACGCTGATCAAAGCGTAACGTCCTTTGTGACATTTTGCGTAAATTAATCCGATCTCCTAATGCCGTTAGTGCAATTCGGTATTTTTCGACGCGAGGCGGAACAAGCAGCACAACAATTTAAATAAAGAAGTTTTAGAGAGTGGGGAGTAGCCAAGGAGCAATTTAAAAGTTCAATGAAATTGTAAGAAATGAGAATTTAACGGTACACGGGAGCAAAAGTGGGCGCACCCGAGTAAAATGATTTGTTCAACAACGCGGAATAAGTGTCAGGAATACGAGGGAAACGAACGAATGAACGAAGAATGAGGGCGAAAGATATCATTGGAAGTCAACACGCGGACAAAACATTTTCGTGCCCGTGTTTGCACGTGATACTGCGAAAGCGTATAACCGAATGAGAAAAACAGCCGATGAGATACGCGTCAGCGATCCGCAAATATTTCCAAGTTTCGCAGAAAAATAAAGCGATAAATATCTATCTCTACCTACCAGCGTTTGCCTTTTATTTGGTCAATACGATACAACGATTTCATAACGTATTCGTTAAATCGAACGGTCCGCTTTTCATTAGCACTCGCGAGGATATTAAAATCGCGATGCCAAACAACGAACGTTGCTTTTTGCGGACGCGCCTCGGCGATCGCTTCTATATTATTTCGGGAGAATTAACAACTTGCGTAAATTTCCACTGTATTGATTCATCAACACGAATATTAAACGCTTAATTTCTTTCCTGTAAACCTAAAAAAAAACACTTGAAAAAGTGTCGCTACGTTCCGTTGCAACCTTTTGCTATTTTTAAATCGAAACAGATAAGTTCCTTGAACAAAAAGAAATCTAAAGGTCCTTTACCAGTTCACGATTGGAGACTCCGTTTTCGAGATACAAGCAGTTAAAATTCTTTAGTGCAATTCCTGGGGCCCGCCATTTTTATCCCAGTCAACGTCACGCGCGCCAAAATTTAAACAGCTCGTATCTCTATAACGAAGCCTCTGATTGGAAAGTAGTAAAATACTTTTTCATTTATTTTCTATCGAAGAATTTACGTCTTCCAATTTGATCCATCGTTTTGAGGTCTTGTATTTGATAACTATGCATGATAAAACTATTCTAGATATTCAAAGAGAATATAACGAAGGAATTTATTATTACATCTGATAATTTTAATTTAATTTATTCGTAAAAAGTAAAATTATTATTGTCCAGGTATCAGAAACGTAGGAATATTTAACGTTACGTTTGAACACATCAGTGGATCATTACTAGACTTCATTGTCAAGAAATCCAACAGAATTTTTAACATGATACGCCATTGTCAAACGCGACTTTACTCATTATTTTTCAACGGAAATATTCTAGTTGTATAACGCAGCTACATTACGAAAAGCGCTGGTGAAAGCAGCAGCTTCCTCATATAACGACGTTCAACGCGAATGATAACTGCGAATGGGAATTTTTCATTATAAGACATTCCTCTTCCGAGAATATGGATGAAAATTGCATTCCCTTTATCGCGAACTCGAGGAAAAGAGGGATGGTCCCTCAATATTCACGCTCGATCGAAAACTCCCACCATTTAACGTGTCTATAAATCGTCAGAAACGTTATTTAAACGTTCGAATAATTGTGCCAGAATAATTTAACTTCTCAAGAATTAGACTGTGATACAAATAAAAATTGAAAACACTGTTTTATACATTTTAAATCGAGTTATCTTTAAGGAGCGCAATAACAATTGCAGCTAACGAAAACGATCGATATTCCACTGACGAGCTAAACAAAACAGAGTTTCATCGAACAAACCCTTTCTTGCGTTTGAAAATGGGTCGCGTTTCAAAGCATTGAATTTTACGTTTGGTACGTGAACTATGTGTGCATGCGAGTGGGGTAAACTATTTGTGTAGCCAAAGCTTTAAATCAAACTGTCCAGGAATTTTGTAAAAAAATAGAAAAGAATTTTATCGAAGATTCCCAAAAAAATATTTGCTTGTTAATATTCGATTCGTTACGATTCGTATGCTGTCAATATCAGGTTAATTGGAACACCAGCGAGGGTAAAAAGAATAAATGCATTTTCTTCCTTCGCAACTATTGCTTCAGAAGATAATTTTTAAAATAATTCTACCCGCTAACTTAATATAATTTATTTTTTTGTTTCTGTTATCTTTTACTGTGATACGAGGATCGCTGCTTCTGGCGTTGTTTGTTATTCTATGCAAGTATTCATCGCGAATAAACTGTCAGAGCATTAACGAATACGCTGGAAATTCAATTACGAAATTTTATGACGGGCTGTTCGTTTGGCAAAATTTCGCGTGGCCGTAACGACAGATTAAATGTCAAAGGGAAAACGATTAATTAAATTCGCAGGGCATTGCTGATTACGTAAAAATCGGAAAGTGTGAGTGGTTTTAATCACACGAACGTAAATTGCTTATAAATCGGTATGGAAAAGGGAATCGAAGAGCCCTCGGTTTAAAATAGTCGAAGATACAAGGATAATTGTATTGTTAACAATCGTAGAATGGAAAACTTGTTTGTCAAAAGTATTGAATTAGAATTTGTACGTTACCTCATGTTGTACAGAGTAACTCCCCCGCGCTTCGTTCTGAAAAGAGAAGACAGTATTAGAGATTAGGAACATGCTGTAAAATTTCGATTCTTAATAATTATAAAATTCGCGAAAAACCGAATCGAAAAGTCCTTTACCATTTTGCAATTCGTGGCTTAGTTATCAAGATACGAGCTGTTAAAGTTTGCTTGCGTGATTCTCAATCAACTGATCGCGCGCTTGCGCACTAGAAATGCCTGCACGCCCACGCAAAATCTTTAACTGCTTGTATCTTGGTAACTAAGCCTCGAATTCCAAAATGATAAAGGGCTTTTTGATTTCTTTTTATTCGGAGAATCTGCCTGTGTTAGTTTGTCCTGTTATTTTGAAACGTACTGTATATCAGAAATGATTTCGATAAGAAAAGGCGAGAATTATGGATGCGTTTGCACCTTTAGGGAACAAACTAGGAGCTCCAATCTTGCACGAATTGCTTCGAACGACTATTGGCGAGGACTATCATAAATTTTCCCTCCGTATGCCGTCCATTCCTTAATTTTCCACTACTTTTCCACCTTTTTCTTCGGTTCCAAGGGTCACAATTTTCTTTGACAGTACTTCCATTCTGTGCCATCACTGTTCCTTCGCTTTGTACACTCTGCTTCAAGTGCAATGGCGTCATTCTCTTCGTGCTCAGCGTCGTCAGACTGCTTTTTATTAGCAGCAACGTCGTTATTATTCCCCGTCTCTACAATATTAAATTTCGCGTTTTCAAATTGAAGATTAATTTTAAATTTCCTTTCCTTCCTCGATAGAGATTTCGCTAAAAAGAAACTAATAGAGTACGAGGAACTTGTCGAGCTATAACAAGCAATAAAGAACAAACTTATTATTTCAATACTTTTGGAAAGATTTTTACGTCAACAATAGCAATGCATAAGTTTCTTAAGACAATTGGAGAGACGAGATATTCTCAACAACAATGGTTTGCATCGCATTGTACCGTCTGATACGTATTTCAGTTACCATCGATATCTGTATAGAATTCTTCGAGCGTAAATTCTTTTGTTCCTAATGAATTCGCTCGCTGTTCCTACTGCTCGAGCGTTCATTACTCGCATTAATTATTTTCCTGTCGCGTATCCAGACTCCTATCGTCGGATTGTCTTAATTAATGAGTCTACAACGATACTCGTCGAAGCTAAGCGTACCTCCATTTTGTTTTTGGTAGGATTTATTCGATCCTATAGCCATTTTTAACTCGTACAAAATGGTAACATATTTTTATCCCGAGAGTTCGAATTTGTCAATTTAAACAACGCGTAACAAGATTGATATTTTTATTCCGAGGCAAGCAAAATTAGGAAGCGGACGCAGAACGTTACGTAATCGATACTTTCTTAAGATATTTTCTCAGTGACGATCAAAACTGTGTCGGAGATTTAACGAGGAACGAGCGAGGAACGTAAGAAAACTTGAGACTTTGCATAATGAATGAATTTGCATAACCCCAATTAAATGAGAATCGGGCGGACGCAAAACCGCTGTGAAACTACTTACTTCATCGTTTAAAGGTTTTCCACGTAGTTGCAAGACTCAAAGGATCCCACAAAAATGGATTCTCGAGTTACGAAAACTGGACGAGCCGAAACTTTTATTTCATAAATAATATTCACGATTTTCCAGTCTCAAAGTGACAAAGAAATTTTGGAAAAGTAGATATAATTAATGGAAATTATATTGCACGATTAATAAACAGAAACAGATTTGTTATTTTATTTCGAGTAAAATGTGCCTAACGACGAAAAAATGGTTTTGAGTTCGAGTTGCCTGTATACTGATGAGTATTGAGTAGGATAGACGTCGGTATGACAAGAAAACATAACGGCTTCTCATTCCGTATTTAGAAGAATGCGTAATCGAGTTCCGGTCACGCAGTAGCGTACCGTTCGATGCACCCAAAGACATCCTAAACGAGTACACTCACACGGATGAATGATTATTAAAAAGTCGATTTGGATTATTTTCACCGTAATAAATTCACGAAATAAAAGTGGGTATAAAGGGCTCAGAAACGGCAGTTTCATTAGGGAAAACCTTGTGTATGACAAACGATACTACTCAAGCTCATAGTTTACTTATGTACGAGAGTAACAATTTACGAGTTTATTATTACCAGGTCGTTTTATAAGCTTCCGCGTATTTCCCCGTGCTGTGCAAACTTTTGGTACAAGCATACATAAACATAGTGCTACCAGTTTAATCACTTTCGTTGGAAGGACGTCGTATGTACCCGGTGGCCTATTTGCCACGGAATTCGAAACAAGCTCACATTGTGTAACTTCTTACCCCAAATTTCGAACAAAGTCATCAGCACGTTACTGGATCATTTTTATCCTTAGATTATCAAGAAATAATTTAAGAAAGCCTTCTGATATGAAACTATGAGATCTTTTGCAGTCAAATTTATAAGGTTTATTTCTAAGTATTTTAGTAATATATAATTTAATAAATTATCGATTTTTTCAAAGGCTCACACTAAAGGATTTAACTGTTAGTAAAATATGCAAAGATCTATGGTTCGCCACTACTACTTAAAGAAAGAGTTCGACGAACGAAACGCAAACTCTTTCCGTTCGAATTATGTGCTCGCATAAAGTCTGGCTAGTTATGGAAGTTTCCTGGTCCCCGAAACTTTTCTCTTTGCTTCTCGCCGATTCGCAGTTTATATCGAAGGCAACGTCTTGCATTTTATCAGACATTTCTCACGTTTCTGTCATTTATTACGACATTGTTACCGAGCATTCTGCATAACGGTACATCGACAATGATAGGAAGGGTTGGGGGGGCGTTGGATTTACCCTTTAATAAGGTGGCGGCCATATTTCAAAACGTCCCGGGCGTTTTGTTACCGAAGAAAAGTGAGACCATTACACCTGGAAACTCGTATTATACGATGGCTGTTTTCATCAACGTCTCGGACGTTGGCAAAAAAATAATACGCGTAATACGAATCATAAATCATCCAACAGTTGCAGCCAGTATAATGCATCAATTAACTTAAATGAATGCAGCCACGGGAAGAGAAAACTATGATACTTTATCACGACGGGCAAAGCGAAATAATTTTTAAATGGAAGATTCTACTTCCAACCTTTCTCATATTTGATTCAACAAATTATTCTTTGCTTAACTGCGCTTTGCGTTTCGTTTACATTTTGTTAGTGCCAATTAATGAAATTTTATTTTGATTTTTGTTGATCGAGCATTCTGAATTTCTAGCAGCTCATAAATTCGCTGATGTAATCTCGTTTAAATTTTTGAAAGTTTACTGTAATTTTCTGTAAGAGAAAATTGCACTGTATAGTTTCTTTGGTACATTATTATGAAAAACAAATTTCTAGAGTTAAACAAAACACAGAGTCAGTTTGCAAAGTTAGTAACAAGATTTACTAAAAAACTGTGGTCATTTTTGAAAAACTGTTGTGGAAAGAGATCCTGTACGAGGAAAAGAAGTAGCGAAGCTAATCGATGAAGGTAAGCCGATAAGACGCATCTACAAACTAGGGACCGGTTTCACAATGGCCGTGCAACGTTCATGAATCCCTGGAATTCGTCGAAAATCCTGGAATATTGGGGGACAGAGAAGGATGGAAACGAGGCAGATTCGGTCCTGTTATCCTGTGCTCTGATAGAGTTCAAGGATCGACCATAACCAGGACCGACATCAGCCTAGAAGTCGGTTTAGCCACCATTATCCTCCCCTCTGGGGGGTTGGTTGAATGCGAGGAACGTGGTACTCGATACGAAAACTGCCTAACACGATAAAACGCTAACAGCGTGGAAACTTGGACGAAAAATATTTAAAGATGAATTAATACGGAATTAGTTTGCTTTCAAAAGGTGACATACATCGAAAGAGAAATCCAATCGTTTATGGAAACTTATTTATATGATTTATATCGTGTATTTATAAAGTAAAACTCTTTTCGAAAGTAATTACACAGAATAAATAAAGCCTAAAAATGGTTCTTGAATGTTCAGGTATAAAAATTCATGTAAACTGTCCTCTAAAATATTCTGTATTAAATCGAGAAACTAATTCAGATTCGCATGGCCTGTTCGAAAGCTTTTACGAGTACCCGCGAACGTCCCAGCCGCGGTGAGCCAATTGTCAGATTATGGCGAATTTCGATCGGTCGGTGGTTGCACTACGCTGGAAATTACATCGTCGAAGGGTCCATCGCGCAGCTAAGCCGCCATTATTGCACCAACGTGTCAGTGAATACCGTTTATGTACAGATATGGTGTAATTTAACACTACTGGCGACCATCGCTAAAAGGTACACAAGTAGAACCTCGAGCACCGCGCGAAATCAGGACTGAAAATTTGTGCAATTATCGGGGTAACTAATCCAAAGAATTACAGTCCCATATCGACCAGGCGTGAACACGTTTTGTTTAGAATGAAACAACGAATAACAATTTGAAACAATGAATTATTTTAAATACATTATTTTTACTTCGTTCGAGGGCCAAATAAAAAAATAATTTAGAGAAAAATGATTAAAATACGGGATTTTAAAAAGTTCTTTGCGTGGAGTTGCGAATCATCTTCAGACTATAATAATATTCGAGTCTTGGAAAGTATTAAGATTTAATCTTTTGAGAACCTTGATGCTGCTTGTTAGAATACTATACAAGTTTTCGTATTTATCTGATAGAATTAGATTCGATGACATCATTATCGATAAAATCTTGCTTTCAGATTTCAAGAAACCTCCTTTCGTGCTCGTCTCGTTTTGCAACAGTTAGATACGAACAGAGAAACATAGAGATATTCGATGGTGTCCAAGGAAGAAAGAAAGAATTAACGAATTGATTCGTCCTCGAAGCTTTAAACTCTTGCCAAAACCAATTGTCTTTTTATCAATTCGATACAATTTTACGGTAACGTTGGCAACGTTCCACGTAACTTTGTACAAAAGATCTTCCATCCTTAGACTTACGAGTGGAATATAGTTTGAGTGGTAAAAAAAATTGCATCGAGCCTAGAGTATGGAGTGCACGACTGCATATTTATTCTAACGAAATAAATTTTAACGAAGTTTCGCGCACATGACGATGGAAAAGCAATCGCCATCTTCCTTCCAGCCATGCAAGTGGAAAATGCGTGGTAATAAAAATTGCGATAAGTTTTAACATCTATGCGAGTATATTTCTAACGTAAATAAATTCAAATCATGTATGAAATTTCTCTGGAACCTGCTAACGCAACCAAAGCAATCAATAACTACGATTTAATTAAACGGTGAACATTTATATTTCCTATAATTACTATCTAGATATGAACGGAATAATTCAATATTTACAATCTGAATATTGATTTTCCTTTATTTCATTTAAATATAACAGCAGAGAAATTACTGTCCTCGTTTCCACCATTATATTATTCCTTCATTATTTCGTACGTAAAATGCTAACCAAAAAATTCCGCAGAATTGTGTAAAATAAAATAATTGAGTCACGTTGTAGAATAAATATCGAAAAGTTTAGATTTTGTAGTCACTTTTTCAGCGATTAAAATTACTAGGAATCTCTGGGGAAGAAAAATCTTTAGATAAGTACTGACCATGGAAATAGAGAGATACTTTTTTAATACTTCCATTTCGAGTATTTTCTGCTATTTAATGTACAGACATGCTAATCTCTGTTCCATTCGAGAAAGAATCTTGCGATAGCACTAGTCCGTTCTCGTAAAACACGGGAAAGCACGACGTGTACTCGATTCGTAAAATCTCAAACAGCGATACGTTTACAGACGACAGAGACTGTTTCGTTCGCTTTTCCTGTTTTTCCTTACACTTCCGTTCTTTTGCTTTTCTTTCCTTCTCCTCCCCTTCGTCATTCTTCGCCCCAAAGTTTCCATTTTCGCCATTTTACCGTTTCGAGGCATTATTTGGAGCGTATTGTATTACGTAGCAAAGCGGACATTTCCTTTTTCCTCGAAAGGACTTTGCTGAAAGTTTCCTAACTATTTCCAGCGATAACCATCAAACGTAATACCGTATATCTCTAAGTCTAATGTCTGAGATATCTGTTTTTTTTTTATAATAAAATATACAAAGTGAAATTGCTATTTTGCAACGTCGATTTTCTGGGGAACAAGGCCTCGAACGAAAAACTATTATTCTTTTACTCCGACTTATTTTTCCATATAAAATCACCTCCAGCACGGTTGTTCGACTCGTCTTGCCTCGTCCTGTATATTCGTCTGCATTTCTGTTTACCCACGCTGTATATATGTACGAACATACTTTCAAAGACGCTTATGTCCTATGTAAATGCAGCGTATGGGCAGGGACCGTGAATGAACATGTTTATAGTTACACGCGAAAAATCAGGCAACGCGCCTGGAGCCTTTTAAGCTTTTTACCGCTCGAGGAATAAACGACAATTTAAAATATGTTGGGGAAAATACGGATAGAGTGGTGTCGGTGGAAATTGCTCTTCCTTCAGGCACGTTCAATGCAGGTAATGATCTATTCATTTGAGAGAAATCGAATCAACGATCTTATATTTGAATAGAAGACTCTAGGCAGAGTCGACGAAACTTGGAGAAACATTCGAAACGCAAGCATGACGCTACGAATAACTTTATTCCCAATTTTCAATTTTATATGTATATTGCCTCAATTAGATATTTAGACTACGGATATTTATGGAAAATTTTAATTCTCAAAAAGCTACAGAATGCTTAAAATTAAAGTAAAACTCCCATTTCATTAATTCTATTAATAAAAATTCGCAGTCCACTTATAATAACGTCACATAAAAAATCTGACGTTAAAATAATCTTCGTGCAGAGTTGTAGACGTATAAAACACAATTTTTGTTATACCTTTGGTATATATAATTATTCCTGGGGGCTTAAAGCAAATCGTACGACCGAAACGTTGGCAAGATTAAAATAAATGATAGACTCTCTCTCGGTCGGGTAAGTTTCCACAAAACGAAAATACCGTATGGTCGAAATTATGTTTGCTTTAATTAAAATAGTATTAAACCGATGTGCTGGAAAGTATTATTCGTCTCTGTTAATTTTCATAAAGAATCAATTTCGTTTGTGCCACGAACCGTGCTTCATTTCGTACTCAAACATTTGCCAGTATTTTACTGTTCTCTACGTAAATATACTACAGGTACTCACGCGCGTATTTAATACATTAAACTCGATGCAGTCGAAGGAACGAGAGTGCAATACGAGCTTGCTACTCGTGTAACCCTGGAAGCGAACCCAACTCAGTTATTTGAAGTATCACATGTGCGTACTCTATAATTTGTTCATTGTGTTCCCCATACTTAGAATTTCACCGTGGATATAAATTCTGGCGTTTCCAAACTTCAAAGGGTTTCGCCAATTCCTGCCGTTTCCACGGTTCGTTAATTTTACCCGCAATTTTATTCCGAGCTAACCAAATTATAAATTTCAGTAACCGTGAAGGATGTACAATTTTTAAATAGAATTAAATACCTACAACGAGAAATTGCTTTGGAAAAGTCTTGGATTCGTACGTCCAGTTTTCCCAGACTTACCTGAAACAGAAAGAAGCTTAAATTGTAGAAAATTGAAACGAAAACTTACTATTTTAAATATCTGAAATGATTTACAAACTTATTGTGGTTTGAATACACAATGAATGATATTTCGTTTAATTCTTTCGGTAGAACAAATTTTCATTCAACCTTCTTCATAGAAAATACTAGTTCAAAAGACGTTTTAAAACTTTCGAATAACGTACGGTTAATACTAGACGTTGAATATTCGAAAGAATTGTGATTTAAGCTTTTATTTTCACTTTTTCTTCGATGCAAGACATTCTTGACGAAATTCAATGATGAAGTCGCGAGGAACAAAACGTTTTCGTGGCAGAGAAAATGTTTTCTTTTCGACTTTGCAAGCTACCACGTCGAAACAATGCTTTTATCTCTACTGCCTCGTACTAAAAGCTCAAACACGCCTCGTGTGTCGTATTGCAACGCATTATGTAAACAGAATCATACACCGAAGCTGCTGTAATGAATTAAAAATTTAAAAAAGAAATTTTTCTATTAACACTATATGCCTACAACGATTTTTGTTTCCCTGAAATATGAATTTTCTTTAATTATGCAAAAATTGCGATTATTTCTGAGCACGCAAAGACCATTCAAACTTTATCGGAGTACAAATCAGCTATCGAATTGGACGGAAGATGCTTTGACCCAATTTTATTATTCGTTCCGAATGTTTAGTATTTTAAGGACCGTCGAAACTACCTTTAAAAACTTTCCAATAGCTATCCACCATGGCTCTGCAGTATAAATTGGAATAAAATTTCTACTAAAACTCGTAAATCCAGCGGATTAATATTATCAAATATCAAGTTAATTAATCGAAAAGCCCGAAATCATAACAAGTCGAGTGCTATTAAACAGATTTTGCAAATTGCTTTCGAATGCGATTAGAATGATATGAAAGCGATCGACGCATTTAGAGTACTGTATTTTCAGCGATAGTCGAGCACCATCGATTGTACTTTATTATCGATAGGTAAAATTGGTTTAGTGTTAATAGAGCAACTCGTAATTTGGATATTTGTAAAGAAAAGTCGATATCGAGGACTCGAGAAATATATAAATGCACTTATTAAAGTACCAAACGTGGTCCAAACGAGCATAGGTTTTTTTTTAACTCTTGTACCTCGAATTATGTCATCTATATTTGTTATAATAACGAAGAAAATTGATAAGGGAATGAAAAAGTGAATAAAATTTCGTTGTTCGGTGCTGGGGTTTCGAGATAATTGAATTTTTAAAATTTATAGTAGACTTAACGCGATTTGCCCGACGCGTCTGACCATTACTCGTAATTTCTACTTAAATTTTCCAAGTCGACTCGAAAACAAAACCTCGTACGATTAAATTATGTTCCACATTTTCGACTTTGGTTTCACGTAGTATTATCCCCACCAGGATTACTCTGTAGTTTGATTGGTTGGAGATCGTGCATTGTATGAACTGTTCTTCTAGGAAAAGAGACTGTAAGAGACGAGGGGGAACGAAGTTTAGGATTAAGGGTATGCAAGGGGTACCGCTAATGGATGCAATTAAAACAGGTAATAGGCTTATGACAGGGATTGCTTAGCGACGTCGGAGCTAAGCCACGAACCAAGTTACCATTTTGGGATTTTCAGTAGACCTTGGCAGTATGCTTTAGACCCTGTTGCAACGGACAGGCACGAGTTGCGATATCGTATGGAAGAGAAATGACAGAGAGGAGCAGTTAGTCTCTTCTCGTTGCTTCTCCTGTCCTCTCGCGACCCGCCAGAATCGATTTTCGCGTCTCCTCGCGAGCTGTAAGGCTGGGAGTCAGACCAGTTGGCTGAACGGAAAGAAAGAGATGGAACTAAAAGGACCGAGACCATATGTTTCTTTGAAAACGGAACCTTTTGCTCGCTATCGCGTGTACGCGTCGACAGGAACTGTAATGCCTTCTCGCTTAAAATTATCGATCTCTGAAAATCGTCTCGTCTCGTCCTTTCCCACACCGGAACAAAAAGATACCAGCTTACATTCTCTTCCACAGAATTTTACCAGGTATTGTTTTCGAGAGACTTGGAAAATTTAGGGCGAGTAGAAATGCCGAATAATGGTCAGACAAATGGACTTAAATAAATAATAAATTTTCGCTTTCAGTCGAATAACGGTGCACGTAGATAAATAATTGTTCGAGGAAACGATCTCTATACGTTCCGAGAAGAATGGGACTATTTGTCCCATTATTTTGTCGAGAAGTATATCAGAGTACGTAGTCTTGCTACTTCTCGAATCCAGGTCCCTCGACTTGAATATTCATCGCGTTAAATTGATATTTTGTAAGCCAGTGTAAGAATATAGTCACTTCGCTTCAAATGTATGCATTATGAACAAGAACTACGAAATCAAGTACAAGGCCGTGAGCACACCTGATTTAATATTCATGAGGCGATTGACTCGCGACAACGGACAAGGGAGGCTTCATCGAGGGAGAAATATGCAATCTCGAAAGGTAATTCGTGCGACGGACGCTAATACGGTGCCAAAACAATTCGGGGGAGTCGAAAGTTTGCGACGAACATGCGTGAATATTTAATTTCCGAAACAAGTACAGCGTTTCGTGTATTTCCTCGATACTTAATTTTCACCGTGCTCGCAACACAGTGCATAAATCAAAAATGTTTTACGATGTACGTAGCGTTGGCTCACTCGAAAAAGCACGAAGAATGCACGCACGAACGGTTTTCCAGTTTTCCTGGTGACTGGCCACGCTCAGCGAGATACGCCACGATTACTTACCGTGCATGCCACATTTTTTATACTTTATACTTGTAGCACAGATCGTCGTTCCGCGTGGATTTACGTCTCGAGCAACACATGGCTTCTCATTTGCGAATATTGCACCATGATCGCCAGGGTTCCTTCGATTTAAGACCCTATAAGACCCTAGACTATTTATTTCTCTATCGATTTCATTTCTTTCGAGGAATTTATGGACCATCGTTTTGAAATACCTCACATTTGGGAAGAATGTAACTCGATTATGTCACACAGTTTCTACTCAGCTTTGAATATCTATGGAATTTTCGAGATCGATAAAGCAACGTGTTCCGATGCAGGGTGACTATTTATCCAGAAATGATCGCGAATAACGTCAATACATAACGTTATTCCGTGATGTTTTGCCAATGATAACAATAAATAGAGTGGTAATCCGTTATTAAACCACCTCGCAATTATTATCTGCAGAGAATCTAGTCGATTACACCCATGGGTCTCCATCATATCGACATCGGTGCGCTACTGAAACTCGTACATTGTTACCCGCTGAAACTCAGACTCCCTAGGCTGATATAGGGTGGATCGTGTACTCGATGTTATCTCGTGTCGTTGATGTGCCTATAGCAGTGCCTATACCCCCGAGTTTCACGAGCTTGTACACAGAAATATTAAATATTCATTTTCATTGGCTAATATTTAAGTAAACATAATGTATAGAAATTCATTTTTCATTCGTATGACTGATAGGAATTGCTAAAACTTGTTTAGGTATATTGTGTTAAAGTAAACGACAAAATAAACATAGAAGAAAACATAAATTATAGTAGTTGGTGTAGTCATCGGATAGAAGATTAAACACCCTTTAAAATGAGCGTTCGAACAAGTCGATAGGGTTATTAGTTCCGGAGATATGAGGGTTCAAAGGGTTTGTTTACTTTTCATTCTATACAGCGGCGCGAGGTCATTGACCACGCGTGTAAATAGTAAACACTGGGGCACTGGGTCACGACTGTCACGAGTCACGTGCCAGAGAGAGAGGGAGGTCTGACACATTAGACGAAGACAACGATAGTCGAATTAAAAAAATTACCTTTTACATAAATTACGATATCTCGAAAACGGAAAGTCGGATCGACAAAAACCAAAAACCAATTTCAAAGAGGAAGCTTTGCCGCTTCTGATACCGGTTCAATAATTGATAAAACACTAGTAGTTTTAGAACTGCACGCGTCTAAAGTTTTAATACTTTTAATAGACTTTTGTAAGATAAAAAGTGGAATTTTAACTTTACATCTGAATTATTGGATCGATCTGTTATCAGCAGATCGTCGGAGAGTGTGCATTTTCGAAAGCAGCGCATGAATATTTAAGGAGGTCTCCGAAATCGATGATCTTTCGCGAGTTTCAAATTCCTGCTGTTTAAAATTCGTTTGAAGTTGCAGCATTTGTTTAGGGTTAAAGGGGAATCGAGAGAGAGTCGAAATGGCGGACAGCATCGGGTGGTGACGGCTAGTTAAGCACATTTCCCTCCTTGAAGTGAAGTTCTAGCGTTCGCGAATGTCGTAGAGAACATCTGCTGCACGCTTAAAGAGAGAACTCTGGACAGAGTTTCCGTGCCCGGAAGTGACAGGAATGGCAGTAGAAATTCGCTCTTTGCGATACCCCGAAACCCATGGTGGCTTCATCACTCATCCTCTTTTCTCTTCTTCGTTTATAGCTGTTTCTCAGAGCCCTCCTTTTTTTCTAACTTCTCTCTTGACTTTTGTTTTCTCTATCCTCGGTCACGTCCTCGTGTTCTTTTATCTTTTTCCCTTCCTTCTTTCATCCGAGTTGACTTCATGCGTTTTTTGCGCCACCACCCTCTTCCGACATATTTTCTATTTGCCTCGTTATCTCTATTTCCTTTTTCACGCATCTCTGTTTTCCTCGCTGGCTGGAAATCGATCTTTCTTATACGTATGCAAAGTTAACTCATGCCTGGCACGGGTGAGCTATTTTTCTAGTGGATTGAAAATAATTAAATATACTGCTCGATGGAATCCTTTACTAATTTATCTTACGAATCAATCGGTAGTCACGCGACCGGATGTGATGGCGTATCATCGAGGGAAATGAACTGAAATCGAAAAAAGAAATTCGACGGACAGCACCGGTTCTGAGATCTCGCGGTCCACGGGAAACATGGAAAATGGCTCGTATCTACGACACGCTCAGAGTGCCCTTTGCTGAATTTCCCCCGAGAAAATCACCTTACCCTCCAACTTCAATCCTTGTTTCCGTAGACAGGAATGAAATATCTATTTGCATACGAGCCCAGATCTTGCTGTAGTCTCCGAACTCCTGGGAAGGTAAATAACGATCTGAAATTCACGCTACGCAATCGATGATAGCAACCGTGTACCGTGAAACTTTCGTTCCACCCTTGTATCGTACCCAACTATAATAGAAACATCCTATTCTGCGGTGTCTTTGACAAAACTGGGAAGAAACAAAGCCTTTTCATCGTCTGCTTCAATAGAAACGTAATCAAAGAAATTACCCATTGTATAAAAAATGAAAATTTGTTAAACAGACCTGGTTCAATCAAAGTTTTACTTTAAATAAACGTGTATTATTTGCTTGGCCTGTTAACCAGTTACCCACGATTCCTAATTTTAAAGCAAATATCGCACCATGTTATCATAGTACTGCCATAGATAATTATAGTGCTCTTAGAAGGAAGACATCGTCCAATTAACGACGAATTATTCAGAAACCAGAAGCTTTGAAATAAGTAATAAGCAGCTTAAGAGAAACGCAAGCTTGCAATTGTCAGTTAGTACTAATAAAGTTATTAATTAGAAGCAGCCAGATTTCAATGGGTTTGTAGTAGCTTCTGAAAGCAATCAAAGTTCCATGAATGTTTTAGTTAGTCTTTGAGTCCTATCAGGCTCCATTTTGACAATTCAAAAAATGAAAAAAAGCTTTTCGAATCGTAATCATTTCTTTTACATTGCAAAGAATAATGGAAACATTAAATTATTCGTACTAAACGGAACACCCTATATACACGCAGGCAGCCATAGCCAGAAAAGCAACGAATATTATTATTCATCGTTGTATAATAAAATTATTCGTTACTATGCATGAAACGTACCAGCTAAAGTTATTACGTTTTAAAATAAAGTTTTGAATATAATTACCGGTTAAACGAATTTCCTTGTTCGCCGCTGTGTACGCCAGGAGAACTCCAAACAACTCGTTGCCTGAAAAAATAAATATATCCATCGTTTATAAAAATTACCAGAGCGAACAGCGTACGTATCTTGCAAAGCTAACAACAATAATAAAAAATTCAAACGAATATTTTTAAAATCATGCATCGTCGAGGAAATATTTGATTCTCTTTCGTTAAGAACATTTTTAAGATCAGATTATGTTCAGGGAAACGTATGATCTTTTCGAAAAAATTAAGTAAAACTAGCGACCAGGAGAACTTGCAACAAGTTTGGCTCGTAAAGTATCGACTGTTAGAAGGCCATTATTTCCCCGAGTCCAGAAAGTATAAAAAAAAGAGTCTTGGTACCTCGTAAAAAGACGTAAAACGTAATAAATGTTCGTTACCGCGGTGTAATTCAAGCGATCTCATTATTTAACGAACGGAACCAGACCAGAACGAATTGTTCGTTATCCAGGAAGATTTGTATGCCTTAATTCTAATTCTCCCTTCATCTTCTGACGAAAAATCCTCTTACGCAGATAACATCGAAAGTTTAAGGGATTCGTTAGCGAAAACGCGTGGATTACGATAGAAGCTATGCCTACTTAAACCTACCTCTGCGTCTCCTTCCATTTACCTCCTACAATGTCGTCCATTTTCTACCGTGTATATACCCCGGATCGTATCTTTCTAATTCCCTTCTCGTTCTAACTATCCCATTAATCGAAGCTGATTATCAAAGTCGATTGACTCGCCCGAGAAACGAAGCAAACACTAATTATTAACTGACGATTAGCCAAAGGACTTTAGAAAATATATTTCCAATTTCCCGAAATTAAACAACAAATAAAGTTGGTGCAATTATAGGCTGTTTTTGACTGTTCCAAGGCTCTTTGGATGAAAAGATGGAATCGGTATTCCCTATTTGCTTTTCACTTTCGCCGAAAATCCGTTTTCATAAGCGCCCGGGTCTCATAATTCCATCGTGGCGTTTAACTTGGGATAAAATAGCGAATCGTAACTTTTGATTAAGACGTCCGACGAATTAAGTCTCACGCGGCGGGAGCCAACACCGAGGAATAAGAATAAAAAAAGAAAGAAATTTAGGTTCCAAAGTGTCGACGCGACCTGGGGGACGAAGGAAAAGAGGAAAGACCATGGAGGAGTGAAACTTGAGAAACTCTGTCTCGTTCTTTCAACTGGTGAAAATTGAACTGTCGCAAGCAACGGAAAACCGGTTTTCCCTGCTTCTCCGATCCATACTTGTTACAGAATAACTGACTTTACGATCGTACGATTGAAAGCTAGTCCGCGAAGTCTCTCCCCTTTCCTCCAAATCAAACCTCAACGCTTTTCGAAAAACCATTACTACTTTTTACGACCATTTTATATAAAAAAGATACTGATATTTGGTGTGAGATAAATATTGGTACGACTGGGTATGAAGAGTGTTTGCCACGAATAGATCTTTTTTAAGGGCGAAAATACAGTTTCGTTCATTTTACTTGCAGTGTGATGTATGAAACTTTTCTGTTTGTCCTTAAATCTACATTTTAAAGGTTTACAAATCAAGGAATCGAGGAAAACAGGAGTTTAATAACACAAACGTTTGCCTATGCTTTTCAAAAGAGTCAATACTTTTTCTTTAATCCCGGTTTTCACCTAGGATTACCCTAACGCCTCTGCAAATTGTGTGACAAGCCTACAAAATAAAAGAATTAAACTTTATTCCGTAACTAAGGGATACAAGATTTTTAATCCATTCGTTAACTCTCTGTCTGCGACTTTGTCGAGATATTTAATTTGAAAAACTAATTAAATCGCGCACAAGGGAAGCACGAATTAACTGTACAGTGTTTAATGAAAAATATTTACAGAATAAACAAAACGTAAATGAATGAATACTTTTGTCTCTAAAATTGAGTAGAGTACCGTACTGCATAATTCGATAGAAAGAATAAAGGTTTCTGGTAAAGAGACTTTGATTTAGTAATTTGTGTAACGTGATTCCGGGCGTATTACGGTGTTCAGTCAGTTGGTAAAGTCATAATGATCGCTGTATTTGACAAGTAGGAAGCAGTTTAACAAGATTTTGCTATAATCTTCTGGTACCTAGAGACGATTACACGTGGGATTACCAAAACTTGCGAACAAGGTTACATCGTTCCTCAGAATACCTCTGGAAATTTGTATTTTAGGGTAAGTGTGAGACTTAGAGTGAGATTCCAGGGTTGTGTATATATTCTCGTAACAGTAGGACTCTACCACGAGCAAATCCACTAGGTTCTAATTTCATTAAGCTATCTGGGCACTCGTGGAAATTTACTAGATTAACACTATTTCTACTAAATTTTAATCTGAAATTATTCCCTGAGTTTAATTCTTCTTCGTAAAAATATTTTCTTCTTACAATTACTTACATCCAAATAAAATAGAGATTCAAATTGCAGAATAAAAATTTAAATCACTGTTCTGTATTTTTTATTCGAAATTAATTAGGAAAGAATTTGATTCATTAAAAAGTATCGCAACGTCTGCATTTATCATAATATTTTTACGAGGACATTGGAAAGATTTTTCCCGGCGAAAATAAATCCAAACACGACTTCGTTAAGACTACTTTTAATTACACGTATCTCACAGACGCGATTCAAATTACACTATAATTAAAATAATTTAAAATCCTAATGGGATCGTGTTAGGCGTTCGTATTTACAGAATTTCGTGCTCGTGAAACGTCACATCCCAGAATGTCTCCGTCAATTTCTCCCAGTGTAGTTGCACGGAGTTGGCTGAAACTACAAGTAGCAAGATTATGTACGATGCGTGTTCAACCATGGTGGCTAGGAAATTATAATGCAATTTCCGGCTAATGTAGTTAAAATAACGTTACAAGTTACCGTCTGGAGTTCGAATCGATTTGTTAAGTCATTAACGCCAAAGCCACCGCTTCGCCTCTGTGCGTTCCTCTTTACAGCGATCACAAATGAACACGTTCTCGTAAATCATTTATTTTTCTACATTACATTCTCTACCAAAAGACCAAAAGATATTTTTTTAAGAATCTTGGTTTATTCTTTCTCATAAAAGAAAAGTTACCATTTTATTTTCAAGTTATTTTTCAAATATACATGTATTTTTTTATCTGAATAACCGAATGACAAAATTAATTTACAATATTTTCAAAAGCTCCAATTATAAGAAAACAACCCAAAATACGATTTGTTTGATCTCTTACGTCGAAATAACGATTGTAAAGAATGTACCCTAATTGATAGAATTTTGGTTTTAGCTGAGATATTTTCAAATTCTGTTTTCCTACTTATTCCCATCGTTCTGATTTCTCGTATTGAAAGAGTCCGTAGGGCGTAAAGAAAATGCTAGGAATGATGTGTCTACGATATCGCTTTACAGACGAATGAACGCGAATTTCTAGTTCACGAAACATCCTCGCTGAGAAATATCTCTGCCAATTTCTACCTCTGCCTTCAACCAAGTTTATATCAATGGCGCAAGAACACGGTGCAGTTTAGTCTCTGCCAAAACGTTATAAAATTTTAATGAAAATCGATCTGCATCGCAACACACTTGCTATATCCTTCTCCTTTGGAGCTCCGAAGTTTTGGTATTTTCAACCGTACTATTTGATTAACAAGGCCAAAGAAAGCGAAATTTTGCCTCGTTTATGGGATAGGAAATGATAGATCCAACCGATTTAGTATCAAAAGGAATACTGAATGTCGTTCCCGGTGGCTAATCGACAAACCATTACTTCAATATCATTTAGAGTCGGACCAAAGAACTTTGACTCCATTTGTAAACTGTAATCGACCAATTGGTTCTCCAATTCATCTCCCACAACGTGCTCCCACCCTAATTTCGTGCGAACTACTATTGCAACCGTGCCCTCATCGTCCACTTTGTGCACATTCGAACCAAAGATGAGCGCAATTTTCATTTTATTACATTATATCCACACGTTTGAAACGTGTGATAACAGGAGATGAAAAATGGTTTGTCTCGAAGCGCTTCAAAAATAGATATTCGCCAAGAGAATTACTTTAAATTACTTCCAAGAAACTGAGACGTTAATTTAGACTATGCTAGTGTTAAGTGGGTAAATTGAGAGGTTTTATTAAACATGGAAGCCATGAGAGAACACTTTTTCTCTGTACTATCACTGATTTTGACTATTTCTCGTTGTAAAAATTTTTAAATAACATTGAAAGTGGCCATGCAGAAGTTGCACAGTTTCTTTTAAAAAAAAACACCATTTTACAGTAGAAGAACCCCTTAAATGATAAAACCTTTCGCTGTCGAAGAGGATATAACCGTTTTTTGGCGAAAAAGATGAGACAAATGGACGCTGCATTAAAGTTTCTTGCGTTTAGGGGGAAAGAAAACGCAATTACGTTTTGGCAAAGCCAATATTCGGAGAGAAAACCGATGGGTTTTGCATTTAATGCTTCACGCCGAGCCTCCGGTTTAAATTTCATTACGACGATTATGCGTGGTAAGCTATAATCCTCCGAGAGGATAAGGCATTTCTCACTGTGCCTAGCAGCTGGCGCCATAGCGACAGTCTCTTGCTATTTAGCTCGCAGAAATTTAGTGGACCAAGTGATATTACCAACTCGAGGATTATTTAGAGCCGTGGCACCGCAAGGCCTTGGAAATTCCAACGAATGCAGTGCAGGTGCCACGAGAAACCGGAAGCCACATATTTACGGGCACGCATTGCCCATCGATGCAACTGCCTTCGAAATTAAATTTTAATACCGCCATACATCGACGTACCACTTCGTTTTACCGCTACTCCGCCATATAACGACGAATCTCGACTGTCCCCCGCCAAATTACCACCCCCATTCTAACAGGGGAGACTCGTGTTAAATGGTAGAAGAAGAAGCGATATTTGACAATTTTTTTACAACATAAGGGTTCGATGTAACTTTTCACCACTCCCCACATACATTCTTTAACATTTCGAGATACAAATATATTTTCTTCGTTACGTTTCATCGACTTTGGATGAAATAATAAATGTTATTCCTGGCACACAGTACTACGCATCGTATGAACTAAAATCATCCTTAAAAAATGCAAAATTTTTGAAGATACACGACTCTAAACGCAAAAAAAATGATTCTTGCGATATATTTTTAATTTAATTATCCAATAAACATAGTGTAAATAATTATTATTACGAAGGATGTTAGTTCGTACGACACGTATACTGCACGCCAATCAACATTTATTATTTCGTAGTGAAAAAAAAAGAAAGTGGGGAAAAGTTTCATAGCACCCTTTTGCTATAAAAAAATTGTCAAATATCGCTTCTCAAGAAATAATAACTCTACATTCCTATACGTTCATCGATTGTAAATAAATAAAAAAGAATTCCAATATAATTTTTATTTCGTGTAATAATTTCGACGATACGTGGCTCGATTCGGAAGAGAATTTATTACAACAAAGCCTGAGAAGCGTAACGTCGGATCTCCTTCGTGTCAACGGCAGTGGAATGTTTAAACGTTAAAATAGATAAAAAATAAAACTTGACGGAAGACTTTTCATCATAAAAATGTAACTCCGGGGCGTCGCTGCGCCCAGCACTCCGCGTTTCAAATGGCAAAATGTGTACTAAAGCAAGAGGATTAAATTTGTTCAACTCATAAACATACGTATTCGGTTGCAAATTTATAACAAGTTCAGCTTTAGTTCGCGATATCTACTGCTACGCTCTGTTAAAACATTTAAGTTTCAAAACGAAAGTTTTCCAGTATCGTTTCCTGATGGACATTCTATCCATTTGAAACTTCGATTAATCAGGCTGCCTGTACGCGAGATAAAATTCGCGAAACGTTATTTTAATTTATAGAAAACATTTTGGAAAATTAATACCTCGGAATATTGAACAGCTTCCACTATTAATTAAATGCATGATAATAAAAATAACATTTTTTAACGAAATTTACTGAGACACAATTATACAAACAAACTGTTGCTATTTACTTTAATATATTTTATCGAGTGTTGAAATCCTCCGCCGTATTTAATATTTATTTATATTTTCATTAAATACAACGACGATTGATTTGTTTAGCCTCTAGAAAACTATTTCAAAAATAATGAGAATAGCAAAGAAATAATTAAAAATAAAACGATCTGAATGTTATAATTCTGGCGAAGCATAAATGAACTGTTTGCGATGAGGAAAATGGCGACGGTTTTAAATGGTTTCTGTCAGAGAATTTCAACGCAGCTACGCGTAACTGGGAACACCTTCCCTGTCCTCTGCCATTTGTGAAATTTATATGCGGAACGACCACCGGGCGTGAGTCGATGGCGATATTTTTACGAACTGACACACCCAACAAACTCAAAATTCGCCCTCGTTCGAAACGCTACACTCGCGATATCCAGGATTCCCGACTCACAACTTGAATTCCGAGTAGACGAGAGGAAATAGAAGGATACGAACGTAGTTGGAGTTAGGAACGGCTGTATAGGAACCAGAGGATCAGGATCGTGACATATCGAAGTCACGTGCCGCGAATTCCTGGTTCCTAGCTTTTCATTTATCCTATATAATGGAGCAATACGTTCCAAATTTCCATAGTTACATGCAATATTTCTTCCGTAATATCGAATTATACATAAAAGATACATAATTCCTAATTATAAACCTCATACTAGGTTCATTATAACCACCAACAGTCGACAAACTATACTATTTTTAAATATAATATAAATATATAACTAAAATCATATTGTATATAAACTTTGAACCAGAATTAAATGAAATTTTACTCAGAATTAAAGAATTCCATTCTTCTCATGAATAAATTTGTTATATATATACATATATATTTAACTCAATATATATAATTTTAGTCTACTATTTACTATATTTGTTATATACGATATACTGTAATTTATTCACGAAAAGAATGGAATTCTTTACTTCTGAATAAAATTTCATTTAATTCTGAATGAAAATTTATACGTATGAGTTTAGTTGTGCATATCAATCGCTTGAAAGAGATTTATTAAATTCTATTAAAGTATTCTCTTGATATTTTTGTTTAACCTAATACATTTATAACAACGAAAGATTATCGAAAAGTAAAAAGTGAATCCCTGGCAGAACAATTTCCAGGAAAGTATTAAAAGCGTAGAGTAGGTCGTTGTACTTCCAGTTATCGATAGTAATCTCCCGCTAGTCGAGTATCAAACGCCAATAGCGGGTAAAAAAATTCCCCGACAGTGATTTCATATCGCGAATGTAAACCGTAGAATAAAAAGAACGTTGTATCGATATCGCCGTGACAGAAAGAACAATGAGCTCTTCGCGGGACAATGAATGGTTTCCACAATTGTATCGCAGCATTTCGAGAATCTGAACTCTCCCACACGAACATGAATAGAAGCGAAATCTTGTTGTGCAACCGCGGTTTAGAAATGCGGCGGAATGCTTCCGTCGCGGCTGCATTTTAAAAATGAGAGTCGCAGTTAACGAACAAGATTGTACCATTCGTTTCTCTGTTGTCTAACGCTTCGAAGCACCGGAGAAAAATAATTCAAAATTACTACAATACTTGGCAAAGCTTTATTGAATTGCAATAGACGAAAAATCTAAATTCCTTGCGTAAAATGAAATCGAAAAGCCTTTTGCCATTTCACGATCCGAGGCTTCGTTTTCGAGATATAAACGATTAAAGTTTCTGTGTGGACGCCATTGCTGCTACGCAATCAGCTGACTAGGATAAAAATGGCGTCTGTGGACATCGATGAACTTTAACTGCCTATATCTCGAAAACTAAGCATCAGATTGCAAAATGATAAAGGACTTTACGGTTTCTTTTCGCGCGAAGGATGAAATATTAATATTACTTTTAAATTTGGAAGTTAAATTAGTTTAATAAACGATCGTTAGAGAAATTACGAATTTGAATCGATGTGATTATTCTTTTTTAAATACAACACAACGCGAGATACGTTTAGAAACCAAATTCCAATTACATTATCGTGTGACGAACGTGTAAGCGAATTTCCGGAGAGGCTGTTGGCGGTTGTTTTCGTTTTGTTATCAATTGCAGCCGCGATATTGTTCGTAGGTGGAATTGGAAAAGGGTCGGGAACAAGCTATCCCACAGTTATACGATAGCTTCGAACCAATACGGACGTGCAAGAGAATTTAACTGTTTAGCAGAAGGCATCGTTACAGTTAATGGTTTCATCAATCGATTAAATTTCTCTCCGCTACACGGTTCGACGGGCTTCTGGACCCGGAAAAACTGTCTTCGGTTATTTTTGTTAAAATTACCTCCCATTTCGTTAGAATTTCGAGTTTTAATCGCCTCACTTTCCACAAAACTTTCATCTAAATTAAAAAATACGTAAATTATAAAATATAGAAAGTACGGTACGATTCGCCAGAGGATGGCTTGACCCGAGTTCCGATCTGCAAAATAAATTCAAGTAACTGGGAACCTCCTAGCAAGGTCGTGATTTCTTGTTGTTGATAATAAAAAAAGCTACGATGAAAAATTGCAACGCGCCTGCTGAGGTCGGGCCTCGATACGTTATAGAATTTGTAATGAAGCGTAGACGTCGGTGCTTTGGAGAAGAGTATGATAGATACGATACGAAACCAGTGAAACAGATGTACAAGTATCCGGAAAGCGATTTATCACTTGCCGGGAAAGAAGAACTTCAGCGTCAGACGGCGTAACGCTGACCGTACAATTTTTCTCAATTTTATGTGTGTATGTGTGTATGTGTGTACAGGGTGTTCTCAACAAAAATCAACAACTGGAAGTTATGGAAATTTGCAATCGAATTATTCCCAGGAATTACAATCACGAACAAAACTGAAAATTCCAATTATTCTTGCTATATGTATATTACACTTTTGCTATGTTTCACCCTTTTAAATCAAATTACCACAGATGTAATAAAAATATACAAGTCACGTGAATCGAAAGAGCATAGATTTCTAAGATAAACATGGAAATAAATTAATCTCGGTCCTTCAACGTTGCGAACTACGATTCAAACGCTTCTAATTCAATTACATTGTATTTTAATTGCACTAATCGGTAGAATAATCAGCAATAGAATTAGTTGAAAAGTTTGAATTATGTAATTTAGTTTGCAATGTAATTAAAATACATTGCTATTAAATTGAAATATAATTGAATTAGCGATACTCTGCTGGACATCAAATGGGTCACTCGAAAACGTTTTACGCAATTAATTATTGTAACTGCATCGTATCAAAAACTCTACAATCCTTTCGCGACAATAAAACGACGCAATAATTCAATTACAGTAAAGTCAACGGTATAGAAAGTTGGAAAAACGTTTGTACAAACTGTCTTACTTGATGACGTTTTAATTAAAGTTATCGCCCTCTAGGCCCAGCTTTAACCATTCGTTGATTACTTGAAAAAACAAATGTTTGAAAACTCCATGGTTCAACACACGGATAGAAATAGTCTCCCTTTAATAAAAATTGCTTCAGTGTACAGAAAATTCTGTAAAAGTTCACTGAAATACCTTCGAGCGTTTAATCATATAAAATTCGAATATTAGAAAAAAGTTTAAGAACCTTTTTATTTACAATTATCTTGGAGTAATAAAATCAGTACCTTATAAGAAAAATTAGGCCCTATTAGAGATTAAATAAATAATTTAACGACGATAGATCGTCGTGTATGTTTGTTAGAAAATTATACGGGTTTCATCGTGCGAGTTGCGCTTATGCGACCACATGGTCGATGACCCAGAGGATGCGCTAACGGATCGTGTGCTATGCTGCTGAATCGAGAACCTGCGATGGCGACTCGCTCGTAAATGTCTTTGAAAAAGGTGATAAACTGTGCACACCTGTCCAGAGTAAAGTCCACTCACTCCAAGAGGCTTTAATTTTTTCCGAAAAATGATCTCCGAACGATCTATCCTTTACGATTCATCAAAACAGTCTCAACTTCGAACTAATAATTATTTTATCTCGTACAAAATGTTAGCCAAAATTTTCCTTAAAGAAAATCTTCGAACGATTCAAATTTATTACCCAAATCGAATTTTGCACCTGTTTAATTACATTTAGAACTCGTCGAAATAACAAATTTATACAAAATTAATAACTATTTGAAGTTAGAATCTGACGAATTTTGTTTGACAATTTTTTGGGACAAAATTGTACAATTTTCTACGCTCAATTTCCAAAAAAAAAACTTAAAAGGTGTAATGAATAAATAAAAATTACGATAATTTTACATTTTTTAAAATAAATCTGAACAATTCTTTTTTTATTTCAGTAAAGAATTTTTTTCTGGAAAACGCGTAGGAATTCGGGGGTATGTCTAATCACCAAAAATTATTGTAATTGACACCCGCAACTAAAAATAATTTTTTCAGAACGATTTGAAATTTTTTAATTTTGTCGAAAAATTTCACATCTTCTCGAATTTTTTTCTCGAAACTGGAAAGGAATTCGGAGGTATGTCTAATGACCAAAAATGATTGCAATTGACCCCCGCAACTAAAAATAATTTTTTCAGAACGATTTGAAATGTTTTAATTTTATCGAAAAATTTCACACCTTCTCGAATTTTTTTCTCGAAACTAGAAAGGAATTCGGAGGTATGTCTAATGACCAAAAATGATTGCAATTGACCCCCGCAACTAAAAATAATTTTTTCAGAACGATTTGAAATGTTTTAATTTTATCGAAAAATTTCACACCTTCTCGAATTTTTTTCTCGAAACTGGAAAGGAATTCGGAGGTATGTCTATTCACCAAAAATGATTGTGATTGACCCCAGTAATAAAAAATAATTTTTAAATCTGAATACTAGATTCGATTTCAATTTAAGGCAACTAAATCGACTTGGCTTCTAATGTAATCGTGCAGACGACGAGATCATATTCTTTCACTCGCAATTCCTTCGTAATTGCAACAATCAAGTACCTATTTCAGTTACACAATCGGGGCGACACTTTGTCTGATTAGAGCAACAAATGCATCAAATTGATGGACAGCTAACAAAACTCGTACAATCGTAAGGTCAAGCGTAAACAATTTTAAATTAACGATTTCACGATTAAATAAATTTGTCACGAATATTTTCTAAAATCAAATTGTAAATCAATCCTATAATAACCTATGTAGTGCAAGAATTCTCATGTTTCTACATTCATAAATAAAATGATTTATAAAATAATTGGCAATATTCGTTTACTATTTACTAATTAAAATAGTATTTTATCCAACTCTGGTTAACTTCTTTTTCACGAAAAGTAATCGTCAAATTAATCGAATGGCCCTGGCACTTTATTAAAAAACAATTTTAACTGGAGAATTTATTTTTAAGCTTGCTTTTTTTCATTAATAAAGTCACGAACATTCCAAAAATTTTTTCTTTATCGCCAACGTGGTCTAGAAACTTTCGACCTCTAAAAAAAAAAAAAATACTGAACTACTTTTTCTCTTAATGGGCGAAAAGTTTTTTTACTATTCCGAATTAAAAGACCCTTAATTATAAAATGCTTTTGCACGCTGTACTTAAACGCGATAACGATCTACAGCAAAATTCGTGAAGTTGGACATTATATTATACCCTACTTTTTTAAAAGTTAAAATCGTTAGGATTAACGAAAACGTAGATTTCGATTTCATAATTTTCCAAACTAATTTCTAAATAATTAATCAAACATATATTCATTTTACTTTTTCAAGTTATTTGGTATCATTTTACACTTATCTTTGTTTTTTCATATACTTTTCTATATTCATTACTGTCAACATACTTTTATACATTCTTACAAACTTAATCAACTTCATTTCAAGAAAGCTTGTGCAACAATTTTCAATGAGGACCAAATAATTGAAATCCAGGACGTTTTTTGCGACAAATAGCTAAAATCCTGATCACAAAACGTCTGGATACTTCACTTTAACAAATAAGTACGAGTTTGTGTTCTTTCCACGCGGGATAAACTTTCACCACCGTCTTGATGACGTTGTCGATCAACCGACCTTGCGTTCCAAGTACATACCTGTATTTAGATTACAGACATTTCTACTCAGGATACGAGCAAAACAAAACACAAGTCCCTAAACATAGTAGACTTTTCGTAACAATTATCTACGGAATATTTTTAAGTTTAGCTTTCCATTTCATGGCAACAAAGTAAGCTAAAATACAAGATAAAAATCAAAATTATAAAGACTTCGATATCGAACAACGTAGAAATTTATATAGAAAACAAACAAACCTTGTGTGAACAGTCAGAAATATTATGTATACGCTATTGCAATATGTCGTGAAGCTTGGTTTTCGCTTCCATGATCTCCAATATCCTTCGAAAATGCGATCATGTAAACATTTACCAAATCGGTAAATACATAATCGAAAGCTGCTGCATATTGTATGATTTGCTTACGTTCATTCTATCACTAAAAACAAAACATGGATCCATTTTATTTGAAATAAAACAATAAATAATTGTTTGAAATAATCGCGATACTGTATAACGCTAGATTTATCGTTTACCAAAATCAATCACTGTTTATTTATACATATATAAGAAACAAATATTTAATTCACGGTTTATTACAACTGCTACGTTTCAAATTTGGCGCCTTTGATCATTTACTTCGACACGTATAAGAAGTCTTTCATATATTATCAAATTTCAAGAACTAGTGTATTAATTCCGAAATATATATCTTTGAGACAATCAACTTTGAGGCAATCAACTAAATTTACAATACCAAATGCCCCAAAACAATGAAAACGTAATATTCAGAACCTATCGAGTTAGATTCTCAAGTATTAAACTACGGTTAGCAAGCTCGTAAATAAACATTATTTAAGAATTTATTTGACTCGCTAATTTTAAAATCTGGTCCACCGTGCATGCATACGATTGGATTTCGAAAATAAATACCAATTGTTCTAAATACAGAGTCAGTGAAATCGTTTGAAAAGCGCAAGTATTTTCATTGCACCGAGCCCGAAGCTTAGACGTTTCTAAAGAACGTGACGCTGGTAAATTGGAAACGAAACCGTGTAACACGAAGATCTTCCTTTCACCGTAACACGCCAATGTAATAAGTTGGCTAACACACAGCTTTGATCAAGTAAAAGCATTGTCACGCAAAAGATTCTTAAGAAACGACTCACCGGCCACGAACAGCAGCCCGTTCCGCGTGTCTGGTCGTCATCTCCGAGGAATCTACGGCCAGGTGAACTGTGTGGGAAGTTACGCCGAGAAGAAAGTCACAACGTCCACTCTTCGCGAAACTCGAGCCCGATCACTTCGCGACCGAACGATACATTTTCTAACGGGAAATCACTGCTTTTTGAGACCGACGGTTTCCCCACCCTTGGGCCTTCGCGCGCGCAAAAATTTAGCCGAAAGGCATAAACACCGGAAATAGCGCGGCGCGAGCGAAACGGAAACGGTTCCTCTCGCACCGATCTTCCGAAAATCGAAACACGAAGCTGTTGCAAAGCATACGAGACGTTGATCGAAGAAAGGACACTATCGGACAGCAGCCACGCGTTCTGTCACCCAGTGTGCACAAACACCCGGCCCTCTCACGACGAACCCGAGGACGATCCGTCGAGAGATCCTGTCCCCCGCGACAAAGTCGATAAAACGGACACTCTCGTCCCCCGACGAATGGAATTTACGTTTCGAACGAACGATGCTCGGCGTTTAGAATTCTAGACACGGTACGAGTAGCCCAGCCGACCATGCTCGTGAAAGGCGACTGAGCTTCTGACCGGCTTAGTGGGGAGCTCTTCCTTGCTTCTATCTCTCTTCTACAAGTACGCAAGAAGCCACACCGTACTACATTGCGAGCAGCCTCGACGAAAAGCCGCAAGGTTCTCGACCAGCCGTAGGATTGGCTGCTGGTGGGGGAAATTAGATGGTAGGAGCCGCTCCCACCGTGGTGGCAGCACTTACCAGTACACGGAGAATTTCAATTATTATGTGCAAAATTTTTACTGATAAGAGTTAAACTACGTTTTAGAGTCCTGAAAACTTGGGATCAATTTTTCACTATTTATTTTGATACACAAATATCGAAAAAAAAATTTTGGTTGGCTGAATTAATGCTATTGATCTAAACTTAACTGAGACCACAAAAATATCCTCCATCGGAGAACTGCTTCGATAATAAAAGCACAGATGAGGTATACGAGTAGACCTTTCACCTTATGGACTGAAAGTGGCCCAATCTGACTGCTATACCGACTTGAAAATTCGGAGGTGATTTCAGCGTCCTCATCTCATGGATGCCGGTCAGTTGACAAACTATTCACTAAATCAGTATTGATAGACAAATAGCTGTAGTGTTGCGTAAATACATGTGAGTTGACCATGGAAGGGATTAAAATTCATTTCTGAATCTGTTGGTAACGTTGCGAATGACGCGAAAATGCATAAAAATAGGTCGAAAAAATACATCGGGTGAAAGATCTACTCGTATACCTCGTCTCTGACAATACTCTAGAATCTTTGATGAATCAAAACTAACCTAGCGAAGCTCAATATTTATGATGACCTATGCAAAGCGGATCGCAGCCAATTCGCTAATATTATTTAGTTTTTAATTAATAATTGCATTGCCCAGCTAAGAGTGATACGATTATTAATTAAACGGTAAATAATATTACCCAGGTCTCACCACGAGGAGGTTGCTGCGAGTGGAGACCCGAAGGGAGATAGATGGAATCCAAGTTCCATCGATCTCCCTTTTACATCCTTAGAAACTAGATTACTAAACTAGAGAGATAGAAGGAAGCAATGTTCCTTCGATCTTCTAGTTTAGTTGTACCAAGTAATTATTTTGTTTAAAAAGGGGTGAAGCTAAATTGTTGGAGACGCGACGCGACGCGATGCTGAACCGTGCAGCAGATCCGAGGATCGAATCCACACTGCCCTTGGTAGATTGATTTCTATTTCTAGAAATCGATCTATCATTGGCAGGCGACTAGATCTATCGGACAAACTGGACGGTCGATCACATGTTTCGTTCAACGAAACATTGGTGACCGAAGCAAGAAACGAGATAACGAGTCGAGAGAAGCTACTTGTTAAATAATTACTTGGCAATATTGGGAGACGCATACACTAGAGACTTAAAATTAACGTCGAAGCTCAAGTCTAGTCAACTCGAAGCTAAAATTCGGACGCTAGAAGGAAACAAAGTTCCTTGGATGTTAGTTCTACCAAGCAATTATATGGTTAAAAAGAGGGATGAAGCTAAATCGTGGGATACACGACGCGACGCGACGCGATGCTGTACCGTGCAGCGGATCCGAGGATCGAACCTACTGCCCTTGCTAACTCGATCTCAACAAGAAAACAGAGAACTGCAACCCCGAATCGAGGTCTCCATTTCTCCAACGCACCCCGCCGGGAGCCCGAAGGACCCGACTTAGGCTGTCTGACAAAGAGAGAGTACCTGAGACAGGGTCGACTTCCGCTGGAAGGTATGCGTTTCCGCAGGATACGGAAACTCCACACCTTCCAGCGAAGTGCCGTTTTCCCTCAATCAAGCTTACCAAAGGAAGGCGATTAGATCTTTCGGACCAGATACACGGCCGATCACATGTTTCAATCGATGAAACAGCGGTGACCGAAGCTAGGAACGAGGGAACGAGCGAGAGAAGCTACTTGTTTAATAATTGCTTGGTAGGACGCGGAAATATGTACAATAAAGAAATCTTCGACGTTAATTTTAAGATTCGCGACGAAGCTTAAATCTAATCGACTTAGAATTAAATGTCCCTCGGCGGTTGTGGCGTATTCCCTCGATGTCCCTGCGAATAATCTGAAACTAAAATTGATACCTATATTAGTGACATACGAAAGGAAATTTAATAAACACCATGTAAACTAGACAAAGCGATGGAATAATTAAGAGTAAGAATCCATAAGATTCCCGATGTTAAACCTACCTAAGGAAATTAAACCTACCTAACAAAATTTACACATGATACAAGCAAAGTATTCTACCTATACTTGCGTAACGAGAAATAAATAGAAGAAGAGATAATGTCGAAGTAAAATAGCAAGCAATTACGAAAATTATCCCAAGAACCATACCAACGAAGACGAATAGAAACAAAGATTGACCAGAATTGAAAATCCAACGATGAAATAATAAACAACGAAGAGTGAAAATATCAGAGAATTAGAGAAAATATCTTAACGAAATAGCACAAAAATTATAAATGGGTCAACACAAACATGTCAATTCAGAAAATAAGGCAGAAGTAGAAATAGAGGAGGACAACATATTAATCAGATAAAACCGGACAGTCAAAGAACATTAAATTATGACCAAACAAATAAAATAAACTAGTCAATTTTGTGATAATAATATAAATAAGTAAATTGGACTTACTACTTGTTGAGCATTAGTTACCATTACCAAGAAAGCAGCACCAGAGGTCCAGCTGTAACATAAGAAACGATTCGTAATGTAGCAAAAGCGTTAGATAGTTCCATAACGTTCAATTGGTATTGAACGACAAAATAGAAGTGGGGAGAGCAATTTTAAATAGCTCTTACCAGTGGTCATCACGGTCCGGCACTGGTCAGTAGTGGTCAGTAGTGGTCAGTAGTCGGATCTCCACTGGTCAGCACTGGTCAGTAGTGGTCAGTTCTGGTCAGTTCTGGTCAGTCCTGGTCACTCCTGGTCACTCCTGGTCCCCCAGTGGTCAGCGGTGCACGAATGGCCTGGCTTTGGCCCGCGAGACCCGTTCCCCCTGGATGCTCCAGGGGTACTGAAGAACTTGTTCAGCGGTAGTCTTCATGTGGGGAAGTCGAAGAGTGGGGAGACAGTGTCAACGTGAAGAGTTAAGAACCGCTTGGTCTAGAGAACAATACCATTTCGATTGGTTCCATCTCTTGACCATTTCTGGATCTTCACTGGACCGCTGACCTTAATGTCAACCTCACCGTTGACCACCCAGTGACCATAAGTTTGGTACCACTTTGGAAGAGGGTGTCTCATGTTATAAGACACTCGTGGTACAGCGATAGCTTTCATCCCACTAACGATAGGTCTATTTTTTACCTCGTTTATGCGTAATAGGTATACATGGGTTGGAAAATAAAAATGCCTGAGCAGTTAAGACTCAAAATCATATGCAGATTGACACAAATCGGACTTCAGCTGTTTCGAAAACAAGAAAGAAAGACTCACATTCGCCTTCTTTCTTGAATGCCCGAAGCTGTCCAAAGCACCTAAGCTCACGTACACATAGTTGTGGATTGGTGTGGGGAAAGGACTGAAATTCATTTCTAAATCTGTTGGTAATGTTGCGAGTGACACGAAAATGGCAGTGGGGCTCTAGAGCCCCAGAAAATTGGGCCGAAATAATACATTGGGTGAAAGATCTACTCGTATATCTCGTCTGTGATAAAAGCTCCGGTGCTTAATCCGCAAATAAAGTCTTAAATTCAGTGGCGTTACTAAGGATGGCTGTTTCTGAAGCCGGTTCTGTAGTCAGTTTCTTGATGCTGCCTTAGCGGCATTCGATAACATATTCTCCATTATCCTGTAAGTTAGAGAAAATGATCTCAACACAGAGTAGTCGATTTCACGTCGTTGATAACAAATCTCCATTTTTATTTAGTATCCGTCTGGGGAAGCTCGCCATCAGAGATTCAACTATCACCGGAAAGAGAAGGAATGAAAAAATCCAGAATGAATCGCCAAAGATAATTGTAAGTATTTAAACTTAACCGTTTTTTTAAATAATGGGTAGTACGAATCACGACAAACCCCTTGCGTATTATCAATGATCACCGGTTACAAAAGGAAAAGAAACAATTATTCCGTAAACCAACTCCAAACTTTTTCAAATAAAATTAAATAAAGAAAAAAAGCTAAATATTTGTCGATCTGTCGCTTCTTAGAAACGAACACAAGACTATTTTCAAAGAATCCTCAGGTAGCATTTATCTTTTAATTACACAGCTATGGTCTATCAGAGAAAGTATATTTCTAAATCGAATGTTTTACATGCAATACGAAATGACATTACGTAGTTAATGTACAATGATGCATTTACAAAAATCATTCGTTGTGTAACAGCCTTTCAATAATATATTACCTTTAAAGTTAACTTAACGATTTTCAAAGAAGGCACAAAATACAAATTAGTATACAATTTTCCCTCGAATCTCGATATTCATTTTATCAGTGATTGGACGATACTCAATAGTAAAACTTTTCTTTATTATGAAAATGAACGTTTTACACATATCTGGTATTTAATATACGGTACAATACCCGTAGATACAGTGAAAATTACACTAAATGACACGATTAACAGTTTCATGAAGAATAAAATGAAAAATCGTGCGAACAAAATCGAAGAAAAAGTAAATTTACTTTTCTTAAAAACATATATACTGCTTGCACGTTTCAGACTGGTTAAACTTTTCTACTATGGTTTTTACATTAATAGAACACTACTAGAATAGAGATTATGATGTTTCGCGTTATAAATTTTCCAATGCCGAAATATTTTTCACTTCACTTTCACAAGAGTAAAAGCTTATCACGTTTCAAAGGCTCCAGTCTCGTAAGTTTTAGCCCATTATAGGTATAAATCATCTTTCGGTACAAGCGTCCGATCTATTAGAACGTTAATAAATTATTCGTAGCGAGTGATCGATGCCAGAGGCCATAACGAACGCATAATCAATCGATGATCCCGTACCGAAACGGTTAATTATAAGTTCGGGTCAGCTGAATCGTTCAGAATTCGCTAATTATAGTTCGTAAGTGACATCAATTTTCACGACGTTAGGAGAAACAATGTTTGAAAAACTATAGTTCCTAAAATGTTCTTACACAGAGTGGAGAATCTAAAAAAAGTATCTACGGAATATTAGTAACACATATTACTCAGTTTGAATAGAGGAACATTTGATGAAAGAAAAATCATTCTTCCTCGATCGTTTCCCAGTTCTTAAGATCAGGGAGCTTTCATTTAAATAAAATTTGCGTTTTTAATACTTGAAGAAAAATCAATTTCACCATAGCTTTCTCGTGAATTTAAATATTTGGCGCAAACAAACAAACTTGAATATCAACTGATAATGAAGGTTCAATAGTTCGCACAGAGCCAAATAAAACAATACTACGAATATAAACAAATATTTCGCATTAAATATTAAGTAACGCGTTCATAAACAGCACATAAATATATAACGCTGAATTTGTCTTTAGCTCCTTTTCTGTTAAAGTATCGATTAAAAACTTGGATACGAAGACCGATTCTGCTAAGAAAAATGATATTTCTGGTCATGCAATTTTCGTGTTTATATATATTTTTCAGCACTCCACCCTGTATACTTACATTAATATTGTGAGGACTGAAAACTTGAAAAATTTAATCAAAGGTATTTGGCAAAACGAACTTTTCGAACAGAAATTATCAAAAATTAAAAATTTACTCTAAACATATTTATACATACTATTTACCGCTGTAAGACAGTCAAGAGTATTTAATAACAAGAATGATTATGTATTTATTTTCACTTGTATCCTCATTCGAAGAGTATTAGACATCTAGATGCGAGTAAAAATTGGAAACGTTAAATATTGAAAAGTACAAGAAACTTTTTGAAATAAAAACTACGTAATACTTGTATCTATACAATATTATTTCGGAATAACAGCTTCTGCTATTACTGAATAGCAAATTTTAAGAAAAACGGCGTTAATACCACGCAGCAATTTAAAAAAAAAAAAAAGAGACAAATTTGAAAATCCATCGACTAAGTAACGGAACGAAAGATAAACTCCAAAAAACTATAAACAATTCGACACATCCAAGTCCTTAAATACTCCAACTTTCAAAATGTTCAGTATTCATGTAACGTATCGAGGATTTCTGCAGTCTTGAACAAGCCATGCTACAACGCATCGCTCGTCAAATAGTTGCAGACGTAGTAGTGTACACTAAAATTTTTCTCTATTTCGAACCTAACATTACTTTTTTCTCTTTCTGAATGCCAATTGCGTGGTAAAAATTTGTCCTTTCTTTAATTCTCATTACCTATATTAAATTATATCAATATTTGTTTTATTTATATATATATATATATCTATATATATCTATATATATATGTGTGTATATATATATAAATATATCACGCCAGTCTCGCCATCAATTTAGTAACATAGGTACACTTTGTCAACAATCACTCTGCTTGCTTCTGCATCTGCTTTTCCTACATAGCTTGAAATGTTCTTCAATGATTCACTAATTATGCTGGCTTCTGCGAACCCTTCTTTCCGATCAACGATTTGTGGATATGTGGAATAACACCTGCAAAGAAATAAAACATTTTTTCTTGACGATTGCAAACCTGTGCAGTTTGGTGCTTGCAACTAGCAATATGATGATTCCACGTTCTATAATGTTCTTGTAACTTGAAGTGTTGTATTCAATTTGCAAAAGTGAAGAAAGATTGTGTTGGAATATACCTCCTCCCGCAATAGTTGCTTTAATAAGACTATCTAATTCTTCGTCACCGCGAATAGCAAGCTGAAGATGCCTTGGTGTAATACGTTTCACCTTCAAATCTTTTGATGCATTCCCTGCCAATTCAAGTACCTGAAACAAGTTTCATTTCATGGTAAATTCAGTCTAACTTTATACTAAAATATTAGAAACCCGAGAAATGGTCGAGATAGATCGAGTCAGAATTCTCGACGTTGTCGAGGATCCTGACTAAGATATTATTTTTGAGGCATATGAATATTTTGAAGAAACGTCGCCAGTGATCGATCCGTTCGGATCAGAGCCTTAAATAAAGAACGGAGTATTGACTGGTATCTTCGATAAAAGAGAAATTGGTTTAAATAGATAGAAATTCGAACCTCTACCCCGTGTGGGTTAGCGGGTGGTGGGTAGTTAAGATGTAAAAAAGTAAAAATAGAATATTCATGTTTTGGAGTGCGATCGTCGAAAAGGCGGGAAAAGGCGGGAAACGGCGGCCATGATGGTTGAAGTTAGTAACTCCGCCATTAGTCGCTAGTAACGCCAGCGTGTATATAGTTCTGGTTTCAGATCTTCCTATTGTGCGTATTTGTCCCCGTTCCGCCATTACCCCTCTCTCTATTTCATCATATATTTCTTCCATACAACACAAACACATTCTTACCTCGGCAGTTAGGTACTCCAAGATAGCTGCACTGTACACCGCCGCCGTAGCACCGACTCGACCATGACTTGTGGTTCTGTTTTTCAAATGCCTATGAATTCTGCCAACAGGAAACTGGAAAAAACGAAAGGAAAACAAACGTGATACGTATGAACACACGCATGAAAGCTCGATTGTATCGAAATATCGGTTCCGTGGCTAAGGTAAATATTTACAGGTTAGAACGCATCTGTACGTAATGTCTGTTCGAATAACATAAGGTCACGCGCGTCAGCAGCTTTTCATGCAAGAAATATCGAACGAGGAGCAATGACACGACTTTTCGCAACACTCTATATTTACAGCGTTTCACGACTTAGACGTTTTCCACGATTATGTTCTATCCATTTGTCCCGGGCATAAAAACAAACCTCATTCGCACATGGGAACTACACAGCACGGTCCTCTTTTTTAACGCTACGGATATCGAGCGGTACACGATGATTCAACTTTCTCGAGCTTTCCAGCTTTAGTCTGTAGTTTCATCATTCAATAGTGCACGCCCTATATTTTATTCGTTTCTGATTAAAACAATCGTCAACTCTTAGAAATTCTGAGAGCACGAGGATCGCACGAGGAAGATTCTCTACTGTATGCCAAAATTAGTTTACGAAACACTACCGTCGCATTTGCGTTTAAATAAACACTCGAAACGAGCTAAATATTTGACAAATCGTAGCAGCCGATTAATTTGTCGATTAAATATTAAAACGCTACAATTTACATCAATAAACAGTGTACGCATCGTTTTCAGTAAAGTTTCAGTGACAGGTAAACAAAAGCAACAGCAAAATTTTATATTCTGTCATTTAAAATTACTACCAGTATAATTGTCAGAATCAAATAAAAATGTAAACAATTTTCGCGAAATGTCTTTACCTCGATTATTAAACAATGTATTTGAATGTAAGTAAAATAATTGAATCGAAAGAATTGAGAAGGGGGCGTACAACAGACAACCGTCTCATTTGAAAACTTCCGAAGTTAAATGAAACCACCGTAATTTTAATTCGAAAAATAATATATTTCCCTACGATTTTCCCCAATTTACCGTCGTGGTATGCGTAGACTAAAGTCAAATGAACCTAATTCACATCGTTTATTTGCCTAATAGTCGTTAAACCTGCATACAAACGAATCGTCGATTAGTTACTTAAAAACACTTCGGTTTTACGCGCCAATCGCGATGATTTCACCTGTTCACCTTTAAAAATTTAAGAAAATAACGGCGATCGCGTACATTATCGATAGACAATAATTATATGACTGTAATCTACGCGTTTGAATTAATTAAGCATTGATAAACTCGCCTGCAAGCCGGCCCTCGCCGAACGAGAGACCGCTTTCGCCTTCGCTTTGCCAGAGTCCTTGCCCGCCTTTCCGCCAGCCTGTTAACGAACAAAAATCACGGTTAATTTACAAGATACAGCCATGAAACTTCGCCAGTAAACAGTACGAACATCGTAGAAGATGGTGATGCGGTTACGAGGTACGGATGGCTAAAGGATCCGCCGAAAACTCGCGGATACTTACCATTATGCGACGAGAGCCTTTGTGGTTCACTACACGACAGACTTACGAGGAGCACAGACGACGCCGTCTAAGCGCGGTCCCGCCAAATACGCTTGGCGCTGTCGGCGTGTCCCGCGGTCGTCCCATGTGACCAACTTCCACCAATCACAGACGCTCGACGAAATACCCCCTCGCCACCTAGTGGAAACGAATCGTTATTACAATTTCGGTTAAAACGTATATGCAATAACGTCTTCGTCTCGTATCGCTTGAACATTGCATCGCGTAACATTATCCCTACTTTAGATAACGTTCTATATTGCACAAAGTAACTGAGTAAAGTAACCAATTACAGTAGACTCTCTCTTATTCGGTTCTCTTTTGATCGGTTACATTGTCGTTTAGATGGAAACAATCGAACAACAGAAAAATATTAACAGATTCCACTTTAGTCTTTCTCTCATTAATTTTATCTAGTTTGTAGAACCATCAATAAGTATACAGCCGGTATATTATATCAACCATACATACACATACTTGTTTTGTTCATTAACAACTGATTAATGATAATATATTGGTATATATTTGATATGTTGGTATATTTTGGACTAACCAGCCATTCATTTATCAGACCTGAGAATCAGTCCCGTAGACACCGGACGAGTGAGCGTCTACTGTACTGTCATACGAACTAGTAATTGTTTAAAATTAATTAATTAATTAGTCCATTCATTTGTTACAAGTCGCATGCCCCTTTACGGGGTATTAGCGACCATATTTGTGTGGTTCATGTGTATTATATGTATGGGGTATGGAGTGCAGTGGTTAATAAATGCGTTGTTTTTATTATCTATTTATCGAAAACATGTGGATCTTTTTCGATATTTTAAGGTATGTGGAGGTATTACTGTCCCCTAACTAGAAATCATATGCTTGAATATTGCCAGGAGCCTTCACTAGGGAATTAAACTCTAAAAATTGCAAGTAAAAGAGTAATTAGTAAATTATCGAGCAGTGGTTCATTAAAAACAATAATTTATTACAATGGCGGAAAAATATATTTTATGACACCATCTACGGCGAAACGTCCAAGTTTATCGAGAAATAGTTCCTTCCCGCCAACGCTAAATGGCGCCACAAATATAATAGATCGAAAAATATCTTGTTGTTTTTATTTATTTATTTATTAACAACAGCTAAGCCTCTCTTTGATTACTATATAAAATTTATATTTTTAATTGCACTTATATCTTATACGATTTTACTAAATCAGGCTTGATGTGTATGTTTAAATTTTGGTACTTATGTCTAGGTTAAATTGGAAGTTTGTGATGTAGTAAAAACGCCTCAGAAGCACTTTAATATTCTAAGAATGTTTTAATACAGTGTGGAGGTTTGACATGTGTTTAATTTTCAGATCTCGCGTCATCTTATTCCACTGTTCCTTCATAAGGTGTGCAGTCCTACAGAATGTGATCTATGGTATCATTCGCTGTATCCACAAGTGCATACAAAGCTTGTAATAATGTGGCATCTTGCAAGAGAGGATGCAGGATTGCAGGGCTGAGCCTGAACACTTTATTTATCACCCACATGAGTATGATTTCCCTATATTTATTTGCCTCTATATGCATTTACAAAAAGAGTTACGTACAACTATTTTTATAGATATGTCAACAGCAAGCTCAATTGGTTGAAAGAGCAAGCAAATAGCAGGATCTGTTAAACCATGCGACTGTTAAAGAAAGTGAGTATATTCTATTATGAAATAAATACATATTTATGACATACAATAGAGTACTTCCATTCCTATCTTGAAAGTGTAAGATATGTAAAAAATGAATCATTGTTAAATAATATATTCTTATCCTAGATCATGCATGCAACATCATAGAAGGGCTGTACTATTCCACAATGCTGAACATGAAGATTATTAAAATTAGAAGACGTTGTCGCTCAATAATAAAAGCGCGACCATATCTAAAAATTGGAGCTTAATGTGATTAAATGTTAGCAATGCAAAAAGAAAGGATTGAATGTTTACAAAAAGCAATTTAAGATATGCCACAACTCTGCAGATTAGAAGAAATTAGTAATAAAATACGTCAACAACATCGAGATTATGACATTATTAGTAAACACTAATTTACAGATACATCTGTTTAATTAGAAATAATTTATGATACATATACATATACTTTTTTACTTTTAGATTGTATAATTAATGAGCTTCGAGAACCAGGCGTTGGCGAAGAAATAGTTAGTCCACAGAAAACCTGAAATTATGGCAAAAAACCGAAAGAATTCGATTTACAATTGACATTTGTTGTTAAAATTGATGTTACTGTAAAATGTACATTACATATATGTTTTAGAATAAGACTAGAAGATAGAATTGTTCAAAATATATTACTCAACAATTTAATTTATTTATAAAAGTGTTTTCAAAATTTCAAGACGTGTTTTTGTGTAATAGAATTTGAATAGTGTTAAAACATTCCTTATGTTTCTATTAATAAAAAATTTAAATCATATTATTTATTCTCCATGCTTTTTATTTACTTTCCCTGCCTTTCCTCACGTTTTTTCATGTAGTTAATTAGTTATAAACAATTTCTGGAAGCGATACTTATTTATTCCAATATTGCGCCAAAATTGACAAAGTGTCGCCATCTATCGGAATACTAGAGGAAGTATCCGGGGTAACCTCCCCTCGCCCCCCAAGGTTTGGTGCACACGAATGGTATCGCCATCTAAGAACAGGTTTTGTACTAAACAAAGTACAGCTACCCCCACTCCTCCTACTCCTGATACGCACTATGTACCCTTGATTATTCGTTAATAACTTCTTTTCTGGGAATAAAATATGAATTTTTAGAGTTTAAGAATATAGCTGAGACCCTTGACAACATTTAAGGATACTTTTTCTACCCATGGCATGCATTATTAAATAGTTATTAACAAATATCGGAAGTCGGAACATTTACGGCTGTATCACCGCCTGCTTCAATCCATGAATTATCAATTTTTCAACAATGACACGCATATTTTGGCTATTAGAGAACATAGTGGACATCTCTAGCAACATTTAAAGACCAATTTCACTCCGCTCCTCGCTCTAATTAATTAGTTATTAGCGATAGATCCCTAAGGTGTCGTGTTAAAAAGTTCGAAGACGTATGCCGACTTCCCGATATTGATTAATAACTATTTAATAACGCATGCCATGGATAGAAAAAGTATCCTTGTATGTTGCCAAGGGTCCATACTATATTCTTCGATTCTAAAAGTTCATATTTTATTCCCAGAAAAGGAGTTATTAACGAATAATTAAGGTACATAGTGCGTATCAAGAGTAGCAGGAGTGGGGGTAGCTGTAACTTTTTTAGTTCGATACCTGTTCTTAGATGGCGATACCGTTTGTGTGCACCAAACCTTGGGGGGTGAGGGGACCTACCAGTACTCCGGATAGTACGAATTCCTGTTCTTAGATGGCGATACCATTCGTGTGCACCAAACCTTGGGGGGCGAGGGGAGGTTACTCCGGATACTTCCTCTAACATTCCGATAGATGGCGATACTATACTTTGTCACTTTTGGCGCAATATTCAAATAAATAAGTATCGCTTCCAGTAATCGTTTATAATTAATTAATTACATGAAATATTGTATAGAGAAATGGTAGAAGAACTTAATTAGATACGAATAATGATTTTAAGTGATTATAATACTTTAGAATTTAAAAAATTAAGGAATTAATGGGAAAGGTGGAGGAGAATGCAAATAAAAAGGATGGAAAATGTGTGCTATGATTTTCATGTTTTATTAATATAGGAATAAGGAATGTGATACACTTTTCTAATTCTATTTTACAGAAACATACCTTGAAATCTTGATACTGCGTTTTATAAATAAATTAAATTGATGAATAATATTTTGAACAACATTATTTTAAACATATATGCGGTGTACATTCTGTAGTAATATCTATTTCAACAACAAATATCAATTGCAAATCAAATTTCCTCAGCTGCGTCAACGCTTGGCTCTTTTGTGCATGCACGTACAATATACATTATACAATTATACAATAATTATATGATTAAATACAAATACTGAACAATTATTAGTAATTGTATTAATAATGTAAAACGCGAGGAAAAATAATAAAATTTCTTGGATAGCAGATGAAAAAAGTGTACTATTTTTTATTTTAATTGATAAAAAGGCAGTAATACGTTTATACAAAAGATGTATGCGTACGTTGTTGCTAGCAAAATAATATCTAATGTATAGTATATGGAAAGAAAACTAGAGACGTCATGTTTTTTTTTTTCTAAATCACTATAGATAAAAAGGTTTCCAGCTAGTTAGAAAACTATTATGGAATTGTCGAGTATAATCTCCAACGTACAAGTCTCTATATATTAGATTGGCAATTTTTCAAGCTGTTTTTCTCGGTCTCCTAGCTTTGTTCCAGGAGTAATATGAAACTTGAAACTTTTAATTGGTTCTGATATAACAGTAATTTGTTCATTATCCAGTTTTCTATTTATAGAAAACATAAACATAAGTTTCTCCAGAATTTTTACTAATCGAATAAAAAATAACTGTTAAAATTGAACTTTTATTAATGAAACTTTACTGTTTCATTCAACTCCTGATTTACTTTCTGATCTTTTCTTTCTTCCGTTCCTTTATCCAACCGCAAACACCATATCCTTGGAATTTTTATGGTAATTAGTTATTATTGGTCAAAGTTTGTAGCTTCAGCCAGCTCGTCGCATTTGTCGTCCAAAACGTCCTACAATTGTTTAAATCAATATTAATCGATTTGTGCTTTAATTTTACATTGAATAAATATTCTGATAATTAAATTTAAATAGGTCTCTTATATTACTAATTCTCAAGCATTGAGAAACTTTACCTCCTCCAATTCCAAGCATTTACCCCATTCGGCGAGGGTAATTTTGTGATCGTTGTTGACGTCGCAAGAATCGAGGAATGGTGCGATGCAATGCTCAAGAGCCATCAAGGGTGCTTTAATGGGGAAAAGTTCGTGCCTTGAGACAGCCCTGTCGTGTGGGTGGCCATCTAAATCGCACCATTTCCAAATGGCGGCGTTGGTCCAACGTAACGTGTGATTCGTTTCTGCTTCCCTTTGCATTTTCAAGTAGTGAGATGGTAATTCTTCACGATCGGCCAAATCCCTCATGATGTTGAATAGCCAATCTCTCATACGCCATGGGAAGTAAGCCATTTCTTCCTCTCTACACATCTACAAGGAAGATGGATACTTATAATCAAGTTTTGAAGATTCTAATTTGATCAAAAATCAGATTATTTCCTAAAGAACCGTTAACTATGACTGACTAACTCTTTGATAATTAAAATTTAGTACTGTAAAATTAAGACTTTACAATGAAACGTAAGCTCTGTGAATTTATCGTTTAAATATTCTGTTCTGTGAATAGTTACAGGCATCTGTCTACATTCGCCATAGTATTCGATATGGACGTGTTGATAGTCAGGTCCCCTGCACCTAGCATCACCCGTGTCACAGAAACAACGGGCTTGGTAAACCTGACAATCACTGTCAAACGTTTCGTTGTAATTGGTGCAAACTTTTCGCCTGGGGTCGACTTCTTCGCCGCATGCGTCCACGCAAACGCATTCTGCAGTATCATCGTCGATGGTCTGGAATTATAACAATTTTTACAACCAACGAACAAGGATGGGGGCAGATTTTCTTGCGGTGACCAATCATTTTGTTTCTTTCTGACGAACCTTGCAAACTCGTCCGGCACCACAGTGTTTCCCTATGCACGGATCCATACGAAGCAAGCTCTGACGCTTCGAACCGTCCACATTTGTGCCATCTTCGTTGGTGACCTCAGCTTTCTGCGCCTCCTCGGCAATTTCGTCAGCCTCCAGCATGTTCATGACCTCATCCTGAACGGTAGCTTCTGTAGTTGTGGTCGTACGACGACGATACTTCCTTCGACGCTGAAAATTTATTCATTTTGTACGATGTTTACAATATATTTATTTATTGGTGTCGTCGTACCTGTTGCGCCGAAGAAGTGTCCACCAAGATGGCCACCAACAAGAATGTAAACAGAAGAAATCGCAGTTTCACCCCCATTGCGATCCCTGCAACAAAGAAAATCGATTAGCTTTACTTTGCAGTTAATTTATTTAATAAACTCATTATTCAATATTTTTTGAGAAAATTACGTTTAAAGTTGTGCATAAAATAGACCGGTATGTACCAAAAGTGACTAGGTAAAAAATTAACAGACAAAAGTCAAGGTAATCTGAACTTTTTAAAGCATACAACAATTTTTGACTTGCATCAGCTGTTCTGGAACCAATTAGTACGTAAATTTGGTGTGTAACCGTAGGAAGTATGCGTTTATTTTTGTTTTCGATGTCTGGACGGAAGGATAGAGCCTTATCTTGGCAGATAACGCCAAGATAAACTTCCTTCGCATCGAGTGTCCGTTATTTCGACCCCGTTCGACCGTTATAGACGTTACGAAGAACCTAAACCTCAAATTATGTATCAGGTCAAGTTAAAGTTCTTGCATCGTCTCTCATATAGGATCTATTAGAGTAACAAGTTCTTCGTAACTGTTTAAAGAACCTAAACCTGTATTGTAACAGTTTTCAAGCTTCGATTGGAGATCGTTCGAAACGAACGATCTGTTTGTGATTTCGTCATAGTTAAATTTGAAAAATTTACTGTAACGAAACCATACACGATACGGTTTAGGTCAACGTGGCTAGCGATAAATCTCGGAGACCTTAATAGGAGCAACGAAGCGATAACCCAGATACTCGGAAATCACGATTATTTACGAACACTTATTGCAATCACGCAATTCGCTTCACCGATTCCTCGCATAAGCGAAACAGTGCTTCTTGCGACAATTGCGGATGATAAAATCTATTTATACGGTAACGTTACTGCTTGCAATTGACAGCATGCAACGAAGGCTGCGTTCAACTGATCGTCGGAGCATAAACACCCACGCACGACTCGAAGGATGGAATTCCGTGAATCCCAACTGACTTTTTAGGCCAACAGCTCGTTCATTAACGTCTCTTGGATTTATTATTATTTATTATACGCTCTAACGGAAATATATTGCACGACGCAATACTTGTTATGGAATTCGTTGAGAATTATTTAAGAATAATTATCGTAGATCTTGTTTTTTTACGATAATTTAGAAAATTGAAGTACGAGTTCTCAGCTTTACTGGACTAAAGCTAAATATATCTCGTTTGGTTTATGCGTAAGCTTCCAACGAGCTGTATTAGATTTGGCGCGTGAAATTGCCGCGAAACGATAAACAGGGGCCGCCCTCAGCTGGTCTATCAATACACGCGTTAATCTCCATTTTATTCCTTTAAACTCCACGAAAAGCCTCCACGAATTTTAAAACATTTTTCTACGACATTTTCTCGACCTTATTGTTATTTCATTCCGACATTTTCAATAAACTTTTACTACTTTACCAAAAATGAACTGTGTTTACATAGATTGTTATTGAATAAATAATTAATCTAATAGAACAAAGAAACAAGGCTACAGTATTATAATAGGTATCGAATAAATAGTTTCTTTGTTCTCACGAACAAAGTGTAGCAACGAGAGACATTCGTTCTTCGTATGTATATCCATTCGTTTTTCCACGAAATCGCGTTGACCTAAGAGCTCAAGCATGTTTTACGTTTCAAATGTCGAACGAAATGAATACTGTCCTCCGCGTAAGCGTTGCTATTCGATTAAGGTACGCTTGATTACTGTCCACGGACGTCTTTGTTGGAAATTCTTTCCGTTGATCTTTGTGAAATTGATCCACATATCGCGTGTCATTATACTGCAGAACTTAAATTACACTGACACGCGAAATTGATCAAACACTATACTTTTCATTTAATTCCTACGTTAAAAAATAAATGCTACGAGCATCGAGAAGAATATTCGTTAGAATAGCAATTAAAGTATAAATGTTTCTTAATAATAATAGTAATTTATATCCGATAATAATACTCTTTTCCCCAAAGAGGATGTTCAATTTCCGTTCTAAAAAGAAGAATTTCCTTCAAGATAAGTTTAGTTGTGCAACGACGCCCACCATCGATGCTTTTATCGAGCATATTCCTATCCACGTTGTACAACCAATAAATTACATTAATTCGTTAATTAAAGGAACGAATTTGTAGCTTCGATATAACTTCCTCGTCGACAATCCTTAATTAAGCGATTGGTGAAACGAACTTCCGTGTCCAGACTCTCGTAACAGCCATGTTACTTATTAAAATTAAAAAATTGCTAAATGCACGTACTTGAACTATTAGTTCCAAAACTACAAAAGTTCATTTGTTTACATTATATGAATTACTACTTTAATTATTATAAAATAACAAAAATAAAATGTGTTTTGACATTATCGATATAAACATTATTAGTATTATATTCTGTTATTCTATATAATAATATTATTATAAAATAATAATGTTTCTCTGACCCAATTTGTTATCTTGTTATGGTATCGAAGCAATTCCCAAGATAAGGCCCATACGATTTTCACTCTGAGTCATCGTAATAAGTGCATATGCACACCTGTCCTTGATGCAGTTGCATATTTACCTGAATTTCGATCTTCTGGACTGTTGCTGGCCCTTTCTCCGACCGTTTTCGGGACCGGTCAAAAGAACACTCCAAATCGGTTGCTGGACCGGTACTGACTGAGCGCAGCGTAAAGTCTCCATACTCACAGTAACCGACCAGTGATGATCTCATCGTTTTTCTTTCCTCCAACACCCCGTTTGATCTTTCTGCCATATGCACTGCTTCTCGATCCTCTTGTCGCCTTGTAGCCGAGATCCCACGACGAATTACGCAACCTCGTGTCCTCCATTTTATTTTATTTTCCAGTCTTCTGCCTATTATTCAACGTAACAGACAAAACATTAACATTTCATCCTTCACATTGCTCTTCCTGGATCCATTTCGATTAAATAACGTTGATAACGTTAAAATATAACGTGCTGAAATTAACAAGAAATTCATTGTAAGTCAAAAGATGGCAGAAGGTCATAGAAAAAAATGACACACATTTATTAGGCAAATTCTATATAAAATTGATAGTAATTAATAATCTTACAACGAAACGCAAACGGACTTATACAACCCATAATCGTGGCTAAGTGTGGAAGTATAGAAAGAAATAGATTGTATTATATACACTTTTTAGTATATCGCCATTTTCCAGAACTTTCTAAAAACCATCTCGATAATTATACGATGTTATACATATATGGCTACGGTACGACTAAAAATTAAAATATAAAGCAGTATTAAGTAAAACCTCGTTAATCCATCGACAATACTATCGATTAAAATTCAATTAATCATGCATAATTTTCTACATATAAATGTATCTATATAGAACGTTTAACCGTAGAAACTTGATTGAAATCACATGCGATTGAACAATTCGATAAACAAATTCGAATTTTTCAAGACGAGTAATCTTGAAATTCATTTTCTTTTATTATATATCTTAATTTTCTACGTTTGTATAATTACATGGTCAAATTCATGTAATATTAGTATAAATTAAAAAAGTATCAAATGTCTAGATTATTACGTTAAACTTTTGGAATACATATATAAATTCTTCCATCGATTCTTACGTTAAACGTAAAAAATTATAATTTTAAAATAAATACCTACTCTTAAAGTTCCACGTGACGTATAAATTTAAATAAATAAAGGCTCCGTTCGTTAATGTTAACTATTGTGCAGATTAAGAGAATTATTGAATTATATAACTACTCCTTCTCTATTATATCGTTTAATTTTGCTCTTATAAGCGACTAAACGATTGATTTCGAATGAAATATTAAATTACGTGTAACGAATCTACTTAAAATCTATTAGCCATTATTATACAATGTAATTAATAAGCCACTAGAAAACGGCTAAAAATTTTAATCGGATTTCTGTTTAATTTTATTCACAAAAAGATTCAGAAACCTTTAATCTTAAGTCCATGAAATGTGATATTTAGATATACCGATAGAACCTCGATAATTGCACACTATTAACGAGCGTTAAACATTTATATATTGGGAATAATAGTTACCCTGCAAGTATCGAAATTCTATATTACTATACTTTCTTGTTTAGTCGAGACGAGATACTATATCGTGTAATATCTGCTCTATAAAAATAAAATACAATGCATTTGCGTGTTTAAACGATGTAAACGGTTACAGATTCTCAAATTGTTCAACAATTAACTAGGTCGCAATTGTGACAAAAATAATAACTACAGACAATCGTGGACTCTATTGCCTCACATTTTTATTCAGCAATAAGAATAAATTATTTCATTGAAACAATATATAACTTACTTAGTAAAACATTCGTCTGATAGAACTATGTACAAGAATTTATGCACTTACACAAAATAAATTGTGTATAATTAATTGGGATGCAAGCACCTTACTAATCTTTACAGAAAAAAGTTATTAAGATCCTGCAGTTTCATTCGAGACTGTTTCCTTTTGGAAAAGGAACAAATTTCCCGATGAAAAGAAACGTGTACAAATTTGTTCAATTCGAAATAATTGAATTATCGTTGAAAGAAATCGTGGATGACAACATTTATTGAACATTATTACTATATTTGATTACTCGAGTACTCGTACAACATACATAATATTCAAACAAGCTTCAAGGAAGCTTCAAAGAAATGGTAATGTTCAGATAAATAAAAAGATACTGACAGGAGTTGGTAGTAAGGTAGGTATATTATACTAAATGCAAAAAGTTACAATACATTTGACGTTTGTTTGTTTGTTTTTTTTTCTCCATTTTCCTTTAACATTATTTTGTTGTTGTTGTTGTAACGTTGTCCATAGTTGTACACACAAACTGGCCTAAGCAGACCGAAATAAAAATGTATGCTACAAAAATTCACAACTTATTAATCGCCATCCTCTAATTATTATATTGTTACAATTATTTGTTTTTCTTCGTACCTTCCTCTCTTCGTTCGTTATAATTATCTTCTCGTTATTATTATTATTATTAATATTATTGTTATTATTAAAAATAGTCACTTAAAAACGAAAACATTCACACTAAAAATTTTTGCAGCTCCCGTTCAAGTATAAAGAGACAATCTCGCGTAAGCGTGGCTTTTCCTTCCAATGAATATTGACAAAGTAATTGTCGATTGGTTCACAATTATAGAAAAATAATGCACAGGCGTTTGAAGTTTCAGGGAAAATCAGAATTAGTGAATATAATAATTTCAAGAGCAACACATTAATTCAACCAACTATACGAAATTGTCTCTTCATCTATGACTGAGACGAAGCAGCTTCACCACTGTAGTACGAGAGCAATGTTTCTATGAAACATCGAATTATTAACTAACATGCTTCAACACATTGTCAACCGATCGTGGAGATCTCCATCATACTACAGAATCTTATGTTAACAGTAGACAAGGGTTGCTTTCAAGAATATTTTTCAGTAACGTTGACAAAATTGCACAGAAAATAGTCCCACTTAACAATTTCATATATCTACGATCAGAGTTGGGCAAATTTTATTATCGAACAACGAATAAAAATGTTACATTCGAATATTGGTTGAAAAAATTTATTAATGGATCCTAATTTATGAATGAAACGTACATAGGAAGCTTATATGAGTCGATCTAAAATTTGTCATTCGTTCTTGGTGAACAAAATTTGCCTTCTGATTGCAGGTGTTGTAGAAATTCGAGTTAAGTCATGTTATTGTAGTTTAGGACAAAGTATGCGGTTGACAAAGCGTTGAAAAACCAGCGTCGACTCTGCTGCATCCAAGACATAGCAATTGCAACGTATTTGAGTACGAACTATTACGGATGTTTTAACATAGACTACGCAACGATTTCGTGGATCGACAAGAAACGTAAATAATTAGTTTTCTCGCGTTCTCAGCCTTAATTTCACAGCGTCTGGCCGTTCAGACGCCATGACGCTTTGATAAGTTCCTGTTTTTCTGTCAAATTTTCAATCTGTTAATTTTACCGCCTGTTTCATCACCGTTATTGGAAAAAAGCATCGTCCCGTTTGTTTCTTTGTATGTTCGTGCGTACACTTGTGTCGGGGCGAGGTGTATTTGCAAAATGGCACGGAAACACAATGCACGTGATTCGTTTTCAAGATTTTGCATTCGTTGTTTTGATATTATTTTCAACGATTTTCTTCTAATCGAATGATGCGTCGTCTTGTCTCTAATAATCGCAGCACTTGCCGAATCGTGTATTATCTGCAAGCATTTATCTCAAATTAATATATGTATAGAAAAACATATTAAAATACCATTATCGCTTTTTTAAATAGTTTGAGGACAGCTATATCAGCTTTCATTCATAATGATTCAAATTTTATGGCATATTTTTGTCACAAGGTATAACGATTAAAGATTTATGTAAATCTAATAGTCTTGTATCAAGTACAAAAACATCTAATTTGGAATTAATCTTCTTTTATACTTCCCTAGCTCTAATTTAAAACAAAATAATTTTCGAAATACAATCATACCTCGAATTCACATACTAATTGGTTCCAGAATGACATAAGTCAAGATATACATAATAGTATATGCGTGTATATACAAATGCATATGTTAAAATCGTATTAGATTAAGAGATAACTTTTCTATACTTTAGTCAAAGTGACTGGGGAGATAAAGATTAGAGTATAATTATGTTTACAATTACAAAATATATCAATTGAAGCACGTAAACAAGAATCTGATTATCTAAACAAACGTCTGTCGCTGCTAGAAACGACGTAAGTCATCGAGTATGACTGTATATATCATGAGCTATTTTTCTACCTATGTTCGATTATATAATATAATTTGTATTATAGAATACGATAATGTTTGGAAATTTGAAAATTTGAGTGAACAATCTGATTGAAAAACAATGGAAAAACGTGATTATGCTTTTAAGAATTTTCTAGATTTATACACACTCCTCGATTCCATTTTAGGATTTTGGGTAATTTGAAAAACTTTTGCAAATAGTATTAAAATTTAATATATTGTAACGCTATGCCTACTCCCTACATCGCTGCGAGTACTGCGATCACCAGAGACTATGATTACAGGTAAACTTGATGTAAAAAAAAGAAGCAAAAGACTTACAGGAAAAGGATAAGCGAATTAAAAAAAAAAAAAAATAGAGCATAGAGCCGAATTTACGTCTCTTTACTTTGCACGATCATTCATAGTGAACAGTATAAACATTGCTTTCATCTGTATTTCATCCAAAGTGAACAATGAACAAAGTACAGGTTTTACAGAATATGCATTGTCCAAAGATAAATTTGATTTGAATTTGAATTTGAAAGGTTGAATTTTATTTGAAAAATGCGAATTTGATTTACAAAAAGTTTAATTTGGAGTGCAAAACTTGTAGAATCGAATTCAATTTTGTAATGAAACGAACAAGTGCAGTGAATGAATCTAGGCATAATGCCGCATTGTTTTGCTATTGCTATCTTTCCTGATGTTAGCAGTATTGAAAGATCTCTTTTTTATGGAAATACGAATACATGGGAACAATTTAAAGAAAATTAAATAATATATATTTGAAAAATTACGAATGAATTTAAGATATAAACACAAACAGAAATTCATTTATAAATGGATCTTCATTATGGGTGGTTATTGGAAGTGAAGAAATGTAAATTCGGCTTAATCGAAACTCGGATGAATTAGGAAACGGCGAGACCAGCTACAGTCTAGATACTTGTTCAATTAGCAATCGATACCGGTCGATTGATAATCGGCCACGTTCTCGTGAGAAAAATCGTATGTTTGATGTGCGACCACAGAACAGCCGCGGTTCTCTACTCGTTAATCAACACGGACCAAACTACCACCTATAAACATTATTGCCGACTTTCTACAATTAGGTGGAACGTTCCATCGGCAGTTGACGAATCAAACTCGAGAGCATACGAAACGCACGACCGATACTTTTATTATTAACGCGTTTCGTATCCTCACGTTTCAAATTTCGTCTTGTTTGGCTCGTAACTTATTTATACGACAGCGGAAATTCGCACCGCTCGTGTATCTCCATAGTGCAAATTGGCAAACGGAGAAAATTAAAATAGCGACGTGCACACGACTCTCGCGATATTCATCCGAAAGAAAAACAAAATGGTATCGAATCCTAGTCCGACGTATATAGTGTGTACGTTTTCGAACACTGTCCCATGTTTTTCTGTCACGCACATGTACCGACGATGTTCTTTCTTCGTCCATTTTGTTCTAAGGTATTTCTTCCGCACTACACCACAACTTGGCAACGAATTTTTCCTTCCGTGGACAACGTTGAGTTGATCGGGAGACAAAACACATCCATAATTCTAAGGTGGATATCACGTGTCGCTCTGCTGTACATATACGTGTATATGCGAGTGGTTTGTAGATTTGTTTTCATTGTAAAGTCTTGTAGGTTGCCTGACGTCGATGTATGAAGGACGAACTCGTAGTATTTCGCTTCATCAAATATCCAACGAACCAAAGGTTGAACGTTTAATGAATTCCTTTTCCTACGTCGTTATTCTTTATCCACGAACACGACGAACCTATCTTAAATGCAATTAAACCCGATTTATTCTACTCGAGTTCGTATTCCATACAGTTTGAGCTGCGCCATCAAGTGTTTCTTGCTTGACGAACGATGCAAGGCGTTGTTTAAGCGTAAAATGATAGCGCCTTTAATCACGTCGAATGGCTATTCAAGATAGTCTTGGATTTTCTGTTTTGGAAATGAGGATGGTAGATATATACCGATGACATATTCAAGAATAAAGAAATTGGAGACTGCCTTTAACGTTGCTTCCGGTATTAGCGACGATTCTGATAGCTCGGATTACTTGGATTACCGGGCTGTCGCATTCCACCGCCTCCCCTTACTCCATCGCCGCCTCGTGTAAAGCCTCCTCGTCCGCCTCTCGTACCATGCTGTCCACCTCTCATTACGCTTCCAGGTCCACCTATAAAAATCATAGCAATGCCAATTAAACTTCATTCTTCCTTCGCAAGATCGAAATTTTAACATACACTTTTTGAAACATTACTAACCAGGGCCTCGTTGCTGTTGCTGTTGTTGCTGTCCGCCCATTGCTCTCATGTTACCATCGTTCGAATTCAAGCGACCTCCGCTGCCATCCATGGATATTCTAGGCCTCACCTTCTTCTCTTCCACGTTTAATGGTTTTTGCCCGTTTCCAGCAGGATAATAAATCGGCTAAAACCGTAAGACAGAAATCTAAAAAACTCCTCGATGCTTAAAAGAAATCCGTATCGTAATACAAAGAAAACCGACCAGGTTTTGCAACACTTTGTTGACAACTTGCTGATCTTCGAAGGTGATGAATCCGTAGTTAGGCACTTTCGCTGTATTATTCCCTTGCGGTCCCTTGCATCTGTCGTTCGATTTACTGTGTATACGAAGCTCTACTACTCTGCCATAAGTTTCGAATATTTGACGTAAATCGTCCTCGGACGCATTGTGCGGCAAGTTTCCAAGAAACAGCTGGTGAGCATCGTTATATTGACTTTGCCTTGTCCCACGGCGATCGCTGTCTGTAAAAATTGTTAATTACTTCGAGTTATCGACAATTTAGCCGCAACATTAATTAAACAATTCTCTGGGAAGAAGGTGTACAATAAAAACGTTCCAATTCTTTATTTACAAAACCTATAATGAGCTAGGATTTCGTTAATAGACTTCCTCGATCAACAATAACCATGAGTACCTCGTTGCACCGCTCCACCCCTAGGAGTTCGTTGTTGTTGTTGCTGTGGCTGTTGATTCCCGACTCTATGAGTCTGCTGTTGCGGCGTGGAGACGTTGGTAAATGTGCAGAGCGCGGGTCCGCTGCTGGTTGGTTGCAGCGACGATCTGTCATCTAAACGCAAGTTTGTCATTGGAGGCTAAAAATAAAGATTTGTACAGTAAAGGAGACTTTAATCGCTGGAAAGAATCACTGCAACCATGAAATATATACCGGTGACATGGACAGCTTAGGAGCTTGAGGACTGGTAGCGCCGGTGGTGCTTGGAAACGATTTCACAAGATTGGCATAAGTTTTCGGACCGCTGCTGGTCACACTTGCGTTGGACACTTGAGGTTCAGGTTCGGATTCTTGCACGGAAGCGGTGAACGTCTCAGTCTCTGGTTGATCATGGATCTCGTTCGTCTGAGTCTGTGGTTCGTTCTCTGTTTCTGGTTGTTGTTCGGTCGCGCTATCCAGCTGCGTTTCCTGAACGAATTGTGTTTGGGATGTGGGTTCGGTGATGTATTGGTGTTGCTGCGCGGGTGGTGGAGGTGGTGGCTGTTGTTGCTGCTGCTGTTGCTGCGGTGGCGGTGGTTGCTGACTGATAAGTGGAGTTTCTTCGTGAACCGATCCGTTTAGAACCTGCTGCATCACTGGATGTACCTGGAAAATATTACTTTCGCTGGTACAACCAAGGACTTACACCAAAATGAAACATACTGGTACTACACCAATCAGTATTATATCATTTTCGGTATAGCTTTGATGAAATAATATCGGTATAAAGTTTTCGAATACAATGTCTTATTAAAGTATTTTAATTATAACAAACTAACATGAGACTGTTGCGGTGGCGGAGCGTAATACATTTGCTGTTGTTGAGCGGGCATGAGCGGTGGCTGAGATTGTGGTTCCGTGGACGCAGCTGGTACCGAAAGTTGCTGTCCTTGACTCTGATGTTCATCTTCCTCTGGCTCCAGACGACCTCCTTCTTCACCTTCCCTTTCAGTGGCCTCACCTACACCTCCTTCCACGCCACCTACGTCCGCTTCCTCTTCGTCGGGAAATATCAAATCTTGGTAACGAAATATGTCATTGTGCACGTAATACGTTTTCGGTGCTTGTATCGCCAACACGAACGTTTGTGTGAAACGACGCATCGGTTGACCAGCATTGGACAACTCTCCAGACACCTACGAATGGAATAGAGCACAGTAATTTACTTTAATCGTTATAATAATACCAAATATGTGTGCAAAATTTAATCACAAGCAAAATTCTATTACTGACAAATTAAATGGGAAATAATAAAATTATTGAACATTTATAGAAGTACAATAAGTGTAGAGTATTATAAACAATAAATCTTTTCGAAATTCTATGCAAATACGTAAGTGAATTATCGTTTCTCATACAAACTTTTTTTATTCATTCAATTATGCTCCTTGCTGTATACTAATACTGATGCTTACTTGCACAACGACACCATTTTCAAGCGTAAGCTGCGAATCGACTTGACTTATCTTGGCATGGCAATCCCGAAAGTTTAGTTGTTGAATTTTCTGATGTATTTGCTTCTGGCCAATAGCTGGAGTCGATTCTCTGTTGGAATCTAATCCTCCATGTACGAAGGAAGAATGCTGATTGTAGAACCTACAACAATCGTTTATATAAAGTTGCGTCGTTATTCTACGAACAAAAACGATAAACTTAAATTATATTACCTGTGGAGGTGTGCAGGAGCTTGATTAAGTAAAGTATAGTATTGTCGGACAAATTCACGGCCGACATTTTGTGGAGAAGGGGATGCCTCCATGACCATTTTCTTACTTCTAACGTCTAAAATAATACTTTGCTTAAACAGCAATGGAAAGTTCACCTGGCTAATATTAATATTAGAAAAATGTCTGCAACAAAAGAAAGACGGTTATAATGCATACAGTACCAAGAATCATGCAACATTTAAGTAAATAAACTTTGTTTTTTCTTGTGGATGAGTACAGAGCTCTCAGAATTTATTAACTGCACCAAAAGAAATTAATATGCGCATAAAACATCTAACAATGTGTAATAATAGTTTAATATATTGTATACTCAAGCATAAATAAAGAAACAAATAAATATTTAGATGAAAATTAAAAATATGCACATCAATCAGAGTGGCTATCTGTGGATATCACATGAGAATGATGTGCTTGACATTAAAATGCTTTCAGAATAACATACATATTTGTAGAAACTTAAAATCTGGAATACTTTTTTCCCCCATAGAATAGTTTGTGCTAACAGATCAATTATTTTTATGTGAAATATATTTTTATTTAGAAACATTTAAATTCATGAGCAAGTTGTAAGCAAAGACAGATTTGTTAGAATTGGAAGAAGATTTCTTTATAGATGCAGATGTAAATCTTCTATAAGATGAAAAAGTTACTTCTATATAAAATTGAGATAATGTAGAATAAATCTGTTTATTAATAATTTTGTACAGTTTTTTAGCACTGGACAGTAACCGCTATGACAGTCAATGTGTTAAATATTGATAAATTTGTTTGAATAATTTAGAAAATGAAGTTTTAAAACCACAACATTTCTCTACATTGAAACAACAGGCTATATATAAATTTCCATTGGCAAGGCCATATTCAAAACACATGTTTCATAAGCATACATTATTAACAATGCTTATTATACTTTACCATATATGTATACTAAAAATTTGTACTATATCTGCAACTACAAAGCAATCTACTTCTACTTCTAAGAAGTCAGTTCTTTTTTATATTCAGAGAGATTCACAAATATTCATAAATACTGAAAGCTAATTTTATGTAAACAGAATTGATCTTGGAATCTGTATTCAATACTAACTATGAGTACAATTACCCATTAATTGCTCCAAAATTTACATATTAATTCTACACAATTCAATTGCAGATTCATTTTTTCATCACCCTGTATATATATATGTATATATATATATCAAGTATTTGTATCATTTGTAAATGGTAAACACAATAAGATCTTGAAACGTATAATCTCGATGTGTATTGGAATCTTGTTAAGTTCGGACGATTCTACGATAAAGTACGGAACAAGTCGGGTAGGAGAAACATGTGCTCGTCTAAATGGAAAATTAAGAGGAATTCGTGTTGGAAAAGGAGAAATCTATCGATGATCTCTTGAACTCGTGAATCGTGCAAGGAATAGCGAGGTCGAGGGCAAAGGGCCGGTCGCACGAGCAAGCATGGCGATTTTTCTCAATCTCAGAAACGAGTAACGCTAATTTCCCCCCAGCCGCGAAATTTCGGCAGAATGTTTCGATAAATATCATTCGAAACGGGTATCAAAGTATTCGTTAAGTCGAATGGTATTTTACGAACAGCGAATATCGTTCTAATTCGCGAATGATAGGCCGGGTTCCTCACGATAATGTATCATGCTTGCCTTCCTGGATTGTTCTAAGGCCTTTCCACCGAGAAGTCGAATGAAAGAACATCGGCGAGGCCGATTCTTATGGCGTTCTACACTCACCCAATAAAATCACTTGTGCGCGACACAACCCACTGGTTTTTCCCCGTGAAAATGAGAAGCTGCTACAAGAACAGAAAAGTTTCCGCGAACAACAACAGTTCACAATAACGTTAATTATAAAAACAGTTCAATGTATGAGTCCTCCAAGCACCTTGATGTCAGCACATGCAGCGGAACCTGCACAGAAGCATCGATCGTACAAAGACGAACGACTCGGTCACAGAAAGTGAACCTATCGCGGATTAAACACAAACTACAAAATACAGTGGCTCCAACTTCATGAAGCGATTGGTAGTACATAGAAAGAAAACATGTAAATAAAAGTTAAAATCATTATTATTAATATTATTATGAATCCATTATTAGTAAAACTGACAAATTTCTATTACTTATTTTATATTTGTTGTACATAAAATCAAAGCAATAGATTAAATGTCGTTTTCAAATTTAGAGTAATAGAACAAACTTCAATCATTCGATGCCATGACGAATAAACGAATAACTAATAATATTGAATGAATAACAAATAACAAATTCTGGTATCAACAACAGATGTTGAAATTACATATTATATTACATTCTACTGTAACTCATTTGCTATTGGCTAACTTGTCGAATGGCGCATTTTAGACTTACGACGTAATTACTATATACTCGATAAATTATTTGTAATATTCATTACATTTTATTATAAATATATATAAATCATGATATTAAAATAACTCTATTTATTATTATGCAAAAATTCACAAATATTTTATGAAATAACGATGAAAAAATTATCATGGCAATCTACCTTTTTACATTATTAATAATAAAATCATTACCCTATTGTTACATGTTAAATTTACATACTATTAATTTTAATCATCTCATGTATAAAATTAATATTACAATGACAATCATTTTGAACGATATTTTCTAAAGTTGTATTTTAACCTAAAAAATACTGTTAACTTTTAATAAATATACTTATTACAATACATACGTATAATATAATACTTTTTGCAAATATTCATGACTTTTCAATTCGTTCAATTGTCAACCAAAAAAATTGTATCGTACAATCGGAAGTCATGATAATTATTTGCAAATATAAATAAATTTTTTATTAATACGTACAAAATAATTACCAAACATTTATTAATTTAAATAAAAAATGAGAATGACCGACATTTATATATAATAAATTTTGAAACATTAAAAATTACATAATATTAAGCTTGAGTTTGTAATAGTAGTTCCACCTTGTACTTCGTATTTAGTTTCGTATTAATAAATAGTAGCTCGATAGTATGTTATTAACAGAAAATTTATTACACAAAATACGAAAAAATTTGTTTAATCGATCATGCTTTTTACTACTAAACGTAGATGACAACGTTTAAGTTTGGTTATGAAATAATCGTTCTTTTCCTTGGTTACATTATAAAATATAATACTTTCAAAAGTTTAAGTGGAGAACCTGAAAAAAGTATTAAACTTATATTTTAAACAAAAGGAAAGACAATTAAAATTATGATTACAGGAAAGGTACGTAACATGGTCAATTAAACAGACTGGAAAAGTTTGTTTTCATTTAGAAGTCTAATTTCTCATTTTATTTCGGTATTTTTGTAAGTTTACACGCACAACACAGTAAAGAAATTAAAATGGTAAATTTGAAACATTAGTTTCGTAACTTGCGCTCTTATTACGTATGTATTGATTATATGTTCTCGTGATAGTTAATTTAGACTTGCAAGTATATTCTACACTTGTAAATAATATTACAGGTTAATCAAAAAATTTCATATTACGAGAATATTGCTTCTGAACGTGTTTAAATAAAGTATGGAAAACACAAAACCTTTCGATATATTTAAATTAATCTTTATGATTCGTTCTTTATGAAAGAAGTTTCCTAATTTTAAGATTTCGCGTTTTCTATTACAATTTATACAATTTTATTTTATATATTTAACTTATCTGCGAAGTTGTTAATATATTTAAAAATATTTTAGTTAAAATGTTGAAGTATGAGATTACATCGAAACACAAGCTGTGTCTAGAATGTACAATTTTTTGTTACTCCAACAGGATAGAAGTGGATATAAGTATCACATGCAAAACTCATTTCATTTTTTTTTTATCTTGGCACAAACCATCAAATAAACACGAAAAATAATTTTGTTTACTTACTAAGTAATATAGTAACATAATTATTGCACTATAAAATACTGCAATACTGGACTGTAAAAAAATTGCCAAATAAAGAAAAGAATTTGGAATTTTATAAATTTATGAAATATGAAACTATACAAATATAAATTTGTCTAATTTTCTAAAATAATTCTTTCGAATTTGTATATAATATTACAAGAAATTTCAATTGTGTAATTAAAAGGCAACACTTTTTTTTCTCTAATTTTTTTTTTAATGTAATACTTTTGTGACATGGAACAGTGTTGAATTTGAGAAAAATACAATATTTCCTTTTACTTTAAAAACCTTATTACGACGACCTTTTTTGTCTAGAATGAAATTGTCGATATATATATAAATATAATGTACAGTGTTATCATTGAGTGTAGATTAAAAACTGAAATATCTAGCTCGATACAAGTACTGTAGTAGAATCAGCAAAATATTGTTTGCAATGCAAATTCACAAAACCTCCGTGTCAGTCTTATTTAAATCTAGTATATCGACGTTCATCACTATGTTTGAAAGAAGTATTGTGTACATATTTCGTTTTTCTTTTCAAAAAATTAAATTATTAGGATCGGTCAACAAAAATACAAACATACGCGAGATATATTATGTACACAACATGAATTTATTTTATCCTATTTTTCTTACCAATAAGGAAGCAATAATCTTTTTACTTCATTTCATTCTTCCCACAATCATTATAAACAACTCGGTACTTTTCATTTTTTTTGTCTTAACGTAGCCGTGTAAAAAGTACATTGCCTGCTTACTCTTCTATAGTGGGTTTTTTCATCTTATTAAGTTTAGTTTTATATAGACAAATTAAAATAATCTTATTGTTAAAAATAGGGACGAATTTGTTCTTCGACAGTCCCAAGCGGTGAATAAGAAAACTTGATTCTTCCTAATATCTGTATTTTAAATTATTTCCCATCTTCTGCTTTTCCCGTTTGCACAAATATTTGTTGAATACGTTACAATGCTTCATCGTAAGGTATGTAAACGTCGATTTAGTCATCCATACGTTTGGCATTATCATTGTACTACATTTTATATTGTCAATGTACAACGTTAATTTCTTTGCAAACGTACTACGATACGACAGGGTGCCTTACACTGAACGAAGTGTAACGTAACGGGCAAGTAAAAAAAAAAAGTTAATGATAAATAAGATGAACCGAGACCAATGAAAAACATGAAGTATCTTTCGCTTTGTACAAATGGGTAAACGAGAGATGGAAGAAAGCATCATGTACCTATATGTATATATATATATAATATATATATGTATATATGTTTTGCTTCTGTTGTTTTCGATAATACAGATGTATTGCTAAACGCAAGATGTGAGAAGCTATTACAGTTTTTGTCGTGACTCCTGATGATTCATTTTATTTTGCGGCAGTAATCTGCGTTGTTGAAATTCTTGTTGAAAGAGGCGTGGTTTAATGGAATGATGATTTAACGAGTTATGAGATTTGTTGTAGGACAGGAAACCTGGAAAGAAAAAATAATCATTGAAACGTTGGCGTCGCGCGCGTTTCATCTATCACGTGTCTAAAATTAATCTAGTCGCATAAAAAAGAAAAAAATAAAAAAAAAACAATATATGTTTGAATGTAAGTGATATTGGAAGAGGAAGAAAAAGGTTGTTGATATCGAAGTTATAGATGTCAGGAAAGTTATGATGACTCACCAGCGGTTACAATGCGAATTGCATTGCGGTCGCAATGAATGATTTCCATTAATAGGGTTGGTGCCTTTGGTTCTGACGACCACCTCCCCTCTGCTTTCCGCCGTAGCCTGAGCCTCCTGAAACAATACCCATGACGTACGTTAGTCCAGCAACTTCGTTATTCCCCCTCTTCCTTCCCACCGTTTCTTTTCTTTTCTTTATATTTAATATTAAAAATTAGAAAAAGACCGTAAAAAGGTCTATTCATGGAAATTAACGCACGCACACTTCTATCAATAACAGAATAAAGTATGAAATAATATGAAAATACAGACTAACGTAATGGATATAAAACTACGAAGAATCTACATAGAGGCTACAGGCTAAGGTAGTAAGCTGCAGGCTGCGTTCTGATTCATACTCTCCTTTTCTCCTTATACATTTCTGGAATCTTCGTATGCTGGAATACTAAGAGATTGTATCGAATACATGTTTAAGAAAACTTTCGAATTACTTAAACAATCTAAAAATAACCTTAAATAAGTCTTTACTTAAAAAGTCTTAGATTAACAGCATGATTTTATGTACCATTAATAAGAATAATTTTAAATTATTTCTACAAAATAACCAGAAATGTTTAAGGTTAAAGGATATGTAAGTGAAACAAAGATGAGATGGATTTAGCGGTGTTGGTATGAAGTACAATTTTCCATTCTTCATTATTTATAGTTTAATGCGTACTACTTTGCATAGACGATAAATTTTGATAAAATTCAACATAACATGCAGAAGAAATTGAGTAAGACACCAGTGAAAAACAAACTATAATATTTTTGTTACGTAATTATGAAGAAAACATTAAACAATATTAATAGTAAGAATTATTATTTGCAAAAATTGTATAAAATAAATTTTTCTTTAACCAAACATTTTCGAAACATCTAACATACAGAATACATACGACGTCTTTTATATATCATAAATAAAAATTTTGCTTGCATAATAAAATTTGCAAAAATATTTTTCAGTACTTCGCTATAAAATAGCGCTATGTAATTACCAGTTTTATTTGAAGTTAATCAGATCATAAGAGATGGTATCTCAAGATCAAAAGATTCTTTATCACAAACCATCGTTTCAAATAATTCCTAATTTATTTAAAAACCTTTAACTCGATTTCCTAAGTGAAGTCAAAGCAGTATTTATCGCTAATAGCGTGTAAAACGTATACTATAGTTCAGTTAAACGTGTTACGTACTATTGCCATTCTCAAACGTGATTAAGAAAGCAGTATAATATTAAGTAACCATGTATTTTTTTTTATACGTGCTTTTTCAAATCGTTTACTGCGATGTCACCGATAGATAGTTGATAGGCCTTTCACTATGGAGCTAAAAAAATCAATTATTAATGTCAAATGTTAAGAAAAAACAATCAGTATAGGGCTCATGAATTTCAGAGTCCAACTGTCTAATAAAAAGACGTAGACTTTTGTTATTTGGTTAAAGAAAACATAGAAGTAACATCGTTACGTAAAGTACCATCGACGAGTGCAACTGTTTAAAAACACGACGTAGATATTTATTATTTGGTTAAAGAAAACAAGGTACGTAACATCGATTTGCAAACAAACTAAACAAGCAAAATCGATGGAAACATCTATATGAAAGAAAGAGCAAAGAAAATTAATGTTTCTATGCATTTAGTAATGCGCATTAGATAAATGTTGAAAATCCATATTATCCTTAACAGTATCGTAAGTATGAAAGTAGTAAAATATAAGTTTCATATGCTCACACGTACATGTACACACATACTTAGAGAAAATAAAGGGAAACGTTGACGGGAGGATAAAAGGCAAACAAGATGGTGAAATAAAGTAATGGCTGATGAAAAATAATCGATGAAATGAAAATGACTTTTGAAAATGGACATATTGCTAACAAAGATGGGACGGTCGGGGATATACAAAATAGAGAAGGAACGCTAATGCGTACCTTTACCGCGTGCACCACCGCGCCCACCACTGTAGCCACCATCGTAACTACCACCGCCATAGCCATAGCCGTCTGCGTTTCATGGAACACACGGTACAAGAGACAATGGGGTCAGTATTAACATGTACCGATAACTGTTACTTTTATTTTTATGGTTTTCTTTTATTTCTATGGTAAAATATTACTATGATAATAATACTAAATTACCGTAGATGTATAAACCCGCGTTTGTCATGTCTATGTAAAGAAAAATCTTGTCAGCTTTTGAAACTTTGAACATTAAACGCTCGTTGCAAATATATTCGAAATCGTATCACGCAATACAAGTATTTTCACAACAATGTGACAAGACAATCATGTCTTCCAAAGGGTTCATTGTTTGCACATTTAATTATGTAACATACAACATAAGTGCAGAGGCTGTTCATAAAATTTTCTTTTTCGAAATACTATTTGAGTCAATTGTTCATTGAAATGACATGCACTTGAAACTTTTAAACATATATAACGGCGAAAAACTTTCAATGTGATGATTATATAATGATTCGCCAAAGTCCCAGGGAAAGGAAAGTGTATGCAGGGTCGAACACGTAAATTCATAATGACAATTTTGCTTTTACGTTATTTCGAATGAAAATATCGACGCGGTGTGAGTAGCGTAAAATAATTTTTGCAAGTCGATTCCGGTTCGTTTGTTCTTGTAAATAGAAATAAAAATAATCATGCCAAAGACAATGGAAAGCAAATTAATGAAAAAGAAAACGAGGTCAAACACAATTTTCGGCAAGTGTCGATAATTTGAATATTGTCGAAGGAGCGTGTTAAACATTATATGAATGAGGTGATTACGTGAAATTTGGAAGTATGTAAAAACATGCGTATATCGGGATTAAGTGGCAGGACTTGAAAGCAAGGATTGAAGGTTTAATATACCATTTCATACGACATATAGTCCTGTGTAGTTTTGCTTTAATGTTCTCTACACATCATAAATTCACATATAAGTATGTTACAGTGACTGCGTGCATTTGAAGTCAGCGAGTCTGCAGAATTTACAAGAGAACAACCCGACAACGAATTTATTTATTCCACTGATTCACTGACATCAATCAGTGAACGTATGAAATATTAATACTTTTTATGCGTCAAGAAACTTTTTTGTTCCGTGTATTCGATAAACGACAAAAGATGGCTAAAAACTGTTTTGCTTCAAGAGGAAATGAGAATAATTTGCTGCGTAGAATTCGTATTTACGTATATACAGAGTCTAAATATCAAAGAAAACTGAATCGTTTATATTAGAGACTTTAATATAACGTTCATTTTCTTCACACATTCACTGTTACATATTATATGATATTCTGCTTTCTTTTTTTTTTGTTTTTTTTTTTTTTTTTTTGAATTTATTGTTTATGTTTATATTCATTCGCATGTATGTGTGTATATATATATATAGATGTATATATATACATATTATGTACGTGTATATATACATATATATAAGTTAAATATTCATAAGGCATCAAAGAATATAACTTAGCAAATTGCTAGAATAAATAGGTAGTTGGTCACAGCTCAAAAACAGCCAACCCTCTGGAAGTAGGGATTTACTATTCGGATCATGATGTTCAACCTTTCTGTTATGAATTTAAAAGTGTTTGTTTCGCTATATTCTAAAGGAGACATGTAGCAGCGTATTTCACAAGGTAAAATAACATAATCCGAATGTAGTTTCTACGTATTTGAGCTGCTGGTTTACTTCGATGAAGTAACATTCAACAGTATTCAAAACTCGAATTTAGAAAATAGTAAAATATTTGTCAAACCGCGTCGTACGTTTGCAATGAATTTATTCGATCATGTGAAGTTTTAAAATAATTAAAAATACCGCTGATCCGCCTGCAAACCAGCGCTCACCCTGCAGCGTCAGTTATAATTAATATCACACATCTTTTTATCATTTTGTATGATACATACAAACAATACCAATTTTAGTCATTCCATCAACGTACTACCAAGTAAGTAGTACTATATAGAGGCAGACGATTTGGATTTATGTATAATAATAATTAAAATTATACGTAATACGAGTTTTACTCAAAGCAATCATTAGGGACGCAGGCAACAGGAACCTTGAGTCAGATAATAATTTTTAAAAGTTTTATTGTATGTTTCTTGCCACATATATGTATTATATACTTGACACTTGTTTCAGGATAGATTTTATATAATCGGATACTACGTTCAAACGTTTGGATTCTCCGAACTGAAAGTTCTGTATCGCAACTCATCTATGCTCATATTTACGAACTATATTTCTAGCTTGTGCGGTATCTGCAAAAAAAAGATGTTGTCGTGGTTGACATTAAACCGTTTCTTGTCGATCGTTGGAAATTTTAAGTACTCCATCCGATTAAATAAAATGTGTTTCAAATCGTTTCGTTAAGACTGTTTGGAGCATATATGTGACAAAATGTTCAGATATTTGACCAAAGAACACTCGTAATTTCGAAGTCCTGCACAACTCCCTAAATTACGGCGTTAAATGAAATATGTCTATATATGTATATATATATGTATATATAGAGATGTATATATATATATATGTATATATATATATATAGAGAGGAAGACTAGACAGGTTGAACATAAAAGATATAACTTATAATAATTTTAAAGTTATGATATCGTCTGCCGAATACACTGGGACGGTAGTAGCAGATAATCTTCTGCTATTGATTATTATGAAAAGGAAAAAACCAAATTCTTCGAAATGATCCTACACAGCGATAAGCGCGTGTAAGTTCTTTAATAATAATCAATAAAATTACCGTATCCACTGTAGTCGTAACCACCATAGCCGCCGTACCCACCGCCGTAATAATCGTAGCCTCCTCCGTAGCCATCATAGCCACCGCCGTAGCCGCCTTGACCGTAACCGCCGCCGTATCCACCTCCGTATCCACCCTGTCCCCATCCACCTTGACCGCCGAATCCGCGTCCTCGTCCGCCTCTTCCTCCGCGACCTCCTCGTCCACCAGCACCGCCCCGCATTCCTCCCATACCATCTGGTTTAGGTGTAGCTTTTTTCACGTCGACCTATGTGTACAATATTAAATCGTTTCAATACACGTACAAATTTTGCTATCTATCATACACGATCATTCATTGTTTTCAAACGTACCTCTTTACCATTGATCGTCTGCTTAGGCGTCTTCAACAATTCATTTACCACTTGCTCGGATTCAAAAGTAATGAAGCAGAACCCTTTCCGTTGATTCTTTGTCTTGTCGAATGGCATTTCTACTTCGACGATCTGAAACAATAATTGCAGTTAAAAAAAATTGATAGAACTTGATGAAATTGAAGAAGGACAGGGAAACTTACAGTTCCAAATTGAGAGAAGAAATTCTTGATATCGTCGTCTGATAATTCTGTCGAAAGACCGCCAACGAAGATTTTACCGTGCCTAGCTTTCGCTTTTTTGGGATCGACTTTCTTGTTATTGATTACATGGTCGCCAGCTGCCATAATCTGAAATTATCAACGACCTTTAACAATATTCTTGTAAGTTGTCTTGATAAATTTGTTTTGTCATTTTTAAATTCAGCTAAGGAAGTATCATCAAATAAGTCAGTAGCAGAACTGACAATAAAAGAATATCATCATACTGAAACTTTCTCAATAGTCTCATGACTCTCAAAAATTTGATTTTGAATTTTCAATTTCTAACAATTGTTGGTCTTGAAATAAGTATTCTGTTTATTTTCTGTTGTTACTCTACCTTGTCTAGAGATTCAGCTTTTGCAAAAACAATGAAAGCAAACCCTCGCGATCGTCCCGTGTTAGGATCCGTTTTCACATTAATGCTCTCAATATCTCCATACGTGCCAAAGTGGTCTCGTAATTCCTCTGTAAAACAATAGGTTTGGTTTAAAAAATAATGAAGTTATGAATATTCATTATAGTCGATATAATTATGATAAAAAACAACTCAGTTCATAATACTATCTCATATGACAAAGTCATCTGAAGGTGTCCTAAGAAGAAACATCATTGTTTATGAATAAAAAACAATAGTTAATCAAAAGAAAAGAAATATACTCACTATCTGTAGTTTCCCAGCTTAACCCACCAACAAACAATTTTCTGTAAAAAGCAAAAATAAAACAATTGTTGAACGACATCAATTTTCAGTTTTTTTGAGGACTATAGACTGAATCTTTTTAATAAGCAATATTCTATTTGTTGCAATAAGATATTTGTTATTGACAAGTGTTTGAAAATTTGACAATTGTAGTAATATTTTTCCTTGAAAATTATAATCCAATATTATTAATAAATTAGCTATCATTTCAATATGACGAGTACACAATTCACTTATTGTATTTTTTGAAATACTCACTGACATGCATGGACTTAAAAACAAAAGAAAAAGATAATAAAAATTGAATGTACCTATCATTCAACGAATCCTGGTTACTTCCGCTTGACCTGCAAAGTAATGTAATGAATTTTATTACAACGATCTTTGAAATTTATATTATAAAGGACTAAGGTTGAAGCAAAAATTTTAAGTTTTGTTACAAATCATTTCCATTTATATTTGAAAAAGGAGTTTTGACTTGACCCCTGGAAAAATTAGAAGAGTTAAAATATTAAAATTTAATATCAACAATATACAAGAAACGTAATTAGACCAGTATAATATTATCGTTCGGAAAAGGGGCACTGGATAAATTTTTGAAGACATTTGGTAAGGAATTTTATTTAATAGGTAATATATATATATGTTAATTTATTAAAAGCTTCTTATTCGATATAAATATTATTATATACTCGTGTATAAATGTATTCTATAGTCGATCAAACAACCTACAGTAATGTCTACTTTAAAATTTGGAAGAATATCTTTGTGAGAGTAAAATTATCTTAATTGTGATAGTTAACGGTATTAATAAAAAACATGAGAATACCATATTCCTAGAATAAATGAACTCACTGATACAAGGTTATCATACAAAAGATACGTGTTTATCCTTAATAAGAAACATAGGATTATAAGAAACAACCATGAGAAGAGACTGCTTTGCACACCACATAGAGACCTTGATTTGAACTTCGGATAAATGTGCTTGTCAACAAAAATTAAAGGAAAAAGTTGCAAAAAAAGTATATGTAAAAATTAACACAATGAGAGAGCAAAGTACTTTTCGTGACGTTCATGTGAACCCGAACAATAGTTACAACTCCAGTTGACATACAGCTGCTCCTAAAGGAAATAAGATTTAACTTTTCCAAGTTGAACTCTGACTGCTGATTGGCCCAAAGAATTGGCATATGGTAGATAGACTGCAACTCTATTAAAAAGCTAAAAAAATTGTTTTTGCATTACAAGTTAACGATGAACTTCTCGATACTTTTTTAAATATCTATATGGCACACAATATTGGACGTTTATTTATATTTATGTATATACGTATATATATATGTTATATTTCTTTCTCTCTTTCTCTCTCTTTGTTTAGTCATCAGCAAAATATTATTATGTTTCGACTCCTGATATATACTTTTCAGCCTTTTCATATACAAATATATATATATATAACGAGCTGCAATATTTTTCACTTTTCTGGCAGTGTGATGGTAGTTGTCTGTACTTAGATCGATCTTTTCATGTATCATCTAGGGCTGGTGATAAATACCGTAGGCACCAGTCACTCGCCGGTAATCAGTTGTTGGTCGGGTCACGGTTAGCCGGTTGCGAGCCGCCCGCCATAATCGCACTGGGTCGTTTGCCACCTGCAGACCAAGCCACATAAACTGGGTTAATGGCATTCCGACCTATTGGAGTTTTTCGCATTGGCCCTAGTGACTCTGTGCTTTGATCACGCCCAAACAGCATTGACATCGGATCAGAAATTACTCTACGCGTGACCCAGCAGGCAAGTGTGTGTCTGTGCGAGACTTATTGATCTGACGTAATTGACTCGACTTCCAGTGCTTGTGTTGTGACGAAACATGACGGACTTGAACTTGACGCAGACTTCTCACAATAATTCAGACTCGGAAGTCAATCATAAGGCTTCACGTTTCGGTTCACAGATCCCAGGAAAGCGTACATACTGTCAATCGTATACAATTGACTAACCAGAATTCAGCTGCAATGAATCAACGAGGAAGACTCAGCCGGCCAAAAATGCATTTCAAAGTTTATGTTCTATAAAAATATTACAATTATTATTTGCGCAACGTGTACAAATTTTTATCATTGATGAGATCATAACCTCTTTTTCACGAATTACAAAACTAGAATATAGAATTAACTAGGTAGGAAGAGCAGAAATTAGGAGTTTACACAAAAATTACAAAACTTTAAACAATTAAACTTATACCTCGCAACAACAGCACATATAAAAGTTATAATTAATACTTATTCTTATATGTATACAAGTATCTTATCTTAGTTTTCAAAAAAAAGAAAAAAAAATAACGAAAGAAAAAAAATATATAACATGCAACATTTATTTTTATTTCTCTCGTATTATTATGTTTTCGTAACAAAACAGTAGAATGCCGGCCATCAGTTATTTAACTCTTGTTACTTTCTGCATAGAAATCACGTCCCTTACACGCGCAACCGTTAATTTGTAATGGGTTAGAGGAGGCACACCTCCAAATTCTTATCACGTCTTGAACGCAACATGCTAAAAATAAGCATAAACATATTCGTATATTAACATTTAATGTGTCTTTCTCCAATAACAGTTTCGTTAAATTTGAAGGTTACATCTTCTCTCCCAATATCGTTTAAAATATTTCTACAAGTTAAAATCTAAGAATAGCTTACCCATATTGCAAAAACATACCCCAAACTATGCAACAAGTTTGCGACAATCCAAAGCTGTAGGGATACAAGGGAAAAAAGTCAAATAATCCCTTTGGTATAGAACCCAAAATGCTGTGATAATGAAAAGAGAATAAAGAACGGATGTAGTGCAAATATTACAAAATATTTACATAAGACTGTGTTCCGTACATCAACATCGACATCGGACTAAACTCGTCGGTAGGCAAATCGTCCAGCTTGAGATCTCGTTACGCTGAAAAAGGGGAAAGGCAAGGTGCTGTGCCACCAGCCACCAAGAATTCTTAAAATCTACGAATTATACTTTTAAAAATATCACGACGTTACTAAATTAACGAAACATTGCGCATTTCCCTCCCTGAATAATCTACATATCGATTAACATTTACGTAAAATTATTTATCAAGTATCCTGCTTTGTTCCACGAAATGCGTGATAATTTGTTGCGTGGGAAAATTCCAAGACGTGATACGATGTAATCGTAACAAAAGACAAAACACGAACCCAAGCAAAGTGCGTTTAAAGATACGAATAAAATACGTTTTTCCATCGTTGAAATTCACTTTTCTCTTTACTGCTTTTTACAACAATGCGTGGGCGCGCCCTTTCTCAACTTGCGGCCGGCATTCCTACTTGCCTCGCTAAAAATCACTTCCCTCTATTGTTCATAGCTTATTCCAAAAAAGATTAATACCTAAGGATTTTCCATACTGCAGCAGATGAAAATAAGTTAATTGTAATACTCGAAATACTTGTTTCATGATCGATGGAGATGGATTACAATTTTGGGAACCTCGCGTATCCGCCATTTTGTCATTCCGCGATAATCGTGTATCGCACAAAGCAATTTCTCGGTACGGAAGCGTTTATTGTGAATTCACGCGCGATTCATGAGCATCGGGTTGTAATTGGTAATTTTTGCTAATAACGTTCGATTTAAGTGAAAAGAATTGAGATCCAGAGACGGGAAAGGTTACCTGTCCTCCTGCGACTCTTGGCCATTTTCTGCGGCGTCCCCGCCGCCGTTCTCCGCTTCACCGTTCTGCTCGAAGTTTTGATCGGCGATATCTTCGCTGAAGTCCTTGTTCTCCTGATCGGCCATTATTTTATTATACTTTTTTCAGTTTTTTTAATAAAGAAAACACAAAAACACAATTATAAATCGTGCTCTAGAGAATATTCAAATACACTGCACGAGCTAACAACACTCTCACGTCCGTACTGTTCGGCCGCCGAATGGAGAAGGGAGAAGTACGACTTGCGCTCAGTTTGACTCAGGAGATTCCGCGCAAAGCATCATGGAATCTCTTTACCTCCCCTAATGTCCGCAGCCAATCAGATTTCAACGTCCAGTGTCGTATCATCGCGACACCGTGCCACGTTGAAAATTCGGAAATATTTATATACAGTAATTTCTATACTATAAACAAAATTACCTTCTTTTCATACAATTCTAAGGTAACGCGGAATTAAATTACTTTCTCCAAGTGTTACGTATTTTACACGATTTGCTTTCGCAGTATAAAAGAAAGGTTTTATACGAACTATTTTTATTATATAATTTGTCCCTAACATTTAGTTTGTCGAATATATACAATATAACGGGTACGATTAGAAAAAATTACATTTTTTCAGGTGAATTAATTCAACCTGGTCAATATTATTGATTTTTTCCTCGGGTACTTTTCACATTTCTTTCCCCAGTGAAAACGTATTATTAATTTCCTTAATGCGGAGTAAATATTATTGTAAAATTCGTCACGTAGGATGTTTCATTCCCCGTAGAAATAATAAAACGCCTAATTTTTGAGGGATTGATGCGTCCCTGTTTCGCCAATCGATGCTGCTGGGCATTCCATGATGTTAAGGGGGAACAGTGGATATAATGGTATGCACACGAAAATTTTAGACGAGCGTGGGGAGCGAAACGAAAACGAAGAACCAATCACATTTGCGAGAAACACTGAGAAGCATGAATTGGCCAATAGGGACACGCGAGGAACTGGCTCCATTCAGTAGCATCAGTTCCCAGAATGCTACGCGTAATAATTTCGAAGAGATCAATAAAATATCGCGTAGGAACTTATTTTACTTCACTTACGTACATTTTCTTCAACAAAAAAATTTTTATTTTTTTCTACCATTTCCCATTTTTTATTTTATTAAGCTGGAAGGAAAAAACGATCCGTTCCCGCGTTGTTGACCAATAAAGCGGGAAACGTTTATCGTTGATTCAGCGTTCTCATGTAGGCGTGTAATAGACGCTAGCAGCTGGCGCTGGTGTTGATCTAGATGTCGCCACGTTTCGGACGGTTATTTGTGGAATACTGCTAGTATTTACGTATAAAGCATTTTTCATGTAAATTTTAAATTAAACACTTTGTACGCATATTATTTTGGCATCCTTTTCATATTTCTTCTCTTTGGATTGTAATTGTCGAGGAATTTATCATCCATCGTTGGAACTTGTTAATTATTACCCATGCATTGTACGAAAAATTAAAAACTAATCTACTGTATATTTTCTGTACTTATTTATGAAAAATCCTTTCAAGATAATTATTCTTAGAAACGCACGAATTACCAATTCTGCATTATCTTCTCATTAATATAATTGAAACGCTCAAATAACCACTCCATTAATTACTGATGATACTTTGTATTTGTAATGAAAATATTCGTCTATCTTTTGTTTTTGGAAGAGTCTCCATGTGTTTCATAAATTCGTAGATAGTTTCGTAGTAAAATTTTCTGAGTGAAATATTTGAGGCCTATCGTACTACAGAAATGCCCGAGGAACAGAAGGTTCGTTTCCCCCCATTTTCTAAAATAGGATGTCGAGGGGAAATACGAGTATTCCGTCTGCCCCTTGATAACCATCGTTTATTATGTCTATAGATTTTGAGGCTACAGGATGTTTGGCGTACATGCAACAAAATACGAGCAGCAATATTTCGCGTAGGATTCGATCTATGGAATTACTATAAACCTCTAGATCCTAACAATAATTGCTTAATTTCAGGTACAATTATATGAATTGCCTATAAATAAAATTATTTATCATGAGATTAAATCTATGTGACCAGGAACAGGAATTCGATATGTAGTTATGCAAAAGAAGTATTTTCATTTTTATTAGTTCAAATTTTACGTATAATAAATAGTTGAGCACCTTTTGCATTCCCGCCAAAAATGGTCCGGCACATAACCTCGTTTAATTCAGATATTGTACACGTACAAAATTAATTTTAGCATAGTCTTTGTCATTATAAAATTATTACTCTACATATATAAATGTTTATTATATACTTAAACATCTCGTATGTAATATTTTTGTTCATACCCAGAATCGAAGTTTGTTTCCGTGTTGGCTGGCCCTTTAAAAGATAAAATTGGTTTATCTGACAAAGAAATTTGCGATCTGACTGATTACTTTCGTGTACAAGATGGCAGAATCTTTTACTCCCAGTTTTGCACCATTATTCACGACAGCGGTATACATACTTTTTTACTAAAATCCTTTTAATCGTACGTTTGATATTATTTGTAACCATCAACAGTTACAGTATTAATTATATTACATTTTAATGCAAAACGCGAATATTATCTTTTATTCGAAAAGAAATCGTACAAGGTACATGTATCGATAATTGATTCACTGAAGAAAACCCAATATTATAATAATTATCTTATTATAATTAATCACAATATTGTTTCTATCTAACGTTTAATAACGATACACTTACTTTACTTAAATATTGAGGAAACAAATGGTTAGAAATGCCACCTAGAAGGTTTTGAAAGCCACTGGCGTGCCTAAAAAGAAAGGAATTCGTAGTTGACCAGCATACCTGACCCAGTACCGTTAAGTCAACTTGTATATCCTCTTCCAAATATCCGACCCATGAACAATGCCATGCAGTTTTCTAACAGTTATCTACCTACACGAATCCAGGGTCGGGTAAATTTTATTCACGAATAACGAATAACAATTTGCTCGACGTTGTAACGACCACGAAACTGCATCTAGAAAGAAACTACTGCTTTCTCTACAGTTCCTCGATTCGATAAGAACAAACCACTCGTAACCGGTTTGGAATGGGAAGATCCGGAGCACGTAAATCGCCTAAGTGCAACCGAGTATCGAAAATTATGCCTTATCGTTACTCAAATAGCTATTCTAATTAACAAAAGGAGACTAGTATTGAGGCCTTACTTTCAAGATTACGAGCTAGTACGTCGCAATTTGCATTTAGCTATTAAAATCCGATGATAATATAAACCAGACGGATCTCTAATTATCGTTTGCAGATCGCGAAAAATGTTGGAAGCGTCACTTTTACACATTTTGGACGAATCTTGGCATTTCTGGGCATTGTTCTCGATTCCGAAGAGTTTTGTTTATTAGTAAAGAGATTCGCCAGAGACGCCTACACTATTAATTATGTGGCATTTCTACAAGCAATCGACGAAGTTCAGGCTTACTTCGACAAGCATGGAATGTTGTCTCTCGATGGAGTAATATTCAATTATGATTCTAATTACTTACAAACCATCGTCTTAAATTATTCATTCGCGAACGATTCTTTCGAAAGAGAATCCTTGATCAGTTTCCCGGTCGAATCATCACGGCGGAACTGCCTAAGCTTCCTCGACCGGAAATCGGGAAAAAGATGGTCAGCAGGGTATTTGGAAAGCAAACTGTTTTCCATCCGGTGATCGAAGAGCCCAGGGAGCTCATGCCTTTGACGGAAGTCATTCAACGAGTTCAAAGACACGTTCTCGAGACTCGAATGCGTATTTCCGAATTTTACAAGGTTCATTTTTCCATGTCCCCTTTATCTTATTTAACACTGTTTCAATTTTAAAGTAAATTATGTTATCATGAAACGCGAGATATTCAATCAGAGATATTAATGGCAGAGGTTCGATTCTCTGAATTCTGGAAAAGTGACGATTTCTCAGTTCAAGAGAGGTTTGGACGGTCTACAAATTTCAAGCTTAGGACGTTTGTACCTAGCAGAACCGGAAATCGATGCCCTGATTGTTCTTTACAAAGATCCAAATGATCCAGATCGTGTCTGTTGGCGCACCTTTGCAGACGACATCGATCAAGGTATTTCTTCGACTCTAAATTCTAGAATTACTGTCTAAACAAAATGCATTTATGTCTAACACAGTACATCTTTACAATTATAAGCGTTTTAGCCAAAAGACAGATAAAAGTATAACAGTAATAATAATATTAACAATATTAGAAATGAAAAGTTTCGTTAAAACATTTTTTAGTCTTCACTGTCAAAGAGCTCGATAAGTTACCGAATCTGAGAATCGAATCACCGCCGAAAGAAATAGTAGAATTGAGTCGAAAAGGGACGTCTAATTGGCAATGCGAACAGAAAACCATAAGAGACCTTTGTGAGGACGTTTTGGAAAAAATTCGACATCGCGTGATCGAAAGAAGAATTTTGATAAAACAGTTTTTCAAAGATTACGATCGGTACGTACGGTTAGTTTATTATAATAAAAATACGAAATCACAGATTTCCACCTCCATCTTTTAGACACAACAATGGACACGTGACGCGATCCCAATTTCGACAGGTTTTAACGACCGTAACCGTGTTACTTTCACCGGAAGAGGAATTTGCATTAGAGCAGAGATACAACAACGATTTAGGTTTTAATTACGTATGGTTTTTAAAAGAATTAGAAGCCCATCCGGTGGAGGAATCTTTATACGATTCTTTGTTAAAAGAGAAGAGACTAATTAATGCTGAAAAACCCCCATTAGAAGCTGATCCCGACGAGACAAATATTGTTTTAATTTTAGCTAAAATCAAAGCAAAAGTTGTTCGCGATAGAGTCAAGGTAAACCATTCAACCTTCGACTTAATACAATTTGTTTTCAATAGTATTGCAGATTATTTTCTCGAAAAGTCTTTATACAGGGTGTTCGGCCACCCCTGAGTAAAATTGTAATGGGAGATTCTAGAGGCCAAAATAGAACGAAACTCAAGAATAGCGATTTGTTGATGGAGGCCTCATTAAAAAGTTATTAACGTTTAAAGTTCTGCCCGTTCTGAATTTTTTTCTCAAAACTGGGAAGGAATTCGGGGGTATGTCTATTCACCAAAAATGATTGTAATTGACCCCTGCAACTGAAAATAATTTTTTTAGAACGATTTGAAATTTTTTAATTTAATTTTTTAATAACTTTCTAACGAAGCCTCAGGCAAGAAATTAATATTCTTGATTTTCGTTTCTAGAACACTCTGTATAGTTTGGGGGTCATATTCAATTCTTTTAAATTCTTTCGCTAGAAAAGATAGAAATGAATGTTAGAAACGAGCTGTTCAGAACGGTAAAATTTATTATATAATTCTATTGAAAAACCTGAAGGGTCGGGACCTTTCGAATTTGCCCCCCTGGGTCGAAGGGTCTCAACAGCCGCGGTGCGTCATACAGAAGGTCCTTCCAGGTCAAAATGCCTGCAACTCTAAAAGAAAAACTCCATTCAATCATCGAATATTTATATTTTTTAAACATGGAAAACTAGCATGGCATTTATGCATCTCATTTCTTAATATATTTCGTATTTACCAGTTTTCTTCTTCAAATATTCTCGGTTTATTCGTATGTTTCGAAGGTTTCCGAATTTATGCGTCAATACGACGTCCATAAACAGCGCGTTATAAAAAGATCAGAATTTATACGAGGTCTCGATCAGCTGGCTTGCAATTTGACTTGTACAGAAATGGCCACCATTATGAAAGTTTTCCAAGCGCCTTTAAGGTATCTATTTTAATGTAAAGATTGAAATCTTAATATAAAGAATGAGTAATTGTGGGTGTATATTTTGAATTTTAAAGATCAAATTACGTGGATTATGTGAAATTTGGGGAAGCCATCGAGGAGGCTGTTGCTATGGGGAGTTTAGAACGAGCTCCACTTTTAGTGCCTGTGCAACACGTGCCCTCGGAAGCTTCGTCCAAATCGTTCTTAAATTTCGACGAACGGCATTTGGTTACTATGGCAATGGATAAACTGTCTAGAGTTCAGCATCCGAATCTTGAAGAGTTGTTTAAGGTCGGTGAACGCATTAATATACTCGTACCCAAACAGCTGAGTTTGGAAATTAATTTAAATATTGCGACTAAATAAAATATCCCACTATGTGGGACAGACATTGCACAGAATATACAGAAATTAAGTTCACAAACTCGACCATGCTTGCGAAAATATTGTTTTCAATTTGCATACATGAGTGTCGTCTTTTAATACAAAACAACTGAAATAAATCTGTTCGATTACAGGATTACGATAGAGAGAATATTGGCACGGTTTCGAAGGTCTGTTTGATCAAAGCTTTATCCGCTAGATGCATGTTGCAATTAATTAGCATAAGAGAACTGGATACAATACACAAATGTTTCGCCGTCGAAAGAGGTGGACGTTTGGAAATTGATTACCGGGCATTTCTGCGAGCATTGCACCTCATGCAAAAAAATAGGAAGCATCTGCCGTTCTAGATTGTTCCATCGATACAATAATAATAAAAATAAAAATACTAAACAATCATAACTTATCATTACAATGATTAATTACATCCATTTTTGCTTAATACATATACCCCCGAAATCCTACGCGATTTTAGCACCGTAGTTTACGTATCTTTGTTAGAATCCTGTATAATTTAATGATAAGAAATGAAAGATGAAAACTTATACGAAAGAAAGTATCGTATAGAGGACAGAAGATCGAAGAAATGAATACGTGATGTACGACCTTGATTCTCGACAGAAATTCAAAGAAACTTTCAGTCTCCTCGAATTTCTCCATATTTTCATACATATTGTTTGTAATAATTATTAATTAACATCAGGCAATAGTTGAAATAATGCTCGATAGCGTGGGTTGTATAAATAATTATTTTTAATACCATTTTGCGTAGAATATTAATTTTTCGGTCAAAGGCACGGTTAACCGTTAATTGATTGGTGAACTCGCCAAGGACGGTCATCCCCACCCCTTGAACTCTTCCGCCTGAGGCTAAGTTGCACTGCTGGTGACGAACTCTCTCTCTCTCTCTTTTTGTTCTAGGCTGGCGGACGTGACGGAACCTCGCGGGTCAGCGCTCCACCTTTACTCACCACTACTGACCACTGGCCGAGCACTGGACAACTCCAGTGACCAATACTGACCATTAGTGACCAGTAGTGACCAGTAAAGAGTGAGTTCTGAATTTCCCCTGTCCAATTTCTTTTTCGACCTTCAAGTGTCTGTTGGGCTTGAATGTGGGGTTACATCTTTCTTTTACTCCTCTGGTCCCGTTCCATATTTTACTACTGGTTCCTTGTTTGGTTTGTCCGATGTAAAATCTGTTTCACTGACCACTATCGACACAGTGGCGAGTGATATCTCAATCTCCAATTTCTTACTCCTTTTTCGACATTCAAATGTCTGCTGGGCTTGAATCTATCGGTTTGCCTCGCTTTCATTTGTCCGGTCTTCTTACATATTTTACTTCTGGCTCCTTGTTTGTGAAAGGGGTTTGTTCCTCTATTTCATTCTTGCTTAAACGTTGCTTATTGTACATGTTGTGTTAACTAATCGCAAATGCAAACTTTTTTAGTTTCAGCTTATTTACAGGCCATCGTTGGACATCGCGGGACATCGTGGGACGACAACGCAAGGACATCGAGGGATTTTTATCTCTAAGGCCCTTAGAGTAAATTTAGTTTTAAGACCGCGATACCGAGCAATTATTAACTTAGCTTCTCGTTCTCTCGATCTCTCGTTTCTTGAAACATGATTCGATCCTCGGATCTGCTGTACGGTACAGCATCGCGTCGCGTCGCGTCGCGTCTCCCATAATTTAGCTTCACCCCTTTTTAAACAAAATAATTGCTTGGTACATTTACTCCCATGTATGCGTCTGCGTATATGCCAAGTAATTATTTACCACCTAGCTTCTCGTTCCCTCGTTTTTCGTTTCGATCACCACTGCTTCCATGTAGAAAGCAAGTGATCGGCCGTTTAGCTCGTCCGAAGGGTCAGTTGCCGTCCTCTGGCGAGACGATCCAAGGGAAAGAGTATTTCGGCCGTAGAGGGGATCAGGGACTGTTCCTGTCTACGGTAGCCCCGGCACATGATCCCTCTCTCTGTTAGACGTCCCGAGTTGGGTCCATCTGGCTCCCAACAGGATGCTTGGGAGAAATGGGGAACCTCTGTGTCGGGTGCGTCGATTCCCTTCCTCTTCGATCGGACTTGCTAAGAGGCAACGGAGCTGACCCTTTTGACCAGTTACTCGGTTCGCGTGTCGCGCATCTCGTTCCTTGCGTCGATCATTGCTGATCGACATCGCGTCGTATCGCGTCGCGTATTCCATAATTTAGCTTCATCCCATTTTAAACGAAATAATTACTTGGTACAACTAAACTAGAAGATCGAAGGAACATTGTTTCCTTCTATCTCTTTAGTTTAGTAATCTAGCTTGTAAGAATGTAAAAGGGAGATCGATGGAACTTGGATTCCATCTATCTCCCTTCGGGTCTCCACTCGCAGCAACCTCCTCGTGGTGAGACCTGGGTAATATTATTTAGCGTTTAATTAATAATCGTATCACTCTTAGCTGGATAATGCAATTATTAATTAAAAACTAAATAATATTAGCGAATTGGCTGCGATCCGCTTTGCATAGGTCATCATGAATTCATCAAAGATTCTAGAATATTATCACAGACAAGGTATACGAGTAAATCTTTCACCTTATGTATTTTTTCGGCCCATTTTTATGGGGTCTCGAAACTCCATTACCATTTTCATGTCATTTGCAACATTACCAAGAGATTTAGAAATGAATTTTTGATGATTTCTGATCAATGATTTATAAAAAAATATTTTTTAATTTACACGTGGATTTATTTAAATTTCTTGTTTTTATTTCTTAAACTTCTGCGTATTCCTGCAACAACAAAAACTGGTAGTAATTCAAATCGAATATGGTTAGAATTATGTATATGTGTAATTAAAAACAACAACTTATATTATGTACCTGTGTTAGATTTATTTACTTCCGCAGGTTTAATACGTTTAGAAAACTTTTTATCAATTTTTGGGCAAAACATAGCTGGCATTCTCTCAAAATGTTTATTCATTGGAGTTGGTACTATCTTATCCAATGGAATCCAAGGAGGATTATGTAAACTATGAAACTGTTCATCGTATCCTGTATGTATATCAAAAACGTTTTTTCTAGAAGAAAAAGGACCATATATGTAAAGAGACAAAATTAAACACAAGATAAATGTACTTGTAACAGTATAATTTAAGACCTTTACCCGGGGGTTTCTACTTCTTTATAAACAGTTGCAAATGACCCATTTCTTACTGTATGCCTCATTATATAACGGCCTGGAGATAGATTCGTAAGCGATTGAATGACATTATGTAAAACTGTCAAAGAATCTTCAACTTTTATGTTATAAAGCCGTTTGACTTCATTGCTTACAGACATCGCAGTACGGTGTTCCACTTGTAATATTTCTGATGTTTCTGCCAATATCCGGACTAAAATATAGCAATATTAATTAATAATTATAAATACTGTACCAGGTTTCATTCCAGACGAAGATTAAAGAAATTGATACTACACAATAATGACGTAAATAGATATATGATTCGATATAAGAAAAAATATGCACGCGCATCTTGTTTATTTTATACAATATGAATTTACCTCGTGCAAGGAATGTAAAAGGTCTAAATACGAGAGATATCCATTGTTTTAACGATTCTTCTAATGTTACAGCTTCAGCGCCAAGATCAATTTGGTGCTCCAATTTTGGTGCCAATAGTAACAATTTCTGTTCATTATCTTGCAAAGTCTTTAATCAAATAAATCATATTATTATTTCTTACACTGTAAATATCTTTTCAGACAAGTTTATAATATATATAATATATACAAACCTCATATCCATCTACTTTTGTCCTCACTAACATTTTATAGTCTTTAATAACATTTTTCATTAATTCATTTTGTTCTAAAGATTGTGGTCCTATGGTAAACAGTTTATACGACACATTGTCTTCTATATTCATTTCAGAACTTTTATTTTCTGCACCTAATTCATAAATTTCATTATATTTTGAATACGTTTAATACAAAATTAATATTATTTACTACTTTAATATAGATACTAGGAGAGTATTTACCTTTAGTATGTGTTGAATTAGAAGTATTGGAATCTGGAATACTATGCAAAGAATCTTCACACTTTAATTTTGGGTCTTCTGGAACTGGGGTATAAATTTTTAAATCCTCTTCTCTTTTTAAAATGTTTTCATTATCCTTTGTTTTCTCTGATACATTGAAATGTGATTTAGTTTGAACACGTGGTGAAGCATTTTCATATTCATCTTCCAGTCGTAAAATTTCGTCAGAATAAATATCACCAATATACTCTTCAATACTATTATTGCATATTTAAAAGTATCAATTACGGTGTTATTAAATAAAGAAGCAGTACTTGTAACAAAATATTAATAATAAAAATTTTATCTTACTTTTCTGAAATAAGATGCTCGGTAAGGAAATATTTAAGAATGTACTTGTATATCCAACTATTCTTGTTTGGTACAGTGTTTGCATTTGGTGGTGCTGGTTTATCTATGTAGATAACATTTTTATCATTGTGCCTTTTTATAACTAAAGGTAAAATCCAGGAATTCGAGTAACTTGGTCCAATGTTATTTACTAAACAATTAAGACCACTGGATGAAATTACGAAATCCACATTATTATTTTCAGCCAATTTTTGACAATTTGGATCTTCACTTACTGGTAATTTGTAACAAACTGGCGACTCATTGCAAATATAGTTTTTAGGAGGAAACCTTTTTTGTAACTGTTCAGAACTTATATGTAGCATATATGGTCCAGTGAAACTTGGCAGTACTATTTTTGGCAACTGACCCTTAATAATAAGAAACATTTATTAACATTGTATACACAATTGTCTACTAGAAACAACAATCTAAGTAACATTTAACATTTCAAAAATAGTTGTTTTTTCATTTATTTGTACTCACTGGTATACCATTATAAAATACTCACCATTTGTAAACAGACAGAAATAAATTTTACTTCAATGTTTTTATCTGCTATGAACGGTACATTTGTAACTTCAACATAATATCTAGGAAGGCTATGAACATATTGCAACTTTGATTTCCAACGTAAGTTCATGTAATCTTCGCATACGATTCTCAGTGATCTTTCATGCCATTTGCTTTCAGCAAATTCTAAAAATTCATCTTGTTCTCGAGATATTAGATTTTTTAAATCCTAGAAGAAATTAATAATACAAAGCTATACAAACAACATAACCATTATTAACTCTAGAAAGATCAAGCCATAAAATACCATTTAAAAGACACTTTGGATCCAACCATGTCTTCTACTAAAGAAATACTATGAAATTAATAAAAGTAAATGCACAGCTAATACGAGATGGGTCTTTCTAGGGTTAATGCCTACGGAAAGTCTATAATTTATTTATAATTTCAAAGAATATAGCTTCCAATATAAATAATAATTTTTAACACAGAATATTTTATTTACCATGTAATGCTGTAATTCCTCTCTTTCTGTTTGAGTTATTTTTGGTTTATCAGATTCTGAAAATCTTAATAAGACTCTTAAACACATTGCTTGTTGTTCTTTGTTTAAGTTAGACCTTCTAGGAAACTTAAATATTGGTTTAACAATAGCAGGTACATATTTATCTGCTTGTTTTTCTTTTTCTATTTCAATAGATTCAATACTACTGTCCACTTCTTGGTTAATGTCTCTCATTAAATCAGTATTAATCATTTTATACTCTTCTTGGATATTTTTAAACGGATCAATGAAATTCCCGGTCATAATTTTATGCATAACACTCTCTTTCTCAAATCTTTCTGTGTTCATAAATGTGTTATCTATCATATCTTCCAATGGGGGATTCCTAAAAAATACACGATTACACAAAACATTGATTTTAACGAAATTACAAACCATTCGTTTGCAAATCTGTTTTTACGTTTCTTTGCAGTATTGTTGTACATAATGAATGATTCTGTACTTTTTAATTCTGCAACGCAAATCTATTTTTAAATAATATTTTACATGTAGAAACAGTTTAGCAATTGACGATGTTTGAAACACGGATTAGTATGGTTTTGCATCGTAGTAACGTGTGCTTGGATTGTGCATCGATTAGGTTAAGTTTCAAAGTTATTGCCAAAAGTTACACTTACCAATTGATATTTAAGAATCGATCCATTATGTGTAAAATAGAAACAATTGTTAATAAACTGTAATATGGTTAAACTATCTTTTTGAATCCATTTTTCTTATGGGTAAGTACGTATGTACCACTGCTAGTGCCTAGTACTACTACGTATATCTAATTCGTCGATCAGGGGGGCCAACATCGTGTATTAAAAGTTGAAGTTGTAGAAAATCACTAAGTTGGCGCCATTTACCGCCTTTACCGCCATTTACCCAATTACCGTTACCTTAAACAGTTTTATTTAGAATATAAAGTAAATTTTATAAAATTGTATATGAAAATAACTCTAATTTATAATTATGAGTGCAACTAATATGATAAAAAGTGTAATATTTAAGTTAATATAAAATGATAAAAAGTTTTGACTCGATTGAAAATGCGACTTCCGCCTTGGTGAAAGAAGAAACAGGATGCTAAAGAAAAGGTTATCATCGTGGCAGTGGATGAGTTATAAATATAATAAAATATAGTAATTATAATTAGAATGATAAAAAAATAATAACAATTGCAATTCCGACATGTAGCTGGCATGCGTTCGGGTATATAATATGTAGTATTTTTCTTTTATTTGTGCTCGATTTATTCGGATACTATCGGCGTCCCTTACGAATAAATAATAATGGCCAGAATAAGAACAAAAGAGCTAGTAAAGCAAAGATATACTTATTTATTTGTAGGTAAAGTGTTAGATGGAATAGAATTACGTAATAAAGAAGACGAGATTTGAAGGCTATTAGGAATGAAGGACGTTAAAAGAATTTATATTTTTTTATTGGATTTTGTGAATGAATGTGCTCTTGGAAACGTATGCTGTGAGTGTTATACTAACATACCAATTATTAATAAAAGCTGTATGATGCATAATTTTCGTTTTATGACAATGTTTGTTTACGTTTATGGTTTTACCTAATCTTAGGAAGGAATAATGAATAATAGTAACGAAGAGAGAAAAAACCCAGCTAAATGCGACGCATCTTGTTCGTTGGCCAGTTCGCGAGGTGCTAACTTATTTCCGGTATCGGGTAATTATGAAATATTATACATAGACGATTTTACACGCATCAAATTCGATTGAATTCTTAAATTCATCGTCGTGGGAGACACGCTGGTCAAACCCCGTTTGTTTTCATACGAGTAATATTTTTTTGCGACGACGTATGTTTCTCGTGACGGTTCGTTCCGCTCGAGGACATCGCGAAGTAAACCTCCGTGCGATTACGTCGGTGTGGGTACACCCGCTTAAGTACAAATGATCATAATACATAGAAACAAGCGCAAACGAGCGTTTGAGCGGTATTGAATAGTCAGAATTGTCATTAAGCCCCGAGGATGGTTCCCCATTGGGATCCGTGGGATCCCCCGGTTGCATCCCTCCACACAAACACGTTTAGGCGAACCTAGTCGCACAAACGATACACACGCGGCTATCCTACGATTCCCTTGATTCTTACTTCGACCCCGACAGATCTGATATCATCCACCGCCATCCCCAGGGTTCTCACTCATCTCCTGACAAAAGAGCATCTGCGCGATCGGATCTGTAATGCTACTGCAACCTGTTCACAAGTAGGTTGCCCTATGCGCACCATGAATTCATTATCAGTCTGGTATAAACATATTGCCACTATAATCGGGGGGGCGTAGGGTGGCCGCTGTCAGCGGCGAAATGCAACGCTACCAGCTCGAATCGTCTTCCATGGCTTACTATTCTTTCATACGTCAATCAGCTTATCGAGAAATTTCATTTACTTATTTCGACAAGTGATCGCCCGCTATGGAATAGTCGCGAAACTGATACGTTTACGTTTGTAATCGATCCGCCTTAAGTCGCGTTTACAAACACGCGACTCTTCTATCAATATTTATTAATTATATTCGTAACTCGTCAAAAATAATAATAATAATAATGGGCAGAATGCTTTTATAATTGTAATTTACGTTGAATATTAAATACTTGATCGATCGATTGGTATCTCAGGATCTTCTATTTAATCAAATATAACAAGTAGTCAGTTAGTAGCATGAATTTTGTTAAACACGGAATATTTTATACATTGTTTTTCATATTCTTCTTGACGTTATTCCATTGATGAAATTACTTTCTATTTGGGGTTCGTAGTAGTAAAAGAACGTTATTTTCTTCTTTGTCTTCCGTTTCGTTAATATTGTCTTAACAAATCTGATTACTCGTCTCGTGTTCCTCATAATTCTTTACCTACAATTACTTTATCAGAACATACGTTAAAGGTCAATATTATTTCAGCATATCTAAGCAAATCAAGTATCGGTGCAAGAATGTTAATTAGAAATTCCAAGGACAAGGGAAGCAGTATATTTGCAAGGAAAAAATCTGTAAGAATCCTTAGAGGGGATCAATATTTTATGGACGAGCCAGAAGACCGTAAGTCGATAACCACGTGACGCTTAACGAACTATTTTTAAAGCGGTGAATCCTGGTGAACCACACTTTTTACGGTTCGCTGAACGTACAGCGAAAAAAGCCTAGTAATCTATTTAACCGATTTTGACCGAAATCCATGGATAATGAGTTTTGGCAGAGCAACGACGCGAACCGTGGCGGACTGTAGGGAAATCAGGGTAGCTAAAAAAATTCTTGTTAGACGTAGCTGATATAGCAGAGTTACCTACAGAGACGCGGATACACGTATGTGGTCAATGGCAGGCTGACTGTGTATGCAGGACTGCGGTGGCAGGTGACGGCGTGTTGTGAGCTGCATAATGAATAATGCCAAAGCCGAACCACAAGCCGTTCCTGTCCTTCCACTTGGTTGACTGAATGACAGCCAGTCTAGGAAAAACCGCTGATTGGCTGTACATGCTTCTGGCTCTCGTGCCTGTCACATTCTCTGTGTCTACCTATGTGGGGTTCGATCGAAATCAAGTTAAACTTAAACAGAAGAAAAATTAATCCCTGTCTAAATCCGAACAACAGTTTGTTCATATAGAATTTTCAATATCTTTGCTCAGACGCACCAAACACACGCACTCCATCCTATTCTTCGTCGCCGTCAGATTTTTTAAACGGAGGCTCGTTGATCGATGGTCCTCGCATTCTGATTCAAATTCATCTTCGTTATATCTGTTATTATTTTTTCTCATTTACTTCTTCATCTTCTCACCACAAATCTTTCTAGTTGTATTGTTCTCTTGCATCTGAGATCCTCAATGAAATTACAAATTAACAAGTTATCTCGATTCGATGGATAGGATTTAAATATTTAATATAAACGCAATAATAAAACCATCGAATGGTCAAATACAATGGAACTATTGTTAACATTGTAGATTCATAACAGTGCACGTAAAGTACAATAATGAATTTGACTATTCGATCGATGGATTTTTAGGGTCTGGAAAATGTTTATAAACAATAGTGCATCGTGCACGGGTGCTTCCAAAGTTTTCCTGACACTTCGCGTACACGGTACCATCTCTGAAGCTGTATGGTCGATGTGATGTTACTGCCACGATATAAATTATAATTAGTGGAGCCCGTAATACCCTTTGAATAAATAATCAACGAGTAGCAGCAACTACCCGTACGCTCGCCTCCATTTAAGTCAAGGTCTCGGTACTCATTCCTTGTCAGACCTTTATGCTCCCGTTAAGCATAAATTTATGCGATGTTCGCATCTCAGGAGCCAAATAAAAGATATTACGTCGATAATTCGCTTCGTTTAATTGATTTATTATGTAGCTTGATTTTTTTCCATGGCTCGCACACAAACACAGTGTTTTATTTATACAGAGTGTCGTCATTTTCTCGTGAAACGTTAGGGTTAGAAAGATTTTGTGTTCGGTAGAATAAAGGGACCTCGATGCACAGGTATGTTGAGCCAGAAGGGTGAAGGGATTCGGCCCTATCAATTTTTGTTCAATTCAAGTTCGATAATTCGGTAATTCGGTGAATTTTTTAACAATTTTGAACAATTTCAGTGGGAATACGATTATCGGTGAATTTTGGAGATCCTTGCACGTGTAAGGCTTCGTTTAAGGGATACTAAAATTCCTAGCTTGCAACCCTCGATAACCGTGACGTCGCTTGGAGAATCGAGAACTACTTTAAAGTAATTAGAGGATTGTCAACCCATCCCAACCCATTGCCTGTTCCCATTAGGTATGTTCTTCGAGTGCAGACTCGAGTGGGATGAGCGAGGAAAATCCCGGCTCTCGAACCCTCTCGCATCAGAAATCAGACTGAAATTGCAGCTGGATATCATTTTAGGAACTGGAAAATGTTATTAGTCGCTCGAATTCTTCGAAACAAATAAAAACAAACGTTTTTATTTAGCAATTTGGTCTTTTGCTCTTAAATTAGGTTTAAATGTAGAAAGAGTTTCGACATTCACGTCACATTAGCGATGTTTAATGTGGAGTTTTTTGGTAGCCTGTTTCGGCTAACAAATGGCAGACGGTTTCTAAAAGGGCTTTTGGAAACTTCCCTTCTTCGGAATTCGCCGAATTCGGGATGGTACCGTGGTCTCAGTTTCCTAGAACGCTCCTTGCACGCAAATTGGGTTCAACGTGAATACTTAATGCGAAACCGTGGTCGAGCAGGAGTCAAGGTGCAGTGATGGGAGACAGAGAGGAAAAGGTCGTTTGGCGACCGTCCGAGGTGCCAACTCAGTTAGACCGTCTAACCAAGCGACTTCACACGGTACATCACATGAGACGTACGATCGTCATTTCCTCACGTTTACAACATTTCCTTCAAATTACGTTACTAACGAAAAACTTCTGACGCGATAGAACCTCGGTTATACCAACTGATTTCGAAACACAATCCTTGGATAATCAATATTTTCCAATAATCAATTTATTTAATAATCATTTACTAGTTATCGATGTCTCCTTCGGTCACGGTACTCGGTATACAGCGATAGTGTTGATAATAAAACTAAGAAATTAATAAAATAGGCAATAAAAATACAAATAATTGTCGAAAGAAATAAACACGATATGTACATAGATTTCTGAACACGTTATACCGTATGCATAAACATGTATCTAAAGAGAATCGAGAAAATGAGAGTTAAGGGAATAATTGATATGTATCAGCATAATATATACAAGTAGAGGAAATTTTCTGTTTGATTCTATGAGAAGATCTTTTTATCGGACACGATATTAAAGGAGGATCTTACATATTAAAGAAGATCTTGCTTCTAAAGCCACGTGATTCGTATTTGAGAAAAATCAGAAGAATGCAAGGTACAACGTAATACGGTCGTAATGCCAGCTGAATTATTTCGGGTTGCATTTGAATTACGGATCGAAAGTTTCCAAGGGAATTCATTCCCATAACTAAAGGATACACCGAGGTATATTATAAATATTTATGAACGTTGTACGGTACGTTAGAGAAAAATAACTGATATTGATTCATGACGAAGACTGATAAAAGAAAGGAAATCTTTTAAGGGTACACACGTCGAGTGTTAAATACGTTTTTCATTCCTCTCGTAACGCGTGTCCACGTTTCTCCCACCCTCCCGTCTGGAACAAGACGAAAAATTGCTAGAAACAAGGGTTGAACTCGATTAAAAAGAAAAAGAAGAAGAGTAATAACGAATTGAAACGAAGACTCGAGGTAAAAGACGTAATAATCGTGAGGGAAGGATGATGCTTATCCTCTAATATAACATTCCGGATGTCCAAGGTATCGTGGTCACTGCAGTCGCATTAGTTAGGACTAACAACGCCGACGGACAATCAAAAGCTGATGGGCCATGATTCGCTATGATAATGAACCATGAATACGGCATGAGGCGAGTGAGTTGGGGACGGCAACTCCTCGCCTCGCTCGCTAGGCTTCATACCGTAGCCAATGGTCGGGGTTAAAGGGAGTTGAGGTGGGAATATGAAGGGATGAGAAGAGTCGGGGCACCGATGTGCGGTAATACCTCTGTTGACGCTCGGATTAAAGTCTTTTTCTACGCATACATCGAATCGGTTTCCTCGGTATCCAAGTCCTCTTGTCTCCCCTGGTCTCTCTGTTGCAAGACTCTTACCCCTTACGTCCCTACATTAACGACAGCACTTTGGAAAAATCGATCTTCCATCAGGGTGTGCCTAGTAATTCCATATTTCAAAATTTTTCATCTCTTTATCGACGATTGTAGGGTTCTCCGATAGGATAGGAACATTCATAGCCGCCATATTTGTTACTCCCTTGCCCGAGTCGCGTGATATTCGTATCCAGTGGTAATAAGACTCGTTAAAATACTTTTCTTTTGGTTTGTAGATCGCTGCCGTCACAGTACGTCTTCCTGCAAATGTTTAAAGGCCAAGTCAGTGGATGGATGATGAATTTTAGGGGTTACAAGTGGTAAGTGGAACGATGGAACCATTCATAGCCGCCATATTTGTTACTCGCTTGCTTCAGTTACGTGACATTTGTATTCAGCGATAGCTAGACTTGTTAAAATAGTTTTTCTTTTGATTTGTAGATCGCTGCCGTCACAGTACGTCTTCCTACAAACGTTTAAAGGCCAAGTCAGTAGATGAATGATGAATTTTAGGGGTTACAAGTGGTAAGTGAAAAGATGGAACATTCATAGCCGTCATATTTGTTACTCGCTTGCTCCAGTCACGTGACATTCGTATTCAGTGATAGTTAGACTTGTTTAAATACTTTTCTTTTGATTTGTTGATCCCTGCCATCACAGTACGTCTTCCTACAAATTGTCAGTAAACGAATAATGAATTTTAAAGCTCACAAGTGACCATATTAGGTACTTTTACCGTACGTTGTTGGCCCCATATTGCGGATGGTAGAAGTAGAAAGAGTCATTGTCCAGAGAACTGTAAACTATAGAAAAGTACATAAAGCGAGATTGTGAATGCTGTTGGCGATAGAAGCGGGGGGTTAGGGCATAAGAGGAAGTTAAGGGTAAAATAAGCAGGAGCATCGGGTGACGGGGGTGTGAAAGGGGAGACGAAGAAGAAGGAATATGCGTGCACGCGAAGGTGCGTGTGCTGTATAACCGCGGAGGCACTGTTTCAGTGTTTCACAGAACAGACCGGAGCCGAATGACTGAGCGAGGGTGCGGACTCGCGTGGCCCGCATTGGCTGCTGAATTATAAATGAATGGAGCGTAAGGGCTGTTGCCTAGCAACCGCATACACCACGTTAAGACAAAATGGAGAAGCACGCAGCATCCGTGCACAGCCTTCGCCGCGTTCTCCCTTTCTCTGTCTCTTTTCTCTTTTGCCGTTTCCTATCGTCTCGGGGATTTTAAGCAAGACTCTTCTCTCTTCTTCAACCACTGCACCCCCTCCCCCCTCCCCCCTCCCCCTACGTCGTCCACTTCTCGTGCCCCCAACGAACCGCCTCCGCTTCGATCGGCGATGATCTTTCGTGGGATATTTTTTCCGATTTGTTTTGGATTTTGAAGCAAATTATTTTTCTGGGGCCCGAATTATTTATGTAGATTATACCCACAGTATCAAAGCAGTCGATTCAATTTTGTACGATTAGAAAAATGGCTGTCCCTGTAATATTACTAAGTAGTATTTCAAATGAGCTGAAAATTAAAGGGTCGAAAATTAGCTTGTCGAAAGAGCGATAAACAGTTTTTTATAAATTTGTGCCTGGAGTGGAAAGTTTCCACGCTTCGCGATATTTTTTACATGCTCTATTTCTGCTGTTTTACATATGTGCGCATTAAGCTGGTAAGTAGACGTATCTTTGACGATAGCAATGGACGTCCATTAGCAAGCTTTGTACCGATCTCTGTAGTCTCCTACCCCCTCACCATCCCCACCAAGCTCACTACCCTAACCATTATGTTCCGACTATATCGTACGCGGCGAGCCACGTACTGTTCTTCTTCCCATGAGCGCCATTATTTGTTCCTTGTCCGTCTTTGAAATATACTTGGGTTGTTTCGCAGTTGTCTTTGTATCCACAGTATTGTGCAAATTAATCTGAACACGGGTTATCGCAAAAATATACTTTTCACGTTGACCTTTTGAATATAAAGTCGATAAATGAGCTAGCACGTAACAACAATTTTATGGGTTTTCAATACAATCGAAACTATCGAAATCTATTGATTTCCTGAGTGACTATTTTTCCGATATCCAAAGAAATAAAGAGTTTTACCAATGACAATGTCCCAAAGTTTATTATTGTATGGGATCGAACGCGTCTAAATAGTTTCAAATTATTTCTTCTTATCAATATATCGAAGAGACTGTCTGGGTCGTGGCAAACCATTTCTACTTACCAGTTTAATATTGGAGGGAATGTGTCTGACTAAATTATTTCCACGTCCCAATATAAATTTGAATGTCTAGACCTGACTACTACCTGCAAATATTTAGGTCTTTTCACTCTCGATATTCGGTATAATGCCCTTCTGAAATCAGAAACCTCATTTTTTCACGAACTTTGTATTTCTATACGAATTATACATATTTCCACAACGAAATAAATCAATTAATTTCTTTCAATCGACGCGTTTGCGTTTAAGCAGATATAAGATACAGAAAAGAAGAATTATTTTTCAGCGATCGAAGAATCAGATAATCAATTTTGTTTGGAATATTTACGGATCGAGAACTCGTCGTATTTCTCTTCCCTCGAGCATCGTCTCTTATCTCTTTTTCTTCACAATCCACTTGAACCGATCCTCTCGGCACCTTTTTTCACCCAGCGGATCACATCACAGATTACGACCGCTTCCTGGTGACACATATAAGAGGCCGGTTCCAGTCCCAATACGGCCGAAACAAGCCGATCATCTCAAATTACAAAGGGTATCGGAAACGGATTTATTTCGCCGCCCTCTTCTACTCTATTATACGCTTAATAGCCTACATATAAGCTTCAAATGGTCCTCTCTTTGCGAACCTACCCGATTATGCCATATTCAAGAGAATACGAAATACATCGATTCCAATACAATTGTTTATTTATCTACCAACTATATCTACCAACTTCGTCACCCGCTTTGTATTCCTTAATGACTTAAATATCGATCCATGGATCTTTTTCTCCATTCTTGGAGCCTCGTGAATTTCATCATTGAAATTTAGTTATTTTTAGTCGTAAGTCTGAACCGAAAGGAATTCGATTGAAATTAAATATTGATAGTAATGGAACTGAAAATAGTCGCATGGTTATTTAAAGATATATTTCTCAGTTTAGTTATTATAATGGGCCCAGGTGTTGTGCATGTACGTACGATTGATTAAATTCTATCGAAAAGTTGCGTAAAAGCGATTCAATTAGGAGCGTATCAGAAAATGTTTGGCCCGTAGTTAGATTAAAAGGGTAATAATCAAATATGGTACACTTAATTCCCTTGTATCCCTACATAATTCCAAGGAAAATATATTTCTCCCCCAATCTGAGGACCCCACCCAAGCTGTTAAATATAATCTGGTACCGCGTTTGTTACTTCTTACTCTTCCATCTCCTCCTCGCAGTATTCAAGCTCCCAGTTTCCTCGTGTAGGCTTTGTGGAGGCAGAACAAGGGGTTAACCTCATACATTATTCAACCGTTCATTATATATGAATAAATTTTCGAGTAATGCCGAGATAAAGCTGCCAAGTTTTAGGTACCTGCTCCGCTTGAATATTTAGGAGACACTGTCATGCAGTACCGTTATGCCCCGTCTTCTCCTTAACTTTCTCAGATTCATATACAGGGTGCTTCTCCAAGATCTGCCATCCAAATTACTCGAAAATCGTTTCTTTCGTGGAAAAATGTTTCCAAGAAAAGTTGCAGCCCACCAAACGATCCATATCCTAATATTACAAGTATTTTTATTCGGTTACGCGAATGTTTAGAACTCAGTTTGTTGGCGTAAGGTTGATAATATTGAAATTGCATCGTCACTTTTCTATGCTTTATCCGCGTCAGTTCTATGTATATGGGGCAATGGGGAAGAATATATATGGAAACGTAGCGAGTCGATACTCGTTACTTTCGACTAATTTAACGTGATAACGTGACGGCAGACGGGTCAATAGGAATTTACAGTGTTTGCCGACGGAAATCAAAGCGGGGCACTTAACTGTGTAGACAGACGACAAGCGGCGGAGAGAAGCAACCTGACTGCACCAGGAAAGAGAATACAAGGGAGAAGAGAAGAGAGCGAGAAAGAGAATCGTACAGACGGATAGAGTGGGAAAAATCTAGGGGATGAACAAGTAGAGTGGATCAGGAATGAGGGTGAAATACCGGGAACAATAATAAAGAGAACAGAGGAGGAAGAAAAGGAGAAAAGGTCGAAGGTTTCTTCGAGAACCACACGTGCTTTAGGAACAAGGACAGAGACAGAGTTGAGTATTCAAGCATATTGGCTAAGACTTCCGACCAGATGACCAACTACTGCAACGAATCACGAGGCAATGGGCAGTACTAGTTGGTCAAGGAACCAACTACTTTAGCAGCCGACGTAGTTCCTCTTCTTTCAGTGTCACGTCACTACCTAGAAAAGAAACGCGTTAATCTTTTAAGAGTATTGGCTGACCGACCCTCAGCAATTCCCTGGGTAAACCGTCGCCGCTTCAATTGACCATTCCTCAGAGTTTTATACGCCGCCAGCAATCGGTCTGCCCGGTTGACTTGATATAGTGGGAACGAAAAGAAGCGTGGTTTACAGTCGTGCAATTCTTTACCCTGTAATAACGTCATTTGAATCACGCGAAATTGAATTAGAATCGGATGCACGCGATACTTGCCCCCGTTTTATCAATTCTCCGTTTCGTTCGGTAGAAAAAGGTCGATATGTTTAGAAATGACACCGTTTTGTTTTTAAATTGTCTGGCAATTTACCGTGTCCAAAGGTGTCTTCGATTACAGCGCGAAGCATAGAAATGTTCGATAATTAAATGGTCATTTTACAGTGTTCGGATGGTTTGTATCGGAGGTCGATCGTAAAAGTATTGTCGATAAATGAATAATGAATTTTAGAGCTCACAAGTTGCCATATTAGATACTTTTACCGCATACCTATCGTCGCTCGTAAAAGTACGATTAAGGTGGGCAGCATTGGTCGTATTTGGGGAGGAGAGAGATAGAATAAGAAGGAACGTGTTAATAAGATAACAGGGATGGAAGCATAGTCGGACGATTTGAAGTGGTTAGGCGAAGAATAGAAGGGGGCGAGACTGCATCAACATAGGGTGGCTGTACGAGTTTTTGTATTATACGGAGATTATCAACCTGTTCGGTTCCATTTCGAGGGTGCAAAGGGCGAAGGCGAGTGGGGGTGGAAGGGGGGAGTCAGTGTGATGGCACATAGACCGAAAGGGGGACGCTTGTACCGGAGCGAGGAAAGTTGGAAGGGGTCGACGAGGAGGTAGAACGACGAGGGTCGTTGAGAAGGGGGTTTGTCCCAAGTTCGGGGAAGGGGGTCGCGAATAGAGCATGCAAGCACGCACACGCTGCATTCCCTCGGGACGAGGCCGCTCTTTATGCTCGATATAATACCGCTCTGAAAACATACACACTTCTCCTGTTCTCTTAACGTGTGTAGCCAGGCACACGCCGGAGAGCGAAGCAACCTAGGGGTGGGTGGGGTTCTTCCAGCTATATCGTCTCTCTGTGGCTCAACAATACGCTTTCTACCCAACGAGTCGCGAGTCTGCACAGCGCAACTTAAACGGCAGACACCGGGATCACGTCTGTAATTGATTTGCGAATCGAAAACAATGTCGGAAACTCTTTCATTCGACAGATTCTAGCCTCGATTTCGATATCCTGCATAGTTGCCTATATTGAACCTCGTTTTATTTATTTCCCGTATATGAAACATTGTATAAAAAAAGACAAGAGTCGGTAAACATGCAGTGCATCTTGCAGGTAAGGCAGGGTAGTTTATTCGGTCGGTGAGGTAAGGTAATTTACACGGCCGGTAAGGCGGTGTAAATTACTTTCTCGGTAAGATAGGGTAGTCTATTCTGCCGGTAGGGCAGGGTAGAGGCTGTCCTGCAAGTCTGCGTAATTGATTGGAAAATCGAAAACAATTTGACAAACTCTTCCATTCGACAGATTCTAGCCTGGATTTCGAGAGTTTCCTATATCGGACCACTGTTTTATTTCTTTCCCCTGTATAAAGCATTGTCTAAAGAAAAACAAGAGTCAAACTGTTCTATCATTTTGTCCAACGCTATGAGATGTATTCCATAATTGGTTTGTCTTTTTTCCCCATATATGTACCTTCTACTCGACTTTTCGTTCCTTCTGACTGCAACCCCTCGAACTGCTCCCCTTTTCTTGCAACTCCCGTGTGGTATTCTTTGGTAGCTTCGTAGCACTAAAATTCTACTCTTTCTGTGCACGTCATTGTCTCGTATCGCGTCTAATCATAAGGCATTTCCTCGTCCTCGCATGCTAAGCATCCGTCATTGTGAATTCTCACCCCTGCCATGCTCGTTCCATCAGCTACGTGTGCTTTTCCCGCGTTTTCTCGCATCAGAATTAATTATAGCTTTTTATTTCTCTGGCAATAACTTTGGCCATCTTTCGAAAGGATACCAAACAATTGAAATGTGAACTTTTTACGAGCGTTTTTGTTAAAGTTTTTTGTTCGTAGAATGTGTAGTAATACTTTCTTTTAGTAATACATGGCACACTTTGTACATATATCAACTAAGAAAGCTTCTCGGCGGTCTTATCCTATTACAGTCAAGCTTGGCACTTTCTAGCTAAGTCGAAGACAAGACCCTCCGTTGCTCCCATTTAGTAATCCCCGATGTTGAACGGAAGTTTACAAGGAATATTTAAGTCTCCGCTAAGCCCGGATTAAGCGAAGACAAACACTTTGATTAGCGGAGAGCAGGTTTTGTCTTTGCTACCGCATCGTTTCCTAACTGCCGCAGCAATTTCGATCTCGTATTAACATTAAAAAGTCTACGAAATTAATTTATGCTCGTCTTACCTTTGGTTATTATATAAAATAACAAGGTAAATGTTTTATTCGACGACTTTGCGACGCCCACGATAAATTATTTATATTTTATACAATTTCTCCGTTAAGGTGTGAAATTAAAGCACATTAGGAGTAAAAAATGAACGAGGTCATTATAGGCACGAGGATACAAAAGGAACTATAAAATGAATGACAAAGTAAAGTCGTTATATCTGCGCACAGAGGAATTGGACACGAGAGAAGTAAAGGGTTTTAACGATATACTTGCTATTAGACACGAAGAAAGAGTAATCTAGTTTAAGTCTCCGTGGTTTTGTTCATTATCTCCAGCAGCGGTGACTAATTGAAGTAAATATTTTCGTTTCTTTTTTTTTCCTGAAAAGGTTTAACGCAGGAAATATTTAAAAACAAACTATAAACTATCTTAAACAGATTTATATTTGTGGATGTCGTGCGTTTAAAAATGTCTGTGCGCGAGCGAATATTAATAAAAATGTTTCTTTCCCGAGACGACTTAAATCAATTCTCCCTTACGACGCGGGAAGAACCGAGCTTAATCTTTTGCACGGAAAACTACAATGTTTTATAATAACGCGGCAAGTAAGACAGCGGTGGTATTAAGGGGAACAAAGTACTCTCCGGTGACGACAAAAAAGTTCATATTTTTTCAATTAAGACGGACGAAGAAGCGAGGGTAGATTCTCGTCAAGGCAAGAGAGGGTCTTTCGACACCATTAGCGCTCTCGTAAAAATACGAAAGAGCGTCGTCTACGTTGCGCGAACTCTTTTCCACTTAAATATAAGATCAAGAATTAACAGTCGACGCTGAAAGTAGTTGCATTTAATCTACCCCGAACGGACAGAGTTTTAGTTTTTTCTTCTGTCTTCGAAGGGCAACATAATTCCGACGCAATCTTAATTCCGTTCCACTGTTCGCTTAATTGCTTATTCTCTATGTACGTTTATGAATATCGTTTCGATAATCAAAAGAATCGTTTACATTTTTCTTTCTGTATGAAACTAAAGTAATTTCTACTTTCAGAACTCGATGGAAAAATGTCAACAGCGATCGAACTTCTCCCAAGTCATATTACGTAAGTATCTTTAATTAATATCTACGTTGGAAAATATTCTGTACGAGACTAAAATAATTATTACTTTCAGAATTCGAAAAATGTGAGCAGTGATTGGACTTGTGCCGTGCTGTGACACTATGTGAGTACTTTTTAAACAGAAAAATGCAATACTGCTTGGCCTATTTAATGGGTATTGGAGCATTCTAATGGTCGATACTGGGAGTCGAATTGTTCGATCGGTTTGGAAATTGGTAAAAAGTGGTTGGCCGACAGTCGAAGCTGTCGGAGACGCGAAAAGGTAGCAGAGTATCGGCATCCATACGGCCAGTCGGAAGCTGAGGGGCGGTTTTCGGACGAGTTAGGAAGGTCGAGTAGGGTGATTGTGTTCTGTATCATGTATAATTCACCCACATAGCTCGGGTCTCCCGTCGGCAACTACTGCGTTCTACCCGTTATATCTGCTCTACCGGCCACGTACTATGCTATATCCAACCTCTCACTGTCGCAACATCTTGGATATTTTCCACCCTCGACCATCCTTTTTCCTTTTCTTACCCCATCTCCCTCCTCCTTCTGTTTTCCTTTATCCTTTCTTTTACTTCTATTCCATTTTCCGTCCGCCTCCTACGTTTTTCATTTCCGCGTTCGTTCGTTCTTTCGGCCACATCGTTCTTTTAGCTTCTCCCTTTGTTCAATTTCGCGTGTCACGGAGCCCTTTGTGTACCAGGCCGCGTGTCTCGCGGCCGAACAATGTCACATAACTTTGATAAGTCCGCGAAACGTTGCATTATTCACGAGATTGTCATTGTATCGCAATAACTTTTATGATGAGATCGCACCGTAATGTCCCCGGATATTCCTGGGGAAATTTACAACCAACCGACTTGTTCTTTTTTGCCCTTCCGCTTTATGCGACCTCATGACGTTCGGTTCACGGTTTTCTGAAAATCTAAGAATGGACAGCCCCGGAAAAACCGACAATTTCTCAGACTACAAATACGGTTTATGCATTTATGGAAAATTTTTATTATCAAAAAACTACAGACTCGATATAAACCTTTGTTTGCCTTCGTTAAATGTTCAAGTCTTGTGTTTTATAATTAAACTTGAGAATTTGCATAAATATCCATAGTCTAGTCACGATAAACAATTATCAGAGTGAAAGAATAGAAGAATACGCTAAACTACCGATCAAATTGTAGGGAACAATATATTGCGAATGCGATGGTCAATACGTAACGAAATTTACAGAAGTCGAATGTGTGTTTAGGGGTAGTATGTACATTACTGGTCAATATACCGTGCATTTGTTTATCATTCGTTCCAATTTTGATACTATCCATCCCCCGAAATGCAAGCTGAGCGTTTAAAATATCGGAATTGTAGAATTTTCCAGGGTGAGTTAGTTTACTTAATTATCGTTGGGCCAAACGAGTCTAAAAAATAACTAATCAAGCCAGCCTGGAGGGCAAGCTAGCTGCGCATTTGTCCCCAGGCTATTGGGCCATCGAGGACGAGTGCACTGCACCGGCTAGAACCGCACAAGTGTAGCAATAATGTAAACATGATTTGTAACACAAAGGCTAGGCGAGTTAGGCACGCCTGCCACATGTTCAGGCTCGAGTGCAGGAGTGTGGCGTGTCAGCGTAGGCTCGTTCGCGTATTCAACCACCCCCACGTATTCCTCTATCCTTATGAACAGTGTGTACACAAGCAAACAACCCTTAGGTACCGAACGGCTGTTTACATGCCGTACCAATTAATCAGCAGATACTATAAACTCGTTTCCCTTGCGGCTTTTTCTATCCCGAATTCTCCTTCGACACTATAACAGGTTGTTCCCATAGAACTGCAGCTGTTCTCAGCTGATCTTTCATCTCGATACTTGAGCTATCGAGGCTCGTTACCTCCTCAAACATTCACTCAGATCCGTTGTGCTCGTAATGGAAACCTTTGTTTGCCTTCATTAACCACTGCACTTCATGCACCGAGTCCCATTGTATCGAACAAATCGAGCTTCAGTTTGTGATCGATCTTTTATAATTAGACTGCAGATTTATGGGGAATTTAAAAACTACCGAATGCACTCGATATGCAAAAATATTGAAACAACTGCGTAAAGATCTACAGTCTATTTATAATGGGTATAGTAAAACATTAAGAATAGTACTCTTGAAGTAATTGAAAATATTAAATACCTACAGTCATGTAATAACGATAAGGCGAATTTAAAAAAATCTTCCTAGACATAATGTTTTCCGACGAATTCGTCGGATATTAAGTGAAAGGTATTAACCTAATTAGTAGGAAAGAATTAATTGGATGTTCCCTTTAATGGTAGAGTCATGAAATTTCTCGATAGCCATCAGACGTGTCCGCGACGATACTATTATCCGTTTTATGAAAAGCGTGCATTCAAGTGCGATTTTCTGATTTGGATAAATAAGCTTTTTAACGGTGTATTCGTGTTCGTGTTATAAATTTATAATTCTACGCAATAGTTGATAGCGGCACGACATGCAACGTGTCTACGTCTGGATTCGGTTCAATAAAAATATTGCACGTGATTGTGTCGCGCGCATTGAACTTCCTTCGTACATATAAGATGTAAAACAAAGATTCAGAATTTTTTTTTTTTTTTTTTTTTTTTTTTTTTGGAAAAGCTGATTTGATTAAAATTTTTCCTCGAGAAGATCCTCTTTGATCCACGTGTAAATAATCCAGAAATTAATAGGGCCAAGAGTGCCAGGGAGACAGCCAGGTAAAGGAAGATATACAAATTTATTAATAACATCAAGGTTTACTTTATTATACTATAATATTTATAATTGAGTAGGTACTTGGAACAAAGTTGGACACAAAGTATGGTGAATGAGTTATGGCACATGATATGTACAGTATGGAGGAAAATTGTCTCCCTTGTTCTTTGTTTTACATTGCGCGCAATTTGGTGTACTTAAGAGCATATTTATTTCTCTGTTTACTTTGGTCTTAGGAAACTGTTCGTTTCGATTAGAGCGTCACTGTCTTTTATATATGCGATTCACGTCTATTCGTTAGTTTACAGACATCGTTTGTTTCGAGAGTGAAAGAATCGTGTTGATCGTTCGATCATATGTAAATGAAAATCCGTCGAAACTATCGTACACTAGAAGTTTACGCGTTTACAAAAATTCTCTGGTGCTATGAAACGACACGAACAATTCTTTCTCACGTTGTTATTTATGTCGACATACATTATAGATCAAAAGCGAATAGAATTTTACTAGTGCATCAATTATTATATACCAATTTACAAAGACAGTTGGTTATATACAAATTCGTGATAGTGTCTACGACAAGTAGAAGTAATGAGATTCCTTATCTGAATTAAATGAGAAATACGATAATGCTATGTGTGTTGCTACCTCTCTCAAATAATCCGTTAACTTTACATCGCCTCGATACGTTTATCCAAGTTGCACGCAACATATTTACATATAAATTCTACAATGTCAGGCAATTAAACTAATACTTTATGATATGTCTTTATTGTATTATATCGTTCGTCGATTATGGTCTTACTCATAAATGGTGTTTGGGTACTTTTACAATATATCCTGCTAGATCTCGTTATATTTTACAGAACCTTTTTCTTCTTTTCTTTTACCAAATCGCGTCAGTTTTCTATACAATGATCTTTGTAAAAATCAATAAATATTCTCGAACGCTTACGACTATACCCGAATTTTTTTACGAAGAATTATTGACGGCAACAAATAGAAGCCTCAGGATTTATACAAATGAAATGAAAAATCTTAACCGTGTGTGATTCGTGATCTGTTTTCTGTTTCGTTGATACCATACTCGGAATAGGACATTTTATAGGTTGCATAGAAGGTGCAGAGTGTGAGCGTATTCCCTTTTTTTTTTCTTTTTTTTTTCAACTACATGGTCACTTACAAAGACACACGCACGCGATAAATAACAGAGACTATTGCAGTTTAATCGAACGTATTTGTAGGTTGAAAACTATATTCGTAATTTTGAATTACAATTCAATTTTGAAAATGTCTTTATTAAAATAGTCAATCTTTAAATTCATTTCAAAGTAATGTTTTTACATATTTCCTCGTTTTCTATAGATCCTTTGTGATTAAAGTAACGCGAAATAAAGTGAATAAAAGCAACGAAGCTCGATCGTTAGAACTGGCATATTCCACTAATTAATGGTTGATCGCTTTGGAGGAAAAACAGCGGAGGAAACTGATCACGCATACACCTATGAGTAAGATTCTATGTTTAACAATTCATTTTGGCTTCTTTAGATTTATTATAAACATTCAATCTAATTGCTGCTAGTAATTATTTATACTAATTAATAGTTCTCGTAATTCTTTATACAAACCTTACCGTAGTCGCACGTGTCAACGTAATACTTTTCGGTTAAATTGTTTTTTTAGCTTTTTGACTAGTATCCGAAATAAACGTCGCTACTTCGTGCGACCATTTTACAAATAAAGAAATAATTTATACATATGTATATTATACACAAGAATCTTCGACTTTGGCGCACGTAGGTATACGCGACCTTTTCGAATATTTTCTTTTTTCTTTGCACTGCGTTTCTCGGAGAGTTCAAATCGAGTATATGCAATGTTATTATAGGACAATCCAAGTCAGCAAGCTTTGAAAATTAATTGCAATTACTATGTACCTTGTTTCAACTTATAAGTTTTAAAGATGTTAAAAAATCCTGGAATTATAGGTTTATTTACTATAAACGTACACTTCGGAGATTTAAAAAACAATCTTTTGGCCCCTTGTTAGATATTCTGATACAATTTTTTTTTTTTTTTAACTATTCCTCGAATACGTGGTCTTCGATAAAATAAATATACCGCATTTAGCGATATGATTCGATTCGATCGAACGAATAAATAAATATTTTATATTTATATATCAAAAATTAAAATAATTCAAATAAATCTCTAACGAAACGAAAATTGTCGAATGTTTAATAGGTATTTTAACAAGTCAGTTTAGTAGTACTAAATTGAACAAATATAGTTATTAAAATTTGGAAACAATTGTAAAAACAAAGCTGTGCTTTCGTGGATAACCCCATGTTTATAATACGAGTATATTTGCAATTATTGCAAGTGTAGAATGTATGTACATAAGGTTTATACCCGATTCATCTACGAGTTAAAAGTTGGAGAATGTTTCCTTATCGTTATGTTTAACGACATATCGGATTGTACATGCATCTGAATATAATGTATTGTTTTTTTTATAAGATTGTATACGTTGCATCGTAGTATTTGGCACGCAGAATGCACGAAAAAGAGATTTAAATTTCTTATATTTTAATCGTGTATGAAAGAACAATATCGTTAACGAATGATATTGTTTACTGATTAATTGTATTACACGATACAACTAAAGAGCTTATTTTGTATCCGTTTGACACATTGCTTCGAGAATCTCATTCTATTTACGAGTAACTTAAACTCTGGAAATATTACATAGACTTCCTATTCACTCGTCAGATTGTTTTCATTCTTCGTTTTATGACTGTATATGTATAGGCCATTCCACGGCAAATCGATCACTTTTGTACCCAACATGTTCGTTTGCAATAATAAAATTACTAACACGAACAATCTGCAACATAAATAAAATATAAAGAGAAGGAGGGAGAGGTTTCATAGATCTCAATGATTTAAACAACAAAACAAATTGAAAATTTGAGAAAATAGTTTGGAGCAGAAGTAGAAAGCACTATATAAAACAATTGCAACAATTATTACAACAGGAACACCATTAAAACTTTAACAATGAAACATTCGCCTCAACGGACAAGATCACAATAACAGATATGAAAAATACAAAATCAGTTTCTTTTAAAAAGGTGACGCGTGATTATACATATAAACATAATAATCTTGTCTATAGTAAATAATTAACAATGAGATTTTCGTAGCAATAAATACTCTACTATCTTTTTCAAGTACTACAACATGGTTGAACGAGTGTTTGCATCCCCAATAGTTTGCACTCTACCAGGTTTCCTATCTTGTTGTGTCGTGTTAAATCAAAGATATTTTTATTATTTTTGTGTTGTAAAAATCATTGTTGCAATTCAAACAAAATTCATTCTCGAGTAAAAAGTAGAAAGTGCAAACTTGGAAGGCTCGTATCTTCCATAAACAATTAACTCGAGTTTCGTAGAAAGTAGAGGATCAAAAGTGAGAAATTTCGCGTAGAATGGCACGTGTATACACGTATGCAAAATAGTGTAGTAAAGTTTTCCGTGTATTTACGGCACATATACCTACTCGCGCCAAACAGCAAGGCTCCTAGTTGTACATTACGATAATAATAATTGTTAAAAGCATACTGCGATATGACTTGTTACCCTGTCGTTAGTGTCTAAAGAACATTTTATTAGTAAGAAGAATCCCGTTTCTGTACAAGCAATCAGAAATGTCGGTTTAACGAAGTTATTGAACGAATTCCTGGGCGTGTTAAATTGTCGTAAGAAGAGTAAGAGTTGACTGTTTTATTAAAAACAAGTTGGTACGTTTTTTGATTGAATATTGCGCGACGATATCGAAACAAAGAAACAAATTAACGAATATAATAATAATAATAATAATAATGTCGTCAGACTTTATATTGCACTACAATTTTCATCCATTATCTAGTAGAATGGCAATAGACTATTATTCTTCTAGAAAATACCTATCCTCTTACGTATGTACAATTTGAAAATTACTACCATCCTTCCGCTTATTTAAAACTATTATAATGACAAATAGCCTTATTTTTTCGCCGAATATCCTTGTGGTATTGCTCGATGCACGCGAATAGATGAGTATAACGACTCGTCTACGTCGTAAAGTTTTCTTTCTTTGATCGTTCGGCACTGAAAGTAGTTTTTCCCGGTTAGTATGTGATCAGCACTTAGGCTACGTTTCCACGCGACCGACATTGGAACGTGTTCGACGAGTCCCTTCGAGTATGTTTAGCGCACAGTCGGTCGAGGATTTCGTTTTTCACGCTGATCAAATTTCGTTGTCGTCGAGGGACAGCGAAATCGTTCGGTAAAGAAAAATGAATCGCGCTAAATCGCGAGATACGACGAGAAGTTTAAAGAAAAAATCATGTAGGATCAATTTGTCGATGTTTGTTTGAGCGATCGTACGCGGTCCCAGCTCACGCGAGTAAACACGAGCTATCTTATTTGCTATGCGCTTATCCATTCCGGTTTTATCGTTGAAAATATTAAGTCTTGGATTGGTTCGTTTCGAGAGAGAAAAAAAACAGTTAATCGAACAGCGCTTTCTGCCATTTTTACCCTTTTCGTATCGTACGAAGGCCTTCGAGTGCACCGGGAACGCTCGATCACGAACAATACAAATAAAGTTCATTATTTCGCCGACTAATACTACAGTATTGCTTCAATATGATATGATACAGTCTTTTCACTGATTGTCCAATATCACTACATAACACATTCTCTTATTTGTTTCCTCTATTATGGTTTCTCACGTTCTTTCTCTCTGTCATTCTCACCTCGCGCAAACTTATTCATCGATACATTTTACTGGAATGAATCGTGTCTAAGCGTTAAACGCATTATTTAGAGCGATTATGAAAAAGAAACTTTCCTTTTGTTCGAAGCTTTTCAAACCTTGAAGTCGTCGACAACGTTTCTGAAACGATAGATACAATCAGTGACAGACTCTAGTAAATATACAATTTTTCTATAAATCGTAGTTTTAAGAGATTCGAGCTTCTTAAAACTTTATATGTACTTGTAAAGAAACAATCACGTTCTCTGAAATATAAAGTTACGTTTAGAAATGTTTTTAGCTGGAACGATTAACAGATATGATTAATGAGGAGGATTCGTTTGAACGAAACAAGGGAATTGTCGTTTCAGAATGCGATAAAACTTTCACAGAAATCATCAAGGTTTGTTCTTCTCAAAAATCTTCGTGAAATTTGAAATAGCAAGTAAATATTTATGGAATTACGTTCCATAAACATAAAATCACAGAGATTGATGTATTCAAGTAAAAACCTTATTCTAGTATTAAATATATCGATGTTCTTCACTCTTACTTTTGTTACACGCATACTTTCTTTTCTCCATTTCTATCTTTTCACTTTTTACATTGCACCGAGTGTCTTCATTAGGATTAATATCACTTATTTCTTCGGCGCGACGTATCCGCGCGTCGGTTTTATAACAATACGTACTTTTATATTTTTATGTTTCGAATTGTACTTTTCAAGACGCGTCGACGATCGTTCCGCCAATCTTTTTCTTATTTGGCTCTTCTTCGTACGCGAAAACTTCCCTCTTCTTTCCTCTAATAATATCGCAAACAAATTCGACGCAATTCAAATAGTTCTGATCTTTTTTTACCAGTATTATCTTCTACTTATATTCTCTGAAGTTTCTTTCGTTATTCGTTTCACGCTAATCCAAATCTTTCATACTTTTCTCTGTGAAAATGTTGTTAGCGATGGCACGTATCGCAAGTAAAAGTATCCTTCCTGGTTAAAAAATATAAATAAAGAGAAACGTTCGTTGAATGATTTATAAAATGCGTCCAGACGTATAATGAAGTTCAAAGACACGAAATATTAAGCGAATAATATATCTCTTTTTCATTTTAACTTGGAAAATGAATTCTCAAGTTGAATGTTGTAGAAAAATCTCGCAGAAAATGTTACGGGCTTTGGTGTTGGCAGTCAACATGTTAATAATTAAAACGTGCTGTTTTAGATAGACGTTGAATCTGTAAAAGTTCGGTAAAACCTTTGAAATAGGCATCGAGGACAATTTCAACGAGTCTAGAGGGTGCTCCAAAGGTGTACACGATCGTAAACTCTTTTATCGCGATCGTAGCCGATATCCTTCGCAAATTTTATCTCACTTTGCAGATGATTTCTACGGTTCCCACATGCACGCTTTTGTACGATCCCATACGATATTCTTGACGTTTTTCGTTCCACTTTTATTGCACGCGTAGAATCGTTTTAATTCAGTGTCAACAGGAATTAGAAAGGAGATGCTACAAACTCTAAAGTTCCACTGAAAGTAAGCAAGAAAATAGTAAATCGAATAGGAAAGTAACAACTTGCTTAATTTGATAGTATCGAGCGAAGGTCATCTTCTTCTCAACAACGAATTATTTTCCAACGCGTTAGAAATAAAGATCAGACCGTAGGGAGTCGGCGAGGAGCGTTTTGCAAGGGTGTTACTTAGAAATAAATCGCCAGGGCTCGAGGGAAGAGACTCGCGAGTCGATGAGCCAAGTATCGTTTCTGCCGATCGAAAATTCCACAGGAGACGCGTCGAGAATATGACGCACGCGCGCGCGCGCAACGACTACACAACAGTCAATTCGTTTAAGCCTGTGACAGTTTGACAATCGTCTGACCACAGTGTCGAGCAACCATAATGCAACCCACTTGTAACCGAGAAGTCTTCCGTCGACGTGATCGACGGTGCACACCGGTTGTTTCTTCCTTAGAAACCTAGTGTCTTCCATCTTCTCGTACGCCGTGTTCTTGTTATTACGGCCAACCCTGAAACTCGGTCAAAGGTTCTGGTTTAGGCTCGAGACTGGGCAACTGATACGGTCAGTTTTGCTGTCACAAGCCACCCTCGGGTCAATGTTGAGCCGCGAATTTCATGCGCTTTTGCTTCTGTCGCTGATTGCAAAACCAGACCCTGACTACGTTCTTCTTCAGGTCGAGTTTCTCCGCGATCGCGGCGATCTTCTCGCCGGACGGTCGCGGTTGCACGGCGAAATACGCTTCCAGCGATCGTTTCTCGGGCGCGGCTATACTTGTCCTCTTTCTCTTCTTCTCACCGGCGGGTAAAACGGAAGGCGCGTCGGGATCTCGCCTCTTATTCTTCGCCTGAGCTTCCGCCTCCTCGAGCCACGCTTGGAGGATCGGTTTCAGGGCGATCATGTTGTTGTGCGACAGCGTCAGCGACTCGAATCGACATATCGTCGACTGAGAAAGCGCCCCGACGCCTGGCAGCTTCAGATTCGCGAGTGCCTTTCCAACGTCGGCCTGCGTCACACCGAGTTTAATGCGTCTCTGTTTGAATCTTTCTGCAAACGCTTCAAGTTCTCGAGGGTCCGTGTCCGCGTCCGGATGCAAACCGGCGGCAGCCGCGGCTGCAGCCGCCGCCGCCATCGCTGGATGATGGTGAGCCGGATGTGGCACGCTGCCACCACCCCCGCCGAGGTTTCCGTGATGATGATGATGGCCCATCATTCCGTTCATGCCCCCGTAAACCGACGGCCCGTGAATACCTGCGTGGTGTCCAGGACCCCCGCCAGTGTTTTCCGACATTGGCGTCAACGTGGTCATTGAATTTGCTGGATCCAGCATGTCCAGACTCTCCATCCCCGGATGGCTCATCTGGAAAACAAACCAATTACACGCTTTCAATTTACGTAATCACATTGGCATCGTGTCTTGATTACATCGCGAAATTTCTTTCAATTTCCATTATTTTTTCCATAATTAAATTCGGGATAGATTATCGACCAATTTTAGTTGCAAACCTTTGTCTAGGAAGGTTTGCATAGACAAGAAAATTGAGAAGAGAGAGAATGTATGTACTTTCCAGAGCAAACATGATTTTACGAAGATTACTTTGCCTCAAAGTTAGTTTGAAAAATGTCGTTAGTATTGTTTACAGTCTCGGAAATAGAACAATCGTAGATTTTTCTATAATTATTCAAGCTATACTCGTTAGCTGACGGCATAGTTTCTCGATTAAAATTGTTTATAATAAAAAACGACTAACATCGGTGGGGTACAAAGAGAGGAAACGAGGAATCGGACATGAAGAAAAAACTTGTGCAAACTAGTACGCACAATTATGCCGCACGTGCCGTGGACGTTAGTGTGCGCGACCCCTTACAAATTATTTATGAGCTCCCTTTATATTTTTCCTCCTAGAAAGTGGCGCAACATCAGCCCCGAACTTTGTACATTATCTTTTCGTGAACCAATCAATTTCGACATTGGTTATAATCTACAATTAAGGTTCGAATACAAGTGTTAGAGGTGAAAAAATTTTTCATCAAAACTGAAAAATTTCAAATTGTTCTAAAAAAATTATTTTTAGCTGTGGGGGTCAATTACAATCATTTTTGGTCATTAGACATACCCCCGAATTCCTTCCCAGTTTCGAGAAAAAAATTCGAGAAAATGTGAAATTGTTCGACAAAATTAGAAAATTTCAAATCGTCATAAAAAAATTATTTTCAGTTACAGGGGTCAATTACAATCATTTTTTGTCATTAGACATACCCTCGAATTCCTACGCGTTTTCGAGAAAAAAATTCCTAATCGAAAATGTAATTTCTGGTCAGGAATGTCTGCCCGAATTTTCATGCGAATCTTTAAAATGTCATAACTTCTGAACGGATTGACGGATTTTAATGTTTAAAAAAGCAAACGACGCGTATTTTAATTAAGTATATGTAGAAATTGCAAAAATATTCGAAAAGTTGACCCTTGACCCCGCAAAATGAGAAAAACCCCATAGAAATGGTACAATTTTCAAACAGCCATAATTCCTACAATAGTGAATATATTTCAATGAAACTTTTTTCCGAAGTAGAGCTCATGGGTACCTACAAAAAAGTATTAGACAACTTTTCTGTAGGGCGCCAAACAAAATTATTAAAAATGAAAAACGAATTTTTAAGAAAAATCGACAGGGGGTAGGTGGCTAAATTTGTCGACGAAAAAAAAAATTTCAAATCGTTTTGGAAAAATTATTTCCGGTTGCAGGGGTCAATTATAATAATTTTTTGTGAATAGACATACCCCCGAATTCCTTCCCAGTTTCGAGAAAAAAATTCGAGAATGTGTGAAATTTTTCGACGAAAAAAAAAATTTTCAAATCGTTCTAAAAAAATTATTTTCTATTCGGGGGATCAGTCACAATGATTTTTGGTCAATAGATGTACCCCCGAAATCTCACTCACTTTCGAGAAAAAAATTCATTACTGAAAATGTAATGTCTGACCACGCGTAGACCTATTCCCCTTAAATTTTTGTTGCGTTTACCTTTTGCGATCTATACTGCAAATAATAGTGAAAAATGATTGATAAGAAACTGGTGGTTATCGGTAGAGCAATGCTCGTCGGTTTGAGCCTGCATGAAGTGGTTTGCGAGTAAAATCTAAGGTATATTCCGGGAAAAAAAACGGAAAGTGTCTGTGCAAAGATGCGCCTACGGGCCGTTGGTTGGTGGTAGGTGTGTGCGGAGGGTGTGGCACGTATGCGTATGAATACGTTGGTGTACGCAACATGTATCCTCGCGGGAGTACGGTGTACAGCGAGCTAACTGGATGGGCACGGTTTCGGTCCGGGGGTGCTACGGAATAGCATAGTTACATCAGGAATGCAGGGGTGGGGTTGCGGGTGGCTGCAAGCATCACGAAAGAGGAAGAAGGAACAAAGTTGAAAGAGGATGGCGGCAAATATGGAGGAAACGAGGGACTAGACCAGGGGTGTACACGGTAGGGCCCTAGAGACCCCTGCAATATTTCATCATTATGCTGACATGTCGGTAGGGTTAGTTGGATCTCTCTGTCGCTCTCTCGTTTCTCTCCTTTGTCTCTGTCGTTTTTTCTCCCGTGCACGGCCCATCACTCGTCACGATTCCTCGCCCTGCTCTCATCTTTGGACCCCAACGTTTTTGCCAATGATACAAAACTCGTTACATGCGTTCGTGAACGTAATACGTCGCGCGTTAAGCAACCCGGCAGGACATCGCCGTTATTGAATTCGTCAGGCTCGCGTATAAAAACAGAGTTTATGGAGCACTTGCTGTTTGACCATCTGTACGAGAGATTCACGCGAAAGAGCGGGACGAAACGATGTAAGCGGAAAGAGGGTGTTTTCGCTACCGCACTGCGGGAAGCCAGAATTGCGATCTATACATCCCGTTCGATGGCCAACTATACCCGCGACTTACGGTCGATCGAATTTTCGCGACAAAAAATTCAATTGTAACAAAGATGAGCAACGTCCTTTAGTTTTCAGCGATTCATCGATCGTAGGAAGGAATTCTTTCTTGGTTTCGTGACTTGTGGGTCAGTTTTTAATAATCGATATATGACCTGGTGTCATGGAAACGAAATTCTGTCAAAATTGATCGCGTTCCGCCCAGTGTGTTGCGAATCGTCCCGGTACATAGTGAGATAATATACGAGCAACGCCCCTACGCTCGAGAAGATCATTCCGGGTCGCTGCACATTGGTTACTTCACCCTACTGTCATACTATCCTCCACTCATTAGCCTCAGATTGCTTGTATTAGCATAGACCCCCGAAAACGACAAGCAGCAAATTGTAATTGAATTTGGCCGCAGTTATACCTTGCCTGTTTATTCTCCATTAGATCACTTTCAAATAGTTATCGGTATTTTGTGAAACCTAAATCTACTAGTTCCTCTATATACATAAGAAATATTAAGAACAATAGACCCTGTTTATCGACATTAGTATGTTAAAAATTATTATCGTACACGGTTCGTGAAATTTTTTATTTCTATTTATTACTTAAAATTATGCTTGTGCCTTGATTTAATAGTTAACTTATCGCTTTATTAAAAACATTACGTATTAACAAGTATTTATTTAAACCCAGCATTAAATTTTCGTGCCCGAATGTATAAAATTGTCAGCGTACATGAGAATATCGGAGGTATTAATGATTAATGTGCGAAAATGAAAACTGTTGCTTGTATCGTTAATGATATTAATAAAGAATCGGTGGTACTCAAGTGTTTAATTGCGGGATTAATTATAAATCGTGATTAATTGCTACGCTTAATGAATTATTTTCAATGATTTCGTCCACCGTTGGAACTCATTTCATTTTATTATGATATTCGAGTATCGGATTTTACGGAATGCCGGTAGCAGGACTCCGATACAATTTATTAAAATAATTATTTTATCGGTAAGCTTTTGCTGTTGATAATAATGCAAAGCTGTGGCAAAATTATTGTGCCCCAAGCACCGTTTCGCGTGGAAACTATTCCAATTATGAAAATAAAATAATATTAAATAAGAACAAAATTACCGAGTCTCTGGATGCGTAAAGTTACGTTCAGAAAACGAAATTTTTGATGTTTCCAACCGTGTTTGGATGCGTTTTTATTAACTAAGAGATCCGATAAGTCTTGAAAAAAATTTGCTAGGTAGGAACTAGATGGATTCGTAAGAGATATCGATATGAGTATAATATGTCAAAAAAGCAAACTCACAAAGAGGTGTGAATGTACCTGATGATGCGGCCGGTTATTTGGATGGGGGGTTGGCATGTGGGCTCCATGATGATAGACGGAGACAGGGTCGTGCTTCAAAGGCATTGGGGTGCCAGCGTTGTGTTTTCCCAAATCCGCAGCCAAAGCCTCCGCTCTCGAAAGTAAGCCGTCTTGTAGACCGCTGTTCAAGCCCCCGAATAAGTCACCCTGAAACGTTAAAAGCGACACGTGACACTGATTGAAGAATCACGGATCGTGCCTCGAACCGAACTAACGGTCTTCAAAAGCCTCTCGTCTTTTTAAACGAATTTAAATCGCATCAGAGAAATCTTGTAACGTCTCGGATAGTGCTCAATCTTCACATTTTTCGCTTTAACTCCCCGATCGCCTTTCTATCTCATATGTATGTGTTCCTATGGGATATCTATCAAACAGATATCACGTTTCTCATTTCTTTATTTACATAATCAGCGATATCGATATAGGAACTATGGCAATTATAATGATTTCTTTTTGTACCAAAGAAATTAGAATGATAGATACGCGAAGAAATATTTAATGCAATGGAAATAAATGCTTGTTAATTTTGACTGCTTTGGTAGTTCCACTGTTAAAGTAGCATTGAATTCTGTTAAAGATTCGATTTGGTGGCTCCTTGAATGCTCGTGATTATAATCGACAGCATGCATGAAAATATTATTTGTCGAAAATTTGTGTCACTGTCGTGTACGTGTGTGTGTGTGGAAAAAAATACGCGGTTCATTTGTATAAAAGTACCTTGTCAGAGAGTCAGAGGTCACTCTGCGTACTCAACATGGCCGTGCGATCGATACTCTTAAAATAGTTTTGACACTGGAAACTTGAGTTTAGCTTTTTCCAGACTTTCATGAAGGTTCAATTTAATTGAAAGTTTAACTAATGTTAATTTTACTAGCATTACCAATAATTTGATAACAATAAATCAATATACGTCTAATATAATAAATCCTGACACGGATTATTCAACTTTAAATTACAATATTAAGAAAAAATATTATTTTTACAATATTTCTGCCAAACGTTTATTTGCAAACTTTATATAATATTTCTTTTTCCCTTTGATATCTTAAGTTTCCACAGTTTGGTGAAAGAATCACGAGATACCTTGTATATTTGGAGCACACTTTATATTTTCTTCTAATATTGCTGTTATTTTTGTTTAATTATTATCATCGATAATTATAGATGATAGCATAATCGAAGAGGAATACAATTACGATTCGGTCAGCTAAATTAATGTTATTCCAAACGCGACTACGTGTGACATACAAGGTTTGCTAATCAAATTCGTTTGGTTGTCAAATGTCGAAGGGGTCGTTGGACAGGTTATTTTAGGGTAGATGTGCTGCTAAAACTGTACGAGCTAAAGGGTCTGGTGTTTCTTGTTTATGTTTAGAAAAAGTTGCTTCCTATATACACATATATTATTACACTACTAATTCCAATAACTAAACAATTAAACAATTTTAGTAAATGCGATAATGTAGCATATGCTTTGTACCATTCAATATCAATGTGTAACTTCAACAACAATAAACAAAGGATAGATGAGGGTGCAGAGGTAAACTATCTCTGTTTCAGCGATATATTAATGACAGTTGTGAAACGAAACCATGGTTTCGTTTTATTCGGGTACTTCTCTATACTGTGGCAATCGATATTATATGGGATATTTTACGTCAACCGCATCTGTCACTCGTAGCGTATTGCAAGGTTCTGTTACACAAGGAATATCGTCACATTATTCGAGAAAAATCAAAGCAACGATGCAAAGCAATTTTATTAAAAATCACGAAATAATCGGATGTCAAAAATTTTTATAGTCAATTTTTATACGTTTACATAGAGTCTAATCGAATTTGCGAAACAATTGATAGTCCTTCAAAGAAGGTGGGTCAATTTTCACTCATATCGTGTCACGATTCATACAGTCGTAAGCGTTTCATAGAAACTTTGTGAATGTTAGGCATCAGTAGTTAATTAAAAAAATTACAAAACATAATCAAATAAAAGTTATGCATTTAAGTATATCTGGAAACTTTCATATTGGCCATAACTGACCTTAGTCGTCTGCGGTCTGTTTGTTTTGTACTTTTCTTTTCTTAGAAATGAAGAAATAGAACCATTCATAGAGGAAAGAGGTAATATCAATAATTCAGACTTCCTTGAAACGAAAACAAACGCCGAATGAAATTTTGAATCATATTCTCTCGTGAATGAATTTAAAATCTTGGTATACAATAATAGTATAATATTTAACAGTACTTGAATATTGCTTATAATTTGAGTTTACTATTACTAAAACAATTTTACTTTACTTTAATAGTTTCCACTACAAGATATGAGGCTTTTATATTGAGAAGAGTTCAATGAAAGTGTTCAAAACAATATTAATGTTCCAACTATAAAGTTGAAACGCCTTGAAATAGTGATATCGATCTCTGTTCTTCTTCGTTTTATTAAATATCGATAAAGGTCGATTCATTGTCAAAACAATTTAACGGAAATCCTGTGCACCTCAGAGTTTCATCAAAGTTGTATGAATCTGTTACAATCAATTCGCATCGTCGCGATTGTTTTTCACTCAATAATGGAAAACAGTGTATGTTAGACTTTAAACGTTTTAAAAATAATTCCTCTGATGAATGAAATGGGTGTGAGTGTAATATTTGCGTCAATTTGTTTACGTTGTTTAGTATTTCCAGCATGTTTTTTAGAGTTTTAGTGCGTGTGGCGTGTGTATAGTATTTTGGTAGCATATGTTTTGTAATTATGTGGTTCGTGTGAATTCTCTGACGTCTATATCATAATACTTTTTGTGGCGCGTATAACATGGTCGACGTACAAAAGGCGCGTGCACGCACCCTCATCTCCTAACACACGAGTATAATACCACACGCGTCACAAAAACATTATACACACATAATACGCAATGCCTTAAACATGGTTCAAATATATATACACAGATGAGCATATGTAAAAGATAATTTAAAATTTACATAATGAATAAACATTTAGCCTTTCTTCTATGTCGGTTATGTAAACGTTTAAATAAAAGTGTGTCCAACGTCCTAATAAATTATGAAATAAGTAGAAAGAGAATTCATTCAAGAGTTTCGTTCGTTTGGTTGTATTAAGTGAGGTTAAACGCGATTCGTTATCCACTTATTTCATTATAAACTGTAATGTCCGCATCGGTCGATCAATATTTCATGTGAAAACTACCGTCGTACTTCAGCGCTTCGATTATTTATGAACTCCTCGGGTCTTCGAGGAGTACGTGTACGTACTGTCTGTCTGTAGGTTGCTGAACTACCGCCACTTTTTCTAATTCCGAAGTTCCTCTATCTGTTTTCCGTTGTTCTGGAAAATCACCGGTTTACCGAACATTTTCTTTTTAATTTTCTACCGTGAAAAAATATTTCTTTATATTTATTTACTCTATTCTTTTGTCACGTTTCGTAACTAATAACGGTTTAGATTAGTGTGGAGGTAATAGTTGGATTAAAAATCAATGAACGTACAAGCTCATAATTTTACGATTTATTCAAGGCGTTAATAGAACAGTTGGACGAGACAAAGTGACTTCTCTCGTAATGTACGATAATTGACGTATAAGGACGAGCTACGTAAACCATTTGTTGCGTAATAGAGAGTGTTGCTGATGGATACGAATGCTTTACTCGAACAAAGTGTTAATAGGCCAATAAATCCTAAATCGCGTTTTCTCTTAAAGCGAGGGAGAAGATCTTGGAAGATGGGGTAACTTTAGTCTTGCAAGCTCTATGTGTGGGTGTATCTATAGTGTATAGGTAATCGAATCGTGTAGAGTTCTATTAATTGCTTTGTTGATCCAATGACAAAAGCTGGTATCATTGCAGGTACACCAAGAATAGGTTTATAAATGTTTACTTGGCGTGAAAAACTACCGAATGAACTAGTAGAATTGCACGACACGAAAAAGTTACTATAGAGACTTGTATATGCCAGTAGAGATAAGAAAAGCGACGGCAATGTTGGCCAACTGATACAGATTGCTCTTGTTAGTTGCGTAGTTAGCACCTCGTGCAGTTGTTTAGCAAAGTTTCTACCGAGTCCCCCTTCGAGCACGGTTCAGCACGTCCCCGTGGTTAATAGAGTCATTTTTCCGAGCTGCCTGCAACCGACCCACCCGTTAAATACGTCTTCTACCTCGGCCACGTTAAAGATTAGCCAATTACAATTGAATTATCGCGCCCCACAAGCCACCCGTGTAATTTATGTGTCCAGGCTGATTTGCGAGAAGCCAAGGATGATTAACTTCCCAACCTAGTGCACTACTACTTTCCAAATAATAATTTAACCCCCCGATAGCGATTATGAGACTTAAGTGGATTTTTGGGGGATTCTATAATATGTGCATATAGAGAAGATACTAATTTATTTATCTTTATTACCGTGCCCAATAAATCTAGACATTCAAAGTTTTTCAAAAAAAAATACACAATTTATGCATCGTTCGGAAGCTTATTAGGATCGTCATAGTTTATAACGAATGCAAAGAGAAAAAACGAAAAATAGGAATGGGTTGTAAGGTAGAAATTCGAATCGAAAATATTACTCGGTTAAGATTCAGCGATTAAAACGATGGTTACTCGAGTCTAAATACAGATCGTTCTCGAACCGACGGCCAATGGATATCACAAATTGGGACAATTATATTATTTCCGTCTGATAACCTACATCGCGAAGTAGTCTGACGCATGAATAAATAAATTCTTCCAGAAAATCTGACGTTTAACACGAGAACGAGCAGACTGTTCGAATTATCACTTGCATGGCGGAGTACCTGATGTCTAGAGTAACGAGTATACATATCTCCGCGGTGCCGTTCCCCCATGATCAAATTCAGTTTCACTTGTGACACAGACACGACTAAAATCCCACCGTCGCCTCCATCGATTTAGAAACAATCTAAATTTACATCGCGCTCGATATTTTCCTGCAGGAAGCTCGCTCTCCGGTGTCTGCCAGGACGCGCGACTTGTCGCTCCCCAGCTTTATTCGATATTGTTTCCTAATAATTGATGCCCCGTTCATTAAATAACGTAAATACCGGTGTATCAACGACAAGAACTGCGAAATCCGATGTCCTATTACAAAATACCATTCGACCAATGCAAAAGTTCAATCGTAACAGACTGTTTGTAATTACTAGACTCCCGATCTTTATGGAAATTCATATTTTTATTAATAGAATTAATAGAATTTTCCTAGTGGCCCATCTCAACCCCTAAATACAATAATTCGTATCTTAAAACATTCTGTGAAATGAAATTGTCGATCGATGATAGATTCGAATCCAATAATTAATATCGACAAGTTGTCGAGCCGAAATTATGCACTGTTCTTTCGATTATTTCACGGTAGCTCTTTTCATTGCACTCAAACTATCTCGCTCCGCCTCATCATATATCTAGATAATCAATTTACTACTGGCCATAATCGTAACCACGAGTTAGCAAGTTTATGTCAGCCAAGCCACCATAACTACGTGGTTTCATAAAGCATAAATATTATGAAACACTTCGCATGACGGAACAGAGTTCAAAATTATTCTCTTTCTCCGCGTTTTCCACATATTTTCTCTCTATTTCCACCTGGCTTTTCCAACTATTATTATTTACTTCTACCCCCATCGACGGTTGTTATTCGCAACGCACGTTTGGTTTCATATTTATTCCTGCTTTGACTCTTCCAATGGTCAGAGGTTGTATTCTTTCACGATATATAGTATAAATCATTCAAGAAGAAAATTAGTAGTTGTATCGTGTACTCACGTTATGCCTTGGTGACCAGGAGTTGCACATAATGGAAGCATCTTCCAATATACGACTCTGAAAAACAAAAACGTTAATTTAGTAAGTGTTCTACTTTCCTTTCATGGGAACAATTCATTTTTCGAATACGATAATCAATATGTTCAATTACCTAGGAGTTTTCTGACATTTAAAAAACGCTTATTTACATTTATCAAGACCCTGGTGCTTATGAAACAGCTACATTCATCAATTGTGTATTTAATTGTATTCGCATTTGGTCTTTTTATACGTGCTAAATGTCATTGAACTCCCCAACAATAGGTGTCGAGTACTTAAAAGTTAAATCAAGAATGGAAAGCTGGTAAAATTTGCCAACGTCAAGCTTTAACCTCGACAGTCTGTCTAGACTAGTTGTCATCAATATTAATTACTCATGGAGCAATCTCGCGCACATTTATCATAGACCTTTTACCTTCGCATCGCGCAATGAAGATGAACTATTACGGGAGAAATACGTATCGCGTAAAACCTAATTTCCTATTAATATCGAATAGATCGCGATGTACAAAAAAGAAAACGATGCTTTAAATGAAATTTGTATTTTTCGACCACTTACAATCCTACAACGTTTCATCAAAATCGATCGTTATCACTTGAAAAGACTATATTCCTTTCTTATTGCTATTTTCGAGAAAAAATGTTAAAACGATGGTTTAATTAGTCTCATAAATAGAATAGGGTAAAATATTTTTTGTTATTTTGCTTCTTTACGAATGATTAATTTATCCAGTGAACACAAAAACCAAAGAATTTTAAATATTTGTAATTTTAATTCTACAATTATAATTTCATTTTATTTTCTTATAAACTAATTAGGGTCCTCTCGAAATTCAATTACAATGTGTCGTAAATTATATCTGACGAAGAAAGTTTGCAACTAAAATTAAAACTTGGATTAATAAATTGCATCGTCTGGTCTTAGCATCGAAACGTTTACCGTCCTAATAAATTTCGTACGAGTTCTTCGATGAAAATAAATTGAAAACACGTGTACGAGATACGTAGAACGCAAGAATGAAATATGTAAAACGTTTGTAAATCGTAAAAAGCAAAAAAAAAAGTGAAGAGCAAGAAACAGTCGTTTATTTACATCGCTTTAGCGTTTGTTAAATTTCTTTAGGCTTGGAAACTAATCACCTATGCGGGGAAATATTTAATACTGGCTAGAAATCTGTGTATATCAGTGCAGTTTATCTGTCAACAGGATTTAATATTCATCTAACTTGCATATTTTATTCTCAGCAATCGCGTGATATGTATATTTAAAGCGTACCGCTAAGATTGACAGAATCGGGCCATACCGGCGTCGCGACGCTGGCGTCACAAATTAAATGAGTCATTTTAGGATTCGCGCAGAACTAGGTAATTCAATATCGTTCTCATTAAAGCGTCGGGCAATTCTGAGTTCGATTGCTACCGATGACAATGATTATGTCATTCTACCCATCGCAGTCAACATTAATATATCATATTCTCATCTTCGTTAAATTGTAGTTCTTTTAACTTGTTTCGCCAATTGCTTTATACAATTTTATAGTCTCCTTCATAGTCTAACTTCAGAGAATAACAATCATTAGAAAGTCTAAAATTATCCTTGCAGCGTAAATTAATTATTTTGCTAAAATTCCATGAGCAATAATATTTACTATAATCTATATTTTGTTTTTGAAAACGATTAATCGTTTACTGCAATAGATGAACAAGCAGTTTAATATATTCGTAAAGAGTTCTAGTTTGGATTTGTCTTGTTAAAAATAAATTTGAATGATTAAAAGATGAATATTTGTAGCAGTAATCTGAGTTTCTATGGAAGGAACTAGTTGAGAAACTGGTAAATTGTTTTGATATGCAATCGAGAAATAGTTGGAGTTGAAAAATGGTGATTTATATTGTTCTATCGCGTAGTCACGCATCTCGTTCGTTATTTCATAGCTTATATTCGAAACATTGTTTTATACATCGACGAGTGAAACCCGAAATTGCGAGTTGCTAATTATTCAAAGCATCGTACACATCAGAACGATAGATCTATATGCGTACGTACATTTGCAATCACCGCGAGAAAAATATTGTTTCGTCAATTTTCAACGACGTATCGATGTAGTTCTATGCCGATGCAGTGCACATATGCTTGCATGTATGCATCTACGGCTTTCGCGGGCACATACGGTATATCAGCAATCAACGCCTGTATACGCCTGACGGTCGTGTGTGTGCGTGTGTTTTCCAGCAAGCTGTATGTGTTCAGTGCATCGACTGTAAATACAAAGCTTGGATAACATCGAAGGCGTGTGCACACGGGTATTTGCAAATTTCCCATTGTTAATTTCAAAATAACTTCTCAATTTACACCGTAAGGTCGAATAAAAAAAAGTCGAACGCTTTACGGTGTCTTCGCGTGTAGCGTCATCTCTCGTACTCGCCGCTAGAGGGCCACGCTCTTGTCTCCCTCTCTTGCAAGCGCTTCCAGGACGAAAGGTTTCCCCGTTATTAGAAGCGTTTCAATTTCCCCGGAACAATTTTTAATTCTCATTCTGCGGGTAATCGCGTATGTAATCAGAAACGTTCGTGTAAAAGTTAGTATTACAAGGGTTGTACGTGTGTGCAGCGTGTGCAATGCATCGGTTGTAAATAGAGAGGGTGGTGTGTGCACACGCAGCAGCAGCAGCAGCAGCACACGCGCCGTAGAGAAACACGTATTCCAGCTTCGAGACGAAATACATTGCCGACTCCTGCCCGGGCAAACAGCCGCAGTCGAAACAGTTTGCCCGGCTAATTGATTTTCCTTGGTATCCACGATTCGGCGTAACCGGTGAATGCACGCGCTGCACTCTCGGATATAGGGACACAGTCGTGCCGCGCATCGTACAAATCCAATTCGAGCCTCCCGTTTGATTATCAGGGAAGCTGTGCCCGACCGATTGTAAATCAACCGCAAAACTCCGCTTCGTGGAATTATACGGGACATGGTAGATCGTTTTCACGATCGATCGTTCGATGCGCTCGAGACGTATAAACCAACAAAAAAATGGAAAATTAATCGACGACAAACGCTGCCTCGATCGTGTTTTAGAGAATTCAAATTTCGATCTGTAAAAGAACCTTGTACGGTTTTATTTCGCTCCTGTAAGAAGATGGAACGTCAACAAATATTGAGGATATCAAGATTGAAACTGGAAAGCAGATTCAAGCAATGTTTGGAATGGTTCGAACGAATCTGCTGAATAATAGAGAGTGGTAGACAGTTACTGTAAGGGAGCAGGTGTCTCCGATTATAACAATAGTGAAGGGGGCGAAGCTTGGCTCATTTGTTATTAACCAGCGTAGTGGAGCGTCAAAGTGCAGAAAGACTTGGAACACGACTTCACACTTTGACTCGCAACCCTTGGTAAATTTAGTTAATTATCAGTAAAACTTCTACGGAGAACTTCGTCTCTTCTGTCTCTCCCGCTTGTCCAATGCTTCTCCCTCTTCCAAAAACAGAATTTCGTTTCAATCGTTATTACTTCTGCCTCGTTTTACCAACGACTCTAACTCGTGCAAATTGACCATGTTTCTAGAGAATAATAATTACAATTTTTTCACAATTATCATCGTTATTAACAATTTGATAAAAGGTCTAAGCAATACTGTGGTTTTTACTCGATCTAACGACAAGTAGCCTCAGATAGTGTATCTTTACGTTACTTATGAGGCACGTGTATGGTTTCTTATAGTACTTTTCTTGTTACTTAGCGACTGTCCCCTCCACCCGTCGATATCATGCAATGGACAAGGTTCTCATGCAGTAATCGAGGTTCGACTGTATATTCTTGCGAACCTAGTGGTCGCCAGCGACTGGTCGATAGTCCATAAGGGTACTTAACCCTTTCAGTACTGGACGGTTGCAGTGGTCGAAGCCTCGATCAACCAATATGTTTCCTACGTCACCTGGGACACTCGACCGCTGCGAATGATTTCTGAATGGCGACCATACCGTCCTGAAAGGGTTAATGCTTTCGACGATGAGAGAAGATGATCCCTGCGTAGATCATTTTAGATGCAACAGTGACCCTTAACGCTAGGTTTACCGGAACACGTCAATTTCACGCGTTCAGATTCCGTAAACCTAACGTTAACGACTCATAAATATTATTCGTTAACAATTTATTAAGGCTTTCTAGCAGGTCTTGAAACGGAGGGGTCAGTCGAACGCTTGCGAGAGAGACAAGAGCGTAGCCCTCTGGTGGCGGGTACGAAGGGTAAATATATACTCTAATTAAAAGAAAAACTCCACTTTAATAACAACACAACGGATTACAATAAAAATAAGTGCAACGAATGGTCTATTGGTCATATTTTCAAGTTTATCTAGAAAAAAAAACTAATATTAAAAATAAAAATCATAGATAAAATGTTCCTACGTCGACTGTAAATGGTAGAGATATCTTCTATATTCGGTATTATTTTTAACTCGCGTAATAATATTCGCGTAATTCACATTTCTTCGAGTATGATGTTATTTTCCGATCGTACCAGACGTGGAGTGGATAGGCAGTCATACGAATTCATGTTCACTCGGTTCATTACTATTTCAAGTGAAAAACACAGGTCCTGACGAAGCCCCAAGCGTCTAAGAGCCATCATAAAGAGAATTTATGAAATTTCGTAATGTAGTATTCTGATTCGTAGACGCTCTTCCTGCTACTCGTCAACTCTTTACTGAGTAATTTTTTGCTTTTAATGCAGAACACGATTAAGTTACCCCGAGGAACATCGTTTCAGCCGATTCGTGCTGCAATACGAATACCATCTTCAATTCAGAGAATTTTCAACCCGACGAGATATGTAACTTTCATCTTTCATGTAGATAATCACAAACGTTTTATGCTTCTTCTGTTTCTCGTCATCGTCATTGAGGTTTCTCTCGATTTATCTCTGTTTATTTTTTGATTTGATAACACCGTGATAATTCGATGGTCAATAACACATTATCATTTGCATCGATGAGGAAACCCCTGTCCTTTTGTTGCACTATCGTAATTGTTTTCCATCACGTGATGCACGGAATCTAATACAGAAATCGTGAAACTCTACGAAGCTCGAACGATGCTCGTTTGTCGACTAACATTACTCGTGTTATTTACTCGTTTTAAAAAAAATCAGCTAACATAGTCTTTGCTGTTGCATAGCAAACGTAGAATCCTGATACGATTAATTAGAAATTAGCACCTCTTGCCAAAATACTACCAGAACAGATTAAAAGTGCAAATATGACAGTACTATCTACCTGAGAAAGGTTACTAGGCCAGAGCAAAATGTATTTGAAGGTTAATATATTAGGTCTTATTGTGTTATTGTTTCTTGTGAAATGGACTTTTGACAATTTTAGTAATGGAATTTAACTAGTGATGCATATAGCTAGCCATAAAAATGTTAGCCTTAATAAAGTGACAATAAGATTCAGATCTGTAATGTACCCTCTTTATACTTATGAATCCAATCATCTCTCAGACAAGGTCTAAAGTACAGTTTATTCCAGGTACACTGTGTCTGTCACGATGTCACGCTGCATACATAATATGACGCTAGGCTCTCGATCGGTGGAATGACACTGTAAGTGTCATGTTTTACCAATTAGGGATCACCTATGTCGTTCCAGCAATCGAAAGACTTTGCATCAGGGTGAAACGAAACGTCAATTTCTGCATACAATTAATTATGAATAAAATGAAAAAATGAGATAAATTTGTTTAACAGAAAGACGAATGTGATCTGCAAGGGGTTAATTTGTATCTCGAATATAGTTTTTAGGATTAGAGACTTTAGTTATCAAAATTGTTTCCGTAAAATGATGAAGAGGGATGAAAATAAAGAGAATATTAGTGTATTTTGACATATAATTCACGATCTGATTTAAGGGTTGAAAAAAAAATGTCGAATTCTTATCGGTGCACGGAAGGGTGACGCGTGAGCGATCCATAAATCATGGTGATTCGCTTTATGGTATTTACAGTTAAGCCGAAATTGACGGTTGCTGAGCGGAAAAATCAGTGATTTCGTTACCACTATGTATCGAGGGATAGACACGCTCATTGGCTACGTGGTGTTCCGCCCCCGCAGCCCCGCCAATCAGACCAGCCGTTCTCTCTCATCGATCCAGACCATCTACACTATACTCAGCCGCCATGCAACTTCACCCATTCCCCTATTCATCGTCGACCATACACCGATCTGAACTAACAATCTGTAAGACTCGGTAAAACAAAATTCCAGCCATGACAGAAATTGTTGACCAACGTTTCAGGTTCATGGTTGCGTTTGTTGACATCGTTCCAAAAAAAAACCTTCGATCGCTGGTTAGATTCGATTACGTTAACTTCGATTTCTTTCCTCTTTGTTAAACCTACACAAATTCTATTTTTGATGCAACAATCATCGTAGATTCGACTTATTTTGGAGTCATTAACGACAGTTTATTAAAAGTCTTGTACTTGGTGCATGGGTCGTTAAATTACTATTATTTGCAACAAAAGGATCCGTTACACTGTGATTATTAAACTAGGTTAATTATTTAAAGAAAAACGCAAAGATGTGAAGAGAGAATAACGAAGAATGTTAATAATTAAAATCGTCGTTGCTGGTTATTTATTGTGAATAAAACAATTGAATATAAATCGAGTTGATTTAAACGCGACATAAAAAAGATCCCCTAAAGTAGCCACGCTGTACGAAATAGGGGAAGAAAGAGATGATTGAGGAGACGGTATCAAGGGCTCGTATTTCCTACGACTCGGTTTATAAAGAATAAGATTACTTCTTGGGCAATATTACTTAATTTCAGACACCGGGAAAGCTGAAACTGATCTCTGCAATTTTCTGTAGCCGATTTAAACTTGATTCACACTATTCATCGGGTAGTCAAGGGTGACGAACATTGAAAAATTACCTGATAAATAATGTGTATCGAATTTTCAACTAAAATAACATTAAAGCATTGGAAAATATTATAACGCTATTCATCTCTATTAATTTTCTTACTCTTGGATCAAACATTGAAATTAATATTTCATAAAAATGTTTATCATGTTGAAGAAGAACTAAACTTTCTGTTTTCTGACACGATCGTGTTGTTCAAACGCAACCGAAGAGTGAAATGAAAGGGGTGAATATGTCGTAAGGGTTATTTCTCCCTATTTCAGCGAAATCTCTAGTAAGGGAACTATGATAAATAGTATACATTTCTCTGTATCTTCAATCATCCAACACATTATTTTCTAACATCCGTTTGCTCTTCGACATTACAGTTTTAATACCCTTTTCTATTTCTTCCGCTTAATTTACTGTCTAATTACCACCTAAAATTAGTCATTTCTACTCGCTATCTACAATGTGAATAGACTAAAAAGATTTATGTTAATTATTAAATGAACTCACTCAATTAATCTCTGCTTTGTTCTTTGTATCATCTTTTTGTTTGGATGTAGTACTCTTAACACGTTCACCATACCAACGTATATACGATTGCAGAAGCGAGACGTTATTACAACTCGACTGATACAAACAGACTAACGATAAAGGTACCTGGTACTACTGAAGACAGAACATCAAAACATTACAGAGGATAACGAGTTTGAAAATGTAAACGAAAACGACCGTGCTACCTGCGGGCTCAACAAAATTTTCAAACTCGATTTTCTGGTAAATAAAGCCTCTGAGAATGGTATTTCTTTTTCTAGACTTGTTTTCGCACGCAGACCTCCAGAAATCCATTACTACCATGTGGTCCCTGTATTTTTATTACAACATTAATTGCCACATATTTTTCGAACAAATCGTAGTATTTGTTAGCCGAATTATTAGGATGTGGTATAATGTTCACGGGGGCCTGTGAGTGCAATGAATTGCTCTTAAGTATGATTGAGCGATATTCTTGCGTAATCGTTTCTCATCCATCACACGTTAGTTGACAAGAACCGGTGTAGATTTCTCAGACGAAGGGATAAATTTTGTTGTTGTTGCTTCAAAGTTATTATGACACCATTAAAATATTTTTTCTACCATTCCCTATATACAATTTTAATCGTATAATATACCGAAATATAATTAACACATTCATTGACTGCCAATTTTCAAGATTTCAGTGTAAAAATATTCAATTGCTTATTGATTTTGAATAAACACTGTATGATTATATTATCTGTTCATTTATTAATAAATTTTCTGTTCATGCAAGCCAACCTTGATTCTTTATTCTGCTCCCTGAGGCTATCTATTTATATTAAACTGATATATAAATTTCATCGTAGCTGCACAAACATGGCAAGTAAACAAACTACGAGATCGTAATTGGCAGTCAACGTGTTAAAAAAGATTGTTGCGCGTAATAGATTGTACATTAATATACGTGTATTTAATGGACAGTAATTTATAAAAATGAAATATTATCGATTGCAACCAGCTCTTCCTCGTCTTTTAACGATGACATCGGAGACATTCTTGTCTGTGAGTTTAAAAAAAATGGGAGTTTTAAAGAAATATGCGACAAGGGAGCCGCTAATAATCAGAAATGATTATCTTGTCAGTTCTATCTAGTTAACACAGAGCCTCGTCATTACTGTGGCCGCAATAACGGCCGTATATGACGACGGCAGAGTTTCTCTAATGGAGGTCTGCTTTTACCTATTCGGGCTGCGTACCCATCCGCGCAATCCCATTTTCGCCACCACCCTCACGATTAAAATCGCTCCTCTCCAACTTATATTCTTTTCCTCTTCCTCTTTGCTTCTACATTCCTTCGTTCCTTTACTTTCCTCTCTCGTGCTGCCTCCCTTTTTCCTTTACCTCCATTTTTATCTATACCAGTTTCTATTTACTTTGTCAAATAATTAATATTGTTCCCAATATCTCTCCTAGCAGATTTTACTCATTTTTTTTCACTCAGTTGTTATTTTCTCTCCATCATGAACTTTCCTCGCTATACACTCTCGATAGGAAAACTCTTGAAACCACTTTTTTATCGAGGAAACTGTAGGGAGGAGAGCATCGGTGATTCTGTGCATTTATATTTCATATCCTGAATAAAGTGGATCAGCAAAAGCTAAAATCACAACTGAACTTCTTCTCTTATTTTTATAAAAAGTGTTCTAGATACTGTTTATATCTCGCAACATTCTCCAAACAATAGAACCTAGAATTTTCTATTATTATTTAAATCGACTAGATACATATGTCGATAATTAAGATATTTAATAATTAGTATTTTTAGAAGAGCTATAACCATCAGTTTTATTAAGAATTCATGTTATTTGCAGCAATTCACTATTAAAATAGACTGTTTCTAATAGATTAGTCTGCACAACAAGATCTGTACGCCGTTTCTTCCATTTGATATCTCTTTTATAGTAACTTGAGGCGGCACTTGCATCTGATTTTCGTTTCGGGCTTGAGAGCCCGATGTTTCACGTCATTTCAGTTACCTAAAACGTCGCGACCTCCGTTTTCAATTTTCGGTTACCCGTTCTTAAGCGACGGCTCGTCTGCCACGCTAGAAACTATTTTCCAGACCTCGGTCGTTGGAGGAAATTATTAAAATAGAATCTTCCGGTGGCAGTCTTGACTTCGTTGCTAGTAAATTAGAAAGCCTTCGTTCTCCCACCTTTATTAAATGCGTTCTTTTCCTTCGTTTGTGCCAAATTTACTGAATTTACACGTACCAATAACCACAGATTTGGTATAAATCATTTTTTACCACGGTTAAGATAAATATACAGGGTGTTCGGCCATCCATGAGAAAAATTTTAATGGAAGATCCTAGAGGCCAAAATAAGACGAAAATCAAGAATACTAATTTGTTGCTTGAGGCTTCGTTAAAAAGTTACAGAAACATTTCTAGCCACATACTATATTTTCAGTAAAGAATTTTTTTCTCGAAAGTGGGTAGGATATTCTCGATTTTCTTCTTATTTTGGCCTCTAAAATCTCCTATTAATATTTTTCCCACGGGTGGCCGAACACCCTGTATACAACGAATAGACAACAAATACGTTCTGAACAATGAAAACTACTTTAAATGATTTTTTAAAATTGTATATGTTACTTTTCTCACCATCTTTTAGTTTGAGATTGCTTTGTAGTTTATTGTGAGTTGGTTTCCATATTTTAACAAGATTATACTAACACAATAGATACGTAAAGTTTTCTACGCGTAGCAGTTACTTCGTTTCATCACTATCCGAGTTGTAATTTTGCTTCTAATAAAGGAATAACGTTATCGACCATGAAACTATTATAACTTGGTCTTTAACGGTATCTATATGAGGTCAAACAATTTCCACATTATGCACTTTATACATACGTACGATATAAGAGACTTCCAAGTTATTTCATCGAATAATTGTTTGAGGAAAATGATTGTTTTAATTGCTTGAAAAATGTATTTCTTCTATCGTTCAAAAATGATATTTTTTTCGTAGAACGTGAAACAGGAAAACAGCTTTTTCTCTTTATCTTAACAAATTACAGGATTCGATTAATAATTATGCTTTGGAAATGTACACTTACCGAATTCTTTGCCCAATTCTAAAATTAAAAGTCCACTTTTGTGATTTTTAAGTTCACTCGAGCCTTCAACAAAAAGGCTAAACTTTTACAAACAAGTCAGGTACAATTATTATTTTATCGACCTCGGCTATCACCCGGACTTTCTCACGCATTCATTTTACTAGGAAAATCATCGTTAACCAATATAATAAAAATGCAGAAAATAACATTATTATCAATTTCTGTTTCGTATTATTCTGAAAAATACAAAATATACGAAGATAGATTGAAAAAGAAGTTGCTTTTTCGAAAATACACGTATCGAGCTTTTGCATTGTTCCTAAAAGCGATAAAAATATTTGTTATTAAAGTAAATGGACCAAAAAGGAGAACAGCATTTCAACATTCCATTATGTAAATGTTTGATTTAAACGAACAATTGATTTATAATTTAATAATAATATTACAAAAACTTGCAGGTTTTTGATTTTTACCTGTGTGTTGCAGTTTTATTATTTATTAATTTTTAACAATGACGAGAAAACGAAATTCTATTTTAAAAACAAAGCTAAACTACTCGTATTGTTGAGAATCGATGTGAATAATCGTTTAATAAAATACAGTACAGTCTTATCAATTGTTCCTACGTTTCATATTTCACTGTTCTTTTGTATTTACAACTGACGCTATTGTACTGTAGGCATTGTGATTTTTTTACAAGATAAATAAAATGCAATGGAAATAAATGATTATTCGTTCTTTTATAGAAAACTACGGTAAAGCAAAAATCTAGGCAAATGTTTTACAATTTATATTAGAAATTACGAATCATTTTGACGATTTTTAGTGTCAATTCAGATAATCGAAATTTTATTGTAGCCAATAGAGTAGAGACTCGATCGTTGCAGGAAATCGGGGTCGAAAATTGCTGCAATAATCGACGCAAGTAACTAATCGAATAAGTAACAGCCCTACACAGCCTATTTCCACCACTAACCCTAATCTTACTCGATGCTTAGAGACCATCCTCTCTGCTTGTCGACACTGTGCAACGAACGAGGCTTTCATGAAACGATCGAGGTTGCAATAATCCATGTATCCGTACAGAGCAAAACAATCTCTTTTTCTTTATCTACAACTTGACATCTCTTTTCAAATTAAGCAAGGAGTAGAGGAAAGTGTATGGGGACCGTTTAGGATTCTCCAAGCCCTTCAAATCGATAGGTGTACACGAAACGAGTGTCGTTATTGACCCACTTGTAAAAATAAAATAGGAAATAGGGTAGATCCGAGAGGGGTGTCGTAGGAATAATTCGAACGCGACTGACACGTAAATTCAGTGGGCCTGTAATTGCAATTGTAGTAATGCACTTAAGGAAGGATGAGAGCAAACACGGGTGAGTAGCAAGTTGGTCACGTGGCGGGCACGCGACCGCACGTGGCAATAACAGCCAACTGTAGCTTGTCGTGTTGTCCGGTGCTCGGAAAACTTTTAGCAACACGAGGATTTCGGTGTCAGACAGCGAATAGAACGTGTCCTTACGACTCACGGGTTACATCTTTCGGGAGAGGACGGGGTCCCGCACGCCAATACCCCATCGGGGAGATGAGCGCATTAAGAAAATTGAAACGTCGATTTGTCCTCGAAACTCGGCTTGACGATAATTTCATTAAGACCAGGGGGGTTGAAACCCCGATGCTGGAAGATAGACGCCGCGGAAGACATCTCACGGTCGATATTGCTTTAACCGGGGATGATGCTAATTTCAGCGGACGTAGCCACTTCGGCTTCGTTCCTCCCAGAAACATCTTCTTCTGTCCGACGAGAAGAGACTTCCATTTATAAACCCTCGCAGCATTCCGCTTTTTCATTGCTTTTAAGAACCAACTTGCCGGTCAATGATTTATGAGATTTCGGTCTGATAGATATCGTGGCATCCACCTTAAACGCGTACCCTGAAGAGAGCTTTACCTCCTACAAACCACTATTGTTACGAAGCTTTATTAATCATATCAATAGATTTTAATTTTAAGTCTCGAACAACAACAGTACAGTGCATAATCTGGGTCGATATTAATTATTGGATTCGAGTCTATCGTCAATAATGAATGTATCGAAGATTCCAACAATAGTAAAATGCTGTATTTTTATAATTACTACACTCAATGCATTCAATATGCAAAAGTATAAGAAACACGTAAGGTACAAATTATTATATTTGGATTTAAAATATATTATTATATTTTAAAATTGGGCAGCTTGTTCTATACGGTATATATACTTCAAATAAACTTCTCGAGAGAGAAATCAATAGAAATGGATCTTTATGCCTAAGGTAATACCTGTGATATGAAAAGTTTACCTGTCTGTGCAATCAGGTGTTTCTGATCGCATGTATGCGCAAGGCCACCCGTTGTTCTGACTATAGGCACAGCACACGGAAGTACAAAGTAACGTATACTTTGAAGAAATAATTCTTATTAAAAAGTATCCGGGTATAATCGAGTTTCACGAAGTTTTCGAGTCTATATTTGTTTCTGTCGTAATAACAGTGGTTCGTAATTTTTCAAGCAGCAAAACATATAATTTCATTTGCAATATCTTACATAAAAACCACGTCTACGTCTCAAAAAAGCCATGATATTGTTGAAATTTTATGATAAGGTGAAAAATTGTGCTAGTGTAGAGACAGTCGAAGAAAACAGGTCGTATAGGGGTGGTCTCCTTTTCGAAAAACATTGACAACGCAAAAATATTGTCGACAAACGGCACAGTATGGTATTTTATTTGAAGAATGACACATATCCGACGAGGATGTTTGCTCTGCCCACACATTCTGCTCTCACCCATGTATTATCGTGCTCGAGCAGGTGTACGGTCTGCCCCCTGGCCTGAGCTCGTCTCTCCCCCTTCGCCAAGATACAATCGTGGCATAAACATATGGTCATAATAGTAGACTCTTGATTTTTAGGAGGGGTGTTCCCTTCGAGTGTCCCGTGATTGTTTCTCTAGTACCTAAACGCGAAACGCGTGGATGGTCTCCCATTAGACGGGTCCCTTAATGGATAAAAAATGGATTTCCGTCAAAAGCATACCATCGAAGCGATACAGTATATTTTTAAAATGACAAACTTTTATTTCGTCTTTCCAGCAACTGCGTAAAAGCAACCGAGAACAATTTTATTTCGAGCAATACAGTATATTTAAAAAATTTCTCTGACAATACCTTCGAATTAAATTACTTTATAGAGTATTCGGTGCAAATTAGCCATTCTTAGAATTAGTTTCTGTTTTCTCTGTCTTTCTTTGCTCTCGATACAATTTTCTACACCTGTAAAATCAAACATGGAGGAGAGAACGTTCCACGATTGCCACGAAGCATATCGAGTAACACTGTTTAATACTTTTAGCAGAGTCGGAGTAGACACTCGTACCCGTTGGGTGGTTATGCTTCGCACGACATAAAATATATCGAGAAGTAGTATCCTTCTCCGAGAAGCGGCACACGTGTGACCCGTATGTATCTAGTTGTAGATGGGCAAGGGGATGGGGGACGTGTACGTGTAGAGGGTGGCATTTGGTCCAGGAAGAGGGGATCAAGCTAACGGAGTAGACACGAGCACGGACCATTCCCCATCCGAACTCCATCGGAACTTGGCAATTCTCGCGTTTAACAGTTCAGTCACGTATACAACTCTCGTCTGCTATACCACACGCACCACCAAATTGCTTATGTTTTATAATCGTCCACGTCTCCATGAGCGTAAAAGATATTTTCACGTAAATCAACGAAAAATTAATATTTCCTTCCTTAAATATAACATTCTAAGATACGAGACAACTCTCTACAAAGCTCCCATGTCATTAATTCTATTAACACTAGAACTACCAATATGCTCAAAATGACCCATTTGTAATTTCCGATTAAAATTGTAAAGAATGTATTCGACTCGATTTTTGAACGAATAAACATTTATTTCCATTGCATTATACGTTTCTTCGGTAGCTCTAGTATTAATAAAAATATGATTAATTATAATCGATCGAAAATGACAACGAGAAAATTATTTATTCAAGGGGCAAAGAACTGGAGATAATTGGGAATAAAAAGAAAATAAATTTTCAAAGAACAGTCGGTGTAAAAAAGATTAGAGATAATGACAGCAAGAAAAGAGGGAAAGATTCGAAAAAAGAGATAGAAGGTAGAGGTACGGAAAAGTTTAGAGAGGGTGTAGAAGAAAAGGGGTTGAGGAAGGGAGGAGAACCCACGGAGGGATCTTGGTAAGTATTATTGTAATTATACACTTAGGTTTATTTCCTGCGTATCCGCCCATGCAGGGGCTGATAGCATTATATACCGCGGCTCCCTAATAAAAATAATAATATGAGCGTTAAACCGCGGAGGACCGAGCGGAAGTAATGTTCGCCCTTTCTGCTAACCCACACCATGTACCTGTTCCAGCCCGACAACTTTACCCTAATGCAGGAAACCCCTCGTAATAGTACTCGTATTAATAGCGTTGGATTGTTCCTGAACGTGTCTGTTTCTACGAGCATGAGAACCTTTCGATGGATTTAGTGGCCTTTTTGTGGTAGTTCGTCGATTCGGTGCGATATGACGAGACTTTAATTCTCAAAAAACTACAGAATGAAAGAAACTACAAAATTTCTGTTAGCAATAGGAGGAAATGTTTTTTATTCGAAACAGCCAATGACTACAGGTGGAATAGACACGTTGCATGACAAAAGTCTATATGTGTATATCTCACAGTCGGTATAAAGGTTCCATTAGTAAGTATCGTTCGAACATATGTGCATGACTAAACTTCCACTCTTTTTTTTTTACGCCTGTTATTAGCAAGTACCATTTTAAGTCCCTACTTCGTTATTCTCGCCACTTATTTCTTGTTCTAGCTTTATCCATCCCCTCGTGCTTCGTTCGAAAGAACGTAACTCTCATTTCTTTGACGTAGTTTAAAACTTACATTTGAAAGTAGTTCGTGTTTATACTACCAAATATCGAAGCCACACGCGCTGCTAAAATAATTTTCACTTAATTCCGTAGTAATTAATTTCTCTACTCGTGCACGAAATATTAATTAGTCCCTTTCGCCCGCGTAAAGTGTTTAAAATTCTTGAACAGTCCAGAAATTCCTGTGATTCTATTTAAACTTGAAAAAGAGCTGTGGTAAATCGAACCGATTGCTATAAAATTGGCGAATTAAGGGAACGGCAGAAAAATCAGAAAAACGAAGGGTCGACTAATTTCCACGGTAACGAAAAGAAGATCGATAACTCTTTGCGAAGTTTCTTCCGTCGATGACTTTTGCCTTCGGTCGCGGTCCATAATTTTCAATTTGTGCAAATTAACGTTTCTGTTCTCCGCGCGTCTCCATGAAGCACGATAAATAAGGGGCCAAGCGAGTAGTAAATATAAATCAGGAGTGATTGGATGTAAGTGGGGAGCGTTATGTGTCCCCAGTGTCCCGTGTGTGGGATCGTCCGCGGCTGTTCTATGGCTGTAAGACACACGTACGTGTGTGGAACACGTAGGTGAGACGATGCACTATCTCCCACCGAAGGGACCTACCTACTATCCCGTTTACATCGCCTCGATGTTTCTCCGCATCGAGAACTCTAGTGCAATGCGACCGACTCGCATCTGCACTTTATTCTATTATTCTTCTCCTCCGAATTCTCGCCATAAATTCACTTATTCCATAATACGCCTTTGCAACGCGAATTCTCCTATTATCTATTCCCATTCTTTCAAAATTCGCCTGCATTTTCATTTTATTATTTAATTATCGATCTACGGTGTTCTATATCAAAACTTGTGCCATAAACAACACCAAATTAACACTTAATCTAAAAAAGATCATTCTGATAGTGTACCATTTACATAGAAGGTTGATGCGTCTGACCATTATTCGATATTTCTACTTGGCGAAGTCTATATGGACGAATAATAACTTGTACATTATTTTTTTTTAAACAAACACCATGTGTGATCATAGTTCTATGACAAAACTTGTGCCATAAACAACAGCAAATTAATACTTAATCTAGAAAAGATACTTTTAATACCACACCATTTTCTTAATAAAAGGTTGAATATTTTATTATTAGAGACATAGTTATCTCCTGCATATTTCAAAGTACTTTAAGTGCATATAACGTATTTCGCGTAAAAACATCGCGTTATGAATATGGTAATATAAAGAAGCACTCTGCAATAAGGTTAATGCAATATAATTATCGTAACCACAAATGTATCGCGTCGTTTAAATATAAACGAGTCTTTTAAATTTCCTGTTCAATGAATACTTTTCGTGGGAGAGATGAATATGGTATATTATTGGCCTCACTTTTACCTAGTACTCAACAGCAGGTCAGGTTCCCTCAGTTGCAGTAAGGGTTAGTTATAGAAATGAGAGGGCAGCAAGTACCGCGAAATGTGGAACAGCGAATAATCGTCAAGTTTCTCGTGAACGAATGAATACAGCCGGTAGACATTTTAACCAAACTCCAAAGGTACATTAGAGAAGAGTTCTGAAAAGATCTTGTACGGAAATTCAGACTTTTTTAATAATATTCTCACTATTTTATCAACTACAGATTGTCATCAACTTTTAAACGTAAACTGCCTACAGCTTGACTGCATTACAGATGCAACTCTGTTTCTATTAATTGTTCTTTTGAATTTCACATAGAGTCAATTTCCTTTCAATTCGCCAGCAATGATCAATTCTAATTATTATTTATTCAGATCGTGGAAACAAACGTTTGCAGTTAATGTAAATCATTATTAAGTATAGCATTCAATTTAAATTTGATTGTTCAAAGTTTGCAAGAAGTTATCTGTCCCTTTTAATGTTTCACTCAACGTTCTACACGAATATTGCGAAATTTTTTAAATCAGAGTGATGTATAATACTATCCACGCTCGCTGGATTCTAACATTTAAAATTTTAAGCAACACGAACTTCAAACTTTGTAATGGAACACATGGGAGATTTCGAAGTTTGTTAAACGAGGTCACATTCAAAATTCTATTTGCAAAATCCAATTTTCAATAATGAAATTTATATAAAAATTTCCTTTATTTCCTTCTCACGATATTGTATTCTTATTAATGGAAAAATACAATACTGGCATTAACAATTTATCTCTCGGCGTATTGAAAGAAAATCAACATAATCCAAAAATACTCTCTATATTATAAAGATATAATAAATTCAATACTTATGCATATTGTAGACAGCATTTAGAGTGCTATAAATGGGAGAAAAATAAAACCTGGAGATATGCTAACTCTAAAATTTGCAATATTTAATAATTAGAAAAACATCGATTATATAGGAGATTAAAAATAAAAGACTGGGTATGAAAAATAGGAAAGATTTAAGTAGAGTTATGGAAATTTAGGTGAATGTATCGAAGTAAGGAAGTTTCAGTGATTGATTCGAAGGCATATAAATATACCGATGATAAGCATCCACGCATGACCTTTTTCAAACGCGTTCACCTTTCTCCCCCGTACACAGGTGCGCACTTGTGAGTGGCACAGGTGTTGTAGAGATATCGATTATGCAATCGCGTAGCCTGCAGCCCCGTGTACAAACGGTAATGCATGAATACGCGTGCATCCCTTTTGCCCTGTGTGCTACCACGATACGAATAAACCGGTCCGAGCTCAGTCTGTCAAACAGCCCTGCTGGTGCTAATTGTCGACTCACCATCCCTGCTACGAAACCATCCACTTTACGCATATGTCACTTTACAGATTTCCATCTCGTCTATCTCGTCCTATTTCTTACATTTTTACTACGACTCGATAATTCCATTAATTTACCTAAAACACATCCAACTATCAAATATCTGAATCACCGAAAATCTACAAATAACAAACCTGTTTATTCTATTGTAGAAACTAAAGGCGGAAACAATGGAAATGAAATTTCCTCTGTAAAAGGAAATTTCAACAAATGTCTCGCGGGAGTCAATATTTTACAGAACTAGCAAATATGCATACATGTACAGATTCTCGTACATAGAGTAGTCCATCGTAAATCTAACAGTAGAAGCAGCAAGAACTGACGTCAGTTGGCGTACTAGGTTGCAAGGATCTTCTGTTAGCTCTGGTAGAAATGTACGAGGTATTCAAATATTGAATTCCTCGAAAATTCTGGAAATCAGGCCACTGGATACAGGATATCTGTAGAATAACAGTCTTTGGAGAAAGCCTTGTTACGACACACAAAAGGAGCACTGTCCAAATTTCAATTATTGAGAAGGCTGGTTCTACGTGATTTGACTAACTCATCTTCATTTTGGTACTTTAACCTTCCCTTGTAACGTTTTACGTTTATAATATATCCGTGTGTACCATTCATAAAGGGACAATGATTCGATTGCAGGCTTTCAGAACAATTATGCATGTTTTACAAATTTTAATATGAAAGTGAATTACATACAGTGACTATTAAAACTGTTACAATGATTTACTTGTCTGGAGAACATTGAAAAACACACGGCTTTTATGTAAGTGGAATAGAACTTAATATGAGCGTCAGCGCAAGTAGAAATAGCAGATAATGGTTAGACGCGCCTGATATTTCAAATTCAATTATATCGATGACGAATAACTTTAATGAAAATCTCTTGAAACTCTGATTAATATTACTATTTCATTAACACAATATAATACATTTTGAAATTGCAGGAATGTTAGAAAAATAGACTGCAAGTAGTGGCGAATTGTGTGTACGCGATACAGTGATCAATAATTACTATTTTCAGATAATATTTGAAGTTAATTAAGTTCCACGTTTGAAATACCAATAACAATATATTTATAAGCTTGCAAAAACATTGATTTTCAAACATTGTATACTGACCCAGAATGTGCATTGTATATTGATTACTTATTCATAAAAAATTGTTATTAAAGTCACGTAGAACTTAATTTCTAAATTGCGTAAATAATTTGACAACTGTATAAGGTGCCCCCGAAATAACTACTTCGATGTAAATAATGTAATCCAAATAGACCCAGACGAGAGTTAAATTCTTAATACCAGCACGAGTACTATCGATACTATACATAGAAAATAAAATTTTTCGAGTTTCCAGCGTCGTTGTTTCGCCGTTTCCCGGTACTGTATCGGAAAAAGAACGTTCTCTTTTAAGAGTTAATAGCTGATGATGTGGTGAATGTAGCCGAGTAATCGATAATAGCCATCGTCAAGTCCCTCAAGAGTCGTTACACTTATCCGGTGTTACTCTTTCCCCGCAATATTCAGTTCAAGCGTTCGGACATAATAACCGCAATCACGCATGATTTTTTCTTCCGTCAAGTACCTAAAATGTTGCTGTTCAAGCATGTTCGATTCGATATTATCAGCAAATACACAGTGTCTCGTAAAATGAAGTACTAGCGACTCTACGACTAATGTTTCAAGAATAATTTTGCTTTTGTTCTTAGCGAGAACAATGTAAGCAGTTGCCTAGCTATCTACCCGCATGAAAACGGTGAAACTTTATTTTTGAGAAAATTAGTTTGGAAAATTCGCTGGATATACACGCGATTCAATATGACTTGGCTAACGTCTCTCCGTTACTCATTATTTCTATTTGTATCGGCGTTTGTAAATATTAATCGTGGTACAATGTTATCTATTACTATCATCTAACTAGTTACACAAGATAAAGTCACGCACGATCAATATTTATAAACGCAAATAAAAATAATAACGCAACGAACAGACACGTTCCAAGTTTCAGCAAACTTTTACTTTAAACATTACTAAATAATAATTTTCTTCGTGTATTCCTTTTGATAAAAAACACACACCCAGAAAAGAAAGAAACAAAAAGTACATTTAAAAAAGACTGTTATTGAGACGTGTTAAGACAAAACATATAAAAGACTAATACGAGTAGTAATTGCATTGAAATTTTAAAACACGAAGTGAAGGTTGATTAGAAAATTTAGCAATATAAAAAAGACGACGTTAATTATTAAATTTCATCATTAATATGATGATCAAGCGGAAGATCCGACGCGAGAAACGTGCGAAACGATGGTCACCGAGATATAAATAATTACCAACAGTACGATAAATGGGTAATGCGAAACTATATCAATTATCATGGATAATTAACGCCATGGGCAAAGAATACGAATTAGATTCATGAACGGTTAACGTTATTAACGAATTTAATCGTTACTACAATAAACTCTTTATGGGATTTTACAAAGTCGTTAAAACCCTACATGATGATTATTCAATTAATTATTTACATTGTTGAATCATTAACACCATATTCTACCACGTCAAACATTCGTAATTTAAATTTACAATTAAAAGATTAGGCTTTTGGTCAGATTATTCGTTCAATTCTTTTTAAGTATTTATTTGTATTTTAGCATATATTTAAGTATCGCTTTAGAATGAATAAATACTTATCTATTCCATTGCATTATACAGTTTTAATTTCTTTGGTACAAACACACTATAATTTTCAGTAATTCTAGTGTTCATAACTGTAACAATTGCATTGGATAAAGCACCGATCGGAAGTTGAATCGAAAGAGAAAGCGAGATCGACGTGAATAAAATAACGATCGTTGCGTGAAAGACTGTGAAAATCGCAAGAAGAAACGATTGCGTCGGATTCGCGTTAACGGACGTAACAGTACGGCTGTAATCTCATCTGGGCACTCAACTGGTAGCGACGGTTTTTATCCTATTAGATCGCATGAATAAACTAAAGACCGTGGAATCCGCGACATAGTCGGAGGGAAAAGATCGCGAGATTGGGGGTGGGACAGATCGACGGTTCGACGTGTGTCATGGTTTCGAGATTCGCGTAGGGATACGGGACCACAATCTGAAAAAAGATACGTCGTGAAGTGTGTGGGAGCTGTCAAGATACCGGATGTAGGACTAGCTTCCACACTGAGCTCCGATTGATTCCTTTTAGATGCCTTCAATGTACTTTTCGTGGACCGAGTATCACCGACGACACGGATAACCGAATGCTCTTGGGCTTTTGCATCTTTCTATCGATGGTATCGATGGTTTTCTAGGGTGTCAAATCCGTTTCACACATTCGAGAACCACAATTATTATACAGTAATTATATTCTCATTTTTTCTATTATGTTTTTTATCTTGTCTCACTTTCTTTCGTACGTTTCAAGTATGTATTCGCGTATCACTAGCTCGAGAACTACAGTTATTATAGAGAAATACATATTCTCATTTTTCTATTACGTTTTTTAACTTGCTTCACTTTCTTTCAAATATGCATTGTATCATGTAATTTTGTTGTCGAAGTAGATAACGCTTTCCCTTGAATCTATGATATTATCGCAGGCACATACTTACGAATTAGAGTTAATGTTTACATAGTAAAAATTCTGAAAATAAATAGTGCCAAAAGGGGTGGAAATCGTAGACATTATTGGTAAGTAAAGCCAGTAAGATAAACGACGGATACAAGGATCGTGTGATGCATGTGACAAGGGAAACTTGTGGCCAATGAAAATGGATGATGCGAACTTTCAATGTCTGTTATATCGCCACCCTTACATTCCAAAAGTATTGGGTCAATTCTTCAACCCACCAACTTGGTCATGTATAATGTATTGTTTACGTCTCGAAGGGTTTCGCGCGATTTATGGTACAACACAATGACAAGAATCGATTCGTTTAACGAAAAGAAAGATACACGTACTAATAAAATTAACAATAGGTTTACTCGACATTAAAATGCAGTTTTTCTATTAACTAAGGTATATTAAATTCAACATAAATTGCTAACAGATAATATTTATATGTTCTGTAACGTTAAATTTAAAATCTGAATGCGTAAAATTAAGGGGTTTCGTAAACGTAATGTCAAGGCTGTGCAATATTATTAATGGGATTATTATTCCGAACAATTCCAAAATTAAAATGACGATATCGAATAATAGGGAGCTTAGAATCGCGTTTGTAAGATACGTCGGACCGGTGATGAGTAGACTGTGTAGAGGGTGAAAGAACCCTCTGCAAAGCTCCTATTTCGTTAATTCTACTAATAAAAATCTGAATTTGCATAAAGATCCACAGTGTAGCGATGAAAGAAATGATGGTTTTGGTAATGTTAAGATGTTAAGGTGTTATTTACCGTTGGATTTGGCATACATCGTCGCGGCGGGGGCGGCATGGGATCCGGGGCGGCACGATAAGGTGGCGGCGAGTATCTTCCCGAAGGGAAACAGCCCGGGGCAGTGATCGGTGCCCCGTGGAGTCCCTTGCTCCCCATCATCTTGTCCGGTGAGTACATCATCCTGCAGCCCAGCTAAGTCTAAGCTCTATGGCTTAGACCTAAACCAGCGAAAAACCGGTGACCCTCGAGAGTCGAGCGATACTAGCAGCTAGAGCTGCGCTTCTTCTTCGCCAGGATATTCGCGGTTCGCATCTGTGTGCGATAAGAACTCGGAGAATGTCCTCGCGACCAACGAAAGTACCTCACTTCATTCACGAAATCGCTCGAAATGGAATTCCGATGCACCGACGGGCACGACGGATCGAGGAATCACCGTGAAGGGTTGTCGTACATCTACACTCTCATTTTACGAGCCACAACTCATCCCCGTCGAAGCTCTCAGTCTGCCGGTTTTAGTACGATCGACCGTAGCGATCGTGGATCTCGCATGTTGCACGTGATTCGCGCACACAACGGCCTCTAATCCGCACTGTTTCGCCTCCTCTATGTTCTAATCATCGCAGCGATCGAACATTCCGATTGACTGGCTGGTAAATCCGGCAACCTCAATCACTGCACAAAAGAAACGTAAAGCACGTCGTTCCTCGGAACAGTATGAATAAATAATTCCCTATCGAGGAGCAGCTGATCGAAACGAGTCCACCGGTCGAGAAGACGGGGGATCTGATCGGCCGGATAAATAATCACATCACCGATCGAACCGTTCGCGACGGTTAATTCCGCAAATGTTATCGATAGCAATTAACCAGAGAGAGAGAGAGAGAGAACACCGTACGCGAATCTTGTCCTGAAGCTGTGCACTTTTTGGCGCTGACTGGCCGGCCGAAGAGTGCTCCGCGGATGAACTCTTCCACGAGGGATGGCGGGAGCGCGCGAACAAGAGGGAAACTTAGGGGTAGGGGGTGGCGACTAGCCAGGATATTCGCGTACCGGCGCGTGCTCAGACCGGTGAGGGGTTGTTCGGTACAGGGGTGAGTCGAGAACAACTGGAACGGAGGGGTAACACCGTGCATAGGCGGAGTCTAACACGGTCACGCGTGCGCCCCTAATCCGATCCACGTCGGCCATCTTTGCCCTTGCCTTCGCGTTTCGCGTGGGTGTCGCTAACCGTGACCACTCGTTTGTCCCTCCCTGCATTCTACCCTCCCTCAGTCTCTCCCTTTTTCTCCCTCTCGGAAATTCTGTCCTCTTTCAACCCCCACCAGGCCCTCCACACCCTTCCCAGTCACCATCCTAGCGCGAACCACCCCTCGTACGAACCTTGCCCCGCGCAACCTTGTCTTCTCGAAGGCGCCTCGTGTTTTCTACCTACATTTCTTCTCCCACGTCGTGCTTTTGTTCGACCACCGCGAAATCTCTCGCTTGGCTGTCCGCCGTTACTGCTCTTGGATTAGTAGCTACGTCGTAAACCGGTCGGCCCCGATCGTCCTTCGTTTTAATACCAAGGTCGCTGCCACACCGCGCCATTTACCGTCGATGCCCCCGCAAATCACAACTATATCACCGCAACTTGCGCAATTTTTACTTTTCGTTCGACGAACCCCGTCGGACAATCAATCTGGAAAGGGTAGTCGTATTAGTGTCTGGTCTCGGTGAAACAACTATCAACTTGTAAAATAGGCTTAACTAGTGTTGAACTTTACAAAACTTGCTTATATTAACATTTGTTTTATGAGATTTTACGAGATCCTTTAACGGTGTGTTGTGTTTTCCGATGGATCCATCGATCCTCGAAATAAAGAAGGTGTAACTGGTACTGATGAGGGGGCTCCTAGGTCTTTTCTTTTACTTGAATTACCGTTTCGTTCGACAACCCCCGTCGGAGGATGAACCTGAAAAGAATATTTATATTAGTGTTACATTTAGGTGGAATAACTGCTATTAATTTATTCTATTACATAAAAATAGGTTTAACTAGTGTTGAATTGATTTAAAATTCAATCCCTTTAATGGTGTGCTGTGTTTGTAGACTAATGGATCCATTGATCCTCATCTTCTTCAAAATAAACAAGTGCTACGTTCCAAGCTTAAGTCTCGTTTATTCCTATAAACTACAAAAACTTGCAGTAGATAATTGTTATTCGTAGTATACTAGTAATATAAAAACAGTCTGTTATATAGTACATGAACTATCTTCCACTTACGTTTCATTCTGATATTATTATGCAATTTTTAAAGCATCATAGAGGCAAGAGATGAAGTATCCTTTGTTTTACATGCAGTTCTACCAAGCTGCATCGTCTTTTACTCCACTGCTTATCATGGTATTACCTTAATGCAACAAAGTTCAATAAATAACATGAATTCGTTTTCAAAGTTTAACTATTATACGTCCATCGAAATCATGTTGCTACTTCCGTGCAGTTTTGTTTTAAAAGAGTGCATGCATTATTCATGAAAATAATCGATCGTCTGCCGTTCGGTGGTGGTTAACCAACGTCGATTCGAGCGATCGGTATTTTAAATAGTCCTCTATGTCGCGCGTGAATGTGTTTTTAAGTGGTAGAAGAACGGTATAACCGGAATAAGTAGAGATAACTTTGTTTATCGGGCAGAAAGGGCATGGAGAATCGTTTATTTCGAAGAAAAAGAAGAAGCGTCACGGCGGTGTGGTTTTCGCGACTGGACTGGTCTGGTCAGCGAAGAAAAGACAGAAAGGTAGAGTAGCAGCGGCATAGCGGATAGAGTATGTAGGATGGAAGAGGTGGTGGCGAGAAGCGCGGGGGCGGAATCCAGCGAGTTTGGCGGCAGTCGTTTTCCGAGGGATGTTGGGCGGAAGGTTCCCGCGGGGCCTGTGTTATCGCCTCGGCAGGATGACCAGCCCGCGGTATCAAATATTAAACCTACTTGCACCGGCAGCCTATCCTCGACAAGGTATCCAAACCTTCCCTCCGACCCGATCATCTCCCAACCATCCCTCCTCCTCGGTCCACCACCGACTCGCCACCGCTATCTGCCATCAAAACCTACGCCTAGTAGGTTTACTGCCGCGTCTCGATCTCTCCGGTTAACCGTGATGCTTACACCGTTTCTGCGCTTCACCTAGAACGTCGGGACGTGGCTGATCCTCCTCCAACGACCCACTCTTCCTTTTTTCTTCCACCAAATTCCATTCTTTGAAATTTCGCGAACGCTAAACACACCCAGGAGGGGATTCTTGGGTCTATCGAGGACCGTATACAGGGAAATTAATAATTTTTCACGTAGAAAGGGTAGGGAATGCGATTCTCAATTGCACATGCACTGTTATGACCTGAAACTGTTTCATGGACACTGATCGCAGTTAATTTAATCTATATTGTACCTGTAGTGTACTGTAAACACAAAAAAATCTCAGCAACTTCTGCTTGAGATGTTTAATCAGCTTATCGTGAGAAAAATTGTAGAAATCTATGAAGACCAATGGGTAAATTGTATCCCGTGTATACGGTGGAATATTAATAAACCATACAAATCACCGTGGTTCAATTCCAGGGTTAAATCCACGAGCATAGGCCATAGATTACAGCAATTGGTGCCGGAAGGTAGAAACAGAGCGTAGAAGAAGGTGGAGGGGTCAGAGTTCACCGGGTGGGTAGGAAAGGCTGGCGGATGTCGAGAATAAGGGAGAAAGAGTCTAGCAGGTTGGGAACACGAAAAGAATCCACGGGAGAAAACGGGCAGATCGTGGAGCGGTTGTAACACGGCGAGAGAAAACGTAGGACCACGTTTCACCATACAATACATACATGGGTGAGGCGCGGGCGGCGATCGCGTGTGCGTTCTGTTACACGTACACCCACGCCTCACGGGCACACAAAGGTTACCGCTTTCACATGTACGATCACGCAGACAGGGATACGGTCACACCGACGCATAGATTGCATACTTATGCCAGCACTGTGCACATAAAGTTAGAGCAGCGTGCGCTCTCCTTCGCTGCCGCACAAGAATAAGAAACACGGTAGCATACATAAACAAGGAGGTTGGGGATGCAGCAATTTAAAACGTACCCCGGAATTCCTCCCAACGGAGTCGTAGAGCGGCCCTCTATATTACGAATTCCTCCCTTCCTCCCTGCCTCCTCGATGCCGCCCACGCCTCCGCCACCTTTGCTTCTTCCTTCTGGCAGTGTCCTCTTGCATCTTACCGGGGAATTTTGGTTGTACAAAGTAGGACTATGCCGTGTATCAGCGAACGCCTTCGCCCACGGAAAACGAGCCACCTGGCCCGCAAAGTGGACTCGAATGATATGCAATTTGCACTGCTGGGGGACGAGTTTCCGGTGCCAGGCTTCGACTTCTAATCCGGTGACGAACGCGTACCCCGACCCCTCTTCAGATCCTTTTCAATTCCTATTATTTTTTAATACAGGATTCTCAAAAAAAAATCTCAATTACCATAAGCCATACGCCATATTTGTTATTATTGGGTCGTCAGGGTCGTAAAGGATTCGTAAAATGGTTAACACTAAACCTACCATGTTATTTCAACGCCATTTAACTTCACGACTTTTTTCATAGTATAAAAACAATGAATTTTTCAATATTCACTTGTATTTTTATTGTTTGTTTTCTGAGAAAAATATCTAGTCTGTCTTGCGTATATTTGTTTGTAAAATACCGGATAAAATTTGGTATGAAATTCTGATTGGCTTCATAGCAAAGTTGAAAGGAGTTTCCACCGTCTTGGACAGTCTAACACCGCGTACCAAAAATACTAAAACTTTAGACGCGTGCAGTTCCAAAACTATTAGTGCTTTATCAATAATTTACCCATCGTTAGAAGCGGTAAAGCTTCCCCTTTGAAATGGTTTTTGGTTTTTGTCGATACGACTTTCCGTTTTCGAGATATCGTAATTTATGTAAAAGGTAATTTTTTTAATTCGACTATCTCTGTCTCCGTCTAACGCATCGGACCTCTCGCTCGCACGTGCGTGGTGCTGACCTAGCCCGCGTACGTGACTCGCGTGACCTAGTTTCGGGCGTAGTATTTCCAAGAATTTACTATTTACTACGATCACGTACGGTCATTGACCGCGCGCCGACAATGAAACGTAAACAAAGCTTGAAACCCTTATATCTCCGTAACTAGCCACCGCATCGACGCGAAACTAAAATCGCTATATCTCCGGAACTAATTATGCTATCGACTCGTACGAGCGCTCATTTTAAAGGGCATTTCATCCCCTATCCAATGACTATATCAACTATTATAATTTATGCTGTTTTCTATATTTATTTTGGCATTTACTTTGACGCTACATACCTAAAGAAGTTTCAGCAATTCCTGTTGATTGTACGACTGGTGTGCGATACAATTGGATTATAAGTTATTTGTTTAATTGAAAGTGGTCGGTAGGTTTAGCGTTAATTGCTTTCTTATTCGATGGGTAAGTAAAAAAATGTCTCGAAATTTCAGAGACTTGTATCAGTTATTCCGATAGGGTTGAAATTTGAATCCTTTCGAGTTAATACCTATTATGCAGATCAGCAGAGTGAATGCACGGCTAAGTCAAATAACGTTAACAATGGAGAATTTGCAAGTTGCTTCATCGTTATGAATCGAGCGATTGGGTGTTTGAACGGCGGTATCGCCTCGGGCGACTCTGTTTGCAGACACAAGGGAGTCGGGGGGCCGAGCTCTCGACAAGTCTGGGGAGTTGAATTGGTGGCGGCAATCCTAGTAATGTACCCGCGGGGCACTGTCAAAGTGCTTTCTGGAAGAGAACGATGTTGCATTCAGCATTCGGAAAGTTCATTCTTGGCGAAAGTGCTATCGCTCGTCCAAATAACCAGCGCCTCTCGATCCGAGCTTCTTCAATTTACTAAAAATTAGACAGATCACCCAGTGTTCCTCCTCTCTGTTGCAACTGTTTCCTGTTCAGATCCGTAATTGTATTAATATACAGCATATTTATTTGCAATTACACCTTTTGTTCCGAAACGTGTTTGGATTTTGTTTAAAAAACTTGTTTGTCGAAGGGAATTATGTAACGAAGAATAGAATAGAATTGTAATAGAATCGAGGAAGTAGACGTATCTCCGATAGCTGAGTATTTTCACACCTCCACGTCCAGGGACTCAAGTTTAAAAACCGTCAGCTGCATTATGTATATCACAGCGGCAACAGCGAGCGGTAAAACAGTTATAAAAACGCCGGCAACTACGTTAAGATCAATTATTTAAGATGTACAGCTCCGTAAAGAGAGAGTAGACCAGTCGTAAAGGGGGCGGAAGAAAGTAAGGCTTCTAGGACGAACCGGAAGGGTAGGGAAAAGGAGGCCATCGCGGGAGTTATAAAGGTAGCAGTTAAAAGTTGCTTGAATTATCAAGGGACTAACTGTTCCCAGACGATGGCAACCGTTATTTTTTAGATGTTGCGTATTGGAATTTCTACGTGAAAATTGATGTCATCTTGCCGCGCTGACAAAACTGTCGCATTAAGATGGATGTGTAATACTAGATACGGCACTGGAGAAATATACTTCGACAAGCACTCTTTGTTGTCCACTGTCACTATATGATACATTAATATGGTACATATTACATAAATTCATGTATAATTCTTCTATTCTTTTTTTAACCAGTCCATTATGTATTAACAACGAAGAAAATTTAAATGCACTATTCAAATCAATTTCTCACGTCGGCTGTGAATCTGAAACGTGTAATTAATTATTGTTACAGTTAATAAAATAACAAATTACAAGGTAATTTCTGCTTTTTGAAATTGTAACACGCATCCATAATTTCATAATTTTTTTTTTTGCATATACACAGAGATCACATACATCGATGTATTATATAAACATAGTTCAAAGCTTATTTTTATTATAAAAATAAATTATAAATAAATTGTACAGCCATCTACGGCAGAACGTCCAAGTTTCTCGAGAAATAGTACGCTGTCTTCGCCACTAGATGGCAAAGTAATCGCTTAGAAAGAGAGGGCAATAACTGAACAGCGTGCATGGGGTGATGTAAACAAATCGAATTAAATCTAAATTACGTTATTAATAAGATTGGTATGTCTATCATACACGAATAATACTATAATATTGAATGTATTAATTTTTTTGTAATTGCAGTAGAATTCCGATTATCCAGCATACTGGAGACTGAGGCAATGCTTGATAACTGGACTATACCTACGTACGAAGTGATAAAAACGAGGAATAGAATTTAAAACACATCTTGACCAAAGCTATAAGCAGGTATATTTTATTATGAAATACAGGGTGTTCGACCACCCCTGGGAAAAATTTTAATAAGAGATTCTAGAGGCCAAAATAAGACGAAAACCAAGAATACTAATTTGTTAATGGAGATTTCGTTAAAAAGTTAGTAACGTTTCAAGGTCCGCCCGTACTGAATTTTTTTCTAGAAAGTGGGTAGGATTTCGGGGGTGTGTCTAAGGACCAAAAATGATTGTAATTAACCCCCGCAACTGAAAATAATTTTTTTAGAACGATTTGAAATTTTTTAATTTTTCCAACTATTTCACACCTACTCGAATTTTTTTCTCACAAATGGATAAGATTTCGGGGGTATGTCTATTGACCAAAAATGGTTGTAATTGATCCCTGCAACCGAAAATAATTTTTCCAGAACGATTTGAAATTTTTTAATTCAATTGTTAATAACTTTTTAACGAAGACTCCATCAAGAAATTGGTATTCTTGATTTTCGTGTTATTTTGGCCTCTAGAATCCACCATTAAAATTTTTCCCAGGGGTTCTATTCCTAGCTTTAAAGTATACATATAAGTGTATAATATACTATAATAAACATACATATAATATTCTGTCATCCTAGGTGATGGATGCAGGAAATCAGAAACCAGAATGTGGCAGAGAACATTATAGAAGGGCAGTACTGTTCCACTTTACTGAACATGATTATTGATTAGAAGAAAGATGTCGTCGCTCAATATCTAAAAATTCAAGACCAATATGATTAAATGTTGGCAATGCAAAAAGAAAGGGTTGAATGTTCACAAAATGCGAAACATCTTTACAATGGGACTGAGAAATGCAAGTTAACATAGAAAATCTCAATAACGTACCGCTGGAATTAAATTGTAAGTTTTTGCCAAATGAACAAGTGTCTATACAAAATTTAAATCACTTTCAAAATGTTGCAAAATTTTCAAACTTTGGTCAATTCATTAACACATATGTTTTCAGGGGCACCTATCGAAGAATTAATTACAGCGAAGGATCAAAATTGTTATTCTTTAGTGTAATAAAACTAATTTATTGTCTTGTTACAATTTGCGCGGCCGTTCGCCTCAAAGTCCATCGATGAAATTGATCTTCTTTTGTCTCCTCGCGCTCTATCATGCGTTTCAACTTGCATACAATGTATATTCTCTTACATTACTATTAATTAAATGAATGTAAAATTGAGATTTGTTAAAATGGATATCACTGCAAAATGTACATTATATATACTTTTTAAAATAAGACTAGAAGATAGAATTGTTGAGAATATGTTACTCAACGTCTTAATTTATTTATAAAACGCGTTTTCAAGGTATCTGTTTCTGTATAATAGAATTTGAAAAGTGTAAAACATTTTTTATGTTTATATTAATAAAACATTTAAATCATAGCACATAGTTGTTTAATTTTTTTAATTCCAAAGTATTATAATCCCTTAAAACCGCTCCAAATATTTATTACTGGAAGAGATACTTATTTATTCAAAAATTGACAAAGTGTCGCCACCTATCGGAATCTTAGAGGAAGTATCCGGAGTAACCTCCCCTCGCCCCCCAAGGTTTGGTGCACACGAATGGTATCGCCATCTAAGAACAGGTTTTGTACTAAACAAAGTACAGCTACCCCCACTCCTGCTACTCCTGATATGCAGTACCTTGATTACATGTTCGCTAATAACTTCTTTTCTGGGGATAAAATATGAACTTATAGAATCGAAGAATGTAGTATGGACCCTTGGCAACATTCAAGGATACTTTTTCTACCCACGGCATGCGTTATTAAATAGTTATTAACAAATATCGGAAGTCGGAACATTTACTTTCCTCTACTTTTCCCATTAATTCCTTAATTTTTTTAATTCTAAAGTATTATAATCACTTAAAATCATTATTTGAATCTAATTAAGTTCTTCTACCACTTCTCTATACATTATTTCATATAATTAATTAGTTATAAACGATTACTGGAAGCGATACTTGTTCAAATATTGCGCCAAAAGTAACAAAGTATAGTATCGCCATCTATCGGAATGTTAGAGGAAGTACCCGTAAGAACCTCCCCTTGCCCCCCAAGGTTTGGTGCACACGAATGGTATCGCCATCTAAGAACAGGTTTTGAACTAAACAAAGTACAGCTACCCCCACTCCTGCTACTCCTGATACGCACTATGTACCTTAATTATTCGTTAATAACTCCTTTTATGGGAATAAAATATGAACTTTTAGAATCGAAGAATATACTATGGACCCTTGGCAACATACAAGGATACTTTTTCTATCCATGGCATGCGTTATTAAATAGTTATTAATCAATATCGGGAAGTCGGCACACGTTTTCGAACTTTTTAACGCGACACCTTAGGGATCTATCGCTAATAACTAATTAATTAGAGCGAGGAGCGGAGCGAAATTGGTCTTTAAATGTTGCTAGAGATGTCTACTATGTTCTCTAATAGCCAAAATATGCGTGTCATTGTTGAAAAGTTGATAATTCATCGATTGAAGCAGGCGGTGATACAGCCGTAAATGTTCCGACTTCCGATATTTGTTAATAACTATTTAATAACGCATGCCATGGATAGAAAAAGTATCCTTAAATGTTGTCAAGGGTCTCAGCTATATTCTTAAACTCTAAAAGTTCATATTTTATTCCCAGAAAAGAAGTTATTAACGAATAATCAAGGGTACATAGTGCGTATCAGGAGTAGGAGGAGTGGGGGTAGCTGTACTTTGTTTAGTACAAAACCTGTTCTTAGATGGCGATACCATTCGTGTGCACCAAACCTTGGGGGGCGAGGGGAGGTTACCCCGGATACTTCCTCTAGTATTCCGATAGATGGCGACACTATACTTTGTCACTTTTGGCGCAATATTCAAATATATAAGTATCGCTTCCAGTAATCGTTTATAATTAATTAATTATATGAAATATTGTATACAGAAATGGTTGAAGAAACCAAATATATTAGAATAACATTTGGAGCGGTTTTAAGGGATTATAATACTTTGGAATTAAAAAAATTAAACAACTATGTGCTATGATTTAAATGTTTTATTAATATAAACATAAAAAATGTTTTACACTTTTCAAATTCTATTATACAGAAACAGATACCTTGAAAACGCGTTTTATAAATAAATTAAAACGTTGAGTAACATATTCTCAACAATTCTATCTTCTAGTCTTATTTTAAAAAGTATATATAATGTACATTTTGCAGTGATATTCATTTTAACAAATCTCAATTTTACATTCATTTAATAATAAGGAATAACAATTTTTTTCCTTAATTAATCATACTTTAGTAGATTACATGTATCACTTAAAAAGAACAGTTTAAAAATTTCGTTTTATGTTAATGTATGAACTGTTGTATTCAGGTAGATTGTATAAGACAGACATCTAAAATGCAAAATCGTGCTCTGCATACAGGACAAGTACATTTAGAATAATACCATGTTTCTGGTGCATTTTCATCTAGTCTTGATGCAAACCTATAAAAATATTTAATTAAAATATTAATATAATTAAAGTACTACTAAATATTAAATTCTAACCATTTTGCCATGCAATCAATGCACCACAATGGACGACAATAACACATCATACAATCTTCAGAATCTCCGTTTCCTATACCACTACTGCATTGTTTAAACAATTTGACGTTCGAGGTAGCTTGTATACATCCAAAACACTGATTTAATTCCTTAAAATATTTATATGCTATTACTGGTTTATGAAATAAGATTCAATACTAGATTTACAAACTAAAACTTACTTCTGTGCTTCTATAATATGGATTTTCTTCAACTTGTTCCTTAAAATTATCGATGAACTGATCGAGTAAAGTTTTATGAAAAGTAATGTTTTGTAATATCGTAATAGGACGTGAAATTTTATCCTGGAAATTTTTAAAGTCCAATGCATTTAATCTTATATCAAATGATTGTGCTCCGGTCCTTGTGGGCTTTACCTATAAGTAGGATATATTTACAATTAATACAAAGTAATAATTCATTTAATAAGAATCCTCCCATAGCCAAGCTTTCCAAGTGGTTTTATCTAACGTCGCCGACACCTCAGCTTCTATCGTGTTTTAAATTTCGTATTTCACGCTTCACGGGCTCCAAGGAGGATCCCCTCATTTGGGAGGGATAGAAATGTAAGAATCATTGCTGTAACTGCAGTAACACAAACAGGACTACTTTGAAATGTATAAATATACCTCAATGTTAATAAATTGAACTTCTCCTCTTGTCACAGGAAACGTATTGTGAGTGTCACTTTTGGTAACTACTAACACCGTATCGCTCTGGTGTGCAACTAATATTTTATAAGGCATAACTTTAATTATCCAATTGTTTGTTACTATTATACAAGTTATACTATTTGTGGTAATTACAATTGTATCTACCCTAAAATAAAATTTTCATTGTTTAGTCCTTTCTTTTAAACGTAAATTTTATATTTTAAATAATATGAATCCAATACGTAACCAATCATATTCTTTGTTGATATTGGAAGCTACAGCGGTCCATGATATATTATTGTCATTATTATTATTGCGATAAAGTGCTAGATTTTGTGCTATAGGATGTCTAGCCCAATTATTCATAGACCATATTAAGATTTTATATAAAGTATAGAGAGGCAGAATCACGGTACAAATGAGAATCGTTAACCATAAATTATTATGGCCCAATAATATTTTTATACTATCCACATATCCAAATAGAAGTACGCCAAAAACATAACCTAAAAGAAAACAAAACATAATCAGTACTAAAAAGTTTGGTTATTCGGAAAAATAAAAACTGATTATACTTACCAAAGAGAAGAATGGAATGTATAAATAATGTAATTACGCTTCTTTTTATGTGATACTGTATAAAAAATGTATTTTCATTGCCTAACCACTTTGAAAAAATGTCTTTTATGGTTAGTCCAGCTGATACGAATTCGTTAGGTGGATATATAATACATCCTGACATTAAAATATAAAACAAAGAATAAAAGAAAAAACCGGACATATTCCAAAGAATATACTTCTAATTGCGTATTTTCTCTTTTTAGTACTTCACCATTCAAAAATCTTTTAGATAATTATATTCGAGAATCCCGTGTTTAAATTCTTAGTTTTGTCGACGCTATTTAATGCAAACTACATAATGGTTAGGTATTGAAATTATGACAAATACCCATGAACATTGTTGTCAAAAGTAATTTTATCACTCATAGAACTTGTAATCATTTATTAACGAAATTTTAAATTCTGCATCATAGTTATATCGGTTTAAAAGTGTTTACATTACAATTATACATATATTCTTTTGAATAAAGCAAAAGTAATCAAAACCTTTGAATACTATACAATACGTGAGAATCAGCCTATTATTGTTTCTACATTTTAAGTGATATGTATATGGTAATATATTGTATATGTATACATGATATATATATATATATATATATATATATATGTATGTATGTACACACCACACATGTATACATACATATATAGTTAGTTTATGACAGTTCAGTTCGTAGGTTCATAGAACTCGCGGTGTTTGTTCTTTCAGTATTTTTCCACCCTCGTAATTATTTCCAATGATTATTCGCAAACAATAATACGCGGAAATAATACGTACAATTTTCCATTTAAATAATATGAGAAATATAATTATTTTGATTATCGTGAATATTGTAAGTACATGTTTTCCATTTATAATTTCATCGTTACATTGCCTATTTTTCTCCGATACCTTTCTCTCATTTCTCATTATAAATTTATTTATTATGAATGAAAGTTGCATGTACGATAAATTAAAAATGTTCTTGAATGTTTTCTACCATGTAAAGGAAAGAATAAAACTGTTAATAAGTAAATACACTTATTACAGAAATGTTTACGTATATAAATAATTTATACAATTAATTAATTAAATAATTAATATTAATAATATTTTATTTACCGATTGATATGTTATCGTTATCTAGGTTAGAGTCATTCTTTTCTAATGATGAAGGCTGTCCTCATATTCTTAGTTTTAACTCAAGCCAGAGGAAAAATAATTCAAACGTGTCCACAATATTGTACGTGCAAAATTGGTGCACAAGCAGAATGGTTACGTGTTAAATGTGGTAATGAATTACAAAATATTAAAAGTATTAATATTGATATTGTCAGTGTGGAATTAGTACAATTGTAAGTATGCTATATGAGTTTGTTAACAGAAAAAACATTTATTTCTATGTTATGCCATAATATATGAAATTTAATATAAATTTTGCATTGTTTTTAATAATGTGTTGCAGAGATTTAAGCAAAAATAAGATTTATACCATCGAAGCTAATACATTTAAAAATTTGACAAACCTGAAACGTTTGGATTTATCCCAAAATAATGTGACATCTATTGGAGAAGGTTGTTTTAACGGTCTTGAAAATTTAGAAAGGCTGTAAGAATATTATTTAGATTTATTATAGATTAAATTACATTCTTAATTGTTGCATTTGTTAATATTGAACATTAATAGTATATGCTTATTTAATTTTAGGGATTTAAGTAAGAATCAAATTTCAACCATAGATGCTTATTCATTTCGAAAATTAACAAATTTAAAAAGACTGTAAGTTTATAAATTATATTTCACTGCATATTGTTACATGTTTTCTTTTATCTTAAAATTGTTTGTTTAATTAGCGATTTGTCAGGAAACAACATAAGTATTGTGATACCATCATTATTTCATGATTTACTGGCTTTAGAGCACTTGTAAGTGAGTTTATAATTTTGCTTTTTTGCATTTAATAATTTAAAGTATTCCCATATAGATAAAATGACATATTTAAATATCTAATGTACCATATTTTACAAATATGTTTTAGGAAATTGAATGAAAATAGATTAACAACTTTGAAGGAAGGTACCTTTTCTGGTCTTAAATCGATAAAGCAATTGTAAGTAAGGCAAATAATATTGCACAATGCAAACATATGTAAAAATATACGTATATTATTTTTATCAAATTTAAATTTATATTTTAGAGACCTGTCTAATAATCCATGGATATGTAATTGCGAATTATTTTGGTTCAGCAATTGGATTTATAAGAGCTCGATTAAATTAATGTAATGTATTAAAATTTCTTTTTTATTTATATATTTATACGTCCTAATGTTTATAATTTACCTTCTCTAATATTTCAGTCCTGCTCCAAAATGTGCATCGCCCGCAAATATTAAGGGTGAATTTGTGAGAAAAATAAGATATTCAGAGAATATTCAGTGCCAATGGTTGCCTCCTACAATCGAACTTTGGCCAGTTCACAATCAAGTAGTTTTTGTTGGAGATTCGTTAACTTTAAAATGTAGAGCACCTAGTATTACAGAAGATAGAAATGCAAAATTGAGTTGGTTATGGTATCCTAATACTACCAACGAAGTTATGGATTTAAATACATTTACAGATCCGCAAAAAAGTTTATCCAATATTAAAATCGATAATAGATACCTGACAGACAGTGGCATTGTAGACAGGTATTCTGATATTTAAATAAATTTTAGCTAAAATTTCCACACGTTGATATACAATAATACTATAATTTTTTTATAGTTCGCTTAGTATTGTTTCGGTCAAAGAAGAACATAACGGACAATGGAATTGTTTATTAGTGTCTGTAAATGGTAACAGATCTAAAGCAATCAGTGTAATCGTTATTTCTGATCAAACTCGTTATTGTCCTTTAGTAGGTAAGATAAACCATATGTTTTCATTTTTTATGTAATTATCTAATCAATAAACATGTTACAGTAACTAAAAACAATAAAGGCATTTATACATGGCCGAGGACCGTGGTAGGATGGAAAGCAGAATTACCTTGCGAAGGGAACCATTTATCTGGTGTAATGCAAATACCATCAAAAGCTTCCTACTTTTGTAATATCACCGGTTACTGGGAAAATTTGAACACGGAGTTATGTCCTTACATATCGCACACAACCAAAAGCTTGGAACAATTTTCCAAGGTTAATCTTTCGCTCGCAAAAATCAATTTGATAGAAGCTGTGAAAAAATTAAAAAATTATACAGGACATGGAATAAAGCTGACTGATCCTGTTGAAGTAAATTTTATAACACAAACTATAGAAAATTATTTAAATTTTCTAACCGAAGAAAAAGAACTTGGTTCTTTGTTAATTGATGTTATTAGTACAGTAATTAATTTGCCAAAAAATATCTTAAAAAGAGCCGAAATTTCTTTTAAATCTTGCTCACGGCTAATAAAAGCTGTAGAAAAAATTGTAGAATTTACTCCATCCATACAATCTTATAAAAAAAATATGGCATTGGAGGAATTTAGAATAAAACGCAGCGGTTTTACCGGTTTGATATGTACATGGTATTCAAATGCTGCTTTTGCAAGCGATTCAGAATCAAAATTCTTACAATGCACGACAAACAATAGAACTACTCCTATTAATATAAAAGACAGAATAATCGAAGCTTCGATACATCTGCCTGCATCTTTATTGGAATATTCGCAAGAAGCCGTTGTTCATCAAGTAATGATTTCTGTATACAGTAATAATAGATTGTTTCCTAAACTCGTCAACACCGATAATATGGATATTACATCGTGCATTATTGGAAGCAAATTATGTATGTTATAATAAATAATATAAAGGATATCTATTAATCGTGAAAGAACAATACACAATTTGAAATTTATTTTCAGTTGGAATATCGATGAAAAATTTAACCGAACCAGTATACGTTATGTTAAGAGCACCTTTATATTACTATGCTGGAAAAAGATTATTACCCGTAGTTTGGGACGAAACGTTGAATAAATCGGGTGGTTGGACAAGTAATGGATGTTATTTAAGAAATATGTTGAACAATTTAATAGTATTTCATTGTAATCGATTGGGATATTACGGACTTTTGCAAGATACATCGTACCTTGATCAAGATGGTAACAGGTATGTATCGAAGGAATTTTTTATATTTTAAAAACAGGTATGTATCGAACAAATTGCTTATTGTATTTTAAAATTTATCATTTTTCTTTCTAGTATTACCGGAGCAACATTTAAATATTTAAATCCAGCAATATATATTGGAAGTATTATAACGATAACATGCTTAATTATTACATGTGCAACGTATATTATTTGTTACACATCTATCACTATGCCTAAAAAAGCAAAACATTGTGTTATTAATACTTGGTTTGCCATGGCACTATTATCATTCTCTTATAGTGTTGGTATTCACCAGACAGAAAATATTCAAATTTGTCAAAGTATTGGTCTAACGCTCCACTACTTGTCTTTGTGTTCCTTATTATGGATGGCAGTGTCTGCTAGGTAACGATCCTTTTATATTTTACAAAATTATATATAACGCAGTATAACGGTATTAAACATTTGGTTTGTTTGCAGTAATATGTATAAAAAGTTTTCAAAATCTGACCTCGAAGATATTCCAAATAACGAAATCCAGGATCAACCGATACCAAAACCATTATTAGGTCTTTATTTAGTTGGTTGGGGTGTAGGTATGATAATTTGTGGTATATCAGGAGCAATAAATTTACGAGAGTATGCAGGATATTCATATTGCTTCCTCGCATCTGGTCCTGCTCTTGCTGCTCTTTTTCTTCCAGCTGGAATTCTAATAATGTATCTGATCATTTTTTATTTGCTTATTAAGTGTGCTATTCAGAATATCGACGTGAATGCTCAATTGTCTGAAGGTACACAAGCTACAGAGAACATGGATTTAGAATTATTGGAACCAAGCACAAATTTATCTACAAACAGAAATAGTTTACACAGCACACAAGATTCTTCCGATATCGTGGATTCCGAACATTCTCAAATAACACAGTTAAAGGGCCAAATTATCATGTTAATTTTATACCTAATATCATGGATTGCCGCAGCGGCGTCAACTGTAAAACCATTAAGTGCATATATTTCTTTCGATGAAATTGTATTTGCTACATTATATTCCCTTTTCTCGAGTTCGCTTGGCATTTTTGTTCTTTTCTTTTACGGAATTATACGAAATGATGTTAGATCGCAGTGGTTAAAAATGCGTTGCTGGCTTCAAAAGCGAAAAAATCGGTGTTGTAGAACAAGAAGCATTTCCGATGCAAATCCCGTAATTCCAACGCATCCTTTGGTACAACATTTAGTACCTCCGTTGTCTAATTCTCAAGCTACTCAAGTAACATCCGATTCGAATTCCATTAGCTCGTCAAGATGTACCAACAGATCACAGACTTGCAATACTTTAAAATTTACGGATATTATGAGCAATCAGGAAGCTTTACCTGTTGGAAGAAAAATGGCAAACGTAAATTTAGTTGTGTTACACCGACAACAATATAGATCTAACAATTCCGTTACGACGTATACCGAACCAATTTGCGTAGAAATGTTTTACAATCCCCGTCAAAGCGGAGTTGCTAGAAAATTCTTTAGAAAACAGCGTCGTCATACAAAAAACAATAATCTCGGTCCTAGAAAACAAGGTGACGGTGGTGCAACAAGCGATGCTGGTAGTTGCATTTCTGTACCGCGACCCGCTGCAAAGTTAGAAACTAATATAGACCAAACTATCTTAAGCACTAGCGCGAAAGTAAATAATACAAATATTCATGTCGAACTAAATCCAATAAACGATATTAAAAATATTAACATTCTCTCGGATAGCGGTGGTAGCATATCGGAAGAAATAAGTGTTCCAATGCGCTTTGTTATCGGTCATGAAAGTCTTCTTCGAAATGTGAGAAAAATCAATAACAATTGCAGATTGCAGGACCATATAAGCGTTAATACAGTATTAAATTCTTCGAGAAACGATTCTTGTCAAAAACTAGAAGTAACGAATACAACTTCGCATGATTCAGATATAGACATAAAAACGGACGAAGAAAAGTACTTACGAAATGTTTCGCAACAATGTAGCTTAGAATATAGTTCAGAAGTAGAATCTACTACCCAAATGACTAGTGAGAAAAGTGATCATAATTTACCAGAAATTTATGAAACTATAGAGACAGGTGTAGAAGAACAATTTGTAAGAAAAAGATGTCAAAGTATCAACGAATCGTACAAGACAGAGAAACAACACTGTAAAACAAACTTAAAATGGTTGTCTCATTCTAATAGCATGTACTGTCTTCCAATAGACACTGCAAAAGCATTGAGAAATAACTATTGTAGTTCACTGAACGACATCTCTTCTGTTATCGATTCGAAGAATTGCAAATATTTAAAACCGTCATTCACGAATTTCCAAACTATTACAAACTCACATTTGTACAATCAAGTTTCCATTTCTCAAAAATCATTTAATCAGTCAGAATTATCATTTTCCGAAGTAAATAGTTTAACTAGCGATAATATGCATAATTTAGTACAGACAACCGTTAATTCTTCATTGAATATCGAATGCATACCTAAAGTATGTACCAACGAGTACAATTTTTGTTTTACCGCAGAGGTAACTTTACCTAGTTTAAATTGTACAAATGTTGCACAAGATTCGAAAGAAAAGACTACAGACTCTCTGACCGATATTAGATCACTTATGTCAAGTCCTTGCAATATCGTAAAATGTTTTGATTCGGGAAATGAAGTAGAAAGTGTAAGCAAAAATTCAAATTTAGATAGTTTACAACAAATTGAAGTCAGTAAAATATACTTGAAAAATCCAAATATTTATCTACAAGTAACCAAAAAAGAAACAAGCGTTTAATCCGATTATTTTACTTTAAATATAATATAAATAACCTGTTTATTTTAATAGAAACGTTTCATTCGGAAAAGTAAACATAATTTCTGCTTACACTTACATTTTTATTAAATCTAGAAAATTAACCATATACATATACATATATTATTCTACCAAGTTACTGTTTTTGCAGAGTTACAGTTCCTATAATGACAAAAATTATTCTTTCTTACAAACATATTCTCTTAACCTTCCTATTTTTTGCTGAATGCCAAATATTTCCTACATATATTTTTCTTTAGATAGAAATGTAAGACATTTACGTCGCCAATTTACGTAACAATCAAAGTATTTATTTATTGAAGAAAGAATGTATATAGTTAAAAGAAATGAATTTTAACCACTTGCAAACATAAGTTTTGCAGAAAACTCATTTCTTCTTTCATCTTATCATATATATTGTTTATAATGATTAAAAAAAAAAAGACAACCATTTATACAATTGTAATTTATATCCATTAATATTTGCTTCCATCGTATATTTTTTAAATTAAAATAATCGTCCATATTTTATTCTATTTAATTATTCGTTACGCATTTTCATTATTATTTTTTAATAATAGTGTATACAATTTATATTAAAATGTCGTATCATTTTTATATAACTTCAATATTCTCTTGTATGTAAACTGTGTTTTCCTAAGACTGAATATTTGACCAAGTTAATTGAGATTATATCAAATGTGTAATGCAATGACACTGTACTATGTTATATATTGGTACATAAAAAAATCATGTAATTTAAATACTACTGCCTAAATATTACACATTGTAAATAATCTATAATTCTACCTTTAATATAAAGAAGTTTATGTATATTAAATAATATTTGTAAAGATCAATAACTGATATAGCCAAGTTATTTTATATAATATTTAAAATAACATTAAAAAATAACATACATGCTCATAGATATTCGTAGGATATGAATATTACTTTTACAATTACTTTCATACAATGTATACCGATATTAAACAAAACTTTTATTTATAATTTATGTAGTATTTAAATATATTCATTTTATGTACACAAAAAATATATTTAAATGTTTCAAAAGTATAGCTGTATCTTGTAAAACTGAAATTAATACTATGTTTTTGTAATTAGCTTTGTTTATTTGCTTATGTACGCACGCGTTTCTATAAATCAATGCAAATTCATTTGCTAATCGAATAAAAAATATTATAATAAATCATGGACATCTTAGTTTATATTATTCATTTAAATGATAATTCTGATAATAAAAAGAATAATATTCTTTATGTATGGAGACATTTTGATAGTATTCCATTTATACATTGAATATTATTTTTGTAAATTCAACCAATCCCTAGGATTTTGTAGTACATCGATAATTTTTGCTTCTTTTGACCCAGGGTCTGGTTTATGCATATACTGCCAGTTTGCAGATAAAGGTAAAGACATTAATATACTTTCGTATCGTGCACCAGGAGTGTATAAACCAAATTTCGTACCGCGATCGTATATTAAATTAAATTCAACGTATCGTCCTCTACGTAGTAACTGCCATTGCCTTTCTGCATATCCATATGCATCATCTTTATGCTTTTCCACTAATGGAATATAAGAGGGAATGACAGCTTCTGCGCAAGATTTTACAAATTGAAATGCATCATTTTGATTTGGCATATCAAGATCATCAAAAAAGATACCGCCGACGCCTCTACATTCTCCTCTGTGCGTAATAAAGAAATAATCGTCGCACCATTTTTTATATTTAGGATAGTAAGAAGGATCGTGTTTATCGCATGCACGTTTTAAAGTACTGTGAAAATGTTTTACATCATCTTCATTTAAGTAATAGGGTGTCAGATCGGTACCTCCTCCAAACCACCACTGAATCGAACCATCTTGATTTTCAACCTCAAAGTAGCGATAGTTAAAATGTATTGTTGGAATCATGGGATTACGTGGATGAATTACAGCGCTTACACCAGCTGCAAAGAATGGCATAGGTCCTTCTTGCATCATTTTTCCACGTGCTCTCATCTGTTGCACAGCGCTTGATGGCAATGTACCGGTAACAACAGATACATTTACACCAGCTTTCTCAAAAACAGTTCCATCTTGTAAAACGCAAGTAATTCCTCCACCACCTTCCTCTCTGATCCATCGATCGACTTTAAAACGATAAGCAGGATCTTCTAATGACTCTAAAGCTTTACAAAAATCTCCTTGGGTTTTCATTACTAACAATTCCACTTTTTTTCTCATATTATTCTTTTTCTTTAATTCCTCTATGTCGGTAATAGGTTGTGCCATGAATTGTTTCATATCTAATTCATTTTTAGCTGCTAAAACTATATTTCCAGAAGTATTGTATACCATGATGGCTGTGAAAAAACCAATACCAACATATTTAGAACTTTTAATTTTGTTTTGATCTTTATAACAATTACAAAGAAAATAACGTAGAGAAGTCCAATTTCTGAATAAAACACGGGCAACCATGACTACCTGTAATTGACGTTATTTACAAATATTAGTTTAATTACATTATTTATGTAGGACATTTAACTTTGTTTCCAAGTTATAGCTACAAACTCAGTTAGTACAACTAACTCTAACAAACTGTTTGCACATGTTGCTTCTTAACAACTTGCTATCTTTCAACTTTGTTGATTATCATTCTATGATTCAATGACACAGAAAATTATCTATAACCGAGAAACAAAGTTAAACAAGATTTTTTTTTTTTTCATGTCTCCCGTTCACCATCGAAGTAGGTACCACATATCTTGAAACTTCTAAACGAATAGTGCTTACCGTTCTTTTTATGTCAAGTAAATTTGCAAATATTACAAATGATACAATTCTTGGTTATACAAATCACGAACAACTTAATTTATTCAAAGTAAAAAAATGTATGAAAATAATTTTATACCGAAACAATAAAAATATTGTATAATTATCGTGATATTATTAAATACATAAAGTTTCGGTGTTTAGTAAATACCGAGAAAGCACGTTTATTATTTCTAAGAATTGTGGAGATAATCGTACGCAAATACGTGAGACAAATTGTTTCTTAGGCTACATAATCATAACAAGAAATATACTCGTAAGCGATGAATGTTGTTCTTCTTTCACTTTAAAAGAAATTAAAAGTTTATATTAGGTCGGGAAATCCAACCTACATATACGAATACTCCAATGTCGGTTAAAAAATAGTAGTCACCATATATCACCATATTGAAATTACCATTATTTTAAATTTGAATAAGTAGTGTTTTGTAATGATTAAAAAATTACTTCGCACGTGGAGTCATCGTAACTTTTAACTTTACCGATCTTTATACACTTACTATGCTTTACTTGCTTTAATTTACGCTCGATGCACACCAGCGGTACGTCGCCGTTGTGTTTCTATGTTTTTTCTTGTCTTGAAATTGCATTAGATAATCAATATATTAACAAAAAAATATATATATACATATTAGGTTAATTAAACATCACCAGTAATATACACATATGTATATATGTATGTACGCATAAAATGTGGTTCATTAAAGGGTGTAATCGGTTTCTTAAACATCAACGATTTCAAACACAAGTTTTGGTACGTTATAAATTATTCTATCTTTTTTTTAGATATTATTAATATTTCACTCGGATAATTTGTTGTAGTTTAAAAAGCGATATACACAAAATGATGTAAACACAATACAACAAATTCCAGAACCTGAGTATAATATAGAATTTTTGTGTAATCCATCAAATCGAGATATTATTTTAAATAACATAATATCAAGGAAAGGTGTTGGAAATATTGACAAAGTTCTTGAGTTTTCACAAAAGCCTGAATTAAAAGAATCTTTTTTGTATGAATTAAGTAAAATTCCAAATCAGACAGATCCAACCATATTATCTTATGGTAATGAACCACAGGTATTAAAGAAATGTGGATGCAAGCCAGAATTTGATTTTGAATTACAAGAATTTTCAACGTTAGTTAAAAAATTAAAATTATTGAGAAATGAAGCCTTAGGTCCCTTGGTAGGACAAAGAGGTTATATATTCATAGGAGATATGGCAGAATTGGAAGAAGCATTGGTTCTTTATACAGTTAATGAATTAGTAAAACATGATTTCAAACTTGTTTCAGTACCTGATATTATTCCTACTAAAGTTATAGAGAGATGTGGATTAGTATCAGATAATGAACGAACTCTAGTATATAATTTAAATTCTTCCTATGGAGATAATTACAGTTTATCTGGAACATCAGAAATGGCATTAGCCTACAAAATAATGAATACCACATTTTGCACTGATGATTTACCATTAAAACTAGCTGCTGTGAGCAGATGCTTTAGAGCAGAAACATCTAGTACCATAAATGAAAGAGGAATATATAGGTAATATTTAACTCTATTTAATATTAATACATGTATTTTTATATAAGTTTGATTCCTTCTTCAGTTACAGTTTAATACGGTATATAATATCTAGCAACTTTCATAATTTAAAAAACTGCAAGAATTAAAATTTGAACATCATATTTTAATTAATTTATTTATTTTAAGAGTTCATCAGTTTACGAAGGTTGAAATGTTTGTATGTTCAGAGCAAGAAAAATCTATGGAAGAATTTCAGAACCTTCAAGCGTTACAAGAAAAATTATTTTCTTCTTTAAATTTACATTTTCAAATAATTGATATGCCACCTTGTGATTTAGGAGCTCCTGCATATAGGTATGAACATACAGGGTATCTCATTTCATTACAAAAAGTATTTCAAGCAAAAATTGTATAGCACAGAGGGGAACAAATGAATGAAAGAGAAATTGAAATATGATGCTATTAGTAGGTTTCCTCTATTGTTTGTAAATATTTAATACAAATCACAAATGCTAAACATAATATCACCATTTGCCTAACTCAAACAGCATGATTCTGTCCCCCCCCCCCTGTGTTACACAACATTTCTTTAAAACATACTATTCTGTATGTTTCAATATAAATATTTAATTTCATTTTAATCTGTTAAATACTGCATTTAAAATTTTATGTAATTAGAAAAGTTGATATGGAAGGTTGGATGCCTGGAAGAAAATTATATGGAGAATTATCTAGTTGCAGTAATTGTACAGATTATCAATCACGACGACTTAGTATAAAATATAAAGCAAGAAATGGAAAAGTCTTGCATGTTCATACATTAAATGGAACTGCATGCGCAATTCCCCGTATGTTAATTGCACTCTGTGAAACACATCAAACAAAACATGCTCGCATTAAAGTTCCTGAAATATTAATACCGTACATGAGAGGAAAAACACTTATCAGAAAACAACCAGTTGCAGATATGAGAATCTATAAATACAAGCAAAAACTTTAGTGCATCGACGTACATGTATATTTTGTCGTAACACAAATACAATTTCTATAAATATTCTGAATATTTAAAATTGTAATTATAGAAAAAGTGTGTAAATATAAAAGAATAAGTATAATTTATTTGAACAGTATATATATATATTTAATTTTCTTTAAATGAATGTTAGTTATGATTTTGTTGCTAATATAAAAACAAATAGGTTAAGTACTCTTAGTAACCGGTCAACTTAATACTGTTAAAGCTTAAATTGTAATATTAAAAAATGTCATTATTTTATTTAGAAAATTACTAAATTGAAATATTTATAATTACAAAATTGATCAACTTGTCCCAGAAAAATAGGGTTTACTAAAACTTCAAATATTAAACACCACCTGACAATATATTTTCTATAAACTAATACAATATTCTTATACAAAGAAAGAGGGTCTGAAAATTATACATACATAGGGATAAAGATCTATTCTTTGATAACCTTTTTTTTTTGTTATTCTGTATATATTTTGTAGCGGTGTTATACAAACGTAACACAAAATATTTTTTCTTAAAGTAATACAATTTGAAGACATTGCAAATTTACAATTTATCTTCCGTACTAATTGGATGTTAGTATAATGTTGTTTCCTGTCTATCAATAATTAAAAAGTTTTATATATTTGTTTCGTTATACTGTCTCATAGTAATACAAACTGGTTTTTTAAAAATTCTGTTTATCAGTACGACCCAATTGCAGTTTATATTTGATTCATTTTTGAAATTTCGAATAAAGTTCAAATATGTTATTTTCTGACAATGAAGGTTATATTATTCTGAAATGTAAAAAAAGCTATATAATTGAAAGAATTTTAATATATTCAAATAACATACTTTTGTTGCTTTTCTTCTTCTTCATTTCCATCTTCCTCTTCTCCAGATTCAGACTCCTCCTCAGCTATCTGTAACCACTCAACAAATTTTTTCATTTGCTGCAAAAAGAGTAGTTTTCCTTTAACCGAATGACCCTCCTTATACCACTTTAAAATTACTTCCTCTGATATTACATACGCTAAAATAAAATGTTATTAAAAGTAAAAAAATGCTACCAAATCTTTATGCATACTGTATAGTTAATTATAACGTACTTTTATAAAATAGCAAAACAATTTTGTGGAAGACTTTCATAAAGTTCATATTTTCATAACAGAATTCCTGGACCTTGAGTATGAGTGCAAGCTCAGATTTGGCAGTGACTGTAAAAGCACAAAATAGTGGAGTATATACTTTTAGATGTTTCAGTGCCTGATCAGCTACCAATTCTTCCTTTTTATTCCATTCGGCTTGTCCCATTACAACGCCCCAAATCTGTAAATAATTGTTAATGTTTTCTTTTGTTAGCATGATTATAACAATAATTGTAATAAAACCACAATTACCAGGCCAATAACTTCATGTTCAGGAATGGCACATCTTTGTGCCATTTGTTTGAGATCGAATATAATATCTTTCATAGAACGATTTTCAGCTAAATCATCCAAGAGTAATTGTTGCAAATCTCGTTTTGCTTCTTGACTTGCTTGAGCCTTATGTAATTTCACAATATCTGCAAGACCAACAGCCTCAAATACAGATCGAAAATATTCCTCTGTTCGTCTATTTGGTGGTACAAATTCCATTAACCTGTTTGTTACGAAAAAAGAAAAATAATAAAAAATTCAAGTCCTTAAAGTTTTGAAACACTTTTTTTTAACACTCTGTACAGCATAAAGAATATTTTTATACCTTCTTTCGATGTTGCCCTTTTTTAATGCAGTCATTAAACTAGAGAGACCTTTTTCCTCTCTCCAAGTAACAAAAACTTCTAATAAAAAGTCTAATGCTAAATTATCTTTGACAAGATGTTCATTAATTAAAACTGAAAGCACAGAGGGTGGTACAGAACCATTGGAAATCCATAAAGCTGTCATTTTAGCCAATTTTGTTCTTTCTACAGGAGAAAAGCCCTTCATAAAAACCAATACTTTTTTCATTTCATCTTCAAACATTTTTTCCAAGTATTTATATCGTCGCATAAGTTTAATGAAAACCTAAAAATAAAATTACAACCATAATCATATAATAAAAGATTAATAAATTTCCTCTAAATATGTATTGTATCTAATATATCACTTGTTCAAAGTTGCGCATTGATTCCATATCTACTGGTTGTTCAAAAACACAAGCGGTAGCTTTAACAGGTTTATCGCCATCTTGAGCAATAGAACCACCTGGTATTAAAAGACCGCCAGCTATTAAAATGTCAAATAGGTCTTCTCCATATCGGCGGTAGTCTAATTTAGAGCCAGCTGCATCCAAGTACTTTGAAATTGCATCTAAGTCGTTACCAGCCTTTTCCAAACCATGAATAATTGCATCTCTGAATCCCGTTGGATCATACTTTTCTTTTTCATCTAATTTGTAATTAAATTTTATGTTATAATTTTCAACAAATATTAAACAAAATTCTCTAGTTTTCGAAACATACCTCTTTTTCTGGTCTTTATGCGTTGACCTGATAATATTGGTTTTTCTATTTTTTGACTCATACAATACCTTTCTGAAATTATAAAAATTTCTATAAATACTATATTTAAAATATGTTTTAACCGTCATAATTTGAAAAAAAGTTAAATTTCAGACTATGTTTATAAGATGCTCTACTACTAATATTGTGCAATAATTGTACAAAATTTTGAAAAATCATTCCATCGTACATGTATATAAACAGTTATTCAAACATTAGCTATACTTAAAAGTATTTTTATTTGCAAATACGCATTTAAGAGTGTTGGAAAATCAAACAAGACTACCAACGCGACCACAATGCGCGTAACATTTGACTTCAAAGCTGTCGTTGGCACATCCCTGACAAATGGCGACATCCCTGACAAATGGCGACATTTGTAAAATAAATTATTATATATAAAAATTTCTGATTATTAATTACTTTATACGATCGTATTATAAATGATATAAAAAACATGTATTTTAACTAATTCATTGCTCTCTAAGGTTAAGGTCACGCAATGAGACCACGATGGTTGAAATCTATAAAAATGTTCAACTCCTTACAATGGATGGATTATCCCAGAAACGAGAAAATATTAATCAATTATTAGCCATTTTACTTTCTTAACTTACATAAATGCACGTAGAACTGTAAAACTACCCCTTTCCAGGTGTACAAGAGCAATACGAAATATTCCAAAGAAGATTTTGAGCACTTAAGTTCAGTGAAACCGAAGAGAATTAATCTAAGAAGAAGTCACGATTGGTAGAGAATAGATAGGTTACTCGAATTTGTATTTCATAACGTGTTTTTAACGCCATCTAAACGGCTTACGGTGAAAGAGGGCGCTAAAAAGTGCTACGAACTGTTCAGCCAATAGTAACACGCGAGCGCCATGTTAGATTCAAAAACCAGAACTAAAGAACATTGATAGAATAACATATAGAAACGACACTTGTACAAAGAGTAGCCGTACAATTGAATCTACTTTTTGATCCGAATTCACATGCATCGTTTTATTTATTGTTAATTGATGCGGCAGCCTACGTGGCGAGTTTTTGTAGGAAATATACACGTTACTGTTTTCACCGCACATGTATGAAGAAACTAGACAATTACAAGATGAATTATGTTATAACGAAGTCACGTAGACGTGCTAGTACACACCGATTTTATCAAAATTGCAGAACTGGCAAAGGGTTAACGATACTGGTTGAATAATGAAATTCATGAAACACGCATTAGAGTTTTAACAAAAATGTCACATCAAATGCGCATTGATCAATATTATAAATCAATAATTAGTACACAAAGATCAAATAATACGATTGGCATTAACAAAAATTCTAGATTAAAAGATGTATCGTATTCAAGATCTGTAAGCTACTATTTATTACAATTTTCAAGTGCTTATAATGTAATATAATACTTATGTTACTTGTACCCTTTTCAGAAAAAGAAAAAGAAAAATGAGAAACAAAATATTTCATTGCCTCTATGCAGTGCACAATCCATGGAGATGTCAAATTGTATAATTATGGATAAAACATTCAACAAAACACATACCATTAATTCTGATAATGAAATTAATTTAAGAACACCAAAACAAGAATTAGGATGTAGTTTTGAGATGAGTGGAATATCAATAGATCATAATAGTAGTATGGAAGTAAAGAAGGAAGAAATAATACTAAGTCACGATGATAATATCCATTTAAAAGCATTGAATGAAAGATTAAGGTCTCCTAACAAAACTGATATTCGAGTTACAGACTCCCATGATTCTACTTCTCCATTAAAACGGTTAAAATATTCTCCAAAAGTACCATCTAATAAAACATTGAGAAACTTGCCACAAAACCTTTTGGGTCACACTCAACATAACGACATTATAACTAAAGCAATTGAGCATATGAATTTAGCAAAGCATGGTGCTATTCCACCAAATAATTTTAATTTGGAAAAAATATATTCTAATAGCAGATTTAATTATCAGTATAATTGCATAAACACAAAAACATCAGTAAAGTATGAAGAAAGTGAAATAATTTTTTCTAATAATTTAAATTCAAAAATCTTGTCCACTACTATTTTTACTGTTCTTTCTAATCCTGTTAATTGTGGTTACTTTGATGAAAATGAAATGGACTTTATATATTCCATTATTACTCTTCCTGTAAATGCTCAAATGTTACTGACATGTATGATAAAAAGGAAGAGAACATGGCATAGAAAAAGTAATATAAAGTATCCAGAAATAGCTTCAAATTTACAAGATGTGTTTAAACTTCTTGCTTCACGATCTATTTGTACATTTGATGTTAACAATGAAAACTTATCTACTCTACTCCATTTATTGCAAGTTGGTGAAATACGTCAACTTTGTCAAGTTATGAAAATAGATTCGAATGGAAAAAAAGAAAATATCATAACCAAATTATTAAAATTATCAAAGAACAAATCTTTGTTTCCTGGTATGAAAAGTCCAAGTGATATCTTATATACTTCTATTTTTGATATATTGGATTATTGTGTATGTATAACTGACAGGACATGGAATATTATTGATAAAATAATTACTTTACTTGTACCAAATCAAGATCCAAAAATGAGCATAGCAGATACATTTTTCAATTTATATGATGTTTATTTAGGAAAAGCAATCTTTCCCAACATTCCTGAAATTCGTTTTCCAATATTTTCTTGCAAATCACATTTACTAAAGTAAGATTTTCGTACTTATCATATAACTATAATGTTAATGTATGAAAGAAGTTCTTTAGTTTATTTAAATTCATTTGTATTTACAGTTACATTCACGCTAAATCTATGTTGTTTACTACATTGGAATTTATTGAGAAGAAAAATTGGGAGAAAGTACGATATTATGGAAATTTAGCTATGGACAAATTGTCAAATGTATTGAAAATTGAATCGTTAAGGTATTTAAAAATAGATACTCATTTGCTGGAAACAAATTTCAATATTAATTATACTTGAAATGTACATTTTGCAGATTAAGAAATTCTACGCTTCCCGTGCATGTTAGACGTTTCTTGCCTGAATACGTGTGGTTGAAAATACTTTCAAAATCCATAGAAGCATTTAAAAAAATTAAAGACAAAAAACATGTCTTAGAAATTTTAAACTTCTTATTAGAGCAAGATTGTCACATGTCTAAGAATAAAGGAAGCTGGTACAATGAATTAGCGCTTATTAAAATGTATCACCACAAAGATGTAGACGCTAGCGCATTAGTAATCATAGAAGCCTTAGGGACAGAAAATTTATCGGAAGTAGATCGAGTGGAACTTGTTGAAAGAGCAAATAAAATTTTTAAGAAAAAAACAGGTGTAAAGCCACTTACAAAAATCAATATTGATAAAGTTTTAAATAATCATATTCACCAAATGCCAAAGTACGAAGTTTCATCTATTACTATAAATGCTTTAGCAATGCCTAAGTAAGTTTAGTTGAATCCCCGATCTTTTAACAAAAAGACAAAATCATATATTATAATTTCATAATGAGTCAAAGATTTAATGTAAAATTATTTTAGGAGAGGGATTGGAAATAAGAGTGTTTGGTGCATAAAAAGTAATAGTGAAAGTCAAAGTTATGGATCAGTAGAAATGCTTGCATCGTATCACTATTCTGAACAAGGATTTCCTAATGCACTACATTGTGAAGGCGAATTACCGATTCTTTTATTCGTTACTTTATTCTGGGAAGAAATTTATGAAATAGATATTCCAGGGGCGTTTGTAACACTGTATCAATATGCTCCAGATGATTTATTCACTGAACATTTCTATGAAAATAGAAAAGAGAAAGTAAATATAAAACTTGAAATTATTAAGAATTTTGATTCAGAAACTTTAAGCTTCTTTATGAAAAAAAGATTTGAAACATATAAACAATATCAATCTATAATGAATTCAAATTTACTAAAGAACAGTTTACAGTTAAAAGTACGTATTTTTTTTTAAATTATTTTGTATCGTATGCTATGCTATATAATAATTTGTAAGAAAAGAACAAAATTATTACTTTTAGGAAATTGTATACTGTTTAGGAGTTGAAGGTATTGTAGGAATTTGTGAACGACTTATTCAGAACTTCAAACTGTGGAAGGCCGGATTTCCTGATTTATTTGTATGGAATTACGAGACTAAGCGGGTAGATATTTATATAAATTTATATATATATATATATCTTTGTATAGTTTCGAAATAAGAACTGTCTGTATACATACATTTTATACAATATACATTTTTGTTAAATCTAATAAACATAACTTGTTTCTTTTACAGCATAAAATTATAGAAGTAAAAGGACCACGAGATGTTCTCTCAACAAAACAACAATTATGGCTGCAATATTTAAACCATCTTGGACTTAATACTGAAGTATGTCTAGTACAAGGTAAATATTTTATTAATACTAAATAATTGTATCAAATTCTGAACTTACACTTTTTAACGAACTTAAGGTTTCAAAGCTTCTGTTACTGTAGTAGTGCAGGGCCCCTCAAAGTGATAGCTTAAAAATAACAAAAAAAAAACGTTACTTTGTTACAGATAAACTCGGTGCAAAAAACAGATAGAAAACATAGAAGCTCTGGATAGCTACGAATTTAAATATTTTATGTACTAACATAAATTATTTAAAAAAATCGATTTAAATCTTATATAGATAATTTTTACATAGATTAACTTGCTATTTATTTCATCTAAAAAGCATTTAATACAATTTTGAATTTAACTTACTCAAAGTGTTTCGTAGCGGGAGTTGTTTCTAAGTTAAATTCGGCAACGGGAATATTGCGTTTTGCTACTTGTGGTGCAAACATTGCTGCAGGATATACAATCGACGATGTACCAATAATCAAGCACGCGTCACAATTTTCTACAGCATCATCTAGTATTTAAAAATGAAACATTTTATTAGTGTAATATTGTAATATATTATTTTATGTATTATTAAAGAGTATTTACTGGCTTGTTTAAGTACATCTTCGTACAAATTTTCACCAAACCATACAATATGAGGTCTTAGCAAACCATTACAGTTTTCTTTACAACATCGAGGTAAATCATCTTTCAAAATATCAGAAACCATAATGTTTGGATCTGGAGATCTATGGATACGTACATAAATTATATTCATAGTATAACCTATATTATATTTATAATGCAACCATGTCCCTACCCTTTTCCTTCCAATGCAGAACATATTGGAATATTTTTATTTATTGCAACATCTTGGCAAACTGTGCAACGGGTTTTATAAAGCGATCCATGAAGTTCCACTACGTTGTTTGCACCTGCTCGTTGATGAAGTTCATCAATGTTTTGTGTTACAATAGTAACAATCTTACCTTCTTTCAAGGCACGATCTTGAAAGGCTGCTATTGCACTATGAGCCTAGATATACCAGAGTAAAAGTATTAAAATTCATTGAACGGATATAAAATATTAGGTAGCAGAAGAAAAAATTGGATTATCTAAATACTTTATTGGGTTTAGCTTCGCTCGCTACTCTTCTACGATATTCATAGAATTCCCAAACTAAAGAAGGATTTGTTGCAAATGCTTCTGGAGTTGCAAGCGTTTGAGCTTGATACTTTCGCCAATAACCACCGGCACCGCGAAAAGTGGGAATACCAGATTCCGCAGAAATTCCGCTACCAGTTAATATTAATATGTTTTTTGCATTTGATAATGTTTCTCGAAATGATTTCATGATATTCATATTTCACATTTCTAGAACACTTAGGTCAGGCAGTCTTCGCTTCGTGAAATATGGTGCAGTGTCAGTCTTTCACTGATTATACTATTTGAAATAAAGTATTATGTAATTAGAAAATAAAACGTTTCTATAAAAATATGCAATATTGCGATTTAGAACCAAAATTAGTAGAAACGTCGAGTGTTGGTTAATAAATTTTCATAGTTAAAAAATCTTTTAATCTTTTTATTGTTACAAGTTGAATACCATTAATGCTCCATATACGAAGTCACAGTACCAAATTGCATAAATTTCTACCAACATGCACATCATTTCAAAATAAATAGTTATCGTTTATCAATAATTTTTGGACAATTGTTACATCGATAATATCATTCATGATTATTTAGTTAATTTTACATGCATTTCTCTACCTTATGAATCTCTCACGCCATGAAGTATTAGACAGTGATAATATTCAAAAATCAATTTTATTGAAATTAATTAGTTATAATCAATTATTGGAAGCAATAGTTCTCTTTCTTACGTCGTTACGTTACCTAAAGTATTTGAAAAAATGTGGTGTCATCTGTGAATTGATATTGTAACTACTAAGTTTCTTAATAGAAAATCTTCGAAATCGTGAAACATTTAATAACAAATTTAGTAAGTCTGATTTCTACATAGGAAATATTATCATGGTATTCTGGCATTTTATTTTATATTGAAATAATAAGAATCAATAGAGACATGCATATACACATTTACATAAATTTAAATTAACAGAATAATAAAATAAATTGAACTATTTATGAAGTTTCTAAGAGAATGAAAATTTATTATTCTTTATACATATTTAATCAAGTGTTAACCGAAATTTGTTACGTTTCTTCTCCTTCCTAGCTTCCTTTTCTTCTAAAAATTGCTTAATCATAGCTGGTGGCAATATTTCACCTCTATATGTTTTTTGTATTCGTTCTTTTTTCAAAAGAGCAAGTCTTTCGCTAACATATGTTTTTGCATCAAATGCTTGGGCTTCTTTAATCTTTGCGATTAATTCTGCTTGAAAATTTTTTTCTTTTTTCAAATTACGTATTTGTCTTACTTTTGCCCAGACATACTGCATTCTCTTGCGAAGCTTCTTCCTCTTATGTTTCTTCATTTTACGCCTTCTAATCACTATTAGGTTTACTGCAAATTTTCCCACATTATTGCTTGGAGGAAGCTCTAAAGATTTATCTATAAGTGGCAAGTCACGTTGAATAGGATATTGTGTTAAAGGTTCTTCTATCGATAGTATATTCTTAAATGGTATTTCAATTTTATTTTTATTTAAAGCACCGTCTGCATTAGCAAAATCTATATTAAGTGTTTTTGGTACGAATGAAATATTTGTTTCCGGGTATGTTATACATATTGCACTTTTAGAAGAATACAGTGGCAAAACATTACGTTGTGTCTCTGATAAATAATATGAAATATATCTTCCAACAACATTATCTAGAATAACAACAGTTAATAACATTATATGGAATTTTAAATGAAAATGAATTAGGTTATATTTCTCTTGTTAGACTATTTAAAAGTAAAACGTCGAACATACTTTGTCTGCCTACTGTTATTCGTCGAAACGCTGTGCACAATTTATTTAGAGACATTATTTTAATTATTACATATATGTGTAGAATATTGTACAGCACTATTTTAAGAGATACTACCACGTACGACGAATACGGTAGACCTTACATCCATTTTCCTGAAGCACTAGCGCCCCATTACCAATTTCGTGCCAATGAAATTACAGAAATTTTATTGTTTTTTAACGGAATGAAAGCTGTACGGTCCATCATTGCACCTCGTGCAAAAAAATAGGAAGCATCTGCCGTTCTAGATTGTTCCATCGATACAATAATAATAAAAATAAAAATACTAAACAATCATAACTTATCATTACGGTTACGAATGCTTTAAACGGTTTGACGGTTTAGCCGCAAGAGTGCGATAGTTTCGAAAGTCAACGTACCGACATAATTTATTGAAATTTATTTATGTTTTTATATTTAAAAATTATTTTTGTTTACAAGGATTAATTACAACCATTTTTGGTTAATACATATACCCCCGAAATTCTACGTGTTTTTGAGAAAAAAATTCAGGAAGGTGGACAAATTTTTCGAGAAAATTAAAAAATGTCAAATAATTTTTCCAGAACGACTTGAAATTTTTCAATATAATATTTATAATAATTTTAATATTTTTAAAACATTTCAATTGGTCGACACGAGAAATGTTCTCGTATGTTTCAAGATTAAACCCCTCGATGCTTGAATATTTTCCAAATTTACGATCTAAAATACACAACTTCTCTTCGTGTGCATTAATGTGTATTTTGTTGGGTGTTGCAACATATTGTTTTGCGATTTTAGCACCGTAGTTTACGTATCTTTGTTAGAATCCTGTATAATTTAATGATAAGAAATGAAAGATGAAAACTTATACGAAAGAAAGTATCGTATAAAGGATAGAAGATCGAAGAAATGAATACGTGATGTACGACCTTGGTTCTCGACAGAAATTCAAAGAAACTTTCAGTCTCCTCGAATTTCTCCATATTTTCATACCTATTGTTTGCAATAATTATTAATTAACATCAGGCAATAGTTGAAATAATGCTCGATAGCGTGGGTTGTATAAATAATTATTTTTAATACCATTTTGCGTAGAATATTAATTTTTCGGTCAAAGGCACGGTTAACCGTTAATTGATTGGTGAACTCGCCAAGGACGGTCATCCCCACCCCTTGAACTCTTCCGCCTGAGGCTAAGTTGCACTGCTGGTGACGAACTCTCTCTCTCTCTCTTTTTGTTCTAGGCTGGCGGACGTGACGGAACCTCGCGGGTCAGCGCTCCACCTTTACTCACCACTACTGACCACTGGTCGAGCACTGGACAACTCCAGTGACCAATACTGACCATTAGTGACCAGTAGTGACCAGTAAAGAGTGAGTTCTGAATTTCCCCTGTCCAATTTCTTTTTCGACCTTGAAGCGTCTGTTGGGCTTGAATGTGGGGTTACATCTTTCTTTTACTCCTCTGGTCCCGTTCCATATTTCACTACTGGTTCCTTGTTTGGTTTGTCCGATGTAAAATCTGTTTCACTGACCACTATCGACACAGTGGCGAGTGATATCTCAATCTCCAATTTCTTACTCCTTTTTCGACATTCAAATGTCTGCTGGGCTTGAATCTATCGGTTTGCCTCGCTTTCATTTGTCCGGTCTTCTTACATATTTTACTTCTGGCTCCTTGTTTGTGAAAGGGGTTTGTTCCTCTATTTCATTCTTGCTTAAACGTTGCTTATTGTACATGTTGTGTTAACTAATCGCAAATGCAAACTTTTTTAGTTTCAGCTTATTTACAGGCCATCGTGGGACGACAACGCAAGGACATCGAGGGATTTTTATCTCTAAGGCCCTTAGAGTAAATTTAGTTTTAAGACCGCGATACCGAGCAATTATTAACTTAGCTTCTCGTTCTCTCGATCTCTCGTTTCTTGAAACATGATTCGATCCTCGGATCTGCTGTACGGTACAGCATCGCGTCGCGTCGCGTCGCGTCTCCCATAATTTAGCTTCACCCCTTTTTAAACAAAATAATTGCTTGGTACATTTACTCCCATGTATGCGTCTGCGTATGTGCCAAGTAATTCTTTACCACCTAGCTTCTCGTTCCCTCGTTTTTCGTTCCGATCACCACTGCTTTGATGTAGAAAGCAAGTGATCGGCCGTTTAGCTCGTCCGAAGGGTCAGTTGCCGCCCTCTGGCGAGACGATCCAAGGGAAAGAGTATTTCGGCCGTAGAGGGGATCAGGGACTGTTCCTGTCTACGGTAGCCCCGGCACATGATCCCTCTCTCTGTTAGACGTCCCGAGTTGGGTCCATCTGGCTCCCAACAGGATGCTTGGGAGAAATGGGGAACCTCTGTGTCGGGTGCGTCGATTCCCTTCCCCTTCGATCGGACTTGCTAAGAGGCAACGGAGCTGACCCTTTTGACCAGTTACTCGGTTCGCGTGTCGCGCATCTCGTTCCTTGCGTCGATCATTGCTGATCGACATCGCGTCGTATCGCGTCGCGTATTCCATAATTTAGCTTCATCCCATTTTAAACGAAATAATTACTTGGTACAACTAAACTAGAAGATCGAAGGAACATTGTTTCCTTCTATCTCTTTAGTTTAGTAATCTAGCTTGTAAGAATGTAAAAGGGAGATCGATGGAACTTGGATTCCATCTATCTCCCTTCGGGTCTCCACTCGCAGCAACCTCCTCGTGGTGAGACCTGGGTAATATTATTTACCGTTTAATTAATAATCGTATCGCTCTTAGCTGGGTAATGCAATTATTAATTAAAAACTAAATAATATTAGCGAATTGGCTGCGATCCGCCTTGCATAGGTCATCATGAATTCATCAAAGATCCTAGAATATTGTCACAGACAAGGTATACGAGTAGATCTTTCACCCAATGTATTTTTTCGGTTCATTTTTATGGGGTCTCGAAACTCCATTACCATTTGCAACATTACCAACAGATTTAGCAACATTACAAAAATAATTTTTAAATATAAAAACATAAATTTTCAATGAAATTATGTCAGTACATATCTGTGTTGGTACATCGACTTTCGAAACTATCACACTCTTGCGGCTGAACCGTGAAACTGTTTATACCATTCGTAACTGTAATGATAAGTTAAACAATTTTGAGCGTATGTAGAGCATATATAGAATTATGTATTACATAATTCTTTCTGCTGTCCAAGCTTACTTAGAAGCTAAAAATTTATCCCTTAAATGTTCAGCAATTTTTTATTTCCTTGTAAGTTGAAAACTATAAGAAATAAGAAGAAAGTTGTTTCTTAAATATAAATTTATCACGTGGCAAATGATTTGTCAATGTTTTCAAACGATTGAATACAAATTGTAAACAAAAGTCGATATTTAAATAATTTGTTTATTTTTCACGTAGAATCTTAATCAGTGGTTTACTGTATAGTTTACTTCGATAGTTTTGTGTATCTTTATGTTTGTTAGCGTTGAAAACATTCTGTACTTCCTTTTTATTATTCTTTTCGTTACATAGTGCTGATCATGCGATCTTTTTTGTTCCACTCTTTACGCAAAACCGAACATTGCATTTTCACCTTATCCTATTGACAGTTCAACCTCGATTTTACATTCAAACTCGGGATCTGTGCTTAGAAGAATTTTTCCATCAAGTTTACATATCGAATGTATTATATTAGCATAAATATTCACACACTTTTTTATATTTTCCATTACATAATTTATTGTAACCATTTACGCAGGTTTAGAATATAATTAAATTATGTAACTGATCGTGAGACACGTTACACGTTTGTGTTAGTAATTTTTAGTTATAATTATTTCAACGAAATATCAATTTTATTGAGATACAAGTTTCTAATCTTCGACGATCGTACTTAGGAGATTTAGGTTGTAAGAAGTGTCTCTGCTTTTTTAAATGCGGGAAGTCGCTGGTTCTTTGTTTAAACGCTTATACTGAAATATGCACGGTACGTGCGTAATTATTCAAGAATATTTACATCGGTCGCGAAGTATCCAGCATCGTCGATTTAAGGAATTACGTGTGATAGTCGTGCGTGCAATTTTAATTTTGAATACAAAAGACGCCATATTTTCTGCTGTTATTGTTCGAGCAATACGCGGAAACGACGAAGCTAGCAGCAGCAACTTAGCATATCTCCGTTTCCAATTGTCATATCATTAGAGCAAGTTCTTGCTTGATTAATAAATTAATGTAGTCGTTCCACTTCATTTTTCTCCGTTCATTATAAATAAAGTAACAAAAAGGACGAGCTCGTTTTCAAATTGTCAAATTTGCAGAGATGGTATCATTCTATCCACAAAAAGTTACTTTGTGGTGTGATTTTTGCCTTTGTGCCTCGAGAAATGCAGATATCAACCGACCACCAAGATCTTCCAAGTCGACGTCGTTAGAACAGTTGTTCGTGGAGTTATTATAAAGCTATTTCAACGAATCAAAAACTCTATCCATGTGTATCAAAACCAAACGACGAGTGTCAGATTGTTTTTTATTTCGATTAAAAGATTCATCGGTCGTTATTGGCGAACTATTCAGATTATACCATCAGATAATGGAGTTCCGTAACTGTTTCTCACGCGTCCTGACGTCAACTCGCGCAAACAGAGATCCGTTTAAGACGCGGAGGATCGTGTGGACACGATTACGAGCGGTGGTTAAAAAAAAAAAGAAAAAAAAGGAAAAAATACGCGAGGTCGATGTCCAGTTATTTTCACGAGCCAACTTTTGCGGAATAGCATCAGCGAGTCTTTGACTTTTTTTGTTTTTTCAATCAGACCGATGCTAACTAGCGACCTTCGTAGCGATCATTGAAACACAGAACCGGCTATGGTACAATCAAGGTCGCTGATGATACGTGCACGCAGCAGCCAGCGCGGCAGTTTTGTATTGTTCCGCGAGTATTTCGATCTCAGATCACGGCAAACCGCTGAAAGGAAACGCGACCATTTCGGACTTGTTCAGTGTCGTCGATTCGAGCCGATCGGAAAAATTCAAGTTGTCGCGTAGGCAGTGGTCAGTTCGCGTTTTGGAACAATCGACATGAAGAAACTCCACCTGTGCTTTGTTTTGGATATTTGCCTGCTGGTAGCCTCGCAAAAAACAGCCCTAGACTCGCCGGACAACCTGCGTCTCTACCGTGAAATTCGTAATCTGATCTTTCGAGTTTTCGGTACGTCAATAAGCTTCGACACATTCATTTTTAGGAATATTTATGGGAAATTTTTATTTTCGAGAAACCACAGAATGCATTTGATATGCAAAAATATAAGAAACATCGTAAGATACGAATTATTGTATTTAGGGGTTGAGACAACTCTCTACGAAGCTCACATTTCATTGATTCTATTAATAAATATTCAAATTTATAAGCCACACTGTCATGCATTTTAAATAATAAACATTTTGTAGGTAACGCGGAAGGGCAAGAGCGAAAATTTTTAGCAAATCGTGAGCAAAAAATTCAGGAAGAAATTCCTCCAAATGTTCCCTTTCCTTGCAATGTAACGGGTAAGTAAAATTTACTATTGCTATTTTTCATTTTTTCACATCTTTTTTTTAAATCTATACATTTAAGGATTTTAAACTCGTTAAGGTATTTCTATTCTCTACGTTTACCCTAGTTTCTCTGAATGGCAGCGGATTACGAATTCCGATCTGTTTAACTGCTTTACAGCTTCGTAAAGTAAAACTGATAGAGGTTTTTCACTCGAAATTCAATTTTATATAAGAAGAAAAAACTTAAGAAAAATTCTTAAATAACATTAAGGAATCAGGAAACAACAGCTACTTAATCGATATATGCTGACGAGTTTCAAGGTCCCGGTGCTATATCAAATACTCAACCTAATTAATGCACTTCTTCTTTGTCTTCTTTGCACGACGATCTTTCATTCCCCATGGAATTATTCAGAAAGTGATTCAAACAATAATTATTCAGGAAATCATTGTGAAAGGTCTAGCAAAAGATAGACAAAGCAACAACTAATCCATTCGCCAAGAATGGTGAAAAATTATTACTTCGGTTGCATTTTTCATCAACGTCCTTTACAGATTAATGAATTTTTTACTTCGTAAGCATTAAATATACGGACTCGTTTTCTTTGTTACAATCGTCGTACATTTCCTTAAAAAATTTTCGTACTTTGCTCTGGCTTTAGTAATCTTTTTACTTAATAAAATTTATAAAACCTATTGCATATTGCTCTTTGGGGTTCTCTGTTGCATTGTTTGCTCTTTAATTTTGCTTTTAGGTGGCAGGTCTTCGGAAGTGCCCGATTCGGTTCATCGTTTGAGGCCAGGTGACATAGACGTGATCGCCGCGATGGGCGATTCTTTGACGGCTGGTAATGGAATTTTTTCAACTAATTTATTACAGGTCGTAATTGAAAACAGAGGCGTCACGGCGAGTAGCGGCGGAGAAGGAAACTGGCGAACGTATCTGACGCTCCCCAATATTCTAAAAGTACGTTTATTGATCATCCTCCGTCTAAGAAATCAATTTTCCCTTAATTGGGAACTTGAAGAATCGAAACATATATTCTTTAAAATTGGATAATTACAATAATTGAAACAGTTTAAATGATAAAAACTATCTCGATTTGTTAATCTTGCATGGTGAATCTTTTTCGACGAACGATATTCATCAAATTATATTAGATATCCGATAAACCCGATGTTTCTTACGTGTGCGTTGAATTGTAAATATTTACTGATTGTTACATACGTAGGAATTCAACCCGAATCTAATAGGATACGCGCAAGGAACTTCTCAAACTTCTCATCGAATTTCCCAGCTGAATGTCGCCGAACCTGGCGCGATGTCCAGGGACATGCCCTTCATGGCTAAATATCTAATCAACAAAATGAAAAGTGACCCTAGGATAGACGTTAAGAAACAGTGGAAGGTTCGTGTTTCAAGTAAGAAAAATTCATTCCGACGAAAGTATGTATGCGTTACCAAATTTACTTGACAATTCTCCTACTTGCAACTGCAATCGCTCGACAAGTTAAAATTAGATTAAAATAAAGATTTATTAATAAAATAATGGTTCTACATTTCCTAATAAATACTAATTGTCTTCAACTTCACTATGGAACGACGTTTCTCAATCTAAACTAATAAATTACAGCTGATTTCGTTGATGATCGGAAGCAACGACTTCTGCACCAACTTATGCGAGCTGCCATCGCCGTTGTCCATTTTAGAAGATCACAAAATTGATCTAATCAACACTCTGAGAATACTGAGGGATAATCTGCCAAGGACTTTCGTTATTCTAGCTTTGCCACCTCATTTGAAAGCGCTCGTCGATACACGAGAAGGGAGAGATTCGTTCAAGTGTTACACGATGACTACCTTCGAGTGTCCCTGCTTGTTTGCATTGCAATTTCGGGACCAAAAATCGAATTACTATGACGTAATAAGAAGGTTTGTATCGGTTGGAAATTATATGCAGTTGGTTCTTCTAATTATTATCGATTGTCTATTTTTCTTAGATGGCAGGAATTGGAAGAAGAGATTGCTGACTACTCAGAATTCCATAGAAACGATTTCACGGTAGAAGCTTTGCCTGTTCTTAAACATTCGAACATACCTCTTGCCGCTGATGGATTCTCCGATGTGTCGTATCTTGCCTTCGATTGTTTCCACGTAAGCCAAAAGGCCAACGCATTATGTAAGTTTAATTATGCTAATTTAATGCTAGCGATATCAGAGGGTTAAAACTGACTTCTTCGTGATACATTTCTACACCTACGATAAAAGTAAATAGATATCAGTTGCCAATAGTTTTAGCGTTAATAAATTCTTTTTTAAAAAGATGCCAATGGTCTGTGGAACAATTTGCTAGAACCTTATGGGAATAAGACTGAACATTGGACCACACCGTACAAAAGGTTCTTGTGTCCAACGAAGAAAAAACCGTTCCTGATGACGCGCGAAAATTCACGCAGGAACAACAAGCTACGATAATAATAATTTCTTTAAATACACTAAACGTTTCCGTTGCAAGTTTTCCGCATTCCGAATTTCATGCATCATGTTTGTCATTCTGTTTTCATTAAATTATTATCAATGGATCGGTAGGTAATTTTGCCTATCAAAATAAATCGAAATGTTTTCAAACTTTAGTATAGTAATGTCAAAGTGCCATTTTAGCAAACAATTTTATTTATATGTACTAGTAAGCAATATTTATTCCTATTTAATGAAAATTAATTTGTTATTTTATACATCACTATTTTGTGTACGACATTTAAATAAAGATAACGAGAACACTTGGTTGAACTTTATTTATACGATGTTAAAGTAAATATTAAGTTTTTCTAAAATATGTTTCAGTTCCTTTTTACTATTATGTTTCGACAATCTGTCGTGGCCAACATTTTTTAGAATAATGTAAACTTTAACTTTGACTTAAAGTGGGCATTTTTTTGGAACATTTACTTGATCTCGAATATCGTTATCACGGTTATTATAGTAACTATACCGATGGTCTCAAGACGAATTATATGTAGTTTCGCCACTCTTACTCACGTACGATGACTTTACTACCGCGTAAGAATACAAAAGAACGTGCGTGTTTCGTTCAACAGAAAAGTAGAGGGGCCCCATCGATGGATACGTTTACTTTTTTCCTCAGCTGTCTTCATTCATGTTCTGCTCAATCTTTCGCTAATACTAAATGATCATCCATGAAAGACAAATTGTGCTCCACGTGTGATCAGTGTCACTTCGTTGCTTTGCGTCGTGCAAGAAAACGAGATAGTGAAAAAGTGTACGTTAAAGAAATTCTTAAAAGAAAAGTAATTCGAAACTGGCGGAAAAGTTGTTGACCACACTACTGCGATCAGCTGAGACTGACGATAAGGTACTTGTTCGAGTAATCGAACAATTCGTTATTTTATTTAATAGTCTAATAGTTGAATTTTATGATGTAAAAAATATCAATCGTACACACGATCGTTTTAATTCATTTCTAAGGGACGCAACATCCTATTCTTATTTTTTCTTAACTGTCCAATTACTGGAACAGTTGCCATAATAAATAATTTAAATTTTATATTTATTGTAATTTTTGTGAAATATATTTTCAAGTTTTTCAACTTTTGCTGTTCGAGCGAACCGTCGAAAGATCCTGTTCGTCGAATTTCACGTTTGCTTGAAGGAAATAGGTCGACAATAAAGGAAAGTTTTACGCGGTATGCATCCTAATTTATTATTAATGTCGTTTCATGTAAACAATTAAAATGCAATTTTAAATTAGCCTTTAAAAAGGTATCTGGGCTGACGAAACATTTACATAATTCATTATTTCGAGAGATTTATTGTTACTATTAGCTTGAAGATCGAGTAATTGGATAAAAAATCAATTAATTCGAACAATATTAGCTCTTAGAGCATTCGAGTAGAATTTTTTCCAAAGACCAAATACTCAAGCTATTTAAACACTCGAATACTTGACTCGATTTGGGAAAAAGTGAATTTGTTTTGGTCTGAATTTCAAGTACTTGGACAGCAGTAACTTGTGAAAATTGCTCAGGTTCAAGGTTCAAGGTTCTCGACAAATGCACCGACGTCAAGGAAGTGGAGAAAGTTGAAATATATCCTCGTAAGCGATAAATTCTCGAGGAGCATGAAAAAAAGAGGAACGATCGTAAAAATATTTGAATTATTTTTGATCTACCTTCTGCAAAGAGGATAAAGAAATCGCCATGAAAATGGAGTCTATGCGTTTGCTGCTGGTACTTATTATAGCACCAACAGTCATAGGATCCCTCACGGATTTTTTAAGAAGCATCTTTCGATTGGGAAGGGTGAGTCTCCTTGGTAAGGATTATTAACGTTAAAACACGGATACGTAAACGACAGAAATGGTTTAGAAATTTTGGGGAAATCTTGGATATTCCAGTAATGGTGAAAGTTCACTATAACGATGGATCCAATTCATCACTGTTGGCTAATTCGGTTACCCATCTGACCAACAATAGCGATCGCTGGCCAAAAATGGTTTAGCATGCAAGCTACACTATGCGAAGAGTCAAACGTGATTCGAGAGCCAATTAATCTGCCGTTATCCCGATGCTTTATAATTCTCTATGTCTTGATTCTTATAATTTTCTTTTTATTAATGCATCTGAGCAGAAATACTCAAACATAAACGGTGTACAATATAAATTATTAAGATTAGGCGGTTTATAAGCTACTTTAATCAAAATTCAACGAGAAACAAGACGTTTAATTATCAAAAAACACGAAAACTCAATCGAAATCTAAAGTCTATTTCTATTATACTTAGTCGGATGAAAAAATTAAATTTTTCTCAAAATAAATTTTGTTTAATAACTAGTAAAGTTGTTGACGTTAGAAAAAAAAGACGTTTGATAGAGTCTTTTGTCTTCTGTTGGTCTACCTCTGACCCTTAAGAATCATATTTTATACGCTCGTAGGGTGAAAAATAACTAGAAAGGCTTTGCAATATACTTTATGGTTGAAAGTACTTGGGTAGGGGAAATTTTAGTTATTCAAGAATTCAGTTATGGTGCAAAGTCTAAACTCACTATGTGTAGCCTTGAGCTGCAGTCTTATACTGATATTCATAGTGAACGGACGTTTCTCTGCATATTATAACTCCTGCAAAATGTATAAAATGGACGTCGTATGTGCAGTGATTGTTTGTAAAAGTTTAATCATGAGGGTTAAAATCGACACTGCTAGATTTTCGTGGATCAAAAGGATGGGAATCATAATCATAATTGATGTAGTGCATTAATAAATTGGATAATTTCTAATCGTAACTATAACAAAACGTAAGAAATATTTAAAAAAACAATCAAACATACCATTTTTCTATTTACCAAATAGCTGCAATATGTTATATCAGTGGAGAATATTTTTTTTTCGACTTAAAATTTTGTTTGAATTCATTTCCATTGCAAAAATTTAATTTATATAATTTGGTGCTCGTTGAAATTTGTGTTTTCGAAGGTTGGATATTGGAATAGTGTTGTGTAACTTCGCATGCGATTGATAACCAAGTATATACATATATTTACAACTGTAACAATGAATGATAAAAACGTTTCACATATTATTATATAAAACACTTGGCGAACGAAAAAATAATTGAAACTAATTGATCCTCAAGTTTAATCGGTGACAAATCCAGAGTGCGATGCATTAGCATAATGCGAAGACCTATGTTACGTAAAACCGGAAGAACGACTAGACGGGTCGGAAAGAAGGATACTTTGCATGATGAACAATTGGAGAAAGGCCAGAACTTTTCTTTTCGTTCGAAAGACTTGACACGACTTGAAAGAATGGTCAATCTCGGTGTCTCTAATCAATTAGGCTTTACGGTTTCACTTTCTATTAAAAATACTAACGATGATACAAAAACACTTTCGAAAGAAGAAATTGCAATAGTAAAGAATAGAAAAAGATTTGTTATTAGAATGAAAATCAAAGCAATTTCGACATATATTTTCTGACACATCGATCGATGCACGTTTGTTTACAAGTTCTTATTCTGAATCTTCATAGAAGCGATACACGGTGGCGTCGCCCCATTTTGTCGGTAAATTATTTATATGCGACGGTATTTAAGCCACGGCGCGGTTGAATGCAAATGAAAGAAAGTCATCGACGAGGACGTGCTCGTTGTGCTAATCTCGTATTTCGCCGACGATCGACGGAGACTTAAATTCTGAAGAAACTACGCGCGCTGTGTACCGGAAAAAGCACATGCTTTGAAACTTTCATGCCTTTCGAGAAACCTATTATTCAATGGACCAGAATCCATTGCCAATGCAACAAATAAAAATAACAATTCTAAAGAGGGAAACATAAAACAATGATTGTTGTTTTAGAACGATGTTGTTAAACATGGAATAACGTATCCTGCAACGTATAGCGGAATAAGAAGTCAGCCTCGACTTCCGGATCATTTTCCATTTCCCTGCAACACTCGACTAGGGAGGTACGTTAATAAAATTGCAAGAAATGGTTAAATAATAGGTTCGATAAATATTGAAAAATTTTGTTTCAGATCCTTATCAACGCCTGATAATGTGCATCGCCTGAGACCAGGCGACATAGATATCGTCGGTGGTCTCGGCGATTCGTTAATAGCCGGAAGCGGAGCTTTGGAAGAATTTGCAATAGGAACATTTATAGAAGCGCGCGGAGTTAGCTGGTGCGTGGGCGGTCAAGGTGATTGGAGACGGTTCTTAACCGTTCCTAATTTACTGAAGGTATTAATCGCATTAAACGTACAACGTCTTCTTGAAATCAACTTGTTAGCGAAACCATAAACCATAAATGTCTTCGATATTCCATATGCAAAATGAAAATAGTCGAAATTGATTCAAGACAATTATTATAACAGATGTTTAATCCTAATTTAACTGGCTACTCCACGGGTACGGGGGAATTTATCTCGTCGAAAGCCAAGCTAAACATCGCGTTTCCTGTCGCGGCTACCGAAGATGCACTGCAACAAGCACGAATCCTCGTTCAAAGAATCAGAAACGACGCCAAAGTAAACGTAAACAAGCAGTGGAAGGTACCATAAATTTTAATTAAATGTAAATCAAGACTTTTATGGGACAAACAAATATCATATATTTATGCATATTGCAGCTCATAACGATATTCTTTGGTGCAAACGATATTTGCTCTGCCCAATGCTATAGTCCCACACAATTTTCACCAGCTCGATACGCTCTCCATTTGCGAAGAGCTCTGGATTTTTTGAAAATAACTCTACCTCGAACTCTAGTCAACGTTGTGCCGGTTATAGGTGACGTATCATCGATAACTTTACGATAAAACTCGACTGTCGACTTTATTAATCACTGAATTTCTTTTTATTCTTAGACGTCACAGTCTCCATTAGAGTTCCACGAAGTGCTATGTGCAATATTTTGCATCCACTTTACTGCGCTTGCATGCACAAGGGTACTCGACCGGACATAACTGCATCAAAAATGGCGTATTTTTATCAGCAAGCCATAGAAAATCTTATCTACTCTGGAAGGTATCGTCTAATTATTACTAAGCAACTGAAAAAATAATTACTGTAATCGATTCGAGAAAATGATCGATACTAGATTTATATTTAGACGAACAATGAAATCTAACTGTTATTTTCTATTTCAGATACGACAAATCCGCAGATTTTACAGTAGTATTGCAACCGTTTATGAAATTATTTAATGCTCCAAATGCGGATCCACGCAAAGCATCGCCAATCGATCCTACTTTAGTGACGTACGATTGTTTTCATTTCAGTCAAAAGGGCCACGCATTGGGTGAGACTATTAAACGATAAACAGGCTAATAAACAATAGCAGTGAATCTACATATACATATTTACGGTTGCGCCTTCCACGCTTGTTCGTTTCTATACAAGTGTGTATAAACGGTTGCATATCACCAGGCGCTGTAATTATTCAATGAACGCGTCGATATTGCAGTAAACTACAAATTACAAAAATTTGAAAAATAAGACGAAAATCAAAAATATCAATTTGTTGATTGAGACTTTGTTAAAAAGTTATTAAAAAATTAAATTAAAAAATTTCAAATCCTACCCACTTTCGAGAAAAAAATACTCCACACCGAAAATATAATTTCTGGCCTGAAATGTTTGTCTGCATGCAAATCTTTAAAACATTATAACTCCTCTTTACAGCTGCTAACCTTCTTTGGAACAACATGCTGGAAGCAGTTGGAAATAAAACGGATCGAGGGCTGCCTGAAATATTCGAAAGGATTTTATGTCCGACAGAAAGGGCGCCATACATTTTTACAAACGTAAATTCAAGGCATTTTCAAATGACAGGAAGCCAGGAGAAGATCGTGCCAAGATAACGGATAGAAAGATCATTTATATCGATGCTTTAGTTTGTGATAATTACTGATACGGACTTGGGCGCTATCAGAATGGAAAATTCCCCACCAGCATCGCTACAGTGTCTTAAAAATGGCATCTGACAACGAAAAACGTATAAACAAATGAAGAAAGGACGTATTATTAATTATTACAACACTATTTTCTTTATAAATTTAAAATAAATGACATTACTTAACGTGCTTAAATGATTTTTGCGATAAAATTTGATCATAATTATGACTTTTTCGAGGTCAGATACGCGTTTTAAAATACTGTACGTTTCTAAATAATTACGTGAAAGCGTGATGTACTAATTCTAAGTGACATACCTATGAAATGTGCCTATAATGTGTTTCTGTGACAAAAATTTACTGTTCGTTTCGTAAATAGAATATTCCGACGAATAAAAATAACTTTGTCTGTGCCAGATAGTTGATTCCAGTTGCATTGCAAAATCAACCAAGAGTTTAGTACGTCATAGCTGTGTAAGATACGTAGTTTCGTTTAGATATTTTTACTAAAAATCATCCATCATTATCTAATATTTAATGAAATATTATAGAATAAAAATGAATTGAAAAAGAAAGAAATTTTTATTATGCACACTGGTAACATTAATTCTGATCTCCAATAAGAATTGATTGTCGTTTATTTAATGGTATTATAACTATCTTTGTAAATATTGTTACTATCAGTCTTTCTTGTGATTTATTGTAATAATCAATGAAACCTCAATATCTGCAACTTGTAGCTTTCTTTGTCAATTTGCTGTTAACAATTGGCAACAATTGACTGTGAAATTAAATCAGTGACGAGTATGTGCGCGTAAAAACCGATTATTCAACCGAATGGTGTCAGATGTCTCGTGAAAGGAACGATCTCCGAGGATACACATATACTTTCGAGAACACTTTTAGACGTTAATGGAACTTGACCTCGAGACATTGATAACGAAGGTCGAAGAATGACCTTCGATTAGCCATACTTTCTTTTACGGAGTATACACCGAGAAACTGCTTTTTGGCTCCTGAATTAACCCTGGAATTACACACCGTCTTTCAGATTTGGCGTGCATTTACGTCCATTTTGAATGCATAGAAAATTCTATGAAAATTCACCGAGACACATTCGAGCGTCAATTTTAAGCGTATTAAATTTAAACGTGGACTAAAGTTATTGTACTAAATGATTAAAAAAAAACAATGTATGTTTAGAAATAATCTACTATGTGATAATAGCAAAGATGTAAACGTTTAATAAAATAGTATTTAATTATGTATTTATGAAGTATTTGAAATTTTCCCCAGTCTTGTATTGCATTATAGAAGTGGCTGACGATAAACTTCGTTTTTAATTATTTCGAAAAACAGTAATCAAACTGCGTCACGTATGAAAAAGAACGTAGCCATGAAATTTGTCCTCCAATCGATTATCAGAAATCTGGTAATAATACTTGATCTGCGCAATGTGCAAGAGAATCACTATTTTTGTGCCACGCAACAGGTTTGGTAAGGTACATTTTAAAATGTACTCCGATTATGGTATCGCCAAATTATGTCACACCAACCATTTAAATTCCACCGTAGAAAATTTCAAATAACACGGTGATAATATTAATTTAAAAATACTTGCTCTTGTAAAAATTAAGCAAATCGTATTATACACTGTCGAAACAGTTTGGCAGTGATAAATTTGGACCATGGTTGCCCCACATTCCTTATCAAACTTATCGAAAGCTTCGTAAATAGTGAAACAATTGAAAACATTCATCTTCAATGAAATGTCAAAGTGTCATCGGGTGTTTAACTCTTAATCGCTTGGGAACGTTTATCGTGCGTTCAAAATGCTTAATTAATTAATGTCGCGATCGATTGATATTTGCACAATAGATCCATTAAGATTAGCCTTGGTAACACGCGGAAATAATCTTTACTTCGGCTTAACGATTTCGATCTTATCAACTTTATAATATACACGACCAGAAGGGGAATAAATTTATCAAGAATAACAATATTCTCCAGTGTCTAGGCTTTTTAAAAAAAATACATATCTCTGGACTCCTAAATATACTTCGTTCTATCAGTGCACATTCTATATCGTTTAAACGTAATTTATCAAGCAACATTTCCTCGTGACCTCCTAATTTGCATACGGAAATGTCCTTTGCATGGCGTCGAACGTACAAGACTACCTCGAAGCATTTAACTTGGTAAATATTAATATTAAATAATAGTTGATACATTTAATAATTATAGGAGATTCTCAAAGGAAATGATTAATACGAAGAAAAATGTAGAGTTACTTTTCTTTGTACGCTCTTTCATTTAAAAAATAATCAATCTTTAATAGAGGACTCGTGACAAATGTTTCGAGATGCTTCTACCATGTTTACGAGCTAAAAAATTACAATGTTATTGAAAAGCAACTGAGCTAGGCGTAATAAAAGGTAATTGCAGATTAATTTAAGTTTCTTCTTCCTCTTTATATACAATTTCTTTCTTTAAGGAAACGATTATACACGCCTGATTAGACGCACCTTCTTGTGCGGTCCAGTAAATACGACTTCGACAAGGACAAAGTATGACAGATAATTGCAAATTTACTATTTTATTTTCTACGTAATATAGTCATTTGCAAATAACTATTATAACTCGTTTGTTAGTTGAAAAATACTAAACTATTTAGCTAGTGTTGCATATGGAGGTCAAGCTCTTTAGTCTACAAACCGAGATAAAATTCTTCAGGTCATAATCTCTTGGTTCCCGAAACAAAATGGCGCTGCTTGCACACCAGATACATTTAACTTGTATTTCAAATCCTCCTTACTTTGCATTTCACTTTTACACGATGTATTTTTATTTAATTATCTCGTAATCTTCTTATTTCTCTTAGCAAAAGCGTTTGAAATCTACCATTATCAACGTACGTGCTTCGATTTTTAAATGCACAATTAGCGTTCAATGGAAGCTCCTTCCCTCCATTAATAATATTGCAACATGATTAGAGTAACAATAGAAATCTTTATCTTTGTTCAGACTTCTTTCTTTGTCTTTGTTTCATTGTTTAATTAGCAGAGCACCGTTATTACGTGTACATAATTTCCCGTTGCAAATAGATAAACCATCGACAACTGCTAAAATTAACAAATATAAAAAATGCAAAGAAACTGACATATATAGAGTTATTCAAAATAATTATTAAACTTTTAGTTTTATAGGTGAAAGAAGAATTTTTTCTATTGGTACAATTATTTTAAATTACCCTTCGCTTTTAGTTATTATGACTGCCAATTTATAATTACTTAATAATGTATGTTTAAGGAGAAAATGGAAGTATTTTGTATATCAGGATTAGTTAGGACTGTTACATCATAGTTTCTGGAATTTTTATAGACTGTACGTGTTATGAAAAATAATATTTTTCCATTTCTTTGTTCTATTAATGGATAAAATAAATTGTACGATGGCAAGTGTCAAGAATCGGACATGTTTGCATTATAGTATATATATCGTAAAGTTCGACGAGGTTATCAGCATTAGTATGATTCTGCATCGTATAGTATTAAAGTAATGCTTTATAGAATATTATATTTGTCGTATGTTTTACGAAATAATTTAATAAAATGTTTGTTTATGGCATCGTTAATTATTTAATTATTTTTTTTAAATATTTTGACCTTCCTGTTTGGTAAAATAACGTAACAAATTAACATTCGACGCGTAAACTTGCAAACTAATCGATTATTAAACGGAATTATCATTTTTTTCGATCGTAAAACTTTAACGCCGGAAGCAGAGGAGGACTGGTATATAAAGGCATAGTTAAATTTAGCTATGTCTACAGTAAGAGTATATGTGTTTTCACCTATCTGTATTTACGTAAGGTAACAATGACCCCGCTGAGCGCTCTAAATTTTTAGAACGTGCCCTAAGCGTTAAGTGGGCTCTTACTATACCGCCCACGAGGCTGTAAACACAACGAAAATATAATTTCGAGATACTGATTTCGGTCACGGTACTGCAATACAATTGCAAATGAAAAGATTCTTCGACTTCTTTCGAACGTTTCATTTTCAGAGAATTGAACTATATGCTCGATAGTGTTTCGGTAAATTTTTACAGAATTTTTCTGGCGTTCAAAATTGTGAAAAACTGTGTCTCGATTCAGGGTTAAGATCGTCGTTCTGAGAAAGGATCCACGACCTCCAGGCTGCCAAAAAGGAAGAAAAGGCGAGGAACCACTGCGTTAGACTAATCTTGTTTGATTTCCAAGTGGACATAATGTGACGTCAATGGTTTTTTGGTAAATGTGCAGATGTTGAATAGATGCAAAGGTCAACATTCCAATACACCGTTTTAAGGTGCGTGGAATGTATGTTAAAGGTCGTTGAAGGTTAACTACGAGGGAAAGTAATTTACATCGAGGAACCGATCAAACACTTTGATGATTTACTTGTTTATTTATACGCTATTGATGGAAATATTCAAAATAACAACCACTTTGTTGTTCGCTTTTCCATTTTCTTGGCTTTGCCAAATATCGCGTGAAATAATAATATTGGGGCGCTTACGCTCAAAACGTTATGCTTATTTAACATTTAAACTTCGTTATAAAAAAAAAATGTCGCATCAAGTGCTATAATTATCGAGTGAATGCATTTTAAATTACTATAAGCACGCGACTCTTGCCTAGTTTCTTTTTAGCTGCTAAATCACTTATCGAAAAGATTAATACGCTATTTCTACTGATTATTATCTGCAACAATCACTTTTAAAATTAAATTTTCCAATCTTTATAAAATAGTCATACGCAGCAGAATTATTTTAGGAAATACGAACAAAATATTTTCACTGTTCCGACACATGCTATATTTGTTTTCTAAATTAAGCACAAGTTTTCAAATGTACGTAATTCGATATTATCGTTGTTTACGATATTTTGAAACGCTCGCTCGGTGATAAACAAGCAACAACTAATTTCTCGTACAATTGATACTCGTACTTTGATAAACGCAAATCGTAAAACATGATCGAATGTTTGTTTATATTCTACAACGATCAGAAGAAAGATAAACCAACTTCCGGAAAAGACAGGATCGTGTTTAGTCGAATCCTTGAAATAAATTATTTTCCATCGTAGTTGACTTTCAATAACCTTGAATGAACTTTAACCATAGGTTGTTTTGTGGCACTGTAAAACGTTATTTTACAAGGCAAATAAAATGATGCAGCAACCTGTGCAAAAGGAAATACAAAGTTGCATTCGTGCTTCCTCTACTTACAGAAAAAAACTATTGACATCGATTATGTTTGAATAACACGATATTAAAAGTAACGTAATATGTATTAAGAATTATTTCCGCGGTTAATTGCGTCAAAAGACACCTTTTGATCGAAATATCTATGCATAAATTTATATTTTATTAACGACAAACGCCTGTATCTCGCCACTTGAAGAATAAGTCTTTGCTTGTTTGAGAAACGTAAACATTTCAATTGAAATGTAAGTAGCGAGCACTCGTCTTTAATATTTGCACAAGTTCAGTTATTCCTGGGCCATACCGAACGCTTATTTAATAATGTTCGACCTCAAATATTTGTACAAGTTTAGTGCCTTAGTCATTTATAGAAGTTTGTAAAATGAACAGTATAGCAGAATATATCTATTTTACTAACCATGAAATTATCTGGCTAATTAACCTAATTAATTCTGCTGCAAGAGAATCGAAAACACAAAGAAATTAGGTTTCGCGTAGCAATTTGTCGCGGTCTGACTTTCAAGCCATCAAATATGCGCGCGATAACACTTTTCCAGTTGATCGTAGCAATTATGCAATCAATAAGTTATACATTATCAACGATATGTTCCTTAGCAAGGACAGCTAGTCTACTAGTACGCAGCACAATGGATCGAATTGCTTTTAGAAGCGCTATAGCATACCGGAAGATGATCAATTCAAAAAATTCATACCATGTCGTTTCTTGAAACATTAATAATCGCTTTGGAATTATTTCATTAACGCTGATTATCCTGTCTGATCGTAATAAAAGTCACAAATTTAAATTTAACCTAATTTATGGTACACTATTTCAGTGGTAAGTGTCACGCGTTTCTCTAAAATTACATCATTCTTTTTGTTTTTTTTTTTAATGGATATATTTAATATTTACTATTCGAGGATCTTTCTATGTCTTTTTCAGCGGACAATGTAAACACCCCAACGTTATTTTTACTGTTGACCATTGTGTTATTGATTATCGTTTAATCAATATTTTTTATAATATCGGTACGCCTAAAAGAAACAAATATATATTTACCTTTCTGGGCAAGAGATTAACACGTCATATTTCGACGAATAAATAATAAGTCGATTGTCTAATTGGCGTTGTGACAAAAAAATCGTCTGGCATCGTAATAATCGTTTATCTAATACTACGACACAACGTCTGGAATGCGTCTCGACTTTTAGTGCTCGGAATATGTTCACAATTAATTTGACACATGCTGTAATCGGAGCTCGGTAAAATTTATTGGATATCGTCGATGACGTGGTAATTTCGACGTTCACGAATAACTTTTCATTCGTTTAAAACGAAGGATCTATCGTGTATGCAAATTTCCATTTAAATCAACACGTTTCCTATTTATACGCGTTTGAAAAATTTGCCTGCGCAAATCGAGGAAAACGTATAAATGTATGATTCAGTGCTTCATTTTTTGCAAACAATTTTTAATAATCATCTCAAAAGACGCGCAACGAAATTGAGGATGTTTTGTACAACTCTAACTCTAGTAATAATAAAGATTAGTGCGTGAAAATTATGCTGCGTTACCTTGGAAAATAATTTAAAAATCTATAACGATACTTTATTTTAAAAATCAAACGGGAATACGATACAAGGGTGAAGGAGACAGAGGAAAATTGAAGAACAGATCGTAAAATAATAAAATAAATACGTTTTTATTTGATGAAAATTCTATGTATATAAAAGAAATAAGTTAAAGACTATAGGTGTGGTGCGAAAATATCGCGAGTACATGTTCTCAGGATAACGAATTCGATGTCTAATACTGACTTTTGACTAGCAATATGAAAACAGTGGCTACAGGCACCAGAGAATAGCCGAGATACATTCTCGTCGACTCTGTACGTGAAGTGGAACAGCTTTGAATAACTCGAGTTCCAGCAATTATGGCACACTGTGGCAATGAACGTATCGAAGTTTCGTAATTTCATCTACGATATAAACGATAGACTGGTCGAGTAGCATATGTTTTCCTTTGTGGAAAGTCCGTGTGAAAGGCTGAGATGTTCCGTGGAAGGAAGTATCCGGCAGGATGTCCTTCGATTATCAATCGGAGCGAACAGGAACGATCGATTTTCTCGATGGCGATGCCTGGCATCGCGACGCCAGTAGCACTTCCGCTGGCTTCGTGTCGTCGAACTGGATAGAAAGCCTGTTTTACCAGTTCATGCGCCATCGCGGAAAACTTCGTTTCCGGTCCATTGGTCTGTTCTCACGAAGGCAGAGAGGATCAAGCAAAAACGAAGGAAGGAAAGAGAGAGTCCATGCGACGCTTTTCCTCTTCCGCGGTTCACTTTCGGCCCCATTGGAGAACGCCTCTGTGGTTCGATGATCGACTCAGGGATCCATTGCTACCCTTCGAACTGTCGCTTCCGGAACTCGACACGCTCTCCGATCTCCTGATGGACTTCTTCGTTGGGTCCAGCAGACGATCCAGCATCTGGCGGATCGTGCTGTGTTTGCGATTGAATGGATTCGTGTACATCGTGCTCAAATTTCGTCAGAAGACTCCTTTGGTTTCACTTTGACCGGCGTTTAGACGGTCACTTTGTTTCACTTAGTCCGAAACGAACGTTTTTTTCACAGATAAGTAATGTAGGTACTTGTCAAGCGACCTCCACTAATTGCGTTCACTTGTGATACGCGCTGTGGTCAGTCTTGGAATGATTGCGAACCGGCGCTCGGGCTGGGTTTATATACGCGGAGGCACTCATCGACCTTCGGGCGAACTCGGCCAACTTCGATTCGCGACTGGAGGCGCGCAACCGGTCCCACAGGAAATCGTGGGACCGATATAAACGAAGGGATTAGAGACACGTCTGTTATCTTAACCCTTTTTTCTCTTTTTCCAGACACCGATTGCCATTCGGAGAACATTCTGGGACTATTTTGGCCCCAGTCTTTTATCGTCGATACATTCTGGCAACCAGAAATCGAAAATGCAACTTTCGATTAGCTGAATTAGCGCTGTTAACCCAGACCGCCTATGTAAATTTTTATGTCGACGAATATAGAGTTAATGTCAAGCTTAATCGATGTACTTAAAAGCCAATATGTAAATTTTCCTGTTATTTATACAACGAATGCTCAGTATAAAATTTAGTAGATAAGTCTAATCATCGATCTAATACCAGTTTTCCCTGTCTAGAGATATCGATATTTTTTTCAAAGTATAGCGTAACGAAAGAGTCAAATATACACTCGTCTTTAAGAGATTTCGAAGCTCCAAGCGAACTGAATAAATTGCACCAGGAGAGACTGAAGAAATACAAACAATTAGGGATAGATAGTTATACATAATGTGTTTTTGGCACCGTAACGTAAACGCGTCACTCACATTCGATATGAGAAGCGAAAAAACGAAATGAAAAATACCACGGAGTCGAGGTCAGCCGCCTAAGTGGTCTCGTGTCGTTTCTCGTTCAAAGAGGCAACGGACTCGGTCGAAGCAAAGCGAAAACAGGGCCAAAAGAAGAGGAATCGCGACAGAAAGAAAGAAATTCAGCGATTCGACGTCGAGAAAGAAGAATTCACAAAAAATAAATCCAATTCTGAGATCGACGAGGATAAGATTCACATCTTACTGAAAAGTTACCGTCAGATTGATTTCCATAATAAACATCAAATATTCCTATAAAAATATTATACAAAGGAAACATCGACGATGGACTTTGTATACTTTGAAAATGAACTATAAATGTGTTTTTCTTTTTATTTGTTTTCCTGGCAATTTGCAATCGATTCTTGAGGAGGGAATTCTTGGTAAATATGACGATCTATTGGCCTATAAAGCGAATTGTTTGTTACATTTGTTAAACATGCGTTAGGAAAAAAACATAATATCGCGATCAGTTTCGATGACGTATTTAGGTGAATCTGTTACGCAGTGTATAAGTGCAATGGTAAACAAGCGGTAATGGTCACGTAAAAGCAGGTAATCGGGGAAACCCCTTACTATATGGCCTTCGTCTCGTGATGTACGGTTTCTTCCTGTGAATAACCTTAAGAAGAAACCAGAATTCTTTAAGATACCTATTGGATCGGCCTTGTCTGCCACGAAGACCGTGCAACTCGTTATTACTGCATATATTAAATCATATAGAAGGAAGCAGGTGTCTGTAAATGACCTCCTTTCCTATTGCTTATCGAAATTCTTCCAATAATTCTGCCAAGGATCTGTCGTCAATATTCTTTTTATTCTTTGTAGCAACAGTATAGTATAAAACACCCAATTACTCTAAGCTATTTTATTTAATTTTGCATTTCTTACGAAGGCCATAATACTTTACCGGTTTCCCAAAATACAGATTTAATCTTCGTGTTTCGTGAATTATGAATTATGCATGTATCTTTTCTTTAAGCACGGAATAAATAAATTTGTTAGAAAAACGAAAAATCCCTCGTTAGAGGCAACAAAACGAAACGATGATAATTTATAGCTGAATAAAAATTTATATTTTCCTTTCAAGTTATATTCCCAAACGGACATACCTATGTAAACAATTCCTGGAGATGTTAAAATGCCATCTCGAGTTCTAGGAATACACGTGTTCTTCCATGTTTAAAAAAAAAGACGAGTATTGTATGTAAAAAGAATATATTTTAATATAGAAGATTCTGCAACACCCTTAAAATATAAATTATTATATTTTAATATTTTGTTATTTTCCTCGTCGACTTTATACGTATAATATGTTTAAACAGATTGTGCAATTTCTTGCAACTGAATTAATTGGATGTCCGTTAAAGAATGTATCGCAGGGGATATTTAGATTATTATATAAAAACTGTGTGACGTCTGCGCGATAAAAAATTAATACCATCTCATTGAACTTCCGACGTTCGTGAAACGGTGAGGTTGGCCTTAACATCTCCAGGTATTTGACGTCATTCGTAGCACGTTTTTCCTACAATGGACCTAGTAAACAGAAGATAAATTCACCTTGCTTCGCATCATCAAGCAAGATTATTCCTCGAAGCGTAACAGCCGTTTATCCGTAAATAAGGTTTATAATTAGTGTTTAGAAAATACAAGCAAATATGACGCTTAAAACAAGTGTAATAGCCTTTAAACAAGTAGGAGACAACAATTTCAAACGAAATAGCTTATTCGTTTTTTAATTACCAACGACACCGACATATGGAAAAATCAATATACGTATCGATTACAACGTACGTACTTGGTTTCAATTATCGATGCTTTTCTAATGAGAAACTTGATCGATATCAATACCGCGTAAACCGATCGTCGATACTGTACATGTACATACATAGAATAAACAATTGCAAATAGCAAGAAATAACATAATTATCTATACTTTTATAAGTATAATAAATAGCTCGTTATTACTGCATATAATTCTTGTAGAGAAACAAGAGAGGTTTTCATGAAAATTAATGACAATATTATAATATATTTCAAAACGTGTGAATGCGTCGAGATAATTAACATTCAAATGTTTTTTTGTGGCTTTTACAAAAAAAAATAACTGACGTAGATACTTTTCAATTCAATTAGGCTTCTTGTTGAACTGCACAGTCATGTCGCAAGGAGAAAAAATAATTAATATTGCAATTTTAACGGAACGCATAATCGCCAGACATCGACGTCACTTTATGTATACAAATTTTCTATGAGATGCCGTTAATCAACAAAAAATTACTCAACAGTGGACGGAAGTCAAACGCGCAGCCAAAAAACCTCGATTAACTGAAATATTTTGCAATTTTCTTTTTTAGAAAAACGTATCGAAAAAAAGAAATTTGCGTTGTAAAAGATAATTTATGGAATATTTATCGAGAAACAGCCTTTTCAAATTGTAAATTACACAATCATTGTATCAACAATTATCATTATTAATTGAAAACTAACTAACAATAAGCGTGTCCTTATCAGGTTGATCTCCATACTTGTAGAGGAAGACAAAGTTATGGCTTACATTATAGTTCGTGGGCAAAGTTTGCAAACTTTCTTCTTGTTTGGAGCACTTAAAAATTCTAGTGAAAGTTGAACGAACGAAACTTGCGGAAGAAAGTTCGGCATACATATTTACTCGAATCATTTTTAAATTTCGTAACTTCTAAATACAATTAAAAATAATATTCATGTATCTGATCGTCTAATACCAAACAACAGGAATTTCTATGTATATCGTCGATTTTATATCTCGTAATATTATAAGAGGCAACATTTCATAGAACACCTGCTTAAACAATGTCGCAGAATTTTTATCAAAAATCAACAACATTGCGTTATCGATGCAGTAAAGATAAGATTTGATTCTGAACAGAATTTTCCATCGATAAACGTGTTCTTAAATATGTTAATAATAAATGTAGAAAGGTGTACCTCGTTGATTCACCTCCTAAAATATTTACTAAACAAATTAAGGGTAAAAGTCGAGTTTCCATCGAAAGGGCGTTGCTTTTTTGGAATGATTGTTTAACAGTTTGCGGAAGAAAGTCTTTTAGAAAAGGTGTAGATTCATGGGAATGGTGGCAGCGACCTAGAAATGGACAGACCTCACGCTTTAGTTACAACTCTCGAGTTACTCTTACGGTTTCATTCAACTATCTTTATTAAAGTGAAAGTGCCTCCCAAGTTGTCCCATCGGTCGCGATCTTTGCTTCGAGTGTAATACACATTCGACGGGTGTCCTTGAATTCTAGGCCACTGTCATCCTAACTCATGTGTCTCAGTGTCAATGACTAGGCGGACTTTTCGTATTATACGAGTGAGTCAGGAAATATTCCAAAGAATTCAAAGTTTTAAAACCTCAGTTCTAAACCAAACAATATGGAAAAGAAAGCCAAACCATAAGCCCCAATTATCTATTTACAGAAAATTATTCCATCGAAAACCAAACAATCGTCTCTGATTTATTTTAAAAAAGATTCTGATTTAAAAATAATCATTCATCAAATAACCCATTAACAGTTAAATGAACAGTTTTCCCTATTAAACGTTGAATAGTTTCCTTTAAAATTGATCAGTGTTTTCAACTTCTTAGAAGGAGTAAAAGTAAAGATATTTTTAAAGAAATTAATAATTAATATATTCAAATAAGTTACAGCGACATTTGTTACATTGAGACCTATTTGCGTGTCGTTTACGTCAAAGTAAAGAAAATGTTATACGTCAATAGCAATTTCTTACGTTAATTTTTGTACTGATCAATACTGTTTACAATGTTCGTCTACAATGTAATTTAAGTATGTTTAGGAAAAAAAGGAAACATATATTGTAATTGTAGCAGTTTGCTAGCATGTCTGACTGGTTATAGTATAATCTACTTCATATAGATCCATCTTTCAGGAACTATTGCAAGTAGATTATACTAGAACTAGTCAGCCCAGCCAACGTCTCGTCTCTTCAAACATACGAATATCTATTTAAATTTTTGTTTAATACTCGAAACGTGATAAATGATAAATTGTTATTTTTACGCGTTTAACATAGTCCCTGGATTTATTTTAAACGATGCAAAACATCTTACGCAAAACATGATAAACTTTTATAATAAAAGGAACGACTTTTATTTTTCAACAAAAGACATTAGCGGGAAAAAATACTATCGTTGTTTTTTTATTTTCTTTTCCCGTTAAAAAGATCGAGACGTTCATTTTTTTTTTATTTAATTTCGTAAACATTGTGGCTTTTTTATTAATGTAGGAAATGAAATATAATAAAACTTGTCTCTGTAGCGCAAACTTTGCGTGGAATTCTAACGTATACTTCGTGTAATATGGCATTACGATTGCACAAGAATTTCGCACGATTCCTCCGAAGAACATTAAGGAATTAATCGTCATTGGTGACCACTTCGAATGAGAAGGTCAATTGTTTCATTTGCTTCAGTGACGCACGTACTACATGTTGAATTTAAAGAATAATGTATACGATTGATACATTTAAGAGCAGAGATCCATAGTCAACGGTTATGGGAAATATTTTATTAACACGACAAAGAAAAAGACAAAATTCCTTGCACGTATAAAAATGCGATTACTCCTATATTTAATGATAATTTCTTTTATACAAAAAATATGCAAGCAGATAAAAAAGTTTGCTAACGATTTTGATATTTAATCTTAACAACGGCCGATTATGTAATTATGCACCATGCTTATAACGAAAAATTCAATACCATTCTAAAATAAAAATGATTGTAATTGACTCTCGCAACTGAAAATAATTTTTTTAAAACGATTTGTTCAAGTTATGAAATTTTTTAATTTTGTCGAAAAATTTCACACCTTCTCGAATTTTTTTCTCGAAAGTGGATAGGATTTCGGGGGTAGGTCTATTCACAAAAAATGATTGCAATTAACCCCTGCAACCGAAAATAATTTTTTTAGAACGATTTGAAATTTTTTTGTTTCGTCGAAAAATTTCACACATTCACGAATTTTTTTCTCGAAAGTGGGTAGGATTTCGGGGGTAGGTCTATTCACCAAAAATGATTGCAATTAACCCCTGCAACCGAAAATAATTTTTCCAGAGCGATTTGAAATTTTTTTTTTTCGCCGAAAAATTTCACACCTTCTCGAATTTTTTTCTCGAATGTGGATAGGATTTCGGGGGTAGATCTATTCACAAAAAATGCTTGTAATTGATCTCTGTAACTAAATATAATTTTTTCAGAATGATTTGAAATTTTTTAATTTAATTTTTTAATAACTTTTTTACGAAGCCTCAGTAAAGAAATTGATATTCCTGATTTTCGTCTTATTTCGATATTTCGTCTAATCTCCCATTAAAATTTTTCCCAGGAGTGGCCGAACACCCTGTATAGAATGCATCGATAACGCCGGCGTCATATTACACTCGACACGCTCGATGTCGAAGCCACTTGGCTTCTAAGAATTGGTGGGGATAATTCTGGTCATTTATGTGGACAAAAATCCAGTCACTTATGTGGGCACTACCATACAATTATGGTGTCGTTTACGTGGCAATTGTAATTTTGTCGAGGATGGTTAATAAAATTACGAGCAATAATTAAAATACAACTACTTTCACTAATACCTTTATTAATTGCTTATCGGCTATATCCTCTCCACGCGTGCACGCTCCCTTTTCGATCCCTTCACTTTCTTTTTTCGTTCATTCCTTCGTTTTTCCCGCTCGTCGTTTATCTCTCCTCAGCTATTCTCGCCCGCCTTCGGACGTTCACGTTCGCTCCATGCACAACACACACACACATGCATACACTATTCTCAGACAATAAAATAATCCATGGTGTCGAATTCCAATCAGAGACTGCAACAGAAATGAAATAGAAATGCATTAAAGTGCACGAATGATTATTATAATTAAGTAATCATTAAAATCGAAACAGTATTGCAAGAGATCGTAATGAAAACGCGTTTAGTAATAATGGAAGAATAGTTTGAATCATATTAGCTTTTTGCTTGGTTGAACACACCGTTCAGAATTTCACTCTAGGACTGTACGATATGGAGAATTTGTTTAATAACTTCCCCTTATACGTTCTCTGGGTAGAAACACAACATCACATGAGATTATCTTTGTTTAATTAAAATAGAAAAACGAGGGAACAAAAGAAACAAATTCTGCTGTAACTGTAACCGGAAACGGACGCCATAGACACCGCTCGCCACGCCACCCCGCGGATACATTTCCAACAAGTCATAATAGCATTTACATGCTCACAGGCTCGCATGTCTGAATTTTCCACATCTGAGAAATATCTAAGAAATAAGTATACCGTACAAGATAATTAAAAAGTTCCCCTTAGCAATGCACATTTTCACGCACGTGCAGATTGGAGGGACATTAGAGTAATTGGGATTTCCCGTATTCAGTATGTATTAAATAAGTAATAAAGTGGACTGTACGAGGAACGGTCTGTTTTCAGTATCATCTTTCCCAATTACGTTTCTTTGTTTAACGAGCGAGCTACAGTTTTCATGATAGTTAAAGTCACGTTGCATAACACATCTACGCATTAATCTTAAAAGGAACGTATAGTACGCAACGAAAATTCAGTTGATTGTTTGAATTGATTTACAAATGGGGAATATAATGAGCCCAGAAGTTATAATAATTCTAATTGAAATTATTTGAAATAATTAAAATAAGCGTAATAGTTTCGAAATTTGTAATACGACAGACGATAAACATTGATCGTCAGACATGTGTACATACGAGCATGATTTTTGTTGACAATGGTCTACGATTTTCATAACGCTGTCTGCGTTTGTACTAAAAATACTTCCTTCGATGCGCTGAAAATTATAGTACGACGAAAATGCAGTCTCATCGTGTCGAACGAGAATTTCAAAATAAACGATATTACGTAATATTCTTCGAATTTACGATCTTCTGCTAACGCATTAAAAGAACGCAAAAGATTGTAATTTTTCTCTGAATTGTGCATTTATTTTAAGCCATAATTATACGAGCACGATTCCTCCCTCAGACATATATACTTGTTATTAGTTTTTTGCTTGGTTGAACACACCGTTCTGAATTCCACTCTAGGATTGTACGATATGGAGAATTTGTTTAATAACTTCCCCTTATACGTTCTCTGGGTAGAAACACAACATCACACGAGATTACCTTAGTTTTATTAAAATAGAAAAACGAGGAGACAAAAGAAACGAACTCTGCTGTAACTGTAACCGGAAACGAACGCCATAAACACCACTCGCCACGCCACCCCGCGGATACATTTCCAAAGTTTTGATTTCAAATTATGAATTCTATAAATGGTATTTTCAATTATATTTATGCCATTATTATTATATTTAAGTCGGTCTAAATATCGTTCAAACTAAAAGAACCATAAATAAAGCTTCAGAATAGAAAAAAAGCAATGCATTTCGTTTTGTTGTTAAATAGTAAATTAAATTGTTTCATTTAAATGTTGTGTTTCATTGAAAGTAGTTATAATTTGTCATTATACATTAGTTGAATAACAATTTGATTCGTTTGCTAAATTCTAACGATAAGTTTCGATTATTTTTTATTTTTTAGCGACACGTGTCAATAGGAAAGCTTACGCAGTATCGTGTTATGTATTAGCAAATTATACACTTGTGCAGATTAGAAATAAAATGCGATCACATGTTTTAAACACATGTCGGAGATATTTAACCATTGTAATTATGTAATGAGAGTTAACTGTTAATGCACAGATTAACGATCAATTCCATTACTATCGTGGAAACGCAATTTACAAAATAAAAATACATAAAAATAATATTGATAACTTATTATTTATTTTAGGTCATTTTAAATATCTTTTATTCAACCAGTTGCAGTGGCAACTTTCTTTGTTTGTTACTTTGATATTAGAAAATTACTTCTGGGTGCTTTTTATCGAGCGTCCGTGATCTGCAAACAATATATAATAAAAGATGCTATCAAGATTTTGAGGTATATTCATTTAATAGAGTTAGAAATGTGTAAATATTCCTTATAAAACGAGTTTTTAAGATTTCAAGATATGTGTCTCAGTATAATAGAATTTGAAAAGTGTAAAACATTTCTTATGTTTATATTAATAAAACATTTAAATCATAGCACATAGTTGTTTAATTTTTTTAATTCCAAAGTATTATAATCCCTTAAAACCGCTCCAAATGTTATTCTAATATAATTGGTTTCTTCAACCATTTCTCTATACAATATTTCATATAATTAATTAATTATAAACAATTTCTGGAAGAGATACTTATTTATTCAAAAATTGACAAAGTGTCGCCACCTATCGGAATCTTAGAGGAAGTATCGGGAGTAACCTCCCCTCGCCCCCCAAGGTTTGGTGCACACGAATGGTATCGCCATCTAAGAACAGGTTTTGTACTGAACAAAGTACAGCTACCCCCACTCCTCCTACTCCTGATATGCAATACCTTGATTACATATTCGCTAATAACTTCTTTTCTGGGAATAAAATATGAACTTTTAGAGTTTAAGAATAGAGCTGAGACCCTTGACAACATACGAGGATACTTTTTCTACCCATGGCATGCGTTATTAAATAGTTATTAACAAATATCGGAAGTCGGAACATTTACGGCTGTATCACCGCCTGCTTCAATCCATGAATTATCAACTTTTCAACAATGCCACGCATATTTTGGCTATTAGAGAACATAGTAGACATCTCTAGCAACATTTAAGGACCAATTTTGCACCGCTCCTCGCTCTAATTAATTAGTTATTAGCGATAGATCCCTAAGGTGTCGCGTTAAAAAGTTCGAAAACGTGTGCCGACTTCCCGATATTGATTAATAACTATTTAATAACGCATGCCATGGGTAGAAAAAGTATCCTTGTATGTTGCCAAGGGTCCATACTATATTCTTCGATTCTAAAAGTTCATATTTTATTCCCAGAAAAGGAGTTATTAACGAATAATTAAGGTACATAGTGCGTATCAGGAGTAGGAGGAGTGGGGGTAGCTGTACTTTGTTTAGTACAAAACCTGTTCTTAGATGGCGATACCATTCGTGTGCACCAAACCTTGGGGGGCAAGGGGAGGTTACTCCGGATACTTCCTCTAACATTCCGATAGATGGCGATACTATACCTTGTCACTTTTGGCGCAGTATTTGAATAAGGATCGCTTCCAATAATCGTTTATAACTAATTAATTAGATGAAATAATGTATAGAAAGATGGTTGAATAACTTAATTAGATTCGAATTATTTTTTTTTTAACTTTAGAATGAAAGAAATTAAGGAATTAATGGGAGAAAAGTAAAGGAAAGTACATTTTTACCACTGTCGACTTTAATTGATGAATTATCAAGTTTTCAACAATGACACACATATTTTGGCTATTAGAGAACAAAGTAGACATCCCTAGCAACATTCAAGGGCCAATTTTACTACGCTCCTTGCTTTAATTAATTAATTATTAGCGATAGATTCCTAAAGTGTGTATTGTTTAATAACTATTTAATAACGCATGCCATGGGTAGAAAATGTATCCCTGAAGGTTGCCAAGGGTCTATTCTATATTCCTCGATTCTAAAAGTTCATGTTTTATTCTCAGAAAAGGAATTATTAACGAATAATCAAGGTGCATACTGCATATCAGGAGTAGCAGGAGTGGGGGTAGCTGTACTTTGTTTAGTTCGAAACCTGTTCTTAGATGGCGATACCATTCGTGTGCACCAAACCTTGGGGGGCAAGGGGAGGTTACTCCGGATACTTCCTCTAACATTCCGATAGATGGCGATACTATACTTTGTCACTTTTGGCGCAATATTCGAATAAATAAATATCGCTTCCAATAATCGTTTATAGCTTAATAATTATATGAAAATACGTTTAGAGTTTATAAAAATTAAGGAATGAATGGGGAAGGTTGTAGAGAATATAAATAAAAAGTACGGAAAATATGCGCTTACTATAATTGTGATTTATTATTAATATAAACATAAGAAATATTTTACACATTTCTAAATACAAAAATAAACGCTTCTTTGAAACATTTGGAACAAGTAAATACATAAACCCTAATATTTATAAACTTCTGAGCATCATTAATGTTATTAGGAACGCAGTAAAATAATAATTAGACTGTTCAAGTATTGAATGTTTTTATTTTTTACACTATAATTTGGACAATTGTTGATGATAGATAACTCGACGTTTCCGTGGTGTTTAGAGTGAACAAAAAACATGGAAAATCGAGTAATTTATGTGTGAAATAACACGAATGTATCACAATTACTTTTCATGTTTTAAAACGTAATTATTTTAAAAAGCGCAATACATACTTTGGTTCTTATTACAATAGCTGTAATTTTCTAAGTGTTTTACACATTTTTTACAAATATGCTAATAGTAATAAAAAGATACGTATTGTTCGTTACATACATAATATAATTTTTAAAAGAAATGTAGGCATCTTAATATCCAAATTAAAAATTTTTTAAACTTTTAAACGACGCATAATTTATTGTCGTGTACCCTAACAGCTGGGAAACAGAACAGTTTGCAGCAGAATACAACAAATATAAATATTTTTAACATGTTATTCGAAAAATTTCATAATTTACATGATTTCATGGCACTTGAATGATTCATTCTTTTAGATTTTTATTCGTTGTGAGCAGTACTAGGTGCTTTTCATTGTATACATTTCTAACAGAAAATAGTAAAGGGTATTCGAAAACAAAAATAAGAAATTATTTATTTCACATATTCTACTCCGAGTACTTTTTATATATGAAACTTTTCCTGGGTTTGTGTTTCATTAACATTTAGATACAATTAAAAATAATGCTTTTTAAAGAAAAGAAAACACTGCTCAGAAAATATGCTTCTAAAGTTTATAATGAATGCTGTAGTTCTATTAAGAAAGAAACGAATTTTTCTTTGTTATACCATAATAAATAATATTTTATTTGCAAACATATGTGTTTTAAATATTATTTTCTCAAACAATTTAAATATTTACTTGCAATTACTTATATCTAAAATCAAACATTAAATATTACAATAAAATTAATAACAAAAAATATAATAACCATTCACTAGTAAAAACGCTAAATGTTTTTATTCTTTACTTATATGAAATAGAATGTGGAAAAAAGATGTTGCCTTCGACAATACATTCTTATCTTTATCAGTCCTCTAATCCACCGATGAGTATATAATTCACAACCAGTCGATATTAATCTTAAAATCTTCTTTTCCTATTCTTAAGAAAACTATTTTTCTTACGAACAGAAAACAAAAATTCTAAAGAATACACTAAAATTGGAATTAGATTAAGATTCTCAAGAAAAATATTTCTCTTAAGAAAATGAAATGAAAAATTTAACTAAGTAACTTTTTTCTGAAATTAAGAATGGTAATTTCAGTAAGAAGTTATTTCCCTAAAGTATGAAAAGATTAAATTTCCCATTGACATATTTTTTTTTTAAATATAATATGAAGTATCTTGGGAAAATTTATTAAAAACAAAATTCGATATTTTTGAAATCGTTATATTACTTATCGATTACTTTAATAAATAAAGAATTAAAAAATAATTAAGCAAGTAATACTTTTAAGTTAATTTTTCCTTATTATTACTAAAGAATTAAACAATTAATACTTTAAGTTCATCGTCCTTATTTTTACTTGAGAATAAAAAAACGTATATTCTTAAGGAAAGTATTTTTCTCAAGAAAAAGAAGCATACAATTTTTGAGAAATCTATTTCTAAAAATCGAATAAAGGTAGAACTGCAAATATTCGACGATGCCAAGCAAAGATGTCTACAGAAACTGAAGAAGAAATTAATTGAAAATTTATATCTCTAAAAATGATTTTTCTTAAATATAATAAAAATTAAGATTGTTAAAAAATATCTCAGGAACAAACACACTGGATAAGGAATCGTAGTTTTCTCAAAACTAAGTAGAAGCAAAACTTGTAAATCGAAAGAATGAAAAATAAGTAGACGTCCATGGACGCGTTACCAAAGAAAATCAGTCGTATAAACTTCAAAGAAGATAGCTGCTACGAAGCACGACAAATCAAACTTTGTATTAACAATAGTTCTCTGTGTTTAAGAGATGGCATTGGAGACACGCTGATCAGTTTCATGCTTTTTTCGACGTTTCTCGAAGTATCTCCTCCTAGCACCGAGTATCATGTGTTCTTTACGACGTTGGAGGATTAGCTCTCTCTCGGTCGAAGATTTAGAAAATCGTCCTCCTAAACTGGAAGGTTCTTCGCCGCTGAAATTTTTCAATATGAACTTTTATTTACAGTATGAAACATGTACACAGCATATAAATTCATAGACAAGTTTTTTAAAGCTCTACGAACGATTATTTCGTATCTTTGGCAAAGTAAAGTAGTACAAGTATCTACGTAATAAAGAAACAAAATTACCTGTCAGCAATAGGAATGTCAAACCTTGGGTCGGAGGGTGGCGGCGTTGAAACGGTGTTTAAGGAGACACTAATCTCAGTAGTATTCGTGTGGATCTGAGAGACGGATTCCGAATGCGGTTCTTCGATTAAATGATGAGGTGGTATCAGCACTCCATCAAGAATGTTCTCAACGGTCCATTCAACTGATCTCGTTACTCGGAGATCTTCTACAATCAGGTTGCGCGGAAAATGTGGAAATAGCTGCTGCACCTGTTTTAATAACAAATAATACGTTAATAACTTGAAAAATTTCTAGACACGTTTGTCAACTTAAAGCAGATCCTACCTGTCTGATCATAGCGTCCATTTGGGAGTTGTTGTGCGCGATGGTAGAAATGTTTCCACGTAATCTATTATGAGAAACTTCGACGGAGAAGCTCGGTAACCAAGAAACGTATCTCGAGCCATCGAAATGGAAGAAATGATTTTCGTTTCGTCTGGCTGGTGTCTGTGGTTCCGTCGATAGTTCTTGCGTGTTCTCACGATGATTCGGTTGCATGTTCAAAGCAAGTCTACAGGTGGGACAAGATGTGTCTTGCTCTAGCCAGGATTGTAAACACGAATTATGAAAGAGATGACTACATGGTAGTTTTCTAGCAGTTTCCATTTTCTCCCAACAAATAGCACAATTGTCCGAGTTCTCTGCCAGTTCCTCTTGCGTTGCCATTGGATAACTGAAATAAATATCCAAACGGATTATTTAAATCTACTAAGATATTGTCTATTAAACAAATTTATAAGGTATGCTTACTTCTGTTCCATATGATTTAAGACAGCAAGATAGTTTCTGTGTTTTGTAATTTTCCGCTGTATTTCGTAGAAAAGGTACCTAAGCTGCATGCATATTACAAGGGAGGCCATGCTCAAAAAGATGTTGCTCCAAAGTAGCATGTGGACATGATGGAGGAAGTTTATAACCAATATTATTAGCTCTGCCAATAGATCCGTATAATAGGTTAAAAGACCTCTCTTGTCCCAAGAACGTTGGAAAGGGGTTCCAGCTCCTCGCGTATCATACAGGTGAATAATGTAACGCACCATTACGCGAATTGTTCTCACACCTAATAGCATGCACTGTTAACAAGGAAATTAAAATATCATTATTACATCTTTCTCCAAAGTATCATACAAATATGGTTGAATTAACTAATGCGGTTGACATATAAAAATGCACAATATAAAATTGATATTACCTCTGCTGCTGTGAAGACAAATGTGTTGAATGAAACGAAGAAGAAAGCTGCAGCTGTCCATAGTAGCAGCATGAAAGAAGATAATGCTAGAATTGCAGTAAGAAGTCCAAGAAGTTTCGCATGACTCCAGCCTGGTGTAGTTGGTGAAAAGGACAACTAAAGAACGATAACAAAGCCATTATTAGTAACAATTATTATATATATTCTCTTAGACCAGGATTGCACAAGCTGGATATCGAGAGAAGCATTTTACGACTGTTTTGTTAATATCAATTCCTATAATCCAATAACCAATCAATTTGAGAAAGTTGGAAAAGTTTTGCTTCTAAACAGCTCGTTTATTTAAAGAGAAATATCCGTGGGATTCGACGAGTCAACAAATATCGAAAGAATCTATTTTTTCATCGGGATATGATTTTAGAATACATTTTTATCAATCGTATATTTTCGATCAATTGTGTTCTGTTTTTCGTAGATCTGTAAGGCATTCTAAATAAAGTGATACAAACAATTTTTCTAGTAGTTATAAATGTTCGTACATAAAATATTATGTTCGGTATTGTACGAAGCAAACCAAGGAAAACTAATGTCATGTAACGAAGAGTGGTATAACCTAGTTATCTCTATTCGATTATACTAACGGGATTCGCACGAATTCATTGCATAACGAAGTCACGAGATTCTGTATTTTTGTGTTACAGAATTCGTCATCCAATGAAGACGATTTACTTATCGTTTACGTATTTCCTTGTCGATACTTCTTTTCGTCATTTCTGACGAATTTGTCAAGTTCGTAATAAAAGTTAACTAAAATTTTCTTATGCTTAAACGACAAGGTAACTTAAAATCTGTTTATTCGTATGTTTGGCTTCTGACCATTTACGTATCTTAATATCTGTGTTGCTCATGATAGAATAAATATTACGATCGAATAAGAATTCTTTCTCAAGGTCATTTTTTTCCGATAGAAATAATGAAATTTTCTCGTGTATCCTCGTGTCTCTAATCATTTGACAACTACTACGTACGATAGTTATTTGAAGAGAATACTGTAAATAAAAATTTTTACATTAAAGTCTTTCGTTTGTACGAAATTGCATTACGATGATTCTACTGGTATTTCGTTGCAGTGCCAACTGTTCGAACTATACCCATTTGCGAACGTAGAAAACTTTGCTAAACAAATGAGCAACATATTGATTTAGACACATATCACGCGTAAATAAAAGATAACCGGTAGTGCGATGCATGAGATAAAACGATGCAACTGTTCCCTAAGAGACGTATTCTAACCCAGCACGTTCGTCTCTTAAATCTGTTAGCTTTACGACGTATTCGATCTATACGTAGATCAAAATATTTGCACTTAATTCATTTAGAAAAGATATTTTCGCGGCTATAACTATGTACGTTCTATCGAAAACTTTCTCATGTTTTTATCGATTTCTTAATTAATATGTTATAAGTCGTGCAACATTTCCCGCCACTTTCTCCCGCCTTTTTCGTAGCGAAAGTATCAAAACACGTTAACCTCGTCGAAGTTAAATTTCCTACGTCACTGTTTGAAATGCAGCTTTCCGATAGTTGCGTATGTTATAATAAAAGTATAGTAATGTCGCTTACGTATTGGAATCGATCCTTGCAGAGTTGACTGAGTAGACTTAGGAAGCCAAGCGCGGTGAACCATGCCCACCAAAGGACAACTTCGTCCATGTACTGAACATTCAGCACACCAAATAGAAAGATGAATTTGTGAAACACAAAGTTCCAAAACTTGTCCTTCAGATGCTGCCTCTCCGATGCTCGAAGTTCACCAAACACGAGCTTCTGGATCGATTTGCCCAGAAGGATTAATACGCAATACGCCATATTGATCAGAGTCTGAAAACAACAATAAAATTCAACTAACAATGCTGTTCATTCTTCGAGAAATTTTTACTAAAACAGGGCTCTCTCGACACATTCGCTTACGAAATAGGGTTAATGTACTTACTAATAAGATTAAAATACGTGTAAATAAATTTGTACAATTAAATAAAAATATTATTACGAAATATGTAAAATAGATTTTTTCCCCCTCTTCTGACTACCAAAGGACTGTTTATTCATCGTGCTGTTTAAACCCGATTATATGTATAAATACGAGTTTAAATTCAAGGGCTCGTATAACAGATTCTAAAAACCTAACTTTGCCGGCAAAGTTTTACACTGAACGTAACAACTTATAAAAGTCAGTACACATATGTAATTTATAAGTCTATAGCCGAAAGTTGCATCGACATCAATGTCAAACCTCTCTTAAATTTTGTTTATCGGTCTCATTTGAGTCACGGTAGTGTTTATTTAATTAATGAATGTAAATAAATCAAGGGGTACAAAGATCCAGTAAAATGTATGCATTTCGATACTTTTACAGAGCTGCCCAGATTATTTACAATCTTAAATATTTATTTCCATTGTACCGTTTGTTTATGAGATGCCTTGAACTCACTGCGGAATAGCGTCTTTCTATTTGGCAAAAGAAGTAGGAAGCAAGTGGTAACAAATGCACTGTCAATGTTAGTGTTTGCCAAACGAGTCGAACGAATAGCTAATTTTAGTTTGAACCAAACACTTTGACTGTTTTGTTCTTGGTAAAATTTTCGGATGTGCAAACGTTGTAGTATGCATCGAAATTCGTCATATAAAATAAATAAAATAAATTTTATTCGCGTGAAATTTTGTTTTTAAGAAAACCAACAGATATTTCGTCGAGTACAAAATTATCAAAGCTCGACGTGTAATAATTTCTTGATAGATATACGAAGTTATTAAAAAGTAACAGAATAAAATACTTTTCCGTATGTTTACGTACAGTTAAACGACAAATAGCCAATTTACAAAAATAATGTGACACTTTGAAAACGTTTACAGGTTTTTTTGCATTGTTTTTATTGATAATATGTATGATAATTTTCATTACAAAATTCTTATACACGATAAAAATCCTTTCCCTTATTTGGTTCGTAAGTGCACCTGAAATAGTTTAAGGCTGTTACAATTTTCCAAGTTTATATTGCATTTACAATAACACTTATTACTGTATTGTTACGTCATTTGAACGATAATACATTCTACTGCTTTTTTGTGGCCATTGCATATTTATATGGAATGAAATAGTATACATTTGAAAATGTACTTGTAATTAAATCGTATATCAAAGAGTTAAGCAACCCTATTAAGACGATCATAGATCCTATTTCGGTGCCGTGACCATGACCATGGTAAAAATTTGTATTGGCTAACTTAGGGGTCACTCGTGTGCCTGCTTTTCTTTCTGGTCATTTTCTTTTTTACAATATACAACATTCGTCATCAAGGAAACCATATAATGCTGAAGAAGTGACTATGAGGCTAGCTGTAGTGGGTAGCAGACACCACGTGCGATATATTATATTTAGCCGCGCCTTTGTACCGTGGTAATAGCGGACAATTTGGTGGGGATAGCATTTCACTCCCGGGAGGCAACTTTGACTAGCACTGGGTTAAAATTAATACATCGTCAGCCCCCACCCCCTTTCCTCAATTCAGAAAACTACTCGGACCAAGCGACAATGTTCAGATTGCCACATTGTATCAAAATTGCAACCGCGAGTCGATACACGTAATATAGTTTCATCTATCTGTTTCTATTTTTTAAATCTGCAACATATCTGATAAAAAATCGATAAAGTAATTGATTTGTCGTAATCGTATTTGTCTGGATTATTTATTGATTTTAGAAAACGTTGATCAAATAAAAAAGAATGAAAATTTCTAATGTCCTGATCGTTTACAGTTCGTTCACCGAGTCGAGTCGCCAGATGTAAACAAAATGTGCACGTGTTACGGCACGCGAGAGATGCAATGGCCACAGTTATTGACTGGAACAAATCAACACCCGCTAGCAGGGACGCCTTTGTTCCTGATATTAATTCGTGACTCGGATAACTGAATAATAATTACGACAGCTATAAGATCCTATAGTTCTGCAAGAAACGAGAACGGAAAATTGTTAAAAAAAATTCACAAGCACACTTGCTAATCTCTTACAATTGAGTAGTATCGGTTTACTTGTTTGTTCGTGTTCAGTGAAATTCATCATCGTTTATCCAAAAGCCGCTATCGCGCTAGGGCTAAGTTCGGGATGTCTTCTTTGTAACAGATTTCTTTTTTAATTTTTTTAATTCGTGATACTTTCACAAACTCTCGAAAAATAAAATCGGCGCGTACTACTTACCCAGATGCAAATTGGTTCGTCGAGCATGCATTCGAGTAGTTCCTTCAAATGCATTCCGAAATTCCTTGGATCGGACTCGGCATCACCGGTGATGACGTTGCTCTCGATTTCGACATACGTGTGATTACTTTTCCAGGCAGGATCTTTGATGATTTGTACAGCATAAAACACCGAACAAGATAGAACGGTGAAACTGACGGCCGTATAAACTCGCAGATTTGGGATTGGAAGTCGGTCCAAAATTTCCATCGGCATCTTCGCGCGTGTTGTTTCCTCTTGCTTCTAAAAATATATTTATATTGTTCTTCGATCTTTATCTAATTTATGATTTATTTAGAGAAGAGTCATTTAAACTGGAAGGGCTTTTCAATGTTAAACTACTTGTCCCTGTATCAATTTCATTCGTTCCTTTTCATTCTCACATTCTACAAAATACAAATTGCACATGTTACGATGGTACTGTGATCATTCTACCATGCATTATAAGGAATAAATCAAGATTCTTGCATGTACCGATCGAAAGCTGGATTGAAACTTGTTTATAATAACTATTTATTCATGCATGACCCATCCTCTAAACATCTGGTCTTCTTCAAACTAAATTCTTTTAATAGCTTGGAAATAACTAACACGTACTACTAGAATAATAAAGTGTTGTTATTGATTATTTTTAGACTACTTTGATAGTTTTTATTATAACGAGTCCACCAGAGTTAAACATTAAATATGTTATTCTCAGAAAGTAGTAGAGAACCATCTTCAAAGTAATAGAAACAAAAGAAATGTTATGTATATAATCTATAGTTAATACTTTTGTAATTCAATGATTAAAATATTGGTTATTTTACCCAAACATATTGATAGTCGAAGTAACCTAAATCTGTGATAAATAATGGAGTTAAAAAAAAAAAAAAAACAGAATTAAACCAATCCAATTCAGCCTTTCTTTTTATTTCAAAATCATTATTGTCGTTATTAACGTTATTAGATACATAACAACAAAGAAAAAACAATGTGAAAGTAGTCACTGTCTGTCAGAGAATCACATTTAATTCAGTGAATGTGTCAGGTTTAGGTTAATTTTAACAGAATTTAAAACGATCATATCTCTGAATATAATTATTTACGCCAAACAGGAAAAACATATTCGCGTTCAGTGCAACATAATACACCGAAAAAACATAGTTTTTTAAATTCCAGTGAGTGGTTCTTCGTAAAATTTATTCAATAATTGATGTTCCGATAAATAACAATTTTTGGTATGTTCACGTTTTTACATGTTTTATCTTTCATTCTTTTTTCTTAATTTATCATCCTTTCTCTCCATAATCGTTTATTCAGTCTTTTACTCTCTGATCATACGATGTTTGATTATTGATATTAAATTTTTGTGTACTATCATTATACATGCCAAATAACATGTTGCAGATAGTCAACCACACTTGATATTGCATTAGTATACAAAAATCCTTTATAGATACGGAACAAGTGAACTCACCTGAAATCAACGACTGACGAACACGTTACCCTTAATCCATCATCGAAAAAAGAAAAGATATTTTCCAAGATGAAACTCCTGACAGCTTAAAATATACCTAACGCATATCTGCACAAAACTGAGAAGGAAGGTAAGAATACCGGACGAGAACAGACACACCGGAAGGCTATTGAAAGTAAGACTTTCTCGATCGAAATCGTCCACCATCTAACAGCATAGATACGATTCTACACGATTTTACATGACACAGGTACGACTGAGCTCATGAAATTATTGTATTTTAACAGATTCCGAGGTAGCAGACGGTTTTTCTCACTATAGTTCCTTTATGTGGAGATCCGGGATATTATTACGACACAATATGACACAACGTATCACAACAACTGCAATGCTCGAGATCACCGAGAAGACTAAGTTACACAGTCGATAAAGAAGTATCGATTGCATATGTGTCGTGGAGTGGGGAGAAACTAGTTAGGTCAGGCGTCCATAGTTGTCCATCTGTTCTACCCGCGCAATTTAAATTCCCTTTTTCTCATCGATGTGGCAAGTAGTTACTTCTTCGCTAATGTTAAAGGAATTGTAAAGAATACTTGCACTTTATTTATATAATATTTTGCAATACATTTATCTATTCCAAGTACTATATATTTATCTTTGGAAAATGTTTATTAAACATTTTACTTATGAAAACAGTTTACCATCAGCTGATATAATCGATGTAACCATAGACCAGAGATGTCAGTCGGAGCCTCAGGTGCACCGGGAATTGCAAACTACTCCTGGTTTCTGCTGGCCTCTGCTGACCACTGCTGACCACTGCTGACCACTTGTGATATATCTGGGAGAGGCTGGCAGTAGCCAATAATAATCGTTATACGTTGCCAGATATATCAGAAGTGGTCAGCAATGGTTAGCAGTGGCCAGCAAAGGCCAGCAAAGGCTGGTAGACGCTGGCAGAGGGTGGTAGCAGTCTGTAGTGGTCGTTATAATCGTTATAATATATGTAATCGTTTGAAAATTGGACCACTTTTATGGGGTTTTTCTCATTTTACGGGGTCAAGGAACAACTTTTTCAATAGCGCGTTATTTGCAGTTGGAAACATTAAAATCCTTCAATCCGTTCAGGAGTTATGATCAGGCAAACGTTCCTGGTCAGAAATTATATTTTCGGTATGGTATTTTTTTCTCGAAATGGGTAGGATTTCGAGTGTATGTCTATTCACAAAAAATGATGGTAATTGATCCCCATAATCAAAAATAATTTTTTTTGAAAGCTAAGTAGTAAAAGAGTAGTCTTTCTTAACTCATTAAATTATGAGTTTACCCAAGTGGTTATTGACATATGTAGTCACATCGGAGAGCGGAGGAATGTTACTGGAATAGCAGTAATATATTCTTTTTATTATTAATTCGCACGTTATCTCTGCACGTAGTGGACTATTAATGGAAATAGTTTTTGTTTGTCTGTCATTTGTATAAAGTTATTGCACTAAAAGCTAAGTATACGAATACTTTTTTACCCAGTGTATGTTACGTAATTATGAGACAGAGAGACGCGTATCTGTTCGTGTCTTCCTGATGTATGTTTCACAAAAATTCTGGGCGAACCAGAGCGAGTCTCTGGACGATAAAGCTCCATCGTCTCGCTTCGCTCGGTATAAGATAACCTAAGGACCCTTGGTTGCGCAGTAACAAAACGAAATCTACTTGCGTCCATCTTCATCCTCTTTACCTTTTGCGAATTCATGCATGCAACGTCGTTTGTCCGTGTCTCAAAAAAATTCATAGTATCCTAAACGAAGAAAAGAGTACGGTAATATCACGTTTAACGATGGAGATGGTCAATTTTTACTTATACTATTTAATGTCAGAATTGCTATTAATATAGTCTAATGTCATCGATGATACTACATTGTACGTTTATCTAAATCTTGTGTCCTTTTTACTGGATTACTAATATTCGTCTGAATTACTAAATTTACCAGGCCGTATCGATAGTTTTGCTTTATACGCATTACTGGCATGCCCCAATAACACCAAGTGGCCTTAAACTCTTATGTATCAGTATATCCGTATCTTATATAACTAACTCTCCTTAACGTTTCTGTGACAGCGATAAACATGCGCAAAATAAGTGATTTTCACGTTTCAATGTAACACATATAAGAAGCAGACGCTCGATTTTACTGTCATATACGTTCTCGACGCTTGCATTTTCATCTCGAAATTGTAGATGGTGGTGATCAGCCTTGCAAATGTAATAAATATGTTAATCACAACGTTTTACACGGAGACGATACGATTAAAGAATTGATAAAGTAGTATAACAGGTGACATTGGTGAAGCTCGTGACGATTATCGATTCTTGAAAAGTTTATTTCCCAAGAAATAACAGAAGAAACATTGGTGGTAGAATGGTGTGATTCTATGAAAAAAAAACTAAGTTGAATATATAAAATAAAATTTGGTTACTCGAGGGATCACAATCAAATAATATTAATATCATAATAACGTTGATTCCTTAGATATCGTTCATTATAGAAGCGTGTTGCAGTAAATGTGTTACCACTACACGCAACTAACGCAACAAGCATATCCACGGATTTTCGATTGCAGTATCTTATCATTATGACGACTCGATAGAAACTGGTAGTCGACACCAAAAGATAATAGCATAGTAAGACAATAGATTATGACAGTGTATCGAGTGTGCACGACATCGTGTCATACAGTTATGCACAAATGGGAAAGTAAATAATAGCCTGCATCGAGATCCGTTCCACCACGATAAAAATAAATATACATACATGTTCTACTTGAAGAATATTCAAAATAAGTTTTTTTCTATAAAATACGTACATGGTAATTTGTGGGTTTACAGAACTGGACTATAGGCCAGTAACAGTTATAAATAAAACGAATACATTTAGCATTTCTTGCAAGTACTCCCATGAAAAACTTTTAGATAAGATTCGATCTTATTTCTTTCGATAAATTGATAATGTTTATGTAATGAGAAGATCCTGGTTTCGATAATGGTAACTACATTGCTTGCCATGTTCACTTATCATTGCGTAATACTTACATCTATTATTTAAAATTGCCATCTATTATACATACGTGTGCCACTTGAAAAATTACAATTAGTGTACTGTAAAATATTTATGACTTCTTTATTGTACACTTGATTTCTTTATTCTCAGTTTAATCGATGAAACTATTTTTCAACGTACCTCATACATCTCTGCAAAACATGTTGCTAGCTTTAAGGGGCTTGTAGCGCTTTGCTCACTCTGCTCTTTCCCCAAATGATATTTCATTACAATAAATATTTGTAAATTTAACGAAGATGAAAAATAACATTTGTTGTAATGAAAATAATCTTTGAAAACGTACCAAGTATGCGTGCACTTAATTCCTAGATAAAGACTTACTGGATCTTAATGCGTATCTTTCTTTCTACATATACAATCTACTAGTTTATTAGCGTCAGATAAGATAAATATTCAATAGGATAAAATGTGTACTTGGTAAATGTTGTATTTTGTTATCCTAAAAATTGTTGGAAGCGTAGTCTTTGTTATTGTATACGTATATGGGCTCTCCATTCTAGATTATTAACAACTTCTAATGCACTCGCATTTCTAGAATTATGAAAACTGGTGTCAATAAAAATAAAGTAAAACGATACCTTAAAGTAATCACGTTTGGTTTTGATCGATGAGAATGACGTTTATGGAATTTTATACAATCTTCACGATAAGATAAATATCCGTTTACCTGAAGTAACACAAACTCCACTTTATCTTTTATAGTAAATTATATGTAGTCTTTAATTTACTATGATGAAATTTTTTTTCTGTTACTATTAAAACATAACGATACACTCTGGTAACGCTGTCTCTGCAATTGCACTGCAAATGTTCGACGTTTAACAGGACGTGATTAATAATAATTTTCGTGAATAAAGGAACTTAATAGTGACAAAAACAGCAATTCGTTTTCAATGTTACATTACGCAAGCGTATCTTCATATTGAAATTTTCTGAGTACACGCATGTCCATCTGACTTTTTCCATTACTACGGATGAATGCTAATAGTTACTTCTCTTTACCAATTTGTCTTCTTATTCTTAAACTGGACACCTTTGTATTTGCTTTTTTACTTTCTGCGTTTTAGAATAAATTTACAAATCCTTTTCAAGAGCTGAATATGAACGATACTCATAGTTTGCCGCGTTAGAATAAGCCTACATTCAAGGCTAAATTATTAATATTTTCGTAAGGGCTAACAAACGCGGGTAAAACAAAATCCACAAACCTCGATACTTGTACTTTTTGAAAATCAATCGACGAGAAAAGAATTGTTATTTATTTTGTATTTTAATAATAATTCTTCCCGAGCTCTGTTTCCAATAAATGTGGCGGAAATGCTATTTTTCGTACGTCATTGTTTAACGATGTTATCAAAACAAATTCTTGTACAGTGTCATGTAAAACTTAAAATAATGTGTTGCTGTTGGAAAACAGCTTTAAACAGGCCTAAAGCGAAAAAGAGTATGTACTCGATCTACGGTATTTTTCTTGGAGTATTATCATTTACATAATCTTCTTATCGCACTGATATGTGTCATCAACTTTCGAGATAACAATGCTTGGGAATAGAATCAACCTTGACTCAGTCTTTATCGAAAAAGTTGCCTTCCAGGCTGAAAGTAACAATGGTTGGTAAACAAGTAATAAATCGTTGTTTACCACAGATTATTCCCCTTTGTAATGTAAAACATACTGGAGCTAGTTAATCTCGGTGCATTGAATCATCTTCTTCTTCAGAAAGAAATTTGAAAATTGATCGGTTAACAATTTTCACATACAATTTTTCTTTTATAAATTGCATTATTTGGTAATCGATAAAACAAGAATTTTATAATTTAATTCCTAAATGTTAATATAATATTTATAATGCAAGTAATTTGATAATTCGATAAAAGTGTTGAGTTTCGATGGAAATCGATAGATTTTATAGTAACAAATATGTACTAATCGTAAGTTTAAATAATGTTTCTGAGATCTATCGTTTTTCTTACTCGAGTATTATTAATGATTACGCGTCTAGAACGCGATCAATTATTTGTAATCTAGAGAGATATGTATCGACTAATAATTGATAAACCTTATCACTGTGTGTTATCGTTGGTTTTAAGAAATTAAAATAAAAAATAACGATGCAATGCGGCAGGTGTATTAATTAAACTTTCTATGAGATCAAATTAATCTCTAGCAGATACTTGCCGGCACCTCCTATTTAAGATAAAGATTCACAAGTAAATACTACTACGGTACTCGATATGGAAACACGTCGAGTGTGATATTACAATTATATTCTGACAATAATTCACGTTTTCTCTTTCAAAAGATTTGTCTGTTCGTTGGAATATTTAGTTAGAAATGTAGGTCAATATCGCAGATAGAAAATAAAATATATTTTTATCTTGTAATTGAAATTAATTTCAATTTTTCATTCGATGGACGTATAAAATAGTTACGTTGCTTATTATTTCTATGATTAAAGGTGCAAGCAAGCTTATTTAGGCGCTGTGTTGGAAAACGTTCGGACAATCGATAGGATGGACATTCTACGGGGTTATCGACTAACTGACCCCTTCCTTTATAAACTTTATTACAAGCAACCTTCAGTTTGCCATGCGGTTAAAACGTGTTTTGATTTGTCAATTGGAAGCTTTCGTTGCTCTTTTTCCAAGTGCACGTGTTACTTTCTCGTCCCGCGGATCCAACGAAAACTCTGTGAATTTTTCAAAAATGAAACTGAAAACATTGAAAATTTAATCATTTACATATTTCGAATGTTTCAGAGTTTAATAATCCGAGTTAAATAGTTGAGAATAAAATTCTGTCGAAATATTAAAGTTGGAAAATTTTTGCCACGCAGAGTCACTGTTTCGACCATTGTAGTTTGCATAAATTTATTGTAAAAAGCGAGTCCGTTAATACTACTTTGTCCAGTGTATGTGTAGAGCGCGTTGCGCGTGTAACATAACTGCCCACCCCCCACTATTCACCATGTATGTACAGTGGCAATCACGGGAAGTGGAGGTTTTGATGTCCAGTCGTTCAGCGACCTCCGTGCGCGATGGTTGAATGATTTGTTAATTTTATCGTTCGCCAACGGCCGACCGTGCAGTGATAGAAGTATGACAACCACGTGAAGGCATTGTCTATGCCTCTGTTACTCTTATGCACACGCGAAACATCGTTCAACGCCGAGTTGTACTGTGAGTGAATTAAGTACAACGACAGACACCGAGATGCGATTCGACGATCAACTTTTCGAGGTTCTCGGTAAGTTTTACTCGATCATTATTGTTACTATTCATTTTCATACTTGATTCATACCGACGATTACTCTTTACAGTCCATATAGTTCACATAAAAAAACTATAAAATACTTTGCATACAAAGTTCTTCGAAGTTAAAGCTTAATCAAACTTTGAAGATTATAAATGTTTTCAACTAGGAGTTTTCAGAAGATTCTTTAAACTTGGAGTATAACAAAGCTTCTTGAATTTTAATTTTTTCGAACAAGAATTATAAGATTATCTTTGAAGCTTGTATTAGAACTGAAAAGAATTCTTTCAGTGTAGAACTGAACGAGATTGTGCATCTTAAAATTATTAGAATTTAACATTTTCTCTTGCATCTTTTAGAAATATCTTTCTGAATTAGCTCAACTTGTGCCAAATAAATCTCATATTCTAAAATGATTTTATCAACACCTATACTTAGAAAAGAATTCATCGTCGTGTTTTATAACTTTAGATATAAAAATTTGAAATTATAAACCTTTCTGCAAGTAAATCATATGGTTTCGATGACGTTTCCTTGATTCAGGGTTTCGAGTAATTTTTAATCTGAGAATAAACTAATATTAATGTTTCTGTTTAAACTGTCGCATCAATTAATTTAGTACGAAGTAATTTGAAGGAGTTAATTAAAGCTAATTTGCTGACACTATCTGCGCGTGTTTTGTAAGAACCGTGATTAAACACGTTCGTTCGGTAGTAAATAACAGTTTCCTGAAAACGCGACAGCAATATTATTACGAATTTTATTCATTCTAAAAGCGATGTTACAACAATTTCGTGGAACAAAAATTGTAGCAATAATCCGTAATACGTAATATTTTGATATATACAGTTCTGTGGAAGTCTGTTTTTAAGAACTTTGTTTATTCTCCATAGCGGTTTCAGAAACGTGCCTAACAGTATAAATGATCCGTGATTCAGTATCAAAATAAACTCGAAAAGTAACAATTTGAATTGGATTCTGAACAATTCTATGTCAAGTATTTACTCTTGTTGGTGTGATGCATGCAATACATACAATTATTTATCATTAGAATGATTTTGACAGTTGCTGGTTACTAATTGATAAATCTGAACATTTTCTTTTAACGTTGATTAGTAGTAAGTAGCATGATTTTAAAGTCTCTGACTATAAATTTGTAGTTTAACAAATTTAAAAATATTATATCTTTCGATCTAAGTTGAGGAGGCTATATTTACGAAGGGAATTAAAAATCGAGAGATTTTACGTTTAATAAATTGATCGAGCTTCTTCTTTTCGGTTAGATCAGAGCTAGACAACACTAAAGTTCTACAATCCATTCTGTATACTCGGTGTGTTACTAATTGTGTGTCAGTAGAAGAATGTTTCAGTATTTTGAGAGGCAGATTTACAATGAAATTCTTATTCGAAGTGTAATTATCGTCCTGTCGGTAGATAGTCTGCCAGCACATAATGTGATTCATTTACGGCTGTCTCCCTCTCTTTCCTTGCATGTGTTTTTGTGCGTTTGTGTGCACGCGTGTCTCTCGTTGTCTGAGCAGAAACGGCTTCGTTCCTTTCTGTTTATCGCAAACTGACTCATTAGCTAGTTACTGTCTTTGTTACAGTTTTCTTATCCCCTCCCATCTCGGTTTTCCTCCACTCTTTGCTGTGGACGACGTCCCTTAAATGGAAATATACCTTGTTCCAGTGTGCCATAAAATTAATTGAAATCCTTTGTCGACGACTGACGAATCTGGAAAGAATTCCAGAAGATTGTATTCCTTTTCTTAATCGAATATCATTGTAGTATATAAAAATTAACCAGGAAGATCCAATCACGGAAAGTTTTCACGACTTCTGCGGGACTCCGAGAATTGCTAAACGAAGAAATAAAAAGCTGATATCAACGAAACGAGAATAATATCCCTCGAATTGAACGAGAATTGCATAGTCACTGTGTGCTCGTACTTCAATTAATAATGTCACAATTTTAATTACTTTTTGGCTAATTTAAAGTATATGTATATCAAGATTAATCGAATCGATTATCTTATAAATAAATCTTATTACCAGACTGGATTTGAATTTTTTTATCACAAGCAACCCCTCTGGGTGTACAAACTTTTTATTAAAAATAATTCATTTGCATTCTAATACTTTTAAAAATGAATATAATAGCCTGTAAATGTTATTCTGGGTTAACTACGATGGAACATAACTTACTCGTGTCTTCTTTGGTTGTTAGTATATTACTGATGTATTTATTATATGGATCGTAGAATGTAAACAAACGTTTAATCATGTTTTACGCTTCGTATTTATCTGTGTCCGACCAAAGTACGGCTTTATAATATTCAGACATCGAAAATGAGTTATGCAAAAGCAGAGAAAGTTGATATGGTTTTCGTTTATGGCGAATGCCACTATACCGAATGATTCCCTCTCTAATACCAGACACTCTTCAAAGTTAATATAAATTTTTATAAATAACAAAATGCGACTCAAGATCACCATTTTAAACCATTATATTAGAAATTTTATCTTTACGCAGAAATACGTAAATTATTCAAGCGTTTTTAAGCTCAACTTTTCCTCTCTGAAGATACTATCGTGAATATTTTATTGTGGTCGTTCGATTCAGCCGCTCTAATAGCCAAATGAAGCGAAAGAAATCATCTAACGAGTTTCGCCTCGAGTTAAATTTGATATTCGAAAGCGTGTAAAGCACGCCATTGCGATAAAATATTCTGATAAACGTCAACATACTTGAAGACATGACTTTGCGTTATTACGTGCAGTTTCTCGTTTCTATGCATATAAAGTATCAAACACACACATATTGCGAATTCTAAAAAATTGTTTACGACTTTTATACGCCTGTATGAGGTACTTATCGTAACAATTGCAATCTTGTGCGACAATTTACTGCAACAGAAGTGCACGTAAAGCTAGTCAAACTTTCGTCGATGAGTGACACCTTTAAAAATTTCGGTACATATAAGAGACATTAATTTTTTTTTTTAAATTCAATGATCAGATAACGCAACGATTTTGTTCAGCAATTAACTTAAACGTTCTGCGAATATACTTATTAAATGCGACTGTGAGATTTCTGTGTGCAGAACCTGTAGAGTTATTTCTACTTTCCATGGTTTTTACGAACATTTACTTAATTCTTTTTTTAATTAGACAAGTCAATTGTTAGATAAGCGAATAAATCTTTATTTCTTGTGTAAATCATAGAATAAGTGACTAAAATTTTACCTTTAATATTAATGATATCTGAGGAAAAGTATGACACTTTTAACTGAAGTTACATTGTTGACAGTAATACTCTGAATAGCATGATGGAAACATGTTTCACTCAAGTTGTTCGAGAGTCGACAAGAAAATTATGTGCATAATACGACTGTAGTACAACATCACGACATGGGTTTGTCGAAAATGTTAGTACAATCGGTAGTATTAAACAATCCTTTCATATATCATGTTCAACTGTTTTAATATTGTGGATCCTATATATTTTGGAAGTTCTAGGGATACAATTATGTATATGTATAAATTTCACTCGGAAAAAATAAGTGAAACGACAGCTGTTTGACTGAAATCATGGACAAAGCTCACGTTCTACTATATTTAAATATATTACTCGTATGAAAGTTTTTTCTTTAAAGCGCAATTTTTAGTCTTTCGATATGGTTGGTTTGTGCTTAACTATTTCTACAGTTATTTGCATGTGAAAAGACACCTGTTGGTTATGCATAAAACCAAGGCAGAAACAGTATTAAGCAATGTGGCACACGAGTAAACGAGGTTAAACTCTTGTAACGATTATTTTTGACTTGAAAAAAACTTTCGCCTGCATTGTTTCAAACGAAAAGTCTAATTTTACTGCACTTTTAGTCGAGAAATGGTTCGAGGCGCGTGCGGAACCGTCGAATCTTAAATACTGCCGAAAGAGTGAAGTATTTATTTTCGCGCGTTTCATCCCCACCCTTTGTTTTCTTGGACACATTAGCGACTCCCCCACCCCACTGTTAATCTCCTCGCGTATGGACTCGAATCATCCCCACTCCTTCCACACGAGCCGAGCGCAAAACGCGTCAGCTGCTCGCCAGTCGTCTCCGCGACGTTGCTATGAAGATATTAATTTTTTTTTTTCTTTTTTATTTTCTTAACGTTTACTGTAATTTCGGCACGCGATCGCGTCTGCATGTGCGTCTCCCTCCCCCCGGTTCCTCCCGCTGTGTGCTTCGTGATCCACGAAACAGTTTCGTCGACGTTCGACTAATTACGCAATTAATGCATCGCCGGTCTATCGCAACGTGATTTTCCGAAGCGTCGTCTCGATGATAATAACTATAATGGAGGTTACCTGCACGGAGTTGTTTTTAAGAACGATACGAAGGAGCGTACGGACGATCCAAGATCCTGACGCCTGATCCAGAACTCTCTATTTTCCGTAGTTGTTTTCGAAATGGGACTGGCAGGTAAATTATTGAAACAAGTAAGAGATGTTCCGATAAACACGCAGACAGGCTTATTAATAATCATTTTTTTTTCACCGTGTATCGCTGATAAGCGTTCCTCTCATTTCACGTAATTTTTTTTTTTTATTAATACGAGGCAAGTTAAGTTAGCAATTTTCTCTTTTAAATTATGTAAGATTTTTTGTCGATTTCGAGAGCGAAGTAGATATGGATTGTTTATACAGACAGACGTGACTTTCCACTTTTTTTTTTTAGCTTCCGCGTATCTTCTCTTCTCCACTCTCTCCCCTCCTTCCCCACCTTCCAGCCATCGCCATCTTCCACCCCTGATAGGTATTTATCCAGCAATAGCTCGAATAATTTACATCGCTTCGAAATAGGAGCGTTCGACGATGATTTTCAAACTGGATTTAAACAATAATCTTTTACGTGTTAATTTCCAGTTTATTTTTCTCAAACCGTACCGCTATCGGAATTGATAAATGAGTCTGCTTATCTGCGGAATTAGACGCGTTTGCGTTCTGAAACGAGGTGATTTGCGAGAACTGCCTTCATTCCTAGTATTTCAACAATTTATATTCCTTACAAATTAAATTCTATAGTATATAAAAATGTTATATGTATAGGTTAGGTTTACATCTCATATAGCCATATGCAATATTTTGTCATTATCTTTTCTTCGTATTCTATAACTTATACTGTGTAAAATTCATCATTGCATCGATTCTCATTTTGAAATGTGGAAAATTTTTAATAAATTAGAGCAGAACTCACACTCGTTATCAACATATTTATAAGTAAAAAATTATACGTAAATATAATTTAATAAAACGCTTGAATATACTTAGATTTTGAGTTTTATTTTTTACATTATTATATTTCGAGGTATTCTATGTTGCAATACTATGTGTCGATACAAACATGTGTACGTATTGACAAATTTTTGCTGCTTCTCTTTACGTGGTCCATCATTAACTGTATACAAAATAGATGATTGGTCGTAAAGAAATACAGTCCAAAGTTCAGACGAGATTTTTTTAATAAATGTGTTTTCGTTTTCCAAGTGAAAAGTGAATTTAAAATTCCTTTTGGTACACGTGCACTTGACTCGGAATTTGTTGACTAGCTACACATACTACGAATTCGTCTGGAATAGAATCGTCTGTATTTACTAGAACTCTGGTATATCATAATTATTAAATAAAATGGTGTTGCAAAGGAATTTTGGAAATCGTGAGCTTTCTCGATATTTCAGCCTTTCATGAAAGTGTTATCATTACATATGTATGTTTAACGTTTGAGAAATAGATTATGGCAGTATGTATTAAGAAATACGTAATTGGTGATCATATATAATATTATGCAGTTGTTATCTGGGAGTGACATAATTTTATAGCTGACGAATCACTGTATTACACATGGAATCGTGATAACGTTTCGGTTATTGAGTACTATTTTCGAGCGTTCCTCTGTGTTTGCTTATGGTAATGTCGTTTCCACAGAACAAACAAAAGGGGAACTGCGAATTAACAAGTAAAAGAAGCTTTTAGCTAGCAGAGGCCGCATTAATTATTAATACTGTTAGTCCGCCGCGTCAACGTGTCTCTGAGAAATACGAGGGTATACATATACGTTTCAATCTTTTATTTTCAATCTGCTATTTGCTGACCTTGCGTTTTGATGAATTTTCATAGAAAGAGACAGGATCGTAAAAAAGTAAAATGCAAGATTACAAATGTTCTACGTTTTCCCAGTTGCTGTACAAAATTAATATTACATAATGCACACAAATTTAACGACATCCAATTTGTTAATGTTCCAGTTTACAGTGAAATAATCGTTGGTTCGATACCATATTCCTGTTTAATGTTTTCGATCCTCGATAATAATAGTAATATATTATTAGTCTGAGTTTAATATAAATCGACAAGAAGGTATATCAAATTTTGAAAAATAATCTTTCTACGCTCACCTGCGATATATTTATAATCGATATGTAACTGTTTTGAAACTGATATAGAACTGATACAATATCGAGACCGATACGGCTGAAAATATTATTTAGAATAAAAGTTTTTCACATCTGTTCCAATAACGAAAACTGGAAACGATGTTACAACTGTTTCCAACCCCTAATAGCAACAGACTAGTTATAGAATACTGGTCAGAGTAATTAGCAGTGATTTTTAATAATTCTGGCTCGAATTTGGGACATTGGCGAATCTCGAGATATTCGATGAAGCAAATTTTGTGGAATTCGATCGAAAATGGTATCCTACTAGCAAGCTGGAATCCAGCGGTTCATTCGCTTACGTAATTTAATGCGACACGCACGCGACGTTTCTCTTTCTCTGTTGGTTTCACCTCAAACAGAACTGTCTTTCTCTCTGATTCTTTCTTCTTACCTTAGCAGACGGGTCTGCTTGTCTCTTTCTCTCCGTGGCTTTCGCAATTCGTATTAACCTCGTAGATGAATCAATTGGTCACCTGAGTCTGAGAGGCAGCCTCACGCATGCAAACGGCAAGTCAAAATCGAGGACTAAAGTGAAAAGTCGTGAAATTGCTAAATGAGAAACGGTTGTGTAATAAAATGTAGTAATTAATCGTTGTTTCGTAACGAGGCTTTCCTGGTTTAATCATCGACGATTGATTCCATTCGGGTATAAACATTGCCTGAATCTTTTTTTCATAAAGAACTCGATCGTCTAATCCATTTTACGTTGTCGTTACGTTGGATTTGGAAGACAATTAGTCGTTTGAATGAGAATAATTTCTTTCGCACAAAGCGTGCAAGAAACACCACTTGTTTCGAAGAAGAACATAACTAAAACTTTTATTTTATTAAAAATTAAATTACAACGAGCGGTTAAACAATTCTGTGCAGTATTGAAAGCAAGTTAAAGTGTATAAATGTATAAATATCTAAAACCAAAAGGAAAATTTGGTGGTGGAAATGAAAGTTACAAATAACAGAAACAGTGGAGCCATTTTCCCATAAAAGAATGTTATCAGAATGGTAATTTCAACACGATAACGGCCCCAAACACTGTTCTAAATTGATTAAGGCACAAAAAATTACGAAAATATGGTCAGAAATACCGGTTGACTTTTGCGTTTGATTATTCGAATTAATGTCAGGCAGATGTCGTGCAATCATCAAATCCAAGGGTTATCCAACATCTTATTAGATTGTTATGAAAGTTGCGGACATCTATACGCCGTTATTTTTATTAAAAGCAGTTGTATAACTGAAACAATGTTTGTTTGTTATCTTTTGTCACGCAGCTTTTGTTTTGTATCTTAAATTCAATTTACTGTTCGATAAAAGATCATCGTTTATTGATGTACGAAACGTTATCTCGCCTATAACAACAGAATTCTACGAACAATATTGTGAAATAGTATAATGCAACATTATAAAAGAAAATAAAATGTTTGATTTGTTGTGGCGTGTTTTGTAGAATGCAGAAATACGTCCATGGAGAACATTAATTAAATCGATGATACTTGGTATGCGTTTGTAAATATTAGTTCCCCAACCTTGATCTAATTCTAATGATGGAAATATACTTCTGTCGATTAAATTTTCTTATCGGATCGAGCCAATAAAACATTCGGTGTTGATGTTTACCACAAAATTCATTAACGTGTATCGAACGTTTCCAGTACTTGTTTTTCGTACTTTTAAACGCTCTTTGTTGGCGTTTTAAAGTACTCTCGATTATGGCTGGCGTTGATTTATTCTACATTTGGCACGTGGCGATCTAGGCACTTCAGTCTGTCGCATCGACGAAGAATTTAATAATCGTTGACTCTACAGAAGGTCGCAAAGCATTTCTAGGTGCAGTTTTTCCACGAAGAATCATGTCCGTGGCCCTAAGTAATCATTTACACGCTAGAAGCGTCTATTTGCTTTCGGCCATCTTTGTTGAGTGTGACATTCTTGGTGGACATTCGATGGCGGCTGCTGGATGGTGGTTTACTGGATCGTTGCGGACTCGTTTCGTAAAAAATCTACGTTTTTCTTGCATCCGTTACGCACGACTGCGAATACGAGATGATCTATTAGCCTATTTAGATCGAATCTTTAATTCATCTTCGCGTTCTTCTCGTTTCTGTTCCGCTGCTTAGCGTCAGAATTGATACGACAGGTTGTTAAAACACGAAATTCTAGTTTCGAGATATGTATAATCAAACTTACTTAAGATGTCTGTATGAAATTATTTTTTTATTACTAAATGGTGAAATGGATTCCAGATGGGCTACGTCGAAAGCAATTAAAAGGTGCAACAAAATATCTTAATTTTGTATTGATAAGACAGTTATAAAAAATCCTTGAAATAATGAGTAAGAAACGCTGCATAATACCAGAGAATTCATTTACATAATATTATATTTTCTTGCAGAACAAGGCATCCGAACAATTAATTTCGTAATTCGCGTTTAAAATTTACATAAATTGATGTTAAATATACATACACTACTCAAAATATTTGCAAGATCAATAGCATGTTTTTCTTGTCTGGAGCTCTGTTAAAAAATAATACAATATTTACCTTTTTACGAATAAATATAAATTTTTAAGCTTGGAATTTAAAACTTTTCGAATCTAGCATAATTAAACTGTATCAAGAAGTCTTCCATTATTATAGAAACAACGGTAATGAAGTTATATCATTGTCATGCCCTCCTCCTACCCCCTATTTCAAGCTCCATCCCTCAGCCTCACATTCTACAATAACCGATGACAAGAAATTGGCAAGAATTTGATAACAATATTGAAGAAATGCTAAAAAATAATTAAGAAATTTAGAAACACTATTTTATTTACGAAATTTGTCACGAAATTTGTAATGTTAATAAATGGTACTGCCACAGTGATGATTAATTGCTTCAAATGTTCTGTTTTTTTAATATTTTTACCTAATTTTAGTAGTGTTTTACTGAATTTTCCAATTCTTTAATATCGTTACATTGCTCCACACTTTTGCATATTGCATTTAGATTTGACTTTTGTCGTTTCTTCTTAACGCAACACAATCTCAGTTTTCCCTTTTAAATCGTTGATAATGCATCGAAATCGATTTTAATTATCCAATGTTTCGCGGTATTCCGTATGCATCATGCTCGATCAGCTCTGCTCGTCTTTGGTACTAATTTTAGCTGTTAGCTCGTAGTAGAATTACGTAAAATTTGTCTAGTGTCTGAGATGTGTAAATATTTCCGAAGTAGGTTTACGTTGAATTTCTGTCAGAGGTAAATTACTAAATAACGATGATTTATCTTTTAGATGCGAATGTACGTACATACTTCAGTTATCGACTAATTCGATTTATCTGATTGCTCGCTCGATGACTGACGATCTGATAAAAATTATTTTAAATCGTTCGTTTTACAGACGACGCGCTTTTTTTACTTTTCATTCGAAAACAAACGTTCTGTCGTTAAGCTGGATGGTAAACGTGATTGATTGTTATGAGATTTAGATACTTGAACGACTCCATTTTGGATCTTGTTATCCTGATTCCAGTTTCTATTCTCATTTAGTAACTTGTCCAGAAATTAGACTTGGAAAGTTAATGATATAAGAATGTTTTTACTCCATGTACCAAGTTTTGTCATACTTGGGGATTAGGTTTTTCCAAAATAAACAAATGAAAAGATTTAAAAAATTACGATCGACTCGAAAATTGTTGCTAAAATTGTTTAAAAAATATTGACGTATCACCTGATGCCACGAGAGTTTCGTATCAAATCGGTCGCCGGTTGAAACGCGAGGCGAAGTGTCTAGTGTCAGAGGTCCGTAAGATAAACGATTCTCTCGAGGACACGATTTCTTTTTTATACGGGGATTTTTTGTCGCGACGATCCGCGGCTTTATGAGCAGGCTGGGGATTTGATTTGAGCAAGTCGTTTAGTATCGAAAAAGCGCGCGATGCGTACGCTGAGCGTCTTGGCTGCGGGATCAAGGCCCGGTCAGCACTCAAGTGACTCTTGTTTTTTGCTCTCGTCAATGCGGCGTTACAAAACCGCTGGTTTGCCTGCTCGGTAGAATAAGATCAAGGTGTTGCTCGATAATTCACATCGAATAGAGAACAAACGGGACCGCCATCGATCCCTCACCATAACTCGATAGGACCTCGACTGCCCAAACACTGTCCAACCAAACAACCACAACAAAAATACCACTTCGTTCGACACAATTTCCAAAATCCAGTGTACTCCTTAGAATGTTTTTTATCTCGTAAAATTTTAGGATTTATTGTAGGAATATTTCGAACAAATAAAATTTTCTTCCGATAGATATTTATTAAAATGATTTACGACTGTCAAATATGCTCGTGAAAAAAAGTTCATTATCTAAAATATTTGGGTAAGACTTAGTAGTCCATATCTTCGTGAAATTATCTCACCGACTAATTGTCTCATTCGCTGGAATCTTTGGTTCTACATCCACTATAAAAAATTCGTTATTGTACTAATATTGCGAAGAAAAATAATCTCTGTTTATTCCTAAGGATGTTGAAAATATAAAAGCTCGTAAGTTTGTATCGAGCTTTGTATTAGCGTCTTTATCATGCGCATAAAAAAAATAAAGCAGTGCAGAAGAAGCGAGCTACAACTTAATTGTTGTTATTGAAACCTCACCTCATTAACCTATACAGGATGTCCCGTAGTGTATGCGATTCACTTCAGGGTCCTAATTAGCACATAGAAACCATAAAATAAATTCGTGCCTACACATGTATTATTTTATTTAGCGTCTAAGGTTACCAACCTTTTACTTTCTTTTTAACTAAATAGAACCGTAAACATTTTATGTTTACGTCGATAGAAATGTTTTTGCATGAGAAAATGCCATACCCCATCATTCACCCGGTGTATTTCTTTTTTTAACGTTCGAAAAATGATTCAACTCTTTTCTCGAGTTTTGTATTTTACTATACATTTTATCAATTATCAATATTTTGACGAGATATCGATAAAATCGGTGAGTCTATCTTTAGTTTAGGCAGCACCTAAGGAAGGGTTATTTCCATGAATAAACATTGAATTGATAAAGCTTGTAAAGCTCGCACGACATTATTAAAGTATCAAGTACATCACTGTTGAGGATGCAATTGTCTCCAGAATATGGTTATCTCTAAGTGACTCATCCATCGATTGGAATTTTTAAAACCAAAATTTAACTCTCCGTGTTAGGTGTAAATACTCTATTCGCACATTAACGATAAATATTATTTTACAAATAGTTTCTTTGTAAACACAACACTGTTTACTGAACAGATACTGTGGTTACAAAATTTGGAGCACCCTGTTCCTTCAGAACAATAAAATATGTACTCGATTCGAGGGCTGTTATCAATTTATTGGCCAGATTCTTCATCTTTAGATCATTGAGTGGCTATTGAAAATCGAATGGCTTCTACTTGCATTGTAGAGAACATTTGGAGAAGAGGTAGAACGAGTGGGTAGTGAATTGCGACGATTACGTCACGAGGGTCAGTTCTGCATGTCATCGTGTGTCAGCAGAATCGACCAGAGGCAGAACATTCTCCCAGAAACACATTGGTGCATCGAAATCGGTTATAAATCTTTTAGAATTTCTCTCCCTTTAATGAGAACCAGGACTGTGCATCGACCATTTAACAACAAACACGATAACTTTTCTATTTGGTTTGGTTCTCGTTGGTTTTCCGTTACAATCGTTTATATTTCTTTTTCCATATTTAATCTATTACTAATCTCGAATTTTTTAAGCTTTAAAAAAAGTTTGGTAAAGTTCTCGAATACTCAGGGAGAGTATGCTAACTCTCGCACGTAATTTTTAACAGATTCTATAATAATAACGTACTGTTGTTGATTTCATTTTTGAGATGCAACGTACTCTTTAATTGTGATTGATACTGTCGTTAAAATCGTTAAAATATAAAAGGGGGTGGAATTTGGAAATTTAGATGCAACTGGTACTCGATTATATTAATTGTTTTCCTTGTCTTAAATTCGTTTGCATAAATTTTGTGTGTCGTTGCAATGAATTTTCTACCACCTCGTTCACGTATCGAGATGCATAATCAGAGCGACATAATCGTCGAAAGATACAGCGAATAGGGTCATCAATTAGACTTTGGCTCGAGTTAAGGCAGGTCCCGTTCGCTTCGGTATCGCCAGTAAAATAGAATCGTCGGTGCATTGCACGCGATATGTATTCCTTTCCATGCACATCTCGAATTAAAACTGACCTTTTCTAATAATAAAAAATTTGTTGCTAACTAAACTAGTAATTTAAGCAATTTTAAAGGTGTTAAAATTTCATCTTCGTTCAAGGAAAACAACGTTTACAGTTCGATGACCTAATCCTGTCGTCTCTTTTTGAAAACTGAAAGTGTCAGGGCAGAAAAATATTACATTGAACTTGACACCGTGCAGTAAAAATTGTTCATAAAGCGAGTCTAACGAATCGTGAAAGGCCAATTCTGTTTCATGATCACTCAAGAGCACATTTCATGGTGCACGCCTCGAAATAATTGCAACGATTGGGCGACGAAATTCTTTGCCATTTAACGTTATTCGTCCAACTCTTTTCCATGGCTTTCCATCTATTCGGAAATCTAATTAGCCAACAAGGCGTAGATAACATTAAAAAGCAAACGTGTCGAATAATAATTTATATAGTGTCGTAAAACGTATCTAATATATTCGTGATCGATTGTTTCCGAATTATTAATTCACTTTTACGTCAGTGAACGTGCTATAATTATGTGGCTGAACTTGCTATGCATTTCAAATACGTCATAACACGTTTGATGGATCGTTTTGCTCTTTTTATCTTGTCGTTCGCGATTGCTTCTCTCTTATTAATGAATTAATTTATCGGAATATTCAGAATATTGTGGCGAATAGCCACCTGTTGCGGATATATGGACACGTTACAAGTCAAAATGTCTAAATTCCACTATTTGAATATTTTTACATTTCGATACAATGCATTCTGTCTTTCTATCAAGCATTGTTTCGTCGATTTTTGTACTTGATCTGGAGGATTCTTGCCCAAACATTTCTAATTATTGATAAAAATATTAATGATTCGAGGCTTCGATAACGTAACATAATAATGCTTTATTGAACGAAGCGTTTCTCTTGAACGATTTTTTATTCACGGTTGGCTATCATTGAGTAAATGTTATTCGCTATTTACTATTCAAAGGATTTCTTTATCGAACGCAGCCAGAAAATATGCAAAATCCGCAAGATAAACGTGGCTGCGAGAGGTCAGTCGGTCACACGTAGTAAAAAAGTTAAATATTTCTTTTCCTGGCCGACAATGTGCAGCCAGATAATATCATGCATGCACTGATAGATAATATGGGCATAAAAACCACGGCGGACCTTGGAATAATTTATAACAAGCAACTTATTACGCTTTATTGCTATACTATTTCCATCCGTGATCAATATTCATCCTTTTTCCTATCTTGTTCGCATTACGAAACTCTTTTACAGTCATCTCACTTTTTTCTTACCTTGTTTCATCATTACGAGTTTCAATGGATCAATGGTATTCGACAAACGAACAAACGATACTTAGAAACTCTAACTAATGCAGTGGACGAACCACTGGCGAACAGAACACGTGGTTCTAGGCGCCATTTTTTTTTATTAATAAGATGAAAGAGATGAACATATTTCATACGGATATTGTAAATAAGACTGGCTGCTTTTAAATACTATTTTATTCTTATTTGAACCATATGTTAAAAATGTTTGTATTATATTGATATAAAGTAGAAGCTGACTGGAGTCTTACAAAGACTGATTGAATCCTTTGCACCAAAGAAAAGATGTCCCTATATGGAGGATTTAATTTTGTCTCTTATAAATATTTTTTATCTTTATTTAGAAGTAAGCTACTCCTTGTCAAGCACCAAAAACTCATCGAACCTGTAGTGTCACTTTAATGTAAATAGAATGCAAAAATTACAACTGCCTGTTGCATACATTTAACTTAATTCAATGCAAATTATCAAGTCATAATTTTTTTCCTTTTTCCTACGACCGGTATGGCTCCCTAATATAACAATAGGAGTAATAAGTTAATGGTTGCATATAGTGAGATAATTAAAAAACGATGATGAATTGGTAGGTGAATAATGAATCATGGAAATTCGAGATTTAATGTTATCGGTAATTCCATAGCTAGCTTTCGAGGTCTTTTTGCAATAGTTTATCAGAAACATTCAAATATTATCTCAAGGCCCCCGAGTACTTTGCATACTTAACCCTACAATGACCCAACTTGATATTTTTACCTTGCAAAAACTCAGCGAAGATTTCTTACGCTTAGATACTTGTATAACCGAATTACAATCAATTTATAATTGCACGGGCGCACGTGTAATTAATAATATAAATTCAGAATTATTGCTAGTTCAAGACACTGCAAGACAGTATCGATTACCATTCGAAATTCGTCCAGACACTTGAATATTTATTCATTTCATTTGCATGTTATTTTTAAAAATGCTCGCGATAGTTGTTGAGATAGCGTACCAACACCGACGTAAAAATAAGCGATGCATCCGTGTTAAAATAATAAACGGTCAGGTACAACATTCAGATAACACGAAGCCTCAAGTATTAAAGATCTTTTACGATAAAGATGTTTGGAGTGACCTTGTATACGAAAATAATTTCTATAGTCAAGAAATAAGATTGGGGGTTTCGCGTAGTGGCTGATTCTCGTGTAGTAGTATCAGTGAAGATAGACAGAATGCCACACTGACGGAAAATACACAGAAACCCTCGTAGAGAGAGAGAGAGCAAAATATGAAATAGACACAGAAAAGAAGCGTTTAACATTTGTATACGTGATATTAATCACAGCGTTTAATTTTACCTCGTGACTTTTTGCTCTGACTTTAAACGTTTCGAAGATATAGCCTGACCCAGTTGCGTAGGACATCCTGTATAGAGGACCAGATAATAGATAAGTACTCTAAATGAGATCCAACTGTCCAACAATTAAAATCAGATACTCAACTGAATGAAATTAAACAATGATCGAGAGAAATTTTACTAGATTAAGTGGTTTTCCATTTTTAAGAAAGAATCCTTGCTTGGTAGTTGCTCAAAGATTGTAATTATTTGCTCGGTCTTTTGAAAAGGACGACAATGATCCCGCGTTGGTGTACGTGATTGATAAGTAACGAAGTTATCTGTAGGTTTATTACGAACAGCAGTTTCGTAAAGAAACGTACTAGAAAAGAGACCGACGTCTGAGCGTTCTTTATCATGGAAATATCGTTATTTATATGTCTCAGGGCGATAAGGGAATCGCTGCGTTCTCGAAACGAGATTTCGGATGGCATTTCGTTTACTGCTCCCGGGTAATACCCTGTTATTCCCATTCGAGTCGAATTTTTATCGATTCAGATTTATTTATGTGGGTTACGTCGAGGTAATTTATTGTTAAATCCGGGTTATTGTTTAACCGAAATCCATGCGACTGATAATTTGTTACACTGTACTTTTCGTCTGGAAAGTTCGTGTGCAATTTAAAATTATTTCGAATTCGAATTAAGTAATCTGCGAGCATCGATAATAGTTTGAAAAAGCAAAGTAAATAGGTCGTTTTCGACACAATGCATTGCACTTTACTTTTCGCGTTTTCGTTCGACCGAAATTTCATTTTATCTCCGAGCGATAATTTAAATTCGTACAATATTTTTACTTTTACAGTGCATGATTATTATGCAAGTAGGCAACGATAAACGCGCGAGGAAATATAATCGCTGCTACAGCGAATAGAAGAGGCTAGATAAATGACTGTGTATGATCAATTGAATAGCGGAGATACAGCGCACGGAATAATACACTATAATTCGACTTGAAATCGTAATTCATTGCTATCAGATACTCGGCATTACTATCAAAAATTAACAAAGACGCGATACACTTGGGAAAATCGTAGATTTACGAATCAGTTGTTAATTTTTTGATAGTCCTGGCACATACTGATTGGAATATGTATATTAATATTTTAAAATGGTACGTTACAGACGCCGATCTGAGCATGGGCGCAGGTGCAGCAGGTGGCTCGGTCCTCGGTTTACCGGGATCAGGCGTGGGTGGTGTTCTGTCTCAGCATTGTGCGATCTGCGGAGATCGAGCAACAGGAAAACATTACGGAGCCGCCTCTTGTGACGGTTGCAAAGGCTTCTTCCGGCGATCGGTCAGGAAAAATCACGTGTACACCTGCAGGTTTGTAAAACGAATTGAAATCGTCCCCTATTTAAACGAATTTAATATTCTAAAATTGTATAAAAAAATAACAAACAGCAGGTGCAAGTTATACTATACACCCATTGTCAAAAAACCCTATTCCCTCGTTTTCGAGATATTTTTATACGTACATACAGAGAGAATTATTTATCTTATTTTATAGAATTACTATTGGGTACAACGCAAATATTAAAGTAAACAATCCTTGAATTTTTAATACAAAGGACAGTAGTAGGTACAGTAGTAAAATAGAATTACATTTACATCGTAATTATTATCAATTAAATTTTGTATTTGGTTACTTTTGGCCCCAGAGGTTCGTTCACGAACTAATTGCAAGCATTATTGTTTATTGCAGATTTAGTAGGAACTGTGTAGTAGACAAAGACAAGAGGAATCAGTGCAGGTACTGCAGACTACGAAAATGTTTCAAAGCTGGTATGAAAAAAGAAGGTGAGTGCAGTAGTTTGGTCTTTGATTTCAGTTATTTTTTTACGAGGAAATTATTAATTAATTCTAAGTAAACGCGGGAAGTCACATGGGTGATTATATTCCTTTTTTTTTTTTATTTTGTTTGCATGTAGCTGTACAAAACGAGAGGGACCGAATAAGCTGTAGAAGGCCAAGTTACGAGGAGCAGAGTAGCAACGGAAACGGACTCTCCGTAGTTTCTCTTCTTCAAGCTGAGATGCTCAGCAGACAAGTTGGAGCTGCCCTCGAGGTCAGTTTAACTCAATTCTTGTTTTAGTAATTTTACAAAGAAAAATCTAGATCGGATCTTAGGTAAATTTTTATGTACCACAGTTGTCAAAATTTTATTGACACTTAACAGAGATACGTTCGTCTCGAAACACGTGGCTTAGCTTGAGACTGAGCTAATATCACTGCGGTATTATCGCTATTTGTTATTGACGGTACACGATTGCAACGTTTATCATTTGGTAATTTTCCATGTACACATAAACATACGTTCAATGTTAAAAAAATGTTTTCACACAAGGATGACATAAAACTTGAGAGCATTTCTCTGATATTCGCCATGCGTCAATAACGTATCAATCTTTTTAGATATCAATATGTTTAAAACACACTTTGATAGTAATACTAGTACCATGAATTAAAATTTGATCAAAAAGAATTCAATTCTCGAATAAGTTATAAAAGGTTTCTCTGCTCGTTTATTTTTTGTCAATGCACCCTTTTGTTTATTCGTTCGATGGAAACGAATTTATGGTTCCCGTCTCAATATTTAAGAGATGGAAGAGAATTAATGAAGCTCGTGGGAATATTGGGTCTTTTCAGTGTATGTAAATGCCAAGACGGACAGACATCCGGTCACTTCCCCCACGAATAATTGTAATTTTTAGTCTTAAAGTTTCGAATATTTAAATTGTCTCGAATATGCACTCATTAGTATAGTTAACATTCTGAAACGTGAAGTTTATCTGGATATTTATAAATAATTGAACACTTTAAATACCAAGATGAAGTGAATTGAATTTATTTGAACGAACAAAAATGTTTTGTTGGATTTTATTAAGTTTTAAAGGAATGAGATATTAAGGAGGATAATTCAACGTTCCTTTAAACAGCTAGGCAGCCCAGGTGGCGATATTGACCTAAGTACGAAGCAAATCGCCAACATAAACGATGTCTGCGACAGCATGAAGCAGCAACTACTGATCTTGGTGGAATGGGCCAAATATATACCAGCATTTAGCGAGCTCACCCTCGACGACCAAGTGGCACTGTTGAGGGCACACGCTGGTGAACATCTTCTCCTGGGCGTAGCCAGGCGCAGTATGCAACTAAAAGATGTCCTCCTATTGGGTAACAACTGCATTATCACGAAAAACTGTCCTGGTACGTTTTTCTCAAGTTTATTAATCATTTGGTATCTGTTGAATGTTCGTATGTTCTAACGATGAAAAGTAGATTGTAGAAAAAGTTGTCATTAGGCAAACTAGTCGACCAATTATCTAGAAACAGACTCAGCATTCCTAGAGACCTGTATCATACTTAATCTGACCTAAGCAACCACTTGGTAGCCTAAAAAAAAATAATCGTTCAGCGTGGTGTATAATAATTTTTATTGGAGTAATCTAAAAAAGAATAAATTATATTAAATATACATATATCGCTGGACTTTCAGAACGAATTAAATTGAAACTTAAAAAGTTCAAACAGTATTGAAAATATTATTGCGCGTAATAAAGAGTACCACAGAGTATTATTTCATCTTTCGATAGCACCGATAGATAAGATTTCAGAAGATTAAGTACCATAAAACAGATACAAGCATAAAAAAAATTCAGTCACCGATAACACATAATTTAAAAGACACTAAACATCTTAATCGACGAAAATTGCATTGACGATTCAGGTGAAAATTTCCAAGTGGTTCAATGAGAAATTTTCAAGTATCAGTTTGTGGCAATTTGTTTAAAACGAGAATGTTTCTGTGATTTTGTCATTTTTCTGAAACTGTAAATTTACTTAAACAGGTATAGCATAATTATTAGGAAAATGTGGGTGAGTAAATAACAGCATGCATGCGAGAATTTTGTATAGTTCACTAAAAATTCTATTTCCACAAAAGTTTGGCCATTTCACAGTATTTATTTAATCGTGGACGTTAGATTAATCGTTGTTTAATTTGTATAGAAGCGCAGATAATGTAGGGACACTTTCCTTATCATATGTTGAATTTTTGTGGACAACAATTGTGTTTTTAACATTTTTATCGGAGCAAAGCTAAAACGCGCAGAGCGAGATAATCGATAGAAAATCAAACGTCACTCGTAACAGGAAATTATTTCCTACGATCTCTGATCCCATTTTATCTGACATTTTGTCAAGTACATTTTCTTAAGTCAAGAGTTTTTAATATCTATGGATATTACTGAACAACTATTAAGAAATCGATAGTCTCGCTGCGTTAGTTGCATGAACTTGTAATGGGGAATAGTAGACTGAGTCCAGTCTTGACGTTGCAATTGCACTAGCATGAGTGCAGATGGGTTCATTCAACTGTGTTGGTTTCGTAGCTTGTAATACCTTGTACTGTATCTGGACTCAGTTGATTGGTCATGGGATCCGATAGGGATGGTTTAACCGTCGTTATCAGTCATATATTTGTCCGCAGAGGGTCGCAATCAAGACCTAGACATCAGCAAGGTGGGTGTCAGAGTGATGGACGAGCTGGTGAAACCGCTGAACGAGGTGCAAATCGACGACACAGAATTTGCTTGCCTTAAAGCAATCGTCTTTTTCGATCCCAGTAAGTTTCTCTCTCGTTATACTCTGATTAAAATTAAACACTCTGTCTCTCTAGTTCTCTGATTTTAGTTTCTCACAAAACTAAACTAAAATGTAATATATTTTCTCAACGAGCTTTGCAAGGATTCTTTTCATTTGGATCTTCGATCAAGCACGTTTCGTAATATGTATTATTACGCTATATTGACGTCGTGTTCATCGTATCTGATAGAATAATAGGAAAATTCGACGAGTAGTCCTATTTCTAGTTTGAGTAAAGTGGAAATTAGCAAATTCAGAGGATCGATGATCGTCAGCGATCTCGCTTCGCAATCTGCAGTCGAAGGGAACGAAGAATTTGCGTGTCATTCGGCCAAGATGTGCCGGCACGCGAGAACGATTGTCTCAATAAGATTTAATTGATCATTGGCGGCGCGGTCGCCGCCGCCATGCCGAAACGAATTGCAGACGATCCTAGATTCGCTGTTACGAGGTAACAGTGCGAATTTTTTTGAGAATCTCCAACATCACAAAGTCCAATATCAACTTTAACGGTGTGTCTTGATTAGGACGATCGCCCACGACTTCTCTGGAGTCGTTGTACCTCAGGATCACTTTCATTTCGATTGTTTCACAGCATGGACTTGATTCACAAAGTGATATCTTACATCTTAACTTTAACAGTGTGTCAATCACCTACGACTTCTCTGAGTCGTTACATCTTTGGGATCAGTTGCATTTTTATTGTTTTACAACGTTCGTTCGCAAAGTGATAAGTTTTTTTAGCATCCAAGTATCCTGTTGTATCCTTTCTGTCGATAGATGCAAAAGGGCTGAGCGAGCCGCAGAGAATTAAGCAGCTGCGTTACCAGATTCAAATCAACTTGGAGGACTACATAAGCGACCGACAGTACGATAGCCGTGGTCGTTTCGGTGAGATTCTGTTGACTTTGCCAGCTCTGCAGTCCATCTCCTGGCAGATGATCGAGCAGATTCAATTCGTACGGCTGTTCGGAGTGGCGCACATCGACAATTTATTGCAAGAGATGCTCCTTGGCGGTGCTACGGCCGAGGTGAATGGCACCGTGACGCCGATTCCGATCTCAAACGCTGCTGGTAGTTACGTGAGCAGCAACGAGAGTCCTAGCAGTCCTTTGACACCGGCGAACGCGCCTCCTTTGAGTCCTCAGGATCACATGCTGGCCGGAGGAAGTCCTGTGATGATCCTGAGGGATCTAACACCGATCCAGAATCAAGAGGACGTGACTAGCGTGACTGGATTCAGGATGTTCAAGCAGGAACCCAGCCTAGAGAGCGAATCCAGCTTTTAAAGAGTCCCGACGAGCTCAAAGGTGATCAGGAGATCCTATGAAAAGAGAGTGAATTAATTCAGTTCGTTGTTACTACCTACCTTGACGATTTTTCTGCTTTCGAGTACTTACGATACGAATTTAAAGATGTTGAAGCACGCCAGGAAGATGGGAAACATTAGAGAAGCAAAGAAGGTACTAGATAGAAGCATTTTCAACGTGATTAGTGTTACTCTTCTTTTGAATCTTTAGACTTCGAAAGGATCGTTTGATATCCGAGAGAATGTTTGGGGATAAAGTATCACAGGATCGTCCGAGCAGTCGAAATTTATATTAAACTTGTGATCTTTGGATAATCGTTCAAGAATCCTCGAGACGTTTTTGGAAAGTAAAACCATCGTTTTGAAGTCTTGCGACACGGAAGAACAGCAAATAATTATATGGAAATGTAATCGAGAAACGTTAAGAAATGTGTAAAAGTTTCCAAGATATTAAGAATTATTTTTATAGATCGTACAGAATTTATGATACTTGAAAATGAAATTATTCGTACGTCGAGGAAGTGTTGTTTCGAATCTTTACGACGAAAGCAGATCGTAAAATTTCTCGAAAATATTTAATGAACGATAGATAAACAAATATTTTCGGATAGCTTGCTGGATGTCGCAAGATCTTCGAGAAATCGCTAGAATGAAAGTCAATTCTCAGAATTCTCTTCAACTTTACGATGATTTTTAGTGATCTTTTTGAACAATTTTTAAATGTCAGTGCCACGGATCGAACGTTTTTATAAGTTGTGATTTTTTTTTTTCTCTCAAACGTTGCAACACGAGCAACAGTTTCAAAATCACGGGTTCTCAAAAACCTCGCACTCATATTCCGCATGGTTTACATACTGAAAGTACAGTTTTTAACACTAAACCTACCGATACTTCATGTGTAACCATTCCTACCATGACCGGTCGAATGACCTTTCTTTTTCTCTTTTACGAGGCAACGTACTTCGAATTTTTGCCATTATATGTATAGAAAGTTGTGTTCTGAAGTTTATTCGTAAGATTTCTCTTTCATGTCGCGCATTTTAAAAATCTGTACAAAAATATGCAATACTTTTACTCAAAACTAGGAAAAGGAATTGCTGAAACTTCTTTAAGTATACAGCGTAAAAATAAATGTCAAAATAAACATAGAAGACAGCATAAATAATAATAGTTAATATATTCATTGGATAGAGGATGAAATGCCCTTTAAAATGAGCGCTCGAACGAGTCGATAGCTTCATTAGTTCCGGAGATATAGCGATTTTAGTTTCAACTCGATGCGGTGGCTAGTTACGGAGATATAGGGGTCCGAAGCTTTGTGTACGTTTCATTGAGATCAATGAACTCGCGCGCGCGTAAATAGTAAACAGTGCGTAGTAAATTCTTGGAAATACTACGGCGAAACTAGGTCACGCGAGTCACGTACGCGGGCTAGGTCAGCACTACGCGCGTGCGACAAAGAGGTCCGACGCGTTAGACTGAGACAGAGATAGACGAATTAAGAAAAATACCACTTTACATAAATTACGATATCTCGAAAACGGAAAGTCCGATCGACAAAAACCAAAAGCCATTTTAAAGAGGAAGCTTTGCCGCTGCCAACGGTGGCTCAATGATTAATAAAACACTAGTAGTTTCGGAACTGCACGCGTCTAAAGTTTTAATATTTTTAATACGCGTTGTTACACTGTCTAAAACAGTGGAAACTGAACTTCCAGTGGAATCTTTACCATTTACATCGGAAGCTAACCAGAATTTGATACCAAATACCGGTCGTGGTAGGTTTAGTGTTGAATTAATTTCGTGTCCAATATAAAGATGTAGTTGGCAATCGTTTGAAATACTGTGCGATCTCAAGTTTTTGAGTAACAATCGTGCTAAATATTGCTCAATTAAGGTAAGGTAAGGTCGAATAAAGTGACACGAAATTGTCTTGTCGCCGCGAAGTCAATCTAATTAAATAAAGTCATTAATTATCTATTTCTCTCTTTTTTTTATTTATTTTGTACAACGTTCATGCAAGTAAAATTATTGGAGGAATTAGCAGTTAGTGTAATCGAAATCGAAGAATGGTCTTCGAGTTCTAAAGAAACAATATACATATACAAAATGGCGTCGAAATAAATGGTCTCACTGTGGTAGCATATTCGACTTTTTCTAAAGATGAAAAATAATCATATAACCATAACTTTTCATTTTCGAGATATAAGCACATTTTTTAATTCAAACAAAATGTGTTTATATGTATATTGGAGAAGAAGAGTTTCCAAGTTTCTACGATCTCTTCTTCCATTTTTAAAAAGAACAGAATAGACTATCAAAATGGGACCACCAATTTCGAAACCAGCCAATGTATATACATATACTAAATAGTTCGTTATTATTAATTTTTTAAAAGGAATCATTTTAGTGTCATTTCAATTTTGTAACGTAGTAAGTTTATGTTTAACAGATAGCAATTTTTCTATTTTAATTATTTAACCTCGTTAAGAATATCTATTCATTTAATTGAATTGTAAACGACCGACCTCTGAATACGACAATATTATAATTAATTGTTACACACGTAGGAATTAAGTTTACTGTTATTTATACAAAGGGTTAATTATATTATTTATAATACATTCCTGCAGAGAATATTTTTGTTATCGCGATAATCATCTTGTTACCCCATGTTGTAAATGTAATGTATTATAGAGACACAGTGATTAATGATTTTAATAATAATCGACTATTTTTTATGTACAGACAGTAATACCTCGTTAATTGATCGACTTTATTATCCGATAACTGAAGCTGTGAATAGCTAGATTCCATCCAGTCTCGATATATCCCATTTTTAAAAAGAAAATTACTACTTTTCATCTGTAAATACACAGGAGTAACTCGATTTCTGATCGGTTAGCGAAGTAATACTGTAGCTTAGAGAAATATAGGTGCGTAAAACACGGGATGCTGTAAAAGTGTTGTTATTAAACCCAATCTCAATGTTGGCATTAAATCCAGTTTATTCCGTAGAGGAGAAAAGGAATTATACCAAAACAAAGACAATTCTTAATCTCTTAAAGGATAGTGGCACATATATGTACGTTTACTTCTTAATTTATTTTAAGTATTATAATATGGAAGTCACTACTAAAATTATGTGCATACAAGAAACGAGAAAATAATTAGCACATAGTTTTAGCACCTCTCTTTATAAAGAACGAAGCACACGCCATTGCAATGCAATTAATTCTTAGCGAAAGAGTAAGTACACTCGCTTCCCATCCTACAGAGCTGGGGAAAATTGTCATTCAAATAAAAATCTCGAGTAACAAATATCACGAAATAATTTATAACAAAGTGGTAAAAATTAACGCGTCATCTTTTTTATTGATTCTATCGGTTATTTATTATTTCAATGACAATTTTCCCCAGCTCTGCCATTCTAGTTACCAAATGAAATACATTTCATTGCGTAGAATTATTGTTGTGCCAATTTATGCTAGGCGTTTAAACAATTATATTTGTATGCAGCGGTTCTTTTGTCGCATGTGATGTACCTCGAGTTAATAGACTAAAAAGGTGATAAATTTCAACAAATTTTCAAGTCTTGATCTTGCAAATCTACGAAAAAATTATTTCGTACTTTTACGTATTTTTCTCAACATTCAAAGGGGACAATATATTGCAAATATTATTACTGTTATTTTATTTTGGCCGATTAAAAAGTTTTTAAAAAGAAACAAAAATAGAAATAAAAAGCTGTTTCCATCTGTTATCAGGGCAAGTATTGCTCAGTCCTGTTTATAATAAATGTGTTTAAATAACAATGAAACGATCAAGCAATCCTGCTAAGATCTGGTAATGTTAATTAAATTAAAATAATATAATTAGTATAAGGGGCATTCGTATAAATAAATAAAGGAAACGTAAAAATCACTTATGGCAAACGTTCAGGAACTTAGCAGGGTTAATTTTTTAATTAACGTTTACGACATTTTATTTTTTGTTCCATACTTTGCTCAATAAGAAAAACATTTTACAATAATAAAATCGCTGATTTCATACGTTCGTCGGAATTTCTTTTAGATTTTATATTTATGGCCGGATAGGAAGCAATAATACAAATAATTTACGAATACTTTAAACATTACTACATACTATAGTATGTACTAAATCGTAATGCGAGATATAATATATAAATATAGTTTTTTTATGTAATACATGTGCGCGCAAACAAATTGTAAATTAGTCAAAGTGATAAACATTGTCATTAATAAACAAGGAAAGTGGTTAAACAAAAGACAACTTGTATCGACTTTCTGCATAAATATTTTCTATTGTATTTATTTTTCTATGAGTTTTGTTTTTATTACATTAAAAAAAAACTTGAACAACAACGTGTAAAGTAAACTATATTAGTTAATAGAAGTATGAAATTAAAGAATATAATAAATAAATTACGTTACAAATGTTTCTTATCGCACGTCAAACATTTTATCTTACAAAACACACACAACACATTCTTCTCAATCTTCATCTTTTCATGTATCTTTATGCTTTTCATATGTATATGTATTTATCACTGTTTTCGTTATTCTCAACACTTTCAGAAGTAAAAGATTTGTCACGAAAATGCGCAACAAGTAAGAACAATTGTATTCAAAATTAAAAACTAATGATGATACAATTAAATAATCAACGCCCACGCTTATACGGTCAATTCGCTTTGATCACCGATAGATTAAAGTCTTTTCAGGTTTATTTTTAATATTCGTGCAATTATGCTTTATGAAATCTGTTAATCGAGTTCGTAGTCCTCGCGTTTTCGTTTTTTTAAGTTCGCCGTAATTTCGGAAGGAAGAATGCTATTAGTACCCATTCTCAGCCATTCCGATAAACGTGCTCTAGCCTTTCTCCCAGACTGATAAATGTCTCTTTCGAGTCGAGGAAGTCTAATATCCAACGTTGGATCGGATGTCGGGTTTTGAGCCCAATCCATAACTAATCGAAAACGAGATTTAAACGTCTAAAAATAAAAATAGAAGTGACTAGAATTCCTACAACAATATATGCCTCGAATTGACAACGATAATCTTGAAAAATTACAGTACTATTCTAAGTTTTAGCTGCCTGACTTGCTGTACGAGTCAAACTTTATGTCTACACTTACGATTCGTTAACTGATTTACCTGTAACAAACTTTTAGTTATCAGTTCGGATTCTCTGACACCAAACTTCTGTACATAAATTCCTAATTCGTAAAAGTAAGGATTCCATTTGCTTAAACCAACAGCATCTGCATCGGCTTCTAAAATTTCCCTAAGAGATAGGTTTGTTCAAATTTCTAGACCATACAACCTCCTTAAGACATTTAAAACACGAAAGGAATGCAACCGCAAAGTTAAACGTACTAACAAAGTACTTTAAGGACACAAGAAGGCTATGAAATTCACAAAGTATTACATATATGCATCGATACTGGTTAATCGCGTTAAAAATATATCAAGCCCGCTACTGAAAAGATTGTTTTTTTGTCTAAAAAATGCTAGAAACACCTACATCTCTGTTTGATTGCAGATAACGAAAGCTCTACCTTATATAAATAATGTTACATATATATAGAAATACAATTTATTAAAAAAACATATTATTTGTAGCATTTGTTTAAATTAGAAGCAAAGGATAAGGTAAAAAATATAATGTTACAACTTATACGAAACAAAATTATTAAGAACTTGGCCATATAGACGCAACAAGACCAGCAGGAATAAAGAAAAATATTAATAATCATACCTATATCCTTCCTTATATATACTCGGTACATCGATGGTGATTATACGATTCTGCAAACTTGTCATTGATTCGGCTAGCCATAATGGAAATTGTAACTTGGTTCCCGCCTTCAAATTTCCCGTTTGGGACGAAGAATCCAAGAAACCTTAAACAAATAGAGTATTTTCATTTCAGCTGTGTCCTAAGTCCCCATTATGCTACATAAATCATGGTACATTAAACACTGCGTTCAAACTACATTTTACAATTTGTTATAAATTAATTATTACCTAATCCAGGCAACTCTACTTCGATTTTGCAGAATAAACGTTCTTCGGTGCATAAAATATCATTCAACGTGAAATAATTAGGCAAATAACTTTGATGAAATGCCATTTCAATAACTGTACATAAAAAACGCGGGAATAACTGCATGCACTACTTGGATGCTAGGCGGCGTCTCATGCTGTATTTTGCCGCGCCATCTACGGCAAAACGTCCAAGCTTCTCGTGGAATAGTTCTCGAGAAGCTTGAGCGTTCTGCCGTAGATGGCCCCTTTGTTGTAAAAATAAATTTTTAACTAAATCTATTAAATAAACCGATGTATATAATCTTAATGTAACGTACATTACCCTTAATGCGATGTGAAACTATGTACAAGCACAGAGAAAGGTAGAAATTACGAGTACATCTCGCATTTCCCTCGCTCCTTGAGCTGTGGAGGCAGTCCCTTCATAACTGGCATAGTTCACAATAGGGCCCTAACATTTATTGCAACGTTATTACAAGTGTTATTATCAGTGTAATATCAATAATCGCTGCAAAGATGTCGCAATGTCTGGTAGCCAATATGACGAGCAGGGACTTGTACCGATATTGTACAGGCCATAACCCTAATTGAAACCGAAAGATCGTTCTTTACAATACACGAGTACAGTTTTCTAGAGTTTTACCAAATATTTCAATACATACGCACTAAAAATGGATATTACGTGGCCCCTTGCGGGACTGGGTTAACAAATTCTAGTATACAAATTGTTTGAAAATGAACAAAAGAACACTAAAGGAAAGAAAGATGTTTATGTAACTGCATAAGAACATAACAATTATTTTGCATATTGTTATTCATCTTTCCTTACGAGACAGTTTGTATGGCAATAAAAACCGCTCGCCTTTATTTATTCGTTTATTTCGACATTTCAAGATGTATGGACAATTATGACATAATAATTATATATATTTATATATGTATAATGAGAGAGCATTCTCCTCTCGCAACATTCCATTTATCATTCCCCGGATATCCCCCTGCCCCCTGTCGTTCACTCTCTCTCTCTCTCTCTCTCTCTTCCCTTTCCTCTCTCATCCTGCGTTCTCACTCTTCCTTTGTTTCTTTATGATAAAAGAATGAAAAGGTAAAAGTAAGAAAGAAACGGCGTTGATTCGTCAACCCTATGAATGATTTTACGAAACGATTTGGTTTTGGGCGCATTATTTTATCATTTAATCACAAAGATTGTGAAATTTTTCCCATTTTTTTTTTTTTTTTTTTTTCATCCACGTCCCTTATTATCATTTAGCGTTTATCAATAAGATTATGATCATTACCATTAATCGTTACAATTACGATAATAACACTAGTGTTAGTTACTCCCGTACTTTTCCCGCGATTTTCCTACTCCCACCATGCGGTCACCTGTCCCCTCCCCAGCACTCAGGAACCCTGACGTCACGTTTTAATCGCGAATTACAATTTTTGGCGTACCGTCAAAGAGTATGACTGCCAAACCATCGTTCGATAGTAATTTTTCACTCTACTTTTTCATTCTTTATTCCACTTTTATAATTTCCCCTTTCTTTATTTTATTTATTCCTTTCCGTGACCTCTCATACTGTATCTCTCTCTCTCTCTCTCTCTCACACACATCATACGTTTCGCATTTCATATTTCCCGTACATAAGAATTTTGTCCCCGTGAAAAATATTTTTTGTTCGTTCACTTAATTTCCTTTTTTTATTTTATTTTTTTATTAACAATACATATATATACATATACATATATGTATCTTTGACTGCAACTTACGAACCGTAAACTGCTAGCGACACGTTTTTCGATATGCAATTTAGCAACGTATCTTTTTATGTAGTATCTTCTGAATGCAAATTCAAAGTCTGCAATTAAATTATTATAATAGCATTCAGACTCGAGAGCGTCGTTTGTTAAAAATTGCAAATCGAAAATTCGTAGGTTGTCAATACAATAAATATGAATAGAAACGTGTGCAGAATTGCAAAATAGATTCGTTGGGTTTGTCGCTAATTAATATGGGACAATTCTCTGGATTACGCATTCAGTGAACGAAAACGAGAAACGTTCAAATAATTATAAAAAACTAGATATCAGAACTAAAGTTCAGAATAATAATTAGTAAAAAAGAAACTAATTCCTGAAAGTGGCTCTTGATAGAAAATTTATCACCTTCTTGTGATCATACATAAACAATAATTTTGATGATTCCGATTAGGGAAAAATAGATTTGAGGAAATTACGGTACGAACGGCATTACGATGCTATCCCAGCAAAAAATTAAAATTAAAAATGCAGTTTAATTCGTACGATTTATCGTCCTAAGTTGTTATAAATTACTGTAACTCGATAAAATACAATTTCTGGTTAAAAATTGCACTTAAAGAGAACTACTCTTAAATTTGTTTAAAAATTATGAACGTTGTTGAGGTACAATGATCGAGTAATAAGACTATAGTCTGGCCGGCGAAAAAAACGATTTCTGAGACTCCCCATTAGTCATTAGAACTCTTTTTCACAACTCGTTTCCTTGACTAATGATTCTTAGGTACTCATCGATTGGTCATTATTCGGTAAAAAATAGTGATGGGAAACGAGTGTATCGCGTGTACATTTATTTCTACGAATGTTTGTAAAAAAAAAACTTACTGGCAATCGTCAATACACGTTGAACTTGATCCTAACATTAAATCATCGATATAAAATATTATTTATTACTTGTTACTTTTAATTCAAAACACTTATCTCTTTCCACATATATCCATTGATATAATTTATCGTTTGAAATAACTACAACGTAAATGACGTAATATAGACAATGCCAATTTTAAAAGCAAACTTATACGTTTCAAGCCAAGCAAATCATTTTCAAAAATTATTGAAATTGTTGATGACAATGTGGTTATAAGTATATGTATTATGGTTGGACGCCTCGTTAAATTAAAAAAGAAATGAAAATAGATACGTATGAAAAAATGCCTAATAACTAAATACTTTTCACGTTTATATTTATTTATATCTGTACATTGTAAACCCTAGATACTAGACGCCATCGACGTTAAATTTCTGTGTCAATACGTGTGATTATGGAACACTTTTTCATACGTATTTGGTTTAGTTTAAATTTCATTAATTTCTTTCTTAATTAAACGATACGTCTAACCATAATATCGTACTCTTTATAAGATATCGATCAAAACGATCTCATTGATTAGAAACATAAACAATATATGTATATTGTTTGCTTGCCTTTAGGACTAACATTGCTTACATTGCTATTCCACTGGCCTCTAAAGTGCGTTGTATGCGAATGAAATGGTTTCGCGTAATGATTAATTATTTATAACATATTATACTTCAGTATTGTCTCTTCGAACATTATGCACTTCTAGATTATTCAAGAAAGTTGTACTTTATACGTTTTTATTACATTGTAAATAAAAAATACATTATTTGTAAATAACAAATAATAAATAACTTATTTAAAATTGATCTCTTACATCTCAGATTTATGTTATCATTAATAAATGATATACATATAAATAGAATAGATAGATATGTAGATAATGTATACAATGTATAAAATATTAGTAAGTTGTAATAATAATAACAATAATAGTAGTTACAATAATAGCGAATATTATCAACGAAAATCGTTAAGTGTTTAAAATACTTCGCTACAAGCGTTCGGAACAAGTCGGTTAATTCGTCAGCCGGACTATAGGTTCATTTTCAATATTTTAACAGTTCTTTCCTCATTTCGCAAATAATTAAAAAAAATTTCTTTATTCTACGCTGTCACAATGTTTCAATGGTTTGTTCGGATTTCAATTTCCAACTAAATTAATTAAACATCTTCGATTGATAAGTAAATATACCATATGTATATCCTAGAATTCTCCGTTTAGATTTAACGCGTTAAACGAAATAATCATTTTCCAATAAAAATATTTTTTAACTTAGAAAACATTTTCTTTTCTTTGATTTACCATCGACTACCCAAGTGCAATTTATTTGGTATATTTCAATTAGCGACCAGATCGAATTTAATTAATATTCAAATAAGATTTCTTTCTTGTTCAATGTTAAACTAATCTTTACCTCGATCGTGTTTGCACGAGTTAGTACTTTTCCTAACTTGACTAGAAATTCTATGTATGTACTTATTTATACATAATTATAGCTACTACATATAGAAATACTTAATTAATCCATAACTCCTAAAATTAGGGTGTGTTTATGCGTGTATGAATTTTATAGTAATATGGCAACAGCGGTGACACTAATACTATTTTTGTATCCCTAGATCCAACTAACGATATAAAAATAATTCTTAAAATCAGCGTAAAAACGGAAACAAAAGTCGAAGCCTAAATGAAAAAAATGTTTTCTTTTTTGGTACTCGTAGCCGAAAGAAAAGTAATAGCTACACTCTTGCCCTTTTCTTTACACGTGATTCAGACTATTATCAATTTCGAGATTACTTAATTTGTTACGTCATAATTATTGTTCTACTCGGTTCTTTGGTTGTTTTTGGTTAAACACTCTTCTCGGTTATTAGTTAAATTATAATATAATAGCGTGGAGTTGCAACTGCAACATTTCTTCTAAATTTTTTCAATATTCTCCGAAGAAGATATCTCGCTTAAGATGCATTGAAACACTTTTAGACAGGAGCATTCAAATTTTTAAAAAATACTATAGTTTTTGTAGCTAAAATCCCAACAAAAAGCATCATAAAATATATTTTTTAATCTCCACTACGATGTCAAAGCTAATAAACAAATCACTAGATCAAATAATTTTTTAGAAAATTCTTGAGATAAATTTGCAGCTGCAATTTTCATTAATTAAATATTTAATTTAAAAAAATGGAAGAGAACTGCATTTGTACGTGGAATGTTTCATTCGTAGTTGTAAATCACTATTTTTTAACGTATAGTAAACAAAATTATGTTTGCAAACTTCCAAAATATTGTTAAGAACATAAATTTAACAATCTGTAGGAGAAACTTGTTCCAACAATGGAAGTTTCACAACTGTTTTCTAGTTCTCATTCGGTGGAATCAGTTTTTTCGTCCTTTTAACGACGCGAAGATTTTTCGTGTTTCGATCCAAAAATATGTATATGCGTGTGCGTGTGCGTGTGCGTGTGCGTGTACAACTGTGCGGAAATGTTTGTAAATTTGTGTAAATGTGCGTATCGATGAAACAAATAGACTTTTAAGTCAGTTCCAAAAGTATCAAAATGTACAAGTACACGTAAATCTTTCGATCGACATGAAACAATATCTATCATCAATTTTTCAGCTTTAATATTCTTCGAGTTAAATTATTAAAAGTTTCAGAACAGCGATAAACTGAAATTGTGCAATTTTAATTGTGAATTTTGCAATCGGCTTAATTTTAAATTTCCTTTTATATTTTATGAGTTTTGAATTTTTGTGCGTTCGAGTGTTACAATTCATTTAAATTGTTTCATGTACTCAGCCTTTTAATCTTTCGATCGACACAATTTTAAAACGTTTACATTGGCAAAGCATTGAGCATTCTGGTGATTCTTAGTGTTCCGACGTTGATCGTGCGATTTTTTATTTTTCTGATTCAGTCTTCCAATTCAAAGCAACTGATCAAGAACTTAACATTATCGCGTCATTGTTTAAAAAAACAACCGACGTGTTTAAACGATATTTTAAAAATTGCAAAGCACGTATTTTCTCGTCGATTACTTGTGCGCGACTTATGCGACCGACAATAAACAATAAACGTACTCGTTTAAGTAAAGCTAAGACGTTGAATAATAGTTGTACAATATACGAGGGGAAATAATCGTATTTTGTACGACAGAAACCGTTCAGAGACACTTCCAGGTAGAAAATTGATAAAATTGATACTTATAATCATCGTAGAATAAATAATAAAAATTTCAAGACAAAATCATATTTGCTTTCTAGCAAAGTATGCGATTAAGAATAATTCTATTATTCAAATATTTCATTGCTTTTAGATCGGTTTTGTTGCAAAGATAAAATTACTGAAAGGAATTACTTAATGAAAATGAGAAGAATTGATATTTAAATGAAAATTAAAGCAAAGAAAATTAGGAACTACGTGTTTTACACGTTGACGACTCGCTTGCTAACTCACAATAAAATTAGATTAGAAAATGTTGAGATCCAAGTGTGCTTTATGATTGGTCTTTGTGCTAAAAATCTGAATCGATCATTAGTGAGTCTCGTTTCAATTTCTCATTTAAACGCCAAATCTTAGAGGACCGAACTGTTGTCTTCCACTTGCGTGTAATCTTTTCACTCTTCGTTGATCGGAGAAGTTTCAAAGCAAACCTTTACTTTCTGGCTTGTCGAGTCTTAAAGGATTAGAAACACTTGTCCACTTTAAATATTTGTTCAGCTTTGAACAAGCAATTAATTACATCGACTATCGCCGCGTCTTTCGTCCCTCGATTCTACCTAATTCTTCCTATTAAAAGGGTCAACGATCTTATTATCAACTTCCTTAGTATTGAATTTTCACGATCAACAGAAACGTAATCGTCTCCTTCACTCGACAAGACGACGAATACGATCCTCCAATCATAGTGTATGTACCTATAAAGTGCTTCTTTATCGGTGAACGCACTTTAGGAACGTATTCGATAGTTAATGACACGAAATACGACTTGCTTCATCTTGTTCTCAAATTACAATTATCTTCCATTCGTCTTGATGAGCTATTAAAACCAATTAGATTGAACTGTTTGCAACAAACGTTCAAGTATCTTTAATTTATATAAGTTCTTGTTCCTATAAACTGAGCTAAGTTATCAACAGGCCGGTATTCGGATGGATTAGTAGAAAGTTAATATATATTGTTTGTAACTTGAAAAATTAGTACGATTATCGAAGTTTGTTCACATCCCATGAAAGTTCCCGCTAGGAAGTTAACTTGACTGATCGAAATTCAATGAAATTTCAAATTTGGCATAATAGTAACTTACATAATTTAAAGATACTTAAGCACAGAGATTCAGTTCTTTTTAGCTCGAGAACATTTTCATAGAAAGTTCCTTGCATTGGCTTTAAATGGTGAATCCATTTGCAGAGTCGGTTAGTTAGTGGGGTCTCTCTCCTATAAATTCTGCCTGTTCGTTTACCGCAAGAAAAGACAACGTCCAAAGGGATAGGACGAAAGGGTTCTTGTTAAAAAAAAAAGTTGAGAAGGTGGATATCCGCAGGTGGTCGGTAGTAGTAGCGGTGGTACTTAAGTGTCCCTCTCTTTCTCTCACCTTCTATCACCCTCTTTCATTCCAGCTGTCAGTCTCTCACTCTCTCATTCTCACGTGTTCCCTCGTTCTCGCAACATGTCTGTCGTGTTTATGTGTGTGATTGTGAGTGTGTCGGTCGATCGGTTCCGCGACGAGAATATTTATCCTAATAGAGACCGCAACCACGGAGATTATTGGCGATAATGACATCTGTGACTGCGTCGAACACGAACTGAATGTTGTTTGTATCAGTGGCGCAAGTCATGTGGCAGTAGATCTCTTTAGTGGTTGACTTGTTCTTCGCCTCAAATTGCGCCTGGATGTACGCCGCGGCCTCTCCGAACTCTTGCGCCCCTGTCATACACAATAAACACGTCCGTTATCTCCAATTTTCTACACGTTTTAATCAACGAGTTATCTCTTCTCTTCGAGTTATTCTATTCTCTTTCCTTTCTTTGTTCTTTCTTGAAAATTTACTTCATCGACTAAGAGGAGGTAATTTTATCAGTGGTAACATTATCAACGAGCAGTTAGGTGCGCTTTACACACGTACTTCCAAAATAAGCGTAATTTCAATATTCTATCTTTCTTCTCCTAGACCTATCTTCTTCTCTTACCGCTTCCTATTCAACAGTTATTTATTCAACCTTCTAAAGACAAGGTTTACTGAATTAGCCTTATGGAGGAGTTGGCCAGCATCCCTAAAAAATCTATCCAAAGGAATTTCCAACTCTTTTTCACAGTTCTTACATTTATTACTGCGCTGTGATTCGATAAAACGGTAGATTATAATGATTAGAAACTGAATTGTCAGTCGATGACGTGAAAAAGAAAATAGAATCTCACCGGCATACTCGGGGAAGCAAATCGTGAGCGGTGACTTGCGAATTTTCTCCTCGAAGAGATCCTTCTTGTTCAAGAAGAGAATAATCGAGGTGTCAGTGAACCATTTGTTATTGCAAATTGAGTCGAACAGCTTCAAACTCTCCTGCATTCGATTCTGTGAAAAGAGATATAATTATTATTCATTTTTGATACGTTTAACGCGAACGTGGAATCGTCTTCTCACTTTCCTACATTCTTTCAAAGGCATTAACAAAAAATACAATAAAGAATGAATCATTCTAGAGAGGACAATTGCAGACTTTTTCTGGGTTCTTGAGTTTCTTTATTGTTACGAATTCGAGCACCGTGACGGATCACGTATCTTCCCAAGTGCATAAGGGATTATAATGTTGGTTTAGTAACTGTCGCTAGTGTAACTTAAAATACGACAAAAAGAAAATAATGCGAAGAAACGGACAATCGCTTACCGTCGTTTCATCTTCGTGCAGGACTTGATCATATTCGGACATCGCAACGCAAAATATGATCGCAGTAACGTCTTCGAAGCAGTGTATCCACTTCTTACGTTCGCTTCTTTGGCCACCCACATCGAACAATCTGTCGCATAAACAAAAGCCCAGCGATTAATCGACAAACAAGCAGCCAAGCCAAACGATGCGAGACACCCACTATAAATTTCAAACGCACAATGATACGATTATATTTTAAACTTTAAAAATTTAATCGTAGTCAGTATAATTTACGAATATGCAGGGTGTACCAAATAAAGTCTTACACAAGTCATTTCAGCACAATTACATGTATGTGCAATAGTATTATCGATTGTTGATTATTGATCGCATCAATTTCACACGATTAGTACGAGATAATATTTACATTTAAGGGTGGATTTTACCCCTCAGACACTTGTTTCCAAATGTACAAACACAGTTTTTTTTTCTAATATGGCAGGTTTACTGGAATAAACCCATAGCAGCACAGGAAAGGACAGGGGTTACGGAAAAGAACAATTTCCTGGATTCGATAAGGGAGAATAGCTAAAATATATTGTAAATGAGTTAACAAAAAATAATCGAGACCTGTCTGTAAACGTCAACGTAACTAATAAAAAAATATAATCCTTTTGCCCTTAGAACCACATTTCCGTAATTTTCTTTCCCCACTGTCGACCGAACCAACCCCCTTACAGTTTAAAAAAATTAATACTCGAGCCAAGTAAATTAAAATAAAAAGTAAAACGTATGCGTCGAGAATGTTTAGTTATAAAAATTCATAGAAAATATAAAGATATGATACAGAGTATAAAAAAATACTTACAAGGGAAGTTTGGGAATCCGTTCGTGCCATAATTCACTTTTAGGGGGTGAAATCAACCCTTAAAGAAAATGCAAAATTATCTTTCTCGTCGAATATCTCGAGAACGGTGAGGGATATTGAAAAAAAAAGTTTAAACAAAGGTTGTACGTCTCTTAGGTTTATATGATTGGTAAAAAATTTTGAAAAGTTTTTCTGCACCAATCTATTAACGATTGATAAATCTATACATATACACTTTACTTACAATTCTCGTAGCAGAATTGATTGTAAATGCTCCAAGCTATAATAAACCAAAAACTAATATCTTAGAATGACTAAGTTTATAGAATTAAACCCTTAAAGCTCGCTTCTTTTTTATTAAATTTATTACTCAGCTACAGAAAAATGCGTTCTGTGCTAAAAAGATTCATGACGGCAATCACTTTCCACGATGTGATTGAATATAAAATACACATTTATCTTATAAAGCAAACAAAAATTCATCGCTTTAACGGTATCTACGTCATTCAGGATGTTAACATGAACAATTTAAACTGTATTATCGTAAATGTAAAAGATAAAGAAAACAGTTCGATTATGGAATGGAAAACAGTTTCTCCTTTGTTAGAGTGACTCTAATATTCCCAAAACGATAACATTCTTTCGTATCAGTGTACACTGATAAAATTACATCTGCATTTGAATTTTACTCCAAGCAACAGGTAGAAACAAGTTGTCATAAACAACGATTCTACTCGTTTTTGTAATAAACCTGTAACTTGTTCATTACAAATAAAGTCACGAATAAATACATGTCCATGTGTTGCCTTATTTCATGAGCATTATTCATTTATCGAAATAAATAACCTTTTGTCTGCAACATTATTTAATACCATCGATAGATTCGAAAATATTCGACTGAGTTGATTTAAATGGGACACCCTATATGACCCTATACGACGATTTTATTAATAATTCAAACGACAGATTGAATAAAATAAAAATAAAAAATCATCTTTAGTTCGTTAAATCTTGTTAACTTTCCCACTGTTTCAGCTTAGTGATATAAATATTATTTATAAATAAATTGATAGCGCAACGACTTACTTGAAATTAAGATTCTTGAAGGAAAAGTGGACTTCAACTATACCCGTGGTTTTAACACGAGTCCTTAAAATATCTTGCTCTGTAGGCTGATAATCCCTTCCTCCTAATCGGTTTAGGTCGTCCAGGAAACTGGAATATCAAACAAATTGCAACATATTAGTCATATGTCCTAATAGTTCGAAAAATCTTAATTGGTATCAAAAGGTTTATACTCGACATAAAACTATTCATTAATTTCTTTCTCTCGAAATGCATGTAAAACATTTTAATAGCTGTTTAAATTTCAGTAAGTTGTTGTATTTATCTAATAGGATGGAAAAAATTATTTTTCACAAGTTATTCATTGTATAGTGGAGTCGTGTTATGTCACCGCAGATGAGGTTGTAAGAGAGAGGAAAATTTTCTGAAAGGGTAGTACGTTAACATCCCTTCCACGCGGACAGAAGCGTGCACACGAGCGGGAAAGTGATGAGATTTCCTATACTAAGCGTTCAGATGTAAGTATTTACATACATAAAATGGAAAGAAAACTGCTTTGTTTTCATAATAACAATGGTTGTCGAAATACGTACAAGTGCATAAGTAATTTTTTGTATATTAATATTTACTCTGCACTTAATTCGCGTTTCGTTCTTACTGCCCCCTTCTCTTTTAAGTCCAGCTTTAATTCCCAACTCTTTTGGTGATTATTAAGTGTCCAATTATTACGAATTTCTCAACAGAAGTGGAGTTTTCTTTCCATTGTCTTCTCCCCTCTTCTTAGCCCTATCATTCTCGCATCATTCTATTTTCTTCCTCTTCCTCGCGTAAAGGAGTAACAGAGTGAAAGACGAAACAGTCGGGGGTAAGGTAAGATTGAAAACGAGCGAGCATGTAACAGAGGAAGAAAAAGGGGGGGATGGTGTCGGCGGCCATTTTAGGCCACGTGACACGGGCGTGGCGTGACGTCATCGTCGATCAATATGCTGCTGAATCTAAATAAGAGAGAAGGACAAACTGAAAAGAAGATAACGTTCAAAACCCTAGAAATGCATATTTTTTATGTTTCTTTTATCTATGATTCCTATATTCCACCGAAATCAATTAAATATAAAAAAATCCAACGGACCTTTGCTAAATTAGATTTCTGCATACTCGAGAGCGATCAAATATTTAGGATTTATTCAATTCCTTGTATCTATTGTGCACCTATTGAAGTACACTAATTAAAATATCGATATAGACTGAGTACTACATGTCCGAGTCTACGTCTTCGTAGCTAGAGTATAATGCCACATTTAGGCGTCAAGACTAAACAACGCTTATCTCGGTAACAGATGGGAACAGACCTGTAGCCTATAGGATCTTTTTGGTCCAAGATGGCGTAGCAATTGTGCCGCTGGTTGCACTTTATTCCTTGTACTCATCACCGATACAAGTTATTAATTCTAGGTCCCCTGTACGATTATTTGAAATTACAGTTTTATTTCATCGTGTAATTACAAATCTTTTCACATTTCTGAAGGAAATGGAAATCGTACAGTGTTTCTAATACTACGCTCGAGATATCTGGGGCAGTAGGAACAAGACAGAGAGCGAGGGAGGTGGGGTTGGTTCTCGTTCATGGAACTTTCCTTGCCAAGCTTCTTCTTTGACACGACTATAGACAACGAATAAAATTAATTACGTATATTCTATGCTTATACTTTATTTAAACATTTGATTTTTGTCAATGTAACAAAAAATTCTCTTACCACCCTCGCTCCGTGATCCTTTAGGAACAAAGTCCTCATCCTTTAGCAATACGTTTGCAAAACCCTTACGTTCCCTAAACTATGCCATTGTCAATGACTTATTTCGCCATCGATACAGCTATAAAAGACCTTTAGAAAGCCAAGTAGCGTCGGGCTATCTGCATGCAAAATATCCTCCATGTACATCGCGACCAATATAAGACAGTATTAATCGATCTGCTTACTATTTCGCCGAATCGTTGAGTTGATACTCGTTGCTCCTGCCAAAGCATTCCTGGACCCCGTTGTCTGCCCAAAGCCTCTTCATCGCAGCTAGGAGCTCCTCGCTGAAGGGCTCTGTGTCCTCCATTCTTTGGATTACGTCAAATACCATTTTCGCGTCCGTCTAGAAACCAATTTTTCAACTTATTATTGGCCTGTCTAAAAGTCTCTAGTTCTATTTCCAATCATATTAACAGGTGATTTATTCTTTAGTCATTACATCAAAGTGCAGAATAATTTCATAAAATAAAAACTATATATATATATATAGAATTGAATGCATGATAATGTGGCTTGTAAATTTAAACACAATTAAAATGAATACTATAGTTTTTGGAAATCTTTTAACATATCAGATGCTGTAAATAGTATCACCAGTTTAAAGACTGAAGTTAAAAGTATCACAAACGAGAGGATCTCATTAAAATTTTAAGAAGAACCGAGACTTCCAAGACTGTCTGGGTTTTAATTATATCTGAAGCTTCTGCGACCACTTTGGAAGCTCTTAATTAGACACTGTTGGCCAGAGAGACGAACGCGATGAATATTTCTAACGAAGAGAGTATAAATTAGTATGTGGAGGGATCGAATTGAGAACCGCTGGTTTGAAAAGTCGGATCAATCGGTACTCGAGGCAGCCCTTCATGCTTGTTGTTTTTAAGGCGGTGGCTCGTTATTCGCTCTAAGGTAAACGACGCAGCCGCGATGCTGCACGATCGGTAAATATGCCGAAGAGGGTGCTTCAGAACTGCCTCGAGATGCGCATCGATCGTTCAAGTGCACAGCCCATCGATAATTTTTGACTTGCTTGTCTATAGCCCCTTAGCCTACAATCTACACCACGATTTTCAGAGGTTCTTGCAGCCCTCTCTACACAATTTTCCATCAATTAATTCGTCATCGTCGTCGCTGAAACACTTTAAAGCTGGGAGAAATTAATTTTTAGACCACTTGAGAATACTCATTTGCATTTGAGAAGGTACTTGAGTGTGATTAAGACTAAGATTTATTATATTAAAACGCATTATCTTCATTCTCCTGCCTCAAAATCAATCCGTCATTGATAAAAAATCATATCATCTACAAGTTGCTTCGATAAAAAGTGAAACATAAAGACTGGTGGTGGATTTAAATTTTATTTGGAAACAATTCTCAAAGCTGGAATTGCAGAGAAATCTAATTAAATCTGTTATGTACATTTCTCCCTACTTGACTCTTTGACCCTTTCGGATGGCCGGAAATGCGCCCGTCTAGATAGGGTCATCGCTCTTACGATGATATGTTGTGATCAGAGTTTTCACGAAATTGAAATTAAACCAAAAGCGTGCATGAGCCCCACCCACTACTTTAAGACAATTTTTCAAGTATGAAATGGGTAGAAATGTTTAATAACAATCTATCGACGTTGATTACTTAACAAGAAATTACTTGCAATGACTTATTTATCAATTTATTGTATAATTTTTCCCCCAAAAGCCCAACATAATTTCTTGGTAAAAATAAGTTGGATTTACCTCTCGTTCATTAGTCGTAAAGCTGATGCCTAATGTCGGCATCGATTTGAGAATAGCAACTAGAGATTGTATCGTGTTGCTGTACACAACCGGCCTGTACTGCTTGAAGTCTTCGGGTGTAAATCCACTTTCATGGATAATTCTGCAAAAATAAACAACAAATACTCGTCAGCTTTCGTAAAATTTATAACTAACAACGAATTACTTTAAGCATTACAACTTTAGTGATCAAATTGCACGACAGAGATGATTCGTCGGTGTAGAATACCGTCAGAATACACGTGATCTTATTCAAGGGACGCTATAAATGGCTCCATTGACGAGAAAAGAAGATTTGAAACACGTTTTGCCGCAACTGTTCTTTCAACATGGAAAATATTGATTTTTCGAGGTGAACGACCGACTCAATACATATACCCATAATATAGTTAACAGCCAATGGTGTTTCCAGTTTTATTTTTAGTAATACGTAAGATATAATAAAATAGCATTTAGAACTACTTACTTCATTTGTTTTACGATAGTACTTTTTCCAGACTCGCCAGCACCTGAAACATAAAAATAGTTCCTATTTATAACAACTGTAAACAATGCAGGAAATCTTGGATAACTGGCTAGTCATTTTCAATCAAAAGTGAATACTGATCGATGAGACAATATGTGACTATCTAATTAACTCAACAGGATATGTGAATACCACAAAATAGGAAACCAACAACCACGTACAATCTCACACTTGCTATACACGAATAAACTAAAGGTACTAGCATCGCAAAGCACGATAAAATTTAAAGAAACGAACATATCTCCGCTGACAGAAACATAATTAAATAACAGAGGAGACTGAACATTATACAAATAATTTTTAAACGCAACGAAAACAAATTGATGCACTTGAAACGGAAAAAAGCGGCGCTTAGGGTGGAAGCATAGGACCGGAAATGACGCGTGGCACAGTGTGCTAGCGGAACTTGTTTTCCTGCTTATGGATGGTGGGTCTCCCCCTCTTTTAAAAAGCTCTTTCATCCCGAACTACACTACGCTTCGAATCGCTCGCACTTACAGCTACGTTCTACTTTTCTACAACAGTCGAATTCTATTCTATCTAATTGTTACTGAGCAACGCTTACGTTAACGCATTTAATAAATTAATTGCACGATTCGTACAAATAATATAATTCTCTCTCATTTTTAACCGGGGAACACGTTAACGATGATCGTAGAGAAATCTGTGAAGCCACGTATCCACCTGTCGCGTACGCGGTTGCCGCGAATGCACGTTACGACCAGAGCGTGTGGAGAACAGTGAAAATTACTATGTAGAATGAGATTAGGCAACGTATTCACTTGCCGCGCAAACGCGAGCTGTTCATTGCGATTGCTTGCTAACTGTATCCCACTCGTACACACTGTTCTCTACCCTTTTACTGTTGTTGAATGCGCGACTGATAGATGCACAGCCTAAAACAGGTGTCTTATTTATCTAAGACACCAGGAAAACAATGTACAAGATTTTCTAATAAAAATAAAATGAGAACTATAAAAATTTGTACATTCGATGACATCATAGACGAAATACAATATCATTTAATTTTGAATTTAGTATTTCAACGCTGGGCGATGCTTGATAACGAGCTGAAACAATACGATATTTCTATATTTAAAGTTGATCATTTGTTTTCAAAGATTCCCATTCGAATATATGTATACTGTACAATTTTAGCTGCGAGATGTTCTCCAGACCTAGTCATAGTAACGATACCTTTGTTTTATATTTAGAGAGTTTCTTTACATTACTACGCGATAAATATAAATACAAATAAATATAAATTTTACAGCGTGATTCTACAGGTTAAATTAAGGCGAAAATTAAGAACCATACAATTGTTATTTTGTTTGTCGATCATTGTTGCTTGTCCGAGAACACATATGTCGATGACTGCCCGTAAATATTTCACGCACATTCGAATTAGCGAGTGATATAGGGGTCTTTGAGAAAACGATCGCCTGCCTGCGTTTCCTGCAGCATAAATGGGATGAAAATACTCGGAGAAGACGCAAGCAAAAGGAATGACGTCATTGGAAACACCAATAAACAGGACCCAGATTTCCCTCGAATAATCTCGCTTTGAATGCCGACCAGAAAACCAGGGATTCTTTGTCTCCGCTTTAATCGGACATCCGAATTTCGAAAATGAATGTTTTAAGCGAATACTCTGATGTTTAGATGTTAATTTCATGATAAAGATTTAAAACCAACATCCCTCAAGAGAGTAACTCCAAATTTAACTGTCCCCTTATACTTTTTATAAAGAAAAATGTACGATTCAAAAATATACTATTGCATTATTACTGGATTCACTAAATCAATATGACACAACTAATAACTAACTATAAGATCACACGATAACTATAACTCGATCACAAACCGCTGCCTATAATAATAAACACAACGGCTATATTATCGTGATTAACTAGGAAATTAATGCTCATCGGCAGTCTGTTACTGCCGACATCACCATCCAAGATGGTTATTAAGAACCGTTGTGATTATTATTCTATAAGCTTCCTGTACTTTATCAGCCCATACATCATTACCACTCAAGTTTAAATTATTACATGCTACAAATACGTTTAGAGAGACATGTATTCTAAGCTATTCCGATTCTGTTTATAAACATGCACTTCTAAGTTGTGTGCTTGGCAATGCAGAGATTATTTGCCCTCTCGTTCCTCCTTTATCTCTGGTCGTCGCTCTCGTATATTTATGCGTCGCACAGGGGGCAATAATACTTCATTTTAAACCGAAGTAAACAAAACGAGACACACGCTAAACGTACAGTATACATTCTCAGAAAACATACTATAGATATAAGCCAAATTCTGCAATCTCCACGTGGTGGAGTCACGGTATTATGAACAAAGACGACCGACACCTTTATAATTACGCCGCGTTCTGGCTTCATTTGACCATCGACAGACAATGTGGTGTTTTATTTCAGAGATTTATTACCGTTAACCTGTGGCTTTCATTTCTTTTATTCCTTTCCCGCATCACCAGGCCATCATCTACACTAAAATATATGTATATTGTTGTTTCCCTTTTCATTGGAAGAAGACTCGACTTGTGATTATTACAAGACTCTTCAATGATCCACACTGTTTATCTTTGTCGAAAGCTTGCAGGAGGGTTACATTTTTTAAGGTAGAAGCTGTACATGCCAAGATTCGGTTTTCTAAGGATAATAAAGATAGGACAACGGTCAACATCTGGCTTTCAGGTGGAGGTCTTCGCTATACGTTGGGCTAGGTACGTGGATGTTAGCAGTTCTGTATAAATATATAATAAATTCTTATTAGCAGTAGCTTTGTAAACACGTATAGAGATTAGGAATGATAGGAACCGTTCAGGAAATAGTGTAACACCTGGTGCATTTTCAGAAAACATATTGTTAGCTTCAAGGAAATTCTTGTACGTTCCCTGCCACAGAGTTATTGTCCTTAAAGGCGTGGCTTGTTTCTCTTCCACGGGTTTAACTCTTTCTCCCAAAAAACATGCTCGAATCAGGCGTTTATTCTGACAAAATTGATTCGTTTCTGAATAAAGAAAAGTAAGAAAGTAAAAAAAAAGGAAAAGAAATGGTCATTCGAAAGCGGGAATTAGCGTAGGATGCAAAATGGTGCGAGGCTACTCACCAAGCAGCAGTAGCTTGATGTCCTTGGCAGCTTGAATGCCATCCTCCTTTAGATTCTTTTCAATTTGCTTGCTACGGGCCAAGGCGGCCCGCTCTTCCGCCGACATGGCACAGCCCATCTTGCCACAGGTTGCCCTCACAAACGCCACCACCAACCACTAAATTCGTATTTCCCTTGAGCGCTTCTTTCTTGTCTCTACAACTATACTCGGATCACATTCAATTGTTTCTTCCCAACTACTGTATTCCACGCCAAATCGCATAGGGGAGACCGGGGCTAGAAGTTCCGGGGGTAAGTTCTTCCGACGGTTATATCTTTAAGATGAAAAAAGATAGCGTTGTGCTTTCGATTATTTTGAAAACATAAACCTGATCACGCCACGCTGTTAAACATTTTAATAGCGTCCGTGACAGCGAATTGCGTAGTTTTAGACAAGAGGTAGTCACGTATCAGCTAAGTAAATATTTAATAATATTTAAATATGTAAACAAAATATTTTTTAAACATTGCCACGTATGTAAATTGGGGCTAGTTGTTACCGTAACAAGTTTGCTTACCCCAGAGCGATAACAACTTGCCCCACGACGGGGTAAGAAGTTCCGCTTCGACTAATCACAAAAAAAATAAATTCGAACTGATAATCTTAAAAGAAAAAAATAATTACATTATTTCCTAGACATTTTTTATGTTTTCTCAAAATCGGAACTTCTAGCCCCGGTCTCCCCTACATTTTTTAACTAACATCTCGGTTTTTGATCAAACTTTGATACCTCGTAGTCTTTAGCAATATTTAACACGTTAATTGCCACGCCAGTTTAACATGTCCAAACATGTCCTTAACATTTGTTCAAATTATAGAAATATAGAAGTATGATGAATTTGGTATTTTACAATATTCCAAATTAAAGTTATTTACAATTTTACAAGTATTAGACGACCACCGTGGCAATCAACGCGTTAACAGCGACATTTTTCAGCTATTTCAAGTAAAATTACAATGAACTTGTAGATACTGATGGTGTGAACATGCAAGACCGACAATTGTTTCGCTTTCAAAGTAATTAGCTGTAACTTAAAGACCTGCCCTATCTATGGATACATAAATGAATTGTTCCTAACGTTAAAAACACATTTCTTTCATAAATATCACTTTCGTGACCATCATTTCTAGTAAATAGTTGTACAGAATCTACGAGATATTTATTGATATTTACTATTTCCCACAATGTAACTAGAGCCTTGAAGTTATTTTCTCATTCAGCAAAATAATAAACATCGTCGTCGTTTGGTGTTCGATTTTCACGAAATAATCTTAACTTAAATTAGCTAATTAGCTTGATTAGAGGTTGTAGCTGCGTAGCTGACTAGAGGTGATTCACCCCTCGCAATCCGTAGCGGTGGGAGGTCATAAAGCCAATAAATTCTCACCGTGAGATATAATTTATGTCTAATTGCTAGGTTTCTTAAGAATTAAGATACATATTGAACAGTCCAGGAAAATTGGAAATACCCGAAATATGGAGAAATTGGGTCGCGAACGTTCCCGAATGTTCGTCACGCAATTGCAAGATCTTGCCCACACGAATGTTTCTGTTCGCGATGGGATTACACACGAACGCTGCACGAACTGATAGAATTATGTATTACGAATTCTATCGCGACACACTGGTGTTTGTGAATCAGTTACAAGGTCCCGTTCACACAAACGTAAGCGATGAGAACGCGACCCTGTTACGTTACGTGCGTGTAGACCCTGTTTTACTTAAGTTTGACATTCTTGTTTAAAAATCTAATTCAATACTATCTAATTACACAGATAATACGAGCAAACTGAATCGTCTTCTTGGTCTAGTAATTGTTAGAGGCTTCCAAATTTAATAAGAGAGTTAACAGATCACTTGTAACATCAGTCTACGATGATTTGCTTGGAACAACTAAACTAATGGAAATAAAGAATCGACTAAGGTTGATCCTCTTTCCACGCAGATTAATAAATACTCTGATTTTTTTAAAAATATGTATGTCTATAAATACTCTGGTATTTTCTTTATATAACGTGGCAAATTTGTGCAGTAATCTTTTGCAAGTGATTGTAGACCACCGTCTCGACAATTTCTAGCTAAAGCGTTTTAAATTTTCAACATAATTAACGAAGCAGCGAAATGGAAACGCATGGAACGGTTCAGGCTCGCGAGGAATATTAATAAAGCTATTCACGATTATGTCTGACCCATCAGGGAACATGTTTCACGCGGCACTGACAAGGAGCGTCCTATCTTGCGGCAAGCTTTTGATATTAAGAAGTATGTACTTAAAAGCTTCGAAGAAAAATGATATCTGCTTGTAAAAACCGAGACCTGGTTCTCGCTTTCGACGCGACCTTCGTGCTTCTTATACAACCGTCTTTTTACTTTTCAATCTACAAATAAGAAAAGAAAATATTTGGTAAAATACTCTTTTTTAATGGAGAAACAATTCTGATTATTAAAATTAATACCATTTCGATTCCGTGGTACTGTTCCAATTGTCTGCAAAAAATAATCAACGTTCTTCTTTAATAAATTTCTCTGGGCAACGTTGGAAAATAATTGATTTTCGCTTACCTTGCGAATCACTCTTTAATTATTTGCTTAGAAACGCTTAATATTGAGACGTAGGGCGCATCGCGAGTCCAAGTTTTTTTTAGAAACACGCTTAGAAAAGAATTTACTGCTCCGGAAAAAGAAACGCGATCCTGCCTGCTTGACGAGGTAAACGTTCACGGAGTCGTTCACGAATAATATCTTTGCGGTCAGAGTTTTTTTAAACTCGTCGATAACTCTGACACGACGCAACAAAACAAATTACTCATTCTGCTAAAAAGTTATCGACCGTGTAAACGAACTCTAAATTGATAAATACTCATTTGTAATTAATATCGTTACTTTGCTCTCACGTATTACTGATACGCTCAATGTGCTTGATAAACTTGACGTGTCGACGACGCATACAACATTTCCTTTTCCATATTTTCATTCCGCCTTTCCGGGATTTTCTGTTTTCGAGAGTTCGAGAAAAATTCACTAGAAATTGTTTACCGACGATGGTCTTGGGACTCTAAAACAAATTCAAAGGTAAAATACTGGAACAAATCGCACAAACATTATCTCTTGATACACTATCAACCCGGAGGACCGGTGTTCTGAAGAGTAGGTTATGACAAAACACGTGAACAAGACATTTTTAAATTCGTTCCATCTTTAACCTCAATTCAGATATTCGATATTCTCTTATCTTGCTTAATTACCTTAACTAGCCTCCTCTTGTGCAAAATATGTATACATATATTGCAACGAATCTCCAAAAGCTCCATTTTAATTCGAAATAGCCGTTACACACGTATCTAACCAAAAAACAACATGGCCGCCTACTAAACAAACGGGAATCTGAACGTTAGTTAAATATACAGGGTGTTTGGTAACCGGTATTACAAGCACCAATGCGATTATTCTACGTAAAAGAACGAATCGAAAATTGTTGTACGCAACTTTTCGATTCGAGACAACGCATGTTGAAAATAAATCAGGAACACGCGCGATTGAGCACGACTTGTCTAACGTGTCCGTCTATTACTCGCTGTTTCTACTTGCGTTGGATATTTATCGATATTGGTAATCATTTGCTTCGACTAGTTCGAACTAGTTGGGCAAGATTTACGAAAAAGAGATAATTCTGTACTAAAACGCAAGTGGAAATAAGTCAGGTTCTCGATCGCATGCGTACTCTAGAAATTTTCAAAATGAACTTCCTTGAAAAGAAAGCATCGTACGCGAAAATGTCCAAAATCGATTAATACGCCTCCCACGTCACCCGATCTAAAATCATAAATATTTTATAATTGAACAATACATGGAACGTGATTGGTACATGTATAAATTTACTAATAGAATCAACAGTTACTTGATATACATATGTACTCGAAGCCACATTGCTAGGATTAGGGTTAAGAGACCACTGTCTCTCGTCGATAAATCAATCTATTAAACTAATAAATTGTTTCTATTATTTTGTGCCCTATAACCCATGGTAAATTTGTTCGAATTACTAACGATCTGTCTACAGGTATCCGAACCCTTTTCATCAAAGCTCTTTGAAAAGAAACACCTTTTATTCATCGATTCGCACTTCTTAGCACCCCTTCTTTCAGGAAACGTTTGTCCCGTCTATCGAAATAGGGTAATTTTGTCAAAACTAAAGGATTTTGGTGAAACGATTGAAAATAGGAAAGATTGCTATCAGAATGGAAATGAAAAGATACGGTGGAATCCGAGTGTCAGAATTATTTAGTTCCATTAGAGATTAAACGTCTGTTAATAGTCTTTTTCTCGACGGACTCGTTGCACGAAAAGACTTTGCCTTCGAAGTGGCGAGAAGATACGAATAGAAGAGAAGGTAAGGGAAGGTAAGGGAAGGTAAGGGAAGGTAAGGGAAGGGAAGGGAAGGGAAGGGAAGGGAAGAAATAAGGGCGTAAAAGTGGAGACTCACTGGTGAAGCCACCCCGCGTCGTCCGCTAGGTGCCAGGGTAGCTCTCCGTCTCTCCGGGCGCGGACATAGACGCCTGTAGATACTCCCGAAACCTTTTTCTCTACGCACCTCTTCCACGTATATTTCACTTATTTCACTCTACGCGTTTGTATCTATGTACGCACGTACGCCCGTATCGCCTCTCGAATCGATACGACCGGCGAGTTGCGTTTGACACGAAACTGAACGCGACCCGTGGCGTGCGAAAATTCGAAAACGGTATCCCGTAGATCGGATTACTGGTTGATCGTCGGTTGACGAACCGATCGAGGGGCTGCGGTGTATAAAAATCTAAGGTACGGTTGAAGAATAATCGACGGGAGAGGGGAGAAATAAAACACTAAGCTCACGTTTAGCTCTCTCTCTCTTTCCGGACGATAACCGTGAGCTTTTGTTCTCCGATAAACACCTGTGCGACAGCTCTGGCGGACCGTTTATGAAAAGGTCGGTCGAGAGAAAAGAGAGAGATCCGAGCGAACGAGCAACTTGAAGCGTTCGAGGAGCTGGACGCGTCCCTGGTGGGCTCCGGTGCACGACTGAAGCGCCCTCTCGCCCCGCCCAGAGGCACAGCGGCACTCACAGCCGCGAGGTTCGACGGGACGTCGATCGATCCGCCAACTGACCCCACCACTGGAACTTACTGGACGATGAGGAGAGATTCACTAACGCGCACGCGCGGGATTTCCTTCTCGATAATCGAGAATCGAAAACCTTCCGAAGGATCGAGCGGAATTCGAGGATTTGAAATTCAACTATTCGTACCCCACCGAGGGGAGACTAACTATAACTCATATATGCGTTCCCCGTAAAATATTGAATATATCCGGAACGCAAGATTAGATAACCCGATGGCGAATCAAACCATGGGGGACTACCGTTTCGCACGCGTGCAACCCGTGATGAATTAACTGACAACCTATTCGTCACAGTGGAATTCTTGCACGATGAATCAATCTAACTCATCGTATCAAAGGCTATAGCCGAATAAGGGGGTCAAAGGTACCCCTCAAAATCGACATTCAACTTGTCACGAGTAATTGCATGAAAAGTTCTACAGGAAACTTTTGCTTTCTGACACTGTAACGCGTATTTGTAATTTCTATGTTTATTTCTAATACACATCAACTTGAGAGTATATACAACGGTGAATTTAATAAATTTAACCCAAAGTTTATTTTTATAATAAAGAAGGAATCTACTGTTAGATAAACGACTGCATCGACATCTACGGCAGAATGCCCAAGCTTGTCGAGAAATAGTTCGTTGTCTTCGACACTAGACGACGACTCATGCGTATTCTGCTGTGTCATCTGGCATCGGAAAAAACAAACTATTTCTCGACAAACTTGGACATTTTGTCATAGATGGTACCCCAAGTGTATGCGATTTTTGAACAAATTAATATATTACTAAATTTAATTTATTTCGAGAAATCGAATATATAGACTGTGATGTCATTTCTAATTTTGAACCTCTTTGTTAGTAAATAGATTGAGTCAAGTTTCAGACAATGGAAAACATTCAATTGAATGCACCAAACATTCTTCACTTCGAGAATAAATTTTGCGATATAATTTACGAAATTCAACAACACACTGTACGACCGTATACTTCGTCTATGATATTTCTGATAATTTCTGCAAAAGAAATATGTTAGTATATTAGTAGCAAACTTGGAAATTATATTTTTCAGAAAGAATTGGACAAATTAGAAAAGAAACATTTTCTAATATGCGAGGAGCTCTGCTCGAAAGAATCACTTTTACAGAACGAACGAAGAATATCGCATGATCTGCGAGCTCGTTTAAAATTAGCAGTGGACACGATTAACCGATTAGAAGAAGAGAAAATACGCGATAAAATTAATTATTCAAATGTATTAATTAACTACGACAGCGTGATCAAAGAACGTGACATTTTAGTAAAGGAAACACTTTCGAGTCAAACGGAAGCCGCTACATTTAAAATGAAAATAGCATGTTTAGAGAACACGCTAGGGCGAGAAATACGTAAAAAAGTGGAACTAGAAAAGGCATTGATTAAATTGAAAAATGACAATGAAAAAATTATCGCAAATATCGACATGTAAGAAAATATACGTATTTACACTCGCCAAGTCAGAAATGCTGGTTACAGTGTCCACTTTACATATTAGAATGGAAATATCTCTGAAATGTTTCATTACTTAAAATCATATTTTCGATCAATACTACTTATTTTTAACATAGCACAAGAGCATTTGATAGAGTACATTTCAATGCTTAGTATTATTAATTCAGAGTAAATAATAATATACTTTTATGACTATTTCTGTCTTTTATCGTTTTAGGAATATTGCTAAAATATCAAAGGAACAGAAATATTTACTAGAAAGCAGTAGATCTATAATTTGTTTAAACAAACGGCTGCAAACGTTTGGTCTTTGTTCTTATGCGATACATGAACAAAATAGAACAGAAATAAAGAATTTACGACACAAGCTAATTTCATTCTCAACAAACAAATTGAAAGCATTATCTACTAATGATAAACTACATCCAGAAATAGAAACCTTATTATTCAAGGTATGCTTATACTGCAATTTAATAGGTAATTAAATCATCGTTATAGTATTTATACTATTCATTCTATTTCAGTTAAAAGAAATGTCAATGGAATTGAAATCTAAGACGCAAAATTCCACAGCAATTGAAGAAAATTTAAACAAAATTTTCCAAGAGTTGTCTCATAAACACAATACTACCAAGTAACTATTTGTTGCTTTTTCAATTTGTTCGTTTGTTACTTAGATACCAATATTGTGTACATTGAATCGAACAGTTAATCGAAAAAATCTCGATTTGTTATTTCATTTGAAAAAACTTGTTTTACACGTATTCTTACAGTCCAAGACTATGCGAGAAATTGGTATTAAACATAATAATATTAATAACACATTAATGGAATTATAACATTCCTTACAACTAATAGTAACGTTGTTAAAGATAAGGATGAAAAACGATACTAAAAATAATAACTGATCGTCTAAGATTAAGGACAGACGGGTTTCGACAATAAAAGTAAACGAATAGGATTAATATAAAATGTATTATAATAATCGTATATTTAAGTATAAGTGGAAACAGATCGGAATCCCTTTTTCTTGTATAAAAAAAAAGGAGAAGCCTCTGTTTCCTCGAAAAACTATTACAACAAGCGTTTCAAACGAAGACAAATTCCGTGTTCCACCTTTTTTTTTTAATTACTTCAACAATAAAAAGAAAGAGAAATGAAATAAAATCGAAAGAGTTTTTTCTTTGAGACCGGAAATTGCGCTAATTAATTAATGAGTTAATTAATGAAGATTCCCCTTCGATTCGGTGAAAAAGCTAACTTGACAGCGTGTGTATGTCTGTGTATTATTGTGTGTGTCTGTCTGTGTGTGGTGTGTGTGTGTATGCGCGCGCGCGCGAGCACGAGCGCGTGTATATACATATACGCATACATACATATGTATACATACAGATGTATATATATATAAGTATATTTACTTATATATTTATATATAAAAAATGACCGCCCATTGTTTACCTATCCGTACCCCCTTCTTTTTTTTTTTTTTTATAAACAGATAGCTGAAACTACTTAAAAAAAGAAAAAATTTCTCATTCATGAAAGAAATTTTCTCCTTTTCGGTTCGTTTAAATAAGGTTAATGCAAATATATGTTAAAAATCGATCGTATCCCTTGATTATTTGAAAAATGGAGGAGAAACTTTGTAGTACGTACTACAAAATAAATATCTTTTGTCTTTTTTAATATGCTTTCAATTTTAATCTCTTTGAAGATATGTTGAATAATTTATATAAATATTATGTAAATAAAAACAGTATTTTCAAATATTTTTATTGCTCTCGCAAATGCTCAACTTGTACGTTAACATTTATTACTTTATTCTTGTTTTACCCTACTTTAGTCGTTTTGTAAATAAAATAATTTTACAACAACGTAATGCAACTATATATTCCGCTAAATAAAAAAAAAGAATTGCACAAAACTTATTGGATATGCAATTTTCAATATACATACAATACTAGTTTTATCAAACTTCTAAATTATTCGTTGATCATGTTATTAATTGAAATTATCCTCCTCAATTATGGATTCTATTAGTTGTCACAATTATTTAACCACAGACAAATTGTTCAGTAAATTGCATCCCGAGTTCAATTTGTTATATTATCTCCATTATCGCGAAATGAGTAAAGGGGTAAGATTACAGTCGTATCTTCGGATTTACGTTTCCCACTCGCTTTAACATCGTTAGAAAATTATCAAAAATTATCACAATCCGCGATCGTTTCCTTTAATCTTTAAATATGTTTTTCTTATGAGAGTAAGGTGAGTTTCTCCTCCAGGATAAAAGAGCTCCTATGATTAATCAGTAAAAAAGAGAGACCGGTAGCGTCGGAGGGAAACGAAGGTGGCTGTCAAGGAGTAAAATCACAGAAGGACTCGCATCGTGAAGCGAGCGAAGGAGACCGACGGTAAAGAGTAGAGGGTGACGGTTGAGGTTGCGTCGACCGAAGGGTCAGAGTATGGAGCATCGTGCAAGCCAACTTGGTGGCTTCCTCTGTGGCTCAGATGCTTTCAGCTGATGTCCGCCTCCCTTCGGTGGATTTGACGCTTCCTGTACCAAAGTATTTTCATTATTAAACATTTTTTTCTTTTTTACATAACATATCTACGGACAAACATGACAATCAATATTGAAAATAGTCCAGCAAACTTTGCTGCAGGACAAAGAAAAATGTAAACTGCTACACTGAGAAATATGTATACATATACAGAGTGTTCAGCTAGCCCTGGGAAAAATTTTAATGGGAGATTCTAGGAACCAAAATAAGACGAAAATCAAGAATACTAATTTGTTGATCGAGGCTTTGTTAAAAGGTTATTAACGTTTCAAGTTCCGCCTCTAGAACGGCAATCTGCAAACAGCTGCGTGCGCACGATAGTCTGCACACTTTAACTTTAAACGTTAATAATTTTTTAATGAAGCCTCGATCAACAAATTGGTATTCTTGATTTTCGTCTTATTTTTACCCCTAGAATCTCCCATTAAAATTTTTCCCAAGTGTGGCCGAATCTAATATTATAGTAGACTTAGCAATATATTTAAGATATTTTATACATGTATTATGTTTTATAAGAATACCTTTTCTGCAAAGAATAAATTTATCAATTATAAATCGAAAATATTAATGGAGTACAGTTTTGACATAGAAGCAATATTGATTGTTAAAAACAAATGAATGCATATTAAACGCAATGTTCGTCGTGTTCGCTACATATGCTTATACATTTATATGTAGATGTATAGGTGCATAAGGTACTAACATAAACATGATTATGTAAGACAAGGTAGACAGAAAGTTATGACAGTATGTAATGTGTAGGCATTAAATACTGTCTCAATGAATAAAAGTTAGAAATGTGCGGGATTAAGAATTACCTGCCCTAAACTTTGCATACCTCTAATAAAAGCATAACTGAGAAGAGATAAAATTTTTTTAATTCAAGTGTAATTACCGTTTACATTGAATAAATGTGACAAATTAATTTAGTACAAGCTAAGCATGAACTATAGCAATTAAAAATTACAGAACAATTTCATATAACTTAATACATTACGACACATCAATGATAAACAATTAAATTGCAAGTGAATATGCAAAAAGAATACATAGAGTGGTAAAGAGTTACCTTCTGCCGATACCGACCCGCACCAAACACAGAGAAATAGACACAGGAAACAAAAAAGACAGTGGTTAATCAATATATAATTATATGTTATATTATATTATGCAATAATATATTGACTCGATGAGTAAATAAAAACAGCGACTGTAATATTTCAATGTAAAAGCGCTAAACAAATTTATATTAATAAATGTTTCTTTTTACCATTTTATATACATATAAAGTGTTCTATAATTCTATCACCAGAAATATGTATTTTATTTCGAAAATCTTAAAATATATATATATGCACATTTTTTTTAAATTTTTTATGAAAGTACGATTATACATATATCTACCCTTTAACATATCCTATCAAGTATTACACAGGCCACACCTATGGATCTGTAGTTACACATATCTAATCTAATAGATTACACCCCAATTGTTTACAGTCGATGATTTTATTTACTCTAGCTATCAAAGTGTGTGCAATGGAATATTATCTTACAAAGTATACTTTATATTATTAACACTTCTTACATGGAACAAAATGGACGTTTCATCTAAAAGTTATGGGGTGTTTGCAACAAAAGAGACGAAAAAGATATAAAAAATAGGAGAGGAATGAAACATTTTTGCAAAATTTATAATGTCAAATTATAAGTAACAATAGAACACAAAACGAACATTCAACTTTAACATTAAAAAGAAAAATGGGAGTTCATTTTTTCCTCAACCACTACCACCACCAGAAGGCTGTTAACAATCTACAGTCTTTAATACTTTGTTAAATGACACAATTTGAATTATTTGTATTCTATAATAATACGAATAAAAGTTTTCAATCTTTTCTTATTTAGTTTAGTACTTGAAATATAAGAAAAATATATGAGAAGAACAATAATGTATTGTGAAAAAGTACTTACCAGTTTCTTCTCCATCTTGGCCTTAATATCTCGTGCTAGAGTGTAAAACGCCTCTTCAACATTAATGCTGGATTTAGCAGAAGTTTCCATAAATTTAATTCCATACTCGACTGCAAGCTGCTCTCCTCGTTCTCTCGAAACCTGCCGTTTTTCTGTAAGTTCACACTTATTGCCCAATAGCATTTTCTCAACATCCGCTGATGCATTTTCTTCAATGTTTCTAATCCAATTTTTTATATTCTCAAAGCTCTTCTCGTTAGTCGCGTCATAAACTAACATTATTCCCATTGCACCACGATAGTATGCTGTAGTTATTGTACGAAACCTTTCCTGACCTGCTGTATCCCTTTAAAATGTTGTGAAAAAATTATTGTATTAAAAGACTATATTATTAAATTGTTAAAAAACTTGTTAAACAAAATATTTTATTTGAAACATTGTTTATAAAATATTTTACTTTTGTAAAGAGAGGTGATTTAAAGGGAACTAATTTAGATATTATCTGCTCTTTTGAGTTTAATATTTAGATTGAAATATACATTACATACCATATTTGTAATTTTATTTTCTTGCCATCCAATTCTATTGTTCTGATTTTAAAATCAATTCCTGAAAATAACGAACAAGTGTATAACTTATATATGAGAAAGTAAAATAATATATGCACATAAATAAAAGGATAATCATCTTATATGTACACATTTCCTATTATTGATGATTTCATATTAGTATTACATGTTTAAAAATATAAAAAAGGATAATAAAAGTTATTTTTGTAATAAACTTCTACAATTATTAATATATGAATTTCAGATAATCTTTTAAAAGCTATAAGTTACAATGATTCATAATAACAGATATTGTGCATAAGAGGGATTAGGACAAAGCAACAGATAAATAAATATGCATACATGACATATATGTATACATATATCCCTACAGGGTGTACCAAAAATCTAATTAAAAATATAAGTTGGTAAATACCTACACAGTTGAAGTAAAAAAATAAACAGACAAAAAAGCAAGGACAAAAGAATGAACAACATAACACTACTTATTATTCTATTAAGACTTTATATACTTGGCAATTAAACTTTATATCTCAAATAAATAAACAGAAATAGCAAAGGTTTCTATGTAGAAAGAATGAAAGATTTTACTGGTCTGTATAAAATCATATTAACTATAATAAGAAAATAATTAAGTCAATATATATATTTTGACAATATTAACACAATACGTGTCAAATATAGCTTTAATGTTTACATATAAAATTAAATATTAATAGATTCAAATAAAAGATCATTAATAAGAAATACATAAATATATATGATATTTCTATATATACACATGCAAGCAAAGAAACGTAGCAATAATCAATTAGCAAAAGTATGAATAAATACAACTGATAATACAGAGTGGTTTAAATATTAGTCTACATATGTGTTTAAATAAATTAAATATAATATTATATTGTAATTTAGTTAAATAGTTGTAAATACACAAATAACACGATACAACTATATCATTATAATGCATGAAATTTTACACCATCTTAAATTAAATATTTTTACAGTTTAATATTCTATAAAAATTAATGAGTGTTTTCAGAAGATCGGATACACTGAGAAATGTTTAAAACTTCTCCTACATGAACAGAATCACAAAAAATCTAGTAACAGGTTGTATGCTTTTAAAATCTTAAGCACTTGCTTAAAAGCATACTATTGATGACAAACCTTCATCCAAACATAAAACTTTATAGATAATTTAAAACTTTTGTCAGGAAATTCTACTGTGATGCTTGAGTGTACTTTTTTAAAACTTGCTAATCAAGAGTAAATAAATAAAAAAAAAGGAAAAAGAGAAGGCAATAAAATGGTAGAAAAATGGAACAAAACGGAGATAGTTACCAATAGTTGAGATGAAGGTCGTATTGAAAGCATCTTCAGAGAACCTGAAGAGAACGGACGTCTTGCCGACCCCTGAGTCACCAATCAGCAATAACTTGAACAAATAATCATACGTCTTCGCCATACCCTTTGTTTTCAGTCTCTCTCTCTCTCTTTTTCACGTGTTTCCGTTCACACTACTTTTATTCTTTTTTTTATTCTCTGAGCCCTTCGGGCGACGATCTTTTCAAGTGATCGTGATCCTTGGAATTCCGATGAGGCACCCTTTAAACTTAAACGAGCACACTTCGTTTTGCGATTCTGTTTATCGAGATAAAACTGAGTTTACAGAAAGTTTAAAGGAAGAATTTCTGCTGGAATCTGTTCGGATAGGGCAAAACTCGCGTAATAGGACACGTAAAAACATCTGTCAGAAAAAGCGATGACAGCCATCGGTAAGTACAACTTTTTCTTTAGTGTTGTGGCCAGCCTTCTGACCGCACCACAGGTGATGCGCGCGTGTGTATACGCATACGCAACACGTGTGTCAAGATTAAGCTGCATCCTCACGCGAAGAAACATTATGGCGCGTTCATGTAGAACCGAAGTTACATTTGGTTTCAATACTCGTGCGATACAAGTGGTATTGTTTATAATTCATATACATATATCGTAAATAAAGTTGGACAAATTCAAATGAGCTTTTATTTAAATAAATATTAATATATTCATACCCAATGCCTTTGCTTTAAAAGAACTAACCAGCCTTGCAATGTATATGTACATATAAGATTCTGTGGTCTTGCTTTTTTTTAATGAATGCCTCTATGATTTAACTTCCACAAATGCATGGCCAATGCGCGAGTCTGGACAAGTGCCTCCTTTTCTGAATGATTCCTCCATAAATGACTTTCTTTTTTTACTTGAATTGTAAGAATCTGAACAGTTAAAATTTGTTCATTTTAATGTTTTGTCTAAATAATAATGGTCTGTTTTCATCACAGTAAAGCGACTACACACGTTCCGATCAACTTGATAAGCACACCTGAACAGGTCGGCTAGATGCCCATTAAACACCTACACGTTTCAGCTTCCTTCGGTTTTTTTAATGACAATGACTTCATTAGAAGATCCTTCAACAATTGCAGGATTATTATTTTCTCTTTCTCTTTCAGATTTTATCCAAACACTATAAAATTGAAATTAAAATATAATTATCACAGAATATACACTCCGCGACAAAACGATAGAACAGACCCCGATTTTTTGAATTTCTCAAAATCAATAATGTATACAGATACTTTGAATAGACGTATGTAAGCAGTGCATCTTCCTTAGTAATATACGAGAAAGCGGTCATTGTTCACACTGTTTTCCGGCAAATACATATATCTGTTCACCTAATGCAAATTAAAACGTAAACATTTCGAAAAAGCACACACTCATAGAGATTAAAATGTTCTTGTGCAAATAAGGTGGTTCAATAAAAACAACATATCGATGTGCACGCACGTGCGTGTATTTATGAACCATTAGTAACAAACTTGACTTCATCTAAAAGAAAGAAAAGGATTGAAACAAAAATAATTAAGTATTAATTAATTCTAGGCGGAGGTGGTGGCTGTGGCCTACGGAAGTAAATTATTAAACTGAGCATGCCAGTGAGCATTCCTATGAGATATAAATCCCAGTTCTGGCCCAAGAGCTGGTCCCATTTATTCAGATGATCAACAAGGCTAAACTCTTGTAGGTAATCTAAACCAAAAAGGAAAGAGAGTTTGATAAGAGCCAATGCTACAGGAATTTTGGCATCTGGACTGGCTTCTGCTGCAAGATCGTAACATCGCTTAGCTAAATGTCGATCCCTTGCTAAACCCAAACCACGTTCGTGCATATATCCAAGATTAAACATTGCTTGCGCATTAGGTTGTTGCTCAGAAGCTGATCGATAATGACTAGCTGCAGCCTCATAGTCAACTTTCGTTCCTTTACCATAATAATGTGCATCTCCTAGTTTGACCTATTATAATTAATAATTTGTAAATGTCGGCAAAAGCCTCCTAACTTCTAAAATGTGATTCCATAAATAAACTGATACAAGTTGATAAAGACTAAATTATAAGTAGCTATTTTATTATAAATACCAGAGCAGCAGAGTATCCTTGTGAAGCAGCTCTGGCCCACAGAGCAAGCGCCCTAACCAATCCTTCCTCTTCCGACAATATCGTAGTTTCTCCTTTATCGAGTATAAATGCAGCATTACTCTGTGCAACATCATAACCCATTTCTGCAAGGAGAGCAAAGTTGACGAAAGCCTCGTTGATTCGACCTTCTTTGTAATCTGTATGAGCAACCACTAGCCGATCACTCCATCTGCCTCTTTCAGCAACAGTTTTTAAAAGTTCAACAGCAGTTGTGCAACTACGCATCATGCCTGTTCCAGTAGCATGCATTTGTGCTAAGTTATAATATGCCAAAACATGACCAGATTGACTAGCCAAATTGAAGTACTTGTTCGCTAATTTGTAATCGCGTTTTACACCTGTTCCACCTATTAAGTAATACAGTTATTAATTAATCATACATAAAGTCATAAGTAATTTACTGAATACAAGTATTCTTTGTAATCACATTCTATATAATTAATAGGAATAGAAGATAAGATAGCATACTGAAATACATGTTGCCAAGTTGAAGTTGTCCATCGACCCATCCCTGCTCTGCAGCTTGACTAAAATATTTAAGAGCTTTTACGGTATCTCTTTCAACCCCCCTTCCATAAAGATACATTAGTCCCAAACCACTTTGTCCAACAGGATTTCCAAGCTCTGCAGCTTTTTTAAAATATTTGTATGCCATTTTATTATCCTGCTCCACTATGTCATTACCCTCTAAATAAATCTAGAAAACAATAATGCATTATCAAATGTAAAATTAGCACTGTATTAGCTAACACAAATATAGTAGTGTCCACTTGAGCGTCCACGGCTGGTCCCGAGCGCGGACACGTAAGTGGACACTACTGTTCATATAAATTCAATATTCATGGTACCTTTCCAAGATAGGCCATAGCAACGTGATTTCCAGCATCAGCAGCATGTTGAAAATAATGCATGGCTCTTACATGATCTAATGGAACACCTCTGCTACCCTGATAATGTAACTGCCCCAATCCAACTTGAACCAGCATGTCTCCTTTTTTCGCTAGCAACTGATAGTATTCTATCAAATCCTGATCAAGAATTCCCGAGTTGTATCCAAGATTTTCATGTTCATCTAGAAGTCTAACTCGTTGAACAACTAGCCCTCCGCTAAAAGAAACTTCCTCTGCAACCTTATTAGCAACTCTACGGTAAAAGTCTAAAGCTTTCTCGCACGAAGCTGGTGTCGTGACACCAGCCCAATAACGATAACCCAAAGCCATTTGTGCACGAGTATCCCCACCTAGAGCTGCTGCTGTATAATGAAGAAGTGCCTTAGCCTGTGAAGCGTTTACTCCACCTAATCCTGTTGCATATAAAAATCCCATGCCCTAGAAAACATTTGTGCGTAAGTAATGAAATTATAATAATTTATAATTTATAATTTATGACTGTAGCCTTCAATCAGTAATTCATTAGCCTATTGATATTCTTATCTTATATGTGAATAATTATAAGATTTATGCACCATATGAGCAGATGGTAACCCAGTTTCAGAAAGTTCTTTAAACGTTCGATAGGCAGCTGGAATGTCTTGACTAGATGTCCAGAAAGAAGTTGGACCAAATTGCATCCCTAGCAACTGAACCCATGCCAACATAGATCTAGCTTCACGATGACCAAGAATTGCAGCAGATGTTAACAATTCGTAGGCTTCTGCTTTATTAGGCCGTGTGGTGTTCAAAAGTCGCTGTGCTTTTCTATATATTTGCTCCGCTAAAAATTAAAATAAAAATTGTTTCAATTCCAGTGTAATGATATTAAATACCATTTAGAAATTGTGTATAAAATTACCCTCTTGTTGTTCCGGTGTAAGTGGTTCCTGAGTCTCTTCGTTATAGAGTTCAAGTAACTCTTCTTCATTCCATGCTTCAGGTTTTTCTTCCTCGATTCTTAAATTATTACTATTTGGTAAGTCTATATTCTTAGTCTGTGCTAACATTGCCTTCATCCAAACATTTCTCATAACAGAACTTTCTTCTTTAGTTTTTGGTTCATTTTCTACTTCTTCTTTTCTTTTTGTAATTTTTTCGCTAAGATACGGCTCAGAAACTGGTACCATCTTTAAAATAGTATCATGCAAAACCTTTAGTTCTTGCAAATGTTCAAACCTATTCTCTTCCAAACTGACATCTCTTTCTGTTTCTTCATCAGAAGCCTCAGATCTTTTCTTGGAAACTTCCAGTTCGGACGAAGCAGACATAACCAGTAAGAGTAAAAGTAACTCCTTCCGTAGCTTCATTTTGTTGGTTGAATTCTTATTGTACTTCTACCAATGAACTAATCTTAATGTGAATGAAAAAAATTATATTTTAACATTTTTCTTGTTTACATATTAAAAACTTTTATAGATAAAAATTAAACATTAAAAGAAACTAAATCTAACCCAGACCTAACCCCGATCGGTGAACGGTCCGTTTGCTAGGAATATACCTAAATTGCTGTTGTAAAACCTTTTCCATAAACTACATCTTTCACTATATAAATCAAAATATCTATTTCATAAGTACAACAACAATAAAACTTCACTTTAGAAAATATATTTGACATATCAACATTCTTTGTACACAATAATTACAAAGATATATTCTTTACGTACTATAACCTAAATTTTGATAAACAACATATAAGAAGGAAAAAATATTATTTCAAAGTAAAAGAAATATTTAATTTCTTACTTTTAGTTCGAACAGACCGGTGAGAACCTTCTTGAGTTCATTTTGTAGTATGTTTCTCGAAAATTCGACTTTTCATAGCAGAAAGACAAAGTTACGTCATTGAGACACGTCAACGCACATCTTCAGTTATTGCGCTACTGATTTCTCGTGATTATTTCTAAAGATAAGATTTTTCATGCTAAACTAATATTGTTTTATAATTTACTTCAACTATCGAATATCAGAACACATTGCATTTTCAACTATCAATGAATCAGCTGTTATACAGATGTTTGTTTTCGAAAATTTTAATGGTCATATACTCTGCTTTAGACAACTGAAGCAACCTGCACGTTAATATGCACGTAAATATCGGTTCTTTTTCATTGAAACTAAGCAAAAGATAAAATCTCGAACCTGAAGAAGTTAAATCTTTTTATTAATAATGTGCAATTATTTATACATGTTTAACATAACCCTTAAATGATCAACAAGAAAGACAAAATCAGCGTTTTTATGTCTGCCTTGGTTGTTCTCAATCGGAAGGCAAGGAAAAACATAGAATCGCTGCTATATCGCAACGGGAAAAGCTGCTCGTCTGTTTCCAGCCTTGCACTGAAATTTATACAGGTGACATTTTCTTTATTAATAGAAATGTACAGTAGTGCCCTCTTGTGCCCTCTTAAGTGACCGCACTTTTACCCACTTAAACGACCGCGGTTAGTCCCGAACGCGGACACTTAAGTGGGCATTACTGTATAATGAAAAAAGCAAAATGTCTATACAGGATATGCCACTTGAACGTAAACAACAAAATATTTCGAAAACAAAACTTAAAAAAAGAAAAAATGTTTTGAATACAAATTAGAGGATTTAAATAAAATATATGTATTATTCATTTCTCATTCGCAGAATTATACAAAAACATGTAATAAAACTTATTTAAAGAACATCAAAACTATGTAATAATAAACTAATAAATAAAACTATCACTATGCTTTAAATAGCAATAAAAAGTAAAATAACAATAATAATACATAAGGTGTTCGTTTCATTTAAAACATATAAGTATCTCAAAAACTATGCATGATATAGAAAAATGTTTCAAACAAATGTATGATATTGAGGACCCATTGTAACGATTGGTATATAATCTTGCACTGACCCTATTAAGCCCTATGATAGTCATGTTTAATTTTCTAAATTGGACCCTATATCTTTTATTAAATATTTTTGCAGCTGTTATCAAAACATGTCCATGAAAGTTAATATTAATAATATTAGAGGTAATCTAAAAATTATTCTTCATTTTTTTTGTTACCAGAAATCCAATCATCATATGCCTTTTTTAACAAAATATATGCCTCTGAGTTTTTGTAATCCTCCACTGTTGATTTAGTTTTCTTTTTCTTAGCTTTTTTAGGTATAGATTCTTTGTGATTTTCCGTTGTTTTTTTCTTTTTCCCAGCTTCACTGGAATGTTCATTAGGTATTGCTTTAATTATATCGAGAATCACATTTTTATTACACTTAACAAATTTTGCAACTTCCATTAACAATGTTGGTTTCTCTTCTTTTTTTGGTTTTTCATCATACACGTTACGTTGTATACGTAAATAAGCGTCAGATGATGGTTCCTTTTCGAAAGATTTTATACTAGTCACAGTGTTCCATTTAATTTGATCTATGAATTCGTTTCTGCCTGCTAGAAAAATGTATTGCAGAATTTCATCGCGGTTTCTATTTGGCGGACAATGGTAATAAAATTCTTTATCTTCTCGTTCATTTTCCATATATTCTGTCACCACAAAGCTTAGAAGATCGTCTTCAGCATGGATTTTGTGTATGGTAGATTCGTCAGTCATAGAGCAAAGACCAACGTAAACTGCGTTAGCAGTAACAGAATAACCAAATACAGAAGTAATGGTATTAAATTCTACCTCGTTCGTGATTGTACGCCCTATACTTGAGTGGTACGTCAACGAACATATGTACAAAGGGAATTGCCGTAAGGTTCGTGTAGAACCAGCAAGATCCAGTAACCACTCACGATATGCCGGTAGAATTTGATAATAAGAAAGATCACAACGTTCAACTATCTCTGAACTAGAATATTTGTCGTTTATGGAACGAACAACAAGAGACTGCAACTTCTTGTCTTTATAAATCATTTCTTCCAGGCGAACAATGTTGTGCACGCCTTTTTCGTTTATGTGTACGTATTGGCAACCTTTTACCAAAAGTAAACCAGGTAAAAATTTATTTTTCTTGTTGTTTCTTACAGGTATACCAGTGGCATAATCCATAGGTATAATTTTACCATCGTTTAGATAAAATGGTTCTACAACGTAGTCTTTTTTAGTAGATTTCAAGTGTTCTATTAAACGATACGAACGAAGCGTAATGTCATAATGATACTGAGCCATGTAAATAGTATCGAAACGCTCTTCAGTGAAATATTTTGGTCGAAAAAGGCAGTATAGTAAGTATCGCAAATTGAAATAAAAAGGAACATTGCTTTCAGACTTGTAATTCTCAAACTTTTCACGAAAAAGTGATAGTTTACATTTAAAGTTATTGTCAAATGACCGCATATTTGGGCTTAATATGTCTATTGTGTCATCACTAAGTATATTCATAATGTATGAATTGTTTCTGTTGTGAAGTGAACAAGAAGGGACAGCACCAGGCTGCATTTTATCTCCAGAAAAAATTAATTTTATATTGTTTTTGAACGACACTATACACAGCAAAATTAACAGCAGTGGTGAGGTTACAGTGTATGTATCCAAAATAATAATTTTTATAAGATTACTGACATGAACGTAGCTTTTGGCATATGTAATTAGCTGATAAAGTACTCCAACAATATTATCACTTTTTTGAAACATATGAGATGCAAAATTATATGACAAACGAAAGTTACGCATACTATAAGACATATAAGTATATGCATCAAATTTTGTTAATAAAATTTTGCTAGCCTGATTTCGTGTGAAAGTAATAAACTGTACTGGTGCTGATATGTTCTGACTGTAATTATAATATGATGCTGCCAAAATGGACAACATAAAAGTTTTACCAGTTCCACTTGGAGCATCAATTAAGATGATCTGCTCTTCCTTAAGCAATTCATATAGTTTATCATATGCAACCTGTTGCTCGTAATTCAGTTCCTGAACTATAGTGTTGCATATCAGCAGCATCAAACAAGAACAATACAAAAAAATGTTATTATCGTATAATCTTATAATATTAAATTGTTTAAGGAAGAAATTACTTTACCTTTATTCTTATTATTATTCATGATGTCTTCTTTCTCCAAAAATTATGTCTTCGCATAGAACTACTTGGATATTTATCTACATTTATATTCTTGATGTAAAGAGTTAAAAATCTACAATTGTAACAAAGGATAATTATCAAACAATAATCTTTCACAAAGAGATTTACCTATACTACTTATCATTAAATTTATAATGATAAGATAAGAAATATATCCTCAAGGTACAATATTATTTTGATTTTTTTGAAAAGGGATTTATAATATTTAATATTTATAATTTTTTTTTTTAAACTACCGTTAATAGTTGATTTATTTTTACTTATGTTTTCACTTTTGTACACTTGTGTTGGTACGACCTCTAGAGCATATACACAGTTTCATCTGTTCCTTAATATGTTATTATCTTTGATTTTGACAAACCAATACCCAATATTAATTTTCTATTAAATATCTGAATAGATGTAGAATACTTCATTTCGTTTCAATATTCAATACACTTTAATTTATATAACGAATAACATAGGCCACAAAGAATTTTCTCCAACAATTACATGTAAACTTAATTCAATATGTGTAAAAAATACTTACAGTTACATTAGCTTGGTTTCAATTGTAGAACAATGATTGTTAATAAAATTACTTCAAATAAGTGCAACAATAGTAATATTGTTGCACTCGATACTACGTCTCGATACTACGTTCAAGAATTCTTCCAAAGAACTGATTAACTTCGTAACGTGCTACGATACTAAAAAGAAGATAATGCGTATCGAACTCGGGGAAGTCACCGTGATCAGACTGGGATTTTACCGTACGATTGGCGCAAATAGTTCACATCCATAGACAAATGCGTAGAGGGAGCTAAATACGTTCTGATTTCCGATTGGTAGAATGAGATTGTTGACGCGAATTCTACCAATGAAAAAACGGAACATTCTGCTTTCCTGTATTTAGTTACAATATCTAGTCACAATAATGCCCGCTTTAATGCCTGTGATCGAAACCAAATCCGGACAATTATAGCGGGAAGTGATTTCTAAGAATTCCATTACGAGGAACAAGAATGAATGGATGTGAACCAGAGATACCAGATTCAGTACCCGGTGCACTACCCACACGTGCCAGATTACGCGTACGTGAGCTCGTGGAGTTTCGGATAGTCGACAAAGGCAAACTGATACATATTCTCTTCCTCGATTCTCCGAAGCGACCCGAAGTAATTTCGGACCACCACGTCGGAGTCGAGAGAGCCGCCCAAATTTGTCGTGGAATAGTTCGTTATTATCAACGATAGATGGCGCTTATTTTTCGACCTCAAACCCCCTGGTGCTAAAACGCTCAAGTTTGTCGTGGAATAGTTCGTTACCTTCAACGCTAGATGGCGCTTATTTATCGACCTCAGGCCCTCTGGTGCTAAAACATCCAAGTTTGTCGTGAAATAGTTGAATCATTAGGTTATAGCCGTAAAACACTAACAAATACAGCTCTTTAGAAGGTATGGAGAATTCTGCTTTATTCTTATTATCTATTAAACAAACTTTTTGTAATCGTCTCCTAGCAATAAACAAAATCATTAACATTAACGTTTCTAACATAACAAGCCTTGATTTCAAACCTCCAGTCGGTAGTGTAGAACGCAACCGCCATCTATCATTGAAAATAACAAACTATTCCACGACAAACTTGGGCGTTTTAGCACCAGAGGGCCTGAGGTTGATAAATAAGCGCCATCTAGCGTTGAAGGTAACGAACTATTCCACGACAAACTTGAGCGTTTTACCATCCGGATTTCCAAAGTGCCCGGAACATTTCCAAAATGCTGGCGGCCTTGCGAAGAGGTGGCATGTATCTTATAGCTAAGGGAATAATGGGGAAAGGAAAAAAAAGGTAAAAATGATGAGAACACATAGAATTCTTTGAAGTTATATCATTTATTGCTATAGATTTACACAAACAAAGCTTTAATACATATACATATATCATGTCAGTAGTTGTCAACGGAGGTCAGCAGTGGTCAGCAGGAGCCAGCAGAGGCCAGCAGAGGCCAGCAGAGGCCAGCAGAGGCCAGCAGAGGCTGGCAGAAGTCAGTAGTAATCGTTACACTTTGTCAAAAATACAAGCAGTGGTCAGCAATGGTCAGCAGAAGCCTGTAGGAAAATTCAAAAGTACTTAAAGTATTTTGATTTTGAAAAATCGTATTAATAATTTACATATATACGCTCATACATAGGAATAATAAAAAAAAATTTCTTTTTTTTCAATAGTTAAAATATGATGGAAGGGGGGGTACTTTGCTTATGTTAGCCTACATAGGTCGCAAAGTAAAAATGCCTGGGCAGTCGAGATCCCAAATCGTATGCCGTTGACATGAGTTCGGATTTCAATTGTTCAAGAACGAGAAGGCAAATGTTAGCCTTTCTCTCTCTAGTCCCACGAGGCGGTCCGAAATTACTTCGGGCAACTTCGGAGAATCGAGAAAGAGAGCATGCGTCAGTTTGCCTTTGCTACGAGCTCACGTACATACGCGTGATCTGGCATAGTGTGAGAGAGCACCTTCGGTGCACTTCTGGCACCTCTGATGTGAACAAGAAAGATATTCGTCCGCGTGCAGATGCAAATTTGTTAAGTACGACCGTTAAATGTTTTACAATTAATCTGTTTCTCTTTTTATTACTAAATACATTCCTAAACGGAATATTATAAGCGAAAGAAATCAGTACGTAGAACGTTTCGGCTTTTATTAAGCAATTTTCAGCACAAAGAGAAATACGATACTAGGTATTAGAGATAACGACTGAACATGAGCAAACGTAATTTGACACTTATAGGAGGAGCGATAATCTGAATGCAAATGTACGGAACCGTTAACAGCCAAAGGTTAAAAATATGCATGGAAAAGTTTGGAAGAGTCAGGCGATCCACCATAGCACTGCTAAAGAACCAGGACTTTATCCTAAAAGATTCGGCCATGGAGTAAAGAAGGCAACTTACCTTCTGGTGAGAGAATTGTAACTGGCCCCAGAATCTTTAGCAGAAACGGTCTTCGGTATATTCCTAAAAAGTAAAATAATAACATTTAAAAAAAAACAAAGTTGATCTTTACATTTTTTCAATAATTTTAGTTAAAAAGTAAGTTCTCTTTGAACTACACATTCATTGTATAAACAAGTTTTTAATACGTATCGAAATTTTTTTAAAAATAGTCACATTGATAACTTTTTAAGAATAACCCTATACAGTCGTGGATACATTGTCATAATCTAACAATTATGAGCTATGATATGATGTATCATTGAACTTTCGAAAACAGAGATGACGTAATTGAAATACACGTCATACTTAAGTACCTACAGATATGGCGTAGGGCGGTGCCATGTGTCACCAGTTCGATCGATAATTATTTCTACGATAACAAGTGCTGAAGTCGATCACCAATCTTTTGTGTGAACGAACTTCATCTGCTTTTTTATTATGCATTGCCGTTTGAAGATTATCATTATTGTATTCGTAAGGGGGAATGTTGACTAAAGAGAGTAACGATGTTATATGTTATATAGAACATTCAATTTGACAGGCGCGAGCATCGAACTGTGGTGGGACAATAAAGAAGTCGGTTAAGAAGTCGCGCAGTTGTCTGCGATTATTCATCGTTAGATAAACGGTTGCTTACGAGTTCGCGTTTTGTTAGTAATTGATTTCAGTAATCTTTCTATTGAGATAAAAAGAAGAAACACTTAACGTGGGAACAAGATAAAACAAACAACGGTCGACATGGGTGATAAAACAGGTGAATGTGAAAATTCAACTAGATTTCCTTAAAAGTAAAATTTAATAAATTTTGTTACATGAATATTTTATGCCAACAGCTGATTGCTGTCCAAACATCTATCAAATTCAAATTATTTTTGAAATAGTATTTTTAATTATTGAGAGAAAACAATGAACAATCTATGTAGTTCTACATATTTCCAACATAATTGCAAAGTGTTAGTTGGTTCTACTTATATTTTACTTTTGTTTTCATTTGTCAGAGCACATTGTCATGACTCCCAAATGTAAGACTGCAAACTCCACCACACTCATAATAGAAAGACAGGCTTTAGAGTCACCAGCAGAAAATGAGAATGAAACCAATGTTCATATTGCTGGAGGAGACCACAAAGGGATAGTTATTAACAAACAAGCTATTAGTGGTATATATATTTACAGACACGTGCATTTATTTTAAATGATTCTAATATTAAAATATTGTTAATATAAAAAAAAAGTAATGTTATATTTTGTATATAGTTACAAATGGTGAACTTCATCCAGCACATCTTTGCTTACAATTTAGAGTATTTTTGGTGAGTGGTCAAACTGGGAAACATACCCAAGAATCCAGAACTCTTCAATTTTGGTTCATAGATACACTTTTAGAGAGTGAACATCCAAGTGTAGCGCAAGAATTCTTTAGAGAATTAGTTAGTCCCCAAGAATTTCCACGAGGTAAGTTGTTTATTAATAATAATTAATATAAACTTAATTTATTTCATGTAAAAAAAGAATATAATTTTTAGCTGTATATGTATATGTTATAATGTTTAAAGTTTTAACTTCTTTTAATGTTATTATTTTAATAGAAATACATAAGAATATTTTAACCATTCGGCGGGCGTGCCCGCCGGAGAGTTAAGATTACTTTTCATAATTTTACTTGTCCTTAATAGTCAGATTAATGTAATAATTATTTTAGTAGACGTATAATTTTTTTACAGATTATGTTGGATTTATAAAGAAACTAATGAAGTTAATGTTGCACAAGTATCCCAGTATTAAAAAGATAGAAGTGGAATTAAAACAGTTGGAGGAACCAATCAATCTGCCAGCAAGACCATGTAAGTGAAATATTCTTCTTTTTGTAATCTTAATCAAATAATATTTGACAATTAAGTACATATTAAAAAAGTAATATACATATAAATCATTTATGCTGTGTTCAATTTTTAATTCTGATATTGGAAAATTATATTTGAATATAGAATTATTATATACATCCAGTTAGTTGATAATATCCATAATTTATCTCTTATTTTAATGAATCAGCTGTCAAGTAGGGAGTAGCATCAAGATTTATTTGATTAGACCTATTGAACTAAATGGTTCTTTATTGAAAGATATCGAAGCAATGCATCTTTGGTGCACATTACAACCAAAACTAAAGGAAATGCACACATAAGATTTGTACAGATCAATCTATTTATTTACACTTTCATGTAAATATGTATTCTTCTAAATGGTTGTATGAAATAAACCTTTTGTTTTCATCTCTCTTATTCACAGCTAATACTGGTCATATACTGTTCACACTTCCTCCATGTAAGAGAATTAATTGGAAATCAGGTTGGAGAGAATGAAAAAATTGCTTATTTTATTGCATTTTTGTTATCTTTATGTAATTTTTTAATGTAAAATCTATTACATAAAGATAATAATTATTTAATATTTGCCGGTCAAAAATTTGACTAGAAAATTTACTTTTCTACGTAACTATTATGTGTATAGATTTATTGTGCTTTCATTTTATCCGATTACATGAGTAATATGTAAAGTATAGTACATTAGAAAAGAATGTAATAATAAATAGTTATTCTTATGTTGACCGGTAGATAGATATACAGGGTGTTCGGTCACCTCAGGGAAAAATTTTAATGGGAGATTCTAAAGGCCAAAATAAGACGAAAATCAGGAATATCAATTTCTTGATTGAGATTTCGTTAAAAAGTTATTAAAAAATTAAATTACAAAAATTTCAAATCATTCATGGAAAAATTATTTTCGATTGCGGGGATCAATTACAATCATTTTTGGTCAATACATATACCCCCGAAATCCTACTCATTTTCGAGAAAAAAATTCGTGTGGGTGGACAAATTTTATTAATAATTTTTAACAATAATTTTGTTAATGACTTTTTAACGAAACCTCAATCAGCAAATTAGCATTCTTGATTTTCGTCTTATTTTGGCCTCTAGAATCTCCCATTAAAATTTCTCCTTGGGGTGGCAGAACACTCTGTATTTTCAACTGCTTCACACAATAAAGTGGTAACCATAACTACATTGATTTAACACAATCTGTTCCTTAGTTTTTGCATTATATAATAATACAAAATAATAAATTTGTATTATTTTCTAACGTTCATTTCAGCGAACAACTAAAATAGAAATTTGTAGTAATTTAATCTACAAGTGATATTGTACTAGTAATGCAAGTGCATGACTATTAACAAGTTGATAAAGACATTTTTTATTTTATAAAATTCAAGGCTTTAGTGTAGATTTAAATTAAGTCATTTAGACGACAAAAAATAAAGGGGCCTAATGTGCCTTTAAATTAGTGATGTATTTCTGCTGTTTTACTATTTAAAACAACAATAACATCCATATAAAGCACCATTCACCTTATACTTGTGATTATACTTATTGCCATATACATATGTATAATGTGTAGACTTCATTTCTGTGTTAGTAATTTCACAAAAGGAATTAATAGTAAGAACTATGTCTTACTGAACTACAAATAGCTTTTCACTGTTCTTAAATAATATGGTAGATGCATATTTGGCATTCCCAAATTGTAGTTATTTATTCATCAATATACTGTTTTTATTACAAGACTAATTGCACAAAATTCACTTAATGCTGATCAGTTATACACTTTACACATTTATGTAGTATGATAATACGATATTTTAATGTTTCATTATTATGTTTAACAGTATCTACAGATGAAACAGTCATGGGTCAAGTGATTGAACTAACACTGGAAAAAGTGTTAGAATTAATTGAATCTGCTTATCCAAATCCAGTAACAGTCATTGATTTATCAAAGTAAAATTTCTATTATATACGTTTCTTAATTTATTTTTCACCAAAAGAACCAATATTTGAACGTTATACTAATTTTAATTGCAGAGAATATGGATGGGATCCTTCTGCTATTGAAACAAAATTAAAAGAATTACAGGAGAAGGGTGTCGTAAAAGCAATGGAACATGGAGCTTTCACAAGAGTTGTACATCAAGATACACAGATTCAAGTAAATTTCATTTAAATATTATGTCTTTCTTACTGTAATAAACCATTTCAATATTTAATGCTGGTAATATATTTTATTATCTGTTCGTAGGTCGTAAAACAAATGCCAACAATGGCAAGTGCAAAACAACCTACTATAGCAATTATTACGGCACAATATTGTGAGAAGCTTGCAGTTGATTCAATGATAGAAAACAGGGAAACCTTTGTTCGTTATACTACTGTTGGTAAGATACATCTTCTTCAACGTCGCATAATTACCTACTTTTTCTATCACCCCCGTATGTATATTAATCTGTATTGATTATATACAGTTATACGAAAGGGACAGTAAATATATAGTATATGTATATGCAGGGTATTTTTAAATAAATGCTGCATGAAATAACTTCGGAACAGAAGGAGATACAAAAAAAAAGTAAGAAGGTTTCCCTTCTTACTAATAATAGTTTCATGTGGCATTTATGTTATATATATATATATATATAATTTAATATAATTATAAAATAATTGCACATATAAACAATGTTGAACAGCTATATTAATTTTAATATCATACGAATCGATGGTAAAAGTACAGAATGTGTTACAAATATACGTATATTTCACTACACGTGAAACTTTAGGTACGGCAAACTCATCAGATGCAACAAATGGAGTACCGCGAGTGATATGCCGTTTTGGTAAAGTAGTTTGTAATATAGCTTCTATTCCATTTTAATGTCACGTTAATGTTATAGCTTGCCAATTGCTTGTATCCAAGAAATGTCGCAGAGCCATTGTGCCACATAAAGCATATATTAAGAGACATTTTTCTTAGAATATTGTTTTTTATATGACAGAAATCATATTTTGATATTTTGCAATGAATATCATATATAAAATTCAAAATATCACCTCATGTGTCATGTCCTCATGTTTAAATATTCACTCTTTCAGGAATAAATTAAATTAATATTTATTGCACATAAATATTGAAGGGGCTTGGTTTAAAATCATTCACAAATTGTTTTCGTTTTCATGGGTTCTTTGTTTATTTTGTTTCTGTAAGAGACGTGCTATATCATTTTGTCCTTTTTTTTTAATTTATGACTGATATTAATCTTTTGTAATTATTGTTTATTTTATGAAATCAAATAGTTAATACTATAAAAATATTTACCAAAATTCAGTTAGTTATGATATATATATTTTTATTATTGTTATCCGTTATTAGTGCTTTATTTAATTCACTTTTCATTTGAAATGTTGCAACAATGTTACATAAACTTACGTATTTTTACATAAAGTAGCATAATAAGTTTTGTTATTTATAAATTGCAACTAAATTATGCTCGCCACTTATCACTTTTTAAGAGACTTGAATTATTTAATGTCCTAATAAGTTTTCAATTGATTAATTTAATTATGTATCTGATAACAGATACTGGGTATAATTGCATCTGTATGGAATGATTTCTTTTTGATCAATTTATTCACATATAACACAGGTTCGATATCAGTCTGTCTATAGCAGCACAGTGCACATGTATCATACACACATTTCAAAATGTCTAATATAAATCTATAAAATTCGTATGATGGAAGATGCAATTATTTTTTGTTATAGGAGAATCAAACGTTTATACGTTAGGCAACATTGGTGCACATAGAATTGTATGCACAAAATTGCCAACTGTAGGTCATACGAGAGAAGCAATGACTGCAGCAGGAAATACTACTACTAGATTATTAGGTAATATTAAAAATTTGTCGAATTGTTAAATTAATTTATAATAAATATTGCATCTAAATATTTAATATATTATTTAGGTACTTTTCAAAAAGTAGATTTCGTTTTTCTAATTGGAATTGGAGGAGGAGTACCTCATTACACAGATTATAACAAACACGTACGACTTGGTGATGTAGTTATTTCATATCCTATTCCTCTTAACAAGAAATACATTTATGTATATTGCGAAAGCGTAAAGGCGAATAAAAGCGGTGATTATCATTTTGAAACCAAAGAATATTGTCCACCAAATTTATGTCTTCAAGAAATTGCTGCTAATCTTAAAGAACAGGTAAATTAGTTTCACTTTATAAAATGGAATGATTATTTAAAAATTTTGTGATGTCCTAGTCGGAAAATGAGACTAATCCTCCATGGCAAGCGTATTTGAAAGAAGGTTTAGATATTCTAAGTAACCAAACGGAACACGATTTTAAAGCACCTCCGCCAGAGTCTGATAAGTTGTACATGGCTATTGGGGAAAGAGATGTTATTGAAGTGGCACATCCTACCGCACCTTTAGATGCTACGAACAAAAGGTAATTATTCTTTAATATGGCTTCAACAAGTTTTTTTATAAATTAAGAAGTGATTACTGTTGCGTTGGTTTTACAGAATGGATGGCTGTCCTCGAATTCACTTAGCACCAGTAGCATCTGGTAGACATATCGCGCGCGATGATCAACTTAGGCAGAAATTTGCGGTTCGTTTTGGAGCCCTCGCCTTTGACGCGGAAATGGACGCCGTAGTTGAAAGTATTTTGGGCAATTGCCGTGAAAGTTTTGCAGTTATCCGAGGTATTTCTGATTATAAAGATGGTTCTCGTATTAAAGAATGGCAACCCTATGCGTCATTAGCTGCTGCTAGCGTAATGAAATCTATCATTTGCGCAATGGATCCGCCAACTAACGTGTAATACGATTTCTGATGGAATGTATAGGGTAACACAGTAGCATTAATGGTTTTACATTTACCATTCTACACAGCATTTATTTATATAAAATGGACCAACTATTTTTATTAGTTAAAAGCTATCGTTGTTTATATTGGTGCACTTACGAAAAATAAGGCGCACAAGCTTCATAAAAATTACTCGACAAATAGTGTAATTTAATTTCTTTTGTTTTATTTTTATATTTTACATCGCATTTAATGCGAAACGAATCAGTCATTTAATTTATGATCGAGGGGAAAGTAAGATCGTAATGAAAAGATACGAAAGTAACATGCACAAAGTGCATTTTAATCGATTAAGAAGATGTAGTAGGTAATACGAATAATTTTTGTAGTATGTAGTAGGAAACAATGAATTAAACACAATCACGCTTCCGAATAATTTACATTTATATTGCTCAGCAGTTATGTATCTGATTGTGATAAAGGTATGTACTGATTTCTATTTTTCTTTTTCAAATTTATATCAACACGACTATTTGATGGATACTTTATACAACTTGCATTTTTAAATATAACTTGTCGGAGTTAACAGTTTTTAACATCAATTAATAGTTACTAACATCAACATCGATTTACTATACTAATTAATTTTTTAACACGTTTTCATATCACTTTGATATGATTTTACAGATTGTATAGATCTATTCCTATACATTTTGCACTTTTAATACTGTTTTATTATTTTATAATGTATAAGAAAAATCGGTTCAGCGATCCTAAGACTGGTGCCATTTTTCTTCTATGCCGCACATACATAGATTTCATAAAATTCTCTTACGTGGAAAAATAGCTATGTAAAGTAAGAAATTATAATGTTTGCAATAGTTATGTAGTTTAAATATTATTATGATAACGAGTCTCTCAAATATGAAATCTTGTCGGACGGGATCCGAAGTAAAGTAGATAGGAGGAACCAGTGAAAGCTTTAAACGAAGCCTCGATGTAGTCAGCAAGGCAATTTAAATATAGAATTTTACGATACCTGAGATTGAAGGCAGAAAGTACATTTGGCAGTATTTGTCTAAACACGATCAAATTGTCGTTACAATATTATTCTACAAAATATTACATGTTTCCCAGAGTATATCGTCGTTTTAAAAAGGTCTAATCACTATATTCACGAAGCATGCAGCAAATGCATCTTGTATATCTTTCGAATTCGGTAGAAAAAAGGAAATATGTATAAACACTTATACGCTATCGTCCAAAAGTTTTACGTATTCGTTAATACATTTCTTGCTTTAAACGAAAATCTCTCGATACATCTTCAGTATAAAGTACACTTAGTTCGCGCAAGTGTAATGTATTTCAACAATATTTTCCTATTTTCGAGCGTCTCCGTTTCTTTGTCACTTGATGACATGTAACACCTGCGCTGTTTCTATAAACATTTGAAAATTTTATACATTTAATATATTTCAAGTTCAACATTTCTAAAGAGTTTAAATAATCTAGAACACTGTATCATGTTTCATATCTGATCATTTCCATCTTGCTAAACGTGATTAAATTTTTGGGCGGTAGTATATGTACCAAATATATTTGAAAATGTACAATTAATTAAGTGCCAATGTGTTCAATAAATTTGGTTGGTGTAAAGGAGATGAGAATTTTTCTAAAAGATACATAAGTAAGAGATATTTTTTAAGTCAATTAATAATATATATCATTACTCGATAGTTTTACTTAATGCTGAGAAATTTTAATTAATTATCCTTTTCGTAGTTTGAATATCTCATTCTTTATCTTCTGGAATAAGGTTCCCATTACCTGCACAAGAAACCAATGTTGAATTGAACTCTATTCTTAAAATTCAGATGTAAATTGTCATGTCTTTGAAAATCCTTTTATAATGTTTCAATAGTATTTTTAAACTTTGTTGATAACGTTAAATGTAACTTCCTCTCTTTTCAACGTTTTTATAAATTCTAAAGCACAGGGTAGCATATGAATACTTTATACTTAAGAAATATTTAAATATCGGACTCGAGCATAAATCTAAACAATTAGAAGGGTAGTACATACATATAGATATATACATTAGGGTAGACCTTAGCTATATTTGGTGAGAATTTTATTATGAGATTTTTACGCGACATCCACTAGAATTATGTCGTTGAATGAAAAATTAATATGTAAAAAATTTCAAGTCGACTGGACAACTGAAGAATGTACCAAAATGTATTGTAACAACAGACCATAATGAAAAAAGGCGTATTGCAAAAATAAAAAACGTTCATATTCGATGTGACACCACGTTTTCGAATTGTCCGATCGATTTCAAATTTTAGGGTAGGGGAGGGTCCCAAGAAATTTAACGATCGAAAAATAAGGTCCACCCTAATATACATGTATTGTTAATAGCGTTCAAAACCTTACAATTTTACAAGTATCATACGAGTTTCAAACATGTCACTGACTACATTCTCAGCGACAATTTAAAATTCTATTTATTTATTTATTTATTTATTTATTCGATGCAAAATATAATTAAGGCTCTTGAGCTGTACAACGTGAGAAATAGATTTTCCTTTTTTGTCGGGGATATTATTTATTTTGTATTACTTTAGAAGAACATTGTTGAAATATTTAAAATAGAAAACAAAATGAAAGATGAATAATAATTTGTACAGATAGAAGAACCTCGGATCAATTTAATTGATAAAAAAAATCACTTGTTGCTTAGAAGCACATTTTTGAAATTCTATAATGAATAGAGAGTAATTATTACATACACATATTATATTATAAATATAAAAAAATGCGTATAAACATAGATACACAGCTATGTAAGTAAAGTATTTAATATGTAATATACAAATCGTGAATTCTATTATGACGTGAAACTTTAAATTCGATTTACCTGATGACAGATTCCTACTTAAGGCCTAAATATTAATTGTGTACCGAATGTATGAACTTTGTTATGTTAAGCGAGGCTTTCGAGCTTCGAGCTTCCAACTACATACATGTATATTTACACATACTTGCGTTAGTTCCATATAGTCGCGCGCTTTCAATGCTAGTCGCACTATTGTGTTTTCCGTCTGTTTATATCTAGGGTTTAATGTTAAGTAACAAATACTATGTGTACGTCCACTTAGTTTTTATTTACGAGAAATTTATTAGCTACCGTAATCTACACATAATTGTAATGGATTTCGATTTTTAGCAGTTTAAGGTTGTCTCCTCAGTGTTCATATTTCGGAAATATAGTACCGATCATTTTACACCGTTTACAAACTAAAAAATCAACGAAATCTAATTTTAGAACTGACAAATGTACTTGAACGCTATTATTACGTAGTTGCGTATCGAAGAGAGCTTAAAGCTTCAGAAATCAGAATCCACGCTTCAAGCTTATAAACGAACGAGTAGTCTTCCTCTCAATAAAAGTATTCGTTGTTAACATTTTGAAATAAGACTTTGGCAATTGATCTTAGACATCGTCTATTAAACACGAACGAGTGTTCGATGTGGTTAATAATATGGGTGCTGCCAAAACATTTTCTTAATTTTATTTCGATATTTTACATTGTTTTGCGTCATTAGAATTGTAGCAAATGTATTTATATGTGAAAATATACACGGTATCGTGTAATTTATACACAGTTGAAACGGGGATGATCTCTTATGTAAAACGATTTAGGAAAGTCTTCCCTATCTTTTCAACCAAACTAAAGCTTTCTAGGTTTCATGCAATATTTCACTTTTGCCAAAAATCAATCTTTTTTAAACGAACACGTGTGTTCGATATTATCGATCCGTGAATTTCAATGTTCAGTCAATGTTCGTTTTGTTTTTCCACATACGTAGTCTATCGAAACAGAAAATCTTAAAAATTCTTTAAATCGTACTTATTTCCTTTACATTATAATATTATTTTCTATAATGTCGGATAAATTTAATATGAAGGATAAGAAGAATATAGCCAAGGCTAAAAATCGTTTTAAAACGATACTTGACATTAAATTGTTCAACCAATGGGAGCACATAGAGCCCGATATTCGAAGAATAATTTCTCAGAAAACTTTTTTAGAAATTCAAATCGGAAAAAATGTAAATTACGATGATTTATGTAACTCGTGGATTTATCCAACAAACCTTGTCTACAATGGATCGCAATATGTTGTATCACAAACTCCAGGTATACATCTATATTTGGCAATATTTGACAGATTACACCTTCTCTATTTCGTACATAACAAAATTTAAGAATGTTAACAACTTGTTAAGCTGTATAAAACACTTATTTACAGAAAATAAATTCACGAGGGAATTTAACAAGAAACGCAACGATATTCTTTTAAAAAAGTTGTGGGAATTTTTCAAGTTCGTCAGGTATGATGTATAAATATTTAAAAAATAAGTTTTACTTTTCAATTTCGTAATTATAAACATATTAATTATATTTTAGGTTTCGTTCGTTCAGTGCAAAAGGCATTTCCGCAATTTTAGGAATCGTATACTTGACGCATTTATTTTTCCTTTTGAACCCATGGTGGACAGCTAAAGAAATTTATGAGTTTTTTCATCAAAGTATGTTGCTGTACGTCGTATTGGTTCGTATTTTTCATACCTTTTCAATATTATAACAAGTATTAAATTAAAGCTTTTTTAAAAAACAGTGATTAACTAAGGAACAAAATTGTTGTCAGGTGTGGGTTGTCCCATCTTTTTAAAATACCACCCTCTATATCTTCTAATTATGATATTATTATCTGTGAGAAAACATTGTTTAATGATTTTTTTTATGATTAAAATAATAAATTTGTCGAAAATTAAGTATTTATTCTTAGAAGAGTATTAATATTGAACCATTAAGATTTTACTAAGAAATGTGAATATACAATTTTAGAATTCTCCAAAGAAACTAGAAGTATTTACCATGAGTGAAAGTAGTCTTCTGCTCGAAGCATTCCATGAAATATGCATGCAGAATCTTATATTATTACGAATTTTGTGCCATGCAAATTATCATTTAATTATAAATCTACAGGATCAGGCAAATTTAACTCGGAAAAATTGATAAAAGTATTTCCAAAAGTAAATAAACCTATTCTACGTACATTTATTCTGTAAGACCAAACAGTAACATTAATAAGTACAATAAGAAAATTCTGTAACGTAGAATAATGCGATAAAAAAAGTCTAATATAGTAGAGTCATGAAATTCATTGTTTCAATTTTATCGGTCAAAACACTCTAGAATGTTCATTTGCTAGTAGATGACTGATAACCACAATCGTGACTTTCTTCTAATGTTCTTCCGGTATTCTCTCCATTACAAAAATTTTCATTGCATTCTAGATTCTTTTTCCGCAGTTCGTTTATCAAGTACTTCATTTTTGGAAACCACCAAGCGTTACCACGTGTCGAAACGCGTAATTCCTAATATAAAAAAAGTATTAAAAATTCATCATGGTAAAATGAGAAATAGGAAATGGCTCTCCATGATAATATATCAAATGTCTATAATAAATTTATATCTTACAGAATATTTCTGAATAGTGACATATTATTTCTTCGTTTATAAGTAAAATTTTATGAAAGAATGTGTTGTAAATAATTTTAATTGTAAAACAATGTTAGCTTGAAAAGTAGAATTACACTCATTCTTAATACTTTTCTTATTAGTAAAATAAACTAAAAAAAGAAGCATATTTTTAACAAATAAATGCTAAAATTATTACGTGTAAAACATCTTTTCCCCGGTAATAATACTGGGAATAATACTTTATTATACATATAACAAATGTATAAAAATGTACTAACTTTTTCAAAAAGCGAATATTTCGAGTTTGTAGGAATTATCAAGCCTGCATTTTGTGCTACAATCGATGATACCACATGGCATCTTATGCAATTATTTTTAACACCTTTTCCACCATATTTGTGCATTCTTTTTAGTCTTTGAGTCAGTAAATGATTAATACGTTTGAATCGTTTCGTTTCGTGTAAAAGAGCCCTGAAAAATAATTTGAGATTATAATGAGAGAGAGAGAGAGAGAGAGAGAACACTTACTTTTTCTTAAATCCAAGTTGTAATAGTTGTTGTTGATAAGATTTCAATTTCAAACTAAGATTATTTAAATATTCTCGTTGCTCTTCCATCCAAATACGAATACAGGAAATAACGTATTGCGATTGATTACAAAGTTCTGATCTGCTCGTGGCTGTTTCCGTTAATTCCGCTAACATGCAGGCCAAAGACTTATTTTTTAAGTGGCATTTCTTTTTTAATTCCAACATAGATTTATGTGTCTCTTGTAGCTAAAATAAATTCAAATGTTAAAGAATTTTCATTTATATAATGAACACAATTTATTTTTATATTACGATTAAAATTCTTTTTTTTTTTTTCTTTTTTCTTTTTTTTTAATAATAAAATAGCATTTAACCTCTAAAATGATTTTACTATTATTTTCTTCTACCATAGCTTTTTCTTTAATAAGAATACAATTTTGTTCCATGCATTTTTGAAGCTGTTGAACTAAATAACATTTTGACTCTTCTAATTTCTTGGTTTTCTCTTGTTCTCTCTCAATCTGAAAATATAACAAAAATAACGTTTGTACTATTTTAAAACTATTTGTAACATTTATGTTTACTCAGGTATACACACTATATTTTTCAATTGGCAAACATCTTCTGTTGTTTTATTTTCAAAAGCATTGTTCTCTGCTCTTAGAATACAATTGTCATTCTGTAATAACAAAAAATTCTTAAGAAATATCTATTCATGATAGTAAGTGTTAAAATGAAAGGAAATTATTTGCTTGATAATAGATATTTACATACTTTTAGTATTTCATAATCTGCTTCTAATTTAGACATGATGTTTGATTTTCTTGTTAGCATACTTTTTAGAGACTGTATTCGATCGTGCAATGCTGACATCTCTTCTTCGGCGCCGTTTAACTCGGATAAATACTCTTTGACTTCTTTGTCCTTCATACTTAATTTTTTCTCAAGTTCTTCAATGGTGTCAAATTGCTTTTTCATAACAATTTCATTATTCGTAATTTGATTGCATAACGTATTAATCTAGGAAAATTGAAATTAAACTATCAATATTTTGTTATTTATTATATTATGAATATATTTATTCATATATACCTGCATCTGTTTATCTTCTAATTTTTTAAACAATTTCTCAAATTTTACATCATTTTCTTTAACGAGTTGCAACTTTTCTAATAAATTTTCCGTCTTCTTTGCTTGCTTCTTTATATCAGATCTGAGCTGTTCATTTTCATAACGTAAACGACACTCTGTGTCTCTTATTTTTTGAAATTCAAACGAAATCTGCTGAGTATAAGTATCGCTTTCTCTTTCTATTTTCAGTTCTTTATCAATGATATCAAAATCTAATTTACATTTTTGTAATTGTTTTTTCATATCTTCGTTCTCTCTGGTTAAAATGTCTATTTCTGACTGTAACTCGGATCCATATGGCAAGATTTTAATTTGTTCTTTAGTATTACATATTAACTCATTAAAGTTAAGTGTATCTTGGGTGATACAAACTTTATCTCTGGCTTCTATTTTACACTGGCACATTTTGTCTTGGTAAATCTTTTTCTGCTCTGGTTTTGATACTGATTTCCTAAACAAATTATTTAAAAAATTATGTTTCAAAGTTGTAGAATTGTCTTGTTCGAAATACATATACATATATTAAGATATATTACTTTAGTTCTTGTAATTTTTCTTCTGTTTCTTGCCACAACTTCTTCATGTTTAAGTATTCATTTTCCGAGGAGCATTTTAACTGCACTAGGGTATCTATCTACACAAAATAAAATTAACATTCGTTTAATGAAACAGGTTGCTAAAAATTTCGATTTACTTATTTTTTATTTTATTTTATCATACCTTGTACTTCAAAGTTTGGATATCGTTTACATGCGCTTCTAATTGCTCCTAAAAATATTTACAACAATTAGTGAATATTATTTCTAATACTTAAAATATGTTAACATTAATATGAATTTATTTTAATAGCTACAACGAAGATTGCATAGCTTTTATTCCAGGTTTCTCTACCTGAATTGTCTTTAGAATAGAATAATGCGTATCGGGGATAGAAGTAATAGTTAAACAATTAGCATATTCCAAATAACAAATCCTTTGCTGAAGATGACAAATCATGTCTCGCTGTAGATCCAATAATTTGTTTTGTTTAACAGCCTTTGTATAAAAAAAAAAAAACAAAGATTTTTCTTAGTAATCGAATAAGTATAGATTAAATATTTTTAATAAAAAATTCATATTTTAAGAGTATTAGCATTAACACTGATTATGAAGAGAAATATATCTAACATACCTCCGCAAAACATTCATTGTACTGACTTTGAGTTTCTTCCACACACACTGTCAATAAACGAATAGTTTTACATTTTTCTTCAAGCTGTAAATAATAACCCACTCGATTGTTTTTCTGACATAACTCTTGAAAATGAATACATATTTCCAAATTAATGTTTCAAATAAAAATTTTACTTTTCTATATTGTTTATTGTAAACTTTATTAGTTAAAAATACACTCTATACTTTGAATTACAGGGGAAAGTGTTAGTAAAAAAGCCATTAGTATACACAATAAGGCCGTGCTTAAATATTTTTATGCCCAGAGTAACAATTAGATTATTCTTGCTAGATCAATTTGATGCCCTTTGTTCGTCGTCAAAACATTGTTAATCTTGAATGCTGTGTGAAAAACCCGTAGTAAATCAAACAATTTTCACTGTATATGTCCAATATTGGTAAAATAAAAGAATAGAAAATTAAAAAATTGAACGCTTGTGTTAAGTTTTGGATTATAAAAGGTGAAAATTAATACTGATTATTAAAATTGTACTGAAAGTTATTATATTGCTTTTTGAAAATATTACAGTGAATGTATGTTTTTCTATGCAGATTGGTTCAAACATTATTTGCACACATTATTACAAATTACAGTTTAAACATCATGCACATTTCCATGACTGTATGTGGAAGATGAAATTGTAGACCACTGATCACTCACGTCGCTCATATTTCTATATCCCATTTGATCTACTCGTCTTTTAACTTTTACAACGGTGTTCTGTAAGTGCCAAATAGTTTGAGTTTGAAGCTCGTTCTAAAAAAGGAGAAATCTTTTGATTCATTAATGGAAAAATAGGTCGATATATCCTTAAATTTATATCGAATATTAAATCGAGTAAAGTTGTATTTTAACAAAAAATATAAATTAAATGTAATATTTCATCTATGGTATTCAATGAAATTAATCAAGTTAATACAAACCTGTTTTAATAGTTCTTGTTTTTCTTTCTCATAGTGAGAGATTATTTGATCCTGATTATCGATCTAGAAATGTATATTTTACATTTTCTTGTTAAGATTTCAATATTTATAATGCACATACCTTTAGTATATCTTGTTAATATTTAAAAATTCTTGCTTTTTAGATTCACAATGTCTTGATTAAACAATATGTATAAACATCAAAATTCTACACATGCTTATAATATATAAAATAACATGAAACGGCATATTTTCGACTTACAACAAGTATAACAAATTCTTGCAAAAGTTAAAAGATTTATACAAATTATCTATTTAACTTTAGTATATAAAATGCACTACTATTAATAATACTAGCTTCGAATAATACATAATAAATGACTTTTAACATACCTTCTTTTGTAAATTTTGATGAAGCTCCTTTAACTCAGCTTGTGTCATCTCAAGAGAATCCTTTTGAATTTTAATAATCTGATCCATATCTTTCAACTGCACATACAAATACACATAATCATTAATTTTTTTTCAAAATGTCACCTTGGAACAGGAATTGCGTGAAAAAAAAATATATTTTTACAAATAAATTGTAATATTAATTTATTTATAATTTGCTTATTTAGTTATAAATGAATTACACTTACAAGTTTATCCTTTTTACATAAAGCATCTTTAAGTTTTTCAATTTCTTGGAAAGAATTCTCTAATTCATCTTCGTATTTTTGTAATTTGTCCATTAAATTCATTATCGATTTTGCAGAGCAGCATGAATTAGTCTGATCTTCACCAATCTGTAAATGTATTTATTTTTAAACAATTTAAAATTTCAATTCTTCTTCTTTTCACAAGCATTTATATTTTCACCATAAACGTAATACGAAACTATAGAAAATGAAACGAAATATTAATAAGGAAATTGCAATTACTACAAAACTTACAAATTAATACGAACCAAATTTGTAAATTCAATTTTCAACTCTTGAAGGCCAGTTTTTGTCGATCTCATAGTATCTTGTAATGTTTTCAATAGCTGAGGTATGATCTGAGAATACAAATCAGTTTACCATACCGCGTTTACTTGCACATATACATATATTTTACGTGTAGAAATTTATAAACATTTACCATTGTATCGTGTCGAAATTGATTACATTCACAGTACAGTAGTGTTTCCTCGATACTATGTTCAGCATGCTTTATGTTAAACAAATTAGAGCATTTATCTTATTAATTTATGGAAATTTAATAAATTTATTAGGGTATACTACTAAATAGGTTTATCCTTATTAAATTTAAAAACAATAAGAATACAAATAAAATAACGTTTATAGTAAATTAAACTTACAAAAGAATTCAATACTTCCTTAGACTTCTTCAATTCTAATTTGCTATCGTTTAGTTGTTGTTGAAGATCACATTCAATTTCCTCTTGCAATTTGAGCTGAAATTTAAATATATATTAATTATCTAATATATAATGTAATATAATTTTAAGTTTAATTAATATTTACAGTATTTTCTAACTGTATTATCTTTTTTTGTAATTCTATATTATCTTCGGAATGCAATCGCTTATAGTTCTGTGCTTTTGCTTGTACAATTTTAAGTTCCCCTTCTATCGATTTAACGTTCTGCTTCAGAAAATCGTTTATTTCTTGATTGCACTTTGCCTAGAAAATGTAAAAGAACTGTTTAACAATAAATGTTTCCTTATTTTTGAATACAAAAATTATAGTAAACATTATGGATGTTTATGGAAAACGTAATCTTAATGTTGTAAAGTAAATTACATTATTATTATTATATACCTCGTGTTGTAATATTTTAACTTGATCTTGTAAATCGGTCATTCTGCATTTCCATAAACATGTGTTCTCGTTGCATTCTATATAAAGTGATTTCTATAAAAAATTTATTATACATAAACGAATATATATATTTAACATACAATAAAAATTATTCGTAATAATTTTCTCACTTGCGATAGTTTGTATTTTAATTCATCATGTTCCTTTCTTAATCTGTATAAATCTTGTTTGATTTGCAGTATTTCATTTAAAGTCTAAGATAAAAAAAAGAACAATACAAATTAGATAGATGTACATACGCGCATGTTTATTTGAATAAATTCAGAAACTATAGAAAACAATATAGTTAATCAATATATGTATACCTGTGTATATAGTTGAGGTTCTGCGACATTATTGTCACATACCTGTTAAACGTTGGTTATAAAGTTAATTAATGTCAATGAAAACATTATTCTATCACAATATATATTTAATTTAACAAAAATAACAGATAATTACCTGATTCTTTGAGGAAATGAATTTTTCCAATATATGTTGTATTTTTGAGTGAATTGCATCAACTTTGCTTTCTAGTTTCCTTAACTTTTGCTCCTTTTGGGACAGTGTTGTTTCCACCATGTCATGCGTTAATAGCTACAAACAATGAAGTGTTTTTAATTCTAACACCAATAAATAATATTTTGTTGCACTTTTAATAATATAGGTGTACTTACCGCTTCGTCCATTTTTTGCTGTAATTTTTGTATAAATAAGTCCATTTCGCAAAACTGATTCTTTAGTTCTTTCGTATCTGACGCGATGCAACATCCCTTAAAAAGTGTTAATATTATTCATTCTCATTCATTCTCAATTTCCAATATATAATTAAAAAATAAATTTACTTGAGCTTGAAATACTTGTAGACTGTTTGATGTTTGTTCTATTTCCTCAATGACTGAATGCAACAACTCATTGCACATACACATTTCTTTATAATTGGATCCAATATTTTCCTAAAATTTAAATATGCGTAAAACAGTTATGAAATTATAATAACACTGGTAATAAAATTGATCAAATAAAATTTCACCTTTATATTAGTTTGCATTCCTGTAATGTGACCTAATAAATGGGACTGAGCATGATTTATTTCATTTTTAATATCCTTTAACTTTATGTTTCCGGAACTAATTCTTTCATTATGCATTATTCTTTCGTCTTCCTATATTCAACACAAAATTGAATTTAACGATATTATAGTAATGATATCAACGCGATAGAAGTTAATAAATCTTACTTGTAATTGCAATCTATCAATTGTTTCGATTATTTTTTCCCGACTTCTTATTAGTTGATTTTGTACATTTACGATCTCTTTATTTAAATCAGTATACTGCGAACATTTTATATTATTAATACAAAAGTTAAAGATAAATATTTGACAATATCTTCCGATAGAAACTTACTTTTTGATGTCTAGACTTGAAAGTAGAAACTACAATATCAATTTCTTCTTTGATGTCTTCTGTAGTGACCTGGGCTTCAATAGCGTATGTTCTAAATAAATCCATTAATTTAAATTGTTGATTAACATCTGTATCTAACTAAAACAAAAATTTTCTTTATATATCAATATTACTTACACATTATATGATTTACAGAAAAGAAGTTAATTATTTAATACTTGTATGATTTGCTAAAAAATAAATAATACAGATACACAATTTGTGTTTAAATTTCATAAAATAATACTTACCGATAAATTTACACTTTCTGTGTAAAGTGAATTATTGTTTTCCAATTTTAGCTAAAGTAAAATAAAGTAAAATTTGTTACATAATATTTGAACGTACAATTAGTTTTTACAGAAAATATTTAGAAAGCTAAACGTACTATAATAGAATTAATACTTGCGATCGACGTCTCTTTTTTTGAACACATTGTGTTTATATAGTCAATACTTTTAGTCAGTTCAGAAAGATTGTTCCTATTGAATTCATTCTTAACTTTGTGACATTCCTGTACAATTAAAAATTACAAATATCATTATTTAGCAAAAATGTAACACTCGGTAATGTTTCTCAAAAGAACAAATTCAAATTATCCAATTTTCCGAACGAATTACCGATTCAACCTAAAAATAATACTATCTCACAGCATTTTTACAATCAGTTAAATAAAATATTGATGAATATTGCTCTATCATAGGATACACGCTAATATAAAATTTATATTTCTCTATATTTTATTACAATCGAAAGAATGTATCAATATGCTTATATTTATTTAGAAAAAGCCTATAACTTGTCTCAGTTCCTAGAATCACTCTAAATAAAAACCCAATACATTCAATAAGTTATTTCATAAATTATATTAAAGTTACCAACTTGATCTTTAGCAGAGCATAATTTTTCTAAAGTCTTCTCTAGCTCTTCCTTTAATTTAAGAACATCCTCTTTCTCTTGTTCCATCCATGATTTTACTTTAGTCAAGTATGATATTACTTGATTCTAGAAATACAAATACATAGTGAACAAAGATCTAATTCCTTTGAATAGTATCGTAAATGAAACTTACGTCAAAAGTTTGTTGGTCATTTGCTACAACCAAATTTGAAATTTGATTCTCAAAGTTGGCACATCTCTTGAGATTGTCACTAAAGTTATGAAATTGAGTAGAATATTTATCAGTAGCATCTTCCTTAGTTTCTAATTTCTTGTTAGGTTGAGTTACTTCATCTTCCGATTTCGTTTGATGTCTAAAAAATATGTGAAAGCCCAATTAGTAGTAGAAGAAATTTAGTATATCTAGGAGTCCTAGATATTCAAAATTTCTTTTATTTATACTTACTCAGCTGTTTTTTTTTCATTTTCATGAAAATGTTCAATTTGTAATTTTAAGGACTGTATACATTTCTGATTTGTCTCTTCCTAATTTCAGAATTGCAGAAATAATTTAAAATTAACCCTATTTGCAAATAGTATAAAAAATCTAATAAGAACTAGTATAAGAAAAACAACAATAGTTTGTATAACTATTTCATACACCTTCCATTTATTTTGCATAAAATGTATTTTTGACAAAGTTTACCAAAGTGTAGAAAATCAAAATGTAAAATAAACAATATACATCAATTATATAGATCCAAGGAAAGAGTAGGTTTAATTAAAGTGGTCTTAAATGAGGAGGATGCATTACGAAAATACTCCCATTTAATGGATAATCTGATTTATTTGAAAGGCCATGGCTAATTTTTATTCTAAGTTTAAATCTTTTATCAGCATTTAAATTTATATTTACCTGGTCACAGCTACAACTGTAAAAGCACAAAAAGAAAATTACTTGGACGCATTAAAGGACACTTGTTCAGACTTATCTATGATACGCCATGCAAGGATTAATATAAATAATAAAAAAAACTTACTCTACAGGAATAGGTATATCGCTAGGTCCAATTTCAAAGAACTTTATCCCTTCTAAGTTCCAATGCTTTTCTTGTGCTGCACGCCGTATCAATTCTAGTAACCCTCTAATATCACTTTGAAGAAATTCTATTTTTTGTTGCTTATATTCTTTATCCTTTTCTAAATTGCTAATACGATTTGAAAGCGTATTTATATTCTATAATAATAGATTATTCATTATATTACGTTTGCACCTATTTTTATTTTAATCATTTTTTTATAGTAACTTTAAAAATCTTACCTTTTCTGTGTCATACATGTTTATTGTATTATCAAATACTATCATCGACGACTGTTTTAATTTTTGTTCTAATAATTTCACTCTATTTAATGCAGCTTGCTCCAGATCTTCTACTATTTGAACCAACATAATATTTTGCTCTTTTAAATTCCTGATCCATTCTCTTGAAATTTCCAATTTCATCTTTAAAAAAATACTTGTTATTTAAAGAAATCACACTATCAAAAGAGGAGATAATACAAGAGATTATAGAAAATCAGCCGTATACTATTAAATGAGACAAATAATAAAATAGCTGAGTAAATAAAACAATTTTGGTATACAGTTGAAGCAACGACAAAACCATGGGTTAGGTTTACAATTAGGTTAGGTTTAGGAATAAGATCTTTGCTTTCTCCGATTGCGAATACATAAGTTTTAAAAAGTTTTATATCTTAAAGGAAATCTTCGATAAAACTTACACAGACTTGATCAATTTCACTTTCGAATTCTTGATCAACGTTTTCGATACGATCCTCGTACAATTTTTGAAACTCGTCGATAATTTTTAAACCTTCCGTTTTAACGCAAAGGTTTCTGATACTCTTGTCAGTATTAGTACAATTACAATCTTCGTCATCAAGCGTAGACATATTTTGAAAGGGTTCGATCATCGAGTCAAGTTTGCTCATGACACGTAAATTAGGGAGATGATAAACAAACGAATCAATTACATAAAGTTCATTAACGTAAAGAATCACCTTACATTCGCTGTCAACGCAATCTTTAAATAAATACTAACACGTTAACTCGTTATTTAATTAATGCAACCAATAATACGTTTTTAATACCGTAAAGTAAAAGTCCATGCATACCCCGTTGCCGACTATGATTAACGCTAAATCATGTCATATGCAGTCATACCTTGGTAACCAATTGTTAGGTTAGATGGTTACTAACCCAGACCTAAACAAAATGCAAAACAATCACAGAATGACATACAGGTACTCTAAGCAATCACCCTAGTCGGTTTTCTTGCTTTATTAAACTGTAAAAGTTGATTATTTGTTAAGAAGGAAAGCGTAAGTAGTTAATATTCGAGTTATGTTTACGTTTTTTTGTCGCGTTTCTTTGTTTACTCACACTCCCTCTCCCTCTCAACAAATTTGTGAGGTATCCCCTAGTCAGGGAGATGATAATAATACTAATACATATTATCAGAGAGACTATACATACTCCCTCCACTCATTGTGTAGCGAGGTGGGAAAATTTAACGATGTAATGCCTACATTTTGGTGAATTCATATTTACTGTTAATTATTTATGGTGTTGCAGAATGCTCATGAATTACAAGGAGATAATGAACATCCGGGGAAAAGATCAGTCGATGGAAGCAAAATAACATCTTCTCTATGGGAGTCGGATATAACATTGAAAATATCAATAATGTACCACCACATTTAAGTTGTATGTTTTTGCCAAACGAACAAGTTTCTACGTAAAATTTTTAAATTACCGAAAATTCATTAACGAAATTAATGTTTTCAGGGACGTCTATCGGAGAATCAAATAGAGCGAAGGATAAAAATTATGATTCATTGGTATTAAATGAATGTAACATTGATTTTAGAAATAACATGTTAAAATACTTGAGGAACAATCCTGTAAAACCGAGAAAATTCGATTTATAATTGATATTTGTTGCTAAAATGGATATTACTACAAAATATACATTGCATGTATGTTTCAGAATAAAACTAGAAGGTAGAATTGCTCAAAATATGTTACGCAATAACTTAATTTATTTATAAAAGCGTTTTCAAGATTGCGAGATGTGTGTTTTTGTATAATAGAATTTTAAAAGTGTAAGACATTCCTTATGTTTTTATTAATAAAAAATTAAAGTCACAATACATTTATTTTCTATACTTTTCATTTACATTCTCCTCCACCTTTCCCATTTATTCCTTAATTTTTTAAATTCTAAAGTATTATAATCACTTAAAATCATTATTCGTATCTAATTAAGTTCTTCTACCATTTCTCTATACATTATTTCATATAATTAATTAGTTATAAACAATTTCTGGAAGAGATACTTATTTATTCAAAAATTGACAAAGTGTCGCCACCTATCGGAATCTTAGAGGAAGTATCGGGAGTAACCTCCCCTCGCCCCCCAAGGTTTGGTGCACACAAATGGTATCGCCATCTAAGAACAGGTTTTGTACTAAACAAAGTACAGCTACCCCCACTCCTTCTACTCCTGATATGCAGTACCTTGATTACATATTCGCTAATAACTTCTTTTCTGGGAATAAAATATGAACTTTTAGAGTTTAAGAATATAGCTGAGACCCTTGACAACATTTAAGGATACTTTTTCTACCCATGGCATGCGTTATTAAATAGTTATTAACAAATATCGGAAGTCGGAACATTTACGGCTGTATCACCGCCTGCTTCAATCCATGAATTATCAACTTTTCAACAATGACACGCATATTTTGGCTATTAGAGAACATAGTGGACATCTCTAGCAACATTTAAGGACCAATTTTGCACCGCTCCTCGCTCTAATTAATTAGTTATTAGCGATAGATCCCTAAGGTGTCGCGTTAAAAAGTTCGAAAACGTGTGCCGACTTCCCGATATTGATTAATAACTATTTAATAACGCATGCCATGGGTAGAAAAAGTATCCTTGAATGTTGCCAAGGGTCCATACTACATTCTTCGATTCTAAAAGGTCATATTTTATTTCCATAAAAGGAGTTATTAACGAATAATTAAGGTACATAGTGCGTATCAGGTGTAGCAGGAGTGGGGGTAGCTGTAACATTTTTAGTTCAAAACCTGTTCTTAGATGGCGATACCATTCGTGTGCACCAAACCTTGGGGGGCGAGGGGAGGTTACTCCCGATACTTCCTCTAACATTCCGATAGATGGCGATACTATACTTTGTTACTTTTGGCGCAATATTTGAACAAGTATCGCTTCCAGTAATCGTTTATAAGTAATTAATTATATGAAATAATGTATAGAGAAGTGGTAGAAGAACTTAATTAGATTCAAATAATGATTTTAAGTGATTATAATACTTTAGAATTAAACAAATTAAGGAATTAATGGGAAAAGTAGAGGAAAGTAAATGTTCCGACTTCCGATATTTGTTAATAACTATTTAATAACGCATGCCGTGGGTAGAAAAAGTATCCTTGAATGTTGCCAAGGGTCCATACTACATTCTTCGATTCTATAAGTTCATATTTTATCCCCAGAAAAGGAGTTATTAACGAATAATCAAGGGTACATAGTGCGTATCAGGTGTAGCAGGAGTGGGGGTAGCTGTAACATTTTTAGTTCAAAACCTGTTCTTAGATGGCGATACCATTCGTGTGCACCAAACCTTGGGGGGCGAGGGGAGGTTACTCCCGATACTTCCTCTAACATTCCGATAGATGGCGATACTATACTTTGTCACTTTTGGCGCAATATTTGAACAAGTATCGCTTCCAGTAATCGTTTATAAGTAATTAATTATAGGAAATAATGTATAGAGAAGTGGTAGAAGAACTTAATTAGATTCAAATAATGATTTTAAATGATTATAATACTTTAGAATTTAAAAAATTAAGGAATTAATGGGAAAGGTGGAGGAGAATGTAAATAAAAAGTATAGAAAATAAATATATTATGACTTTAATTTTTTATTAATAAAAACATAAGAAATGTCTTACACTTTTAAAATTCTATTATACAGAAACACATCGAATATACATATGTGCACTATAATTTTGTAAATATATTAAATAGAATATACATATGTTAGCAGGTTATAAAGTTGACAATATCAACTTATAAAATTAAAAAATGCGAAAAGCGTATGGATTAAGCAGACAGTTGCTGTCTAGGATGATAGCTCGTCTGTGAAGGAACGGTAGATTTGTTTTATCGTCTTCGGGGCGTAATAAATAATGTACCCAGTGCCAGAATGACATTTCATTATTCTTTTCTGTTGCTACACAATTGACCACTTTACGGTGTACCGCCATCGCGAACAAAGTTGAACATAACGATTCTCCGTCGTTTATTCCCAAAGGAAACTGTCGATCTAGCAAATATACTATCGATAAAGCGAATTTTATTCGATCGACAATGGAGAATCAGCCACTGAATCAAGGAACTGACAAGCCTCCACTTTATTCCGACGTTTTTTCAGAAAGTAAGCAATAAAATTCACATTCAGTTGTTAAAAACACTATCATCGATATATCAAGTTGAACAATCGAATTCGACAATTAAATATAATCGTAGACTTTTTCAATTGTTATTTTATGGAATTAGCAGAATTCATTCGACCAGTGAAAATTATAACCTATGAAAGAATGCAGAAAAACCTTACCTCAATTTTTTTTTATTTCTTAACTCATGCGCAACAAACCGAGTTTTTCTTTTAACATTTTACGAAATTACATTTTTATTCTAATTCTTAACTAGATTCGTTTGGTTAATGAAAAGTATAAACTAAAAAAAAAAAGTTAATTTCATTAAATTCAAGCACAGATGTATTACAAACCTAATATGTCGGTGATTTGTTCTCTAAAAACTCGGACATTGAAATTTCAAATCTTCCTATTTAACAAATCGTGGTTAATATAAAGTACTTAATGCAATGTTAATGCTTTACACAGCAACCATTACATCGAAACCACCTTCTGAATACAGTTCCACGCAAGGAAGAGGTATTTTGCCACCTGGTTATTACCCCAGTGTTCCTGGAACTAATACCTCCAACTATGTAACGTCTTATGGTTCCACCCAATCTGCTACAGTTACCATACCAGAGACCATCTTGGTCGGTGTCTGTCCTGCTTGCAGAGTAAGTATACTTTCACTCATCTCAAACTATTACTCAGATTCATTGATATAAAGTATGGAATAAACAAATTGTTTAACAATAAAAGTATTTTGTAATACATTGCGATGCTAATAAGTATTGGGTAATTATTCAGAATAAGGGAGGATGCTCCAATTACTTTACACATAATATAAACATATATGGTTCATTGTATTCAAATTTTTTTTAAACAAGTATCTGTTACAATATTCAATTTGTTGTTACTAATTTGTAGTAAATGGTCAAAATCATCGGAGCATCTTCTGCTATTCTAATAATTATCTAATTTTCCCGTTCCCATTACCGATATTTGCAACTAAAATAGAATTTAAAACCATAGATGGGTATAATGGAAGACGATTATACGTGTCTGGGACTCTTGTGCGCAATTATGTTCTTCCCCATTGGAATACTTTGCTGCCTGATGTTAAAGACACGACGTTGTTCCAATTGTGGAGTTTACTTCGACTGATACGTACGATTAATATTAATATTACTCATAATTAACATCAATGTGAGCAATGTTTCCAAATTAAAAACAAACCTGACCAAATTATACACACACACACACACACACACACACACACATTACAGACAGATAGGCAGACAGACAGACAGACAGACAGAGAAAGAGAGAGAGAGAGAGTTGTAAGAATAAAAAATATAGTAAACTACGTTTCTAACAATATGTAACAGTGCATTTAACATTTTTTTTAACTTTTCGAAATCTTCTATGTATAAGTTCTAATTACTATTGCACTTATTACAAATACATATTGTTATAAATAATACGTATTATTACTACGGTGCATTTTAATGCACTATAATATATTTTAGAATTTTAAAGTGAGAATATTTCTGTAACGACTTAAAATGTTATTAAAGATTGTTGAATATTGTCTCATGGTTTATTGGTTTCCATTGAATTTTCAAAACCTTTGTAACACGTAATTCCTAATATAATCTTCTTCACAGAATCTCCTCTAAATCCCCGGCGATCCTCTCAATCTCCTTCGCAAAGAACCTCATATCCCTTTCTGTAAGAGCAGAGTTCTGTAGAACGAGTCTAAAAAAGTTAGGCATCTCTCTCAACGGTTGATAACTAATCATCATGGTCCCATCCTTCATCATTCGTTCCTTGACCTTAGGTCCGATTTTCTGCATCACTATCTCCAATTCTTCCGTTCCCAAGTGTCTCGCCGACGGAGGCACGTACCAGAAACAAACGTTTGTGCATTCCGGTTCTAAAAGTAATTTAAAACCTTTTCTGTGTTTTACAAAATTTTTAAAATACTGAGACAACTCGAAGACGCGGTCGATGTGTTTCTCAAGTCCCAGTGTTCCCTTTGCCTTCCACATGAACCAGAATTTCAACACGTCCGCTCTACGGCCGCATTGGACGTGTTTGTCGCCAGAGTCCTGACTGGAATCGTAGAATTTGTCAGGTTGGAACAAGTAGCTAGCGTGGGAGCCATGGGCGGCTTCCAGGAGGCCCTGGTGGCGCAAAAGCAACGTGGAGCACTGCTGCGGAGCTGCAAGGAGCTTGTGAGGGTTCCAGGTGACAGAATCCGCCAAATCGACGCCGTCCAGAAGGTGTCTGTGCTTCCTGGAGACTAGTACTCCACCGCCCCAAGCGGCATCCACGTGCAACCAAAGATTATGTTTTCTGCAGACGGCTGTTATTTCTCTAAGAGGATCATAGGCACCTAGAACTGTCGTCCCAGCCGTAGCAGAGACCATAAAGGGTGTTGCACCGTCGGCGATGGCCTTGTTGATTTGTATTTCTAGGTCCGAGACACTCATTTTTCCTAGGTTGTCGGTTTTTATATCATAGACATTGTCCGAGCCTATTCCAAGAAACGCGCTGAGCTTTTTTATCGAATAATGGGCGTCCTGGGATGTGAAGATTATTAGCTTGCCAGAATTGGATAAACCCAGAGACTTCAGATGGGGAAACCTGAGTAAGATGAAGATTCAAAAGTAGAATTTTACCGCGGATTTCAACTGTTCAAGGAAGTCTAACAACTATTATCGATAAACTGTACTGTTTACTTTTTCCGTTCTTTAGGTATATTTATAAAGTCAACGAATAATTCCAATACAGCCCTAAATGAAGCGTAGCGTGTTATTATATTATTGAACCATCCGGTGCATTACCTGTAATGACGCGCTAAATTTATAGCATATCCGTTGGCTATAGAACCACCTGGACAGAATATTCCATCGCCTCTGCCATCCTTCCAACCGACCATCTTCCTCATCTCTCTTAGAAGCTCTTCTTCCATCAGAGAAAAGACCGGGGAGACCTCGTAGGTATACACGGATGGATTCAAAGCATCAGTCATCCATTGTCCCAGGAGTCCATAGGGATCCACGCTGGAGTACAGCTGATTCACGAATCGGGGATGGCCCGTTTTCACGCTGTACTTAATCACGTTACGAGCAAGCAAAAGTAATTCTTCGTGAGAAACTCCTTGGTTTGAAAGAGTTAGATCGATGGCTGAACGAAGCTCGCTGGGCTCCATCCACTCCACCACGCGATTCTTCCTCGAAACTCCCTACAAATTATGCAAAATATTTATATGTATAATAAACGTTTCGAAGCCAGTGAATTAGGAAAAACAAGTTTTCAAGCTTTTTCTAGGTCACTTAGGCTTCATAATTTCGATAATTATTTAGACAAAGGGTGATCAAAGTAGAAAATAACAAATTACTAAGATACACGTTATAATTAAAGTAGAATAGATAATATTCTGGACATATTCTGTCACGGTTTAAAAGACACAAGATATTTCAGATCTGTTACAGTAAGTAAATAAACCAATGTATTCTTTTCGTAATAATTTCGCTGCAATTCTCTTCGTTAAACGTTAAGACAGTGTTTAATATTGAATTATATTAACAGAGGCCTGGAGAAATTAATCACACAAGACAGAAGCCACGAAATAATTTTCTAAACAACTGGAATTCACGCTACAGTATTACAAGTGCTTAGAAACAGAAAAAAGTAGAAATGTTAACTTATGTGGCACTCGCTGTAATCTAAAAAGAAGCTGATTCTTAGCTTTGGTATGCGATAATTTATGCATTCCATTTCACAAAAACGTATACAGAATTATAGTTTTTACTCTACTTCATTACAAAGTAATATTGTAAGTGTATCTTATGAAATTTTCCTTGATAACTAATGAGTAATTGAATGGAATTTATTTTATCGAGTATTCAATTTAATCGTGTTTTTATGTGTACATGTATTTTGATTTATTTAGGAAAAAAAGAAAACTTTAATCAACATAAGAAGAAAAAAGAAATAGATAGACAACTAACTCCATTAGTTATAAGAAAATAAGGATTGGAATAGGGATCGAATTCGTATCAAGATAGAAATTCCCATTGCCATTGTTATTAGAGCATGTCAAAGAGTTCTACTATTTTTTGTTTGGTCTTGGAAGAGTTTTTGCGTCATATTGCTTCGTTATGTTTCTCAAATCGTAACGATTATATAGCGCAGTACTTAAACGAGTGACTCACTGTACGAGCAGAAGAAAAATGATAAAAACTTTCAGAATGAATGTGATGCGAGACTACAGTGTACGCAAAGCTATCATATTTAACTATCACCGTACTCCTGTTATTTTTTACTTCGTTCGGTAACTACCTTGCATATCAAGTTGAAGAATGACTAAGAATAAAGAAGCAAAAGCGTAAATTTTGAAACTTTGTAACTTATTGAGACATTCTAGAAGATGTTTATATCAGATTCAATGAAATTATTTTTCTAACAGAACAAAGTTTAATTGTTTTTATCAGTAATTAGCAAATAAAAACTTTTAACAGAATTTTTCTAATTTGATTCAGATGTAATCTAAACTATCTTTGTCCCGGACAAAGTTTATTTGTCTTTCTATCGGTAATTAACAAATTTTAAACTCGATTTTTCTATCTAACTTGAATAAGGTCCATTAAAACTACTATATTTGTCAGAACTCACACTATTTCTCTTTAAGCGTTGATCATAAAGTGAAATAAACGGCTCAACTGTCTGTCTAAAACATCTCATCTCACCTCAAAAATTGCTTCTTCCAAGAGCAGATCGACGAATCTCCTCATGAACTTCTCATGCAGTTTTCGCGTGGGCAAACTCTTGTACCAGTCGTCTTCTTCACTATTTTCCTCGGCAACGATACCCGAATAATCCTCTAGACGTTCAACTTCATTTTCTTCTTCGCTGGAGCGAGATGAACTCTTCTGGAATTCATTAACTGCTACGGAATTCCCAGAGACTTTCTCTAAGAAATTTTCTGTCGTTCGAGGCACAGTCTGTTGCGAGGAATCGCCTAGAGTTTCCTCGTTCGCAGGCATGGTTCAAGTATCGACGTTTTCCTCGATCTGCTCCCGAGGTGCTCTGGTACAGTTTCCTTTATACGTTTAAATGCTCGAGAAATCAAGGACAAAATCGTTGTGTGCTAATTCTACCTTCCACGCGTTTCACACAGAAACGCGAGCGACTAGTTTTCCTTTCCAGCTTCGTTTTTTGACTCTTGATTCGTGGCAAACCTTGGTTGGTGAATTGGAAAATTGCTGTGGCAGCTCGAAATAAAGAATAGTAAGCTAGCATATCAGTGGTGCAGAATTTCATTAGCTAATTGGATAAATAAAATAAAGTTTAGTTTAACCGTATTCGTTATGAACATCGTAACGCCTCGCCATTCAAGGTGAATGAATGCTTTCGAACGCAATCAATTACATAATTTCTTTACTACGTTTGTGTAATAAAGTTACTATCATACATCGATAGTCCATGTACGGCTCACGTAAGTCAGAGAGTGCAATCTTCTGTAATTATATGCTTTTTCTGACAGATCCTGGAAAACAATACAACTGTTAAAGAATAATTTCTAAAGATTCTCTAACAATATTAAGTAAAGAAACGTCAAATTTTAACAACGTTATTCATAAAATTTCAAACTTACAGTTAAGTTTCTTTTAAGCTCCAACACTGACCTTGATGCTTTTAAATATTACATGACGTTTCTGTCATTGGGAATGCTGTAAAAAAGCAAATACATCATTCAACTATTGGCTGTTTCCGTTTTTTCACACCATAATTTCAACAAGTATCGAGGACATCCCCAAATACGGGGAACTGGCATCGCGGCCAACCTGTTAATTAGGATTCTAATACAAATATAAATTAGTTTTCGACGATAGACACTCGAAACCAATTATTAAATTTTCCATTTTCACTATTATTAATTTGTTTTTTGTATCGAAACGAGCCATTTTAATTTTAATATATTAATAATATTATATTTGTGTGATGTCACTACCCACAGATATTAAAATTTAAATATCTCCTAAATCAATGATTTTTCGACATAAATAACTTAGTAATTTCCAAGGTATTTGTGCGAACCAACCGTTACGTCATCATTTCGGTTCTCATAATTGAATTTAATTGAAAAGAACGTGATTAAGAGGTAATAAATTATAATTGACAATGAATAGTTTGTTTAATATTCAACAAGTGGGTGGAGTTTATATTGTTAGTTTCTCGATCTCGGTCAAACGTGAGCATAAAAGTATCGGCGATTAACAATTTTGTTCCATTCTTACATAAAACTGCAATCTAAACCATTTTCTCGTTTATCTATACAATCTGTTTATATAGTTTTTAGGTTTAAAATATTTTGCATAACAAAAACAGTTTACAGTGGCGGGTACAAGTCGACACAGACTTCATAAAAACGTATATGTGATCCGTTGATCACCTCAGACGCACGGCAGACATTTAATCACGCATTCCACACTCCTAAAAAAAAGCTCATGTATCATAAACATGATTATAAATTCATACTATTTACAAATATTCAACAAATTCGTGTAAATAACCAGTTCAAATAGAACTTTAATCTCTCGGGTGCGAAAAATTGTGCCTATAACGGATTTGCACAGTTTTTTGTTTTACAAGTCTTTAAAAACTGTTTGATGCAATATATGAGCCATTTACAAGCTACATCGATTAAATCTTTACTTTTAACATTTAAAAATATTAATACCAAAGCATTTGATCAATATACATAAACTTTTTATATTTACAATAAATTTCCTTGACAATTATATTCGACGCTAACAATTGACAATAAGAAATTCAAATTTTAAAAAAGGAATGTATATTAATTTATCAATTTCTTTTCTTTTTCTTTCATGGAGTTCATCGGATTTAGCTTGCAAATGACTCATACATGTTATTCGAAAAAACTTTCGTTAATTTATATAAATTTTTCGTTACAGTTTACATGAATTTAAATACTCATTTTCATGAAAAATCAGTATTACTGGCACTTCGAGGACTAGTCTGAAATTTAATGACATTTGGATTATTTATACTCTGCCAGGAACTTGAGATGAAACTGTCTTAGGCTCTCGAGCATCGTTTTTATTTTTTCTTTCTGTGGTAAAATTGTGGTCCTAAAGTGATAGGTTCCAGGTCGTTGTCCAAAACCCGAACCAGGTATTACGCATATCCCGGTGGACTCCAACAATTTGAAGGCGTAGAAAACGTCCGGCTGCTGGCCTGCCGCCTCCGCCGCTTTTACGGCTTTCTTTGGTAGGTCGATTCGTGGAAATACGTACATTGCGCCCATTGCTGGATTCACCTATTATTTAAATAAAAATATTCGTAAAATAATTGAGAAACGAGTAATTTCAAGGGTTTCAGGGGCTTTGAATCATTCGGTACTGAAATTAATTTGTTATTGTAAAAATATTAGGCCATAAAGTCGAGAAACCAAAGAAATTGAGATTTTCGTCGTTTCTTTCTTCTATTACAATATTTGGAATAATTTTTTCCTGGGTCCCAAGAAGTAAAGGGTTTAAAATAATTGTAAATAAGAACAGGCAACAACAAAAAGAGCATAAAATACTAATGGGCAAAAATTTATAATTGTCTATTTCTGTGATTTTTTTTAACTATAAACTATACTAGAAAATAGAATGATACATTTGTTTTTTTCATGGTACGTAGAATTACTTTGATAATCAATGGGACAAATCAATGAAAATGTTTGTTTTCGTACTTTGTAACCTGGAATGCTATTTAGTGTATCGACCACCAGTTTCGACCTTTCCGCTAACGAACGCAAAGTATATTCCTTTTCCTTTTTAAATAGTTCGTACGATGGTTCCTGTGGTTTTGGTGGATTCACTACAACGTCCATTACGATTTGGCCGAGTACGGTCGGGCATAGCATCGCAGAGATCGATTTCAATAAAATCGCCATTACTTTTGGATCCATGTTTACGATCTCCGAGTACCCACCACGGATTCCACACTCTCCCATATATCCTGCAAAAGACAATTATTAAAATTGTTAGTATTATTTTCGATTATCATTTATTTTGATCGTCGACCGGTGTTGGTGGTCACCGACACGACCACCACGAACATTTTCACATTGTAGCAGTACCGGTCACCGGTAAATATCACGCTAATTTTCAAATCGTACTGTCAGTTACAGGTGACCACCATACTAATCAGAACACACTGTGAACTATAATAATTTTCAAATACAATAAATTTCTTCAGACGTTGCTGACAAAAAGAAACCCACCTTTAGACACAGACATAAAAGACGCAAGTTCCATTTTGGAATAAGGTTCTCCCATTTCGGTCATGACTTTTTTGAACGAGTGGAAGGCACTGTCCTTATCATAAACATTGTCCTGGTAAACCTCATCCGCCAACAAAAACAAACGATTCTTGTACGCAAATCGAATCACATCCTCGATATTATTGCGTGTCAGAACCTGACCAGTTGGATTCCCAGGATTTATCACAACCAACACTCTAGGATTGCAGTTTCTTTCAGATTCGTTCAATGCTCTGTCCAATTCGGAAGAGTCCAAGGCCCATTTGTTCTCCTCGTTAAGGTAGTAGCCGATCTGGGCCAAGCCAAATTCTGCCAATGTGGCTGAATAGAGAGGATACTGGGGAATTGGAATCATCACGCCGGATGGTTTTCCATCTAATCTCTCGTTGAATAGTTTCAGGAACGACTGCAATAAAACACAGTGCAAACTTTCGAGTAAAATATGCATCCAACATCCAGTTAATTACAATGTTTAAAACTATAATCTCTATAATCTATGCATAAAATTTCATTAGACAATTCGGAAGCAACTATAATTTCGCCCTCCTTCAATTATATTTTGCTCACTTTAATACCATCCGAGGCGCCATTCGAAAGGATGATATTTTCATAGTTGCATGGGATTCCATCACGATCTTGAATATACTCGGCCACGTGCTTGCGAATGACCTCGATCCCAGCTGATTCAGAGTATGCTCCCACGCTGCCCCCTTTGCACCCGCACAGAATGTTTCTAGCTCGTTCTTTTGCATCCTCTGGATAACTGGGGTCGTCCATGAGGTTTGGAGACACTGTCAGGGTCAATACTTGCCTCAGAAAGGTAATGGGTTGCTGACCCATTGCATGGGCATCTCCCACGTTGGCCTTTATCACTTCTTTGAATGGTTTCTTGGCCCCCTGAAACAAAATTGATTAATAATAATTAATACATATCTGTGATTTATTCACCCTATATAAAGGAACAATGATTAAATAAGCTCTTTACTGTTTTAAACACGTTAGAAACGATATACATACGTATACAGAGATCATCCTTTGTTCAGTTTTATTGTGTAATATTTAACGATTTATCGGTAAAATAATTATTCTACGCAAAGTATTTGTTACATTATTTCTTTCATTATGAAGAACCATAGTTCACACGTTCTGCGAATTCCCAGACGATCAAGTTGTTTGTTCCTTAACAAGTTTTAACATGCTACAACCGCCAATTGAAACGAAACTGCTCATGAAAGTATGATGACACTTAAAAACGAGCTTCTAACGATGAATGCGATGAAAAACCTTCATTTTTTTCAATTTCTTTTACCAGAAAGTACTTTTTATTCCTCCGTAATTATTAAAAAGAATAATAATACAATTTTTAATTAAAGAAGAAGGTTTGAAAGAAAAGTTTACAGAAATTTGGAATTTTATCAAACAAACAGGCATCGGTTCGATTTAATTAGGTCACTTTGTACACATATCTACACGTATATTCCCATTTATAAATATTTTAGAACATTTCTAGATAAAATGAGGCCATAATTCTCAAGTTAATTGTGAGAGTGAGAATATACTTTTATGAGTCACTGTAGGTATGTAAATAGGCACCATTTACGTCGTAATTATGAATACGAGTTACGGCACGAAGGTCGCTGCATGTTTGTGAAACTTTTATCTCGTACCATACGGTGTTAAATTACATGACTAAACAACAGACCACTTCATCAGATTTTCTTACAAAGGTAGTTTCAAACAGTTTCATTTTTATCCATTCCTTCTGTAATATTTCACTCGATAATTTCAAGTTTTATTTTTATTCGTACAAGAATTTTAATTAATCAGAACAAGATAAACTTTCGATGTTGTCAATTTTTAATAAATAAAACTAAATTCTATAATCTCTTCCTTCTTTCTTGTTCTTATTGTTTTTGTTAAAAATTTAAACGTAATTTTAAAACTCTTTTTATTTAGACCCTCCTCGAATTTTCTGGTATATTTCTTTTTCTTTTTTTCGAGGATCCTTCTATGAAAATACAAAGATATTTTATTACATCAAACAAATTCAAGTTAAAATTATACATATGTACTATATGTAAATGTTAAGTAGTTTAGTTTTTTATCTATGTGAATTTTTCTTGGAAATTACAATTTTTCTACGTATCTACATATAATATACAGAAAGAAGCAATAAAATGATGAGATAATTAATTATCTACATTGTTAAATCTTATCAGATAAGAAATTTAACGCACAAACAAAGGAAAATTCTAGTTCTCTAATATAATTGTATGCTTCTAGATAAGACAACTAATAAGACTAACATATATTAATTTATTCGGTCAAATAATTAAATTTTCGCCAATTTCTCCTGAAATATTTCCTTCTATAATCGATATTTTTTTCATTTTTATCCGACGAGTAACATATAAAAAGTATATGTTGTATTTGTTCTATTTGGAACTTTTATCAAGATATCATGTTTTTTTAAACTGATTTTTGTCAAAGTTTTGTTTTCTGAAAGTATATGTTAGTAAAATTTTACATCAGATTAGCAATGATTTTTGTGTTATTTCGAAAGTTGAGGGGCGTTTAAGTAATAGACACGCCAATTGGAACTCTATTCTTAGACGGAAACACCTTGAAAACGTCCGCTGCGTCAGGTGGTTTCAACTATATCATAAATCAGGACTAATGGAATATCTAAAATGATAGAAATGGCGTCCAATGAGGTAGCGAATCTAGAGTTCAATGTATCAACAAATCTATATGTATATGTATATTCGATTCTACAACGCAGAGATAAAACATTAAATTATCTTTTATGTTTGTGTAATTTTAACCGAAATTAACAATTAAACCTCTTTCAATGTATGGAGCGTACATTTGCATATATTATTAAACATTTTTAAGATTTGCAAAGTCGAAACATTTCGAATACGCGCTCTCTCGATTCCGCCTCGAGTTTCTCGATATCGAGTACATATGTATATCGACACGCGCGACCACACTCATAACCACCCTCCACCACTCGCCTCATTCGCCAACTCGAAACAATTCGAGATCCTCCACTGACGCTTTCGATGTCGTCTATCGACATCGAGACTACCGTACACTATAGAGATCGGAACAATATTGTAATCGATCAAATTGTATTGACACTTTTATCGCCTTTTATTTTTATTCACCTGTTCACCTGATATTTCCTTGTTTTTCCATTTCAAGTCCAATATACGTGATAGAGATCGAACCATACTCTATCATATTTATCAAGTGCATTGACACATTTACCCCGTCGTTTTTTATTTTAATCTATCGATCGCGAATATTACATTTCCTTACTTCCTGAAGCTCCTTCCTCGAGTCTATTGTACACGATATCGATCGAATTATATGTATACTGTCTAATCTACGAGAGTGCACTGACACATTTCGCCCGTCGTTTCTCAGTGCAAATAGTGCAAATAGTTAATCCAACCACGAGTGATAATCTTACCTTCTGGAGTTCCTTTTCGATCTCGATGGCACGCAATAAAAGTGGTCCGCGCACCGCGTATTCCATCTTCCGAAGGTTCATGAAGACGTTGTCCTCGGTGAGGACCTTGTTACCGGGCGTGACGCTCGCCATGCCACGACGGAGTGTTCTGCCGATGGCCGGCCGCTGGACTCTGCTTCCTGGCGTTACTGACCCCACAAAGGCATCCAGTCGTTCCCACGTCCTAGGCCGACTGCTCGCGATAACGGCGTTCCACCAACGTGCCCACGGCATTGTTCCACCGTGCGTTCCTCTCTCTTTACCTCTTCCGTTCAATCAGTCCGCCGACGGTTCCGGTAATTCGCTCCGCAAGTCGTCTGGTAGGGGAGGGGTTTCGCGCATGCGCACCACCACCCTGGAAGAAACCAAACGCAACGGTATACGAGCCATTCACAGGCCAACTCCACTTTTTTAATTTTTTTTTTTTTAACGTATACCGAGTGACCCACATTTTCTCATCAATTTTTTTAATCTAAATAAAGAAAAAAACAAAAAAACAAAATTGTTATGTACATGTCCCTTAGAAGTTTGTTTGAAACTTATGGAAATATGGAAATATTAAACTAACAAATGTTTATTATTCCAAGTGTTATTATGGTTCCTTTTAGCAATTTAGCAAAGCTGGAGCTACTGTCAGTAACTGTCAGACCCGTTAAAAAGGGCTTACCTTTGAACTTGCACAGTTCCGAATCTACGTCGCGCACAAACTATTTCCATTCGATTCATTACTTAGAGTAGTTACAAGTTACAGAAATTGCAAAATAGTTAACACAAGTTTCGTTTTAATCAATTTAGATCGACGTACCCTAGCAATTTTCACAACGTGAATACGTTATTCGTTCAAATTTCCTACAGATTAAAGAAAAAAGGCCCTCTAGGAAGCTTTCTTTTGCATTCTTCTGTTACACCGTTCTCTCACCTTAAAACCTCATTCGTCAAGCCCGGAACGAATACGTTTGTCGGTTTCGCGGAGGAACCACGCGGCCGTTAGCTTCCATGAATCTGAGCAGTTTGTCGTTGTGGACGGTCCGGTTCTCTGCGGAACGGAGCGTGCGCAAGACGAGGCAAACCAATTCTTTTCTACATCAATTGGATCGTCTATTTTATTCCAAGGCATGTCTTGGGTCACGATCTTTGCAAGTACTCTGAACCGCCATAGGTCCTTAACCTGTTCGATAACCTAACTCTGTCGCTATTGAGGACGAGATATATCGATTCTACGACGTCTATACGTTTATTTCTTTTTTTAAATACAATCATTAAAAAAAATTAACTTTGATGCGTTGTAGTTACTAATTAATGATTATGAGTGAGTATAATTATTTTTGGTTACCGATAACGAATATACGTAGCAAAGTAGCAAAGTAGTTAGTGACTGCACCATTGGTAAATCTTGAAAAACAGACTTCAAGTTTTGCTGGTAATTAGTCTCTTCTTTACCGACAATGAAATAAATTTAAATATAGTAATAGAGGGCGTATACATATAGATTCTATGTGTACATATATTTTCCATGCATAAATGAAAAGAAAATACAATGTTATGTAATTAAGTAATTTAAGGTATCTTTCAAGAGTTTCTTGACATGAAATTGTGTTCGAAACTGTTGAAATACGCTACAAGGTGGTCCACCTTAATTACTTTGAAATCGTTCAAATTTCTTTAATAATTCGTTTTCCTTCATTTCGAAAATCCTTCTTTTATTGTGAAATATCTATTTCTTTTATCTCAATGACTGAAATAATTGTAATGAGACAAAATTCTAGCGGAAAAGTCCATCGACATTGAACTTCCGGACGTAGTGATGACGTAACTAAATGGCACGCAGAGGTTAGGTTCATTGAAATTTTGCCATAACATAAACAAATTCCGACGATGCATCGTTAATTGCTATACGAGACCAGGGGGGAACGGGGCGAGAATGTTGTCGTTTTTACGAAAAATCTCTATCGGGGGCAAGATAAGAGATGGTCTGCCAACGGGAGACGAAATGGACGTTACGGAAGGCTTTTCGGATGGAAGAAACCTAACTCTGATATCACAATCCGATACCGAACTCAAAGAATCTGTTTATGGCAAGTTTCCATTACAAAAACAAAATGTTACAGAGTCCATTTTCAATCTTATTTCATTATCATCCGTCTTAATCTCTGCCAATCAAACTTTATTTCTTCTTTGTTCAACAGCTAATAACAATTATTATTATTACTTCTTACTTTCCCGATAAAATATATCTAAACAATTTTAATTTAACAGTCTATTTACAAATCATTTTTGTTGAGCTTGATAAAATTGAAAAATCATTGTAGATTTGCTAAGAACTATCAAGGATCCTGAAAAGCCGCAGACATTAGAGCAGCTGGATGTTGTTTACGAAGAGTGCGTCGAAATTTCCAAGCAAACACCGAATGGAGTGTCTGTGATACGCATTGAATTCAATCCAACCGTTCCCCATTGTTCTTTAGCAACCTTAATCGGTCTTTGCATTAGGATAAAACTGGAGCGTTATTTAGTGGCTCTTTTTAAACTAGATATATATATTAAGAAAGGTGCACACTCTACGGAGCAAGAAAGTAAATATAACATATTGCATAATGTTAGTCGAGTATTTTCTTGGTATTAATGGAAGGTTTGCTATTTTAGTAAACAAGCAAATAAACGATAAGGAACGAATCGCTGCAGCTATGGAAAATCCTAGTTTGAGAGAGCTAGTAGAAAAATGCATCCAAGAAGAGGAATAAAAGATCCAAGTTTCCAAATTGTAATATCTACGATATTATTTTTATGTAATAATTTTCTAATCAAGAACTGTTGTAAATCCAATTTTTAATAATTGACTATTTAATCTGATGTAAATAATCAAGAATATACAATTCGCTATAGCTATAAAGAATCCTTGTTTGAGAAAGCTGGTGGAAAAATCAGGGTTTCCGAAAGAGAGTGATATTGAAAATGTATAGTATTGTTAAATGTACACCTGGTGATCATAAGTTTGAATAAAATAATTTCTATTATCTATTTCTAGAAAGAGTTACATCCATGTTTCCATAAGCTTCGCGACATATTTTTCTAATTAGGTTTCCAAACCTTGAATTGTAAATGTAATATTCCCATTTCTGCTTGGTCGACATTTATCGACTAATTTAGTACAATTATTCCATATTAGCGTAATATTCAAGTACAAAATGAATCACGACTTAATGTTTCTATATTATAATAGAACAAGTTTTATTTAACAAAAAATAAATTATTATGACTATCCTTCTGTTTTCTTTAAAATTGCAGCTGCATTTTTTGACTTGCCAAGGTTTTTTTTCTATATAAGTAACCGCTATATTTCGATGCTTTTTGAACGTTAATCAAGAAAACTATAATTAACCTTTTGTATTTTAAGAATTTACTTTAATAGAGCGATTACCTATGCAAATTTGAGGCGTCATTTTAGGGAATTAAAATTGTCTTTTATCCCAAAGAAATTTATATAAGCTTGTAATTAAAAATTTCTTAATTTGTTTCGTTAATTAAGTTTGAATCGAGTTGTGATGGGTATCGCCGTAGTGGCACCATTGGAGCGCAAAGGGTTTAAAAAATTAAGGAAAAAACAAAATTTGAATAGTTTACTGGAAGAAAGGTGTATGTTACATATGACTAAACTTTGATTTATTGTGGAATATTGTATTTTATACTTATTAATCATATCTTAATGCCTCTGTATCATGATGAAAGAAGTTATATTTAACTATAAATAAATTATTGTGAATATCATCTACTATACTTGATACAGTAGACATAGTAATTAAAAAAAAAATTTTTTTTACAGTTGTTTCTCTTGATTTATCAAGGTTTCATTCTGTAACATATAAGTTGATGTTATACATATTTTGATACTTTTCAAACATTAATGAATTAGTCAGCTAAACTATAACTAAAGAAATTCAGAAAAGAAGCAATTATTTTGAAATATCTGACTTATTTGAATGCTTGAACTTGATTTTATTATGGAATTGTGGTCAGTATAATGTAATTTCTAGTTAATAAATCATGACTGAATCCTCAATGGATTATTATTTATTTGTTAAAATGAAAAGAAGCATATGTTATATTAGCTTTGTCTGTTGCACTGAGCATAAAATGTAACAGACACATCTTTTTTCCAGAAAATTATTCACTTATTCAATACAAAATCTAATCAAAATTGTGTTCCAAAAAAAAAAAAAAAACAAAAAAAAAATACTATTGATGGAAGAGTATTAATACCTCTGCACCACAATACTTTACATCATAAGTCCACAAGGAAATCACAAATAGTAATAATCTATTATCTGGCGGAAGGAGGATTCCTTTTAAAAAATCAACTACAACTAAAATTTAACTCGAATGGAAAAAAACAAATCGTAACTCTGAAAGACCATCGACTTCGAAGAAGAACTCGAAGAGTTAACGGGTGAGGGGAACGATCAGTGAGAGGTGCCGCGGGGACGGACTGAGAATTATCCAGGGCCCCTTTCAGGCCCCCGAAGATGTTCCCCAGACGGTCGAGTGGGAAGAATCTAGGTTACTCGAGCCAGAAGGGAATGTGGGCCGGCTATATACCGGTTCACTTGCTCGTACACCGCAGTTCATTCTTCTTTCTAGTCGCGATTGACCAGTCGACGAGCTTGCGCGATTCGACCAACCAGAAAACTAAGGAAACTATAATAAATTTGTCGTTAATTTTTCGTAAATAGTTCGATAGTTGAGGGCTCTTGGTGAACCTAAAGGACGACCCAGAGAAGATTTTTTTAGGTAAGTGTAAGGGAAAATCGAAAGCGGCGAGGTCGCCATCGATCGCCTACCTTGTGACCTACCGGACGAACTCTGAGCTTTCTCTTCGATGATACGGTTTCCTATTTTTATCATTTTGGCACGATCTACCTTAAAAGCGTGTCTGTTTTTACGTGAAATTTAACGAGTATTGTAATGTAAATGTTTCTTTTCATTGATGTTTTTGTGGAAATGGAATCTAAGTTGGAATGAAAAAGAAATAGAATACAGATTGGTTCGGAAATTTCTTTTAAGAAAATTCTCTTTTTTAGAAATTTTAGATACGATTTCGTATCGAGCGTTTTAAAAATAAAATCCAGTTTCATACGAAACATTCTTTCGGGTACGAATATTTTAATTTTTAGAAAAGTTGCGTAAAAGAAATCTAGACTGACTAAAAAATTTATTTTTGATACGAATATTCTCAATTTTTCAAGAAATTTCAATTTTCAAACTATGACAAAGTACCATAAAATGATAACAACAGTGAATAGTTTTTAGTGAAAAAGTTACCAAAAAAGATTCAAAAATGTATATTTTGCAATAGAATAGTTCCTTAAAATTTGTATAATAGGTGAATGGTGATGAATTTTAAGAACATAATTTCTTGCAGAATTTTCAAACTATGATAGGGAGCCATCAAATGAAAACGATAGTGAATTGCCAAAATGATTAAAATATAAAAACAAAAAGAAAACAAAAAAAAAAAAAAAAAAAACCAAAAATACCAAAAATACATAGTTTGCAGTAAAATAAACTTAAAGTCTTTGTTTCCAAAAACCAAAGAATATATAATCTATAGGCCCATTAATTAACATATAGTAAATTACCTTTAATTAATAGCTTATCCTTGATTGCCTGATTCATTGTTCTACGTTTATGTTTGTATTCTTTTCCCAAATTCATACCACAAAAATCCAATTTTCTCGTGCTTTTCATATCCAAGAGATTTAGTAGTTCCCAAGTGCAATCTCTTGCTAAACAGGATCTGCTTGCTGTTTAAAATAATAAATTCATAATAACAATGATAAAGCAAAGAAAACAAACAATCCTACTTCCTTAGCATATACTTAAAAGAATATTGCAAAATTTATAATGTTGGAATAATACAATATAATAGAGATTAAAATACACAAACATTCCAAACCAAACTTGAGTTGCAAAATAAAACAATTAAAAACAATACGGGGATTGATTCCAAAAAATTTAGAAAAATTATAAAACAAAAAGAATATCCCACGTAATATTAATCTCATTACAATAATAACTTAATTAAAATGATGATTTATACAAAATGGATTATGACTAATTTACGTGCAATTTTGAGCCACAATTTTTCGAATTTAACGATTCTGATGCATCAAACTATAAATTACGCATTTCCGAAAGAATGTCCTCGACTGGGTAAACAATTTTCTAGATTAATAACTTTTGTTGTTTTCTTACAGTAAATTTTTCGATTTTCCAGCATGAATGTCGGTATTAGGTTTTGAGTAAACATGCTTGTTTCGAAGATCCCTCACTTTCCCTTCGATTCGTGAACGGTGTAGAGATTTATCTTCGCGAAGGTGCTTTCCTTGCGTAAGATCGGTGCAAGTCTCTGTACGTGTACGTAACAATTTAACGAGAAGTACATATTATCTCTAGTGAGAATTCATTACAACTAGATCTTACGATATCCTTTCATGAAAGGAAAACTAGAGACTAACCTGTTTTTTCATCGTCAGTTTCTGTCTGAAAATTTGAACGAAAATTGTCTTCCACGATGCTGCAATGCGAAATATTATTTTTAGTAGGGATTGCGTTACTAAATGTTGCGATATCCTTCTATGAAAGGAAAAAAGGGAAGCCAACCTACTTTTCTTTCTATCGCCAGATTCCAACTGAAAATTCTTCGGCGATCGAAACTTGGAGAGAAATTCTCTTCCATGATGGCCGAGTTAAGTTCTGGCAAACGTGAGTTGAAAATGTACACGCTTTCGAAAGAAATAAGTGGGACAAATTCCCCGACGTTTTCGTAGGGAAATTAATACACATTCACCGTACCCGTTAATTTCATTTTAACTATATGAATAGAAAGAAAAACCGTATTATAATATAACTAGTATCTACAGCGTAGGTTGTAACATAGAGAAGACACGATTCTATGCGATCGTTTCTTCTTTGTTCCTAACCTTGTTTCCTTCTTTCTCCACCTGGAAATGTTGGAGTAAGAAAGATTGCTGGAAAGAAATATGGGGAATTAGATTCCAAACGTGTAGTCGAAAATATGTTTCTAACCAGAAATAATTCTTTTTTTTGCATGTAGATGCCCTATCTCTCCTATTATCGAAATAAATTATGTCCCAACGACCTGATAAATAGTAAATTAAAAATAAATTTAAATTTAAACTACGAATCAACGGTCATTTTTACACACAACCCACATATTTTCTGAAAACACGCAGTGTTCGACATAACAGGTGCTACCAGTAACCTACATACATTGTAGGTACTTACTTCGGTGGGCGCCTGAATAATCTCTTGGCATAAAAAAGCGATTAGTTTTTTTTGTTCACTTTCTCAAATACATATATACTATTTATTCGTTTCTAATTAGTAGGAAGGTTATATATTCGAAATAAAATTCATTTAAAGCATTTCGTAATATGATTTTAGATATGCTTTCTCAAACAATTTTACTCACCAATTTTGTTCTTTTTCTTTTTTTCCGTCGAACGCTTCGGCACGCTCGTGTTCGTTTTTTTTTATATTGGTGTACTCGTTCCGAATACTTGAGACCTCCTCATATGCAGCGGGCTTACTAACAAACGAGGAAGCCGTTAAGGGAGATGCAGTCACACACAGCCAATTGTGGAACCGGACGATATAAAGCCGGCCAAATAACGGTTTCACGAGCATACATGCGGATACAAAATAAACTCACAATATCTTTCTCTCTCTCTCTCTCTCGCTCTCTTTGTCTCGTTCCTTTGCCAATTGCCCTTTCTTTTAACACATTTGCTGGCATGGTGGCCACACATGGTAACTGGTGCTTTTAACCTACGTTTCGTTTTTAAACGTTATCGATAATATTAATACTAATTGTATCGAATACCATAAAATAACAGTATTCTATTAAAGTTTCTCTCTTTCTTCTTCTATCGCGATTCTCCTTTTTTAATACATTTATTACCATTGGTCACCGATGATTCAGCAGCCGATAACAGCTGTCTGTCAAAATATTATATATCTCGGCCGGTAAATTGTTTCTGCCGCTGGTAATCTCAGACTAAACAAAGATAAAGATTCAATTATTCGGCGATTACATTTTTTTACGATAAACATTAAATCATTTGATGTGAAAGTGAACGGATCTCCTCGATTATGTTGTAAATTGAGCAACAGTTTGTAGAATTTTATTGGTGATATTTCACAACTTTTATAAAAGGTCTTGGAGCGAATCGAAAGTTAAATTTCAGAATGAAAATTGATAATTAGATACGATAAGGAGAAGCAAAGTACGTTGCAATATGTAATTTGCACGGAAGGTGTTAAAATTTCCAAAGTAGACGGTTGTTGACCGGATGAGGCTTTCGACACCCATATTCTATTAACGACAATCTTTCACAGATACATTGTGCAATAATTACCGTTTCGTTACGAAGCATTAAGAAACCCAAACTCATACATACACTTTATTATTAAATGGAAAATATTTTCTTATTAAAATCAAACGTAAAGAATTGAAGAAACTAAAAGAAACAACAAATTTGGATACACATTTTTTAAATTGAATTCTCCGAGAAAATGTTTTCTTCAAAGGTTTATTGTACACTACTTTAACTAGAATTTCGTTTTGACCGTTAAAGACGTTAGTTTTCTTATGCTAGAGATAGTAATCGCGATGGTACAGTAATTGTATTTTACACTGTGTTGGCGCACTTCAAGCTATTAATTACGAATCGTCTGACGGTGTCGCGTAGATGATTTAGAAAGTTACAAGCCCATAGAACTATAAGGAAAGTTAGACAGCGCGTTAGAAAAAAAACATTAGACCTGTTGCAAAACCCCCCTCACATTTTTCACTGTCGTTGGCGTGAAAGAGCAATCCCCGGAGATGTGCATCCTTTCCTTCTCGGATCATAATTCATTCCTGTAAAGTCTCCTTTCACCCTCGACAAAGATCCCTTCCCAACAAACTTTTACCTACTAAACATTCAGAACGGAAAATAATTCACGGTCCAATGCTTCCTCGTGAAATAGAAACTTTAACACGATCTTCGATACTTTTTTATTTATGGAATTTTTCCTCAGCAATGATCATAAGGTTAATTAATTTTTTATCTGACGATAATATCTATATCGTTCTTTTTCTATTCTTATTTTAATTCCTAATTTCTTGTATCGAAAGATATTTTTTCTATTGTTGAATACCTTCTTATCCGAATCAATGTCTCTGATTTCTTTTATGATTCTGTACTTTTTGACTGTCGACCTAAAACAAAAAAACAATGCGCCAATGGGGAATCAAAATGAAATATAATTTATTTTTTATAAGATTGAAGTAAATTAAAACGCAACGTTCTTTGTTTTCGTTTTCTTCAAGAACCAAAAATATGAGGACGTTATGGCTGATGGTCCTCCTTGGTGGAATTATGGTAAACGCACAACGGCGACTTGCTCTCCCCGATGCACGTAGTTGTGCCAACCGTGAGTACCACTTCAAGATTTACATCATTAAAACAGGATATTAAAACATTAATGCATGCAAACAAATTTCGGGCTTATCGACTGTGCCTTTATTTCGTTTTGGGGGAAAAACCTACCATCTAATCTTTCAAAGTTGAATGGCTAATCTAAAATATTCTAATCATTGTTGTCTCAAGTGTTGCAAAGTTGTTTTTAACGAAGCAAAACATATTTAATTTAAGTACTTGTTAACACTGATAAATAATTGATTCTATTTATTTATGATAATTATTCTGAATTAATTTGAAAAATGAGAAACAAAAATTTCCATTATGCATTTGAGTTATTTCATCCTTAACATACTTATTAATAAATAATCGTTATTATTTAATAACTTTACTCTTTGCCGTTTACTTTCTACAAAAACCCGTCAACTATCAAACAAACCGCTTTCTCCGTTATGCAACCACTTTACAAGTAAATAAGATTAGCATTTAGAGTCTTCTCTACAAACTAAAAAATTCTGTTATTTTATCCTTAGTAAAATATTTAATTTTAATTTTAATATAAATTTAACTGTAATTATAGTTAGATTTTGCTTTTTCTTCGTCCTAAAAAAATTTATATTTTAACCCTCGTACTATTTTCCACAAGAACTGGTCAATTTTCAGAAGAGAAATATACCATTCTTCTTGTTTTTTACTCTCTTTTAAAAAATTCTTTCACCATCTTACAACGTCTTTTCTTTTTACGGACCAAATTAAAACTGACCGAATCTTTTTCAGGAGTGCGACACGCCACTTACAGGGACGCCAGGGGCGTCGGTCACTCGTATTTTTTCAGCTGGGAACACCAACCAACCAGAAGTTTGGAGGTGGACTGGTTAGACGCTCGTAACATCTGCAGAAGGCATTGCATGGACGCAGTTTCCCTCGAAACTCCCCAAGAAAATGAATTCATTAAACAGAGACTCGTCAGAGGTGAACAATACATTAAATTTCATTCCAATTTTTTTCAACTAATTAATTCTCATTCAATCAACTAGTTATAATTGTTCTATTTAAAAATTTACAGGAAACGTGAGGTTCATTTGGACTTCAGGACGCAAATGTAATTTTAATGGATGCGATCGACCAGATCTCCAACCGCAAAATATCAACGGTTGGTTTTGGTCAGGATCTGGAGCTAAAATAGGCTCCACTACACAGCGTAACTCTGGCGATTGGAGCAATACAGGTGGTTACGGACAACCACAACCTGACAACCGTGAAGCTGCACAGGTATTTGCAATTTCTAAACAATATTACACGATTCTAATGCGTGGATCACTATATGCGTATGTTAATGATTTTCTGTTCCAGGGCAACGACGAGTCCTGTCTGTCTATTTTGAATAATTTCTACAATGACGGCGTCAAATGGCACGACGTGGCCTGCCACCATCGAAAGCCATTCGTCTGCGAAGACAGTGACGAGCTTCTAAACTTTGTGCTCTCCAGAAATCCTGGCATACGCCTCTAAACCCTCCGCAAAAGCTTCCAATGATTCTTAAACGTTCGATCTCTAAAGTTTATGCGACAGAAAATATTTAAAACATACTACGTTTCATCATCATTTAATACTAAATTAATAGCAAAACCTTGCGAAATAAAATAGTTAGAAGTCGAACGTTTGATCTCTGAGTTCATTTGATAAAAAGTATTTCAAATATATTCTGTTTCATTGTCATTATTTAACCAATTAATATCCACTGTTAATTTAATTTATCTGCAAGCTACAATGAAACGATTCGGAAACTTGTGGAATTAAATAATTACGAGTCAAATGAACCAGAATATCAAACTTTTTGTCCGGAAGCTGGCCTACTATTAACTTTTATACTCTTTTATATAGAAAATAAAAAGCATTTGCAGATGATTTCAGGAGTTTAAATTTCATTACCGTAAAATTAGGTAGCACTGAGTTTAAAAAAAATTTTTATTTTGTCCCTTATTAATTGTAGATTACACTTTCAGAGCGTATTTCCTTGGAGGGAAGGCAGATCGTTTGCGAATCTCTTTCAGTGTCTTTCTGGTGGCCTGGTAAGGTGTTAGAGCCCTTCTTAGGGCTCTTGTTTTCTTTGGCCTCAAATCCAGAGGCTTATACTTTTTGTTCTTATACAACAGACGCAAGTTCTCCTTTTGCTTTTGGTGCATGATTATGTAGACCCTAGCTATTGCCTTCCTCACTACACGGCTAAAGTACACAAAATTTACAAATTAGTACAAACAAACGAGAAACAAAGATTCAAAAATCAATAATTAGGTTAATTGCATTCTGTATGTTATTAAAGGAAGCTAGAATTCTAAGTAGTAAACAAAAAAAATAATAAGATAAACTTTCAATGCACTTTGAATTCTTCAATTTTTACTTGTACATGGTTATTATTTAATTCTTACAATTTCAATGAAATACTTGAGACAGAAAACTTGACTTTTGCTTTAGCATCTAGACCAAAAGATCTTATTGTAAATTTGAAACACTTTTGTTTCTAAATTGATTTTTCTTGACTTTCAGTCGTAACATTTTACTTTAAACATTGACTATAGAAGATATACACATACATATACATGCAAGTACAAATATGTATATGTATAAAGACTAAATTTTGTTCGCTGCTGGTGATTCCAATCAGAGTCAGTTGATAGCGATTATCCTGAATAATGAATAAAAACTTAAACAGTATGAATATAAAAATGGCTCTGATCAGTGTCAGTGGTGCATGGCATTTGTCTGCAATAAATGTGGTAAATGACTGGATATCTACAACAATTTTTTCAATATCTCCATGTTTATAAAATCTAACACGGCTCTAATTTGTTTACTAACTGTGTTTAACATGAACGTATGAAAGTTCTGATTTGAAATGTGTAACAGTCCACGAGTTGATGATATATATCGGTAAACGAACAAGTTTCAAAATTGATACATACATCTTCGAAAGCTTGGAAGCAGCTCCCCCGGTGACCTTGGCGACACGAAGATTTGTCAGCTCCATTTTGAGCTCCTCCAGCTGCTTCAACAACTCTTTTTTATCCTTCGTCCGCAATTCGGTACACTTAACCTTACCCTGAAATAGCAATCACAATATTCTCCATGACACTTTTCAAACACATTCAATATTTTCAAAGATTTAATTATTATCGCCAATAGAAACATTTCAACATTTTTGAATGATATCATTCTTTAAGCTGGAATATTTTGAACGTCATTCAAATAACAAAATTTTTTATTAGTACTTTGAACGTTAAGTTTAAAGTGAAAATAAAGGTTATGTTTTCATGGTTGTGTCGTTTTCCACGCCATTATTGAAAATAAAAATATATGGATATTTGGGTTCACAGTGGGGTCGAGATAATTATAATTAAAATTTTAAAAGACGATCGACAATGATGATTTAAATAGAAATGGATTTTCACTAGACCACTAACCATCTTGCGCGTATTCTTCTTCAACAGGAAAAGAATCAAGGGACAAAGCCACGAATCAACGACACGTGTACGTATGTGACTCTATAATACGAAAGTAAACGTTTACGCCATCTGGTAACTAAATTAAGAACATTCGTTGCGTATTTGTACCAATGAAAACAATTTTAGAAAACCTTTCGAAACGAGGCTACAAAAAAGTTGGACATTGAACTAAATGAGATGAGACAGTGTACATTTCAATGTGTGCAATTTATCTAATTGTTTTAGTTCCTTCTTACTCTTAAACGTCTTCCTTGTTAGCATCTCGCATTCTCTCGGTACTTCCAAATGGCACCACTATTTCTTACCAACTATTAAATATATTAAAGGACTAACTATAGAATTAAGCCCTAAAAGTTCATCAATTAATCCCAAGAAAAGAGTAATTAGTAAATTATCGACCAGTAGTTGATTAAACAAAGTGATTTATTATAATGGCGGGAAAATATCTATTATACCGCCATTTACGGCAGAACGCCCAAGTTTGTCGAGAAATAGTTCGTTTCTTCCAACGCTGGATGTCGCTTCCAATACAATAGATCGAAAATGATCTTTTCTTTATTTATTTATTTATTAACAACAGTTAAGTCTCTCTTAGGGGTAAAACTGCAATTAAAAATTTAGATTTTTTAATTGCAGTTATGTGTACATTTCTGAAAGTATTACTATGTACTTGAATTTTTATGGTTATGTCTAGGTTAAATTGGATGTTTCTGATTGAGTAAAAATGCATCAATGATAAGAAGCGCCTTAATTTTCGGTTTTTTGTAATAAAACACTTTTTTTAATCAACTACTGGTCGATAATTTACTAATTACTCTTTTCTTGGGATTAATTGATGAACTTTTAGGGCTTAATTCTATAGTATAGACTCTTGACAATATTCAAGAATACCTTTTGAAACCACTCTATACGTTATTAAATAGTTATTAACCAATATCCGAAGGCGGAACGAAAAAGCTCATGATATTTGTCTTGTCTCTTGAATCAATGAGGAGTTCTCGGTGCACCGAAGAGTTCGTCTGGCATCACTGTGGCTGTTCTTCTGGCAAAAAGTTTTGTTATTGTTTCACAAATTATACTACCATCAATTATTAAATCTTAAATTATATATAAAGTAATGTACATTTAAACTAATTTAACTGAATTGATCTCCGTCTGCATAAAAATAGTCTAAAAATCGCCATACAGCCACGTGAAAACCAACTTAACGAGGATTAACGTCGATTCTATAATTTAGAATAGAAGAAGATTTTGGAGAACAATACTTTCAATTGGAACAACAATGCGATTAATAAAATAACTTTATGAGATTCGATGAAATTTGTCAGTGTAAAATGTTTCAAGAATACTAACTTATCGTAATTGATAAGTAATGTTACTGTATTTAGACGTATAATAAAACAAATAAACATTAATATTATTAGGCTAAATAACCTTGTCAATTCAATTGCTTAAAAATTAAAATTAAAAAAAAGAAAAAAAAAATATTGTTAACCTTAAATTTCCAATAATGAATGTCGACGAATCACAAAATTTTCAACATTTACTCCTGGAACAAGTTTTTTTGAAGGTAGATTTGAGTAAGAATAAAAGAATTACTTATTAGTTCAGAATTGCAAGGATTTCGATATTCAATCTTTGATGTATAGTGAATAAAATTAATTTTTCATATTCTGAATATTTTCATAAATATTCAATCTTCGTTCCATCATAAATTAAATTTATATTACATATTTAGAATCTAAATCCTACAATAAAAATGCACCTAAATAAAGTTGGAAATATTGTTAATGTTATAAATAACTTTTTTTAAGGGTATACAACAAAATGAACAGCTGTGCAAAACATGGACAGCTTACAGAAATGGTCATTTAAAAGTTTCTGAAGCATTACAAGCTTTTCAAAAGGATTTACATGTAAATTGCATGGTTCCGATTGGAAAGCGAGCGCTAATGAAAGGAAAGCTAATTCATACTAACGAGGTTTTAGTTTGCTTGGGCAATGGTTATTTTGTCAAGTACAGTGCTTTTGGAGCAGAAGCTTTGTGCAAACGAAGAATACAAGGTATCAATAAACTAATTAAATAAAATTGTACGATTGCAAATAGAATTTACGTAACAGTGATGTTTCATGTAGAAGCGGAGGAAACATTGAAAAACCTAGATGTGGAAAGAGATTTGTACGAAACTAGAATGACTATAAAGGGAAGTGATCTTTTTGGAGATTGTTCCAGCAGTGAAATTGTAGAACATTGGAACCAAGATCAAGTGGAAGAATGGAAAAGTAACGATCTTTTTTTAAGTTTTTCTTAATTTGGTATGTAAATTTTTGATTTGTTGCAGAGAAACACAGAGAAAGGGAGAGGGAGTACAATAAAAAATTGGCCAAACTCAGACAAGAGGAACAAAAGAAGATCCAAACGGAGGAAGATCTATTTCAAAGGCTCGATCAGCTGGAAATTGAGGAAGAACTGGCTGATGAATTTAACAGGTAATCTGTTTGTTACTGTTTAGGAGCGTAGTTAATAATAAATTGAATCTTCTTTAGAAATAAAAGGTTGAAAAGTGTGGAAACATAAGGAATGAGAATTACAAGCATTCGATACCACATTGATTATTTAAATATTCTATATTTGACTGAAAATTAAATAATTAGTAATTAACTTTCAGTCTACAATTTAAAAAAAGTTATATGTTACCCTTGTTTAATCTGAAATATTTTTGATTATAGACTGGAGGATGAAAGATATCAACTCCTTGGAGAGGAATCCTACAAAGAAGAAGAAGAAGAAGAAGAATCCTACGAAGAAGCTGAAAGTTCTTCAGAAAGTGAGAAGGAAGATTCTAAACAAAATGAGACATCTATTTCCAATTCTGAAAGGAATAAAAAAGAAATTGGACAATGCAAAGTGAAAAAAACAGTTTCGTTCGTGGATGAAGAAGATCTAGTAAATAAACAAGTTAAAAATACAATAAAAGGAAGGGAAGAAAGCGAGGACATAGAAGATTTGGAGGAAGATGTTCTTAAAATAGAATTTAGTCATTCTGGAAACAATGCTGTTACTAAATCGGACGACGATTCTATTAAAACACCTGCAGATATTTGTACAACATTTTTAAAAGCCAAATCTATTTTGAAGAGGTCTCCTAACGATGTTCCTGTTAAAATTGCTTCTCCTGATTATAGTACAGAAGAAGAAGAAGAAGAAGATGGCGAAGAAGCGTGTATGAAATGTTCTACTTACGAAACGGTAAGAATATTATCTATTTTTATTGAATTTTAGGTAGATCAACAGTATTTTTACATAAAGACATCTTTTAGTCGAAATAGTAATGCATAAAACTGTGATAGAAATATGTAATGTTAATTCAAAGTGGACATATTAAGGTAGAAAAACTATAAATTAAATAGAAAATGATAATACTTTTGCGATTTTTAGGTGGTGAAAGACATTAAAGAAAGAGATTTGTCTCTGAAAGTAGCAGCTTCGAGGGTAGATCAAGAAACTAGACCAGTGAGTAGATTTAAAAAAGAACGTAAATTAAAAATGTAGCAATTTAAACATGTTGTACAATTACTTTAATACCACTATCTTTTTTAATAAAAAATATTTTCTAACGAAATATTGTGTTTTGTTCCTATTTTTCATGCTGTGTCTAAGGAACTCGAAATAAAGTGTATGCTGTATAAGTGTATATGCTGAATCTAAATATGTATAAAGGAAACTTTGGTTTCCTTTAAAAAAATACCAAACAATCATCATGGATGACCAGAGTTAAAATTTATTTGGATTTATTTAAATCATCCACAGTTGGTTAGATGTTAGATAAGAGATTTAAAGAGAAGTGGTTCGTTTATAACATCCCTGATTCACTTTTAATCTCGATGGCCGACGATCGAAGAGGCTCGGTATGGCAAAAGTGACGAAATAACAAACATTTTGTTAGACTTGCAATGAGCGAAGCCTTTCTTAATTCATTATTCACATCGTGATGTTTCATAAGAAACTAGGTACATTAAACATCGTGCATAGACAAGAGATGACTGAAATCGTCCGAAGGATTGTTGCATAATGTCGGAATGAATTTAGAGCATGCTCCATTGAAGCTATGACGACCTTGTCCATCATGCTAGCTCGGGGAAGATTATCAGATTGCTTTCAGCCATCAAGAAAGTACTGGAAGAGACTCATTGTCAGTACCATTGTGCAATAATAATCCTCCAGTTAGAAATTTAGTTTAATTCGTGTTACGTCACGAATGTTCGTGTTCGCATTGTTTGTTTTAATTAAACAATTTTTTATTTTCTCTCATTTCTAAAGTGAATTCCCATCTTCGATAATAGTTATTTGATAACGAAATTTACTTTTAAAGGGGTATTTTAAGATTGAAAAGTCGATAATTAACACTTTTAACAATTTTTTAAATTATTTATTCTTTTCTTTTATTTTAATACCTGGTATAGAACTATAGTGAAACCCATCTCACTTAGGAAAGAATCTTTTTAAAACGCGTAGAATGGCCGAAATCATGGAAATGATAACAGAATGTTTTTTTGGTGTCCCATGCCAAAACCAAGTAGACATGGTGGTTAATTAAGCAAATGGTTGTGCAGGGAGCAAGGTGTTTATCGCAACGCTGTAGCTTCCGTTCCGTTGACGTAACGGAGAGCAACAATCGGGGAAAGGTTACGAAAGGAATCGAAAGTGAGAATTCGCACAGTAAATAAACAATAAACCAGTCTTGATTAGGTCCCGTTTGACTCGTTGATTCAGGAGATTAGATCGATGCCACGATTAGGCCCCCCATTGTCATAAACGAGATCAACGATTATTAATCACGTTCTACTCTGTAATCAGAGACCACTCTGTAATCTGACGAACCGTTCTCAGATCCTGCAAAATCAAATTCGACCATTGGGTATAACAAAGTTTTATCTATTTATCGATGGAATCTTGAAAGAATGTTCTTGTTAATTGTAAAAGATTGTTTTGTTGCGTCTTTAGATCTAACAAATTTTCTTCCAACAGGCATTACATTACAACAACAGTTCCATCTACTTAGAAGGTAATTCGAATCTAGCAAACACCGGATCTAGAATCCAGTTTTATCTCTATTGCACATTGCTTTTTATCTCTGGTAGTTTCGAGGTATGGGTACATACATGTAATTCCAACAGGATTACATGATCTACCGAAACTTTCAATTCGCCGAAACTCAGGATTATGCTTCGTAGATGGACAATGGTCCTTAATTAGGCCTCGATTGGCTAATTAGTAGACGAAATGCTCGAGGTGTCTCACGACGGTGAAGCAACTAGCTTTCTCCAGGGTGGAAGACGCGCTGCGCCTCTCCCGACCGCGTTACTCTCATACCGGCCCCGAAATCATGCTCCGGGGATTCGCTAAATAATGGGAAGCAATGTTTTCGCACACACGTACACGTTCACGTTCCTATGTGAACTAGAGTACACGCTGACAAAGTGGGAGATCCTACTCGGATCCAGGGTCCTCCTCCGAGTCTAGATCAGGTCCCAATCCAACACAGGAAATGAATCTTCGTAGGCGTACACCGAGCTAGCTCTCTATATATAAGCTATCTAGGAAGGAAAACCGTCAACCATAATTCAGCAATTCGTTAGACAGTTACTACCGGGGATATTTACTTGTTTCGAGTATGGATAGGATAGTGCGACAGGTAAACATGTTTTCATAAGTGTACTCGGGTGTATTTCGGTGCACAAGGTGCTTTCTTCCACGACACCATTATTAGAATATCTATGGTGATAGTTTTGCTTGCGTTGTTGGTTTGTGACCAGTGATTCCCCATGGAAACGTTTTTTCATTACGAGGGGGGGAAAATTCTACAACATAGTTGTAATTTTATAGTTTTAAATAGTGCATTTTATCGTGAATCGACTTGATACGGTTCGTGAGAAAATACTGCACAGTAAAATTAATTTCGATCCTATTCTAAACAAAACGATTCGAGTATAATGAATTGAAATATTACTGAAACCTTATTCTCCCGCTGATTGTTATTACCGTATTTCGTCCCGAATTTTAATTTCAGCGCTTGTAATACGTACAAACAAGTATTAAACAACATTTCCGTAGCGCGTCAATCAAATTTATTCAAAATGAAACGCGAATTATTAAGAAAAATCGACAGGGGGTAGGTGTCTAAATTTTTCGGCAAAAAAAAAAAAAAAAAAAAAAAAAAAAATCAAATCGTTTTAAAAAAATTATTTTCAGTTGCAGGGGTCAATTATAATCAGTTTTGGTCATTAGATATACCCCCGAATTCCTACGCACTTCCGAGAAAAAAATTCATCACCGAAAATATAATTTCTGGTCAGAAATGTTTGCTCAAAATTTCATGCGTACCTTTAAAACGTCATAACTCTTGAACGAATTGACGGATTTTAATGTTTAAAAAAGCAAACTACGCGTATTTTGATGGAGAATATGTACAAATTGCAAAAATATTCGAAAAGTTGACCCTTGACCCCAAAAAATGAGAAAAACCCCATAAAAATGGTCCAATTTTAAAACAGTCATAACTCCTACAATTGCGAATATATTTCAATGAAACTTTTTTCTGAAGTAGAGCTCGTGGGCACCTACAAAAAAGTATTAGACAACTTTTCCGTAGGGTGTCAAACAAAATGACTAAAAATGAAAAACGAATTCTTAAGAAAAATCGACAGGGGGTAGGTGCCTAAATTTTTCGGCGAAGAAAAAATTTTCCAAATCGTTCTAAAAAAATTATTATTAGTTGCGGGGGTCAATTATAATCATTTTTGGTCATTAGACATACTCCCGAATTCCTACGCACTTTCGAGAAAAAAATTCCTAATCGAAAATGTAATTTCTGGCCAGAAATGTCTGCCCGAATTTTCATGTGAATGTTTAAAACGTCATAACTTCTGAACGGATTGGACGACTTTAATGGTTCAAAATGCAAACAACGCGTATTCTGGTGAAGAATATTTCGAAATTCTGATAACGTGTGAAAAGTTGTTCCTTAACCCCGTAAAGTGAGAAAAATTAATCGAGAGGGGTAGGTGGTTAGATTGGTCGTAAGGTCTACTCGTATGCCACGTCTGTAATTCTATTCCTCGCTTTTATCACTTCATATGTCGGTATAGTTCAATTATCTGGCACATTTGATTTTCCAGCATTGCCCCAGTACCGAGTATGCCGGATAATAGTAATTTTACTGTATGTACGTATAATTTATTTCTAAACGGATCGGTAGATTGTTCAAGTATAGATGCATATGTATATCGATTACTATGGAATTTCTAACCCATTCCCGTTGAATTTACCTCGTTCCATAATTGTTCCGTAATCTTCCATACGTAACGATGTGTCCATCCCTTAAGGCAGTTAAACAGTACATCAATAGTAGTGTCGTAGAGTGTTCCAAGTATGTATGTTCGGTTCGAAGTGCAGTTCATCGGTTCATCGGTTGGGACACGATGCACGGGGTACGGTAGTAGGCTGTTGAATAATTTCATTATGTAAGTGTATCTACTTGCTTGCGTGCACTCGTCTCTGTTAATTCACTACGCTGCTGGTTTACACGCGAGAATATAAATAACAAACAACACGAACATTTCGCAAGAGGGTACAGCACAACTATTCTTACGTGTTAAATGACACGATCATCCACGCTATACTAATTGTTGCGTGCCTGGAGCATTATCGTTAATAATTGGAAATTTTTCACAATTGCAATTGGGAGAGATTGCTCGTTAACGGTACAAGTATCAATATTTGTTCTGCACGATTGCACAGAATGCACGGAAAACATGTAAAGCGTGTCGGTCGAATTTGTAAAATGAAAAGTGTTGATCGTCTCAATTGTAAATACATACTACTAACTGTACCTATGATCCGTTCCTTCTGTTCGTATTTGCGTTTTAATCTGGCACTGATTTCGAACGGTACCAGTGATGCAATCTTCGTGGAACGTTCTCACGAAGCAAATGGTAGGAAAACAGTTTTATTTCTCGCCTACGCAACGGCGAGCTACTTCTGATCATCTCGTGTATGCCTGGGAATCTATGTTCCATCTTTTGCTTCCACTGTTGCTTTAACGACTTTTAGCAGTAATTTCGACAACACTTTTCTAATTGTATGCCCATGGTTATTTTCAATGGTCGGACATCGCTATTCACGTTCCATTCGTAGAAAATTTCCTGCAACTTTAATGAAAAATTTAGTGAATCTTAAGTAAAATTGATACGTTTAATTTTAATAAATATTAAAAGAGACTTTAATTTTCAGGTATCGCTAGCGTTGGTGATTAGTATGGGAATAGTGTATTGCGAGCCTCCATTGAGCAGTCAATATGGTGTGCCAGGAAATTATGCTGGCAACAATAACAACCAGGGCTCGTCTAGTGGAGGAAGCGGCTTCGGTAATCATCATTATGATAATGGAAACGACAACGATTATGTTGATCAGGTCAGTAATTGTGCTTAACTCTTAGTTAGTATCTCGCGATTACACGTTTAAGACATTTAAATTCCACTTTGTTTTATGCTATTTAACAATAAAATTTCGTACAACTTTTAACGAAATAAGACTTCTTCGATCATCCATTTTCGTCATATCGTTTCATAGTAAATTGATGCGAATAGATCTGGGTTACCTGCAGTTTCTACAAGTAACATTGAACTTTACAATCTAATTACGTAAATATAGAACGGATCGATCGATCATTGGCTTCGATTATGCTTTGTACTTTTAATGGCATGGGATCTACATTGGTTCGATCGTGAAACAACACGTATAAAATAGGTAATGATCGTTGAATTTTTCTACAGGGAAAACTATTTAATTTATACAAATTTGCAAAATTAATCCTGGTTCATTTCTGATCTACGCTAACAACAAGCTGCTTATTGAACGCCAGAAAATGGACTTGTCAAGCTTAATGTCGAAAGTTACTTGGTATTTTAAATAGATATGTATTGCAAACGTGAAAATTCTATTAGTCGATTTTCACGGCGCGAAGCTTTGAAACAGGGTTGAGGATCGTTTAAAAACGAGACCATTTTCCAGTGTCCACGGCTTAGATCGTTTCCTACTATTATTAAGCAAATTTCTAAGGAAATTTCTAAGCCTGAAGCACCCTATAACTCGGTTGCGACACGCACCAGTAAACCACTCCTTTACCGTTGCAACGCTGACGAAACCTTAATGCGCTCACCTACAATGTAAAGAAGCAGTTGGAAAGATGGTAAAGCATTTTAACGTTCGAAATAGCCTATAACGCAAGATAATTATTTATTTTTTTATCTATATCGATTTATACATCATTTGTAGGGAAAAGTCTTTCGACACCTTGACTTGAATTGTTATTATCAAAGTTTACACCAATTTTTGCATACGGTTGGGAATAAAAATTTCTCTATTGTAGTAATTGATTAAAATTATCGGACGGTCGTGGTCTGGTTTCCGATGATTGGCAACAACAGTATTTCGTAGTTGGTGAACGCCGTGAGCGACCGTGGCACTTTTCCGACGCGAGAGATTGATGATTTAGGGAGATGAGAGGGAAGAGTATGAAATACTGTTGCAATAGTGGAACGAAGTAGCCCGATTTTCATAGACGGGGGTATAGAGGATGCACGGGGAGCACGTGGCCGAGAGGAATCTACTTTTCAGCGAACGCATCTGTCACGTATGAAATCAGGAATGCTGGACGCCGCGCCGCGCCGCGCCGCAACTTTCCAAGGATCGTAATAGAGGCCTCGCGTGCCCTCGATAATATAGAAAAAGACAGTCGGTGTTTAGAAAACTAGTCTTTAGAATAAGGGTAAAGTTATTCTATTGGATTTGCAGAAAAAGATCTCCTATTTGATAAAAACTGTTCCCGAAGTACATGTAAATGATGATGCAATTTAATCAATCGAACTTGTTGAAACAGAAAAAGCTGTCCGTGACACGCATCCAAGATCAGGAAACCGCATGGACCCCGTGTCCCTAAATGCAACACATTCGTACGTGGCGTAAATCCGCATCGTGATGCAAGAATATTAATAGGATGAACCGCGACCGCGAGCATAGTCCACGGTAAATCGTTAGTGCCGATTAGCTAATCGATCTCGAGAATCTAAACGGGTCGGTTATAAGCGAATCTGCCCTCAAATATTCTCAAAGAAAACTGTACGAGTTTTTCTTACAACTTTGGAGAAATTGTTATAGGTTGAAACTGAAATATTATTTTCTCCAACACTTGAAAGAAATGAAAGAAATGTTGTAAAAAATGGTTTCCAGCCGATGTCGTATGAGTTTGGTTACGCGGTGAAGGATCAGGCAACCGGAAACGACTTTGGTAGACGAGAAACCAGCGACGGCGAAACCGTTCGAGGGGAATACAGAGTACAACTGCCCGATGGAAGGACGCAAATAGTGACTTATACCGCTGATTGGAGAACGGGTTTTCACGCAGACGTTAGGTACGAGGGCACCGCAACCTATCCTGATCAGTACAACACGCAGAACAATGCTAACAACAACCCTACCGACCAACGGTTTGGTCTCCAGGGAAACAATATTGCCGCTGGATACAATGGAGGTCGGGGTATTTATCTATCACTTTATCGACTTTTTAAAACAACTAGATTACTATTTTATCCGAATTAACTTTCCTATACTTTGTCGTTTAAGGGAACAATGGAGGATACAATTATCAACCCCCGAATGGAAATTACAACAATGGAAACAACAATTATCAGTTCGGCTCCAATTCTCTGGATAACAATTACAACAATTTTGGAGCTCGGAACGGTTACGACACGCGAGTACCATCGGCCATGTACGGACCAGCGTTCCATTGATCTTTAGTTTAGTTTACTATTTCAATTGCAAGTAGGATAAGAAACATCCTGTAAACACTACTTATTTTCTAATAAAGCTATTTTTTATACCTATATAGTCGATAATTGTCACATTACTGTCTCCTCTGACAAACAAAGATATTGTTCCTTCAATGTGATTATACATAGAGGAGAAAATATGTATGCAGCGATCGTGCCTAGTATAGGTACCATATACATACGATACAATAGATGTAGATATGTAGATATGTACATAGAAAAGTCTTCCGCATCGCAATGATTATGCAATCGGCGTTTATCCCCGATTACGGAGTACATATTACTCGCGTAAAAACGCTCGTGAATCCTTCATTCCTACCCCTCGGAACTCTGTTTTGCGCGTGTGTGTCAGCAGTAATTAGTGATAATTATGTCGGGATTAATTAGGCACTACCCGGGTATCGGGTTCTAACGCAACCTGCCCGGTTACGAAATCAGATTAAGAAATGAATTAGCACCGGCAGTCGTAAACACCGGGGCCGAAGGGGAATAATTATAATAAATTGACGGTACCATACTCGCGCGCAAACGTGCCCAACCAATGCGAGATATATCTACCTATATGTATGTATCTTTGCGCAATGGCTGATTAATGGGACGATCGATCGCCGATACTAGAATCCTATCGCGAGAGATTTAGAGAGGCGGCAGGGGCCACGCGCCCGACATTCTGGGAGCTTGACACTGAACTGAGTTAGGTCGGGGGGTAGTTGTGGATTAGGGCTAACCGCCGTATCATTCTCCTTTCGAAACTTAATCTTTTATTCCTTTAAATAAACCATTTACTTTTTTCGACTATATTGTCATTTTTTTTATTTTTTAGTTTAATTTAACCAGAATTATTCCTAATTTTATTCACGAATAGCGAGTAAAATTATTAGATTCGCTCGAAAATTAACTTTTATCCACGGTTATACTCGCTTGAACGTTAATTAAGTTTAGTTAAGGAATAAATGTAAAAAAAAAATCTTCTATTCGTTATTCGCAAATAAAGGTTGCCTGTCTGACTCTGGCCAGCATTCAGGATTATATCAATGACCGTTGCAATTACTTAAACTCTAGTTTAACGCAAGTATTACGCCTACTAGTTAACGTCATAATACTTGTCGTTTAATCGATGAGTTGTTAGTTTTTATGGATCATTTTAAAAGTTTACAATGCATTTTGCATACCATCGCGTGTCTCTCCTACACTCAACTGTCCCCGGTTGAGATATTACTTTATTTCTCGACTAATAATAGTTGGATTCGATTTTGTAACATAGGTGGTAATACGTTACGTCATCCTCTTTTTTCCCCCATCGATTTCAAGACGAACAAATTACGTATAATTTTCTCCCCACCGAAAGGACAAGTTATTTCAACCATAATCGCTCCGAGAACTCTATAGGAAATTCTAATAATCCTAATTTTAATACTTCTCGACTAATTGTAGTTTCCACTATAACACTTTTCTACAGTTTTCTTGAGCAGAAAAAAGAAAAAAACCCACGAATAACAAAAATGTTATATCGATGTGCAGGAAATTGGATCAAGTTTGTTGCGTTGACAATTTTCTAGCTGAACAATTTCGGAGAATCACTATACCGGAACAGTGGTGTAGAAATAGCGTTATAGAGGAAAACTAACGGTTCGAGCATGTTATATAACCGATGGAGGGTAGTCTTAAGTATGTTTGACGCGTAGATATGCGTCGGATGAGCTCTCCTGCTAATCCTTTATCTTCTGCCTCCGCTCGTTCAATCACTCGCCGAGCCTATTTCTTCATCCACCTTTCATTCGTATTACAAGTTAGTAATTGGTTCAGCACATTCGAGCACCGAGATTTCAATCTTCGGACTGAGGAATTTTTCAACGTCCACATAGAAACTCAAAAGAAATTTCGCAAAGTTAACGAACACGACTTCCTTCGATGTTTTATTTTAATAACCAACGTAATATATTCTTCCAGAGCTTCCTGTGGACTTAAAACGGGGTCAGATGTTGAGATTACCGACACACATGCACAGAGTTCAAAGTTATAGCCACATAAAGATTATAAATATTTTGGAAATTTAAAAACCCTCAAATTAATTTGATTTTAAACAAATATTTTAGTTAATTATTTAAAAATTAGTTTATAGAATATTTAGAAGAATCGATGATAAATCTCTATCAAGTTTATAAAATGATGGCGATGATTGAAACTCAAATTGAAAATTTCAATAGAGAAACAGATAGAGAATGGTAAATTACCATTTGTCAAGACTCTTTGAATCGAGAGAATTTCGAGAGAATTTCGAGATAATTGCGAGATAAAAGTGGTAATTCCACTTGATTCCAAACATCAGTCAATAAAACAATTTTCTAACAAGTGAAATTATCGTTCCCATCTTTCGAGATGCCTTATTTCCTTCACTTGGAAATATCTGAGCTAAATTTTCCAACATTTCCATTGATTTTTTTTTCATTTAATTTTGATAAATCAGGGATTCGTTACGCTAGTTGAAAATAAAATTGCAAAAGGAAAGCAGAGTGATCACCTGAGGATGTTGTCGATTCGAAGGATAGTCGTATGAATCCGGGCACCAAATAGTCACGTGCGTAGATCCAATTAAAATTTAAAGCTGTTTTAGTGATGAACGGGATGATGCCTCTTCTTCTCTATGATGCATCACCGAGTGAAGGGAAGATGGGCTCCTCTCCACCTCCCACACCCACAGACGGTCATTCTAATACGCTGGTTAATACGTGGATATGCACCACTAAGGATAAACTGTAACAAAGGGTCGGTACGGTATATAAACTCTGCCTGTGGATCATCTTCTCTAGTTCGCTCCGCATCTTCGGTCATAACAGCAATATGAATTACCACCAGGTAGGCTATCCTCCATGGTTATGGTTCCAACTAACCGCAAGGCTAACGTGTCGACAATGGTTTCCGGGTTTCTCCTTAAATTCATTCCCCTACGATGTTAACACCACTTATTACAATCTTTTATTTTCTTCTAATCTGAAATTGAAATTCTCTATTTAAACCATTCCCGATCTACTATACGAATACTTGGCCAATTTTAAATGTTAAAATATCTTATAGATTGGATTCAAATCTATAGAACGATTCGACTAATATCAATACTTTGATTCGTCACTCTATACATATACAATACTGGCTCTATTCCGTTTAAAATTTAAATGCTCTTACATTTTAATCATTCGCCGCAACGTCTTCGTTTAAACATTCTGTACGAGTATTTTTTATGATACGAAATGAACACTTTGTCGTCGAAGGCATGTGCGCATAGATCTAGACTAAAACACTAGGGTAACCTTTTTGTTATTAATCATTTAGTAGCAACTATATCGTCACTACCAAAAATGGATTGATAACATTTTTGTTTAAAAAAATAGATAATTTTGCACAAGCGCGTACGTAAATATTAAATACGCGCAAGTTTCAGTATAAAATGATTCAGAATATTTATAAACAAGTATAAACTCGGAAAGTAGTCTGAAAGGGTTTGGAAAGCAACTTTGCCCGTTGTATGTTTTCAAAAGAATGTCCTTAAAGAGTAAAAAGACGCGAGGCAACTAGAAATCGTTCAGCAATCATCCTCGACTCCAGTAAGACATTAATTTCGACACACACGAATTACGGTCCGCGAATCATTGGCTTTCTATTTGACTATGGCATCAACGTAGCGGCGACTCTTTTCATTACTAACGACGTCCAGTTACGAAATTCATCCTAACGGACAAAACGAGGAGCGTGACTGAAACGCATCATCATCACCACTGTCTTTAGCTACTTGCGATCCGAAGAGGAAAATTCTGTTCGCTTTTAGCATGTTAAATTTACACTATCAACCACTAATACGCTATTAAGAGTATTGATAATTTACATATGTATGTATAGGATACCTATAATATTGGCCGCAACTATAGATCACAGATCCTATTATTCATTATATACTCTGTTTTAGTTTTACGTATTCCATTAATTTTCCAATACTCTATCGTATTTCTGATCCCTATATGAATATTTATACTAGCTACTCTATCTCAAGTTGTGCTTTTCATTTTTACTCTGACGCGTACCTCTACTCTCTATTTTATTTTATTCTCTGGCTAATTCTATGCTTCTATTTCCATTCGCTGTACCCTATTCGACGAGCCACTATTGTTACATTCAAGCATCCTCCGTTTGAAAAAGCAATTGTTAGAAAGCAGCAAATCGGTCGCATTACAGTTAACGGAAGTGCTGTTGGTGCTGTCGTGTCTCAGCAGTAATGCACTGGCTGGACTGCTGCCGGGTGGCGGCGCCGGTGGAAGTGGTTACCAGTACAACAGACCAGGTGGAAGTGGATTCGGCGGCCCAGGTGGATTCTCCGTGGACGTAGGCACTAGCAGGGGCAGTGAGTTCGCCGGTGGTTTCAGGGGGAGACCATCCGGGTCCTACGGATCACCAGGTAGCGGTGGTGACACCGGTGGTTTCGCCGGACGACCATCCACAACCTACGGAACTCCTGGACAATTTGGTGGTGGCGGTGGCGGTGGCGGTGGTGGTGGTGGATACCAGGATGGAGGTTACCAAGGTGGTTTCGGTGGTTTCAGTCGCGACAATGGAAGGGTAACTATTAATAGACAGAAATTTTAATTGAAAATCAGTGAAATAAATTTTCCGATCGATCAATCGAACGATTTATGTATAATTTTACAGCCTCAACCGTATAACTTCCAATACGAGGTGTACGATCCTCCAAGCGGCAATGATTACTCGCAACGCGAAAGTAGCGACGGTAACGTCGTCACCGGAGAATACAGAGTCCTGCTACCAGACTCGAGGACACAGATCGTTAAATATATGGCCGACGACGCGAATGGGTACACCGCGGACGTTCAGTATGAGGGTCAGGCCCAATTTTCTCGCGGGGGTGCTGGTGGATACCAAGGAGGTGGAGGTGGAGGTGGTGGTGGAGGGGGATACCAGGGTGGTCAGTAGAATTTTAATATTACTAAAGAAAGGTCAGACCAAGTTTCGACTCAAAACAACAAGTATGGATCATTTATATCCATCAACGACTATTTTGTTACCCAATCTTTATACTGTAGAGAGGTTTCGGAAAAATTCACCAATAAATGTTCGTAATAGGTTCTCGGAATACAAGGAATACATCCTCGTTAAATAAGCGAAGAAATATTTTCTACCAAATTAGAATCCTTGTAGATTCCTTTTATTAATAAATTTATGTTTTTTTTTTATTCTAGGTAGGGGAGGGGGATTCGGAGGAGATGGCGGCAGTAATCAGTATTTACCACCGCGATCCAATTATCGTTAATAACCGGCTAGATCGTGCATCACCATCAAAACGAGACACATCTCCCGAATACTGGACGACAACCGTCACGGACCTCCCTCGTTTACAGCTCTCTACTATTACACACTCAAATAATCTTACACCACAGAGTCACATGCACATTTACGTTAATAATCACCCACTGGTATTTATCTGTATATCTCGATTAGGATAATTTAACGTTTCGATACGCAAGTATACGCCCCCGCGTATTTATATCTATACGTTAACTTTGTACATGGTAATTTTTTTTTTTTTTTTATTATGAAACATACGCTTGTATCTTTCTGCTAAGCGATCGTCGAACCTATATACTTGTGTATGTATTTATGTCAGCTTGTAGTAAAACATAAATTAAATACTCTTTCTATTTAATTAAATGTGTTACAATTAAATGTCTACCTTGAAATTATCATTTCTCGATAACAGGAAAAAGAAACTATACTATTTTTAAATATTAGCTATATTTCTGGTTTGACCCCTTGACGAATAACTAAATAACTTCATAAACATTAATAGTCAGTTAGTCAGTTAGTTAGTTAGAATAGAATATAATTATTTTTTAAACCAGCATACAAGGAACGTATCAAAGGTTAATAATCTCAAGTTAGGTTTGATTTAGATTTCCAAATATTCCGAAATGTATCTAATACTTACGCACTCTAATGCACAGCCACGTGTAGATACACGAGCTTCGGCGCTTTGGGGACTGGAGAGAAAACAGGCGGCGAATGTGAACCTTTCCTTCTCGCTCTCGAAACATCTGAAATCCGACAGCAACAATTACAATTCGATCCAGATGGAAGTTCTTTAACACAAACAACAATTTCACTGGAAATTTTTTATTTATCACTCTAAAAAAATAACAGAATCATGGTTTTACGCATATACCTTAAGAAAAAATCGTACCACAGTTGCAAAGTAAAAATAATTATAAAAAAATTGTTCGCGATAAACGAAAAAATAAATTTTATAAATAAATTTATTTGTGTATCGCTCTCGATGACCGACGATCCAAGGTCAATTTCTCTCAAGAAAAACAAGTTTACATATTATTTTCAATAATTGCCTTCTGATACAGACATGTTTAAATTTATTGACTCATGATAGTAGATAGTGCACCATTAAAGCACACGATAAGAACATACATACTTCGTTACGCGTCATTAGGCTTATCAGTATACGAATCTTGTGTACATACACGCTTTCTTTAACTGTGCCGCTTAAAGTGGAAGATTACCCAAACTGTTCAGCATTTCATTTCATTTCATTAAAGGTAACATTTTATCTAATATAACCAGGTATCTCTATTGTTTTCAACTTGGAAAAATCTGAAATATATCGAAATATTTTCGATTATTATTCAATGAAAAGTTCACGTCAAAGGTATACGATTTTAAGGTTACCAATTTTTTTTTTAACCAGAAATCCAAGTACTTTAGTCTGGTAATGTTGAGTATGGCAAGTTTCAAACTCAAACACTTTAAATATCTATGGTAATTACCTTGAAAGTCTGCAAAAAAAAAGAATGAGTATAAAATTCTAGTTTTTAAACATGTATCAACCAACTTTCACATATTTTAATAATTAATAATAATAATTTATCATGGTTTAAAAATTTTTTCTAAATATTTAGAAATACAGAAGATATTCAAGTTACACGTGTATCTACTGAGATTTAGTACCCATCCAAGGTCATTGAAAAACATTCTCTAATGTTTTTCTAACAACTTTTTTTGAAAAGAGTACTTTTTCAAACCAAAAATATTTATTCTACAATTGGTATTTGAGCAATTTTAATTAAATGAATCTGTTTTTCGGAAAAAATCACCAACCAGGATTTAATATTCCGTCGATATTTATAAAACAGTTATCTTTCGTCCAAGATAAAATTGATATGGTTCGATCAAAAATACAAATATTTATTCCAGGTTATAATTAAATAACTCAAGGCAAATACCAACGTAGATAATTGAATATAATCTTTTCTTCGATTCGTGTTAATATCATACGATTTTTGAAAGATTTACGGCCAACTGACGAAAATTAATTATGTATCTTACCGAACGTAATTGTTTCAGAACGAAGATTAACGAACGTTGTTATGATGTTTACGCGAACTAATTCTATATATATTCTGTAAAATGAGTGTAGGCAGCAATCGTTTCCAGTCCACTGCACGAATATCGGCTCGCCGTAACCTAAAATATTCGAAGAATATCGAATAAGTATCATAGCAACATGAGCAAGACTATATTCGACCAAACTATCGACGACATTTTGGAGAAGAATTTGCCAGAAAAGGAATTGGCCGAAGTGAAACGTCTTCTATATGGCAGTGAATTACAGTAAGATTCGTTATTTCCTATTTATTTCTTGTTTCACACGGTTTTATACGTAAAATTTCTAATACACTAGCTTGGTGTCTTAGACCAGGACTACACGGACATTTTGCCGAGCATCGAACTCGTTGAGAAAATGCCCGTGTAGTTCTAGCCATAGACGTACCGACAAAGAAAAAATTCAAACTAAAATCCATATGGCTGTTGCCGTCTTACTGTCGTGGTAATACAGATCATCACACTTATCGAGTACCGATGGTAAATTCGTAATTTTCGTTCAAATATTTTCCTATGGAATTGATCGAATATTATTATTCTTATTACTATTATTTAAATGGATTATATTACAACGTTAACATCGAGAAGAAGAATTAATATTTTACTCTTCGAAATACTGATATAAGATAGGGGAAAGAGAATTTAATTTAAAATTTATATTATATGCAAGCTATATTAATCTTTTTTTAGAAACATAGTATACAAAGGAAAATTATTATTATTATTACAACGAATAATCTATTATTATAGTATATGTATAATATTCAATCTATAAAACTGTATCATTATAGTTGCTCTGTTCAATTTTTATTGCATAAAGAAAAGAAAATATATTACGTGTATAGAGAATTCTCTAGATAATTTTAATTGTCAAATGTATAAATCTTTAATTTACTATTCGTTAATGATAATACAAATTGCTAGGAATTTGGAGCTTCCACAATGGACAGAAAATATGAAATTGGATGTAAAAGGATATGTAATGAACGGAGAAGTCCAGGAACAATTACGTCCACCGCGAATCGTTAGAGTCGGACTTATTCAACACTCGATAGTCTTGCCAACTACAGAACCATTGCATAAACAGAGAAACGCTCTACATTTGAAGATCCAAAAATACGTTAACCATGCAGCTGCTTGTGGCGTCAACGTTCTTTGTTTACAAGAAGCTTGGGGTACGAAACAATTTAAAAACTGAACAACCAAGTTTTAGATATCGAAATTGTATAGAAAAGCTTCCAAACTATCATAATAAATTAATTGTCAAATTGAATAAATTTCTCTCGATAAATCGAAAGTAATTTATTTATAGTTTTGTTATCTGAAGCTCAGTTATAAAGATAAAATCACTAATTTTAAAAGCTGTGATTAAATCGTAAAACCCAACTTGAACGTTGTGTATCAACTTTGTATTAATAAGAATTTTTTACTCTGTTCTAGCTATGCCGTTCGTGTTCTGCACGAGAGAGAAATATCCATGGTGCGAATTTGCGGAAGAAGTAGAAAATGGACCAACAACAATATTGATGTGCGAGCTGGCTCAACGTTATGGAATGGTGATCATTTCTCCGATTTTAGAAAGGGACGTAGAAAACGGTGACACATTGTGGAATACATCGGTGGTAATTGGCACGGACGGAAAGGTGATTGGGAAACAAAGGAAGAACCACATTCCTCGCGTAGGAGACTTCAACGAGTCCACATACTATATGGAGGGCAACACTGGACATCCTGTTTTCGATACTTGCTTCGGACGTATCGCTATCAATATTTGCTACGGACGCCATCACCCGCAGAATTGGATGATGTACGGTCTCCATGGCGCAGAGGTGAAATCATTTATCATTAATTGCCACTGTTTCTACCAAAAGTCAATAATTAAATCAATACTAAAGTACTCAATGGGAAATATCGATAGTTATTTAATAGTTTTGATAGCTACGTTTTTGATACTATGTACTCGATTTCAAATACGATTCAAGTTGAAAGGACCTTTTAAAAAAGTAATACAATAATTATTCGCACTAAAATACAAAAGTATCGTAATAGATATGCATATGAAACCTCGGTAGAAATAATGTTATAAATCTTTATCTATCTATGTAAATCCACTCTACCTTTATTTAATTTGTCTAGATCGTTTTCAATCCGTCAGCAACTACCAGCCACACGTCGGAGCCACTTTGGTCCATCGAAGCAAGATGCGCAGCCATAGCGAACAGCTATTACTCTTGTGCCATTAATCGAGTGGGAACAGAATTATTTCCCAATGAGTTCACGTCTGGAGATGGAGCTCCAGCTCATCACGATTTCGGACACTTTTACGGATCCAGTTACATCACAGCTCCGAATGGAACCAGAACTCCTGGCTTGAGTCGTTGCAAAGACGGGCTTCTTGTTTGCGAACTGGACTTGAACATGTGCCGTCAGATGAAAGACATGTGGTGTTTGAGAGTAAGTTGACGTTGAATACTACGTTGTAGTAATAAATTCCCTTCGATACGATTGTTTAATTTTGATTTCCAAATTTCAGATGACTCAAAGACTCGACATGTACGCCAAGGAACTTACAGAGTACGTGGAAAAGAATCTGAAATTAAACAAAGAGGCGAACCAATAAATAATGTACATTTCAAACTAGATTCTCCACTGAGTTTCTAGGGACCAAACAATAATATAAACACATATTTTTGAGAACACGATTCACAGAATACTTTCTATATCCTGCCTCGCAATATTCCATTTGAAATTTAGCAAAGAGACGAAGCGATGAATTATATGTATATGGTCCAAACTTCCAAACAAAATCTCTTTGCTAAGTTTGCACAAACTGAAAAAGAATTTCACAGGACAGAATCTCAGAGAATATCATATAAATACTGATTTTCTCAATTTTAATTCGCTCACTATTTAAAAAAACGTTATAAATAGAATTTTGGAAAAGTATGATTCAAGTTAAAACTCGATATCATTACAATTCTTTGTACATACTTACAAACCCTTAAACTAAATTACAAATATCTTATCGGAACTCTAAGAATTAGCTGGTTGTTCCAGTATTCAGTGTTGTGTTATGAGTTTGCTTGCGATAATGAAGAGCTTCTTGATATGCCTTTTTCACAGCTTTTCTGTCTGCTGGTTTTCGAGATTCTATTAACTTTGCTTCGTCCAATTCTTGCGAGACTCCCAGTTTCTCCAGTTTTTCACCAGGTAACCACTGCCTGCAATAATTAAATATTTAAATACCAAGAAAATGACTACTCTACGTAAAGTGATTTACCATGTTCGTTTGGTATCGAAGAATAGAACCAAGAATACAGGTTCTTTATAATTGACTGCAAGAGCTAATACGTCGTCAGGTGGCGCAGGAATTGGTACACCCTTGTGCACCGTTCCCCTAGGCGTATTAGGATCGATGATCAAAGCTGGATACCAAGGATAGCCCCGACACTTTGCCCAAACAAGCTGCAGAGCTTCTAAACCGTTATTCGTCGCAGCCTGTTTGCTTTCTTCCTTCTTTGCCTCATCGATTTCCTGTTTTTGTTTCTCTTCGTCCAAATCAGGAGTGCTGGATCTGCTCGTTGAACAGCTGCTACAGCTCGATGACTGGCTTTCGCCTTCTCCCACATCACTGTCCATTGTTCCACTCCTACAAATGCACAACTTTAATAAAATACTCGCGAGAGGCACAAAATGTTTACCTGTAGACTTTGAAGCTATCGCTTTGTTTCTTCCTGTCGTCTTCCACAACGAACACCTGATTGCTCTTGCTGGCTCTTGCCCTGGCTTTACGAGTAAACAGAACTACGGTTCTTCTATTCACGCCTCCCATTTCCTTTTCTCCATGCAGCGTTTCGATTTCTCCACGACTTCGATTCGTACGATCTCTTTTCCTGGATTTAGAGACAGTTTGTTCAGATTCGCTGACAGGATCCAAGTCAGGGTAATCTTTGCGAGCCTGTTCTATCAGAGTTCCGCCTTGCTCTTTCATTTTTATCCCAGCTCGATAGAACATTGTATCCTTGCGATTGTATGCCAGACAATTGTTTACCATTAAGTTGAAGTCCGCTTCGAAAGCTCCTATCGTATCGTATTCTTGTCTTTCTACTTTATCCTGACGTAGCAGTTGACAAAGAAAAAATTTCTAATTGTTATGGAAACGAAAAGAGTGACAGATTAAGGCGTAATTACCCGCATTGTGGAGAGATCCATGGGACGGGACACGATTTCTAAATAGTCTGGAACTTCCTTCGTATTCACCGGCTGACCAAATACATCGTTCACGTCCTTCACTTTAATGGCTTCTAACAGAGTACGCAGAATACTTTCTAGGGGACGTAACTCGAACCACAAGCACTTCTCTTTCCTACAAGATTATAGTTGATTAAACTTCTAGAGTAACAATCAGGGCCAATTTTCGGACTTGGACGATCAGTTTCATTGAAAATTTTAAATTAATTCATTCGCTACAAGCCGAAAAGACCTCGAAAAGTATTGATGCTCTTGTAAAATCTATTCGAGGGGAAAAATTTGTTTTCGTTCAGTATCGCAATAATCGAAATCAACTATCGAGTAATAAGTAAATTTCTTTCGTGTAACAATTTTATGCTTCTTCAAATACTATTGACCAAAACCTAGCAACTACAAATAATTATTTTGGATCGACGTTTGAATTCTTCCTCATCCAGCGTGAATATTATGCCTTCATTTTGCGGAAAACCTTACGTCACCAAGTTCGAAATTAACCAATTTCCATTGAGGGCCTTTTGTTGCTTGAAACCTTACACTTTGAATAATTCTTTTTTCAATTTTTCTCGCTTGCGAACCAGTTCGCACAGAAGTCGAGCTCGTTCCAGATCCTGACGCAAACATTGCCAGTATTTCAGTTGACGATACAGTTCGCCACGCAGTTCACCGTCTGCTGGTGGTGTGGAATGATCTCCAAGTGGTGGTGGCCTGGACTGTGGATGCGAACTCTGAAGCCTTCGCAAAAGCGGAACACCATTTCTGTACTGGCGTTTCAGAGTCCAGTATGCTATAAGGCGCTGTATCAGTTGACTTTTCTTAGGCAATCCTTCTGCTAAGCTAATGATATCATTACGTTTTAGAACTTTTATAGTAAAAACACAGAAAAATCAGTGGTTCGAGTTTAAATGATTCAATAAAGATCTTTAAAAAAGTTCTATTAAACTACAACGAGTGTAATTGAGATATATTTTTTGTTGTTTCAAAAGTTTAGGTGCGAGAAACATCAACAATCTTAAAACTCTTAAGGACTCAAAGAAGCAAAGTCCATATAAAAATTGAATTTGTAAATCAATACCTAGCAATTTCCTTGATTCTTTCAGGCGGAATGGTAGGAATGGAGATAACAGGAGCGGAAGAGCTCTTCTTGTTGGCGATAGCTCTTCTTCTGGCATCTGCAGGATTGGTGGAAGGTTGATAATCAGGGGGAGTGTGCGCCTCGCAGTAAGCAGTCTTTTGTACCAACATCGGTTCTCCGTTGGCTGGTTGCACTGTCCTCATACGCATACATAAACCAGCCTGTTGCGCACAGGTCACATGAAATGCAGCGTAACAGTTGCTTTTGTGACACTGGATGCAAGCACCAAATCCTCTGCGCTTGCACACGCAGCAAGTGAGTCTCCAGCGAGCAGCAGGAATGCTTTCTATGCTGTCGATAGGCTCCAGGAACACGGTGTTCGCGAACCTGACTTCTGGTATCCACAAGGCACAGACTACATGGGCCCACGAAGCTGGACGATCTGTTTGCTTGAAAGCTCCACCTCTGTTAGGGCACAAAACGCAATCTACAGCTCTTGAAGGACTTTGTAAGCATCGTCTGCACAGCCATTGGCCCTCTGGAATATACGGTACACCGTAGCAATCTTGATGGACCGCAAGATTGCACATATCGCAAAATAAAATTGCGTTGCTGTTTTGACACTCTCCATCCATGCAAATACAACACACTGCGTCTTCGTCGGCTGCCACTCCTCCGCCACCATTGGTTTGCTGCTGGAAGTACGATTCCTTCTCCAATCTGTCCATTAATAGTTCAAAAGTGTCAGGTTCCAGAGGTGGTGTCAGCCCAGAGGCTAATCGTCTTTCATTCACTATAGACAACCATGCAGTGTCCTCTTCATCCAGATCATATTCCACCTCCCCTAAAGAAAGATTGTCTTGATTCTCAAGTGCTTTGTCGCGTTATCTTATTAACAGAAATATTGCTTACCATCCAGCTCTTCGCCACTGCGTTCCATGAACCTGATGTAAGAATTTGGTAGAGGTTCAGCTTCTCCTAGCTGCTGTTCGTATCCTTCTATTTCTTTTACCATCGCAACAGGTAAACTGTTCAGCACATTCTTTTCATCCTTTTCTTTGTCCATTGATAGATTGTGGCCTTTTTGTATCATGCTTTTCTCGTCAAAACCGTTTCCTTCTAACGAAATGATTGGCACAGAGTCTGCAATACCTATTTTAAATGTCTTATGCGCATCTTCTCCAATCGGATTTACCTTAAAGCAAACCATAGTCGGATTAATTGTTGTTGCAATGTAAAGATCAATCCAACAATGTGTTTTCCTCTCCATTTGTTTTTTAATGTTTATTTCAATACTTATCGTGGAAATGAATTTTATTTTATGATATTGAAAAATTGATACATCGAAAGATAGCATCGGATATATTAGGGATTTCTTAACAAAATACTTGTAAAAATGCATTCTAATACTTTTTATTTAATACTACTTCTTATATAATAGAATCTTGACCAGCAATTGACAATTATTTGGAAATTATAAAAATTAATACGCAATTGCTACTAATTTTACAGAATCTTTAAACATAAATATTAAATTATTTATAATCGAAAACATTACTCAGTGTGTTATCTTTTCGTCACAAAATAGTATTTACAGTAATAATTCGATTGAAAATATTATTTCATACCAAAACGAATTTCGTAGATTCTTGCAAGCTTTGTGTTTCTACGTTCGTGGGACTGGAACACTCGTTATTCATTCCACCGACTCTGTTTCTGCCCTTCTTTTTATTTGATTGCGGTGTATTCATTTTCTTTAAACTAGTCGTGTATTGTAATCGACAAACTTTAAGGTTATGTCCACTAAGCTTCGCTTCAAATCCTACTTAGATACGGTTTACCTCACGTTGTCCAAGTATAGTGATGAATTTACATTTTCCACGAATATTAAGATCGAAAAGCTTAATAATTTGTTCATTTTCTTTTCCGCATCTGAATTTAGTACAAAAACGTTCAATAAAGTTTAAATTGATACAATGTCTAGAATTAATTACCCCGCGACTCTTCGTTCCACTTTCGCATACTATGCCAGCTCACGCGTAAACAAGTTCGTAAAGTTTCGGAGAGTCGAGAAAGACAAACTGACACTCACCCTCTCTCTTGATTTTCCGAAGCTGCCCGAAGTGAACGCAGATACACTTCGGACCATCTCGAGGGAATCGAGAGAGAAGGTAAATGTGAACCTTTCCTTTTCTATTATATTTGGAGCACCATCTAGCATTGGAGGAAACGAACTATTTCTCAACAAACTTGGGCGTTCTGCCGTAGATGGTGGTATAATCGTAAAGTGGCGCGTACTTTTGAATTTAAAAAAAATCAGCTATGGAGTAAGTTTATTAAATAGAAATACGCACTAGAAAAAGTTGAGAATATAATCCTATTTGTCTGCTTTAATTAGTAATTTTAAAAAATGTTGACACTTTTAAATTAATTTTCAAATTGATCCGCTCCCATCTGTGCAGTACTAACAAGAAAAAAAACCCTGTTTTCATAATTTTTTTATTTAAATCTGCAAAATGATGTACCCCTCATTTTAAAATACACCTTCTTGAATTACAGTAACAACTAAATGTATGCATGTTCAAGTTTAAATTAAATTCTGCTAATGATGGCTAACATAACTCGAGATCTTTTGAAAGAAATTAGCAATTGTCATATACGATTACAATAATTTTCGAATTTTCGTAATACACAGAATAGTCTACTGTTATACTTTTTTAATAGCAGATGGCTATTAAATTCGAAAAAGATAAACTTTTGCGTTTTCCCACGATTTTATGGTTTTTCAAGATTCAGGAAAGTATGTTGTTCTTGGTAAAATTCATATTATAAATAACCATCATTGTTTAATGATGTTTAACAAAGGAATTGAATAGTAAAAATAATATTTGTAAAGTTTGTTCACAGAGTAGAGTCGCTAAATATAAACAAGAAACAATTGTCCAATTGGTTCTAGAAAAAATAAGACAAATGCAGAGAAAAATATGGAAAAAGTGTTTGCATGTATTTATTGATACTCATAGAATTTAGTCTTACGAATGTAGAAAGAGGCACAGGCTTAAGTCAACAGTTTTCCTTTTTGCAATTTTACAATTTACCCTCGTCCTCTTCCAGCTTGGGATCCTCCAGGCTGGTTTTGTTGATTAAGCCATGGAGCAGAACCGGTACCTCTACCCCTCTGATTCTGCCCTCTGCCCCTTCCACGAGCTAAACAAAATTTAATTAACATTTCAAAGAATTGCTAATGATCAGAAATTTCTAAAAGTTTTCTAGACGAACCTTGAGCACGCAAAATGGCGGATTTTCCCCTGCCAGCAGTCCCCGAGCCTTTCCCACCAGGTCTCTTGAACATTGGAGCATTTTTTAACATATCTGGCAATATGAGAAACCTAACTTTCGACCCTCTGATATAAACGTTTTCCAACTGAGCCTCACGACCGTCTCTATAGGTGACCGTAATATTTTGCATTTGACAATTCATATTGTCTTCAGCCTCGATTAATTTTCCGCGGTAGACTTCACCGGTGTTCGTTTCACAGGTTACGGTGTGACCCTCCGCTTCGTGGAGTACCTTTATCGGTACCCCGATCGACATCGCGGCCGTCTTGATTGAACAATGTGAATATTACGATCCGAAATTCTGATCGATGGATTTTATATACGAAATCTGTGCGTTTGAAACTGTTTTGTCTATCGGAATTTTTTAAACGGACAACTTAACCTCACTGAGGTACGCGGCTACAAAGTTCAAGTCGCGCTTGGATCACAAGTGGTAGGGGACTTTTGCGCATGCGTAATTAGAAACAAAAAACGAACAATCCGAATAGAGAAACTTTCGAGCATTGAAATAAGAATTTTATTTATATAAAGTATTATTATTCTTGGTTGCTACTATTAAAATGTTATCAACATTATAATAGGCAAATAGACTATTCGAACGGAGAGAGAAAATGATTAGAATGTAAAAATTATGATGATTAAATAAACTGCGAAAATAAGTCATAGCGATAAATGTAATAATTACTTTTAAAAAAATTAATAAAAATGGTTAAATTTTGCTATATTTACATGAAAATTACCCCTCAAGAGAACCATCAAATTAGCCTCCGTGGGTGGGGGGGGGGGGGGGGGGGGCGATAAACAGGGATTAGGTTAAACAATTGTATAATATATGCGAATCTAAAAGCGTGCCAGAGGATGGTAAATCGTAATGATGGTAATATATTAAAGTCGACGTTACGTTTTTAATCGCTTAAAACTTACTAATATCAATCGTAATAATTACAAGCATCGTTACGTCCTTATATAGTCAGCCGAGCAGCGAACGTCGCTCTTTACTTCTCGGTCACCTACGTTTTCGCTTTAAATTTATCTTTCAACTCAATTTTTCCCTTTTGTGCCATTCACTCCATTGATTCTTTCATTCTTTCATCGTTCATTTCTTTTAACGTTAGAACTACCCAAGACCGATTCTTTTGAAAAAAATAAACATTATGACACATAAAATTCTGTTTTCTGTATCAAACTTGTACTCTACTAACATTGCAAACAAAAGTTACATCGTCGACAAATACGAATGTTACGTTTCGTTTACAGGTGAAAGCAATTATCATAGAACTTTTTTAAAGAATATATATTATTTTATTAACTTCTTTACTTATCGTTTTGTTAAGTAAATCAATTGAACAAATAAGCGACTCGTATGTTTTTATGAAAAGAAGAATCGTAGCTATCCAATAATTAAAGTAAACATAACAAGTTTGTTTTCTATACAAATGCGTAAATAAAATTTAAAATATATTAATGAGGTTAAAATGATCTAATCTTTAAATTATATATAAATTTTACACAAAAAACAAGAGTTAAAGAAAAGTACTTTGTAAAATTAATTATGTACAATACTTCGATTGAAGTTACAAAAATTGAAAGCATTGAAAATGAGAAATTGTTATAAAAAATGGTAGAACAAGTAATTTTGAACCTCTTGGTAGATCTAGTGTTAATAATTTCTTTCTTTCATTCTTCTCTCTCTCTCTCTCTCTCTCTCTCTCTCGCTCGCTCGCTAGGCAAGATAATTATTTCCGGATAATCGCGTTACATCTTAGAAAAATATGCTATGTCTAAAATAGGATGAAGGCCTGAAGGCAACTGTTCTCGTCGATATTATTGATAAATTCTTCGGTGTGTGCGTACCTTCGATTAAATTTAATTCTGCCCCGACACTTTTTTCATTTATCTTCATGAAAGGTGCAGTCAGAACAAAAATTACTAGCATCGATAACAAAATGAACCGATACTCTTTTCTGTGGCCATCAGAATTTTTTTTTTATTGCTTTTCGTCGAGGGACGAGAAATTGGAGAATTAATAATCATATTTCACGATTTCAATGTGTTGATATATTCATTCTTAATTATTTCCAATTAGAGTTTTTTTTCAACACTATTTTTGACAAAGGTGTAGCAAAGACCAAAATTATTTTTTGGGTTTAATTATTTAAATTATTCTATAATCGTATAAAATGCCAGATTTTTCTTTCCAACACTATTCTTACCAAAAATATTCAAAAATCCAAATTATTTTTCAAAGTATAATCGTTTTTCCTTATTTGATCCTTCCCATAATAATTTCTAAAATTAATTTATCCCCCTTTAACATTTCCCTTAATTATTTTATCAAAAATCTCATTAGACACCTTTAAAATTAGAATAGTGTTAATTATTATAAAAATTTGTTTAAAGTTCCAATATAAATCTAATAAATTGTTAACAAATAATATTTCTGAGCATTTTTGTGATTTTAAATTTGGAATTTACAAGAACTTGGATTGATTCTATCGAAAGAATACGATTGTTTATTCGCATAATTTCTCCCTTTTTCGATTATAGAAAAAGTTTAAAAAAGAAATTCTGACGAGTCTCGGGCCCCGCACACGCATTCTTCCGACGTTTATGCTCGGTGATCCAGATACAATAATTTCACTAAAAAAGGACTAACTATAATGTGTGGTACTGAAATAAAAACGATTTAGTTTATTCTACAAACGTAATCGATATTACAGTAATTCGTTTGATCACGCAGAATCGAATAATTCGTTAATTAAGGAAACGCAATTATTTCGAAGACAGTGGTTTAATTATTTAATTATTTATTTATTTCGTTTTTCGACCCTTTCACGACTATCGATTCACACGTTTCAAACAAGACTCACAAATAATAACCGAAATTTCATTTCTATTTTTCCTTTTTTTTTCTTTTTTATTGTTTTTAAGTATACTAGAGTTATTTAGTAACTAAAATTCTTTAGAAGAGGGTTCTTTTAGAGATTAGGACTCCGGATACGCTGGGGAGACAAATTCTTTCAACAGATGAACTTTTAACACTAACCTTACCCATTTTATTGTTTTCCTTCTTTCACTGAGTTTAGAATCATTTTTCGAAAGTTTTTTTCTTTTAAACTTTTTTTACTTTCTTGTAGCTACAGGTCGAATGATTTTTAATTTCGAATAAAATAATTCTGTATTCACTGTTCCGCAATAAATAAGTAATAATTTTTAAGTAAATTAGATACATACTTTTTTTTATTTTTACATAACTCTAACAGAACTAATAATATCCAAGTTACAAGACAAAAAATATTCTCGTTTGCAGTTGCCAATGTGTTAAGTTGGCTATTATTTGCAAAATTGGGCAAAATAACTTTTACTTTAAAATTAAGTCTCGGTATGGCTAGTGTTAAAAAATAAATATTTGAAGAATTATAGTTGATCAAGATCGTATATTAAACGAAATGTCCATAGTTCCACATCATCCTAATATTAGTACTTGCTCTTAAATCATTAAGAAATCACAAAGTTTAAAGGTACCATTAACAGAAATGAAACAAGTTTTCGATTTCTTTTTAAATTAGATAAATATACATTGTTTCGGTAGAAACTTTTTTTTTTTTTTTTAACAATTCCTATTGCTATTAACGAAAAGCTATATCTTCAAAACGATCATACCTACACAAATATATCATCGAGGCAAAATGAATCTACATCGAACAATGCACAAACAGAATGCAATTTTATTTATTTAAATGCGTCAATGTATCTAAAAAATACAACTCGAACTTTTTCCAAATAGAATTTTATAATTTCTATCGGACCATTTTCCATAATTTTTTAATCTCCGTAAAAGTGTATTAAGGTACTTGTGCCCTAAACCTGACAGAGTTATAACGTTTTGAAGCTTAAGTACACCAAACTAGTTCAGAAAACTTTAAAGTGATGTAACTCTTAAACTATTAGGATATGAAGGATAAAGTACCTTAATATGTTTTCGTAGAGGATTGTAAAACTTCGTAAAATGATGCAATTGAAATTACGGAATTCCATTTTAAAAACTAAAGTAATTGCATCGATGCATTTAAATGAAAAAATTAACATTTCCAATTCGTTCCCAGAGATATATAAATCATTTCTCATCAAATAAAAGATAAATTTAAAGTCCATTTTATGTTTATTTCAAAAAAGATTGTTAAAACTATGAAAATTTCGTTTTCTTTTTTTTTTTTTCATTTTCCTACGGTGCAGTCGCATATTTAAGAAATCAATTGAGAACACTCAAGAATCGATTATATTTTCGGACAAAAGTAATCCTCGTCCAACTGAAACCCTAAAGGGAATCAGAGAATGAAAAAGGGTTTTTACTTTCTTGCGGACGAATTATTTCCGCGAAAAATCGGCCGTAAATAATGGATTTCCAATAATAATTTGAAACATACTTTTAATGAGGAATAATGCTGGTTATATTCACGTGAAATTGGACATAAACACACAGTACTACTTTATACTTCATTTGCATTATTTTATGAATCAATAGGACTAATATTACTTAATCATTATTAGACTAATCATTTAAACCTAGGATTGTGATCACCCATCAACGTCAGCCACTACCTAAGCAACATTCCCATTATTTTTTTTTTTTCCTTTTTATTCCATTTAATCTTTTGGATAACACGAACGAAACAGAAATCTCTCTCTCTCTCTCTCTCTCTCGCTCTCGCTCTCGCTCTCTCTCTCGCGCGCCCCCACCCCTCATGCGACCAAGAATCCTTCGGTTTTAGTTTCGGGGGAAAAAAACAAAAACAAAAACAAAAGCTTCGAATTGGAATTTTGCTTTTTAAGTAAATTAATAAACATAACATAGAATAATAATAATTAAACCGTAATAATCGTAGATATTAATAATAGGTAATAGTAGTTAGCTGGCAGCAATTAGAAACCAAAAATCATTGTTTCAGTATGTTTTTTCTCTCGGTTTAAAAAACTCTGACAAATGGCACTGGCATCCAAAATCAGTTTTTTAAACCCCCCACTCTCCTTTTATACACACACTCTGAATTTCTCTCTATTTTGTATTTTATTTTTCTGTTACCGTTTGTCCCAAGGAAATATCGTCTCCAATTATTTTATTTATTCATTCTCTCCCCCTCACGCACTCCCTCTCTCTCTCGCCTCGCCCCCCTCGATATATTATCAGCTGCCAGATAATTTATTCTCGTTTTCCGCCGTTTTTTTTTTTTTAATATTCTGTTTTGTTTATATAGTTATATAACCATTTTCCCAACGACTACGCACTAAATAGTTCAAATTTTTTGCACTTTTTCACCAACAACCACCGGATTATTACGCCGAATCTCTTGGGCCCCCATTTCTTTGTAATCGAACTTGCAATCGTGCTTGTCACTGTATCGATGCACAGAGCAGAACAGTCCTCCACAACGGCACTCGAACCCTGTGAACACACAGAAATACCCAGCATTACACAATCAGTATAAGAATTTTATAATAATTTAGACTTTTTAGATTGTAGATTTTACTTACCGGTTAAACCAACTTTTTTGCGACACACTGCGCAACGATTTTTCTTCTTCTTAGATTCTTTATCAGTCTCTTTTCCATCGAAGCAGTCATCTGCATCCCCACTACTCACTGATCCCTCTGCTACTGCTCCGCTGCTTACGCCTACTTCGCTCTCCTGGTCTTCTCTGTTAATCTAACGGGAACATAATTATTGTCATCAGTTACAATCACATGGTAGAATGGTGTTTACAATTTTTAAATTCAAAGGTTTGTAATCTGTTGATCGTGACTGTTCTTTGCTTTATGAAATTGAGTGTTTACACAGATGCAGTTGACGTAAAACTACAATATCTCTTTAGTTTTACTTTCTTACAATCTTCTGTTACTTAAAATAACATAAAAACGTACTTGACATCGTTTTAACTACATTCAAAGAATTTTAATTATTCTTGTTTATGTAACACTATGATAATATCCCTTTATTTTCATTGACATTAAACAATATACGATCGACATTAAACTATTCTTAGGAAGTAAAGTATTAAGTTATTCAAAGCTAAGATTATATATTATTTTAAGACAATATAAGTATGAAAAAAATAGATCATAACTTTGAAGAAGCTTCCAACTTATTCTTAATATGTATGCTTGAATGTACTCAAAAAGGTCTTACTTCTTTGGGGTTGGGCAGATCCGTCATTGGTTGAGGTATGGTAGGAATGGTAGGTTGGGCCGTGGTTCCTGTAGCAGCCGGACTACCAAAACCGCCCTGCAACGTGCCAGCGTTACCAGAGACGGTCTGTGACGTTGTGACAGTGGCGGCGGAGACGGGTGGTTGTTGCTTCTTCTTCAAGTTCTCCTTGTAACAAAGCGAACAGAGGCCATCCGTGGCTGGCGAGCCATAGAATCCGCAGCCGCTGCGGCACAAAGCTTGCATAGGATTCGATTCCCTTTCCATTTTGACAGTTTATCCTGGCAATATTTCTCTTCTTTTATCCTAATTGCAATTACTCGACGAGTATCGAGTAGTCGCAGTCAGCTGAACGGCAGATAAGTAAGTGTCTCTGGCCACGGCTCGCTCTCTGATTGCTCCGTGATGACCGTGTGTCACCATATATTCACCTGACAAAAGTAACACTTTTTAATAGAAACTCCAAAACAAACCAAATACAATTTTCTTTGCGTTTTAGAAATTCTAAAGGTCGCAAACTCGTTTACACCCAATAAATTAGATTTGAACATGGAGTAATGCTGTCGAAGGCTCTTGGAATGTGCGTTAGACTTAGTTCTAGATGCTCACATTTGTTCCTCTACGGTGCACGACCAGTGGGTAGACGTTTAAGCATGATAAACGCATCCAAACAGCACAGCGACAGTTTAAAGGGGTGCACGAGCATGGTGATCATTACACAGGTGTGAAGGAATATGAGCAGACATACACCCGGTGGTTCCCACTCGCGCACACACAGTGGTACACATAGAATTAGAGACCATCAAGGTATGGGGCTTTGGAAAATTGGTGATTGGAATGAAAGGGAGTGGGAAACAGTGGAAATTGGAAGATAGATGGGTAGATTGGATATCGATAGCGAAAAGTCGACGGGGCAGAGTCGATTTCCCACGTTCGACGCAGTAGAATCGCAATGAAGAAGGCGGGATCGGGAAACGTGATATTACTCACTTTCCAACACGCAGTCGTGTCGCAACCAACGCACAACATGGAGTAAGAATACGTTCGAGGCATTTAAGTGGGGTTTCTCGTATCCTTATCGCGACGTTAGGCGACGTGCCATCGATAGCCACTGGTCGAACCTCGATTCCTCTCGTATCTCGTTCGATTCGAGCACTAACGGCTCGAGAAACCACTAAGCTGCGAGCTTTACGTACGAGCTTTTTCTGTGTTGATGATTTTGTCACGAAAAGGCTAAAACGAAACGTTACCAAATAGCTCTCCCTTTCTCTATCTTTGTATTTGTGTTTGTATACGTGTGAGTTCCCTGTCTTTGTTGCTCTTTGTGCGTCGGATGTTGCGCTCGAGCGCTCGATATTACTTCAATCCGAGGAACCTACAAGGACGGAGAAACAACGATAACGACGATGGCCGAATGTTTTCATGATGGCGATCATGGAGGTTTTGGGCGGACGTGCAACAGAGTAGGAGATACGAATTAGGTTTAAATTTTAGCAAATGATCGTAAGTGGGAATAGGGGAATAGAAACAGGGACTGTCAACTTCGGTTTTTTAAATGTTTTTTTTTTGTTTTTGTTTTTTCCGGGTTTTTTTCTTTTTTTTTTTTTTTTTACCGTGAAAGATTATTATTTTGGGGATAACAGATGACACAGAATTCAGTATCTTCTAGTGAATTGCCGAATATTTATTAATATAATATATAGGAAATTAAAATGTGGGAATTGTAATAGTTACTTAGTAAAGTACTAATAACTATAGTACGAAACTACACAACATGTAGTTGTACTTCATTTAGAGAAATTATCGATGACCTTGAAATTTTGTGCACACGTGCGTGTTCTCCAAAAAATGACCTTGAAAGAAATTTTTTTTTGTTTCTTTTTTCTATCATTGTGTGCATCACTTCAAGCAATAAAACTTTGTTTTCAGATCTTTTTTACTACAACAATAAATATTGGAAATATTTAGGGGTCCTGTTTCTCGTGACTCGCCTTGTATGACTGTGAAATACATATAATTGGTAGCAATTATAATCGTTAAATATTTCGATACGACAGGCAGACAGGTTTGAATTGTAATAGGAAAGTACCAAATATCTAACTTAACCACAAAACGAGTATTAACAGTTATAAATTTGTTAATAATGCCATTGATATTAAGAAGAAAAGAAAATAACAAGTACTTTATTGAATATTTCTATTTGTTATGATAAGATTTAAAAAACTTTCGACTATGTCCGTAGTAGAGAGGAAAAAGTAGCGTTAACACGTTTACAGTCAGTGGTGATTCTAACCTATATCTCTTTAGAATGCACACGATAAACAAACCTCAATACTTGGAATCTTTTAAATAATGTCATAGATATCAGGAGTATTACGAATTAAGTTCTTCCTTATTACTTATTCTATAATTTGAGGAAATTTCAAGTGATATGATAAATCTTGTCATTAAAATTTTCATGATTTTTAAAAGAGTCACGTCATAGGGAAAATGTTGAAAAAATAGATAGATATACCAACAAATGTCGACAACGAACCAATATGTTTATGGATGTTTTTATTTTCTGCGCTCAAACACATCTACAATTACCGAACAAAATGACATTTTTCACGAATAAAATAAAAAAAATCAAACTGTACAAATATTTTATTCAAGAATTATTATTTATTCGATGCTGTATTAAGATACCTATCTCGTAAATGAATCTTTGATGACAATCAAACCTGTTGCTTTATTTAAACGCTATTAATTTATAAATTACTGAATTTATCGACATCGAAAATCAAAATTTCGGTTCGACTGTTTTGGCAACGTGTTAATTGTGATAATCTTTTCCAAACACGATGAAACGGTAAATTTTCAGTTTTTATACATTTTACTTACAGATGATAAGTAGATTTCTTTCGAATCTGTACGTTTACCGACAGACGGTGTCGGTATACGAAGTAATAACCGACACATTAAAAATTTGTCAACTAAATTTTCCAGTAAAAACTCTTAATAATGTAAATGTTATTATTCTATTTTACATTTGATGTTCTTCCGAATTATTTTTGATTTGTAATTGAAAAATGAATTATTTCCATTAATTAATTTTATTTAGTTTTCGAAATATCTTTAAGATTAGAAAATCTGATTAGTTATCGATGAACAATTTCGAAGGTTCTTGAGCTCTAATATTAACTCGTCGAATTGCGATCGTGCAATAAACATCTAACCGATAGCTAGGCGCGTATCAAAATTAACAATGGCAGCCACGTGATGTAAGAATTGTACGACGTCGTATTATAAATAAAATCTATTCTTAATTGCGCAAGTTTTTTTATAGAAAACAGAGTTCGACTACCAAAGGATCGATTTTGAATGATTTTTTTTGTTTGTAAATTCCAGGAAATTTATTTGGTTGAAACGAAGACTCGAAACGTTTTCGCAAGTCAAGGTTTATCGCCTGTTTAACGTTCTCGCGATTAAATTAGATACACGCGTGACGAATGACCGAAAAAATCTTCATTTCCGTAAGCAAGAAGATAAAAAAATGATCCAACTACAGTTTCAAATGTTTTTGAAACACGTTATCGATATACTTCCTTTCGAAATTTCGTTAAATACTGTAGAAAACGATATTTTCTATATTTGTCAGGTTTTTCTGGCCACGTGGTTCATAAGGGGAGTCGAATTTGAAAGAAAAGAAAGGCAAGTTAATAGAGACACGATATTTGTTTCTATTATAGCGTGTAAAATCGAAATATTGGATAAATAAATGAATTTTATTTACGTAGAAGAAGGGAGAGGTCGATTGTTTCCTATTTATTTAACGATCTAAATATTTCAAATGGTTTCATCCACGCCTCCTTTCGTTCGTTCCAAGTGGATTCTCCAACGGAAAGTGACTAGAACCGGTGCAAAGAAAAGTACGGAATTGAAGTTTGAAACAAAGTAAAGATCGTCCTCGACGATTCTAACACGATTGTCTATGTTTGACTCATTCAGGGTGGATAACAATGACGCGCGTTCGCACTTTCCGCTTACTTATCGAAACGCTTTTGTTTTGGAACAGAGAAACATGTTTATTGCTTGGTTTCGTACGCGGTCAACCTTTTTTTGCCGCGGCTCTGACAAATCCCGAACAATGAAGAAACCAATGCTAGCTTGAATCGTGACTCGATAAACATACGATGATCCTGTGAAAAAATTTCTTTTCCCACCTGTTAATAAAAAATCGAATTTTGTCTATACGACTTCCTCTATGGAAAATTAAGAGGTTGTATCTGTGTATGGCGTGGACTATGCGGGACCAGAGTGGTCGCGATAGAAACGATTAGTAGGTTGTTGGTTGTGTTCGTGTAGATTAGAATGAGCCACACCTCGCTTTCTTCCGCTACGAGCGATGGGAAATGGCTGCATGCACAATTACTAACAGAGAATAACTTTTATATCGTCCGATTTCGCTGTCGTTTCTGTGTACCACTGTGTGTGCGTGTATCATCGCTTGAAGAAAACTGTTGTAACATTGTACAGTGAGTCGCAGTAAAAACCGTACAGCACGTATCAGAAAATGTTTTGCATTCTACCTCTCTGTATTTTCTACCAATACATTTCACGGGCATCATTTTAACAGGCTAGTTAGTATAGCAGTTTCAGCTTTTAGGAAATGGGCTAGGCCTGATTAAGTTTTTTTCTCGTTGTCGAGTGAAGCAACCGCCCCCGCGACACCTAATCGTTAGGTTCGCAAACATAAAAGATGCCGATCGTCGCAACAAAAACCGATAATGTATATTGAATTGTAGCCAAACGGCAATGTTACGCTGCCATAGACGCGTGTGCATTCAGTGTACCAGTATATGTATACATATCGATAGTTTTTTGGAAAAAATCCCAAGCCCAAAAGCCCAAGCCCAAGCCCAAGCCCATTCGAATCTCCGACAAGTTGACCGTTGTCTTTCTTTCTTTTTTTTTCTTTTATACATGCGCAACCAAAATGTTACTCTAAATTTACATTTTCGTTTAATTGTACTTTTAGACTATATAAATAATATAACACACAAATTTTCTCATTTCTAATAATTTCAATGTACTAATCTAAGTGGTGTTTTAGTAAAAAAGTTACAACATAACAACAAAAAATCTAACCTGATCTTACTAGAAAAAGAAACCCTTTTAAAAACTTTCGAAAACTTTCATTTCATCGTATTATACGGTAATTATACATATAAACATGCTTACTATTATAACAGTCACATGTTAAAAATGAAATAAATTCCACCGATCGAAAATAGACCCGATACCACCATCTCTTCAATACCAAATATTATGTTTACACTATCTAAAAGTATAATTCGTCGAGTATCGAAATTTTCCTATTTTTACTACAGTAAATCTACTAATAGTTTACCAATTAATCGTCATAGTTTCCATTTAGCGATCACACACATATTTAAACCCATCACATTGTCTCTATGTGTCATTTGTCATGTGCACTCGAGTTACGATGTGCCTTTAAAGGTAGTATGTGTATAGAAAAATATATTTTGATTAAATCTATCAAAGGGCAGCTAAAAACGGGAGAATTTTCGAACGGATTGCTAATTAACCCAAATAAACCAGAAGAATTCCAAAAACCCCAAAGAGAGGGAGTATTAGAATCCCAGTGCGGATGTGCCCTCAACGGGGGTATGAAAACCTTTGAAAGGGTGGGGAGTGGGGGGGTGGGGATAAATGCACAAGTGTGGTTTTGCGCTCAAATCGTATCGGCGCTGCCGTCGTGCGAACACACGCATGCAGTCCAAGATCACGAAGAAACGAGACGGACATGGCTTCCATCCTTGAGAGTACACGCTTAATCAGAAATTGCGTCGTTCGGTTCTCTCTTTGTCCCCGCGCCGTGATACGTATATATTACCCCTGTGACGGACATCTTTTTTTTTCCATCGCTAGTCGACTCGAGACAAAGAGACAAACGTTTTCGAACAAACAGTCGGAATTTCGATTCGGTAGGTGGATGTCGATTATTCATGGGTAATTCGATAAAAATAGTCGAACGAGCCCGAGACGTATTGCGACACTTACCCAAGAGCTGTTGCGGTGTAGCAGGGCGCAATATGTCAGCTGACTTGACGTGTGACCGATCGTAATCCTGCGCCAGTATCCGACATAATTCCTCAGCGGGGCATTCGGGACTCTTCGATTCAAGAAATCCGAGAATTTACAATTTTTGGTTTTGCTTTCGCACCGAATCCCCGCACTCTCACTTTGAACCACAGATATCCCCGATTATCTAGGCGACACCAACGTCGCAACAAACTTTCAATCGGGAGATTGTCGACCAAAGCTGCGGGCCACGGGAACAAATACTGCCGATGACTGGTGTAAAGTTAGATCTCTTACCCTCCCCCCACTAACCGAGCGGAGCGACCTAGGGTCGACAAGCTTCGACGGCAGAGCTGTTCGATTCTGGCTGGTACGACCGTGGAACGATAGAAGGCGCCAGTCACGCACAACACGAAAATATATTTTTAAACCTCGAAAGAAATTGTTCGATGACGCAGATTTTGATTCGACCATTTTTCTCGCTCACAAAAATCTCTATACAAAGAAAATACCGAATAAATTTTTAATTACTGATTTTAAATTACATCTGTTTGTTTATTCAAAGGCTTTGAACCAAGTTTACGTACGAACAAGTACGATTCTAAGATGATGGACGATGCCATCGTTGCGTGATAAGAAAATAGAGCTTTGAAATCTTGAAAATAATTGTTCGACGGCGCATTGACATACCATTCGCCTTCCCAGTCCTAGTGATCCTAGACCAAGTCCTCGGTGCACCGGGAACCCCTCATTCCATTTTCGCACACTATGCAGATTACGCGTACGTGAGCTCGTCGAGTTTCGGAAAGTCGACAAAGGCAAACTGACACATGCTCTCTTTCTCGATTCTCCGGCCGGAATAGTTGGTTATTTTCAACGATAGATGGCGCTTATTTTTCGACCTCAAACCCTCTGGTGTTAAAACGCCCAAGCTTCTCGAGAAATCCATCTAGCGTGGACGATACGAACTATTCCACGACAAACTTGGACGTTTTAGCACCAGAGGGCCCGAGGTCGATACACAAGCACCATCTAGCGTTGAAAACAACCAACTATTCTACGACAAACTTGGGCGGCACTCTCGACTTCCACGAGGCGGTCCGAAATTACTTCGGGTAGCTTCGGAGAATCGAGAAAGAAAGCATGTCTCAGTTTGTCTTTGTCGACAGAGTGAGAGAGCACCATCCTTATATGTCCTTTACGCGATCGTTCGGATTTCAGTTGTTTCAACAGCGAGAATAAAAGGCAAATCCTGGAACAGTGTGCAAAAGTGGAACGAGGAGTTGTCGGTGTCGTTGTCGATGCACCAACGAGGTCCCGTCTGACATCACTGTTCCTAGTTTTTAATTTTGTCATTTCTATGAGTAAAAAAAGTCGACCGAGATTGTTCCACACGAAGAAAATATCGAAGAAATTTGCAATTTCGATAGAACTTTATGGATAACTCGATTACAGTAACAAATACTTCTGACTTGAGAATTGTATTTGCATCTGTCGATTCAAAGACACTAAAAATCCCCAAAACGTTGGAAATCCTTTGCTTTCCTCATCAATTGGTAAACGCGATAAAATCCTGCAGTCAACTTCATACCATCGACTTAATTGATATTGTCTCGAGTAAATGTTAGAATACTTTGAAATAATTAACTAAAATCCAACTAAAAGTTTTCCGATTCACCTTTATGTTTTCACGTCAGTTTTAACGCCAAGTTTTCCTATCGAATTTTAACTTGTAAGAGACTCGAAGAAATATAGTGATCGATAAAATTCGAATCGATATGGAGAGAAATACCGGTCGGAGGTTCGAAGAAGAGGCAACGGAGCAGCCTGTGGATTACAGCAAAAAGTATTCCGAGCGAAAATCGGCGAGACAAAATCCGATCGATGGATCCTGTAAGAAAGAATTCGTTGATAACTCGAAAGTCGATTTATTCGGTGATTATGCGGAAACCGATCTCGATCAGCCCACGGATTATAGTTTACGATACGCAGAGGACGATACCGATGACGAGGAGAAACAAAATCCAGAATACTTTTCGGAAAGTGTCCAGGAAGACACAGTGAAAACTTATTGCACCGAAGGAACGCCATACGAAACGCCTTTTAACTTTTCCACTGCGACCTCCATGTCCGATCTGCGCCTTGAAGATACAAAGGAGCCCGCAGATTCGCAAAAAAAACTGCACAAGAAACCAACCGACCTCGCCCGTAAGGATGATTTGACCTACGAGCAAAATCTCGGAGTGAATTGCGTTGAACGTCGATCGCTTCTTGTCGACAAAGAAATAGAAACCACAAAAGCTGCACGAATGCGGAAACCAGATTGTCTGTCGCCCGAAAAATTGCTCGACTATTATCAATCTTCATCGTCTGACGGATTCTCTCGTGCAAATTCTCTGAGCTCTCTCGGCGGAACCACGACACAAAGAAACAGTAATGGAAATGTTTCCAAGGCATCTTCGGTGGAAACTACGGATAAAATGGATCGTGGAACGAATGGATCCATAGTCAATGAACCAGACAGTCCCACAGAAGGGAAAAGCAACAACAGAGTTGATAAGGAAGGTAAGTGGACATCTGTGGTACAGATAGCCAATTTAAATGATGTTTCTAAAAGTAAATTTTAGGGAAAATGGTGACATTTAGTAGACAGGACTACTATGCAGAGCAAACTCCATTGATGTTCTCACGCTGCAGTTCGCTAGGTTCATTGAGTGGCTTTGAGCAACACTCTATACACGACGACAGAAGCTCCGTCGTCAGCGACTTCAGGCAATACTATTTATCAACCCATGCCAAGACACGATACAGAGAAATATTCAAAGTTTAAATTCCATTCCAACAGTCGCAGGACCAGCGGTGTCGTGTCCCCCAGCGAGCTGCCCGATTCTCCTACACAGACCGTGCCACCCAGTCCACGGACACACAAGAGTCAGTGCACGGATTTCATAAGCAAAATACCAGAAGAAGCAGTAAGACCGTCCGTTCGACATTTATGTATGCAATACTGTTGATCGTCAGTGAAAGAGATCATGAAAAATCTTTTATTCGGACAATTGTGATCAGAGTAGTATCAAAGTGTCTATTTTCTCAATGGGGATTGTTTTCAGCATACTCAAAGTGCCATGTGCCACGGACCAGTGTCTTTGAGGATGACATTGCCACTTTCAAGGAAGAATCCACACCAATCGAGTTCTCTACCGCAACTAGTCTCAGTTCTCTGACGATAGATGACGAGATGAAGGTTACTAATGGTTCCAAGGCACAGAATGGATCGAGTGATAAAAGTATTAAAGGAGATTCATGCGCGGAGAAAGCGACACATGCAGATACTGAGAAAGATCAGGAACAGGTCAGCGATGGCGACGAGGATGACGAAGACATGTTGGCTGCATGTATCAGTATGGGCATACAAAATAATAGGTAATGTATGTAGAAATTTGATTTTAATGCTATGTTCTATGTCCTTTCCTCCTTTAAATGGAGTTTCTGCAAGTTTAACGTTACGTTCATTTTGATTAAAATGTTGAGAAAAGTATGTAAACTTTTGAATAATTGTGGATATTTTTTTATGAAATTAGTGAATTTCATTTGTTATTTGTCTTTCAATTATTAACCAACTATTACTAAGAGCATACAAGTGAACGTTTACTAAATTACTAAAACTCGGGAGCTTTATTATTGATTCCAGGTACAGACAGTCCTTTAAAACTTCTGGTATTCAAAAACCCGTTCAACCTGAGTCTTCCATGCTGTCACGCTGTCAGAGGCCAGCAGTTTTAAACTCTTCAAAACCAAACAAAAACACTATAGAAGTCACAGCGCCAGACACAATGCACGTTTACTGCACGGAGGACACACCAGCAGACATTTCCCCAGTTGGGTCGCAATCGAACCTTTCTGCACTCTCCATGCCAAGTGTTCAAGAAGGCATGGAAAGGATCAAAGAAGATAAACCCTCCAGCGAAGTCGAATCTCAGAGAAACGATCTCTCTGACGAAAGTTCTAATCTCTCTGGGGAAGATGAGAAGATTCTGGACGCGTGTATTCAATCGGGAATTCCAAAAGTAATTATCGATATTAACGATAAGAAGTTTAAACGATTCTGTGTGGGATTACGATACTTTTTTCTGTTAGGTTCGACAAATTACACCGCCACCGAGTTGCATTCCCTTTACGCAAAAGGGAGAAGCAGCTACACAGAGATTTAATATATGTGGCACACCTTCGTCCTCTCCTGTTGAAAATGGGAACAAGAACCTTGGAAAAAGTCTAGAGCATCCAACTTTGGACAATGATATGTTCGACGATAGTCCTAATCATTCTGACGATGAAGCTGTTTTGAACGAATGTATTCGATCTGCTATGCCAAAGGTGCATTTCACATTATCACTTTAAATAATTTTGCGTTCCACAATAGTTGAAAAAGCATAATTATCAAGGAAAAGGTGTATGTTGCGATATGAATTTAATTTGAGTTGAAAGTCGAGCAGATGTAGAGATCGCAAGAGGTTGCGATTTAATATCTGTATGAAATATTGTAAGGTATCGGTGTGATATACTTTTTGGTATGTCGATTTCAGGTACGATTGAATATTTCGACGTTGACGGGACACAGTTTGTCGCAGACTTTAGAGAAATCGAAACAAACAGTTCGAAAGCCATCTTGTTCTGCGTCGTACAATCAGTCATATGCAGAGCAGAGTAAGCAAAAAATGAAGAAACCAGTTGCGTTTGATGATAACTTTAGTCTTTCGGAGGAGGAGGAGGACATTATGTTGGCTCAGTGTATTAAATCTGGTATGCCAAAGGTAAGATTGTAAAACAGATTATTTTTAAGTGACGAGATCCTAAATAAAAATTCAAACCTGTTCATCATTTAATGCCTTTATTTCTAGGCATTAAATGTTTCGTCAAATTGTTCCCTGGTGTCTTCGAAGAAACAATCGGATCAACACTCAAAGTCGAAATCCACCTTTTACATAAACAAGCCCTTCCCGATCAGGAATTCCATCATCCAAACTCAATCGACTCCGAAATCCTTTCAAAACGGACCTGGATCTATCTTTCAATCGCCAAAAATCCCAGAAATTAGACGATCAACGCTCGTCAGACAAAATCCACCATCGTCATCTTGTAGGAAGGTTTCACAGACGGAACAGGACCTCGAAAGTTGTCAAAACCTGAATGAAAACAATTGCAGATCCCCAATTTCCAATGGAACAGACGAAGACGAACCTTGTCGCAATTCCAAGTCAAACGTAGCTCCTTCTCGCCACAGTTCTGTGAGTTCTTTGAGCGAAGAGGGATCTCTGGGTTCGATAGAAGAGTGGACGCTCCTGGAACTTTGCATAAGTTCTGGAATGCCAAGAAACAAGTATCGTCTAAAGGCCATGAAGTCAGAAAGTTCGAACCATGAAGAACGTGACGGAATAAACGAAGACAATTATTCGATTTGTACTTATAATTCGTACGTTTGCAAAACATAGATAAATCTGTTTTGTTGTATCTTTTTTTTTTACTATCGCAGCGAGTTTGGTGAAGTTAAACTAGGTTTTAGGGTATTTTTTTTAGAATTTCTGGAAAATTTTACTCTTATTTCCAGTTATGGTATTGTTTTAGATCAATATTGATCGAAGAAATGTTTGAAATGATCGAGAAAGTCGATAAAATTAGTTTCGGGAAGGTTTCGTTTTGTTAAACGCATCGTGAGTAACTATTTCAAAGACAATGGATTTTAATAAAAATTTACGTTGGAAATTGAATAACGAATAGTGGAAGGTGAACAACGAATACGATACGTATGTTTTTACGAATATTGGATTAAATTATTGTGTAGCTTTTCGTTTTGACTGTTTTTTAATCGATATATTTGTTAATTGGTAAACGTTGAAGCAAAGAGTAGATGAACGATGGTAAGATGAAGTCTGAATTGTTGCGTTATTGCAGTATGGATAATAATAAAGTCAGTTTATTGTGAATGGAACACTTTTCTCCTCCATTTCCTCTCTTTCTCTCTTTGTGTGTATGCGCGCGCGCGCACGTGTGTGTGTACTGTTATTCTTGGAATATAAGTGGTCAGCGATTGCGGTAAAGTATTAACTTCGCGACAGTAAGGACGAGGTGCACCGTTTGGAAAGAAAATCGTAGCAATTAGGATGATAATTCACAGTTATTAACTTAACTCTAAGCGCGTAGAATCATTTTGTTAAATTGGCATATCGTGGAATATTCGTATTTCTGGTATTTTTATAAATTTTTAATCGTTCTCTAGCACCAGTTATTTTGAAATATTATGATTTGCTGTTCGACTTTAATATGATTCTAATTTTTATGAAAAACGAAACAGGCGTTTGAGTAATTTAAGATGGAATCATATAAATCGTCATGTTTCTGATAATTTACACTGACTAAACGAGTAGAATATTGTTAAATTAGTATTTAAGGGAATTGGTATTCGATCTTTATAAATTTCTACCGTTCCTAGTACTATAAGTTAATAAATAATCCTCGAAACCACCGTCCCTTTTTAGCATATTTGATATTTGACTGGATTCTATATGAATCTGTTGCTGCATTATTATTTGTTCTAACGAACAAAGTTCTATATAGTTTAAGGAAGTTATATTTCAATTTACTACGAATGCAAATGAACGATTTCTTAAAGATTGTAAATGTATCGTGTTGGAACAAATTTCCAAAGTATGAGAATTGATTTTACTATGACTTTAATAAAGTTTGATTTTAATCGACTACGAGTGGAAACAGAGGCCTTAAAAATTTCAAAAACAATATTTAAAATATTGAAAGTGACGATTACAAATAGATAATGTCTAACAATTCTTCTAATATAATGTTTGAATAAATGTTGAAAGTTTCGATTTCCTTGACTATAATTGTAAGTTAGAAATGTTAATATGTTTTATTTGATTACGAATAGAAAGAGATTCGTTTACGATTGGAACGAAATAGTGTTTGGAAAATAAAATAAATAAATTTGTTGTGTTGGAATTGAAAAAACAGCGTTGCCAGAAATTGTTGAAAGTTTGGATTTTACCATGATTTTTCAAATCCTCCGGACAGACACGTCCGATTTCTAATGGTAATTTTAGTAAAAAAAAATCGTAACCGCGATAAGGTATATAGCAGCATTGATAATTCTTGGGGCGAAATCAGTATGCAGGTAGCATGGTGGAGGTTTCGAATTGCATAGTAAGGTTGCTGGAGCATAAAAAGCGCCGCCTTTTGACCGCTACCTTTGTTGCCGTTCGATGAGTCGTAATGACTGTTTAACCGGTATGTTAGCCTATTTCCTGGAAGTATAAATCTTGATATAGCGAGGGTGGATCGTGTACAGTACGTCGTGGGCAAACTAGGAGAAGACATCTCCCGTCGGTGTGTTCGCATATCGAGGTAAAAAGAAGATTAGTAGTATTCAAAGTGGTTGTTGATTCGAAACAAGATCTCTCGATTTGATGTTAATATCGTAGGAAACTATTCGGTACAATGTAAGAAAATATAGAGAGTGATATTTGCATAGAATTAGAGAAACGTAGATGTGTATTTCTAGATAGAAATATTAATAAATATATTTTAAAGATTCTTAATAGTTTGGTTTTTAAATGTTAGATGCATCCACGTGCATTGTACGTGTTTGCAATCGTGGTTCACGCGACCAGAAGCGTCGAACGCGAAGATAAAGTAAGATGGTATTCCGGTTTGCGGACTGTGCTGAAGAATTGTCCACCAGAGTCCTGGAATATGGATTCTGGCCAAGACGAGTTTTTCGAGACGTTTCGGAGGTGCGTGCAAGACCGAGCTTTGGCAGCTTTCGACTCGCTGCTGGATGACGACGTTATCCCAGTTTTCGACGGACTGGATCTCGTTCGATTTCACGAGAGCAGAATTAATTATACGAATAGGTAAATTGGTCATCTAATCCAGATCGTCGAAACACGCACACGATTTACAGATTTGTTGCTGTCGTTTCACAGTCTACTCTACACCCTGACGCAACGTTAAACACAAAGCGAAATACAGTTTTATCGTTATTCAGTCCAAACTCAGACCAAGCAAAAGTAATAACAGTCGTTTTTCGGTATTATCAGCACCCTCGATATGGCTGTACACTGTGATAGTAGGTACATACCATGTACCTTCATCCTTGAGAGAAAATAAACAACTGGATTAGCGTCAACGCCTCGTTTGGTTCACTCGGATAAAATGGATCATCGATCACAAACAACACTTACGAGATTTAAATCATAAAATATTATTTTGTTCAGGGAGCCCGGAGTAGACGAAACGAACAACTGGACCGCAATAATTGTGAAACGACTATTGCGAGTTCTGCGCACTCACGTATTCAAGGTCGACGTGGATCATCTGACCAGCAATATCCCTTCTCCGGGAAACGACTCGAAAACGGAAGTAGAGAATAATATATTCCAAGGTTCGTCGAGTGTTGTTAATTGCCCCAAGTTCGATATTAAAAATTAAACTCCTGTAAATTTTTAAATGTGAAAAATGTAGTAATGCGATCGGAAATGTTTAATAGAAAAGAGAGAGTATGACGAGTCGTTTTGTTGGTTGTTATTACCAGGTCGCAGACGACGCCTCAGACGAAGACATCAGCACATGATGCCCTTAATGTTGATGGGGTTTCTGTTAATGGGTTCGATTTTCATTCCCATGGGCTTCCAATTCCTGGCAGTGCTCGGTGGAAAAGCTTTACTTCTAGCAAAAATGGCTCTGATTCTCTCTAGTATACAAGGATTGAAAAAAATAGCCACCAATGGTGTAAATTACGGATTATACCATGCTCCAGTGGCGGATCACGGTTGGCACGAGAGGAGCCACATAGAACCATCCTCGCCTCATTTGGATCTACAATTCCCACCACACCCGCCATTTCTTCGACCCTAATTTAAATTTAATAAAAACCATTAAAGAAGAAGAATAATTTACGATTCTGTTGGAACAAATTGTTATTCTCGGTTATCGTTGTACTAGTTACCGATTATACAACTATAGATATCAAATGTTTCCAATAAAGAAATAATTATACATAGATGTACATGTTAGATGGAAGAAAGTAGGATTTTTAATGTTTATCTGGCACCAGCCAGCCAGAATCGTGAAACGATGTCTTTAGAATTGCCGACAATAAATGTTAGAGGAAAAAAGCGTTTTACTTGATCAAATAATGGATGGACGAAAGGCGTCGTAAATCTCGCGTACGTGATTTAATAAAATTCAGAAGCATTCCAGTGAATAATTCAGTTCCCTATTCTTGTATAACGAAAAGGACGGAGGACACTTTGTATAAATCGATAGCTACGCGCGCGAGTACGTTTCCGACGGCATTATAATGTTTATTGCGTTTTCTTATTTTGTTCCTTTTTATCAAACATCATTGTTAGAAAAATATGAAACCGATATTCTATAGATAGGTGGTATGTATACTACCTACATTGTATCTGTTCACGTAACAATTTCATCATAAATACAACCAAAATACATATACATGTATAGTGAAAAAAGTAGTTGACAAGAACCACATTAGTTGTAAATTATACGTATTAGTTTTCGAAGCCCGTTGATCAACGATCCGAAGTGTGCGTACGTAGGCCAGGTAGGCGAATCGGTTATCGTAAGCGTAATCGTCGTTATGTTCGAACCGTTCGTTCGGTGGATATGCGCGGACGTGTCGGACCAGCGGACTATAAGAAGGGACGCCTCGCGTCGCGACGCCGCACAATCTCCACTTTGCCCTCGCTCGAACTTGGTGGCGCGTCCAAGTGATATTCAGTGCCCACGGAAGAGGACGGAACGCGAAAGAGAACTGTTTTCTTTTTATCCATCGCTCTATCGTCCGTTCGATCATCTCACCCTCGATAAAAGAACAAATATGATGCTCGTCGATGGATCAACAACGCGTCGACTTTCCTCGATGATGTTCCTCTTTGCTGCTTTTCTGCAACCCACTTTGGCTTTAATTAACGGGAACAATGATTATCAGCATTATCGACAACAGGTATGGTATATCTACATATAGTTTGCGGGCTTAAACTTCTTATAAATAGTTGCTTGGCTATTCATTTTACTGTTCTTTTATTTCTTTTTTTAAACCTTGCTCGTTTTTTAATTTCAATAATGGACCATTCAACTAAACTTTACTCCTTGTCTTTTTCTTTTAAAACTTTTCAAAGACTACAAATAACGAATATACAGGGTATATTCGTTCCAACCAACGAATTAAATAATTCCATCGACGAACAAATAAACATTAAATTAAACTACATACAATCTCTACGCATACTTTTCCATTATAGTAAACTTGTTACGTTATCACTTACAACGTCCTAAGAAGGTTTCGATAATGAAATTTTCACCGACCATTACTCAAACTATGTTTACGTCTACCTCCCTTGGGTAATTGCAATTAGTTGCACGAGAGTACCTAGGTACCACAGACTGATTTATACATCCTCCAATTAACCAACCGTTTAAGAAAAACTAAAACTAAAATAATTAATTAATATTAGTATCGTACCAATATCCTATAAACAATGTCGAGTTGCGAGACGTAATCTTGCGCGTCGCTTCCTACGTCGAACCATATTCTATCGTCGTTCTTGGCATCTTACATTATTATTAATTTAATCATTATTTTCTTTAAATAATTAATCATTTAAAAGATACTATTTTAATAATATCATCACGACCAATAGGTTCGTTCGTACCGTTCCGATTCGATTCGTTCGTAGAGCGTCTGAAAAAATACATTAGATTCTTTCTTTTTATTATTTCTTCAAGAAAATTCTCTAGAGATCCTTCGTACAATTTCACTAAATTGAGAGTGTCGTTTCTTCAGGGGCTCCTGGACGGAGCTATACACTTTCATTAATCAGATTACGCCTCACCCCACCCACAAACGGGACGACTAAATTCAACTTCCAAGATCAACCTTTCAATACACAATTTACAATTAGTTGGAAACTCAACGGTCGGGATTGTTTGTCCTACGCAGAAACATTCTGATTCAGCCCCCTCCCGCCATTGAAAATTTATTTCCTGCATTTTTAAAACAACCAACGACCGAATATTTAAAAGAGAATTTTTTCCAAAACTGTTTACATTTTTCATTTCTCCAAAACAAGCTTTGGAGAATATTCGTCGCGGAAGAATTTCAAGCAAGGTGAATCCGTGTCATATCAAATATTTACAACGGCTGTTCCGCTATTTGTTCCACGATTACGTGCTTGTAGTAGATCGTAAATTCAGTAAATTGCCAAGTAGAGTCTCTGGTTAACGCGTAATAATTCTAATCCTCCTGTTTCTCGTATTACATCAACCGATTATTCTTTCCTTTCGCCGCGCTGCTACACAAAAAAACAAATTATTTTTCTTTACCAACTTTCCTACTTGACCGACGTACATGTACATGTATGTAGGTACATTAATTAATCTTTTTCAATCGAATTATTTAGATTTAAAGATACAAAGCAAGATAATTATTTCAGATAATCGTTTGCCAGTTTCCCATTTTTTCCAGTTTAAATTTACTCACCGTTTATTATTCTTCTTTAAATTGTTCTTTTTAATTTATCCATTCTTTCGAATTCTCCCCCTTTTCTCTTCTTTCGTTTCGTTTCGTTTCGTTTCTTTTTCTTTGTTTGTTTGTTTGTTTGTTTGTTTGTTTGTTTTTTCTTTAAATATATAGCAATTTTCCTATATTTAGTCCAAGCGTTGCACGGTTTTTCCAGTTTGCGACGTTGATTCGCTCGCGATTATTATTAGAGATGCAACGACAGCGTTATCGACGATCGACACCCTTAAGGTTTTCACTGGCGTCGCGACGCTCGTGAACAAATTCATGTGACGTTGTCAGTTTTCACAAGACCTCTGAAACTCTTGTTTATTTTGATTTTTTATAATAATTTTACTAATATTATCCATTTTATTCTATTTTTAGCCCCACTCTGATCGATGATTCGTTTCACGCTATTGATACCGGTTGTTGGATCAGTATTTTTAACGAATAACCCATACGATTCTACACCCTATTTAATCAGTCGAACGGAGGAGAGAAAAAAATAATTCCGTCGTCGATCAAAAAACTATTTCTACCACAAATAATGATTACTAAGTAACGCGAATCTTTTCAAGTTTATATTTATTAGTAATGTTTATTTTTTCAAATTAATTTATTTCGATTTAAGAAAGATTTATTTATTTATGTCGAACATAATAATACGTACATATAAAATAATTATAAAAATAATTAGTTCGACACGAGTTTCTGTCAAATAAATATTTTATTCTTTCTAGGTTGCTGCTGGAGACCATTTTGCTAAGGACTTTTATCGCGCGAATGTGAAAGATGACTTTTTAAATACGTACTCTTATTACAAGCCCGTGACAGGTAAACTTTTCATAGTACATTTTTTTTATTTTATTAAGGAAACGTTCAGCTGTATTTAATCGTAAGCACGATATCTACCTATACAACTAGACTAATCGTAAAAATAACATTTTAAAGGGGTATAATTCGGGTGTATACAATAAAATTACGATTATTGATACGCATTCTCGGGACTAGGATAATGCCGGAAAATCAAATATGCCAGATAAATGGACTATACGTACATAGCCATCAAGTGATAAAAACGAGGAATAGAATCACAGACGAGGTATACATGTACGAGTGGACCTTATATCGAATCTAACAACCACCTACCCCTGTTGACTATTTTAGGAGTTTTGGTCGTTTGAAAATTTCACCATTTTTATGGCGTTTTTCTCACTTTATGGAGTTAACGAACAACTTTTCGAACATTCTTAGGATTTCTAATTATTCTTTACCAAAATACGCGGCGTTGTTTGCATGTTGAAACATTAAAATTCAGGAGTTATGATTTCTGAAAAAAAAAAGCACGGAATTTCGGTCAACCATTTACAGCCACACATATTTTCGGAAAAGAATTATTTTCTCGAAACTGGGAAGGAATTCGGGGGTATGTCTATTCACTAAAAATTATTGTAATTGACCCCTGTAACTGAAAATAATTTTTTTAGAACGATATGACAATTTTTTTTTTCGTCGAAAAATTTAGGCACCTACCCCCTGTCGATTTTTCTTAGAAATTCCTTTTTCATTTTTAATAATTTTGTTTAACGCCCTACAGAAAAGTTGTCTAATACTTTTTTGTAGGTACTCATGAGCTCTACTTCAGAAAAAAGTTTCATTGAAATGTATTCGCTATTGTAGAAGTTATGGCTGTTTCAAAATTGTACCACTTTTATGGGGTTTTTCTCATTTTGCGGGGTCAAGGGTCAACCTTTTGAATATTTTTGCGATTTCTACATATTCTCTAGCAAAATACGCGTAGTTTGCTTTTTTAAACATTAAAATCCGTCAATCCGTTCAGAAGTTATGACATTTTAAAGATTCGCATGAAATTTTCGGGCAACATAAATCTGGCCATAAATTATATTTTCGGTGATGAATTTTTTTCTCGAAAATGTGTAGGAATTCGGGGGTATGTCTAATGACCAAAAATGATTGTAATCGAGCCCTGCAACTAAAAATAATTTTTTTAAAACGATTTGAAATTTTTTAATTTTTCCAACTACTTGACACCTACTCGAATTTTTTTCTCGAAACTGGCTAGGATATCGGGTGTATGTCTATTCAGAAAAAATGATTGTAATCGAGCCCCGCAACCAAAAATAATTTTTTTAAAACGATTATAAACTTTAAAATTTCGTCGAAAAAATTAGGCACTCTCCTCCCCCCGCTGTTTTCTGTGTTTAAAATCAGTTTCTTTTCTAGTAATGACAGATCACCTGTTAAAATATTTTTCTTTAGTTGGTGAAGAAAACATTTGTCTTGTTTGCAGAATGCATGTTTGTGACGACAGAGCCTGGATCGTTCATCTATAGTTCGAAATCCGACGACGCGGAAGTCTGTGGCGTCCATTTTCTAGCAGGGCCTGATCAAAACGTGGAGATTAATTTCATTAGTTTCGACGTTCCTTGCGAACATGATGGATTAATATCGGTAATTACGATATCGATTAGCCTAGTTGTTTGAAAAATGTACCGTAGAGTAGCGTATAGTTTCATAGTTTCCCGATTCCATATTTAGTTATCGTGTGTTGTTGCGTAGATTGTGGATGGCTGGGAATTAAATGGCGAAATATTCCCCAGTGAAATGGATCATCGATTATCTTTGAAGCAGAGGAACAGCGAGTTTTGTGGTAAAAGTATGGGCATGAAGAGAACGTTGGTCAGTTCGCAGAACGTTGCAGTTATCCGGTATAGAATACCCGTGGCTGGGAAAGGATTCACGGTCCTTGCACGATTCGTCAATAATCCAAGACGTAAGCAACCAAAAACTAAAAATATTCTGGTTAACATTACTTAAATACTATCTATATTTTAGTTTATAATTTAAATTATAACATAAATGGCGAATTGTTTCTAATTGGGTGTTACAGCTTGCAACGTGGTTGCATCGAGTCTGACCGAGCCATTCACGCTTCGGAATTATGGAAGACGCATAAACTGCACCTACGTCGCCCTTTATCCTGGAACTGTGCAAATAATCGCCCTTGGTGTCGGAATAACAAACTTTTTAGGGTCCATTCGGGCCACAGAAACTGGAATTATACGTAAAGTTAGTGGAAAATAAAATCTATCTATTTAAAGTGTATCTGTTGTAAAAATTGTTTGTCAGTGAGCCCAGTGATGTAAAATGTCTTTCGTTTACTTGCAGTGCGATCAAAAGAATCCACAGGATCAAGTGGTAATTGGAGGCAGTTACGGTTTGGATACGAGTAAAATGGAGGTGGTCGATTCTATTTGCGGGATGAATTCCAAGCCAGGTAACATGATTAATAACTTTACCGAGAATCCTGTTGATTCTCAATGGGGGAGTAAATTGAGTCAATATCGTTTTATTCATCCTGATCGATATTTACTCACGTTCCAAAATAGATACGATCATACAAGACTAGGAAAGCTAACTTTAAAGAAACTTTAAAGTTCCAATGATTATTAATTATCAACGCAACTAAAAGAAAACCTGTTTTTCTTTCTGTTTCAGATTATCGAGAGATGGTGGAATATAGCGTGACTTCTGTAAAACTAATATCCAGTGGTTTCTTTGAAAATTCCGTAACCGTGCAAATTCTACCAATCAAAGATGACTTTCACGACACAAATATAACCAATTAACGATCCAAAATATTTAAAAAAAACTCCATCGTCAACGGTTCAAGTTCTATAAAACTCCATAAATATTGTTTCTCCCAATAAACAATTCCTAAATCCAACCATTAATAGTTCCACGCTCCATTATTTTAAACAGAATCATCGATTCTGAACCTATTCGAATAGTTTTTAACCGTAATTGTTATATTTATTTTACATTTATTTCTAAATTTCGATGTTTAATTCAGGAGTTATTCTACATATAAAACAGACTGAATTTATTTTTTAAACATTTTCCTTAATTATTATTATTATTGTTAATCTTAGGGTATTTATTTAGTTTAAAATTGTTTAGAAGACCTTCGGACGATTTGATTAATTGTGGGAATTGTGATAATTGCGTGTCGATAAATGTGTCAAACGTGTAGATTTTTCTCTGGTTAGTATGTGTTATTGTATAGAAAATGGCCTCGAATTTTTATTCTTCTAGAATGCAATTATTTATTAAAGTGTGGCTGTTCATTGAGACGAGTTAATTAAATAAACCTAAATTATTCCTCACTTTTTTACTGGTTCTTTTTATTACTTGAGATTATTTTTCGTCAAATAACGATTTACTTCGGTCGTCGGGAATCTTTCGAAAAATCAATTTTTTTTTAGTTTTCCAACATAACGTAAACGAGTTTTCTTCCGACGAAAATAATGTTTCGGAACGATCAATTATCAATATTTCGCGTTGATTAAAATTTCAAAGAGAGAGTTGAAAAATCACTCTCTTGCGATCCCTCGTAGATTATGCTAGCTTCCGACGCGCATGGTTTGTTCGAAATACATAGTTGCTATGCGACCCAACCATAAACAAACCACCTCGTGTTGTATCATGCCAGAGAACTATGGTTCGCGTAATAGCATTATTGATCTAATTGCGACAGGAAAATTCTGTTCGAATTAACTTATGCTATTCGTGGTCGTCGATCAACATGTTACTAAAATATTTGGCAAGTGTGATGGACCCACTGGTGAGAAAATTTTTTAATTTATTCTAATATTTATGAATTACTGTACCGAATTGGCTAATAAGTTACGAATTTTTCAAGTAGACATCTTTTTTGGAAAAAAAAAAAAAAAAACAAAAACACGTATTGCTTAATTTCTCTTATACTCTTCTTATACTGAAAATTTTCAAACGAACAAAGATATTTTGAACAAAGATATTTTAAAAATTGAAAAAATAATTATTTAAACGTCGATTTCGTATTGAAATTACGACACGATTACATTTATAGTTTTACAACCGTGAAAGTATATGTATACCGACATATAATTGTTTGCATTACACTTTCTGGCAGGCATATTGAAGAAATTACCAAATCACTATGATAAATATTAAGTTTATTTAGTAAATTTTGCAATTTCTGAAGCTTCGATCGAAACTGAGTCGGCAAAAGAAAACCGTTGTCGATAATGATATCCAATTTATTTGAAATAAATAACTAGTGTTTCTCAACGGAAAATTCGTAAATTACTTCGATCAATGGATCGATTGGATCATTCTAATCGAAAATAAATCAAACTATGACTCTGTTCCGGACTATTATTTTCAACCGCGTACAAAACAAAAGGCTTCCGAGTTTCAAAGCAATTGGCAAAAACCACGTCAATACCTCTAAAAATAGCATAATTATCGTGCTAATAGGGTTGTTTTCATGTAAATCAGGATTATGAAAATCAAGTAATGGGTATAGTTTGGTCCCCCAACGGCTTAAAACTAGCTATCGCATCCTCCGATCGTTTTATTTACCTGTTCGACGACAATTGCGTGAAACGAGACAAATTTTCAACTAAACCCATCGATTCAAAGGCAAGTATAATTGGATCCAAACAAGTATAAACATTCTGTAAACTCGAATTTTAAACTCCAGACTGAATTCGTTTTATTTAATTTGTTTCAGTTTAGCAAGAAAAGCTATTTGATCAAAGACATAGCTTTTTCCCCAGACTCTACCAAAATTGCAGTTGGTCAGACCGATTGCATCGTTTACGTCTACAAAATTGGCGAACAATGGTAAGTTAAATAGTATAAAATACAAAAAAAAATAGTAAAAATTGCGAAAATAATTGATCAATTTCCTTTGTTACCGACAGGGGAGATAAGAAAGTAATTTGCAACAAATTTCGCCAAAGTTCGTCGGTAACTTGTTTAATTTGGTTACTGGAGGGACCTATTATAGTTGGTTTGGTGGATGGAAAGATTCGTGCAGCGTTACCAAAATCTCAGAAAGCTCAGACTCTCTATGCAGCTGATTCCATGACTATTGCATTGGCTTCCAAGTAATTTGCATACGTTTAATTACAATTTTATTCGTAAACTTCCATTTATTCTCTTTGTAAAAGTTTTTAGTAAGTTTCGAATTTTTGTTTAGTTAAATCGGTTTACAAAGGATCTAGTTTTTCGTTTTTTGATACCACAACAAACAAGAAATCTTACCGACCGTCAAGTTCTTTAACGTTACAAATATAATTAAACAAATACAATTTCACTTTTTGCCTCTGCAAGTATATAAAACAACACTTTTGTATCCAACAATTTCGAATATTTTATGTAAGGAAGTATTTTTATACGAAATAGTAGTGCATTTCTCTATGTTTAAATATTAATAGGGTTTGCTGGTTTGGCTTACCGACCGTGGAAACATCGACGTCTGCCTATTCGATCGTAGAGTCCTTCAAAGTTAGTTTTCTTTTTCTTATTTTCGTTCCAAATTAGAAACTCATAGGTCTAGTACAGACAAGGTACACGATAGACTATGGAAGTTGGTTTTTTAATATTCGCAACCGTTAGCTCGAGAGTGTTACTTAATAGGGTATTGCCCAGTCCTTTGCTCTTCCTTTCCATTTTTTCCAATCTTAAACTAAAATAAAAATAAAAATAATCTGACATGTTAATACGGTGAAAGGCCAGAATAGAAACTTTGCTTTAAAACTGTACGTGTAAAGCGCCAGTTGCTAACCTGAAAACCTAAAACTCGGCTGTTTTGGATTTCCAGTGTCCGTGGCACGGGATTTCTATCGAGCCACGCCGATGGAAGTATTATCAAGTATCACTTGACCGAGGACGGCAGTCACGAGCCATCAGGGCGAATTTGCACGCACAGTGTGCCCGCGTATGCTCTGGCATGGCCACAATCACACATCGTGGCAGCCGGGTGCGACAGACGGGTCACGTTTTACGATTCTCGCGGGAAACCGGCCAAGAGTTTCGATTACAGCCGCGAAGACGAGAAAGAGTTCACGGTGGCATGTTGCAGTCCCAGCGGACAGAGCGTTGCCCTCGGATCCTGGAACAGAATCAGGATCATGGACTGGAGTCCCAGACGCGATATCTGGGAAGAAGCAAACGTTAAATCTTTGCCCAATTTCTACACGGTTACCGCCATCTCGTGGCGTCGCGATGGATCAAGGCTAGTTCTTTGCAATTAACATAAAAACTGTTTTTGCCAAAACTAAGAAAATATATAAATATATTATACTTTGTTACCTTGAAACATGTCCAAAAGCGTGAGAAGCTTTGTAAAAGATATCTTTGCCTTAAACTTTTAACTTTTCTTTGAGGTTGTCACAAAGTAGTCTAATACTTGCAGGCTCCTCGTGGGCAGCCTCTGTGGCGCTGTGGAACAATTCGAAACTGTTTTGAAGAGAACAGTAATAAAAGGAAGCCACGAGGTGGCTTACGTGGGTCCTAGTCAAGTGGTAATTCGACCATTGAAGGAAGGCAACAGGCCAGTGGTCATCAGATCGCAAACTGGGCATGAAATAGAGGACGTCAAAGTCCTGGGACGGGCTGATAACAATGTAATTGCTCGTACAGCCGATACATTACTTCTAGCCGATGTAGAATTGAACCTAATCAGTGAAATTCCATGGGATGAAAAGAGTAGTAGCGAGAAATTTTTCTTCGAATATCCCAGAGTGTGTCTGATCTTCTGTTCTGGGGAACTGACCATCGTAGAATATGGAAATAACGAACCATTGGGCGCTGTGAGGACAGAATCGGTGAATCCCCATGTGGTCAGTGTAAGAATAAACGAAAGACAGGCGCCAGGAGCTTTAGATAACAAAAGATTGGCTTATTTATTGGATCCCAGGACAGTTAGGATAGTGGACCTTGTAACTAGCGCCACGGTCGCCATGATTGCTCATGAGGTGCGGGTAGATTGGCTGGAACTAAGCGAAACTGGCCAGAGACTACTGTCCCGCGACAAAAAGGCAAGGTAAGAAAATCGTCTTGATTGAAGAGAATTCCCTGTACCGTGGTAGTTAATATATCACAAATAGCCATTTAAATGAGAAATAAATGTGCAGGTTGTGGTTGAGCGACGATCTAGGTGGACGAAGCTTGCTTCTAACCGGGGTAAGCTTCGCCTCTTGGGTGTTAGGCAGCGACGTGGTTGTGGCCCAAAGCAGCCAAACACTGGCAGTTTGGTACAACGTCGACGCTCCCGAGGTGGCTACGCTGATTCCAGTCCGTGGAGATGCTATGGACATTGTTAGAGAAGACGGCCGAACTTCTGTGACAGTGGACGAACTCGGTGGAAAAGTAGCTTACTTATTGGACGAACCTCTGATTGAATTCGGTACTGCATTGCACGATAACGACTTTGGTAGAGCTCTGCTGTTTCTGGAAGAGCTGGCGGACAGGCCACAAGCGGAGGCCATGTGGGAAAATGTGGCCAGAAACGCGATGACCACTAGACAATTGCTGGTCGCTGCCAGATGTTATGCAGCTTTGGGAGATGTGGCTTGTTCCAGGTTAGAATCACATAAAATCTCCCCTCTGAAACACTATCGATTGTTATTTGAAAGACGTTAAAGCAAATAGACCTTTCTCATCGTTAAGATAGTGGATATTCGGTTCGTATAAACCGAAGGGCAGACAAATGGGTTAGGTTCATGACGCTGTACACGATTATTGCAGAAAAACCTTCCAATCTAATATTAGTTTCGGTACATTCTTTCATTTTCTTCGGACGAAGGAATGCCACATAATCTCAAATTGAGTTAAATTTCTCCAGATTTCTCAAGAACATCATAAAAGTCGGTCAACAGTATAGTTCAGAAACTGGAAACGATCCTCTTTCGAGCCCAGACTGTTGGGCCAAGCTTGCAATCCTAAATGGCGAGTTGAAGACGGCGGAGGCAATATACTTGGAACAGAACGAATTGAATCAAGCCTTGGATATGTACCAAAAGTATTGGCGGTGGGAGGACGCGCTGCTCCTGGCACAGAATCGTGGCTGGCCTGGCTTACAGGAGCTTAGGGACAGGCAATTAACCTGGCTGCTCGAAAGCGACCAGGCAGCCAGGGCAGCCGCTATTTTGGAGGCCTCGAATCCCCGGCAAGCCGTCAAATTGTACCTAGAGTCGCGACGAGCCGGAAGAGCAGCCAGATTAGTCCTGGCCGACGATAATCTGTTGGAAAACAAGTCGATTGTCAGTGAAATTGTTAAGGTTCTGAAGGCGACCGACTTGATGGAACTAGCTGGAGAAGTTTTCGAGAGGACCTCGGAACCCCTGGAAGCCATCAAGTGCTACTCCAACGCTGGAGTGTTCGCCAGAGCACTGGAGTTGGCTCGAAAGGTGGAGCCAACTTCTGTAGTGGATCTGGAACGCGATTGGGGCAAGCATTTAGCCTCTGCGGGGCATTACGACGCGGCTATCAATCATTTCATCGAAGCTGGAGAGACTGCCCTTGCCCTGGACGCCGCTATCAATGCCCGCCAGTGGAGAAAGGGTTTACAGATCGTGCAAGTATGCTCCCTAAATTAGTTTTACCGAGTTTTATAGACTCTTTTATGTCCTAAATTGTTGAAAAGATATTTCTGTTGCATCTGCAACACAGAAACTTCCATAGACTAACAACGTTCCCTTCTAGGTAATAGAAGACGACGGGCCGGCAATACGAAAAAAGTGCGACAAGTTGGCAGAGTATTTCGCCGCAATAGGCGAAAAGAGCCTCGCGGAGAGGCTTTTCGTTCGCGCGGGGGACCTCAGACGCGCCGTGGAGGTTCACGTGCAGAGTGGGGATTGGATGCGCGCGTACCAAGTGGCCCAAGACAATATGACACCTGAGGAAGCTAATCAAGTATTGGGGAAGCACGCGGCCGCTCTGTGTGATTCTGGAGATCTAAAACGCGCCGAGGAGTTGTACCTCGCTATAGGCGAGCATGACACGGCCATAGCGATGTACAAAAAAGCAGGCCGTCGGACAGACATGGTCAGATTGGTGGGTAAATACAGGCCGGATTTGCTCAAGCCGACTCACGCGCATTTGGCGCGAGAATTGGAAGCTTCGGGCAAGCCCAGGGAAGCTGAAGAGCATTTTATCGCGGCTGGCGATTGGCGAGGCGCTCTCACTGCCTATAGGTCAAACAATCTCTGGGAAGATGCCCTAAGAGTGGCGAAACAGAATTCTGGGGACGGCACTGCCCAACAGGTCACTATTCTCGTTCAATATGGAGTATTTTAACTATACATACATGCAAATTAAGAAAATTGCGAATGGGGAGGAGTGAATTTTACTGATCCCATTCGTTCAACTCGCGCGATACTAACTTGACTTTTAACAATGTCTGTAGGTTGCCTTAGTGTGGGCACGTACCCTGGCCCCGGAGCTTGGAGCAAGATTGCTGATGCGGTTAGGCTACCTAGAGGGTTGCCTTCAGCTGGCCTGCGAGGCTGATCTCTTCGACTGGGCCCTGGAAATCGCCAAATATGGCGACCAAGACCAAAAGAAGGAGGTCCATTATAGACACGCGATGGTTTTAGAAGACGCTGGTCACTTATCCGAGGCTGAAAAAGAATTCATCAAAGCGGGTAGGCCCATGGAGGCGGTTCAAATGTACATTCATACTCACGACTGGGAATCTGCTGAAGATGTTGCGCAAACGATCGACCAGGATGCTGTTGCGCAAGTATTGGTGGCCAGGGCCGCAAATGCAGCGGATTCCCAAGACTATTCCTTGGCAGAATCCCTTCTGCTTAGAGCCCACAAGCCTGAAACTATCGTGGATCACTACAAAGTAACTAGTTTACCCTAAAAATTCTCCACTTTTGTCCTTTTCTGACCCCATAACACTCACACTTTTGAAACGTTGCAGAAGGCAGGAATGTGGTCCGAGGCTCTGCGCGTGTGCAGAGAGTATTTGCCGAGCCAAGAAGCAAATCTTCGTCGAGAATTGGGCCAGAAAACCGTCTCATTAGCCGACGGAGACGCTTTAGAGGAAGCTAAAAAATGGCTGGAAGTCGGAGAAGTCCGAGCTGCTCTGGATGTCTTAATTTTAGATCCTCAAGCACCTAGATCCTCTCTTATCAGAGCAGCAGACATCCTGATTCATCAGGCTGACCCGGAAACAGCAAGTCAAGTGGGTGGGGGCCTTGGAACGAGATTGTTCGAGGTCGGTGAACACGCTTTGGCTGCTCAGGTTTGTGGTGACTTGATTCCTATCTAGCCTTCTATTTCTGATAAATTTTTTAAATCTATTAAATCTTGTGAATCTTTGCAGGTATTTTTGCAAGCAGACAGACTGAAGGACGCCATTGAAACGTTAGCGTCGGTAGGAGAGTGGGAAAAGGCCAGACGAATCGTAAAAGAACTGGCACCAGACATAGAACCTTACCTCGAAGAGAAATACAGAGAGGCTATGTTAAAAGACGGACAAATAGATCGGTTGGTGGAAATCGATGTGGATGCTGGCTTGGAAATGCTGGCGAACAAGGGCCAATGGAGTCAGCTGTTCGAAGCAGCCAGCTCCCAGGACTCTCAGATTCTCCACAAATACATTGCGCAGCGAGCTGCGCAACTTTTGAAAGGACACGCCCCAATAGAGGCTCTGCATCTGTACGCAAAGTACGGGGCGCCGCCCATCCCACAAAACTGCAATCTCTATTTACAGTTATCCGAAAGCGTCCTGAACTCCGAGGTAAGAATCGGTGGAACACTACCAAAGCTTCTGGCGTCTCGAATCTTTTATGTTCTAGAGTTATAACGAAATTATTAACGACGAGCAAGTATAATTGGAAAATTAGAAAATTACTAAGAAACTAACTTTTAAAAGTATAATATACAAAAGTGTTGGTACCTCGATACACGATCACACTAACGTTTCTTCCCTTCATTTCGTTGACAATCAGGCGTACTACGAATACAAGTATCTGGCCCTTCTCCGAACGGTTCTCCTCGACATTTGTACCAATCTCAAGTCCTCTGCGACTCCCAACTCCAAGTTCGAACGGTTTCTCGAGTCGGCACATTACTCGGCTGTGAAGCGTGGGTGCCAGGGTCACCCAGTACTCTCTGGTCTGGTTCTAAAGGCCTCGATTAGCTTGTTGAGGTACACGGACTTCCTTGTTGCGGACCGTGCATATTACGAGGCCGGCGTCGAAGCCAGAACAGCCGGTTTAAACAGCGAAGCTTTTGTTTTTCTAAACCACTTCTTGGACCTGGAGGAGTGCATCGAAGAGGGCGACAGCACAGTGCTCGACGTCGACGATCTGGTCGTCACGGATTTTCCTACGCAAGTCCCGTTGCCCGAATCTCTGAGCATGTCACCGGAACAGCGAGAAGAAGCTCGAGAATGGGTGCTCACGGTGTCGATGGACCAGAAAGTGGATCAGACTTTACCTACCGACCACCGTGGCGTCTATGTGGGATCACTGAACTCGCCAACTACAGAAATTGAGCTCCTTCAGGGCTGCATATTAACCGGGTACCCAGTACGAGGCTCGACAATTCGATTTGCGCAGGTATTTTTCGTAAATATTTCGCAACACGCGCCACGTTTCGAGGATTTACAGGTCGGAAGAGAGTTTTATTTATTATTTTTTATAAGGTTGCAACCGTATAATCGATTACTATGTTCTTACCAGAGTGAACGTGTGGCAGACCGAGACGATTGGTCAAAGCTGATCAACACAGCTCAACAAACTCCTCAGGACTCACCGCTAAATGATATCCTAGCTTTCGTACAAGAATGGTGCGGAACAGTTCCCAGCTATTACTTCTGAAATAATTTCGCATTAGTTTCTCTTTGAAAAGTGTAAGAATCCATCTACGAATACAAAACTAGATGCAAACATGTTCAATTTTTTACTTACAACTACTCAATGTCTTTTTTATTTTCCAGGCTTGATTCGAATCTACCAAATCTCACTAGATACAATCTGATGCACAAGTGAAATCAGGAACAAAGAACAATTCTACGATAGTCTTTTCATTTCGAGGATAGTAAATCAATCGAAGGGTGTTCGTTTCTCTAGAATTTATTTAAAGAAGTCTGTATTATGTAAATAATTAGTCTAACTTAAGCATAAATATTTCTGTACGGTTTGAATATACGTGCAACGTGTGTCCGTGGAGATTCTCAATGCCTTAACTTTTCAATTGAAATCCCCCAGCGAGCTATTATAACTATCACTTGTTCGCATACCAATTCACGATGGATAATTATGCTACCGATGAGTATGCGTTACATTCACACACGGGTTTCATTTTTAAAAACGATAGTACGAGTCAGAAATACAGCTGTTTCAAGTACAATTGTTTCAACGAATATCTCTTTCCAATTCTTCTCGGATTATTGAGTCTATTTCGAACAACTGCACAAGGATCTAATGAAACGATACGTTGTTTTCAAGAAAGTAATGTTAAATCTTCGCACACAGAATTCAGCCAGAAACATTTGAAAAATGCTGGAACACGCTGGAAAACGTCGCTTCATTTTTAATCCTCCTCCCATTTCTTCCGACAATTCAACACGATTCAGGATCGAAATACAGTGTTTTATACCACCATTTTCCAAGTGTCTCAACACTAAATTAAAACCGCAAAATCTAAATTAAAACTTGACAATTCTTAAACCTACGATTAGGTTTCTAACTTATTCGGAGCTGAAATTAATAATAGATTCTATGAAAATATTCGAAACGAATACGAAGATCACTGAAGATGATGCAATTCGATTTTCGAATTCTTGTTTGTTGGACAGTGTTATTAAATACCATGCAGACTTGGAATACCTGTGCTTAACTTCTCCGAAAAGTAATCTTCCGTACCAGAAGAAAAAGAAAAGAAAAAAACGAAGAATCTATTATAAATACATAGGACGATAGAGAATATTATTTCAATACTTTTCCTAGAGTTTTACATAAGCGACTGCTTTACTTGGACAACAGAATATACTATAGCAACGATATATGCTAATGTTTTTGTCTGCTGATAGTATAATGAAGGAATTGAAACTACGAAACTATACAAGACTATACAAAAAACTTGCATCTTGCCAGAACCAGCGAATTTTTTTTCCCCCCGCAACGATCTTCTCAATTCACAGAAAGTATAACGAAAGAACTGAAACTCTACTAACTATACAACGCGCTCAGTTTCTTTTGTAACGGTCTTTTCCATCTGCAAAGATTCTACTAAAGAAAACGAAAACTCTACTACCTATACAAAACGTCCCCCTGCCTTTTCCAATAACCCCTTTCCTCCTTTACTAATTACAACTACTGATCTGCGTAATCCTAAAGACCGGTCCAATCCGCAAAAAGAACCTCCTCAGAACAGACCTCATCTCCGGCTTCAAATCAAAACACATCACCTCGCATAGCATTGGATAGCAACTAGACGCATGGACGGCGAACCTACTATCCGTCATCTTCAAAATCCTAGTCAAAAGCAATAGTAAAATAGGCGTCCAGGCATCCCTATGAGCCTCGTTGGACAATTCCAAAAAGTACTCCAGGGCCTCACAAGCCACTTTCACCAATCTACTCTCCACTTTGCTCCAATCCCCCCTCCGTGCCTCGTCGCTATACATTTTGAACAAAATTCTCAATGCACAGGCCAATGACTGAGTTTCTTGCTTTAAAAGATTGGGTTTCGCATTCCCGCGAAATCCAGCCTTCCAAAGAACATTCCTTTGCTCGTGATCGGCGTTGAAACTCTTGGCGAACCTGTGGGATCTCAGAAGGCATTCCACCAGCTGCAGAAGGTGCGTCGTTGTCAAAGAACAGTACATCCCTTGTTCCTCCTTCTGCTGGTCCCCACCGACTCTAACTCCGATTTCAGAGGACTTTCCATTGAACATGTCCGCCTGGGCCAGAGCCAAGTTCTCCTGGTCCTCCTTCCTGGACGTGGCCGGGTAAAACACCACATTATCTATAGTTTGGATCAGCTCCAGTTGCACCACGCACTTAATTAATAGGGCAGAGAAGATTTTGCTCTTTGTAGATTCTGTGTTTGTTAAACTTTGGGAACTGGTGCTGCGTTTGAGGATGCCTGCATGGACGTCCAGATCCCCGGTGATGACCTCCAGGTCAGATTCCTTGTTGGGCGACTGTGGTCTCCAAGTTAGGAGAGCAGAAGGCAAAGTGCTCTTGAAAATGTCCAGTACGCAGCAACAAGTCTTTTCCCAGGTTTGTTCGTCGAATTTTATCCCGTTGCTGATTACCAGATTCTCCAGACAGTTAGTACCTGACCTTGCTAATTGTTCGTTGTCTTGTTGGACGCACCAGAGTAACTGAGAGTAGAGTTGCTCGAGGAGGAGGGGACCTAGAGTGTCGTAGAACTGGGAGAAGACGTCCACGATCGCGTAGAGGGCATGATTACAGGTTGTCGTCATCCATTCTGCCTTCTAGAAGAGAAAAAGAGAGAATTAGTTCTTGAAAGGATTTACATAATTTTTAAATCATTTTCAAAGTTGGTTTAGCTTTGGCTTTCCAATCTAATGATGTCTGCATGCCATCTCCGTTACTTGTTCCTTTACTGTTGCTGCGCTCATTGCAAGCTTTCGCTCCACATATTTGGGATTATAAAGCTAGCTAAATGCTCTGTTATTAGAGACCGTAATTTTCTATACGCATATATTGCAAAGGATCGAATAACGGAAGAAACATATATCTTGATTAGTCAAAAATATTAGCTACGCGTAGAAAATAAGTTTCATTTACCTCTGTATGTTGCTCGGGAAGTTTCATATTGTCGAATATTCTGAACAGAACTTGGAAAAGGTCTTTCCACCAATGCGGTTTGAAAGATGCTCCGTGGGTCTTGACAACGTCGAACAAAACAGTCAGTGCTCGTGTTCGTACGTCAAGTTTGCATCTACTCACTATGCACGACAGTTCGAACAGCAGCGGAAACCATCCCCTTACCTGAACGATCGATCAATAAGCTCCGATTACTAGAAAATAACAGAATTTGGCTATCGTCGAATGGTCAATACCCTTACCCAAGCTCTGTCCTCTTCGGACACCATTCCGCTGTCATCCATCATGCCCTCCGCAAACAGATTTGGATTAGCATCTATGTACGAGGCACAAGACCGTATCAGTCTTATGGCCTCCATACTAGTCTCCGGGAAAGAGGCGTTACAAGCAAATTCACTGAGGCACTTGACTGCGTCTTGGAACGAATCGACCATAATACTGAAGTCCTCTGCGTACAACTCGTCTGCAACGAAACAAAGTATCATAACAATCGAGATAATAACAGAATTAACTAATTCTATGTTATTTGAATTTTTAATGATCGCAAAGAACTAGATGTTTAGGAATTGTTAAATATAATATTTCAAGTTCCTTTTTTTTTATTACAAGGCACATGATTAAGTTACCGGAGACTTTATCGTAATTGTTTCATACTTACTGATAATCTTTCCCGTCATGGAGAAGGCCAGCTCGACAACAGCTTCGTCCCTGTCACTAGCAGCGTGATGGAACACGCTGAATATATTTTTCCATCCAGATCGAATATTAGGAGCTTGCGAGTGAACGATCTGTGCCACGCAGCGAACAACCATATCCCTAATCACCGGAGACCTATTCTTCTTCATGATGTGCTCGAACGGTCTCAAGAAATCCTTCTGGAACCTAAAGTTCGCGAACTCTCCCTTCTCTATGAATTTGGTTGCCAGCTGTCGCAGAGAATCCACTGCAAAGAAGGCGATGTCTTGTCGGGGACTGCAGCCAACCCTGTCAAAGTGGTCTCCGATCACTTGCCAAATCCTGGACCACTGCAGCCTGATACGACCCATATTGTAGTAAGAGATCTCTACGATCTTGGTCAGGGAGAACATGCGAGGCTGAGTCGGGTGGGACAATTCTTCCAACGACACTTGACACAGAGCTTTCACAAATTCCACGATAGCATCGCCGTCCAGTCTGGTGGATCCTGTGAAAATTCTGTCGACAGCTACCACTACGCTCTGGGAACTCGTCTCCCCTATCGACTCCTTTACGCTGGCTGCAAAGATATTGATTATCCTTAATTTCCAATATTCTTTGTGCGAGCCATAAATCTTCGAAACTGAACTTTGATAATCATCAGACAATTTCCTAGCATTAATTCTTTAACAAAATATGTATAGTTGTTTGCAGAGCATAATTTCCAGGGACTAAAAAGGATTCGGAAAATAACTGTTTCGAATCGATTCTGAAAAGGTTGTATATATATTGGATTCGAAACAATCCATTACATTGGCTAATAAGTAACGTTTAATCTTTAAATTAAATTGATCCAAGACTTACGGTCGAGTGAACTGAGATTCAAATTGTTGCTCTGGTGCGAACTATTGTGTGTCAGAGTAAAGTTCACCAGCGGTGATGGAAAATGTGGCTTCGATGGAGGGCCCAAAAGCTGAGGTCTGACTCCTGTGCCAATTAGCTGTGCCAGCTCCAGCTGCGATATACACTTTACTACATCCAACCAGGAACTACCTAAATAGTTGCCATCCGTATGAGCAACGGTGATCAAAGTTTTAATTGTGTCAATGTTCTTGGCCTTCATCTCCGTGATGGGGGAGTTTGCAGTCAACAGAGTGAATCTGGCCAACGCTTGAACATACGCGTCTCGTTCCAACTGCAACACAAAACAAAAATTCAACGCCAACTCAAGTGATCGATTTCAATCAGTATCCCCCATATCGAGAATGGTAATTCGTCAGATCCCAGAGAATTATTTAAATCATTTTGTTACACGTTTTCTGGATATCGTAAGTATAGGTTTACCGTCATGTGAAAGATGCAAGCTATACGTATGGCACATCTGATACCATCCAAACATAGAGAAGCGATTTCAGGGTCGTCACAATCCTGCAGGCCCACGCTAAACGCTGCTAAAAATGGCGTCCAGGCGATTTTAAACATCGGACGCACGTGTTCCAGATGTTTGGCCGTGGTGAATGGTGCCTGAACGTGGCTAACAGATTCCATTAGGTTCTTCGCTGCCGTAGAGATCACTTCCATTTCCATGTTCCACAAAAGTCTTCGTTTCTTCTCGCTGGAAATCACTGGAACATCAAATATGATTCAAATTACAACTCTTGGAGGTCTAAAACCTCATAATTGAGACTTTTGTGTTTGGTATACAGTCTGTAAAACATTCGTTACGAAGTCTATTGGTGGCCTAATCAACAAAAATTTACGGCCACGGTTTTTATTTTCCAGTTTTCAATGTTTTTTTTTACCATCTTAAGTAAAAGAATGCATCGAAAAATCGAAAGTTATATAAGAAATATTTGGAATTGCGAATTAGCATCAAAAGTCCAAAAAAATCTAAAATAATCTCCATTTACCTTGTTTCCCAGGTCTGTTGGGATTGGACTTCATTTTAATTTCATTCCCAGCAATTTCGTCGTAGATCTTCGATAAATATTCCTCGGGGAGGTCCTCGTTATCACTGCTTCGCCTGTTCAATTTAATATACTGCTCTTTCGTCATTTTGTTCTTCACCTGAGGCGAATGGAGGTCCGTAGTCAGCATAATGATGGAAAACCCTAACACGTAAGCTGTGTCTGCGCTTGTGAATAATCCGTTGCTGGAAAAATAGAAAAAAATTGCTGAAATATGTTTCTTTTTGGCACAATAGTCTTGTCAATAAAACTTGTTCGACTATCATAGTTTTTTCACAGAAAGACAATTGTCTTTAAAGCCCAGAAAATTGACACTACTAGCATAGTTTTTGTCATAATTCGATTAAAAATTCGCATACTTGGGATTACACTCGCAGTATCTACTGGCGAACTTCTCCATCAGTCGATCGATCTTCTGAGCCTCTCCCGGAAGTCTGAAACCCTCCAAGAAGTACCTCAAAGCGGTCACCAAGTCTCGATCATTAAAATTCATTTGATCTATGTAGCTGTACATCGCCTGATTGTGATTATGATCGCCTAGGAAATCGCCGATGGCAGTCTTGTCCAATCGTTCGTCCATGTGAAGCCACCTGGCTACGTCTTCCGACGAATTCCCCAGGAGTCCCTGTTCCTGAAGATACTGGACACCTTTACTTGGCTTTCGATTGAATCTAAAAAGAAGAAAAATAGTATTTTATTGTAGTGTAGTTTTAGTTTTGACCGACAGAAAGATGATAGCGATTGGAAAAAGGACTCTATGATATTAAATCTCATCAATTTTAAACCGTGTCTTTTATTCCAATCGTTTAATATAGTTTTTATGCCACAACAAAATCGGAAACCAAACAATGATAATATAAATTAATACATACATATTGATTCCAGTTTCCCAGGCCTCTTTCTGCTGCTTCTGTACTTCGTACTGTTCAAGCGAGTCAGGAATTTCCTTGTTCCCCGCCAGACTAGAATTCGCAGACGACAGGCTCCCAGCGCTTCCATAACGTGGTAATGGAGCCTCTATGGGAGGATCTGGTGGCTCCGTTGCAAGTTGCTGGTCCGCTGGGATACTTGGGTTCACATAAAGATCTCTGCTCCACTCTACCATGCATTTCAAGATCGAGACCAAACACTCGAGTCCTCTGATTCGCATCGACTTCTCCTGATTGGGCGAAGCTCCCAATTCCAGGGCTTGTCTACCCTGGGCGATTTTCGATAAGTCATTGACAAGCCTACGACAAACAAAAGAAGCAAAAGATCGATCGTTGAATTCTAAAGATGGTTTGTCGCGTTATTAAAATGGAAAATAACAAGTTTCTCATATCTCTTTGACTAGATTATGGAATTCTTTACACAGAAATAATTCTAATCTTTGATTTGGCGATAAATTTTCAATAAAATGAATTTTCTTTAATTCGTACTTAAAATATACTAAATATTTTTGTCAAAAAAAACTGTTTCTTTCTCAAACAAAGTCTACTTCGGAGAAACTTTAGACATCCATCCTCCATTCGTTGAGCCCTTCAAACATGAAATTTTTGACAAACTTGTTCCTCGCATAGAGTTAAAACACGATTTAAAAGGAATATGATATTTCGACATAAAGCTTGGGATTCTAATTTAATTTCTTAATCAAATTCTGCAAATACTATCGTCCAGTAGAAATTTACTTCGTATACCAAGAAAAACAACTATTATTATCTATACAAAAGCATGATGCAGAAACAAAAGTCAATAAAAAAGATTGAAACATTAATAAACATAAGGTTTTCATTTATATCGTTAATAAATATTTCCTCACCTTTCGAACAAGTTCGCAGCAGAGAGGTCACAATCGTAGTTGACGTAAATGTCAACAACGCTTTGTGCATCCGCACAAATGCGAGTTAAAGCATGAATGACCATCCATTTGTGTTCGAAAGAGCTGCTGGAGGTTTCGAGGATGTTCATGAAGATTTCCTTGAAGAAAACTTCAATCTGCATTTTTAAGTGTACTTTGAAACGAGCCAATAGAGCCAGGAATAGCGCCAGCGAGAGCTCAAACACCTCAGGGACCGAAGATACTCCATTTTTTGACAGTGCCACGCAGAGATACTGTTTTATGGCTATGACAAACATTTCGTTCGATCGTAGAACTGGTCCTGCATTCTGAAGGATTCCGAGCAGAAGCTGCAATGACAGGATCTTCGATCTTAAATGGTGCGATCTAAAACACATAAAAAAACCTTTAAAAACACTCGAAAGGAATGGAAGAATAGAATAGAATAGAATGGAACCACAAAATAAAATTATTAATGAAAATTCCTGCGACTTTGCAAATATGAATGCAGGACTGAAAGAAAGATGGTTTCATGCTGCAAACTACTACACTTGCTTTAGAATGCATAGATCTTTGTAACATAGATATCGAACAGTTCACCTGGTACATATTAAGCCGAACGTACTTGGGATCCAAATTGCCATCCGGAAGTGGTTTCATGGAAAGTTTGCAAAGTGCTCTGAAAACCAAGAACGCGTCCTTCTGCAGTACATGTGTGAACTTGGCTCTGACCATGTTGTCACTTTCGGCCACAGCTTCGTCAGAGTTGTCGTCGATGGGCACTTGGTCCAAGCTTGCATCTTCTGAAATTGCTGTGGCCACACAAGTCGAGCCCTCTGGTACTACGGAGTTCATCACGTCCTCCAGAATTCCTCGAACGATCAGCTGCGGTTCCTGGTTGGGCTCTGTTGAAGTTTCCTCATTGTTCGCTGCCTCCATTTCCAGGTCACCTCCAGAATTGCAACTCTGGACTATCTCAGATTGATCCATTTCATTACGGACACACTCTTCTTCCTAGTAACATAGGTTTCAATTTTAATTTAAGTCTGTGTAGTTACGTACCCCATTAGGTTCAACGATTTGCCGACGTTTCCAAAATTCCATCCATCGTCATGAATATTCTACTTAATGAACTCACCGCTTGCGTTTCCATTCGAGCAAAGATAACATTAATCATCTGTGTTAGAGTTGCTCGAGCCGTTGTCTGATTGACCAGGTTCTTCGAGGCCAAGTAGACACTGTAAACGATTCTGATTGCAAGCAAAACAGTGCCTTCGTGAACTTCGACATGTTGACTAGTCATCACTGTTAGCAGGGCCTTTATAATTTGTAGCTGTACACCTTCATCCGTCTGAGGTCCAATAAAGCATCCACAAATGGTTTCCACGATGCGAACAATCAACAATTTGTTTGGCTCTATGGAGTCTGGAACGTTTCCAGTGAGATGACCATAAGCAATTAATTTTTGCAGACAGTCTAGAGCAGTAACCACGATTCGTGGCGATTTGCTCTGGCACGCAAGTTCGAAGGGAAGAAAATACTTCTCCGCGGATATTACATAGGACTCACTGCGCGGCTGTGGCAAGGCAGTGGAAACCTGCGTACCTGACACTTCCTTGATTTCATTGCGCAGATTGTCTGCGAACAAATATACATTGGATTCAAAAATAGTGAAACAGCCAGAGACAGTTATGTTAGAACTCTTCCTGCTACAATATGGCATTGTGGACAAAGTAAAGAACCTTCATGATACTCAAACACATCATTCTGGATCTCTGCTTCGTGGTATTAAATTTCCTTCTACGTTTCTTTCGATTTTGCACCTTCATTTCATTTTATTATTCTTAAGGATAATAAATGTAAAACTCAAGCAAAACAGAAACTCTAATAAATGCGAAAGCAATATTTTGAGTTATAGCAAACAAAGCTAAAAATGACAAATTCGCCATTAATTTTATGAAATATTCTGCGCAATAGTCTCTCAGGGCTTCTAATGTCCGTCGAATCTAAGCAAAACAGGAAATTTATTGTTGTGGAGGTTATAAATTGAGTATGCGCGTATTAGAAGTGGAAACAGGGACTAATATTTGTAAAAAGTTTACCGAGCGCAGTTTCACAGGACTTCCTGAGTTGCGAAAGGTGCGACCGCTTAACATCCCGGTCGGCCAGGATTTTTTCCAGTGCTCTAATAATGAACATTTCTTTAGAGTTATCTTGCATCGTCGCCAAGCCAATTCTCCGCTAAGCTGGGACCGGAGAATACATGGCCCGACCGGAGATACGCATCGTTACAACCATAGTTGGTACTATTCTTCTTGCATTCTTGATCACCAGGAGGTGGTCCCTTCGAGGTAGAGGTGGACACAGATTCTGTGAAACGAGGATCGATCAGGGAATTTATTTTGGACTCTAACGATGGAGATAATGTGTTTGTCACGGAATTAAGGCTTCGTCGCGAAGCATTTCGAAGGAAATGATGATGAAATATTGAAATTGACAGCAGTTTTGTAGAAACAAGATAGAAGATTCCGAAACGTCGAAGGTGAGCCACGCCGATCGTACTAACATCTTGCGGCGCGACGCAGAATCGACTTTGCAGAGGTAAAGACTGGTTTTCACGAGGCAGCGAAAGGTGAGTTTCTAGATCTTGGAAGATGGCAGAGTTTTATAAGAATTTGTAAATAATTTTAGGCCAAGTTTGATTTTGTAATACTAACCTCGTTTTTACGATGGATTGGGTATAAATCATTGTCAAATTCAACACAAGTCAATATACATGATAGAAAGTATCGATCCATTAGACAGTACCAACATAGAGTAGAAAAGGGTAGGCACAATTTACTTTTTATTCTGTATATGGAGAGTTTCTATTCTTCATGATTGTGTATATATAGGGTATTATTTGCGTTTTATATTATTGTTAAGTAATGTATTGGTATTTTGCAAAGCTTTATAGATGTATAAACATAACGGAAATTGTTTCCACTTTCACACTATTTAAATGAATAATATTTTCACCTCTCTAATCTAATGGAAACGATATTGATAACAAAATAATTTTTAAGACTACAAAAACAAAAATAAATTTTTATCATTAATATAACAAAAAAAAAAGAAAATTTATCGCAGTTTTTATTTTACCTTCGATCGTAATTTTTGTAGAGACCATTCTGACCTCAAACCTAAATTTCACTATATTAAATTTATAATTTGTAATATTTGTTAATCCAGGCTCAACTGGTATTATCAAAATTAATACTTGCATAATATTAACAATAGTAATAAAATATTTGCATCGCAGGCCATTTTGTGTTCACAACTCGATAATGACAATCGTTTCAAACGTATTATCGATAGTTTATCGAACTGGAAGACGCTGTTGCCAACATGGCGACCTCCTCGTCCCATAAAATCGAAGATCCGAATTGCGAATGATATTAATAATTGTTGAATCATCGTTGAAAATAAACAATTCTACACAAATATTTGACGAATCGAAACAAAGAAAACGTTTATGCTAGTGGTAAGTTTAATAAATATATTTTCGTATATTTTCTCCATTATTTATTTAACTTGATGCAATATTTCCCCCATAATATTAATTTTTCATTATTGAAAAATTCATTTAAAACATATTTGAATTTCTTTCAAATTTCTCTCTTCACGTTAAATAACAAATATTAAATTAAGAGCAATTTGTTTACTTGACAGCCAAAAGATGGTAAAGTTGTATGCATTGTCGGTCCTGTACAAGAATCCCACATCGGCCATTGCATTGAAGTCTGCGTACGATGTGGAGTCGTTCTCATTCTTCCAGCGGGGAAGCGTTAAGGAGTTTATGAGTTTTGTTAGCAAAACTATCGTTGAACGGACTCAAATTAGTTCCAGGCAGAGCGTGAAAGAAGGAGGTAACGCAATAATTTCACTAACTTTTAAAATACAATTTTAAAATATTACTCTGCTAGTGAATAAATTCCATTCCACTCATATTTAATTGTCCCGAGTTAAAGTTTATTGCGAAACATTTGAATATAAACTTAGAAGCTTCACACCTGTGTTTAGAATCAATCGAGCCTAGTAGTGACCTAAGAAAGAATAATATGTTGAATTAAAATTGTTTTAATGGTAGTTTCGAGCAGTTTATTCGCAATTATTTTGGAATCCATCTAACTTTTCTAACTTTTAATTAGTTTTGAATGAAACAAATTGTCTTAGACGACAATGGTGTGTAGAAATGTGAACAAAACTAATCTTCTACCAGATTACATGTGTCATGTGTACGTAAGAGCGGACAACTTGGCTGCAGTTCTCATATCAGACCACGAATATCCCAGAAGAGTTGCACACACTTTAATAACAAAAGTGATGGATGAATTTGCTGCAAAGTATCTGACTTCGACATGGGAGACTCTGAATGAAGCCACGACAGACTTTGCACAGATCAATATATATTTAGCAAAGTATCAGAATCCGAACGAGGCTGATGCTCTAACAAAAATGAAAAATGACCTAGATGAAACTAATATTATTCTGGTAATTATCTAAAGAACGATTCGAAAGAACATTTTTATTTTATTTTGTTTAACTTTTAGCATAATACGCTATCAGCTATTCTCCAAAGGGGAGAAAAATTGGATGACCTGGTTGCCAAGTCAGAGGGCCTCAGCATGCAGTCAAAAGCTTTCTATAAAACCGCACGAAAGACCAATTCATGCTGCAGTTTGACTCCATAAAAGGTTTTATCAACTTTCAGTTAATATCACTGTCGGTTTCATTATGCAACTTGCAAAGGAATTAATATTATACGCGTTGGAAGAAACAAGCATTCGATGTACAGATTGTACTTAAGTACGTCAAACTTGTAAATTTGCGCAACTGTTAGTGATCTGGGGAAAGAAATTCGAGCTGCACATTCCGATTCTTCTATCGCCCAATGGAAATGAAACACGAAAAAAGTTAATCGTGCAAAGAATGAATGTACATTGGGAATACAATTTTTAAATTTATTAGAACAAAATATTTATTCGTGTTTCAGCGATGTGTGTTTTAACTTGTGACTGTAGCGTACAACGAATGGTACTTTCAGTATTTACGATACCATTTCTTTCTTATTACATCAGGTATATTAGTTTTACGTAGCATTCGACAAATTTTCTATTGCGTACGACCAGAATTTACTATTTTTACACTCGACTTGAAAAGGTTGTAAGCCTGATGAAGTGAAAATGATTTATTTGGTGAATTTTGTAAACTGTTTCTGTATAAACTAAAATATTTATAGAATTTTTGTGAACCGTTGTGGCAAAACTTCTCCGTAATCAATGTTCTCGTTTTTGAGGGATACGTGTAATATGGAACCAAGTTCCAACTAACCGTGCTCTTCATGAGCAGGTTTATATTTTTAACATGTATGTTTCATGTCTTAAAAACAAAATAATAATAGAATTATTCAATATTATATAGTGTTTCCATAGATTAATTTATTATTTATTATTTGTTAATATGTGCCATAATTAAGAAAATGAGTGAGTTGTCTGTTTCATTAATCACAAACAACATAGAAACAACAATGGTTCGAATAGGTTTTAATCAAATAAATAAAGATTTTTTGCAACATAATGCAATTAAGAATTCGAATTTGAAATGTAGAACAAAATTTCAGTGTTTTGGTACAAGAATATTCAGAAATTAAGAGGAATGTATCGAGCAGCTCTGCCATAATTAGCGATATTTGAACTTGCAAATAGTAATTTAACAGTGGATCACAGGAATGTTTTGCATTAATAAGGGTGAAGTCGCACAGATTTTGTTCAAACTTTTTGATGATTATAGACCAAAAATAATCAGACCTATGTTTGAGCTATTCTGCCAATAGCCATTATTTACACCATCTAAATTTTTAGACTTTCAACTAGAAATGAAAAGGAAAACCTGAGTCGTGGCTTAAATCTTCCAGTATTACAAAGGATTTCCAAGACCAAATTCATAGTTGCATTCGTATTATTTTATTTCATAATAATATTACTTTCATTCATTATGAGAATGTTCCATGTTATTTTCGACTTTTACCATTCTATATCATACAAACCTCAGGACATGTATTTGTCCCGATTCACAAAGTCCTGCGGCGTTCGACGTATCGACATCAAGCTGAAATGCGACCATGTCCACGTATTGTTTTCGCCAACTTCTATGTTGTATCCCTCACGGTTCTTTTCAGAAGCACACTTGAAACAAATTCAAACAAACGCGTTAATTTTAAATATTTTTAAAATCTATTAATTTTTCAAAAACAAATTTAGTTACATTGCTGAACACTTCGTCCACTTGCATCAACTCATCAGCTGTCCAAGATAATTCCCTGGGACACTCAAGTGTAGAACTCTGACATATTTGAGAGAGCGCGTCTTGTCTACACGGGCCATTTAAAAGTCTAAATTTTTTAACCTCGTCCTTATTAATGAACACCCAATCATGCAGTTTTTTTTTATCTGCATGGTGCTCAAAGTTTACATTCTCGATATCCTCAATTACGGTCGAGAAATTAGTTTCTTTCGACCAATCATAAATCAACAAATGCGTATGAGATTCCAATGGTGCTAAATATTTCTCTTTATATAATCTCTCAAGATCGTTCAGATACTCAGTGGAGAAAACTTTCGAATTAACTTCGTACGTTAAACCTTTCTGTTTTATTTTTTCCTGCAACACGTCAGTTGGAAGTATAAACAGTGCATGAAACTATTTTCAACAAAAACTTACCTTAATAACTTCTACAGGGGCGTCCAAATATATTATTAAGTGCGGTCGTTTAACAAATTCCAGTGTAATGTCTCTAACTATCATATAGTATTTCATCACATTTTCCGTAAGATATCCAGCATTCTTCATGGCCTCTGTGAAGACTATATCCGAGTAAAGACACCGGTTCAGAACTACTCCCTGCCCGGTCGATAACATATGGAGCAAAGCATTTGCATATTGGTCGTATCTCATTAGAAAATATAACATTTGGAAATGAGCCGTCCTTTTGTCATGGGGATTTTCTAAAAATCGCGGCAAGTCGAAACTTTTGGCAAAAAACGGAAACTGGGGATCCAGTTCTCGAATGTCAAAGCCATGGACATTGACATAGTATTGGTCATGAGTCGGCGGTGGCATGTAGAGTAAACCAAACTCGTCAGCTACTTTCTCACAGAATTTGGATTTTCCTACTGCTGGCAGACCATCCACGACCACTAGTCGTGTGTTTTCGTCAAACCTTTGTAACATCGGATCAAAGAGTTCATTGAATATGGTATACTTTTTCCTCCAATAGGGAAATGGGGCAGGTTTGTTTCTAGGCTCTTGTCGGACCAATCGAGTCAGGAAAGCAACTTGAGTTGCATTGGGAGTTTTTGTCTAGAAACAATATTATTATTATTATTATTATTGTTATTGCTTTATCAAAGTTAATTTTTTGAACGATTAAAAATAAGGTATATTCCTAGCAAACGAACCGTTCACCGATCGGGGTGAGTTATACGTCGTTCGATCAGTCTAATTCGGTACATTATAAATATGTATTTCATTATTTGCGGAAATTCGTTATTTTCGTTAAGTACAGTAAGAACGGTCCGTTTGCTAGGAATGTTAAAAAAATAATTAAAAAATAATTTTTGTTTAAATATTGTTATTTTTTTAACGTCTTTTTTTTTTTCTTATTCGATTTAGTGGAATTGGTATTATAATACTAACCTTACATAATCGAGCGAAAGATACAATGGTATTTAATCTACAGGCACCGACAGAGAAGGTCAACACCATCGTGCTGGAATTAATATCATTTAAACGAGGAATATTTAAGTATAAATAAGTGAAATATGACAATAATATTATTGTTTTTAACGTTTTCTCTTACCATGTATACTAATGGTTACGATCCGCTCTTGGTGGCAGCACTGAAAGTACTCCCAATGACACCACTACCAATCACATATGTACGTACACATATTGAGTGTAGGAAAAGTCACGATGTTTAATTGTGTGTATAATGAAATAATAGCAGTAACTATAAAAGGGATCAATACGAAGCATTCATTTCAGGGGAAATGATTTGAATTAAAAAGGACATTGAAAATCTACGTTATGTCATAAGTGAAAAGAATTTTTTATTTTCTTTTAGTTCTTTTATTCTTCGAGTTATTTCATCTCTCTGTAAAAGATTTTTTATGCAAATATGTTATACCTTTAAGAGTAGTTTCTCCAGAAAAATTTATCACGTTGTTTGCAAATTCGTATTTATAAACATGGCTTCGTTTGACGTCTGCTATTTTCTCCTTTTCCGCAAACACGCATTATCGAGCAAATATTCGACATGCGAACTATTAATTAACTTCCGATTAAATTAATTAGAAAACATTTGGTAATTATTTGTTAATCAGAAATAAAGAAACGGCTGAGAAACGGATATAGAAGGTTAAATTTCAAATTTCGATAATCGTTTGAAAAAAATCGATTTAGAATTGAACGTTCCTAACCTGAAGATAGTAGACATCCGGTTTGAATTAAGCGGGAAGAATACGTTAGAAAGTGTAAGAACTTGTGAATGTAGTGTTTCAATCTATTCAGAAACGTAAAGAGTTTAAATCAAGCTAGAGAAGAGTTTTTCGAGTAAATTCGCAATGGCACAAAAGATATCGAAAGATTATGCAAAAGCCAGAGGTGGGTACTATTAAATATTATAATGGTTATTAATCAACTACCGATATTTATATTAAAATTTAAATGTTCCTAATGTATTATTTAATTTTTATTTGTTGTACTAGAACAATTCAAAACATTCTTGACGGAGTTTGTAGAAATGGATAGTAAAACTGGTGAAAAAACGTTTAAATATAGAAATCAACTTGTCAATATAGCTCATCGTGAACAAGTAGATCTTACGATAGAGTTGGACGATGTTCATGAGTTTGATGACGAATTAGCAGAATCTATTGTAAATAATACACGAAGATATGTTAATTTACTTTTGAATGTGAGTAAATGTTATAATTTTACATACAAGTATTATGCATTGGCTTAAAGTAATTAAAATAAATTTCTACTCGTCGTAATAGATAGAAAAATGTTTTTATGTGTACGTAGCTTATTCAAGAGATGTTACCTGACTTTAAAGAGAGACCCGTACCGCCAAAAGATGCTTTGGATGTATATATCGAACACAGATCGTTGATGGAAAGTCGTAACAAACACGACCAACGCGATCCAAGAAACAAATATGCTCCAGAACTTATGAGACGCTTGTATTTTAAATATTTATTTTTATTTCATTCCCATATATATGAGTTTAGACATATTATAATAATATAAACACTCACATTATAGCGAAGTGTACTTCAAAGACTTTGGTACATCGAAGGAATATTCCGTAAGAGATATAAAAGCAGATAAAATAGGAAGATTGATTACAGTACGAGGCATAGTGACAAGATGTAGCGATGTAATGCCCTTGCTTGTTGTTGCTACATATACGTGCGATCAATGCGGCGCTGAAACATTTCAACCGGTAAGGAAACAGTAATGTATCGACGAATAGTATTAAATGAAATTTTACTAAAATAAAGATTTTTAGGTACAATCTTTGAAGTACATGCCACTGCGAACATGTCCTAGCGATGAGTGTCGTATAAATAAATCTGGCGGTGTGTTAGATATGCAAACAAGAGGCTCAAAATTTATAAAATTTCAAGAAATAAAAATACAAGAACATGTAAGTTTTCTAATGAATAATATGTTGTTTAACCATTTTCGTTAGCAGTCGATTCGCAATTGATATACAGAAAATGCATGCACTCGTTGGAAAAGTTTCGTTCGAACTTGTCCGTATCTAAAATCATCCGATTAATTTGATCCAACTGATTACCGATACCATTATATAAAAATGAGAGGTATATGGTAACGTAGGTACATCTGCGTCGTTAATGTCGCGTAATTGCGGTTAATAGTTGATAATGCGATTAATAGTTGATAATAATAATAGGAATTATTTTAGAGCGATCAAGTTCCTGTCGGTCATATTCCAAGAAGTTTAACAGTGTACTGCAGGGGTGAAACAACAAGAAAGTGTTTACCTGGAGATCATGTACTTATTACGGGTATCTTTTTGCCTATCGTAAAATCTGGTTTCAGTGCTCGTGTTGGTGCAGCACTTTTGAATGAAACATATGTAGACGCACACGTAAGAGTTTCGAATATTAGCAGTTTCATTGTTGATAGTTGTCAGTATAGAAGATTATAATTAAAAGATACTAACGTTTTACGATATAGAAAATCGTTTGCCTCACTAATTCCCAAACTGTCGACGATACTAATGCTGGATTGTCCGAAGAAGAATTATCTTTAATAATGGAAGACGATTTTTATAGTAAATTAGCTAATTCTATAGCTCCAGAAATTTATGGGCTTGAAGATGTTAAAAAAGCTTTACTATTACTTCTTGTTGGTGGAACTGATAATCACAGGGAGGATATTAAAATTAGAGGTTTACCTTTTACATGCTTGTAATATGCGTAGGTTATTTTTGTTATTTTTACTCAAGTATTTCTGTTATTTATAGGTAATATAAATATTTGTTTAATGGGCGATCCAGGAGTAGCGAAATCGCAGCTACTTTCATTTATAACGAGGTTGGCTCCTCGATCTCAATACACGACTGGCAGGGGATCTTCTGGAGTTGGTTTAACTGCCTCAATTATGAAAGATCCTTTAACTGGTCAAATGATGCTCGAAGGAGGAGCTTTAGTATTAGCTGACGAAGGTGTCTGTTGTATCGATGAATTTGATAAGATGGCAGATGCAGATCGAACGGCTATTCACGAAGTAATGGAACAACAGACAATATCGATAGCTAAAGCAGGAATTACAACTCGCTTAAACGCAAGAGTTTCGATATTAGCTGCCGCGAATCCTGCTTATGGCAGATACAATCCTAAAAGAACAGTTGAACAAAATATTCAGTTACCTGCTGCTTTATTATCGCGGTTTGACTTATTGTGGTTAATTCAGGATCGAGCAAACCGTACTAATGATTTAAAGTTGGTATTTACATGGTTATACATATACGTATATGTATATGTATATGTATGTATAAATATTTTTCTATAATAAAATACTTGAATAAATGTACCTTTCTAGATTGGCTCAACATATAACTTACGTTCATCAACATGGTATACAACCTCCTATGGAGTCGCAAGCGTTAGATATGAATTTAATTAGAAAATACATTATTCTGTGTAAGATGAAACAGCCTGTAATTCCTGAAGATTTAACAAATTATATCGTTGGTAAGAATTGTTTTCAAAAATTGAATTGCTCTCCCGTGTAATAACGTTATTCGTAATGTGTTTACGTAATCGTTATTTCCAGAATCTTACGTAGAAATGAGAAGGGCGGCTCGCAATGGTCACGATAAAACTTTTACGTCTGCGCGTAATTTACTAGCGTTGTTACGTTTGTCGACTGCTTTGGCGCGTCTGAGATTAGTACTTGTCGTTGAAAAACCGGATATTGACGAGGCAATTCGATTAATCGAAATGTCTAAACATTCTATCAACTACTCCGAAACACTGTTGAAAAATGTAATTCGGAATCCAGTTAATCGAATCTTCCATATGATTAGAGAGTTGACGGGCGAGAAGAAAACTATTAAAGTATCAGATATTCTGGAACGATGCACAAGCAAAGGATTTAAACCCGATAAAATCAATGACTGTATCGAGGAATACGAAGCGTTGAATGTGTGGCAAGTGAATCAAACAAGGACACAAATAACATTTATTTAATTTACACGTATACGTATTTCAGTTAATTTTGAATTTTCCCAAACATTTACTACAGGCTGAGTTTGATTTATGAGATTTAATTGATTTTATGTACGTATGGTATTATTGGTATTCGTGTAATTTGAAGAACTTGTCACTTGTGAAAATTATATTAAACGATACTGGTGAATTAATTAATTATTACCTTTTTACCACTTTTCCTTTCTTCAAATGCCATTAACTTTGAACAATTTCTTTTCTTCTATAGTAAAGTACTAAAAGTTGAAAAAACAATACCGTTCTATTATTAGATATGTATAGTAAAATATCGTTGGACGAAACTGGCGTAAGTCGGGCAACGAGATTTATACGCACGCAGACTGTACTTGTTGTACGTGTTCCATGGAAAAATGGTGTAAGTGAAAAGAATACGTATCAAGTAAAATGACGATGGAATTTGATTTTTTTTAAGGAAAAATTTTACCATTGAAGCGTTTAATGTGTCTTGGCTAGAAAAATATGTAAAAAATTTTCTTATATTTTTGAATTTTAAAGAACTGTTGTTTTTAATTTGTCGTTAAAGAAAAGAAAGAAAGAAAGAAAGAAAGAAAGAAAAATGTAGCTTATGATCTACGTTGCATTAAACGGTTCATTTTATCAGAGTTATTCAAGTGTTTTTAACCAGGTTTCGCTAGGTTTTACGCGGTTCACCCCACTGTGCAACGTTGCGATCGGTTACGCGATCGTCGGCCTTCGATGCCGTCGACAAGAAACGACAACGGGATCGAGTGTCTTCCCGGCCTCGTAAGAGACACGAAAATGGAGTCCACGACAAGAATTTTTCCCATCGGCGACACCCGCAGACCGTACTCGTTTTACAACACGCTTACCTTGCTCCGAGGAACGGAAACGCACGGCCGATCCCGTTGTTCGAGTGCATTTTCTATCCTCCAGAGCGATTTTTCTGCCACTTGGCGGACAGATCGTCGTATTACGCGATCTGTTCTGCCTATAAATGCAGATCTAGGATGATCAGCCTCATAGTCGACCACGTCGAACGATCCTCCTACCAGCTTCGACGACCGTCGAATCGTTTCACCATCGATTTATCATCGTGTCGCGTTTTCAGCCGCTTCCAGAGGTTCTCCAAACATGGGACTAGTTGGCTTGGTGTTTGTCGCCTCGATCTCCGTGGCCTTAGCCAAGCCAGGCCTTCTGTCAGCCCCGTTGATCGCCAGGCTGACCCCTGCTGCGCCTATCGGTCCTGATGGCAGGGTACAGGACACGCCAGAGGTAGCCGTGGCAAAGGTGGAGCACACTGTGGCCCATCTAAACGAGAGAATAAATTTGGCCAACGAAGCCGCGAGGTCCTCCTCAGCGTCCCTTCAAGCTGTTGTCCAGCCAACGTCGCTGCTAGTCGATAGATCGACCGTTCTGGTACCCGGAGCGCCTCTTGGTCCTGACGGAAGGGTCGTAGACACCCAGGAAGTTGCCGTGGCGAAAGCTGCTCACGCCGCGGCGCAGGTCAACGAGAGGGTCAGTCTCGCCAACGAGGCTGCACGATCTGTCGCAGCAGACTTGAACAGGTGAATCTTTCACTTTTACGATTTCGAGGGAAGGATGAATGGATGGATGTGCGGAACATTTGTAAACCAATGGATTTTAAGCGAACAGTAATTAACTTGATATCTAAGGATCTAACAAACTACATAGGTACATATGTATTTATTCTTCATTGTTCATTCTTGACTCTAGCTTAGCGGTCAGAGTTACGGTTTCATCGTATCATTTTCCAATTGATTTTACATAGCTGGATGAATCTACATATTAAGTAAAATATTGTTCTGTTTGAATGAAAAAATTATTTCTCGAGTTATTTGCATAAAACCATTTACACCATAAAACTATAGTGTAAAAATTTAAAAAGGACGCATACGTGACGTACTTGTTTTTGTTTATTCCATTTAAAATGAAGACGGAATGCTCGTTGTTCTAATCCATAAATGGTTGTCTTTTTAGGCCACTGGTGGCCAACGGATTGGTGACCCTTCCATCGGTAGGTCTCGATGGAAGGGTCCGAGACACGGCAGACGTTGCCGCTGAAATCAATTTGGCCAGATCCTCGGGAAGGCTGTTGGTTACTGCACCGGCTGTACAAGTTCCGTTGGTGGCGAGCAACGCCGTGCTCGTCCCAGGTGCGCCAATTGGTCCCGACGGAAGAGTCCTCGATACGCCGGAAGTGGCCGTAGCGAAAGCTGCACACGCATCCGCTCATCTCACCGAGAAACTGAACTTGGCCAACGAAGCTGCCAAGTCCGGCGGCGTTCTCGCTGTTGCTGGAACCAATCTCGCTTATGGAAGACTCGTTTACTGAAAAATAAAGCTTCCAAGGAAGAATATTCACGCGCGAATACCGTTAGTTTATAGTCGATTAATAATAGCCTGTCACTGTTAGTTGGAATAAAGAAATTTACGGGAACCATTGCCAACGTTTTTCGTTACAAGGTAGCTGGATGAACAAATTTTTCAAGTCTTGTCCATATAACGGCGCGCGTTTCGACCGCGTAGCCGTTTCCATGGATCCGATTTAGAGAATTTCACCGTTTCTTCCATTTTCTTCGATTTTAAAACTAACATTGTTGTCCTGGGACTCGAAACGCTTATAAAAAAAATTGTTTAACACAATCTGTGTATTTATCCATTCCCTGACTGATAAATTCGTATCCAGGTCGACAAATAATTTCACTTTGTATCGATTGTATCAATACGTACAATTTATTTATATTTACCTGTTATTCTTTCGGATACTTGAAACCGACACTATTCTTTAGTCGTAATTATAACATAGTGCTACCACAGGCGAGGTATACGAGTAGACCTTTCGTCCAATGTATTTTTTCGGCCCATTTTTCTGGGACCATTCGATCTGGGGCTCTAGAGCCTCTTACCAACAGATTTAGAAATGAATTTCAATCCCTTCCATAGTCGATTCACATGTATTTATCTACACACTACAACTGTCTGCCTATCGATACTAATTCAGTGAATAGTTTGTCAACTGACCGCCATCCATGAGAAGAGGACGCTAAAATCAGATCGGTATGGCAGTCGGATTGGACCACTTTCAGTCCATAAGGTGCTCGTATACCTCGTCTGTGGTGGTACTACTAATAAATTTATGTAACTCTCGTAGCCCAAATTGATTGACTGACTGGACTCCCTGCCATACCGATAATGATTTTAACGCCTTCTTCTCACGGATGCCAGTCAATTGATAAACTATTCACTGAATTAGCGTCGATGGTCAAACAGACTCTAGTTGCGTGTAAATACATACATGTATATGGGAGTTGCTAAGGACGAATTATTCACATTTTTTTGTCTAGTTAAAGTTGTAAATAATTTGCATTGGAGCAAAAATATAAGAACTTTACGAGTTTACTTTTCGAAATTGGAATTTTGGTGATCAAGCCTCGATGTGTGGTTCATAACTAATTTGAGTAATGTAAACGTGTCTCGAATTTGCTGACGTTACCGACGTCAATGATCGGGTTAAATATGATTCTCAGAGTGATTGTCTTTAAAGACAGAGTGCACTATAAGACTATCAATTTTGTACGTGGTCGGTATGTACTTGGGTTCGTTAGCATGCAAACTCTTATCGAATCGGTGCTGTAAAAATAATACTTGAAAAGTGTTTAATGTTAAAAAATTGAAGAATCTTGACATCTGCAAGTGTGATTTAATATGGTTCGAAAGTAAAGATATTTATTCTTTCTAGCCGAGGTATCCCTGTTCCTTTTCGAATAACAAGCTTCGCGAGACGTCGGCCCTTCCCCCACCCCGCCAGCTAATTCGCGAGCGTTACCGAGCACAGCGAAGGCTCGCCATTCGTAATCTGAAAATTAAGATAGCAAGACGTGTCGGCGTTTCGCGACCGAGGTGCGTATTTATAACCTGTTGATTCTTCCATTATTACTAATCGCGTTTTCAGTACGATCTCTTCCAACTACGTTTTCATTTTAATCATTCGTCTACTTTACCGCATTTATATTTTATTTCTGTTGCAGTCTCTGATTGGAATTGAACACCGTGGATTCTTTTATTGGCACGCAAACGACACCATAATAAATGGCAAATAACTCGAGAAAAAGGGAATGATGTACTGGTAACATTTTAATTAATTATTATAGGAAAAGTTTCCGTACATATTGATATTCGTTGTAAGCATGGTGCATAATTTTCTAATCGGCCATTTTTTATCTACTTGCATATGTATACATAAGCAGTGTTTCTGTTGACGACAAGTGACAGGAGTAAGGAGAAAATAAGAAAAGCAAAGCACACGTTGTATTTCTTGTCTCCTGTCCCTTTCTTTGCAGGAAATTTGTTGGCCGCGCGCAATGCGGCCGGTAGATTCAGTGTCCGTTGCTATGCAACAAGTTTGTTTTTCGGGGCAAAGTGACCCCAACGTACGTTGTCGTTTACGGTGTTAGGGAAACGCGAGAATAGAAGCATTGTTTCTTAAATTACTTCCAGAGCATCGTGGCTCTTTTTGTTTTATGAACCGCGAGAATAGAATCATTTGTTCGCCGATATGAATGTAATCTAATTTAATATCTAATAAACTTGATTATCTTTTTAATTTTAAACCAAAATTCGTCGAATCAGTGCGTCACTAAAGTGGAGTATTTGGCGGTGCTCTAGAAGCACACAATCCAAGTATTAATTTATACTTAAAAATTTTTAATTAAAAATCTTTACAATTTTAAGAATAGATTCTAATTGTTTTCTTACAGTCTGAACGTGATGCTGAAAAGCAATAGCTGTACCCGGGAGGGTATCGGCCGATGGACCACGAGCGAACGACGTAAGTAGAAATTTATCCTTGGAAATTTTTTAATTAAAAATCTTAATAATTTTAATTGTTTTCTTGCATTTTTCTTACAGTCTTATCGTGAAAACCAGCAGGACCATGCTGACTTTAAGTGGGCTCAACATCGTCGTCCGAGCATTTATTTACATTGTACGATTGAGTGAGTCGCATGCATTTATGTTCCTCTGGTCCCCAACCATGTTGTAGGATGAAAGATCCGAATCAACACGGGTGACCAGTTGTATACCTACTTGCTATTTCTCACGAGTCAAGTGACCACGGGTATGCAAAATACCCGTGAGTAGTAACAAAAATTGTTATATTTTTTTAGTGCAGGCTAGAGTCTTCTTGCACTCGCGTTTTTTAATGTTATAACTAAATATTACATAATTTCACTATTATACTATTTTTATAAAACTATATGAAACAATGAATATAACTTAATGTCAAAACATTATATTAATAATATGATGGAGTAGAATCTAAATATGAATTACTGTAACATTATACAGTTATTTTTATAACATTAATAGAATTCTTAAATATCGATCGTGTTTAATGAATTTTATGTGCAAGAAGATGTTTCGCGACTGATCGATTTTTCAGTCAAAGTAATATGTATCGTATGCTAGTTTAAACTTTTAAAAAATTTACTTTGACGATAGAATCGATTATTGAATTCTTTAAATAATTATTTATTAAATTTATTTCAATTTTAAATTATCATAATATCTGAAATAAAATCTTCTCTTTTACATAATTAAATTTCAATTAATAGTTTTCAATATTAATACATTTTGCTATTTGCTATTTTGCTATTTGATATAACAAGTCGAGTCACTTTGATTAAAAATTAAATAATAAATACCGTTTAGCTATGTTCGATTAACAACATTTTCTATTCAGGATTTTCAGGTTAACCCTTCCGTGTTCGTTGTCCAAGTTCATGCACACGCCCAGGTGCTATTTGCATGAGCGAAGGCAACGGGCACGATGACTTAGTTTAGAACAATTTCTAATAATATGTTGGCGACTGACATTGACTAGTGCATCGTGCACGACGTACTTTCCACATGTATGTTGTGGTTAGGCTGTGGAAGTGCGTCGTTTAATTAATTACAATTCCGTATACTTGTATTAATTGCAACATTTAATCTTGATTTACCAATTTATTAAATTAATTATCGATATTGCTGTTTATTACATAAAGATTTTATTCTATACTAAAATATTATCTCTAAATACGCAATGGTCACTAGGCTTTGTCAGTCGATTTCAGGAAATGGTACGTACATTTAGAGTGTGAATGTTGCAATGTTCGGGTGTCGGGGGAACCCCGGGGAGTCCCCTCTAGTTTAGGCCGCGCCCGAACATTAAGAATGAGAACCGTGGAGTGTATGTTTGAGAGATTGAGTTTTGTCATTTTTAAATATAGGGTTAGGTAGGTAGGTAACTTTCGTTCTGGTGTGTGTGTTAAATCTAAGTAGGTAGGGTCAGGGCAGGGCTGTCCACTTTAGTAATGTCGGGTAGGCGCGTTCTCGCGTGGCAGTCCTGTACCTTAGTTACGATTTCGAGTTGAAAAGCTGTCCGATTCAAACGGTTTCTACCGTTTGTTTTGCTGGAACTTTCCACTCTCGAAATCGCTGCGACTTTAAAGTCGCTCTTCGCGCTCGCGGTCGTGGTTAGCCTCCCTTCGAAACGCTCGTCCCGCTCGAGTTTCTCCACACGTGTTCCGATAACGATTCCTCGAATCGTTGGAGGTTCGCGTATCGCACGGAGTGCTCGAGCCTAGTATTAAGTTTCAGGCTTTGGCAGGACCGCCGAAGAAAAGAAAAGACTCTCGGGAGTCGAAGAGGCCCTGACAAACTGTCTCAAGAGTGGGCTGCAACCAATGGCTTTTCATTTTCATCCTTGGATGAGGATGGAAAGTCATTAACGTTACTACTTTGTCACTTTATCTCGTCGGTAGTTTTGTAGTTTGTTTCTTTTTCTGGCTCACATACACGCCAATCATCCCCTTGGCTGGCTCACGTATGCGTGTCCATGATTGCACCATACATGCCAGCCATCTCAGGGCAACTCGCGTTCTAAATATTAAACATGTTCACTGCCATTTCAAACTTGTATTAATTCTTTAATAATACTTTGACCTTTAATATTTTTAATCTAATAATAAAATAACATTGAATATATAATTTCTTTAAACGTGGCAGTCGATATGTTGATAATTTTTCTCATTCGATATTCATAGAGTTGCGTATTCCTATTTTTCGCGTTTCCTTTCCTATTTTCCTTAGTGTTGCGAATAGTTATCATTCGCGATTGTTATTAGAGTTGCGAATTACTCTTTTACGCGTTTGCAATTTTCATACCATAAATTGGAGTTGCGATCTTAATAAATCGTGCGACTTTTTCTGTAGCGTTGCGATATTATCAATGCCCAAATTCTACCCCAAACTGTAGTAATAGAAGTAGTTAGTGTATGTGCATACACATGTACCATTAACCCCTAATTAAAGTTAGAGTTGCGAATAATATACAATGTTCGCGTTTGCTCGTAGAGTTGCGAATAAATATTTATCGCGTTGATATGTCAGTGTTTCGATTAAACTCGATTCGCGATTGTTTTTATGCAAACCTAGGAACCGGGAGTTAGTTTGCTTTAAAAATAGCGTAGCGAATTATTGATAAACGCGATTGCTATTTTTCGCGTTTGCTTTTCAGGGTAGCGTTGCGAATAATCACCATTCCCGGTTCTTTTTATTCTTATAAATCGCGTTTCGAATTTTTCTATTATAAATTAGCGTTGCGATTATTGATTTATCGCGTTGTTTGTCCCCTTAGTGTTGCGATATTTTAAATCTCTCTAGCTTCATCCCACATGTGCCACCCTATTGTAGTTTCAAGTAGCTAGTTTATTTTATGCATGTATGTTTAGATCGACCACTGAAGATACCAGCGCCTGAGTCAGTATTTTTGGGCAAAACGCGATTTTCATTAGCGTTGCGAGACATAAATGTAACATTTTCATTAAAAATAGAGTTGCGAAAAATATGCAATAATCGCGTTTGCTTGTAGAGTTGCCAATTACTATTTTTCGCGTTTCCTTTTCAGGGTAGTGTTGCGAATTCCATACGCGATTGTTTTTATTGTTATTTAAAAATAGTGTCGCGAATGCACTGACTCTACGGTTTGCTCGTAGAGTTGCGAATTACTATTTTTCGCGTTTACTTTTCAGGGTAGTGTAGCGAATAATCACCATTCGCGGTTCTTTTTATTCTTATAAATCGCGTTTCGAATTTTTCTATTATAAATTAGCGTTGCGATTTTCATTTATCGCGTTTTTATTAATTACCGTTGCGATTCATTACCCAAAATTTTACGCTGACCACTGCTGTTCCAGGATCAAGACGTAGCTGAAATTCTACACAGCCTCAAAAGGCTCAACATCGTTATTTAAATTAGCGTTGCGAAAGAAAGGATGGTTCACTCACGGGTTGTTTTCTTAATTTACGAGTGGACAGCTTATTCCAATTATGTGAAATTATATATATTTTCTATATTCGTCAATGGAAATACTGCTTGAGAGGACTGTTATTGTATACATATAGACCAATTTCGATTACGTACTATGTATTTATGTTTTTAAATTTTTTAATATCAATTTTTGCTCATGAAAGATTTAGTTGAAATATTTATTTTATAATACGTATGTATCTCTTTTACTACATACGATCGACGAAGATCAGTCTATCTTGACGGTACATACTTACTTTTTCCTGTGCCCATTAATACATTTTCATTTCAGCCACTAATCCTTTGAACAAGTTCTTTTTACAGGGTATACATAGAAGCATGAAAGAACAGAATTGGAAATTGTAAATGGAACGACTCGATACGAATTGGAAATAATTAATAATAAAAGTGACTAGAAGATTTAAGATTAAAAATTGATCGATCTTTTTTTGAATCGAACAATCTCGTACAATTATTTATTGTCTGACTTTATGTTTCAGGAAAACATCGTGGGATTAAAAACAGAATATATTTTCGCCTATTTCTTTGTTTTATATCAGTTTTATTTATCGTATACGAGTGTAGATTTTCGAAAAACATCGTGGGATCGATGAAGATACCAAGAAGAAAATATTTTCTCATATTTCTTCATGTTTGTACAGTTTGCGTTAAACATAAGTAAAAATGTATATAGATTATAAGATAAAAAAGCGTTATGCGACTTGGTTTTATTAGATACTACTGAAACGTGTGCGCACACTCAAGTGGGAATGATTAATATTAAGGTACATATTAATATTGTAATATGCAAGGTCCATACGTGCAGTTGCACACTTCTAGTTGGTTCTTGAGTGTCTGGGTTAGGCACTATGCTAATACAAGTGCCCATTTAATTAAATGGGTACAATTAATATGAAGGTACATATTACGTAGGTGCAGTCGCACATTTTTATTTCGTTCGTAGAAAACATGTCACGTGTATCGACATTTTGTTAGGTTTTTCGTCTCTTTATCAGTGAAACGTTGGTATGATAGGTGCAGTTGCACATTCCTATTTCGATTGTAGAACACATGTGCTAGATCTAATCTACTAGAATGTAGATCGAGACGATTTGTTAGGCGTTTTGTCTTCTTATCGAGCAATTTTTTTGAAAACTCTCTCTCTCTCTCAGTTTCTAACAAGGATCGAATTTCGATAGTTTTTCACTTTGGATAAAATATCGATGGCTAGTTAGGATTCCTCGCCAAAGGAGGGTGGTTGGGGCGAGTTTAGGGAGGGTCTCCATTCGCAGCAACCTCCACGTGGTGAGACCTGGTAATCGGTGTTATCCATGATGAAAATCATGGTTCTTGTTTTTCTTGGCGGGTAAAATAACTTTTCATTCTGGGTAACACCGAGCTAATGGCTGCGAATTTCGAATAGTTTGTTTGTTAATAGCTTTACTGATTTCAGTAGTTGGATCGACCACTGGTTTTCGCGGAGACGCTCTTCCTTTTCATTTGGCAAACGTTCGAAATGGAATAGCAAGTTGTATATTATTTATGCGGGAAGTATCATTTTATTTACACTGTCACGATGGATACATGATAACGGTTAATATAATTTGTAATATTAGAGCTAGAAACAAGTCGATTCCCTTTGTCGTCAAGTTATTGGCAGCACCTGTTCCGATATTGCAGAATGATTTCTCGCAGCAAGCGATGCAAGCGTACAATTTGGTACGTTCGCCGATTATTATGCATCCAGGATCGCATTTGCTGGTACAGTTCCTTTCTATGTACCATGTTTGCGGGCTAGAAGTTGAATTTTCCGTGCTGGTGGTATAGGAAACTCGTTTCACCTGAAAGGTAAATAATTAAATACTATCCATCTTACAACTATGTATCCTTTCTATATGAAAAGTCATTTAACTAACAAAAGAATAACGATCTATCGATTTTTTAAAATCATTCATTATTACCATGCAAGTCCTTTTGTCACCAGTACACTTGTGCATGAATGAAGTGTAATTTCCGGTGAGATTGGAACATCTCTCTTCATCTTCCATCGTGTCGCATCGGTAACACCATAAATCGTTTGCTCGTTCCAAAGCCGCGTTTGTTCGATGTTCCGTAGATAATATTTGTCCTGATATTCGCATTAAAGCAAACGACGAGTACTTGTTTATCGAGTTGCATCGAAATGTACTAAATTTCAATGAAAATATTTTTCTATTCGTTTCTACATTTCGAATACGTATTTTAAATGAAATTGTACATGCTGTGAAACTGCTCGTCTACTCGCATTCAAGCGATTAGAAATTGCCAATTAACAGTTGTAATTACATATTTCTAGTGGCAGAAATTTTCGAAACTATTACCATCTTAATTAATTTTTACCTTACTATGTAAATGGATAGACGTGGTGTTGGCGAATTATGATCGGAAGAATAGGGGGAACGAAAACGAGAGCTCACCATTGACAAGTACGATCGACGCAACGATCAGGAAGCACGTGGCAGCGACGCATGTATCATCGGCGGCCATGTTGATCGTGATCCAAGCCACCAGGTCCGGGAATTAGACGGCACGCTCGTGTTTCGCGAGCAGCTGCCTCGACATGGTAAATTTCAGCATCGGGGAATCAACCGAGCACGTTGAAACGCGACACGGAAGAGTCCGTGTGTTGTGAACCGCCATGTTGAGAGTAGTAGCGTCTGCGCCGCGATGTCGACTGCTCTAGAAACCTCGAAACCATGGAAGATCAATATCCATGGTAGCCGAAAGGTTCTATCCCTTAACCGAGACCGTTTGACGTCAAACTTTCTGCGCACTCGCGTCGTTTCCAGGAAGCAGAAACTTTGGCCGCGGGATCGATGATTTGCGACGAGTTAAATCCGACTTGCGTCGATTGGAATCTGCAACCAGCCGACGCGACGACAATTGATACTGATCGCCGCTGCACCCTCGATCGTAATTGGGACCACCGTACGCGTTACGATTTCTCCTACGAAAAGTAAAGAAAATTTCCACCCCTGGGAAACATTTTCATGGGAGATTCCAGAGGGCAAAATAAGAGTTGGAGATTTTACAAATGCAATAATCGGAAAAAGGGGTCTTGTTCCGAGTGATCGTATAATAAATTAAACGGCATTTCGTTTTGCTGGTAGACTCGTCGGTAAAACCTTATCTTAAACGCAACTACAGACTAGATACGGTATACATACGTATTGTAGTAGACCCAGCCAGCATTGAACGCATTTTCGTGTCACGCGGCTCGTACGGCTACGGTAGCCCCCCTTACCATTTTCGTGTCACATGCGACGTTACCAATCTGGAAGAGAATAAGATCGCAGCGCTAACGGATTACCAGAAATTATTATTTAATTATAATTATAATTACCAATCGGGACCGACGAGACGAAACCAAGAACGAAAAAATAACTTGTATAGTTGCATGTAATATTGCATTTGTAATTTTTCGTGAGAATGCAATATCAGAGAGACTGCATTTTCCGGTTAGCGATAATGAAATTCATCGATAGTGCATATTTTATTTTGCCAGTAACTTGTGCTGCAGACATTCTTCCGACAAAAGTATCGTCATGTTTATGACCTTGTTCGAACATGTTGTTTTGAAAATGAGTAACGAGAACTAACTAACAATTATGGTTTTTTAGTTTCCGCAAAGGGAAAGGCGCTTGGAAAAGTCTAAAATCACGCCTGAAATTTCATCGTTTACCAAGATCGCAATTAATAGCAGCATCTCATCGTCACCTAGCATAATTAGTCTAAGCTTGGTTAATTAGAGAACGTACCATCGCATCGGAGGTAAAAAAGCGACTCGATGGTACTCGTTTCCTGTTCAGTTCCTTCTACCTTTGAACGACTGTTATTAGCTGCACCGTGTACCAATAATCAAAGCGAATGCTCCCTCTTTGATCGTTCTTTCGTCTTTCCTTTTCGGAAGGAAGTAATGGCTCGAGGTAGGTGGAGATTTCTTATAATACTTTCTCAATAGGAGTGCAACTTGTCTTTACTTTGAAACTTGTAAAGAACAGTAAAAAGTTTTCTTGGAGAAAAATATGTTTTAAGACTCCCTAATTATGAGACATACTACATTTCTATAAATATATATATATATATTATTTTAATATCATGTTACTTTGCCTTTTGCTCGTGTAACTGGTAATAAGGGTTTTTTTTTATAAAGATTGAAATAATTTTTTAACAAATTTTTCCCCTTAAACTGAAATCAGAAGTTCTGGTTCGATTATTTCACAGCAGTCTGCTGCAGTTGCATGTTTCATAGGGGGTGAATAGCCGCAGAGAAGAAATCGATTTCAGGTTTACAAAGGACAAGTGTTATTGCTTTTACTCGAACGTTCTCTATTGGTATATTGTCTTTGGGTAGAGTACAGTCGAAAAGATTTCGAGTATCATCGACCATAATAATATCTCGCATTGTAATAAATTATTCAGGTAAATTCCCTGTCGGATACAGGTAACTAATACGTATGACATAATTATAGTAGTACGTGACTATTGGAGAATTAATAACAATTAACATAGGGCAACAGTCGTAATCGAATGCAACCGAATGATTGTCTAAACTAATTGAAGTAAACATGAAAATCGATGATACGCGATATACGTTTGGTCTGTGTATAATATCGGTTTCAAACATGATGATAAGATTCGGTTCGGTAAAAATAACAACACGTTAGAGGTGTTTGTCTGTTACAGGTAGGAAAGCCCGAAAATGGAGGGGTTGTTTCCTGTAATTGAACGAAATCCAGAGATCATCGGTGTTTACAGCGAAGCAACACGTGAGACCGCGAAAAGTGGCGTCAGTGCTTTCCACCCCTTCGTAAAACCGACATCGGCTGCTGACGGATCCAAGGGAAGGAATTTAAACGGCTGAGAATCCGGGTCGCTGGTTGGTCGGTGGAGTCTGGGTCGATGGTAGAGGGGGATGCCGGGTCGCGGAATCGCGAGCTTCGCAGTACCGCTTCGACTATCAGGGTGGTAGGGTCGTTGATGCGTATCCGTCGATGATTTTTCATCGTTCGTACCGCATCACCTTGAAATGTTTCCTGCACCCTGAGCAACACTGACCAACCTATTCGCGTGTTACGGTCGAATCGAATCGAAAAGGTTCTTACCCTTCTGGTTTGAGTGGCGCGACGCTGAACGGTATGTAAAGAAGTGTATCTACGCACTTACCGCAAGAAACAAGTTACCGAGGTCGTTGCACGTAACACCTGCCAACAGACAGAACTACTCTTGGCGAGTGGTTTCTATAACCGTGTCGTAGCCACCGGATACACCTCGTGCGACCGCGAACCTGGCTACTACTTGGCTCCCAACGAACACTGCTCTGGCATCTGTCTTGCTCACCTCACCATACGACTCTCCTGGTAAGTCATGATTTATCCTTACTCGAGTCTACGACTATTTCGATATCCGATTTTACCACTTTCGATGGCTTTCAACGTTAAGCTGGACGAACTTTTATGTTATTTCAATTTTCAATATCCCGCCAAGCAAACGAGAACGTCTTATATTGGTAATAACAGTGATTTTTTCCTTCTAGCCGACACTCTGACGACTCGTGCAAAATTCACCTTTTTCTCTCATCTTTCAAACAATTGATTAGCAAATACAAGTCCGATGACAGCAACTACTTACGATTAAAACTTGCGTCGTTTAGTAGAATGAGAAAGAGACAGATGGAGAGAAGAAAATTGATTAAAAACTTTTTTTATGTCCGGGAAAGTACTTTTCGCTTTAAAAATATTCTTAAACTTGAGAAAGTATTCACGTTATGTCTTTGTACGTAATCTTGGCAAGAGCGATTAATTCGGAACAAGATTACCGTCGTTGACTGAGATCGAAGAGAAAACTACGAAGAAGCAAATTAAGTTTAAATTTCCTACTCATCGTGAAAGGCACTCATCGATCGGAAATGTTCGTAAACTTGGGAAATATTGGAAATGGTAGGGTTCGGATACTTGTTTCTTGAATTTTATCATTTACCTTGCGCGCAAAGAGTCGTTGGAGAGTTATGATTCATGGGTATAGTTTTTTATCCGTTTCGTCGAAAGTACACACATGTACGATAGCCGCTTTCTATATCGTATGTATATCGTTTTACACGGTGAAACCTATATGCGAATCAACTATAAATATAATCAAATTTATAAGACATATTTTCTCTCAACTAGTTTAGGATAATTAATGGGGTGGGAGCTCTCTAGATATAATAATTTCTTATATTTTTGCATATCAAGTACATTGCGTACTTTTTTCACAATTTAAATTTATCTATTTTCGTCTTTTCGTATTTCCAAAGTGATGTCGAAACAACTTCGTCGAACGTATCGGCAACAATCTCGACAATGCCGCAAAACGAATATTCCCAGCATGTGTAATTGCAAACGTTGAATTGTATTTACGCCCCGGCAGGAATATCGAGGGAAATATTTGTTGCGTGCAATATCATTTTCTTGCGTCACCTTGTTCTATCCCTTTAGAAAGTGTGTATTTCCATTAAATCCGTTTCAAGTTTTCCCCAGGACAGGACATCCGAGACGCAACGTCGATTTTATTATACGAAACAAGACGAGTTTACGTTTAATCTTGTAAATTCATCAAGTCTGAAATTTCAATTTGCCCGTTATAAGCTAACACCGCACTATAATATGGGGGGGAAGGTAGGAAAAACCGAGTGGAAATTAACGAAACGGGGAAACGAGACTACCGATCTATTTTATTTACCAGCAATCGGTCGAGGTAACATTTTATTTCATTTCCATTCTTTCTTCTCCTTTTAATTTAGTTTTGTGTCTTTGCAACAATTGCAAACACGCGTGCCAATCTGAGCGTATCGATCGCAGGAAGCCAATTTCTATGACGAACGAAACAACAAAGCGATCTCGTTTATTTGTTCCTTCGTTTAGGAGTCTGCCTCCTAGTTTCGAGCAATGTTTGACATTTTTATTCGAGGAATTATTGGACATACAGACATGCCAGAGTTACTATCGAATCCATTTTCTACCCTTTCGTGTCCAACGACAACAGATTTCTAATACCAAAAATTAACCGAATTTACAATTACAATTCAACCTTAGAAGATGCACACTCTGTGTTAACTCGATTACTCGACACGGCTTCATATTTATGCTCACGTATGAAACTAACTACGTTTATACAATTATATGCGTAACTTTCAAACTGTATGCTTGCAATAACGACGACGTTACAGTTAACGCAATTTTATTCGCGCTCTATCGATTTTAAAACGTCCATTATCTCAATTTTGATATTTTCAACTTTCTACTTTGATTATTCCGTCCTGACCTTTTCCATCCCCATTCGCAAACTTTTAATTATGTTTACGTTATTCGGATTCCTTCCGTTTAAGTAATATTTTACAATCGATAACTTTTTCGTCCAATATTCGAGAATCAGCCTGAACGAATCGTCATTTCTCTACAAATAATCGTACGTTGCCTCGGTTAAACGGAATGTCTATTTCCGTCGAACGTAACCGGCCGTTTTATTTCCAATGCATATTTTAATTAACGCAGATGTTCGTAACGGACGTTTGTTGCAATGGTGAAAATTTCTGCGCCAGGATTCATCGATCGGAAATTTTACAATTTTAAAACGAGCAGCCGTTATCGATGCACGAAATGGTAAAAATTGTATAATTTATATTACAATAGGAGCACTACTACTAGCAATAATAACAGAATAAAAGCCACCTTGAATTTATTATTTGCTGGCTTCGTTGTAACCTGCAAGCATAAATGGTGCAGTGAATTTCTATTCATCTTTACCGAATAATAGTTGGCTTAAAAATAGTCTCTCATAGTATACAGGTTGTTTGGCCAGCCTTGGGAAAAATTTTAATGGGAGATTCTGTCTTGTTGACCGAGGCTTTCTTAAAAAGTTATTCAAATATTAAATTAAACAATTCCAAATCGTTCTGGAAAAATTATATTCGGTCAATTGGAATAATTTTTGGTGAATAGGCATACCCCCGAAATCCTACCCACTTGCGAGGAAAATTCCCCCAAAATTTGTACGGGCGGAACTTTAAACGTTGATAACTTTTTAAAGAAGCTTCCATCAAAAAATTGGTGTTGTTGATTTTCCTCCTATTATCCATTACAATTTTTCCCAGGGCTGGCCGAACACCCCCCTGTATATTTCAACTTTAGATTTTTTTCTGTTAAAACTGGAAACGGTTAAAGTTTGCGACTGTCAGCGAATAAATGTCACGGAATGTGAGAAATAAAGTAAATTCGAAACCAGAGGGGCTCTACATTCAGCTGTAAATCGATAACTTGATTCAGAACGCTTCAAATATTTGTTAACAATTTGAAATACAAAAAAAAAAAAGATTCGAGTACTAAAAATAGGGTCAACCTCGTTCGAATCAAAGTGAATTTTCAATCCTTTTCGTAAAGGTATATCTTGAGATTTCCGTTTAACAAAATATTCCCATACGCGTGGTCATATTTTACATTGATAAAATCAAATCGGAGTAATATCTCCCTGTAGGGGCATTTCTTCTAGTTTATGGACTCTTAATAAAATATACGAGGAAACGGAATGCATAAAAGTGCTTCCTGCAGTTGAACCAAATACGAATTAATGATTTTAAATATGATATCTATACGGCCGTGGTATTATCATAAAGCAGAAATATAATTAATTTATAAAAAAAATTGTTGAAAAGTCTTTATCGTAATATCTTTGGAAAAAGTAATAACAATTATGGAACGTCATTTGTACATTTTCCTCTGCTTCTTTAAATATGGGATTGAATACTATCGAATAAAACAACTCGTCGGTTATTTTAAAAACGAAATGCTGAAAGAGAAGAGCAAGATCAACCTACGGAAAACGTTATATTATTGATATGTTTAATAGGCAAAAAGGAATAGACTAAAACCTAAGGCGTGATTCTAGTTTTCTAATAACTAAGAATGCGAATTATTATTTTCGTCTTATAATAGTTTAAAGTTATAAAATTCTTAATTAGTCAAAAGAAACGTTTTATATGTACAAATCTCCTGTTCCTAGTTTTCGTTCCGAATAACAAATGTGTTTCATCGAGAATTGCATAGAATGCAATTTGGTGCAGAGTTAATAAGTAACCCGCCAACTCGTTTCACTGTGATTTTAAATGGACTTTGTAATAACAAATAACAAGCGGAAAACTCAATTTCCAACTTTTCTTTCTCTACTTAAACCGGTCTCATTCTAAAAAGGCTCGTGCAATATTCTGTTGGAAAGACAGGAAAACCGATTCGCAATATAAAACTCTCTTTCTAACCGATCTTTGATTATTTTTACTTAAATTTGCTAAAAATATATTCGACGACAAGGGGCAGGCATATCTTTCGTGTTTCGAAACCATGCAAACGAGTTGATAGATGCTAAGATAATTTGATGAAAAAATTAATAAAATGAGTCGCAATGTAGGTTATTTGTGTGAAAAACAGTATTGCACGATACACAGTTTCCTCGTATTTCTTTTCCCCATTCTATTTTCTGGCATTACGAGCTTCAGTATCCCCACGCAGAAATCAGAATTAATTAGGAGGTAATAAAGAGAAAGTCGACGTTCTAGGTACCTACGTACGCCACCGCGAATTATCTCTCGTGGATATTCGGTGGCGATTTCCGTTTTCAAATGTGATTTGAAATAGCAAAACGAAATTAGCCTAGAGATTTACGTCCCTCTGCTATTGGATCGATACCGAGCGATTGCCTCGAAATTAGAATCGATTGTCGACCAGATTGGAGTTTGTTGCTGGCGGCGGCGGTTAGTAAGCTCGAGTCTGACCATAAAACGGATCTCGCTGGGCGAATTCTCTGTTCGATAGCCTTTCAGAGGGGTCTTGGTTAAAATGAAACCACTAGAACCTGGATATTTCCAGCGAATCTGTCGCCTAGACACTGAACATTTCTTTAGTTTCGTGTTCCCGACGCTCTGCTTCAAGTTCATTGTCGAAAACTTTGGACACGTAGTTTAGAAAGGTTACAAACTCGTAAAGAAACCGTTTACGAACCTATATTTCCATGACATTTTGCCATTAGCGAGATTAGACAATTTTATCGTAGGTTTCAACAAGGTGCTAGAAAGAATCTCGGTGGCAGTAACGTATTTGCCTCTATTTAGGTATTTATTTATCTTATTGATTACCAATATTCGAGGATACAGCAATGTCGGTAAACTAGATCCATCGTGAAACGTTTATGTAGATTCGCGTAGCTACACTGCTTCTATGAATTCGTACTCTAGGGAGTAGAAGCTATTATTCCAATCGGGTGTGAGGGTGAGGGTGCTCGTGTGTCGAACCGTAAAACTGAAATCCCCAAGAACGATGCATCGGTCGTGTAAACCTAAATTCAGTAAACCTAAAATATCAGTGTACGAACCTGTTGCATGCAAATCAACACACTAATATCATGTAAGTGTGCAGTTAGAAAAGAGTACGAAAATAAAGTACGATGTTCTTTTACGAATGGTTTTAGTTGGAATAATCGTAAGATACGATGTGATAAATATTTGAAAAATTTCATCTTTGATTCGTACGAGTGATTTTTTCTTGGAATTATTTTCAAAATAATACAGCAGCGACGTAGCCAACCGTCATATTGGGAGTAGATTGCGTTTGACTTTGAGCAAATAACCGTCACTCATTCTCTTTGTCTCTTTCCATTCACAGACATGCCATAGCTATTCTCTCTTGTGCTCGAATCGTTGATCGATCATATGCACTCCCAGACAAAACGATTGCACACGCGTGCTATCTTTATTTTCTCGCGATAGGATTGTTAGCGTCAACATTTTTAGTGATATGTAAAACGTGTCTTCCACAAATATGTAAACATAAAAAATAGATTTACGTTACTTGAACGAGGTTTCCTAGTTTGAAGAGAAAGACATATCCTTTTAGAATTCTTTCATTTTTCTTTGGACTAAATTTTCCCATTCAGTTATTTCCTAACAAGTGGAAAATACTGCAGTGATGGATTCAGGGCACAACAATAAGATAAAAAGCTCATTGAAATATATGTTCGATATGACCTTGTTTCCGAGTTATAACCTATTTTATTTTTCAAACAATTCTCTCTGCGATTAAATATAGCACACTGTGCTCGGTGAAGGTCAAGTATTTGTATTATATGCAAAATCAATTCAATTCTCTTATACGTAACGTTTTTTTTCTATTTACGTAAAACCTTAGCAGACCTTTCTCAACATCTTAAAGCATAATTATTTAAAGTCGAAAAAATAAGTGTTAGATATGCAGATATTATATCTGATTCTAAGGACGTTTTCTCTGGCGTCGTCATACTTTCTAAATACATGGAGTCTATTGATTGTTTAAGTTTGCTTCGACTTGTTCAATGAACAAAAAGTTATCGTGAATCGGACGGAGAATTTAAATCCTTTAATCATTCGTAAACCCCGCGCGCATAATCCTGCACACAACCCAATCCAACCCTAATCCTGACTGAACTTACGAAGCCACCAACACGGGACAGAACACATCCGTGAAATTGTGGCTTTAATACAATATGTTATCGATAAAATCCAGGATCATGAGCTAAATAAGACTTTTAGTTGTTCGCAATTTATCGCTTCGAACGTTAGATTGCTATTAACTTGCTAGGTTATTGTATGTTTATTCAACTTTAATTGTCGTATAATTATTACACGTAATCATTTGAAATACGTGTTTCGATTTGTTGTAGGTACCAAACACCAAACGACATTTGAATCGGCCTACCTTTTAATGTAAGTAACATTTCGTTTTTATTTAGCGTTTTTAATTTATCGATACCGTTGGAATAGAAAATCCCAGGATTTTCGAGGACATTGAATTCTTGCAGAACTTTGCAATCGATGTCATTGATCGTAACAAACAGAATAAGCAATTTAAACATTGATAGAGCGAAAATTAAAGGAAATTTAAAGGATTAAAGAATGCATCCCATGGTAATTTCTTTTTGTAGGTGTTTTATCGTGGACTCTCAGTGACGTCGGTTCAGAAAAGTATTTAAAGAGATAACGAGTTAACTCTTAATAAGGGTAAAGGAAAGGGCGGAAAGGAAAAGAGCAGAAAGTACATTCGTACATGTGTAGAAGAGCATCGCGTAGTTAATTTAACTTTGTTATCTACATCCAACAGGTGAGTAAGCCAGCGGTCTGGAAAATTAAAATTTATTCAGTCGATTCTTGGCCATCCTGACGCTATCTACGTTGCACGTAGATCCCTATGAAAGCATAATGTCGATAAAGTTCGAGTCACACGATGAATAATATCGACCTGAATCCCTCTGCCCATTCCCCAAGATAATACGTACACGGTATACTTTTACAACTATTCCTTTCAACGCTCGAAGCACGCGTGAAACGTTTCTTCTCGAATTAATATAGATTCAAAAAGAAATTCGACTTGGAAGGACAGAATTTTGCTTTGGATAATTAATCCCAATTTTCTAGTAGTCGAAACTAATATTAATAGTTATGGAAATCCACGTCCCGTGAGCCGCGCTCGAATAACACAAGTTCGAGGATGCTTGTAAAGATCACGGTTTCTCCTCCTCCTCCAAAACATGGTACAACCCCCGTGGTCTTGCTTCCTAATTCGCTGTTTTACCAATGGTAATATCTTTTGCTCGGTAATTGTCTCTGTAGCTGCCATATCTAGCGAATTATAGCTCGCGAGTTGCGGACACAGAAACTACGATTTGCTGCGGTGTACACTATTAACACGAATTATACTTCAATTCCCGACATCGTACAACTTTGGACGTAACAAAATATTCGATGTAACTTTCTAATTAAGTCTTTTAATTAGAAATAGCAACTTTCCGTCGTAGCGTGATAATAGTTAGGTTCAGGGTTTGCGTCGGATCATAGAAGACAGGCGAAAAATAAATTGGTACTTTTACAGTTTGTTCGCGTATATCGATAAATCAGTAAAACTTGGTACAGGATTTCGTGTAACTAAATTCTGTTGGAAACGTGTAAAAAGCGGTAGTTTGGTCTGAAAACGATCATAATCGAAAAATCGCAAACAAGTAACAACGTTATAATGATGTACACGTACGTGAACGTTTCTCTCTAAAATACAGGACAAGTACAAATATTTATTTTAACGCTATTGAACATTGGATGCTCTACTATTTAATCGTGCTTTCAGCAAACATTCTGCATCGATGAATACATCTACTGCAATTTCAATTGCACCGCTAAAATTGCTACGTATAAATTTAAGTAATCCTAACATGAATTATTTAAAAACCGTGCAACGTAATGCAAATTCCGGATCATACTAAAATATTGAGAAATGCTAGCCGCGAAATAAAAAAGATTGAAAATCGCTGCTTTGTAGGATAATATTCGTAAATTTGAGAAAATCGTTGGAGCAACCATTTCACCAAACAACATTTTCCATATCGATTTCCATTAACATACCGTTCCAGCGTATTAAGCCCTCTACTTTCGCGATATCCTATTCTTCGACAGTACTCTGCTTCGTTCCTATCGAAGCATGTAAAGTCTCCCTCCCTTTTATCGTTCCTTCCTGCCTTCGGCGAATCGATAATCATGCGAATCACGTAAATTTTTCCTTCCCTGAACAAAATTTCCTCTCAGGAGGAAGCTCCCTTTTGTCGGGAATAACTAACTTCGCTTAGTATCTGATGCGAACGAGTTCCCTCCCAGCAATCGAAAACGTTTTATTAAAGCACCAACCTCTTACCTTGAAATATCAAATAAACCGTCCCTCTTGAATTTTGCTACCACGCGACTGAGAAAACCTGTATCTCGAAAATACTCAAAGACGGAACAAAAAATTGCATTAGGGAAAATTAAACGAAAGTGGTACTCGATACGATTTCATCGATTACGAATTGGCATCTTCTAAAAGACGACGAAACACGTGCACGTTATCCACTAGTAAAACTACAAGTACCGATTACCAATTCAACCTGCAGAAGAATCGTTGAGACGATTGGAATTATTATCCAATTACTGGGAAAGTTCGAGGATATCGACTTTGCTCGCATTTACGTTCTATGCGTGAAGTTAATTGGGGATTATTAGCTACAGCGGATGTCTTTTATCGAGTATCTTCTATCTTTGTTTCATCAATGTCCAGATAAAATTCGTAGCGCAATGGACCATCGCTCAATGTCGCGCTACGCTCAAGTAGATAAAAGAGAAGAGTTCTGTAAAACGACGGTCGACCTTCGATTTCATTCCAGGATTAAGCACGACCATGAACTGAACTTTCAGTGCTAAAGCGAGTCTTTGGAAACATTGTGTGCGAGTTTTCAAGCAAAATATACGTTTAAAAATGCGAATTTTATTCCTCGAGTTATTGGAAAATATTCTTGTTAAAAATTTTACTTCCGATCTGCCCTAATTCCGTGTCGTGCCCTGTTGTGTAAGATCCGTGTACCCCCCTCGCTTTATACTATTTTAGGTTGCCATTTATCCGTTCTTCCGACAGAAAGGTAGCAGCAGTTGATACGAAACTCGCACGATATTACTGCCTTTCTGACATCTAATACCCAGTACGATAAGAAAGTTGTTAAAGTTTGACGGGAAAACCGGGTCGCGACATTTTTCAACGTGGAAGTTTGCTAACAACGATGTCGAGGCATAGTACATCGTCGTCGAGTCTCTTTTGTGCGATGTTGCGGTACCTGCAACCTGGACACGCGGTTCGCAATGTCACAAACAACACGTGACGTCAAAATGCATCGGAGGATGACGTAAAATATGCATACAAGGGGTTGTACGGCTCGCCGAATCACGCGGCCTAATGTTAGCAACCCGTCTATGTATACATAGAAAAATATATATATACATACATATATATATATACATATATCTAACCAGAAACTCTCAGTGCGCTTTAACTTTGTACCTCTAAGGGTGAACCGTTGTCGCGAAGCACGATCGATACACTATCTAAAGCTGCACTCACCAGGTCTTTGGTTTATTGGATATCACTCGATATCTTTTAAGGAATCGCATTTGGGCGCAGTCGATTGACTGGACCATGCTTGAACCAAGCCCCACCCTTTGCGATAGCAAAAATATTTTAAAACAATCGAACAAAACAATATCGAACGATAACCAGACCAGTGTCTGACTAGTCGTTGACCAATACTACTTGCGAGATAATACGGAGTCTCCCGTGACTCGATACTATATGTTTTACGTTCTATTTATTCTAGGTAGATCGAAATCTTGCGTTTGCCTATTTTCTTACTATTAAAGGATTCTTGTTTTTCATTTAAAAATCCAAAAATATTCAACGACCAGTCCACCGACCAGTATTTTTAAAAATTTAACGCGTGCATTTCGTTCGCGAAGCGCGGAAGAAGCGTTACAACGAAACAACGTTATACAGGATATCGTTAAGAGGGATCTTACAGTATCTGTATAAACTGTTTCTTAACTTGGTTGCTATAATTGAAAGTTCCGAGTGACGTACCCCCCCACTTCTCTTGACTATTTCAGTGTCGCCGCTTAAGAAGGATATTACTTTCCGTAAATGCGTGATTCTCAATTTAACTTTGCAGCTGCATGAAATGAACAGATAATACCGAACGTAGTTCCCTTCGTCTCGTTGCAGTTCTCATTTCTAAGCAAGTGTATTCGTTTAAGCTCTCGACGTACATCGATATATTTTCATTCGAACGCGTAAAACATCCGTTAGATACGGAAAAGTAACAAGTAATCATATTGTGTAAAAACCGATTGTTTTAGTTAAAAAAGGGAAGCGTAAACAGTCGTTGAAACGAACGATAAATAGACGAAGCTATTGCTTTTACTATCTAACCAAACTCCAGGAATTTCTTGAATGGTTTGCTTCTTCTTAACTAGGGGTACGAAGCAGAAAATTATATTACTCGAAAATAGTTGTTCGAAAGTTGATTCAACTACGTTTACGTGCACCAAAGTTTTTCATTTAAAAGGGAATCCTCGGTGAATTTCCAAGCTGAGATTTGGACTTGTCAAAATAAGATTCCACTTAAACTTCCAACCGAGGTACGCGTACAGAATTATACTTGCGCCTGGTATTACTTGAACACCTTTAAAAACATGGTCAAGTTGTCGACGATGGATACCTTCTTCATGGATTTTGTTCGTTTTAAACAATAAAATAGGCGGTCGGTAGTTTTCGAGATATTTGGAAAAATTCTATCGAGTTTTTTAAACGTCGCTACTTTGAAATCCAACCATACCCTGTTACTACTAATCCCTGACAAGTTGATCAAAGCGGAAGTAGCGTTTCACTGAATCAAAGAACGTTTGACAAGTGCTCCACGACACGCAGGAACTTACGTGTCGTTCCTTTGATGTTTAACGTCGAATGCACAATTGCTAGAAAGCTGACAGAGACAGACTGAGACAGCTGACGCGATTAAAAATTTTAGTTTTCCATCTATGTACTTGCTGGTCCAAATACAAAGTTAAAAGGTACGGGTTTGATCGAATGATTCGAACACTAGGTATCAACGTAAATAAAACGTCTTTATTAAATTGCAATACTATAATTGAGCACACGTTACACATAGAGGTGAGAAATTTGTAATAGTGTACGTAATAAATATCGGATATCGAATGCAGGTGTTGTAGATTTGCTTGTTTACAGCATCCAATAAAGTAAGTACTTTACTAGCGGCATACGCAAACGCCATTTTCGCACCGGCCACCTTTGCGTCCTTGGGATAAACATCTGACTGCGCAAGCAGAATCGTTAACGCCGAACCATAACGTTTGAAACGATAGAACGTCGCACGTTACCCGCCGGTGTCGAATTGGTTTTTCAAAATCCCCGGTACCAGCCATGTTTTCCATTTCTGCCATGTCCGTGGAATATTCCATTTCCTCTGAAAAAAAATCATTCTTATCCCAACACACAGTGACGAAACTGAATATGTATTGTTCGTGTCTGTTAACTCTAGATTTACAGTACACGTCGATTTAACGTGTATTTTTATAACTTTTATTATTTCGTATACGTGGGTGTGTTATTATAATAATTTGTCTTACTCACCAAGATTGGAAATATAACTAGGCGCAGCAGAGACACAAGCGATGGCAAGAAAAACGCAGAAAAGAACGAGAAGCTTCATGTTTCTTAAAAGAGAATTCTAAATGAAAACAAGTATAAGATTAACACTCTCTTGAATTGACTTACGGATCAATTGATGCTTGAGAAATGAAAACTGCTGCTTATATACTTGATCGAGCTATCGCTTTCCTTGTTGTCTTTCGTTACGTGGAATTTCCATGTACGAGTCAGTGGCGAAATTCTTTTCGTAGATGCGCACTTGGCAAAAAATTATGCAAGATAAATGAAATAATGGGAAATTACGTCTGTGTTCGAGGAAAGCGTTTTCTCCGCTGCCTCGATATTACTCGTAATATTTACGCCGATTATCTCGGCAAGCTAGGTCACGGCTTGCAATTTGTATGATAAATCGATGTTATGCAATACATCAGTCGTGGATTACTTAATCGAGCATTCAGATAAACGAGCCACAAATAAAGGAATGTGCACGATCGGAAGTTTGAATAGAAAATTTGTCTGTCTGTCTCTACCATTATCTTAAGAGAGTGATACCTTGAAAGAAATTACCGTACTGTAATGAAAGTGTGCGAAGCAATAACCTGCAAAGATGAAACATTTAATTGACGGACGGTTTCGTTGGTTCGCAGGATAGTGCGTTTTAAACAAAATGAGGAGGCAGTCGAATAGCTTGAACCTAAACGCAGGAAGCGGAGGTGGCGAACCGCAGATCATCGTCGAGGAAAGCACATTGGGAGAGGAGGAAGCTGAACGACGTAGAAACGAGTCTCCTCCGCGAAGCCGGGATCCAGATTCGCCTTCCTTGAATCCTTATCTGTTGTCTCCGTGGCGAGAAACCAGGAAACACTCTTTGCCGACTCCGCAATGCACTTCCGGAATAACCGCGTCTCAGGTATCGTCTGATCGTTGCGCGGTAAAGAACGCATTCTTTGCACCTCTTGAATTTATTTCACCGATCCATGAAAAAGAATTTAAACCACCTTACTAAAACGGGTTTCCATCGACAGGTGAGACGATTAAGCGAACGTGGCGGTGAAGGATCGGGACCGTCGCCAAAGGAGGCAGCTTTTCTGGCGACTCTCTCTCAGGCACCAGCCCCTCAATCCGATGGTCGAAGGTATTCCGTTATTACGATTTCCAAAGTCCCGTCGACTCTGTTTAATCGCGATCGTCGCGAGTCCTTTGCCGCTTTTCCGCTGGGTGGGGGGTCGAGAATTTTACCTGGTCGTCGAGACTCCAAGTCTGGGATTTCGGGGCCGCCGAGCAACAGCGGAAGCACGCACAATCTTCAGCTAGATATCATGGACAACATCACGGAAATAAAAGCAAGAAAGGTGAGGACCGCTTTCCTCTTTAGAGGGAAAATCTGACCAAAGACGATCGATTTCAGGTGCGCCTAAAGATGTACAAGACGTCGACGGAACAAGTTTGCGAGATTCAATCTTTGGAGGGTAACAGCTCCTCCCAGCGTTACACGCAGTACCAGAAAACGCCTCTGCAGAGACGAGCTTCGGAAATACCGAAAACAGGCTCATCCATTTCCGGAGCTGCAGGCATTGTCTGCTCCAACACCGACCTAATATCGATCCTGAGCTCTTTGGCGTCGTCCGCGACGGAGATCAACAGATGCGGCGAGGAAGCTTCGACGTCGCGAGAGGAAAGCAAGTCCAGTTGGTCGGGAAAAACAGCCGAGCAAAAGCGAAGTCGATTGAAGAGCTTTCGATCCAACAGTTTCGACGTGTCGATCCTTCACGGAACCAAAGGGAAATTCACTGGCTCCTCGAAAGCAATCGCTTCTTCCATTCCGGCGCCGTCCAACTGGTTTACGAAGAGACATCAGCCGATGTCGAAGAAGCAGAAACCGGAGGATTTAATAACGGCCAGTCTAAATTTTAAGTTCAATAAATCGAAAGTCGTGAAAGCGGTCAAGGAAACGATCGGGAAAACGTCACCCATCACCGATATCAGACACAAAGTCGTCTGGGACGATACGAGTGGCACCAAAGTAGATGCTCAGGTAACTCGAAAATTCCACTTCTTTATTTATCCCTATTCGATTCTTCTCTTCCGTTCAGCTTCTTTTTCAATGGAATTTTATTCATTTTTACGCAACAATTTTTTTATTCTAGTCCAAGTGCTATACCGCTTCGATATTGCTATTTGCTGTACTTTACAGATCTTATGGGATACTCGCACTACAACAAATGTTCAAACGGTCTTCCATTGCAGTATAAATATTTTTCTATACTTTCCTAACGATTATTTTCAGTGCCGTTTTCTTTTATTTCTTATTTTACATTGTTTGAAAATAATTTATTAAAAATGCCCTATTTCCATGGAAGCAGTTAAACGACAAATTTATCGAAGCACAAGTTACGTTTGTAGGTTTTAGGTACTGCGATCGAGAAAATTTTGACAGCACAGAGAGGAAACGACGCGGAAGCATCCGGATCAACTGGGAAAACTTCGATATCGCCGAACAAACAGAAATCGAGCAAAGTGGCGAATTGGTTCTCAGGCGGCAACAAAGACCAAGAGCAAACCGAATCTTGCGAACAATCAATCTGTTCCTCCTTGAAAGACCTCTTCGTTAAGTAGTATGCAAATACGAACGTGGTTTTATTCGATCGATTAACGCTTCTTCGTTTAAGGATTTATTCAGAAATTAATGCGACCTAATAGCTGATCTATCAGTGACTGATATATCCCCCCCCCTTTAAGTCGAGAGCAGCGTCATAGACATCTGTAACCAAGTCAATATCCTCCTGATTCGAACAATCTTGGAGATATTAAACTTCCTTTTTTAGTGCAGCTACCATTCGTCCCATCGCGAGTCTTTTCTAACCAAGTCATCAAGTTATATGTATACTGCAAAAGGCAGTAATATAAAGAACCAATACGGGCCAAACAATACTTGTAATGCTGCTCTTGACTATAGTTACGGGTTCTTCCAACGGAACGTCGGAACTTGTAATTTGCAACACATTTTCCTAGTACATCCTTTCGATATTTTTCTGTGTTTCTTTTTCCATTTAGTTACAGTGAAACAATGCAGGACTTTTGCTTGTATCAAAATGTATACAATACATCGGTTCGTTTTTATTAAATATTTTTATCTTCCCATGCTACGTTTGCAGCTGCGCTAAAATTTTATGAGACTAAGGTGTATTTCTTATTTATTATACGTCTTTATAAAGAGTACTCGAAAGATAGTTCGGAAATAGTCCTTGGAATCCTTTCTGATTTTACGGAAACTTTGTAAGGAAAGATTTTTTTAAAAATAAAATTCAATAAATAGGACAGACCATTCGAGGGATTAGGATCCTTAAAAATTTCAGGTATCGTTTACACGTGTCGTCTCGTATGTCGGTGCTTCTCAAACTGTGATGTGCAGATCCCTGGTGACCTGCTAACGCGTCGATGAGGGTTTGCAAGTTTACAGGAGAAGAAAAGAAACATATCATACGGTGGAACGAACAACTCTTTTTACATCTTATACTTCCGCGAATAAATCTTTTGTATGTTGCTTTAGTAAACAACGTCCAAAACGTTTTAATTAAAAGATTTTAAAAGGTAAATATAGTTTTCTAAGAAATAGTTTAAAAATATATTAATAGAATAATAATTTAATTCTACTTTAACAAGTCCACCAACAATTTTCCTTTGCTGAACAAGTTCATAAGGAAGTAAAGTTTGAGAAGCACTGTCCTTTACTATACGTATATGTTTTTACTATTTCAATTATCAATTTAATTATTTTATTTCAGAATATTTTTCCACAAATAAGACCCAGATAATTAAACGAAGAAGAAAGAAACGAAAATAAATTAAAGCAATTAAAAATATTTGAGATTACATTCGTGTTCAGTCTCTTCGAATTTTAATTTAAACCATTGCTGTTCTCGAGAATTCACGTACATACGTCCAACAGTTCACTAAAATATTCGAGCCTTTGCAATCAAACACTTTACGAAACAAGACGCATAACTTAAGGTAAATATTTGAAAATACTTTTATGGCCGCTGTAAGGCACGACTATAAAGATTATTTTTGCAAAATCTGAAGAATATCTGATAACATACGCAACAACTATTTTTATTTTTAGATTATAATGCATTTCACGTTAATATCAATCCTAGTATAGAATAATGCTGAAGGTGGTCTAACTACATATTATCACGTAATAGTTTAATATCAATTTTCTATTGAAAAACTTTATCATTATATTGCAGTTTTTTTATTGCAAACATTCCATTAACAAATGAAAGATTTCACTTACAGACAAGCATAAAAGAAAAGAATATTATCGCCAACTATTATCAGTATTTTCACGTAAAGCACAAGGAAAGTTTTATCGTATAACTATCTTTATTATAATTTTTCCAAGTTAAAACCGGTTATGAAAAATTGTGATGCTTTGTTTCGTTAACGATGCAGTACTATAAACTGCGTAAAAACGCTCGAAATTTGATAATATTAAAACGAGTATTTATTTATAGCAATATGCGAGAAACTTCCCTAGCAAAGTGAATATCGTTATTAAACGATCAATTTAAAAAGGGGGAACAAATATTAGGATCAAAAACGTGCTTTTGGTTGGTAAAATATGTTGTTTCGGTAAAATCAGAATTAGAAAATGTTGCGCGATTGGAAAATTAGGTATCAACCCACGAACAAACCCTTCCTAGATCTGAACAATTAAATCGATGTAGCTTTTACTACATAAATGTGGACAAATATCTGTTGAATCTCTATGCTTAATGCAGAGTATCTAGTTCCAAAGCGTAACTAAATTAAACTCGAAAACTGAAACCCCGATTTTCAAGTATAACTAAATAATGTCGTACAATAAATGTTATGTGGTGTTCTATAAAGAAGAATTGCTTTTTTATGGAAAAATGTCCGATTTAAATGGGAATATTGTTGAACGAGAAGACTTGTGAATCAAAGTATATCGATCATACGTAGTATCGCGATTCGTACAAAAGGTATAATTAAAAGAAGCTCCAAGCGTAATGTTTCGAAAACAGATAAACTACAACCTCTAATCGCGAGTGTACGTTTAAATATTTCTCTTTTAAACGAAACTATCAAAATTTAATAATTTGTAACACTAATAGAATTATTATTTTTATTCATTCCTGCCAGGGCTGCTTAACTTTTTCTCACCCTAGTGGTTACATCGTAATCATAATCGTAAATCTATTAACGCGATTCTCGTGATTAGAGAGTGACAATCCGTCATGATTAAATCCGTCAATATAATGGGCTTTCTTGTATTTTCATACGCTTAAAAATTACATCATTCAACGTTGATGATATTCCTATTGAAGAAAAACAATACTCAAAGAACATTACCAAGAAAAATATAATGCGTGTATTAATTTGCCTTTGCTGGACAAAGGCTCGTCAAATAACTGTAATATATTGTGTGTGTATAAAAATTGAGGTATACTTTTAATAATGATGCGCTGACTTAATTTGTATAGTACAGTATAGTTAAATATTGTGTAGATTACCAGAGTGTAAGTAATGTCTGTTTCGTCGAATGATCATTATTAAAGTACCCTTAGAATATTCAAAGAAATGAATAAGTGCAAATAATTATGGCGGTTTCGTCGATATACGAATGTTGGAAAAGAAAATGAATTTACCAGATATACATGTTTCATTGAATATGACTGTTATGTACACGTGTTGTTACTTGTACGAAATAACGTTGACATAATCCTGATATTGTATTTATGGTTTCACCTTTCGCAAAATTAATAAAATCTACAAAAATGTATCACGTGTCATAGATACTTTCTTTACGATGCTAGTAACAATCGAATAATTATTTGTATACGATTCAGACTAGGATCTTCTTACAAGTTCTTTAGTTAAACGTCGATCGAACCATTTTTGTTATGTTATGTTATGTTATGTTTAGAATATCCAGAGCAGTGTCTGCGTGATAAACATTACATGTACATCCGTTTCTGCCATGAATTGGCTGCAGATTGCAAGGCTACGTAGTACTATATGTATATTTGAAAAGATTTAGTCTGATTTGAAACGTAATGTACCGTAGGAGCTGATTTCGAATAAGTACTCGAAGCGCTCAGGTTGTTCAGCAAGCCTGGTCGATGCTGGACCAGCAACATCGTCGCGCTAAGTCTCGCCGTGATCATGGTTCACCATTTCCTCGACGGATCAAGTGAAAGCCATGATCGGAGCTGGTGTAGAATGTAAAGAAGTCGATGCGAATCGAGAGAGGGAAACCACTTTGGCGTCCAGTTACTCCAAGGCAAGCTGAAAGGAATGTCGAGCGCCGTGCATCGCGACACCAACGAGTTTTCGCACTGACCGTCTCTAATCAACCGTCAAACAACGTTCTTCTCAACAAAGCATCAATAGTGAGTAATAAAATCATCCCCTTCATCTTGCAACCTAGCAGAAAGTTTATCGGAACCGATTCCTCCCGCGCTACCTCCAACGGGAAAAACTCTATGTCTTTATTAAAACAATACTACTAGACATGCCGATTTTCCCACACACGTTTCTCTCTACTAAAAATATTCTTACACATTTTTTCAGTCCTAAACCGAGAGTGATCGTTATCGAGTTACGCGGTTACTCTTGCGTTGAACCACGTAAAAGAAAGTTTTCCGGGGTGCACGGTATAACTAAATAAATAATCATGGTCTTTCGAATCAAAGAAAAAGTTGCATTTTTTATAGAGGATTTATTATTACATGATAACGATGAAAGTTTTCGTATGTGCAGTGAGGTATCTCGAGGTATCGTGCACCGCTAGTTTGAAAAATGGATTTCAAATTTCGATGCAAGTTCGTTCCAAAATCGAGAAATTTACCGAAATTTCAGTTAACCAGTTTTACTTTCGAGAGATTTCGAATGTCTATTTTCCAGCTAGAGTCGAATCGTTTCTGCTACCTTTACATAATCGCCTTCCTCAGGTTCGTTTTATGGGCCAAGGAAGCGTACGTTTTCCCAGATGATTTATCTTCGTTATTCTAGAACCAAACGATCTTTTCAAACGTCTGTCATCTTTTTTTCAAAGCGACTCTCATCTTTTCGAGATCTAAAAAGATCCAAGTTAACTTTTGTGGATTGTACGATTCAACAGACGATCATTCTTAACAACGATCCTGATAAAAGCATCGCGATATTGGCTCAGGAATTCTGTTTACAAATTTCTGATCATGTTTCTTCGTGAAATCTGTCGCTTTCATATTCGTTATACACTGGAGAAAGTCCCACTATAATTACAGGAGAATATTTATTTAACAGTTTGCAAACGCTTAGCAATATAAAGCTTCGGTAGATTTTTATTTCCTTAAAAGAATGGGACGCTTTAGCTTCGTATATTTTTACAACAGAGATATTTATGTTTCATAGATAACTACATTTCCAGATACTTGATTAAACTTTTGTTCGACCGTTTACGTAAAGTTTAGAAATATTTATAATGGTTTCTTTGTGTTTGAATAAAACAGGAAATTTTCTTGGTACAGAAATAAAGACATCCTGTTGCTGATTGCTTAAGGATATTGCAGACACGCGGTTTTTTTTTGTCTTCCTGTCAATATACTTATGATCCAGAAAGTATTTTTAAAAAATGAAAATCTCTAGAGATGTAGAGCGATTAAAAAGTAACCGAAAGGAACTTTCTTTCGTAGTACATATTTTAGTGTTTAGTAACAAATATAATAGTCGATAGAACAAAATATCCATTGTGCGACGATAATTATTACGCTAGACTCAATTTACATATCTGCAAACGTGTTATTGAATGTTTTACACAACAACGCGGATGCCATAATAAAAATCAATTACGGTACTCTAATAAGCAAGTATGCATTTTCCGATCAAATAGTTTTATATAACGCAGTAGTGAGGTAACAACTGTTAGTGGGTAATCGTTCAACAACGGTAAACGTGTTAACGTGATTTTTTTCCCCGTTAGAAATTTGCATTTTGATTTTGTCAATTCGTTTTGGAATACTCAAAGAAATTGATCGTTAGCTGACCGGCAGAAAGTAAATAAGAAGGAACGAAAATGCTTATTTGCTTTCAGAGACATTGCCGTGCAAATTATTCTTGAAATACTGCATGGATCATTAGCGATCATGTTTATGAATGCGTGCACGTAAATGAACGATTGTATCGTTTATATTTGTCCATCGTTGTCTCTGCTCGATAGAAAACTCATACCAACGCATCATCCTATGTATAAGGAAATTTAGGACGCACAGACGCTTTTACTTTTCTTGTATTTCATTTATAGACTCTTTCCTCATACCTTGTTCTCTACTGCGATCTTAACGATCACTTTCTTTCAAAGTATTACTTCGAATAGCGAATTCAACACACGGATTCGTCAAAATAATTACCGAGATCTTTGATGTCTTGTGGCCTTCCAATGCATCCAAGCAATGCATGCGTCGAAACTGCGTCTTTTTAGAACACGATTCTACACATTGCGAAACCTTTTGATCGTGAAAGAACTGTTGCTTTTGAAAGCGAAAACGTTATGAAATCTGAAAAAGTAATGGGAACGATGTTAACCGTTTGAATCTTCAGTAGTAGTTTATAACGTAGGCTTTGGGAATGAAAAACATGGTCGAAAAAGGATACGTTTTATAAAATGTAAATATCGTTTGTTCGCGATCGTTGTAAGGAAAAGAGTAACGTAATAATTGGTGGCGGGTGTGCAGTTTCTTTTTGTTTCTTGTCGAGTTGCTTATCGTTGAATTTGAATGCGAAAATCAAGAACATGAGTTTCGTGTAAGGTTCTTAGCCGCGGAAGGTAGAATCGCGGCTTACATATCTTTCTGCGTATCTATTTACTGTGCTCACCAAAGTCCAAGTGAAAGTACATCGCGATTTGCGCGAACGTGTGTACAGTTCTGCTAGCACGTGCTTACGTTTTTTTATTATAATTGGGGAATCGTTTACATTGCGTTACGTTACAGTACGCCAAGGCACGGGTTACCAAGTGAAACCTAAAGTCTTGAATTTAATCGAAATTAGCATTACGGAATATTTTTTTTTTTTGCCAATTAACGTTTCTTTTACGCCGTTCGCCAAAGGTAAACCAGGCTACGCTGTTCTTTTTACCTTTTCTGGCTGCGTTTGCGAAACTTTACGACCGATTAATTAATCCGAAAAGTGAACGGTACTATATCCTTCTTCCTAAAAATTCCTTCTATTATTCATCTTTCTTATAATATTTGCCTAATTTTCATTCGACAATTTTATGATCTTACGATGCAAATCAGAGGTCCGAAAAGCGTGTGTCGCAAGATATTCAAAGACACCATCTTGGGCAAAAAGCTATTTTATTTTATACGTGTCCATTCGTTTTCAAAGTAAATTGAGTTCAAGGCCAAAAGTTTTAGGTCTCCGCATTTACGAAACGTTGATGTTGCTCATAAATCTTGATTAAGGAACTGAGAAACTCTTATATTATTTTTTTTTTTTTAAAGAATATTTATAGCTTGGAATGGAAATCCTTTTTTGGCCGTCATGTGAAATGCTTGGCCAAAGAGCTCTACGAGTACCATAATGGCGCGTTCACCGAACTTGCCACTGAGGAATGTTGATTATCGCGCGACGCCCAAAAAATCAATTGCATTCTTACCAAGAAACATACTTTTTAGAAAGGAACGGCGTTAGAACCTTTCTGCTCCTATTAAACTATAGATTAAAAAATTTACTAATGTGTTTAAGCTCTCGATACGTAAATAAACCCCGTGAAAATGGCTTGGGCACGGTCTACGTTTTGCAATTAAATTTTTTTTTAAGTTGAAAGTCGGTCGAAGCGTGACGCGTGACAATGAGAAACTGCTGTATCCTTTTTTTTTCTTTTTCGATGAAAAGTATCCCTGTTACTCGCTTCAGCGGGTTTTCATTCGAGGGCATTGGTGATTGATCGGTAAATTGACATTCCACGGAATCGTTTGCTTTCTAAGCCGCTGCTGGCACGTCACGTGCGCCGCCTTGCAGCGCGGATATTTTTGTATAAACACGTGCAGTTTACTCGTGACCACGATCCATTTACATCTTACAAGGACTGCGTGCGGCACTTTGCGTGCAAAACGTTCACTGATCTCTTTACGAATGTTGCATTATCGTCCAACACACAAACTCTAATTTATGTAATAGAATTTTAACACCAACGGTGCACAACACTTGGCCCCATTGTTATTTTACATCAGGATTTCTAAACGGTGACCGTTCATACCCATATTATATTAGAAAAATTACAATTCAACATTTTCTTTATATCTTGAGTCGTTTCAGACAGAAAATTAAATTACATTCTCGGTAAGGAATTTTTTTCTTCAAACTGGGTAGGAATTCGGGGGTACGTGCATTGACCAAAAATGTTTGTAATTGACCCCCGCAACTGAAAATAATTTTTTTACAACGATATGAAAATTTTTTTTTTCATCGAAAAATTTAGGCACCTACCCCCTGTCGATTTTTCTTAAAAATTCGTTTTTCATTTTTAATAATTTTGTTTGGCGCCCTACAGAAAAGTTGTCTAATACTTTTTTGTAGGTACCCATGAGCTCTACCTTAGAAAAAAGTTTCATTGAAATATATTCACTATTGTAGGAGTTATGGCTGTTTCAAAATTGTACCACTTTTATGGGGTTTTTCTCATTTTGCGGGGTCAAGGGTCAACCTTTTGAATATTTTTGCGATTTCTACATATTCTCTAGTAAAATACGCGTAGTTTGCTTTTTTAAACATTAAAATCCGTCAATCCGTTCAGAAGTTATGACGTTTTAAAGATTCGCATGAAAATTCGGGCAAACATTTCTGGCCTCAAATTAGATTTTCGGTAAGGAATTTTGTTCTCGAAAGTGCGTAGGAATTCGGGGGTACGTGTATTGACCAAAAATGTTTGTAATTGACCCCCGTAACTGAAAATAATTTTTTTAGAACGATTGGAAATTTGTTAATTTTTGTGAAAAATTTCAGCAGTCTCTGTCGATTTTTCTTTAAAATTTGTTTTTGATTTTTGATAAACACAACCATGGGTAATGTAGTAATACAATTTATTTATATAAAATGAATTATATAAAATTCCTACGCTTTATTCGTTGTAAATTTTAACAAAAAAAGGTTGAGAAACACTGTTACACATTATCTAATCTTGCCAGCTCGTAGGTTGTTGACAGTGATTTTTGTAGACTCGACTGAAATGTGCAGGCCTGGTCTTACCAAGTGTTACGAGCCATTGCACTTGAAAAACTTAGTGGAACGCCTACTTGCCGATGCAGATTTTTGCATTTTTAAAGAGCATGGTACCAAATGATATTTATTTTACGCTGATAATATTTGAATTGGACGTAATTTTGGTAAAGAATCGGAACGTTAAAATTTGGTATTTTACCTATGAAAAGAGTGAAAGGGTTTCCTACTTTCTCCTACTTACTTGTGACTAAGGAAGAAAAGCGGAAGTAACAAATCTGATTAACCTGTCCGATACACAAGTTCTCATCCAGTTCATTGTGCTTTGTATTTGTTATTGACAATTGAAAATGCTACTTTTCAAATTATGTACATTAATAGTCGCATCGTGAAATAATTCTTATTTTATAATATTAAAACAGTTGAGATCGTCACATAAATAATACACGTGTCACATTCTTGGTATCATAATGAAAACATTTCAGGGTGAAATTGTACCGACGTGCTCTGCATACGTATTAACCACTCCTACAAAATTGTTAACACACAATTCGATGCGTTTCACGATCCTTTGTGTTCATGCAAACTGATATGCATCGCAATAGCTCGCATCGTCTGTACTATTCGCGTAGAAAAATTTATTGTTATGAATAAATATTGATAATTAAATTGTCAATTGATCAATGGTCAGTTTGATTTTTTCTTGATTGCGCAGAGAATGAAATCTTAACTTGCAATCAGAGTTGGGCAAATTCGATCGATGAAACAAAGATTGTGAATATCAACGTGCGTAAAAGCACGGAATTCAGAATGAGTTATCTAATCGTTAGATGTGAACTGGCTCTTGACAATTGGAAGATTCTCGGTAATTATTCTCGCAAGAATCACATTCGCTGGGAACTAGTTTCAAAGAATGATCGTTCGCAGGATAACATAGCGACTTGTTAATGTGAGAATCGGTGTTACAACCAGCCAAGTTTTCTTATCGAGTTACAATAGCACCACGAACATTTCATGAAAGGTTGTTCCTCGCGCATTCCGGCCAACTTCTTTTTCATTCAATTACCGTTGACACTGTGAGTTTGCGATTCTCCGAGTTCCGAATCCGAATTTTCGGATTCACGACATTCCCTTGCAAAGCATAATTTTTTACAATGTTTTCTACAAGATATCGACTATACACACGCATGCTTATACGAGGACAACAAGTCCTCGCGCGATACCAGTTGTTCATGCAAAAATATATGTCCTCGGTTCAGAAATAAAAAAAGTGCTCGCAACAAAACGTTGCAGGCATTTTAACCGGCCATGATTCTTGACCTTGCTGACAGGCAAAATATTTGTACCGGTCTTAACCGTGAACTCGAAGGAACGAAGAAAGATAAAGCTTTGCAGGTAGAAAGTTTGCAGATATTCGAAAAATATTTCGTAACAATTTAGCTAATAATTTTCCTTTCGCAAGATCTATTTCTTTAAGGCTTGGCACACAAAATTCAGGTTGGATCGTGAGACTGTATAATAATAGAGCCTCTTCTTCCGTAATATCAAAGCAGCTATAGGCAACGTAGATTTCTATGTGTGTCCAAACGATCGACCTCAATGAGCAAACCTGATTGCACGCATTATTATTATTTACTCTAATTTTGTCAATTCTCGCACTCATTCTTTTCATAAGGGCGCGTTAGATGAGTAAATCGCGATCTGTCTTGTAACTCGGCCACATCCATCTCTTGTTAACCTTTCCTCCTGAGATGGTAGATGTTACTATGCATGGGAAAGCGCTTTCCTAACAATTCTCACAATCGCAGGACGTTTACTCGTAATTATTGTAAATAATTCTGCTTAACGCGTAATAGTCGATAGGAACATTTTGTGAACGTGCACCGACAGTCAACTTGAAATTAAACATTAGCGAACACCAGAAGGGTTAATAAAATCCTTGTTTAAATTTAGCGTGCAAAAAAGAAGGAAGTAAAAGATGTATCGTAAAAATATAAAACCAAGAAAGATATAAAGAGGGGGTGTTGGAACCGGTCGATGGTCAGCAAAATGACCGTGATCTTGGATGTTGGCCAGAAATCCCGTTCTCCATTGATGACCGGTTTTAACATATTCGAGGAAGTGACAGTACATGCATACGTGCAGCGTACGACTGGCAGTTATACACGGTGGGGCATTTGAAACGGGTCATCCGAATAATTTATTTATTTTTAACAATAGAAAAGAAAGTTTCAACCCGCTCCAAACAGTGGAAACGAAGCGTATTTATGTAAAACGATGTTCTAAGAGGAAAAAAAGTTTATCGTATTCGTAGACACCCATGTAAATGTAAAAATTCCGCTTAAATTATAGTCTATCGATTGGAAAGACAGTTCGATACGAGTGGGCACGTTCGTACGATCGTTGAGAATTCTTAATTTTTAGCTGCGTAACCTTGAAAGAGACGCCAACGACCAGATGACGAGATGCATGAGATTCGTTATTACGCGGGTTCGTTTGATTAGTTGCTCATGAATGTAAATTGTCGTGTAACATCGTTTGAGCTTGTCGCATCAATGTTGTCAATTACTTTCTGTTTGCCGCGGAAATTCACTCGAACCCTTTTGAACAATATACATATACATATGTCGTAGATGATAGTTTGCGAATAGCATCCGTTAATGAGTTTCTCGTTCCACTGATGCGGAAAGTTTTACGCGGTTGGACGACATAAATTCAAGCTTTAAATTGCTCCAGGGAGATATGCGAACGCCTCGGGACACGACCGCTCACTTTTTCTTTGCGAAACGCATACTGCCTCTAGTCTTGCGCCAAACGAGGAAATGCAGGACATGCGACCGATTGAAACAAGCTACAGGTACATGGCTCCGTTGAAATCCTTCTTCGAAGCTCGCAGAATTTCATGAACTTTGATTACCAGCTTGGTCACTTCTCTGGTGTCACGGTGAAAGTGAAAGTTTCCTCAAGAATTTGATATTGTAAAGGGATTAGGTTCGAGCCAAACATTCTTACACGGAACAATTTCGATGGCTTCGATTTTTAAACAGTTACGTGAAAAATTGTTTCTCTTCAAAGGAACATGTTCGTTCGACACGACTGTTTCATTTTTCTCAAATGTTTCCGTATAACTACCACTCGATCAAACAGTATTATCTCGCGATAAGCTCGACGAGACAGTGGATAGTATGTGGTTATCCTCGAGGACGTTCTCGAAGGACACAGAAGGACCGTTACACGCCACGATCTTTTAAATAACATTCGTGTCATTGGATGTACCGTGAAGTAATTAGTACACCGTTTGAAGCGTCGAATGCCTCTAGTTTTTACATGAAAATTTCTGAATGAAAAGGTATGAAAAATGTGCATTAGCAGCTAATTAAATTCTCACGATCGACTAACAATCTCAATATTCGATCACCGTTTGTGCAACATTCGGTTTCTTTAAACGTATTCCACTTGGTATGCGGTATTACGTTGACGTTGAGTCGTACTTGTGAGACCACTCCTTGCTGTAGACGTTGCGGAATTACTTGACTCGGTACTCACAATAGTCCTTGAAGCATGACAAATAGAAATTTTGGTTTCTTTCGTGAACCCGTTTACTCGATAATTTGCGCTTTATTAACGGAACACGAATGTTGGTGGAAATATTGGGAAACTTTTACGAAATTAATAACTTGAACTCTCAACTCTTTTGCAACAGAGCGTTTAGCAATAATACGCAATTTTATTAGACGAATGCATATTTAGACGAATTATTACTGCAGAAAACGATGTTTAACTGGGACAAAAATGCGAGTAATTCGTAGTTAATTGATCTTAGTTTTCTATTATTGGAGCGTTTCGCGATAGTAACGCGCGATTCGAGGATTGCTCACGCTTTTTACTACGAGCGAGCAGATTATATGAACTCCTTGCCGCAATATCTTGAGAGAATACGAGTGAAAGGAATGGGTTACGAACTCACAGATACTTCTGCTAACCCAGTGGTTTTATCGACTTTTACCGTGCGTGGCTTATTATCGCCTGTCTTAACACGAAAATTCTCAAAAGAGAGTATCTTCGTCAGATACCAAAAGTTAAAAAGCAATCTAAATCAAAGTCCAATTATACGGAGTTTATAATATTTATTACAAATAATTACTAAGCAAATCTTCGAAAAATCATTTACTATATGTTGTTGATTTATTTGAAATGGTCGAACTGATTTTTTTTTGCCTTTTTAGGTGCTTCGATGTAGTTTCGAGTATCTTTCAAAGACTTTTCGGTACTCCTGCGTTAACAAAAAACATCGATCATGTCGCTTCAAGTTTAGCGAATCGATTTCAAATAACGAATTACAGTCATGCTTGGTAAGCAGATAGCCTGAAACGGTATCTCCTTTTACTATTGTTTCGCGCTAACCGATTACCAACGCTACTGTTATGCAATAATTTCGTTGGCTTCGTAACGGTGCGTGACTTTATACGTATCTCTATGTATAATACCATTCATGCATTCCAAAGCAGCATTATTTTTATGCAACGATGTGTTTCAAAGAAACATTGTATATACGCAGATCAAGTATTATGGATATCATTTTAAAAAGTAAATTAATCCAACGACCTCAATAAGTTGGGAACAGCCTTTTAAATCTTATATTTCGATTGCTGTATTTTGTTTCAGATAAAAAATTCATGTATCGACGAAGAATGAAATCAGACTGAACACAATGATGTTGAAACATTTTATTATTGCCATATCTTTAATATATGGTGAGTATTCATGATTTTGTACGTTTCCACGTTGATTCTAACATTAATTATCAATATATACTTTATACTCGGTGCTTCTCTCGACACGAACGGTCGTGCGAATAATTACCGATGACGGTGTACGTGTTCTTCAAAAGGTTTCGGTATTATATGCCTAAGGCGTTTCTTTATTACCAAATGGCTACTCTTTCCCACACTTGCCACGTACCAACGTATGCGAGTACTATTTCTGTAAAGAAGTTTAATTTGTAAGCAACACCACGCGCGTTTCGTTACAGCATCGTTCGGTTAAAAAAATCCCGATACGCCTCTCGTGTTCGAAATTAGTTTACGATTGAAATTGAAATTTTTCTCAAACGACCAACGACTAGCATCGTCGACGAGACGACAAAAACTGAATCTTCGTGATACGATACGTTACATAAAATTACGTTTTATAACGGTTCTAAATTGTTTATGACAGGAAAACTGGCGTTGTTGAGGTATATGTGGTGTTCACTTTTAGTTACAGAATGTACAGGCCAAGTTTACAAGAGTCGGCCGATCGAAACAGCTGCAGTAAAGAAACCAGCTGTTATAAACGATGATTTTATTACACAAACAGTTTACGGTTTCTTAGATTTCACCACCACCATCGGAAACACAGTGATGGTCTTCAGCCCACAAAGCGCGCCATCAGGTATAATTTAACGTTTAAGAGAAAATTCCTCCTCTTTAAAAAGTCTCTTTTTCAATCTAATGAACGTCAATCTTATACCGTCGCTAATCTCTTAACGTTACTAAAGACAGGAAATACCAAGCAATGCAATAAATATTAATCTCCAAGTTACGATCTATCAAATACTTTAATTAATCATTGACTGTGTGTGTTGAGATGGTGAGAAAGGAAAGAAGAGCAGCGGTTCGATTATTCAGACGAAACCGAGCGAAACGAAGGAAAAAGCAGCTCTTGATATTCAGCCAAGCAAAACACACAAGACGAATACAGGGGAAGAGACTAAAAAACAAGTTAAAGGATCGAAGGTTGTTGTGAATTCCGTGATCGAACAGAATATTATAAATTCCTCGGACGATAACGGATTGCGATCTCCAAAGAGCCAGGTGAGACAAATTAACGATGTTATTCGAGAATTGGTAATTAATAAGAAAGCGTAAGTCGTCGGGAAACAAAGTTTGCGAATAAATATTTAACGGTACTATTATTTATATCTTGGAGCAGGAAGTAAAGTACTTTTCCGGTTTAAGTCTATGTTTTAGTACTTGTCTGCATAGCGTGTAGGTACATAGAATTTCTACTTTCAAATGGTCACGTAAACTTGACGTAAACGATTACTTTTCAACACACAATATCGCATGTATGAGTTAATATCTGCGATAAGCTTCGTGCTGACTATTACAACTCCGTAGCCGTAAATAAAAGGTTGGAATTTCTATATTTATAGGAATTTAACACTCGGGCGCCTGTAACAACCAAGAGTCCTCCAGTGCACACGCAGGTGCAAATTAAAGCGAAGGACGATAAGCCCGGTTTAAAGAACAATCTTGCGGAACCTGAGTACGACTTTCTGTCAAAGCAACCCGCAGAAGTAATCGATGAGACGTTCAAGGTAAGGAAATTGCCGAATATTATAAAAAACCAAATTATTTCGAATCGTTAGAATAGGTACATAATAAATATAACGTAACACCGGAAAGTATCCGTTTCGATTCATTGATCACTAATGCAACTTGTTGAGCTTTCTCGCATTGCATGTAATTAACATTGTCACAAATTGTTCTGTCGTTAGAGTACTACTCTTAAATGTTTTATTATCGTGCAACAATCGACCATGAACAGTGTGAAAGTTAAACCTTAGATCGTACGATGAACGATTTCACCTCATCGTTGCAGCTCATCGATTACAGGCCTACGTTTAAAGATCACCTCGATAAAACTCTGTTTGTCAGAAGCTCGACGTGAGAAAGAGTATGCATTCTCATAACAATTTAGCATTTCCTATCGCTTTAAGAATTTTTGCAATCAAGTATATTAAGTAGATACCGCTAAAGAGCTGATTTCGATGATTTTGCTCTCACAGTTGATTAATCTGAGACCCTCTTCGAAAATCCTTTCGAAACCAAGGCCCACAGCGCGAAGAGAGAAAGAAAATCCAACTGGTCTCGTGACGAAACTCGGTGGAACTATCGTTAAGGACGGATTAACGACCGTTCACGAAACTAGCGTGATTGGTACCTACATAAATGGCAAATACGCTCAGGTGCTTCAAAGCTCTTCTAGGATTCTTCAAGGTACACCACCAATTCCTGAAGGCAAGATTCGTCCATCTAGTACTCAAAGGATCTTAAAAACTATCGGACCGCAGCAAGGAAAACTGAAACCGCAACTAGAACCAACGCCAACAAACCACCAAGAAGAGTCTTCGTTGCCCCTAGAAGTTCTCTTTAGCGCTCCAGCTGGTATTATACAGAATTTATTTAACTCCTAATGCGTGAAAACATTAACAGTTTCTTTGAAATTGTCAGGTTCCACGGTACGAAGCACACGAAAGCATTCAACTCCGAATTCAGCGCGTCCGAAATTCCACAATAAAATTAACGAGAATGACAGCGGTGAAGTGCAGCAAACAAAACCGCCCAAGACTCGAATCAGTACCACATCAAGGCCAAGCTTTAAGTGAGTATTGCATTTATTACTAAATATTAGATGATAAAAAAAAAATATTTAACGCTTTTGCATGTAGTTATATCAATAATTCTCTTCGTAAAAACGTTGAAACTTTCGTAAACAGGAAAGAAAAAAACTTGTAGAGATAACGACTTAATTTGTGTTGAAGCAATAGGAAGCCATCAACTTCGTATCTGTGTAAAAATTGTAGGCTATCAGTCTGTTAATTCCCGAGATATTACGTCAGCTAGAGTGATTCTATAAACTAGGTCAAACTGTAGCTCTTCAAGAAACAAACGTTTGATACAGAAAGAAACTGTACTGTAGGAACACTCTGTACAGAGAATACTAAATGTTTGGAATTTCGCAACAATCTTTTCAAGATAATCCTTTGAATTTCGTACCAGAAATCGAAGTCCTCCAACAAGTACGACCGAAGCACCTGTCACGCGTCGTCGCAGTAGTTTCAGGCCGAATAATCAACCAAGTTTGCCTTCGAAACAAAGCAATAAAAACAAAGTTGAGCAGCAATCGGTTAATACTAACCCCTCGCCGAAACTCAAGTTACCAAGAACGCAAGGTCGTTGGTCTTACAAAACAACCCCTAAACCAAGAGTTATAATTCGAAAGCAAGTCGATGACGACGAATTACGTTCTACGCCTGAAACTAGTACTACTACCGAGGGTCCAATAAATCTCGATGACAGTAAAGCAACTGCAGCCTCTGTTTCGACTTCCACAACGACCGTGTCCACGTCAGGTCAAGCAGTCAACGCTCAAAGAAAAGTCCAGGAAGTTGCTAGCGATATCGAACTGGATCCAAGCGAAAGCGAGGACGTGGCTAGTATCAGCGTTCAAGATCAACAGCACTCCGAACAGATATTACCCGTAGAAACGATCAATGTTGAGATTTCTACGGCCTCCGATAATAGTGACGCGTACTTTGAAATCGCCACCATTAAGTCACCGTACACTTTCCAGGTGAGAATTTAAAACTAACGCGAATAAAGTTATTCTAAGAGTAGCTTGAAACAACGGTTTATCCAGAATTTGAATAAACGTCGAGGACTGTCGTTGTTCTTTCTAATTGTAGGTTGGAACCTTAAGAAACACGCGCTACGTTACGGTAACTTCAACGGTAAAGAAATCGTTTTCGACAATAGATCCGTCTACTACGATATCGCCCACCGAACCTTTAACCGAAAATCTTTTGGCTAACACCGCAGCAGCTTACGAGACAACATTGCCACTTGATTCAGCCGTAGCAACTCTTCCAGCCATATCTCTGGAATCTGGCCAAGCTACACCGCCTTTGGAAACTGTAACGGAAACGTTCTCGACTACCCAAACCCTTCTCAAGACCCATCTGCTACCAGTGATACACGGTAATAATACAACCAAGTTGACGCTCGTGCAAACGTACAATATCGCGCGTGTGGTCACCGCCACGAAGACTCTGCCGCCGATGGACATATATCAGTTCATTCCTAGCAAGGCATTAAACGAATTCAACTCGAAACTCGACGAAGCAGGAAGCGAGCTCCACTTGGAGTTGGACGTTGGGGACGAGGACAGAGACGACGATGATATTCCCAAAAGAGTACTAGCGCCGAGCAACGATATGGACACCGATTTGGAGCCCTTCAAATCCATATCATCGTCAAAAGTAAAGTCAGAAACACCGAGCAGCAGTTCCGTTGAATCTCAGTTGACTCCCGATCAGCTGGCCCTATTGAAATATTTTGGACAACAGCAGCAACAAGTGATCACCACATCGCGGCCAGTCGTTGTCTTGGAGACGCTCTACGAATCTCACGTGATTCCAGTGGTGAACAACGGAAACACACTTTACTCGACGTTATCCAGGCCAGTCGGTACTGTGCCACGAACCTCTTATGAATACGGAACGTCGACGATTGCACCAGTATTGCCGCCACAATTACCACCGCCGCAACTGCCGCCGCAATTACCACTATTCCCACAGCAGCCACATTTCACGGTGACGAGCGCTCCTCTGGTCACGCAAGTCCTGGCAACCGTGTCCGATTCTAAAATACTAAAATTGACCTTTGGAGCAAAGACGGCTTACACCACATTGTTCTCCAGCCGTGTGGTACCAACGGAGGTCACAACCTATGTTACAACTACCGTACCTGTGCAACCGAGCGTACCTTCTTATCCAGGTTACTATCCTCCTCCGGTCGGTTATCCACCTTTTCCTTTCGTAGGATAGGTTCTCTTTTAGTTCATGTCGATCGTGCGAAGAAATAACTTGTGCTCTTAATCTATCGGGGACAGAATGTTTTATTACCATGTACAGGATGTTCTGCAAAATGTATTATTTTCAACGAATTGATATCTTTGTCGAGCAACGACAAACCAATTAATTATGATAGTTGACAGAAAATCGTTGATCGTTGAATTACAATTTTTCGTTTTACACTTTAATTTGCTATCCACTTTGACATTTTAGTGTAATCTTATTTAAAACGTAGTACTTATCGCTAGCATTAGTATTTAAGATACAAGCATCTGTTCTGGAGCTTCGAGAGAACAGATGGTGAAGGAAAACATGATATTGGGAGTGCAGAAATCTGACAAGTGCAAGTTAGGCATAATTGCAAAGCTCGATAGCGGTAAGTTCATTCATATGTAAGTTTTACTAAGCAAAAATACGAATTGACAAGGAAATATTTTCTAGAAAACTAGATCCAAGTCAATTTCATTAAGACAGTAATTTAATTAACGCAACAACGAGATGTAAATAATCATTTATTCATTTTGTTTTATTATGACTTTGCTAAAGCCTTTAAAATATCGACGTTAATTCGAATTTGTCAAAAATTATTACAACGCGTAGATTTATTCGTATTTTATCAATAATTCATTTAATATTAAATTAACATTAATTAAGAAAACGCGCAACAACTATCCGTAACTGTATTAAGTTCACTTGCATTTAATGGTAAATGCTTTGAAGCCCAATGATAGTTTTGTATTTTACGTTACGGTTATACGATAATACTTAACTGTATCGAAATGTACAATTCTAATATGCTAGAAACAAACAAGAATTTCCGGTTCAAGTTTACAAAGAGTTGTCTGAAATTGTCACGTACAATTGCCTTGTGCTTGATAAAGATCGTAATTGGTCAACGAATAAATTATTGTAAATAAATTAATGACCATTATACAGGAATGTATGTATATTAAAGATTTTGTAAATAAAGTTTATAAAAATACTATTTTTTTTATTATACGTAAAGATAATCTAATAAAAATGGTATAGGCATACATAATGTATCTTGCAAACGTTAAACAGGTACGTGTCGAGCTACAACTTGTATATAAAATCCGAATTTTCTCTGAACAATATGTCGTGTCTAAAGAACATTCTTTTCTACAAACAATGATTATACTTTTTCGACGATTAGTTCATTTGAAATATTGTACTAAAAAATTATAATATACGGTACCTACACTTACACATCAAGATTAAAAAAGTAAGAAAAAAAGAGAAAGAGAGAAAGAATTACAGAAATAAATACTCTATATTCTGCGAGTCTTGTTCAAAATATATTGTTACTTCGGTTATCAGTCCATTTTGCTGACTATTTAAGCATTCGAAATTTCCATTCGTGAAATGGATATACTATGTTCTCGAATCTATCAAGAAATATAAATTAATTTTTATAATGCACGATGAAAAAATGACCGAACGTGTAATAGACTCCTTAATGTTTCAATGTGATAGAGTTCTCTTCTTTTTTTAAAGCTCGCACAAGCACCAGAGTGAGGGCAGCTATTACTATCTGTAACATGAAATTTATTATCATTACTACTATATATTTATTATCTTAATCGACGAAATGATTGTAGTAAATTTATAGTGCTTACATGGAGCAAGCATAAAGACAACGCCAGACCGGCGAGCCATCCTGATCTGCCTTCCAGGAACCACGAAATCTCTTCAACGCAACCGTGAAAGAAGGCATTACCAGTAACTGTGTCTCTACACTCGTTAGGTAGCGGTTTTTTCATTTTCAAATAATCCATCGGTCCATCGGCGCCACAACAACCGATCTATTACAAAATCTTTCGATTAATTACGCGGTTGATACCATTTATGCTTTGAATCGATATCGATCGATTACTAAATTTAACGCTACATAAAATGCATTCGTATGAAATTTATTTCATTTTTCGTACAAGGAGGTAGACTTTAATAGTGTATATATCATCTTACGCTCTCTTGAATCAGTTGCAGAATAAACGTTGCTCTTTCATCGTGGTATTTATTAATAAGCGTAGTCATGGAACGCCGTATAAGTGGTTGAATTTTACTATCGTAAGTAGAATAATCCAAAAGTATCGACGTTCCTACCAAGCCAAGAACGAAGCAAAATAATTGTAGACCTACGTACTAAACAAATATATGGAATTGTTTAATGTGTATTATTTTTTCAATGCGTGTTCTTACATATCTACATATTTTCTATAAAGTTTTAAGCTGATATCGTAATTATTCTGTTTCAGGTAAAATACTGCAAATGCGATGAAAGTAAAGGCACGATTTTCATAAACCCGAAGCCTAGTCTTTTACACTTCGTTTCTCCCTCATTTTTCAATTAAATCAATTTTCCGTTAAAAAAAAAACTTGTTAATTGCGCGCGTATTTAATAATGCATGATTGTCGCTAATATCAACACTTGGAGCCGAATTTACGAATATTCGTTCCCTTTCGATCCAACGGATAAAATCGGACGCGTAAACTTATAATTATTTTTCAATATTACAACATAAAATCTCTTATACGTATCAGACAATTCTGTTGTCCTTTAGACTAACTTTCTAAAATGATTAATTAGTAACGTAATATATTACGCTTACAACAAAGAGCCCCAGGATATACTCCGTAAGAGTAACACCGCAACCGACGAATGTAATAATTATGATGAATATTGAAGCCGCAAGTAGGATGTAAATTCCAATGTAAAATTCATACATATCAAGGAATTCGACCCATTCTTGGAAACCTGGATCCAGCCTTAGCCACATGCACAATCCGAACATTGCGCTGCCGAGTAACTAGGTAATAACAAACGCAAATAAAATTTAAACAAACCATTTGTCGATCATTGTCTTTCAATTCATTTCTGTTAAAAAAAATTTCATTTCAATTTAATATTAATATAATTTGGCATTGTTGGTGTAAAATAATGTAATTCTTTAATAGTTGTAGTCTCGTATTCGTCACGCTGATAAACACTGATACGATTGATACGCTGTGATCTGACTCACATTGATTCGATTGTATTAAGACAGTATATAAATCTAAATTGCTTTCGCACGCGTATTCGTATTGTAATTTGCTCGCAACGCTAATTATTCATGGGATAAAAATTATCTTCTTGCCTAACTATTCGGCGATTCGATAATAAAATATCGTGAAAAGAATATATGTAAATAATATATAAAATTTCTGCTTATCCTTTGATAAGAGGATTTCTCTCATTTACAATCGTATTTGTTTTCATTTTGTTCGCTCACCCATATAATGGCATTTAAGCAGAAGATGGTAAATTTTATACACTGAATTCGTTGCTCCAATTGGGCTCCGGAAGTTTTGGTAACCATTGCTCGACACTATCAGTTTCAACACTCGTATATACTAAATAAATTTGTAATTGTAGCCACGATTAAATATCTTTCTCTTTTTCGTAAGAATCACTCGATGAGATAGTACTTATTAAAACGTAGACACCGTAGTTATGGACGTATCCGGCGACGGATACCTGAAACCTCCACCTAGTATTCTCTTTATCATCAGCAAACATAAGATAACTGGATAAGAACGTCCTAGATAAAAAGAATGGTCATGTATGATTCATTCGCATCAGAGAAAAGTGTCATCAAAGATGCAGGTTTCGGGGGAAAGTAGGATTCGTTAAAGAAACGTTGACTAAACTAGTGTCGTATAAAGGAGAATGTTAAAAAACGGCTATTTCTGACTTCACCTGATGATGAAAAATTTTTGCAGGACCTTTAAGAATGTCGGTCAAGGAACAAAAGGAATAGTCATAAAAATACAAAAGTTGCGTAATAAAAATATATATTTATATAAAGCTGCTCACACAATAAACTAAATGACGTATACATCGAGTATCCTAAAAAATTTTATAAACATATTGCTCATTTTGATAAAAAGTGTGGCGATAGATTAAACGAAACAGTTCTTGTCGTATTTTTTTTTCGAAATTTTACAACTTGCCCTCGTGTGGAAATTGAAATATCGTTACAGACGTAGGATCTAAAATTAGATTTAGGGGGTCTAAACGTAAACACGCTGCTAGCACGTACTTACGTTGTCTTCCTAGTTAGAAAACCACAGCTTTAACAAGATTTTTTTCCCAAATTACCAACAGTATTTCAAATATACTGCCCCCTCTTCTAACAGTGATATACGCTAAATTGATATTTTGATACATTTGTAAAACATTATTCATGTTTAAACAAACTGCATATTTGCTTCTTCCACACTCGAAAACATACTCTAGCTTCGAACGATTTCCATTTGTTTTCGAGAAATGTAATCCTTAGTTTCTTTCCTTGTTTTCTTCATTTCTAAATTATTACTGCAATCTCCGGGTAGTAATTTATAATACTCCGGGTTTTATACATATTATGATCAAGTAGTAACTCTGAATATGGAACAAAGGCGTTCCAGCGTCAGCATCAGAAATGGTATCTAAACCGAATATGTAGCTGGAAAGTGGGGATGCAGCATGAAGCAAGATATTAAAGCTTTGCTGATGTAGACATCGAGTAAGCTAAACGAAACGGGAGCTTCTGGAATTTTATTCGTCAGAATCACCGACATTTTTCATTTTCAAGATTGAAACAATTTCATTTTTTTACTGACTTTTGATACCCTTTACTCGTCTGGTGTTTACGTGAGTTATGCAAGAATTCATGCTTCTTCAAATTCTAATTGGTTTTTCTGTCTTGGCGACAGCGATCCCAAAGCCGGAAAACGAACACAAGACACGAGTCATCGATAAGGTTTGTTCTTAGTTTTTAAGTACTTGGAATTGTTCAATTCACGTGCCAAAATACGTTCGTGGTCGATCGTTGTAAAAATAAACTTTGCTACTACTTTTATAACGAAAATTCGAATCTTCTACGTATAACCTTGCTTAATACATTTAAATAATTTCGTGCACTATTGCAGTACAGATTTTTACAAACACATTTTTATTTTCATCTTAGGAACCGAGCGAAGAGGAGCATTATATTAATAGTCAACATAATGCAGCTTACGATCATGAAGCCTTTCTTGGCGAAGAAGCAAAAACTTTTGATCAACTTACCCCTGAAGAAAGTACACGAAGATTAGGAATAATAGTTGATAAAATAGACAAAGATAAAGATGGTTTTGTCACTGTAGAAGAACTTAAATCCTGGATATTGTACACTCAACGGCGTTATATACGAAACAATGTTGACAGACAATGGAAATCTCATAATGTGGAGGGAAAAGAGAAACTTCCATGGACAGAGTACATGGCAATGATTTATGGAGACATGGACGAGCATGAGACAGAAAATCATGAAAAATCCAAAGACAATTCCTTTTCTTACGTAGCTATGCTTAAAAAGGATCGTAGGCGTTGGATAGCAGCAGATTTGGATAACGACGATGCTCTTACGAAAGAAGAGTTTACTGCCTTTCTTCATGCGGAAGAAGCAGATCATACAAAGGATATTGTAGTACTAGAAACTATGGAAGATATTGATAAAGATGAAGATGGCAAAATATCTCTTTCAGAGTATATTGGTATATATTTCGTTTCTTCTTAAATTTCATACGCGCAAATGTTAATTAAAATATATTTTTTTATTATAGGTGATATGTACGAAGGTGCAGAAGGAGAAGAGGAACCAGAATGGGTGAAAAATGAGATAGAGCAATTTTCTATGTATCGAGACAAGGATGGTGATGGTTTTCTGAACTTTGACGAGGTGAAAAATACTGAATTTTTTTAAAAAAGAAAACATATATTCTTTAACCCTAAATAAATTTTTTATTTTTCTATAGGTCAAAGCTTGGATTATTCCAGCTGACTTTGATCATGCAAAGGCTGAATCTAGACACTTAATATTCGAAGCAGACATGGATGGAGACCAAAAACTTACAAAGGAAGAAATATTAGAAAAATACGATATTTTTGTTGGTTCTCAAGCTACTGATTTTGGGGAAGCATTAACCAGGCACGATGAATTTTAATAAGCTTTCCTGCATATTTTCCAAATAATACTTTTATAAACAAATGCAAAAAATACGTTGGAGATATCGAGAAGAAAATGTATAAAACATTTATGAAAAATATTTATCTTTACCAGTAGGCTAAGAATCTCTTTATAACGGCTAATTTTTACTTACCTCATGACATTGCCTCTAAATGACATTATATCTTTTAAAAATGTAAATAAGTGTTCATTTTAATAAATTACAAATATTTTAAATGTCCTTAATTAAATAAAAAGCAGTTTGGTTGGTACCTTTGCATGTATCACAGCATGCTGACAGTAAGTGTTTCTTTCTTTATACTTTACGTATAGCTTAATATGGTTGTATCTTGTACATCGCAATCCACTATTGTAATACTATATTGTAAGTACACTATCAGATAAGTGATAGATTGGTACGACGATGATTATTTTTATCAGATAAGCTGTGTTTCTAGAATGAGTCGATCGGATTCATTCGTTTCAAAATGAAGGGAATATATTCAAGTATATTTTTAAGTATGTGCACAGTGTCTCTAGTACTTGGTAATTGTATTTAAAACATTTCAACTTTTCAACAAATTTGGGAAAAATTCAAATTAAAAACATCTTTATTGTTTACTTTTTAGCAATTATAGACGAGGATAAACCATACTGTTTTCACTTTAGATGGGTACCACCAATGTACGATAATAGACCAGAGAAGTATAATTGTACCATGTCCAAAGGTGTACCTTGTATTGAACCTCTAATCCCCACAAGTAAAATTATATAAGATATATTTATCCTAAGATAATAAATTATTATTGACAATTAAAAATAATAAAAATTATATAAATTTCAGAGGTTCCACCAAATATGACTGAATTGTGGAATATGCGAAACGAGACCATTCTATGTCCTTTAACATCTGGAAATGTTTGTATAAAATATATTTTTGAATACAATAATAATAGTAAGTATATTATTCTTGAATAACGCAAAATACAAAAAACAAATCCTAAAAGACTAAAATTGATTACAGTCGTTAATATGTCCTTTTTTTGTGGAAAAATAATGGAAGATCAAGTGACAGCTATTACGTCAGGATGCTATCGACAAAATGTAAGTAATTTTCTTAAATAAGATATATGTTGAATCTGATTTATATAAATAATTTACATATTTCTATAGGTGGGTGGTTACACAATTGAAACTTGTGCTTGTGAATCTAGAAGAGAACCTTGTAATGCATCAATAAAAACAAAATATTCGGTTATTTTAACGATTGTAAGTTTATTATTCACATTTACGCAATATACAATTGTTAATGATTATTCTTAAAAGTTATTGTATTTTATAGATATATATATATATTTTATCATAAATGTAATTCTTGTATTTAATATGATTTATATTTTATATGTAATATATTAATTTCTTGTTTTATATCTAATTTTTAATTTTTTTTTATTAAATTACTTGTAACAAAAGGCAAAAGGAAAAAACAAATACGAACGTAAGTATGTATTTTAAACATTTTTATCATATACAAAGAACAGGGAATTATAAACAAAATAAATCGAAATAATTAGAAAAATCATTTAATAATCAATATACGTATATGATTAATGATTAAAAATTGTACATAACAATGTTAAAAGTAATTCGAAAAAAGTTATTAAGTGTTTTTTAAAATTAAAGTATTACTAATAAATTATAAAACTTTAATGAAATATAGAAGAGTATTTTAAAAATTAAACGCGACAAATACTCTGAACTAGTAATAACAAGTACGCGTTTCTAGTAAAAAGGTACGATGCTTTTATACCTTTCAAATTAATTCAAATATAATCTTAATTAATATAATTTAGAATATATGTAAAGAAACTGTAATATACGAGATATAAAAATTACTCAATGAGAAGTATATTAAGATCTTACATATCGAAGCCATAACGGTTCAGTAATTGGGCATATCCGTTTATCTAGGAACTTTTCACAACAGTATTATATATATATATATATATATATATATATATACGGATGTATGTATACAGAAAGAAAACTATTTATGTGATCCGTTTATGAATCTGATGGTAGTGCGGACCACGGACAAATACAGTGGCTGATTTTGTATTAACCGCATGGTATATAGTTTAAAATTGCACATATCACTTAAGTATGATGTTCTTCGTGCGATATGTTAAAAAGCTGTTTGTTTTGAATACAATGTAAACGGATATTTAGCGGTGGTATACTTGCCGATGAATGTAAGTATTGCATCGTTACACCTGCTGTGATCTCAGAGAAACATTTGTTTTAGGTTATTAAACTATATAAAATTAATTTTTATATTATCAACAGTCGAAATTTAACTACTTTACGTCAATATTACTTCTTTCTTATACGAATTCTGTTACATTGTTTTCGTATATAATTCGTAAATAATTTCAAGTTTCCTGTGTTCAAAAAAATTCCAATTGCAGCATAGTTTATCCACATTAGTATGAGAAACTCTTTATGTTTCGTAGAATCTGTCTACTATTCTACGAGTCTACCACAAAATGCATATCTTTTATATCATAATACGTGTCTTAAATAAAAATGTTTTTTTTTTTTTTTTATAGAAATATACCGCAATATGGCAGAGCAACAACAGTCACCTCCTGGTTTTAAACGTATGTCTTTAGATAAAATTATCGAAGCTATGACTGCTGATTTGGAAAGTTCTAATGGTCATTATGTCCAATTTGGTGTAAATCCACAACAAGCTACATCTCATAATTGGGGAGATTATTCTTCGGGCCCAACAAGACACTATATTACTAGTCAAACTCCGCCGTCTAATCCACCTACAATGCAATCAATGACTCCGATGAGTACTCCTCTTTACATGCAAGATATGTCAAGTTACGATTCCACGACAGATTCAATTTATTTTCCATCGCAGACGGTAAATCATTTAGGTATAAATGAAAACAACGACTTAATTGGTACAATAGATGTCGGTGGAGGCAATTATATTAATGTAATTTATGGAAATGCTTCGCAAATCATGGCAGAACAATGCCAACTTTCAAATATAACATCCTATAGAAATCAAAATATGATTGATCGAGAATATGGTCTATTTAATGATCGACACATTACAGTACCATCTGATTTGCCGACTCAAAATTTCAATGGAAAACAGTTAATCGACAATTTAGTTGGCAATTGGGTACCAAACCAATCTGGTACTTACAGCCCCTTTGGTGGTTCTCCAAATGTAACACCAGTACCACAATCAAATGCAGATGTAAAAGAACCCGAAGAGCTTCCCAGATGTTCTACAGATTCTCAATATAGAAAGCCTCGTGTAGTAGCAGAAGTTAAACCTATGCGACCTTCTTATTCCGATGTATTGACAAAATCTGCTCCGACACCTCCATCTCCATTAACAGTTCAATCCGTAAAACCAAAACCTGAATCTATAAGTAAGAAGATTTCCAACAAAAATTCAAAGAACAAATCTAAATCTGCAGTATTGAAGAGACAATATTCATCCGGAAGCGATGATCATAATTCTCCAAAAATACAAGTACCACGAAAAGTTTTAGAAAAGAATAATTCAAATCTTCCGAGACGTTGGGTGTCGTTGGATAATCTTGGTTTGCAAACTGAATCCCATGAAATAAATACTTTTGATAGGTCTAATCAATTTGAAAAGAAAAAAATTTCAAAAACTCCTAAGAAGGCAGAAAAGGGAGAAACACTTAATAATTCAAAAATTCAAAATAGTAACTCAAAATCTATTGGAAATTTTCTTAAACGACCTATACAAATAAATAACAATTTGAACACAATAAATACTTCTAGCCAAACCGTTTCCCCTGAAAAAATGGAAAAAAATCAACAAGTTGTAAATAAATCAAATAAAGAAGAGAAAAAAGTTACCAAGGAAAAGAATTGTAAACGTTTTCAAGCTGAAAAAGCACAGCAAATTAAGAAAGCTCAAAGAAATCGAAGAAGAGAGAATAGAGAATCTCCCGTGAAAGATTTGTGTAAAAATTTAAATAAATATGCCAGTCGTTGGTGTAAAATTGGATTAAAAATATTTCATTGGTTGTTACACTTAGTGTCCGACGTAGTTAGTATGAGTGCTAATCTCATTATTCAACTGTAAGTAATATTTAATACAAGAGATGCACTTTACACGATTCAGTGATTTTAGAAATATGTTTAAATATCGTAAATCTTTGTTTTAGTTGTAAATGCGGATGGTATCATACTATACTATATTTAAAATACTCGTGGATTTACATAGCTGTAACATTTTCGAAAATTCGTATTTTAAACGCTGTTGGCAAACAATTAGATAATTGGTTTGGAAATAGTAAATTCGCATTTTGGCGAAAAATAAAAGCTAAAAGTGAAGAAAAAGAAGAAAATAGTAACTGGATACGTGGTGGTCTTGAAACTAATATTGCATTACCTAGCACTGGTGAAGAAGCTATGAAGAGATTATTAGCTTGTAAAGGAAAAGATCCTTACAGTATACTTGGCGTAACACCAACGTGTTCAGACGATGATATTAAAAAGTATTATAAGAGACAAGCTTTTTTGGTGCATCCAGATAAAAATAATCAGCCTGGTGCGGAGGAGGCATTCAAAATACTTGTACATGCCTTTGATATAATTGGTGAACCGGTACTATTTTTATATTCATAATAATAAGATTGCAATGAAAGTTATTTCTAAAGTTCTTTGTAGAAACGTTACATTTAAAATTTTATTTTAATTTATTATTTTTTATTTTAGGAACGTAGACAAGCATTTGATCAAACTAGACAAGTAGAAGCAGCTTGGGGTGAATTGAGCGATTTACTCTCTCAACTTCACAGAAAGATGGAACAGGCGGCAAATACAATAAGGTGTACGAATTGTGGTTTGAGGCACAAAAGAATACCTACACAACGTCCTTGTTATGCAGCACGATTTTGTGCTCAATGTAAAATACGTCATAGTGCAAAAGAAGTAACTATTAAAATTGATTAGAAACAAGGAACTTGTATTGAACTGTGCTTCTAAATAGATTATATATTAAATAGGGAGACATCTGGGCAGAATCTCGTTTAATGGGTTTCCTTTGGCATTATTATGCATGCATGGAAGGAGCAGTATATGATGTCACTGATTGGGCAGCTTGTCAAGCTGGTAATTTAAAACATCTGAGAGCAAATACACATAGCGTACAGTACAGGATTGTCTTGGGCCAACGACCGCCTTCGCAAACAGCCAGTAGTGGTAAAAAACGTCAACAAATAGACCCAAATACGAGGTATTGCTATTTTATAATTTCAATAAAATGCTTAATTTTTTCTTTTCTTTTTTTTTATTAACAAATTGTTTTTTTATCAAATAGCGAAGCAGATTTCGAAGACTTTTTAAATAATCTGTACAATCACAGCAAGACCGGAACTTCAAGCGCACCAGGAGATCAAAACTCCTTTAGAGATTGTAAGCGACGTAAAGCTAAACGTAAGAAGTAAACAAATAATGGCAAGTTACTTCCTAATCTTTTAGTATCCTTCATGTATGATTATACAGTAATATACATACATACTTCTCTAATGAATTTTCATATTCTTTCTTTGAAACAAATATCGGTAATATTCAGTGATTTTAGCACAATATTGAAATTATACTAGACAAATTTTAATAAATATACATATATACGTATATCATCACGGTAACGTATTTTTTGTCATAAAAGGTAACTTTATTTCTATTTTTTATTGTAACGACAAAAGTTTAGCATAGCAAAAATGTCGCAAAATAAAGCTTATTTAAGAAATGTGAGATGAAAATCTGCTTAATGTTAGGAAAATAATTTGAAACGTAAATATTTTAAACACTGATTTACATATACGTAAAAACTGCTTGTACTTTCCTAGAATAACAAAATATACATTTTAAATTTATTTAAAATATAAAAGTTCGTAATAGTACGATTTATTAAATATAATTAAAAAAAAAAAAAAAATAAATAAATAAATAAATAAATAAATAAATAAAGGTGAAATGTACTGCAAATTACATTTCAAAGAAAAGGGGAATTAATACTAAATTAAAACAAAAACTCTATGTAGAATGCAAGCCATTTTCATATTACATTCATAATATAGACTTTAATAATACAGATTGAGAATTGGATTAATAAAAAAAAGTATTAAAAAAGTAAAAAGTTCAATGCTTATTGAAGCATAAACAACCTTTTAATTCACCCTGAATATAATACTCGAGAAATATTAATGTTACAGTAGTATTTTAACATAGTATGCAAAGTGAAATTACAATAAGTTGTTCCAAGGATATTTTTCTTTTTTTAATGAAACTGACAAGCAATGAAAAGAATTTAATAAAATCTGTGTATCTCGAAGCACTTGAAATAACGTATCTGCTTTCAGTAAACTTTAAATGTAATAACCATGCAATATAAGTATATAAAAATTTTTTATTACATATATAAATTTTTATAATATGTTCCAAGTTTGTTCGATTTTCGATTACAGTTAAAATAGTAGCCTACGCATGTAATTGATGTACATATACATATATTAACGAAGATTACACGAGTAATATCAAATCTGTATCTTCTGACATTGTATGTTTCTGCATCATCATTATTTACTATGAGTCATGATCTCTGAACAGTTATAATTGGTAGCATATAAAAAACTAAATGATTGGCGTATATGAAATAAGACTGATTTTTTTCTCTTTGTTATCCATAAGTTACATACTAGATAGAAATGTTTAAAATACTCAATTTCGTGTGAATATTCTTTGATGTTTCAATTGAGATTTTTAGAATTTATTCTCTTAAATTGCATGCAAATGCTATAATTACTATTTAAATTTAAAGCTAAAAGTAATTACGATGTACAAATTTCATTCTGCATTATACAAGGTATGCTGCAAATAATATAAATACAGTTAACAAAAATAATGTTAAAGTATTTATAGAAATATATTAATCTGTATGTTATTAAAAAATTTTATTTATACACTTTATTTGTATAATAAAAAAAATTGTGCAATTCTTTGTATATGCAGATGAAATCATACGAATGTGTATTGAATGAGTTTTACAATAAAGATACACATTAGACATACAGCTTATAAATTTGAGTATAAATATAATAAAATATTTTCAGCCGATACCTTTATCTCTATTATACGAAGAAATTTAGAACTATGTCTGTGTGCTTGAGAATTCATAATAAAACGCTTTTAAATAACTTTCATGCACTTTTCATATTTTTGCTTGAAAAACTTTATTTCTACTAATTGAATTGGTACAACAAAATTAACGAAATTTAAACATCATTTTCACTTGTGTAGACAGAAAGTATAAAGTCAGCTTTTTACATGAAATATTATTCTAGTGTCCCTTCTAAAAATACAAGTGCATCAACATTATTTATTGCATTTTTTACATCTCGTTTTTGTATAGTCTTTTTCTTTTTCATCTGTACAGTATGTTTATAAGATTCTTTAGCAAGAGAATCTATAAATAATTCCTGCAATAAAAAGTAAAATTAATATAAATATTGCATGGCACAAAATACATATACTTAATTAATTGTCTGACTGAATTATTAGACAACAGAATTTCACTATATAATTCATTGAATTACTTAACAATTTTTGTGTACAATAGTTGAATTTTATACAAATCAGACTTGGTATATTTAATATACCATAAACTGTTATAAAGTAAGAATTTCCGAAAAATGACATTTCAAATATTCAAACTTAATATATGCACCTTACGATACTAATTACATTTCGAGATAAATCATTAACGAATTTATAATTTTTAATGATTGAATGTTTTATAATCAGCGTAATGTAACGATATAAATGTGACTATAATTACCGTAGATTTTGCAATTAGGAAAACGGCTTCTTGGTTAACCATATTTACTTCGGGATCCATTTTTATAATTGTTTTTACCCGGCTTAACGGTAACTTTACTAATTTTTCTTTTTGTTCTTCGTCAGAACGGATATTATTCTCAGTTTCTTCTTGGGAAGTTTCTTCACCAGTGCTAATATTACTGTCATTTAATTCTTTATCATTTGTACTTGGTTCGTTTTCAAAATTTGCCATGTTTACGTTGATCACGTTGAAGGAAATCGCGTCGCGATTTATCGATAAAATATCGATTACGATTCGACTACTATACTTTAATGTTAATATTACTAAATATAGAAGAAATACAATAAAATGAAATATTATTCATTGGAAGTAGCCACGTATAATGAAAGCAAGCGCTGAAAGAAAAATAGCGAAATACAATAAAATTTATACAAGTTATCGTTTACGTGTATGAAGCCTTTAAGTAACGTGAAAAAGGACCTTTAAGAGCGATATGTTCTGTTCTAGGTACAGTACAAGTTCGCCGCGAGGAACGCATTTTCGACTACACCGCAGAGTAACATACAGAAGCGACTCTTGTATCGGAATTCGGAATCTTTGATGTTCGATACCCTAATTTCGGGGACCTTGAACGTATCCCTTCGAGGCAATATCGCCAATGTTTTAGTACTCTCGTTTGGCATACAAGAAAGGCAAAATTGTTCGCCCGACGAGTACCCTTTACGTATAATTAGCATTGCTAATAAATGAAATACCAAATGTAATTGAGCCCGCGCTATGTCAATTTACATGTGTGCACCCTAAAATTTGGTTTCGCAAAAACTAGAAAGTGTCGCTTCTGTATATTATTCCGTGACTTTGTGCTATAGCATGCCATTTTGAGAAACACAGTTGCCAATCTAAAGCTTTTAAATACGACGGTAAATGCTTTTCAATTTCCACATGGACATCGGACTTTTATTTACGACTGGTAATTTGACAGTCGTTTCGAAATTTATGAAAATCTCTTGAAATATGGAAGAGAAATCTTTGAAAGGGCAGTCAACGGAAAATACAGGTTTTTAAACATAAACTACAATTTCAAAACATGGACATATAATTTATTATATTCGTTTTATTACAGACGTCAACCAAGATGAATTGATTATTCAACAACAAAGGCGAATCGAAAAAGAGGTTAATATTCACTTTCTGTCATTTTAGAAATTTATCTATTGCACATTTTCTTATCAATTAATAATCAAATTTTATTAGAGAATTACAAATTATGACTTTTTATTTTTAATAACTGTTATTAATTTTCATTCCTGTTCTGTTGTATCCCATTCTTCGGTAAACTTTATGTTTGCTAAAGTAGAAAATGTGGAATACATAAAAATAATCTTTTAATTTAATACAATTACGGTACCTTATGAAAGAAGGTAATTCTAAAAATTGTTCTAAAGTGTTTACGCGATTATGTTCATTACTATAATACGACGTATAAATTCTTTATTCAAAACTATAGGGAATGGATCGATTGTTTTTCAGATTTCTGAATCTATTGCTCTAGTTGGAGAAAAAGAATCGATTAAGAGCTTGGAACGTGAATACACCGAAGATGATGTATATCTTTCTAAAACTAAAGTACTTGGTCAAAAGTATTCGTACGTTAGAAGAACCAGGCCAGATGGAAATTGTTTTTTTAGAGCCTTTAGTTACGCATATTTAGAAAAACTAATTGGAAATAAAGATGAATATGAAAAATTTCGTGAATTTGCATTAAAAAGTAAAGACAGTTTGGTAGAATTAGGTTTTCCCCAATTTACGGTCGAAGATTTTCATGATACGGTAAATATATGAAATTATAATTGGCCTAGTAACAAACTTATTATCTTGTGTTTTAAAAGTAATTTGTCAATTTCATTTTTAAGAATATATGTACCTGGAAGCTGTTAGAAAAAAGTACTTTATTTCTTTTTGCCATTACAGTTTATGGAAGTAATTGACAAAGTAGGAGGAGATGCAGAATCAAGTTACATCGAACTACACAAACTTTTCAATGAACAGGGTTATTCTGATTATGTCGTTGTATATCTTAGATTAATTACATCTGGTCAATTACAACGTGAAGCTGATTTTTATCAACATTTTATAGAAGGAGAACGTACTATTTCCGAATTCTGCCATCAAGTGAGTACGATAAGTGTTACTTTTCGTTATTGTTTTATATTAGAATACTATTATTGATAATATACATTTACTAATCTAATCGAATGAATTTTGTATGAACTACGAAAAAATATTGCAATATATTTTTGCAGGAAGTGGAACCAATGTACAAAGAATCTGATCACATTCACATTATAGCAATGAGTACTGCTTTAGGAACTGGAGTACGAGTTCGTTACATGGATCGAGGTGCAGGTACCGAAGTAATTGCACATGACTTTCCAGATGGTGCCACTCCAGCAGTTCATTTATTATATCGTCCTGGTCATTATGACATTCTTTACCCTTGATAAATTTCGCACAACAACAATTTGGAAAGTCTCTTTCATGACAAAGATTTATCATTTAACAAATTATATCTTACGTATGTACTAAAAATTTATAAAACTTATTATTTGATGAGATATCGTATAATAATGTAATTACAAACAATCAATTTAAATTTGATGATGTATACTATAAGAATATGAAGTTTTATGTGAAAGAGAGTTATTTACTTATACATTTTATCTTCTAAAAAGGTACGAGATTAAAGAAATTCTTTTCAATTGTAATAAATTGTTTTCCAATTCAAATTATAAGTTAATTATATAAAGTAAATAATAAATAATTTAACAATAAACGTAAAGTGTTATTTCTTATGTCTCAAGTAAACGTATAGATATTAAATATCGTTCAAAATTGGGAATTAAAGAAAGAAGAAGAGCTATATAAAAAATCATATATTAACAGGATAATACACTAACAATATGTGTTATTTCTACAGTAATAATATTATCTTTTATAAATAGAAGCGTAACAAAAATTCTTAAAAGTAAAGTACATTTTATGTAAATATGAAACGAGAATGTAGGTAGAAGTTAAATTAAAAATTTTATTTGGGTACATTTAGTCATGACAAACACGCAAATATGCATATTTGAACACTGAAAATATTTCTTATTATTCTCATTCTTGTATTTATCTTTGCATAGCACGTACTTGCTCCGTAACTTGTTCCAAAATTAGGGAATTCCTACTCATGGAATCCATTTGACATTCTAAATGTGTAGCTATAAGAGCAAGTTTGGTCAAATTTGTTTCAGCAGTTTCTAAACTGTGCTCTTGCTGTGCAAAATTTTTAGCACTGTGCATTAATATCTGTAAACGTATCTTAATTAGAAAAAGAATCAAATTTTTTTATAGATACTACGTAAAACTCATACAAGGTATTACTTCGCTGCTCTTGGAACCCCTCTGAATTTGTCTTGCAAGAGAAGCAATGTTATTCACGTTAACTTGTACTCTATCTGCCAATCTCATTTTCGACTCGACAAACAAACTGCGAGCACTCGTACTTGAAGCTGAAGCCATACTGCAATTTCGTATAAATTTTAAATGAAAAAACATTTTTCTTTCATAACCTTATTTAAATTTATTTGATAAAATGTTACTGAAATTCTAAAAAATACTTTAACTTTAATAAAATGATTTAAAGTAATAGTGCTATATTCTAAACACACATAAGATATATGTCACGGCTATACGTACGTGTTTATTTAACGTGAAATAATCAAAACTAAAATCAGCTGATAGCTATTCGCAAGTACCTACATATATCTGAATTTCGAGCTGCATATTTTTATATGCATTTCAGATATTGATATCTATTTACTGGATTACATACTTGAACGCTTATCAATACAATTAGATCGAGCACTAGAAAAATGCACCGCTGCACTTGTTCCGGAGTACAGCTACCCCCACTCCTGCTACTCCTGATACGCACTATGTACCTTAATTATTCGTTAATAACTCCTTTTCTGGGAATAAAATATGAACGTTTAGAATCGAAGAATGTAGTATGGACCCTTGGCAACATTCAAGGATACTTTTTCTACCCATGGCATGCGTTATTAAATAGTTATTAACAAATATCGGAAGTCGGAACATTTACTTTCCTCTACTTTTTCCATTAATTCCTTAATTTGTTTAATTCTAAAGTATTCTAATCACTTAAAATCATTATTTGAATCTAATTAAGTTCTTCTACCATTTCTCTATACATTATTTCATATAATTAATTAGTTATAAACGATTACTGGAAGCGATACTCGTTCAAATATTGCGCCAAAAGTGACAAAGTATAGTATCGCCATCTATCGGAATGTTAGAGGAAGTATCCGGAGTAACCTCCCCTCGCCCCCCAAGGTTTGGTGCACACGAACGGTATCGCCATCTAAGAACAGGTTTTGTACTAAACAAAGTACAGCTACCCCCACTCCTCCTACTCCTGATATGCAATACCTTGATTACATATTCGCTAATAACTTCTTTTCTGGGAATAAAATATGAACTTTTAGAGTTTAAGAATATAGCTGAGACCCTTGGCAACATTCGAGGATACTTTTTCTACCCATGGCATACGTTATTAAATAGTTATTAACAAATATCGGAAGTCGGAACATTTACTTTCCTCTACTTTTTCCATTAATTCCTTAATTTGTTTAATTCTAAAGTATTCTAATCACTTAAAATCATTATTTGAATCTAATTAAGTTCTTCTACCATTTCTCTATACATTATTTCATATAATTAATTAGTTATAAACGATTACTGGAAGCGATACTTGTTCAAATATTGCGCCAAAAATGACAAAGTATAGTATCGCCATCTATCGGAATGTTAGAGGAAGTATCCGGAGTTCAGTCCCCTCACCCCCCAAGGTTTGGTGCACACGAACGGTATCGCCATCTAAGAACAGGTCTCGAACTAAAAAAGTTACAGCTACCCCCACTCCTGCTACTCCTGATACGCACTATGTACCTTAATTATTCGTTAATAACTCCTTTTCTGGGAATAAAATATGAACTTTTAGAATCGAAGAATGTAGTATAGACCCTTGGCAACATACAAGGATACTTTTTCTACCCATGGCATGCGTTATTAAATAGTTATTAATCAATACGTGGAAGTCGGCATACGTCTTCGAACTTTTTAACGCGACACCTTAGGGATCTATCGCTAATAACTAATTAATTAGAGCGAGGAGCGGTGCAAAATTGGTCTTTAAATGTTGCTAGAGATGTCCACTATGTTCTCTAATAGCCAAAATATGCGTGTCATTGTTGAAAAGTTGATAATTCATGGATTGAAGCAGGCGGTGATACAGCCGTAAATGTTCCGACTTCCGATATTTGTTAATAACTATTTAATAACGCATGCCATGGGTAGAAAAAGTATCCTCGAATGTTGCCAAGGGTCTCAGCTATATTCTTAAACTCTAAAAGTTCATATTTTATTCCCAGAAAAGAAGTTATTAGCGAATATGTAATCAAGGTATTGCATATCAGGAGTAGGAGGAGTGGGGGTAGCTGTACTTTGTTTAGTACAAAACCTGTTCTTAGATGGCGATACCGTTCGTGTGCACCAAACCTTGGGGGGCGAGGGGAGGTTACTCCGGATACTTCCTCTAAGATTCCGATAGGTGGCGACACTTTGCCAATTTTTTGAATAAATAAGTATCTCTTCCAGAAATTGTTTATAACTAATTAATTAGATAAAATAATGTATAGAAAAGTGGTTGACGAACTTAATTTGTTACGAATAATGATTTTAAGTGATTATAATACTGTAGAATTGAAAAAATTAAGGAATTAATGGGATAAGTGGAGGAGAATGTAAATAAAAAGTATAGAAAATAAATGTATTGTGACTTTAATTTTTTATTAATAAAAACATAAGGAATGTCTTACACTTTTAAAATTCTATTATACAGAAACACACATCTTGCAATCTTGAAAACGCTTTTATAAATAAATTAAGTTATTGCGTAACATATTTTGAACAATTCTATCTTCTAGTCTTATTCTAAAACATACATGCAATGTATATTTTTTAGTTATATCCATTTTAACAACAAATATTAATTGTAAATCGAATTCTCTCGGCTTCGTAGGACTGTTTGGTAAGTATTTTTATATGCTATTTCTAAAATAAATTTTACATTCGTTTAATACTAATGAACAACCAACAATTGTTGCTTTGCACAATTTCATTCTTCGATTGGCATTCCTGAAAACATTCCTTTGTTAAGGAATTTTCTGGAATTTGAAAATTCAACCCTTTCTTTTTGCATTACATCCCATTGAGCTTCAATTTCGAGAGATACATGGTCGCGTTTTTATTATTAATTTAGTTTATTTACTAAGCGGTACGATCTTACATGGTCTCTTGCACGATGCCACATTACATATTATGTACAAGCTATGCGTGTATTTCTGGACACAGTGAACGATACCCATGGATCGCATTCAGTGGGAGTGTCGGAACGATGGAATAAGATGACGCGAGATCTGAAAATCAAAGAAACCCTTGTCGATCATCCATGCTCTATTAAAACATTCTTTAAAGGACCCAACATTAAAGCGCTTCCGATGCATTCTTACTCCATGCAATTTAGACATTGCAATTTAACCTATACATAACCAAAAAAATTTATCTGATAATAACTTTAGAAATATACATATACATAGACATAAAGACCGATAAAGTTAATTATAAAAATGTAAATTTTATTTACTAACCATACGGATACATAAGTCCGAGAGTCTTTTTGCCGTAGATGGTGGCAAATTAAACTAATTAACAAATAAAACTAATTACTCTGTTCCTTGCGATTAATTTACGAACTTTTAGAGTTTAATTCTGCAAATGCAAATGCAAGTGATTTCAGGCGACAAAAGAAACTACAATATCAGCGACACTGGCGGGGTGTTTCAGAAATACGGCGTAACAGTAACGAATAACGAGACTTTTCTCTCTATATTGAGATCAGTTTGATCAGTGGTAGAGTGCACAGCCCCTGGCAATAACCTACTAAACTGGAGAAAAGTTACTTGCGAAGCAAACAATAACAAGGGTGAATTCTGTTCGTAAAGAAAAATCAGTTAAATTCGTTGAGCATGAACGCATTGCTCGCGCGTAAAACGTTTAGAGAGTAGTAACGACGTACAGTGAAAATTTAATCGAATTAAATGTATGTTCCTCTTTTTAGAAAGCTTTCTGCCCTTCTAAGAAATTGTCTATATGATAAAAATGCCAAAAAATCGGTTAATCACGCGTTCAGTGACGAACATTCGACCGACCCACATGACCTTAAATTTAGAATGCTCCGAAGAGCCACTTAGCGAAGCGCAATTAATGCTACGATTAGAACTCAAGGAGAATTATGACAGGGTATGTTTTCTTCCTTTTCTCGTACAATATTCTCTCGTCAAATAATACATTTTATTTTTAACATATTGCACGTGGGTTCTCTTTTTTTTATATACGGGATTTTCAGCTTATTCCTTGACCACTGGCCCCTGGCCCCTGGCCCCTAGACCCCCTAGACCCCCTAGACCCCCCGCGATATTACGATATACATATACGCTTGTCATCGCTTTTTTCTACCTTTATTTTATCCAACACGTTTATTTCGATTTTTAGGTTGCTGCTACTTTAGAGGAATTGGTGAAAGATCATGGAGGGAAATTGGTATGTCAAGCAGGCAATGTCAATGGTTATCAGTACACATTGTAGGTATCGCTTTCTAAATGTTATCTTTCCGCGATCGTTGCTCTTTTAGGAAATTTAGATTATTTTATTTTCTCGTATATCAGGCCTGCGAATTCTGCACAAGCTGTCGTTAAAAATAATCCACAGTCCATCGTGAGTGTCGTGAGTATTATATAAAATGTGGAAAAAATAATATAATCATAGAGGAGTTTCTATATTCGTAATTTTCACAGAATCAAAATAAGAATCAGCCGATTAAGCTCAATGTACTGAATAACGCAAACAGCTCTCAAGGTAACATACAATTAGTCGTGGATTCAAGAATGGGAGTTATTTTAGGATCGGTCGCTCAACCTCAAGGTAAAAGATTATTCCTTCTTAATAGGTGTACGCGCGTACGGTTAACGAACTGAAATTGCATACGTTACAGGAACTACCATAACGACCGCTTCGTCGGGCACAATATCTACACCAGTATTGACGTCTGCGTCGACGTCGACGTCATTGGCTAGCACTATACCTACCGTCACGCACCCCCAGGCGGAAAACGTACCAAATCTATTATTGTTTTTTCGTTTAATTCGATATAAACGAAATATTATACTAAGAATTTTCATTTTCCTCAGTATAAATATACACGATCCGGGCGCAGAACAAAAGTACTCCAAGTCCAGCAACCTGATATAATAGAGGAAGTATGTTGTGCATCGATATTGAAACAGTTTCGTTTAATAATTTTCTTTAATTCACTGCCTGATTTTTCTCTTATAGCCCGTGCTAATCACCCGTGGAAAACAAAAAGTGGGCTCTTCGACGCATGTTGTAACACCAAGTAAGTTCTAGAAGACTGCTTTCGAGTAAACGCTCGACAAAGTGCAGGCCTGGGCAGATTCTATTTCAAATCAAACTAACAAATAAATATTTTAAATAACAAGTACTTTTCTAAACAAAACACGACGAAATGCCCAGGTCTGGTGTCGGCGTATCTTGGTCAGCTGACACATGTATGGAGATTAAATCTTATTTTCCAGCTACCACCAGTCCACAGGGTGTAACGAATCTTCGAATAAAAACAGTAACTAAGCAACAAATTGCACCGGCAACGGTGTCGTCGACTCCGCCAACCATAAGTACAACAACGGGAGTGACGACGAAAGTATCTGCCTCAAAACCAACCGAGCACACTAGCATCGGTGGAATATCGGTGGGAAATAAAAATGCAGGTCAGTAGGGAGGAAATCTATACTGGCTAAAATTAGTTGGAATCGTCACGCTCGTACAAGTAAAATATATCAAAGAAAATGAGTCAATAATAATAATAATAATAAAATTTAGCCGCTGAACAAATCGACGAAGCAAAGAAGAATCTTCCGGATGGCAGGGAAGTGACGTTTAACAAAATGAACGGTGGCAGGACGTTCCCTTCGCTAGTCGTCATAGCTAGACCGAATCTTCGCACCAAGGATATCGTACCACAAATAGCTCAAAAAGAAAGATCGGACCTAGGTATTATTAATCTCGATAAACGGTTAATTAAAAAGGTCTCCGTACAATTTATTTTTGATCGCTTCTTTTCTCGATCATATATTTATAATATCAAAAAAGGTACATTGCACGGAGACTTTATCAACTGACTGTAGTTTAAATGATCAATCGTCGTTTTTAGATATCAAAGTGAAGAGCGTACTCATGTTTTCCGCTACGAAATTTGCCGAATGGTTAATACAACAAGGTTTAGTGAAATCGGAACAATATTGCGCCCAACATAGCAATAGTTATCAAAAGACTAAACTGAAACTGGGAATGTACAGCGATCAAGGAACATTTCCTTATTCGGGAGGGTACGTTTGGATCTCGAGCTGCTGTCCAGATCGTTTCGTCTCGGTTTTTTCCGGTTCGATATTTCAAGGAGCACCGTACACACCTACCGTTCTTTTGAAATTAATTTATCATTGGGCTTGCCAGACAAACGTTCAAAATGTTGTTTCCTGGGTAAAAGTGTCGAATGTGTATGTGAAAAATTTTTACACGCATCTGCGTAGTGTTTGTACGTCCGCAATGTGGGATAAAACACGCAAGATGGGAGGGAAAAATTCTGTGATACAAGTTGGTGTAATTAGTTTGGGTACAACGTCGCAGGATGGAAACTTGCGACAAGTAAAAGTCGAGGTGCTCGGTGTATTGGATTACACCACTCTCGATTTAAGACTAAGGGCATGCGATCCTGTACAAGACGGCGATAGATCGTATAAACGACGATTCAATAATATTCTACATCCGTTGAAAGATTGGGTGCACACCGATTCCAAGATCATGACAGATTTTACCGTCGATAAAAGTACGCTCGAAGAAATGGGTTTCACTCATATTACGCAATCCGCGTTCTCCGATCAAAATCCCCGAAACGTGATGAGCAATTATCACATTATGGAATATTTGAGAAAAATTGTTCCCAGAATGTTTCAAAATACTCTGAGCTTACTCAGCAGACAAATGATACAGCAATTCTTGGATGAGTTGGTATGGAGAGAAATGTACGGTACGACGGCCGCACGAGCATTCGATAACATAATCGCCCATATCGCCGAGCAAACTAGGATCTATTCCGACGACGGTTTGTTGGATCGATTGATGAAGGTAGCCGCGAATCCGTTTCAGAATTGGTCCTATTCGCCACCTTTGACGCATCTTATGACGATAAATAAAGAAGATATTCAGTCGGGCTGCGACGTTCTAATACAAAATAGCGTCAACAATGCTGGTAACATTAATCAACAACAACAACAGCAGCAGCAGCAGCAGCAACAACAGCAACAACAACAACAACAACAACAACAGGAGACAGTGTCGTATGGTCAAGCAGTAAAGCCTGGTCCAAGAAGAGGACGTAAAAGAAATATCGCAGCGACGACTAGTCCGGATCCCGAAGCAAAGAAAGCCATGTTAGATTCGAAAGTTCGAGACAAAGAGGGTAAAAACGATCAGATACAGTTGCAAGAATTTTATTACGCTACTATGGAAGGTGAAAAGAATATACTTTTGAAAGAGCACAAATGTTCATTATACTTCAGGTGCTTTCTCTGTACGATAACGATGCGTTCCAACACAGACGTAATGGAACATATGATCAGTCATGTTCCTCCTCAAGTGCCCGGACAATCAAACTCGCCCGTGTGTCGATATTGTTGTACTGCTTTCTCGTCCCAACATCAAATGGTTACGCACGTAACAGAGACGCACAGTAATTTTGGCCACTCCGACAGCGATATGGTCGTTTGCGCGATTTGCGAACAGAAATTCGGAAACAGCGGACTTTTAATTAATCATTTATCGTCGGTTCATTATCCGTCCGAAATGCCATACCGATGCGAAACCTGCGGCTACCGTACTTCCAGCCACAAGGACGCTATCGATCACTTTTATCGAATTCACGAAAAAGGCGAAAGCTTGCAATGCCCTTATTGTTTAAAAGTAATACAATTCGTAAGCGAGGGGAGTCCCAGTGCCACCAGCGTCCATGCCTTCTTACTGCACATGCAGAGACACGTTATAAGAAGAGAGCAAGGACGGGGTAATAAATGCTCGAAATGCTGTCTCTGGTTCAATCAGAAAAGTTCGTTAAAAGTTCATCAGAGAGAATTACACGACTGTGTTTCTGGCTCGAAGGTTGTCCCCTATTCCAGCAGTAGTAACGGAATAATGATATCGAAGCAGCGACCGCAGAACAGACGATTCGACGTCGACAGTCCCGTAACGGAATTGCCACGCGACGAAAAGGTAAAAAAGTGGGTCACAGGCCCGATCACGGTCAACGTCCCGGTCGAAAACCTGTCTTGTCAAGAATGCGAAGAAGACGTGGACGAACAAGATCATTATCCAGGCGAACAGAGATGTCATCAATGTCGATACATAACTTGTTGTTGGCGTGCCTTTAAGGAACATCAACAACAAATTCACAATGAACGACCGATGACTAGTCTGGTGGTACCCTCGCCTCTCATTAATATTCCGTTGGACAAAAGGATGCAATGTTCGTGCGGTTATGCGACCGCTGACGGGAATCAGTTGGCTACGCATTTAATTAAATGTAAAAAAGTATCCGCTTATCCGATGGAAGATACAGCACCATCCGGAATGCTAGACAGTTTAGGCTTGGTTCCAAAAAACGTTTCCGACGAAACTGACATCGACGGTAAAAGGACTATCACTTTACGTTAAAATAAGTGAATAATTCAAAGAAAATGTTGCAAAATACAGTTTCAAAACGTGGCGTGATTCTTTGCTACATTAATTAATATTATATATAAGACCGGTGGAAATATCTCGATAAAAAATGTCAGAGAAACTGTACGGTTATTATGGTCGTTGAATTGGGTTTTTTTTTTGTTTTTTATACTCTACAAAGACAAAGAAAAAAGTTGGGGTATCGTTGACAAAAAACTATCGATGACCTTAAAATCTTGGGGGAAAATTTTTTCCCGACGGTATACATATACACTTGCAACCGCGTACCGATGCATTATTCGTCTTCTTTACTTTTACAAAACAATACAATTAATAATCTTATCTTCACACGAATTCAATTTCTAATAATAAAGTCATCGTTCCTTCGAAATAAATTGTACGCTTGCGACCTACTGCTTATTCTTTTTTATCCTCCCTTTCGGTTAAGGGTAAATCAAGCAGGAAACCAATTTATTTTCTTAACTTTTATTTAGAACGTACGTTTTTTGTACGAATAATAAATGTAGCATACATGTACTTTTACGTGGTCAAGTGTACGAATATATTTTATAATACTAAATGACAGAATAAAACGCACCGAATTATCCTTCAATTGAAAAAATTGAGGCAAATTTAAAACTATCTGCATTAACACATAATAGTTCGTCACTCTGTATTTATCTGTATTTCTAATATAAGCTATCAAAACTTTTTTCTTCTTTTTTTTCAATATTTTAACTTTTTTTTTGTGATTTTTACAATGATTTAATATCATCTGTTATCGAGTCAACACTAAAGAACATATTTATTAGCAAAAACTCTGCAATGTTAATTGATCGGTGATTACCAGAGATATCATCATTATATTCATCACCTTCAGAATAATAACTTACACCTAAATATAATAAACAAATATTTACGTAATAATGATTATATAACGATCGATACCAGTGTGATAATAACGTGAATGTTGAAATATTTGGAAAGGTAACCTAACAATACAATACTAGATAATACTTCAACATATTTCTGCGTCTCCCTAAAGACACGACACAACACATTAAATGGACGACTATATAAAAATTATACTATTTCTCGTAGTTTCATTCCGCTGAAAATTTTATTATTGGAAATTTTTTATTTAGAGAAATTGATCTCGATACCGAAACGATCGATTTTAAATTTATATATATATATATGTATACATAAACAAAAAACTACAACTATTTCGAAGAATTTGATACTGGTATCGTGACGTATACGTATATAATATATAATCGATATTGATAGTAATACTTACAAACAATATAAGAAAATATACGGTAATATAAAATAAAACGCGGCGATACCCAATTGGTCACAATTAACATTGAGATTTGTCGGTAATAAATTTCTTCTATAACTTGACGGTTCGTTGTTTTCTATAATTGTTATAACATCGATACCGTCAAATTCTTTCACGTGGGAAGCTTCATCAGCAATTACGTGCTCTCAAGAGAGGTGTTAACATTGTATTCAAGAGAATGAATTGGTATTTTCGACAATATCTTAATCGAAAGCCTGTTATGTACGCGTTCTACGTATTCCCGACTATTAGTTTCAATTTACTTTTATACTTTGTCTTCGTATTTCTCGGTTCCACGCTCATTATACATACGTATACTGTGCGTGCGTTTCTCTTAAATTTAACGCTGAAAGGTACGGTGCCGAAAACGTTACATAGCTTTAGTTGTACATCGTACGGGCAATACGTCTAGAAGGCAGTTAGTTTCAAGAGACGAACAAAATTTCACCATCACCACGAATAGTAAAATAAATCGCTTTTGACGAAAAGAAAAGAAAAGAAAGACAAACGAAGATCATCTCGGATTTCAATTCATGGTTCGCAGTACGTAATTTTTGCCTAACTGTTCTGTTGGGTGGAAATCATAAGTGTATAACACGGTCCTTCCTGTAATGTTAGAAAAGAAGAAAAAAAAAAAAAAAAAAATTTACTTTTAAACGATTGAATATGAAATAAAAATAAGTACGTGTAGTGGGTAAATGAATAAGGGTAAAGAAAATTGAAATATCGAGCGATTTCTCGCAAAACTATACCTGCGCGTTAAATTTAAAAGTCGAGTTTGCTGGTCGATTATTCGATGGTATACAGCATGTAGAGATTGCCAGCATCACTACCTGGTGGTACCAAGGCGTGAGTGGGTGGCAGAACATTGAAGCCCAAGAACATGAAGGTACGAACCAGCATTGCTAAACCGTAACAACCAAGAGATTTAGATGAAAAATTCTGCTCGTCGGAATCGTTTTCATCGATGCCAAATAATGGTAGACAGCAAGTACCTCGATCCGCCCTGTCTTTACGTAGACAAACAATGATGTTGGTGCATCGTAGTGTCTCTTCCGCGTATTCTAACAGGGAAACGAAGCCTTCCTTCGAACCCTCGGGTAAAAGACAGCTTGGCACGCGAATGTAAAGACAGCGACGCCATACTACCGTTTCCCATTCGACGGATGTGCTTTCCGTCAAGTGAAGTGTGAAGGTCAGGCGCAATGATTCGCTATTTCTTACGGCTTTTAACAATTCATCCTCCTAGAAACATTCCACGAAACAGATTTTACGCGCATCGAACGATATGAAACGAGAAGAATGAATTGTTATCGACATTGATAGTACATAGCAGAATCGAACATTCATGGCTTGGTCAACTTTGTATATTTAGATAAAATAAATCAGGAAAATATGCGTACAAGCAATTTTTTAGGGAATACTTACTTGTACAATGTGGGAGCTCACAGAGAGCTGACTCTGCTTGATCCCCACGCCGCGGCTCTCTGTGTTGACTGTGGATACAGACAATGCGGCATGGGGCACATCAGGACCACCACAGAGGCCCCACACCCAGCGTTATACAATAATGTTGTTGGAGCCTACCGCCTTCATCTAAACTGTCATCCATACACTTACTTGACATTTCACTGTAAATGCATCGTAAACAATAATTCAACAATAGTTTAAGTAACTTTTTGCTAATTAATTATCATATGTACATCGGTTCAAATCCTAAATTGAACTACATTAATATTAATATTTGAAATTAGTAACTATTATCGACAAATCAAATATTACTTTGTAATATAAATATACAGAGTATAGATACGGTATGATTCTCTAAGGGTTAAAACAACGAATCTGTTTATAATTCAAATTATTGGAAATTTAAAGAATGAAACTTGATAATACACAGTTATAAATAAACTTGCGCATTATTTGGTAATACTGCCAAAAATTTAGCTTAGGAACGATAGAGATTGTCGACTATAAATCTTATCTGTATCCACAAAATGATAGTATTTCTCCGCTCCGTGTATGCTATGCTGTTAAAGTGGATGACAACTTTTCTTATCACTTAATCGCTTAATCGATATTAAAGATAAGATTGTACGTATAGATAAAAACATATCTGAATTGTTTATATGTGTTTCCGTTTGTTTTTTTTTATTTAAACACGCATTAGTCTAATATATGTATAATATAACTGGTTTATACTATTCTTAAATACGCATCTAATAATGTATTTTCGTTTAATTCTAGGAATTTTGATATACATATACTTGTAATACTCACGGAAAAAATCACCCTACGGTACTAAACGAAAGCAATTACGAGCCAACTATCGATAAACACTTTTATATTTTTTATACTATTCTCTAATTCGTATCGAACAACGTAAAATGTCAACAATAACGTTTGACGTTCATTTTATTTTCCTTTCGTACACATAGGTATGTATGCGACGGGAACAGCTGACATATCCACGATGATAATACATATTCGCAATAGTGTACGTCACACACACGACGGATGTCGTGATTCACGTGGCAGTAATATAACGGAAACAATTATTTCTTAGGAGAGAAAGAAAAAAAATATGTCCTACGTATCGAAATATCATCGTTATTCGCGTGCCTTTCTCTCCTTCGGTTCGCCCCTCTTTGTATATATACAATTTTCGATTTTCAAACTCATGGTGTATAAACTGGTAGAAAATGTTACGTTACTTTCAAATATCAAAGTCTATAAGATTACTTAATCTTTCATATCGAATAAATTGGTAGAAATTAATGAATCAAGAGACACACACTTGGCGGATTGTTCCTTTTCGGTATCAAAGTTGTAGAATGCAATCGAATCGCAAGAACGCGTCAATCAACGACACGTTGCGCGAATATAATTTTTTAGGTTTCATAAAAGAAAAAAATATCAAGAGAACCAACAGCTTTAAAACTATATTAACAATTACAGTTTCGTACGGAACGCGTATAAAATGAAAATAGTAAAGAAATCGCACGCAACCATTAAATTTATTTAGTGCAAGATGGCGGTGACAAGCTCAAGATAAAAATGGCGTAGTAGTTGTACTACAGTACTTACCAATTACTGGATATTAGAGTCGGCATTATTATGCCCTTTTTACTACTTTCACAATTACTTAATGGTAGACTGGAGCTAATACTCATACTTTTTTCTTCGTAAAATCTTGACGGCTGTGAATTTACTTTTTCAAGGCAAAGTATTCGCTGGACTGCGATCGTTTCACGATAATTCTTATTGTGCAATTGCCAACACGCACGCAATGGTCGCAACCACCTTCCACGAAGGAGCGAAACGATACTGAAGACTCAGTGGTGCCAGAAGTGCACCGAAGGTGCTCTCTCACACTATGCCAGATCCCGTGTACGTGAGCTCGTAGAGTTTCGGAAAGTCGACAGACAGACTGACGCATTCTCTCCCTCTTTCTCGATTCTCCGAAGCTGCCCGAAGTAATTTCGGACCGCCTCGTGGGACTAGAGAGAGAAAGGCTCACATTTGCCTTCTCGCTCTTAACAATCAAAGTTTCGTTTTATTTAGAAAAGACGTATTATCGAATAGTTAATATTCGTCTTTAGTACTCTTGTTCACATTTATCATTTAATTTTATAATAATTATTTCCTTATCGAATACTGAAAAATACAGGGGTATAGCAAGCAAAATTATATACAAACTATTTCTTCCTTTTATTTTCTTTTTATAAATTAAATATTTCTAGTATGCCATGTATTACGCGTGGGAAGTAAATTTATTTAACTATTATCATGTTTTCTTTATTGCAGGTCAGTGCAATTAATTGGACAGGACGTTCAATACCCCCTAGCCATTTAATCCTTTTACTTGTAATTGTACATTGTAGGATACGGGTGGTATCAGGCGAGTAAAGAAAAGTGTGTTTGCTAATTTCGATTTGGCAGACATTTCTTTTGTTCGCTGCTTTGGTTAAATGAAGGTCTTTACGTAGTTACATTCATATACACACATATAATTCCAAGTACCCTCAAGGGTTTTATCCTTGCTTGAACGATTTTCTTCCGACACGTACGTATTTCCTTTCTTCCTGTTTTTCCCGTCTTTCTTCTTTTGTTTCGTGCCATTTGTTCATATCACGAGCGTTGAGTACCGAGTAGCAATTCAGTCCCATGTGTCTAGGGGGAGGGGTAATAGGAATGGGAGAATAGAAGAAGAAGGCTCCACATCCTCGCCCCTTTCCGTGGACCGCTACCTCGGAGTGAGTGACGTGCCCACCCCGGTAAACTTATTCGGTCCCCCGGAAAAAGAGAAGAGGAAAGAAAACGAAAGAATTAGTGAGTGAAGAGAAAGAAATAACGAGAAATTAAGACCTTCGTTTTTGGTAAGCGGGTAAATCCTTACGGGCATCCTGATTTCTAGAGGGGTGGGATCGGGATAGTGCCGGACTCTCGTCGGCTAAAACCGTACTGTGGTCTACCACTAACGCTATGAGGGGGTTCCCGGTACCCTGAAGGTTTTCTCATGGAACCCCCTCACGCCAAGTGAGAGAGGGCAAGTGTAGCTTCTCTGTTTAGGACGACACTGTTAACGACCACCGATACACGACATCGACATGTTGGAATCACCAACCCAAGTCGGTGGTTAGAGGATCGTCATTCTTGGTTTAGACGAGTGAGATGAGCATCACGCCCTCGATACCGCTCCGCTGCCTCCTTCTGCAGCATTATTTGCTCGTAAAAGGAGGCCATCGCTCTCCAAGACCTCTCGTTGTTGATGAATATGTCCGGACTACATATACATACATACGTAAAGTCACCAACGAGAGGTCCTATCCCATTTTTTCGATCAGGTCAATTGCGGTTCGCGAGTCCACTTAATTTGAAACTTGATCTCAATTTGTTCAAAACGCGCTGATTTCGATAACGACATATGTTTAAAGAATTAAATATGTCTTATGTATATTATAAAATAGTAAATACTTTATTGGAAGAGGAGACTCGGAACATTAACTCTTTTTACATTTGATAATATATTTAGTTACAAATATTCTCAAATTATAAAAGCCTGCTCCGTCAATATTTTACCATTATTAAATTTATTAATGATAATTTTGTAAACGTATAATTTATATCGACAAAATCGTTGATATTGAGTAAATAACTTAATAATGATTAAAAATTACATAGTTCATTACTATTAAAATTCTATTTGTATTACATATGTAATACAGATATTCATAAAAAGAATCATTGATTAAATATGAAATATTAACTTATAATTATTGTTTGTTTTGTAGATCGTGAAATTAACAAAGAAAATCATTTTAAAACTAAGTACGATATTAATCATCATGATATATTCTGTTCAGTTGTACATTCTTCATTCTGCACGCGTCAAAAATGTTTCGGTATAAATTTAATATTTTAAATATAAAGTATGTACATTTATTTATTAATTTACTATTCTGTTACATTTCTAAATATTAGAGATATCGACAGTTCTTCATAGTATTTAAATTATTAAATGCAAATAATTTAACAAAAATAAAAAAATGTTGATAAATTACGATCCTGTATACTTAAAATATTATAATGCCAAATGTATTCATAACTAATATTTTTTCGAAAAGAATTCGAATATTTTAATCGTATGCACCCAATAAGGTATAACTTTTATATTACAGAATATGTTCAATATTTGTTAGAGTTAAACTAACTTTATGTTTTACCTTGCGACCTTGCCGTTTAGATGCTTTTCGCGAAGCTTTAGACTCTCTACTATCTTGCACTTGTTTGTTAAGACCCAATCTAAATCGCACAGGCACCTTGGAGTCTGAAGTACTTTCATCTATAATAAAATAATTCAACAATGTTAGTTATGTTCGTGATTGCACTATAACTTATGTACAGGGTGTTTGGCTACCTCTGGGAAAAATTTTAATAGGAGATTCTACAGGCCAAAATAAGACGAAAATCAAGGATACTAATTTCTTGATTGACGCTTCGTTAAAAAATTATATGTAGAAACATTTCCGGTCACGCAATATATTTTCGGTAAAGAATTTCTTTCTCGAAAATAGTTAGGATTTCAAGGGTATGTTTATTGACGAAAAATGATTGAAATTTACCCCCGCAATCAAAACTAACATTTCCAGAACGATTTGAAATTTTTTAATAACTTTTTACCGAAGCCACAATCAACAAATTGATGTTGTTGTTTTTCGTCTTATCTTGGCCTCTAGAATCTTCCATTAAAATTTTTCCCACGGGTGGCCGAACACATTTCCTCTATAAGGAAATTGCTTTTTAATAGCTTTTTAAATGTTGAAACGGAAAGCTTGGAGTTAACTATTTTAATAGGACATTAATATAATAGTATAAATACATGTATTATACAAACCTTCTGAATCATGTAACTCGGGTATAGAACGACGAAGGACAGTAACTCTCCGAACTTCTTTTTGATTAGCAGCTGTTTAAGTAAACGTATGGTGTAAACGTACAAAACAGATAATAATTCGATAATCTATGAAATCTCGAAATAATATTCCATTAAAAACATTTTATATTACTTACATTTTTCATCTGCTTTCATTAAATGTCTTTGATTTGCTTTTGCATTACTTTTCACAACTCTGGAAAGAAACGAAGCGATTATTTTGTTTGAAAGATGTAAACATTTTCTATAATGCTAAATGCAAAGAGAGAATGTGAGAGGCGCATGTTTAAAATGAGTTAATAGCTTAAGATTAAGTTACGTGGATATTTTCACGAGTGAGCGGACTGTCGGTTTTGAAGTATGTATATTTTCTATTTAAGCTAGCTACCATATTCGATAAGTTTAAATTCCATTTTATTATCGATAGTCGGCTATTGCAGATATGTATATGTACATATGTTTAGGCATAATGTATAGCCTGCAATAATGAGAAAAACAAAGAGGTATGCAGAGAAAGGGAGTGATTTTGTTTGCAAGATAACGATTGTCACATTTAATGCGTGAATTCGTCGAAATATCAGGCTGAGAAATTCTGCCGCATAACCCAGACCTCGCCTCGTTAGATTTATTTTTATTCGCTCTTTTGAAAGTTACGCATCGCGTGGAAAGAAGTTTCGAAGCAAAAGACGAATGTACTTTTTTAGAGACTCTAGTCATCTAGTTGTCACGGAAAGTTACTCGATACACTGATCAATGTTTCTAATAAAGATTAATTGTAAATAATAGAACAATCTTTCATAACTGACCACGCCACCAATCGAACGTGTAATAATCGTAGAATTTTCCATTTTGCGTTTTCGCACCAATGAATTGCAATTGGAAGGCTTTTACGAATCGTTTAAGTGATGATGAGCAAAATTAAGAATAGCGGTCGAAAAATGTCTACCTTTTTTTTCGTATCAAGTGGTTGGGGAAGTTATTCTAAGGTAATAAAAGTAAAAATAAGAGGTAAACAATAATTTTTTATTAAAAAATAATGAAAACATAAGTCTGAAGTAGCTTACAGAACACTTGACTTTAAGATAACATCATTTCGAATATAAAAATTTAATTTTGTCTGGTATATCTTGAATCACGGAATGCAGAAACCGACACTAGAATCTTTGCAATAAAATCGCGTTTTAGAACACACAGCCGATATGACGCACACCGTCTTTTCAGCGAGAGGAACTTGTCCGATAAAATTGTCTTTCGACTAACCTCAAGGAACCATGATGTTGAGATAAATGACTAAAAGCGTGGTCCGATTGATCGTTTTTCTATTTTTTAATTAGGAAATCGATTAGGGCGAATGTTAGGATTTAAATCGCCATCTCGACGAATAGGTTTCTGATATTGTCGCCTGGGAGAACTTTTCTCACAACCATAATATGATCGTACGAGGAGAATTTCCACGATGAGCTATACATATTTAACGCTATTGAACGAAGGAAACGGAATAAACGTGATAACCAAGCGTGGCTACTGGCCAGTCAGTCGTGCAGTCCCGATCTATCAAATCGACTGCTCTATCGACCTCCATCTTGTCTCGTGTGAAAAGTACCGCAGAGAGCATCTCATCGTGCATGGACTTGTATCGTATCCAAACTGAACCAAAGACAATTTATACTGTAAAAGAGTTTAATACCGTTAAACTCGATTTATATTGTAAACGTGAGTAATAAATATGTATATAGAACGTTACCACATCGATTAAACTACATAGGCGTATAACGCACCTAGCCCTAAACTTTCTCACCAATTTCGGTTAAGAGGAAGCTCTTGAAAGGGTATTTCTCACTCATTCCGATTATGACCGAGATTTTGAGAGGAGTTCTCTCAAGGAACCCTGTGGAAACAACCATATATTCTATTTCGATCGTTTCAACGACGTTTTGTATCGATAGATCGATGTCTATTGAGAGACGAGATGATGGCACGCTACTTACTACAAACTGAACTACGCAAGAGGGAAAGGTTACTATGGATGTGGTTAAGTCGACCACAAAGACCCCAAACAGGCCAAGAACCTAAACCGATTCCCTTTGCACCTTGAGTCGTTCAGCTTGCTAGTAGCGTGTCAACATCTCGTCTCTGAATAGTACTTGTAAACCTACTGCACGTTTTTACTCTTTATTAATTTTTTAAGTGACAGGATAGGTGATTATACTACGATCGAACGCATATCGGTATTCCTTTTCTGTGCGATGTGAAGCAAGAAGAAATATACCTGTATTTTAAGTTTAAAAGATACCTAATAGATAACATTGAAATCTGTGGTCTTGGAAAAAGTAACGATTCTTACGTAAATTACTAATACATATATTCAAAGTATAGATTTCTTACATCAGATGTTTCCTCATATCACTGAACATAATCAAAACTGACAGTTTAATGTTAGATGATACACGCGCGCGCGCACACACACACACACACACATTCTCACTCCATATATTAGTAAACTCTATAAATATAAAAAATATCGTAATACGTATCTGCTTCTAAAAGAGGAACTATAATAATAATAATAATAATAATAATACTTACTCGTTGACGACGCCTTTAAAAGCAGACTGCACTAATCTTGCCGACTGAATTGGAGCTGTCCTATTTAACCTCTCGGCTCGTCTTCTACTTAATTCGGTTCTCAAGTCACTTTCTTCGTCGACTGCTATGTCCTCGAGAATTACATCCATATCTTCGCTCGGTCCATCCGAAAGAACATCTTTGCGTTTTTTACACTTTTTTTCTTTTCCAATGCGTTCAGAGAGAGGAAGTTCATTTTTTAATTTCCCTACTTGATACAACTCCTTATCTCGCTTTTTATTCTTTTTTGAGGATCTCTCTTTCTCTACTTTTTGTGGTTCTAAATCGACACACGAATTAACAGAACTTGTAATAGCAATGGGAGAAGTATTTTCTACAGTTTCTTCAAATTCTTCAAACTTATATTGAGTATCTAAACATAAACCTGTTTCTTGTATAACATAGTTCTCTGTAAGCTTGTTAACCTTTCGTGTATTCCCTAATTGGGGATCTCCGCTTTCCAGAGACTCCGCCTTCTTATTTGTATTTTCTTGTTTACTTAATTTTATTTTCTTATTCGCATTTATAGGATCTATAGGCCTCGTAGACTGAAATTTTCTTCGCCTGGCTTCTAATATAGGATCATTAATCGTGTCGGTAGACTCTTTATTCGTCGCAGTAGTTTTCTCAAAATTGTCTTCTTTTTGTTTAATTTTTATACGATTTGTCTGTGGAGATACTCTACCTTTAAGCATCGGAGATGATTCTTTGACATACAACGATGGGCTTCCTGTATCGTCTGGAGTAACTGATCGTAGTCCATGCTTTCGAAATAATTCCTTGGGCGACCACCTTGGGGATCTTCTACGTCTAGGAGAAAGACGAGGAGAATTTCTTGGAGACGACCAAGGTGATCTGTGCGGCGATAATTTCGGTGATCTAGACCGCGATGAAATCCTTCGTGGAGATGCTTTTGGCGACAACAAACGTGAGAACCCTCTTCGAGGAGACTGTCCGGGAGATTTCGATTTCGGCGATGATCTGCGGGAGGGTGATATTCGTCTTGGAGATAATTTAGACGATCTTGATCTTAAAGGAGATTTAGATGGAGGAGATAATCTAAGCGGTGAAAATTTCGGAGAGTGGGATCGTGTTAATCTTGGCGATTTAGTTAACGAATTTTTAGGTGAACGTATTGGTCTAGGAGATCTGGAATGCGGTGAAAGTCTTGGCGATCTTCCTCTTGGAGATGACTTTTTAATAGGTGATCGTCTCATTGGAGACTTGTTGGGAGATCTACGCGGAGATAATTGTGGTGATCTAGATCGTGGCGAAAGCTTGGGTGATCGCGAACGCGGAGAATATCGTACGGGAGACTTTCGAGGCGATCTGTACCTCGTTATTTCTCGTTGAAATTTTTTTGACTGCCTAATTGGTGATCTTCTAGGAGATCTTCTAGGTGATTTTTTCCGTGATCGTGATCTGGGTGACAACGACCTACGTTTCTGCGAAATTCGATTGGTGTACGGGGACATGGACCGTCTTTCGTTTTTTAAAAGCGCTACCGTCGAAGCTGCATTATAAAAATCTTTTCTACTGTTGCAGTCTTCTGTTTTGTATTTTTCATTTATATTCTTGCTTACTTCATCTTTTTTTATCGAATCATTGTTTCCCTTTTTATTACTTCTTTTTTCCTTCCTATCAGACGGCTTATCAACGTTCATCTCTCTTTCCATTTCATCCATTAAGCGCTCCAAACTGTCCTCCTCTTCGAGATCAGCCATAAGAAGTATATCGTCGTCGTCATCGTTAATGTCTTCTTCTTTCTCTTCCTCAGCTTTTTCCAATTTTTCTGTCGTTTCAACTTGATTTTCAATTGTTGCAGGTGTTTCGGTTTTCCCACCATCCTTCTCGATCATCTCCATTTCTGTATTCGTGTTTTTTTTACTTTTATTATCTTCATCGTCAGAACCATTTCCATTGTCTTTAAAACGATGAAACTTTGATATTTCTAAAAATAAAAAAATATCTCAGCTAAAAGGTAAGAAAAGATGTAGAAATATCATTAAAATCTATACTACGTACCTGTTGAATGTGATTCAACGCATGGACCAATTTTGTCTACGGTACAAACTAAATCAGTTTGTTGAAGTAGAGAATGTTCATCTACAGGAACTATCGCGATCAAGTTTGGATTACGTGGACTCTGATAATATAAATTCTGTAAATAAAAATATGTATTCCTATAATATTAGAATAAAATATAATACTTACTGAGCGTCGGCTAACACACAAAGATGGAATAAAACCAACACATAACTAAAACAAGGAACAAAAGTGTAAATTCGAAAATTCGAAAATTCGAGAATTCGAAAATTTGGAAATTCGCACATATGGAGCTACGGTATTATGTATGTATACATATAATAAGAAGAGTAAGTAATACAAGAGCAATTTCATAATCGGAAGCAAACGACAAATTCTCCACATTTACGTCGTACAGGACACTCTTTGGAAGCAAATCACAAACATTTCATGATAGACAGTAAGGAGTAAAACTGAACACACATATACAATTTTAACTGAAATTATATTTTATTCAATATCTGTATACAAAACGAAAATAAAACAAAATATATAGTGATATGTAAAAAAAGAAAAGAAAAATCTCGATCTTGTTATTCGTATTATTTTGGCCGATACAAATCTTTTTCGTGGTAACAGTTTTGCACCACTGTGCCACCAATTGGGACCTTCCCATCGATATTTTTCAGAAAATCGATTTCTATTGTGTAAAATCCTAAAACGGAATAGGACGCACGACTCTGTATCAATCGGTGTCGATTCTTAAGAATTTAGTTTACGACCTCGCCAATCATATCGTGGCCCGTACTATACGCATATCTAATGTGCATCGAGGGTGCTTTCGACAACAAAGTCAACAAAGAAAATTTGAGGAATGCTCGTTTTAGTTCGGTAAACAAGTTTGAAAGTTTCGAACAATATTGGAAAATCGATACAACAAAGTATCCAAATCTCGCAAAATTAGCGAAATTAATTCTATCGTGTTCATACACATCGATATCAAGTGAAAGGATCTTTTCAAATGTGGAAAACGTAATAAGTACTGAAAGAAGTAGATTAAAATTTAATACTTTAAATAAAATCTTGGCGCTAAACAAGTAACGAAAGCATTCTGTATAAGGGAAAATACTCGTTAAACTTTGAAAACTTATCGAAAATTTCAAGGCTTCCAAGATTTTTAAACAGACTATCAAGTAAGGATCTCTAAAATTTTCATTTTTAATTCATTAATTCCTCTATATTCTCTAATTTTGTTTAGAAAAGTGATAATTATGCTTTACGGAATTCAAATGTTTCATAAAGTTCAAGAAAAAAACTTTGTTACGCAAAGAGCAATAGAAAAGGCCACCAACACCTTTTGGCCATTAAAAATGGTACTACACGCCGTGGGCTATGTTAACATTGAAAAAGTCTCTGATAATGTTGTTCCGAAACAGTTTTCGATAATACGTAAAATATAAACAGATGTAGGCTATTTTTGTAAGTTTTATTTAATCGAAAGTAAACTTGATTTTTTATTAAGAGCATTTTACTTGAAATAATATATTCAAATATTAATTTTATATAGTTAAATACCGTTTAGCTTTTAGTAAACATCAAACTTTTATTCTATACCAGCAATAAGCAAAAGATCGGTTAATAAGTGCGATGCTCACGCATGGGTAGACACGTATACATTTTTTTAAATAACATTAAAAATATACCCTTTCTACCAAGATATTAAGAAAATATTAAGTTATATGAAAATTATTAAAAACTTACCCCATTCTGGCGTTGTTGTAATTGATTAGGAAAATATCCTCTTCTTTGTGGTTGCTGACTTTTATATAACGGTCGAGACGTTTGCCTTACTTCTGGTATTACCTTCTGTAATTGTAGCGGGGACTGCTTTTTGTAATGTATAGCGGCTTTTGTTCTTAAAGACTGAAGAGCTGCTAATCGCAATGCCTCTAAATCTTCATCATCCTCGTCGTCATTCTTTGTGCCTTGCTGCTGCAAAAAAAAATAATTACCTAAATTAAGTAATTAACGTCAACATCTGTTGCTACTGATAAAAATTTTTATATAGTCTATAAATTATTTATAAAGGCAATGGTCGTGAACGTAAAAGATAGTCGGTCCAATAAGTAGCAAAGTCAAGTAACGATATTTTCGATAAAAACATTTTTTAATTTGTATAAGTATATGTAAATATGCAGAGAAAATTTAAGCATATACGTACGTACATTTATACCTTAACTATCGTTTCATTTTAACGATACTTTCGTATAAGCTGATAAACAAACTTAATGACCGAGTTAAATAAACAAACATAACAAAATTACTTAAATATAAATTTCCAGATCACTTTGGAGCAAATGTTATACGCGATTTCTGACAATATTATAAATATAACGAACATATATGTACACCGTACCGAATTAATCGTTTAGTAAGAAATTATTTCCATGGACTTATTAACCGATATATTATGTTTCTGCTTACCTTTTGACGATAATCCATTTTATCCGAGTTACAATTGTGGAAAAACTTATAGCTATCACTAACAACACGAAGATCCAGCAATAGCATTAATAACTTTCTACTGATTCTGAAAAATGATGATTTACCTTAAGGGTAATTACAATTTCTAAGACCGCAACATTGCAGGAATAAGCGTTTCTTTTGATTAAGTTTTTGATAATTATAAATTCTACGAGTAATACTGCACACTTTGTTACCCCCCACTACATATAAATAAAGATGGCGTAGGCGCCCTTAAAATTAAAGGCTTCGATCATATCGTCATAGAAGATGAGCAACCGTATTACTGTGTTTGAAAAATTGTAATTTCTTAGTCGATATAGAAATAATATCGTTGTAATAATGCTGGTAAGTTGTATTTAAATTCTATACCTTTTATTAATTTAACTAACAAGCCTGAATACTTTGAGGGGAAAATGATCAACATGAAAATGTCCACCTTTCCTAATTAGAAGGTTTCTATTTCTAGCACTTGGTGGCTGCACGTCACAGATACGTAGAATCATTGTATCTGTTATTGTCACTGATCTATTGGACAAGATACGGGCATTAAATATAGAGATCAATGACTGAACGCGGTGTGGGGGAATTTTCGCATACGAAGAATTTCAGGCGATTTAAAAGCTGCTGCCATCTTTGAGAATGAACCATTAGTGACCCCTGGCTAGCGTCCCATCTACCAAGTTAGTACTTATCAATATCACTTGTTCACGATACACGATAAAAATTTGTTAATTCCTTGGTCGGTTGTTTCGAGTCAGTCGGTTTTTCTGCATGTAACAAGTATACGATTGGAAATGAAAATATTGGAAGTATCCTAAATGAAACGTTGGATTTCATTGTTTAATAATAATTGTTAGAAAGTTAAACGAATAAGGTTTGATAACGTTGTTTGAATCTCAGTATGGCCGTTAAAAACGTAAGAAATGGGGAGAATAGAATAGGTGGTTTAGTATTTGTCCTAACATTTCGTCTCCCAATAGATAGATAGTAGATGAATTTTTATTTCCAAGGCACAGATACAAGTTTTATTTAGGTAAACATTTATTCGTAATGTAAGAATGAACGGTATGTATATGTAGATAAAAGTGCACCTAGATAAAACGATACATCTGTTGTTCGTAATATGAATAAAAATGTGCCCAACTCTGGTATAGAATATGATCCATAAGCCACAAGTGGTTCGTTCGAAACGAATCTGGATCGTAGGTTAAGAAACGTTGATCGTGGCTTTGCAAAAGAGTGGGGAGGGTACGCGTGTTCTGTTGGTGGCGTGAGTTTGACAGCGAGGGTGTCGCGCAGACGAATATGCGGGAGAGGGGAATGCGCCGTCAGTATACCGCGAGCCACCGAACCGTGTACGTCGCGTTTTTGCATATTTTTCCTCGTTGCTTGTAATTATTACGTCTGTCGTCTCGACATTATTCATCGATCCTGTCACGATGACCGTTATTTCTGTCAATTAAAAAATGAACAGGTTCCTCTGATCACTTGGATGGTCAACTATGACCACCGGCGATACTGTTAAATAAGAGTACCGATTCGAGTGTATCGTGTATTCCGCGATAGTAATTTATAACAGTAAACAGAAATGCGATCGTTTCCACGTAAGAGAGGAGAATTTACGCGCGATCGGGAATTTTGCACTACGAAGCGCGAACTACGACTTTGTTAATTGGTTTGCGACGGAGACACGAGACGGCGTGGCATATCCATAGCAGTGAACAACATACCGGCGCGGCGCGTCGCGTCGCGTATAAGCGAGTGGCGAGTGGTGAGTGGTTGCTAAAACACGCCGAGAAGGACGGGATGAGTGCGAGAGAAGTCACCCTCCTCGGGGGCTCCCCTTGGGGGTTCCGCATGCACGGTGGACATGACCTCCATCAACCTCTACGCATTTCTAGGGTACGTTTATTCACGGAATGTTTCATTAATCGTTTCGATGTTGGAGGAGCAGCGTTTTGGGGTTGTTTCTTCGATCACGAAAGGGAAGCTCTTTCGACGTTACAGTCGCTAAAAGTTAACCGTGCACTGCACAGAGAAGGAAAATTAATTGTCGAGGAAACAACTAAAAGTAAATATTATATGCGTGTATAAAAGTTTCTTTATTAATGGATCCATTGTCTTGCAAAAAAATATAGTTGTCCTGTAGTTGCATTTTATTTCTACTACGTTGGACACGTTCTTTTAAAATACTAATATAGATTCTTTCGATCCATGGTATACCATCGATAAAATGAAGGGGATCCATCGCTCGAGCACTCATACAACCCCAAAATGTAACTGATCCTCCGACGTGGTTTACGTTGATAAACGCTACTTTACGTTTATAGGCGGTAATAGATTGTAAAGATCATGTCCTGTTCCTCTATTGAGCGACACTCGTGCGTTTGACACGTCTGTTCCGTTAGCGGATGAACCGACCGTCTCCACGGATAAGCATCCCGAGGGTCTTCAACAATGCACGCATATCGAACATTAAAAGGATCGTCGAAACATGTTTCAGGGATCTTAAACTTTTCAGTTTTTCTAAGTAATCTTTGCGCATAGAGATTCTATAGAGATCGTATTTTAAAATCTGACAAGTCGATAGGATGTAAATGTTCGTTGTTAACAATTGGAAACTCGAGTAGGAGTACGCAGTACTTTTTACGCTTAGTACGTTAGGAATATTTATGTTCCCCTGTTATGTTTGGCGATGACGGCACAGTAATTCAACTGAAATAGATACGAAAATACATATACGTATGTGTAGAACTCGGTCAGTCCGTCTATACATATTACACATTGATAGAATTTTACGGGAATATTTATCATCGTACCTAGATTCCTTTTGCATCTACTTTTAGATGTACGCGAATGTAAATACAAACAAGCGACAATGCGAACAATGTCGCGTTAAACTCTTTCCTCCGTCTCGCATCGATGTTATAGAAAATTACGTAATGCCTTATTTATCGCGTGACGAACGTCGTAATACACTCGCTTAGGTAGAAACGGTCGAGTAAATTCATAAAACATTGCATTCACATTCTGCAAGAAGCTGTTTCACTCTGATCCTATACGTATTGTCACACGACGGATCAAAGTCTTTCCCGACGGTCTTTTTCTCTTTAATAATAATAATAATGATTCGTTGTTATTCCGCTCGTCGTGCAGTTGCATCTTACGAAATATAGGTAACGAATGCCGATTATGTTGAATCAGTCATCGTTGACTCGCATTGCTTATTCAACGGCAGTCCACGTGACCTCAATCAGGAACACAGATTGACGTCCTTATTATGCAGCCCGCGTTAGTTACTAATACTATTACAGTTACGAAGCATGGTCTACATGTTATAATAAGTTTGTTGACCCTTACGAACAAGACACTGATTTCCCGATTCAAGATACCAATTATCTATCTCCCGTCACGTCACTCGAGCAATCGCACCTCGCATGCTTTTCATGACACTACACTCGATAACATGACGTAACTTGAACTTTCTTTTAACTCTTCTAATAGGCGAATTAATAAGATAACAGTTTGAAATAACACTCGTATCGGGTCGATACGAAACTATTCAAGGCCAAAGTTTCTTGATATTTCTTGTATTCTTTTTTACGATACCGTTGTACGCTGTCTAACAAAGTTATTTTTTCCGTTTAATAAAGTATTTATTAATCGTATACAGGAAAGGAATCGTGAATTTCGAAGAAGGAAATACGAATAATTTGATAGTAGACGGATTAGTAATATGCTTGGAAGTAACGAGTGCACGATCAAGTATCGAATAACGAAAATATCAACAATTTTCTTCACGTTTGCCGCATCCATTGGCGTAGTCTGGATTTAGAGCCGTCACGCCTACCCTTCTGCAACCGGGCATGCAGGCTGCAGTTGTGCTGCGCGGGTCTGCAGGCGCCGCGATCGATTACTTTTACCTCCGAACACGACCAAAGAACGTTCCATCGCGTTTTCCAAGGTCTCGCGGAGAATATCGATAGGGAAACTTTTCCTCTGCCTATTGTCATCTTTAAAGTCACTCTTTGGGGGATTTAGCGCGATAAATTGCGCGTAAACTATTTAAACGCACACTACATTCTACATTTACGTTGGAAGGAAAATTAGATAAATAGAAGATGGAGAAAATAGAGCCGGCGGACAAGACAGGTCAACTTACCACCAAGGTTACTTACTTAATTTGTTAACTTTCGTACAACTGTCGAGCATATTCCCATCGAAGTAAACGATCTTTTAGAAGCAGGCTCTAGTCTATTTAGCTACTTGCACTCTCGAGTGCCTTCACCGCGAGCAGACGCGTTGCCTCTTTATTGACAACGAATAAAGTATACCATCGACAAGTACTTCCATACGTACACGCATTTCCAAGAAGAATCGGTGGGTCGGAGGGGGCGCCATACGCTTTCAATTTCAACGAGCAGGGGGCAAACGGTCGCTAATAGCATTTTGATGAGCATCACTCGGCTCGAGCGAGCCTTGCTATGCAATCGTGTGCAAGGAGGGGCCCTGTTTAGTTGATTGGTCATTCGGTAAGTCGGTGAGTCATGTGCCAGCCAGCGTGTGTGCGCGCCTGCCTTCCCCTCGGTACAGTTTCGTTCGCCCCTTTCGCACGAAACGCCCGCATAACGCAAACCGTACAAAACACACGACTGTGCCTCGATACTTGGCTCTTTTCAGGGCCGTTATCGGTTTTCCCATCACCCCATCACTCTTCGAATTTTCTCACTTTTATCTAATTTCCTCGAGGCAGACAACGTTTCTTAGCTCTGCGGTTTCCGTAGGCAGTTACAAGGGAGGGCCTTTTTCTTTTTCTTTCTATTTGTTACGTGGCATAAAAGCATCGAAAGCTTTGAGACTTTAAGGGTACCCTAGCGAACAATTAAAGACACTGGCCAGGCTGTAGACAGCAGGGTTGCAAAGGTCGTGGGAACCACGTGTACCTAGATATCGCGAAGCTTCACCCAGTTCCTCCCACGTTTAGACAGGCCAGTTGCAATGAAAAGAAACTCTGCTCTTTACTCGAAGAAAGACTCTTCCCGCGAGAAAATCATTTAGCTCGATAAAAATGAATATGTTTGAAATTATGCCGAGAGATTGCGTAGCTTGAAAGCTGCGAGATTGCACCACCTCTGTTTGTACGGGCCTGAGGGTCCCGTATGCCTCGACTGCGCGGAATGAGTGGTTGTCGAGGTTCCCTGAGTCGGGCCAGTGGCAGCGATCGCTGGCTCTCGAGTATACAATCGCCGAGACGTATCCTTTGCGCGACGAGTACCGATAGATACGCCTTGGAACGCGCACGTGTTTCAGAGGGAGGGACTCTGAAAATTCGTCAACGTGTTCAACCTATCAACGCGTCTTTAAAACTTTTAAACGACATTCGCGTGCTTTTACCTTGGTTGCGTAGCGCGTTGCATCGTAAAATCGATTTCGAAACGATCGTTGTCGCGCCATTTCCCGGGATAGATAAATTTCGTTATCTTTTTAATTTACAGTGATCGATATCGCGGAGAAGGTCATGGAAAAGCAATTATCGACTGTCACGACGCAACGACAGCTAGACTGATAACCATTATCCGTCGATTTCTATGATCGCTGCCGCGTTCGATCAGTCTCTTCCGCGATTTACATATATCGTTCGACGTATGGAGCATTTAAGTACTCGCATACGCTAGCTCTTAGCCTTGGAGTGTGGTGAGACGAGCGACGATCCTCGAGGTGCTTTCACGCGATAAAAAGAAATTCTTCCGCGATGGTTCACACGAGTTACGCGCAGTGGGCCTGTCTACCTAGCACTTATCGGAACAAGGTTCGTGCATTCTTCGACTATTTACTTTTATGCATTACGAAACGTTATTCTTTCCAGTTTCGAATATACATATATGATATTCCACCACTTGGCAGTGGTTCTTTTAATTCATCAAACATTCCTATAACGACGCAAAATGAGTCCTGTGAAAATGAGTCCGCCATTTAGTTGGCAAGACGGTTCGAGGGTATGTGCCATTCAATTGCTTCCATTCGGAGCTCTAACGGATACCAAGAAAAAACACCAACAAACGAGTCCTTGCACCTGAAGGGACTAACGAGCCAACTAACAAATCAAAACCAAGTATAAAATTAAGCGGAAACGCGACGACCAAGAGACAACGAAAAGAGGACGGACTCAAAAGTGACAGAGAGAACGCAACTACGTCAGAATGTCAGTAAAGACAGAATAACAGAGAGAGAGAGAGATAAAGGGAGGGAGAGACGCTTAGAAATCGGCGATTCTAATATTGTCCTAGGCACTGGCCGGTGGCTCGCGACAAGCCGGACGCAGTGAACCAACCGTCTCGGTGCCATCGACATCAAGAAACTCGTTGATCCCGCGAAAATTGTTTAAAAATTTTGTGCAACATCCGCGATCAACGGTGCTACCAGAGCAACTTTGGCTAGTGACGTGACGCAACGAGCAACACGTGTTTTTACCATCTCCTTGGATCGTTTAGAGTAAACAGTTGAAAGGATCGGTAAGCGTGATATTAAAACAAAACCTACTATTTCGTTGGAGACCATCGGTTTCAATGTCGTCGGTTCACGTCGCGTTTCCTTATAAACGCATATACAGGGAGTCATCGTAAAACCCAGGCTGATGAAAGAGTAATGTCAGAAAATTTTAATATAAAACTTATCGTGTTCCAGCTACTGCGATTTTTCGTTTAAATTTTCGAAAACAGCGTCCAAGGTCCGCCATTAGCTCTCTGAAAAGACAATCTAATTATTTGTAAAATTACCATAACCCGACAAGTAGAATTACTTTGTGTTTTGTGGTGTGTTTTACGTTTGTAAACATTTGGTAGTTCTGGAAAGAGCCGATGTTATGTGTTATGCGTTTTAAATTGCTTAAAAAAATGATCAGAATAATGGTATTCTATGATCGCGAGCCATATTCCGTTTGCTTATCGATGCAATTTTTACCATTCGAACTGCGATGGACTGTGCAACGAAAGCAAGGTGTAATCGAAGCAAACGAAAGGTATGTCGACGCGTATCGGCTTCCGCCAGAATCCATGCGAAACTTGAGACGCGCGAAGCGACCGGCTATTTTAAAACGAGCCGAGTTCTGCTCAAGCTCATCGGTCGAAGGTCATTCTAACGCCGGTGGAAAAAAAGCACAGCGAAATGAACAAAATGTTCTAGTCGAATTAGAATTTCGCATAAAACGACGAGCGGGGGCGGCTGAAACGCCTGACAGCGCAACGGGGAAACAGAAAATGCTAAAATGTATAGAACAAAGGGCGATTAGAATTTCGAGAAAATAACAGAGCAACCAAGATGCAAATGTAAGTGGTTTAAAAGGTACATCCTGTAGATGTAAATGGCATAAATCATAAAATGAGACTGGAATGGAAATGTTAACGTACACGTAACGTAACAGGGTACAGCTGATCTCTACGTCGGGTCTTTCAAGAAGACGGAAATCAATTTTCACATGTAAAAGCCTCGTGCAAAATCATTGGCCACAGTCGCCGACGATATATTTTTAAACGACTTACCTCATCGGCTGCTCGTACATTTTCAATCTGTTGCTCGTCAACGCAAGTTCTTTAGAAAATATACGTAGTTATAGACTGTCTCTAAAATAAACCTAATCGGCAAATCACGATAAAAGTGTAACTCGACCAGATGTAAAAGTTCGTAAATCTGAACAAGACTTTCGCGACTCTTTACCCTTATTTACGATTAAAGCAAAGGTGATTTTATTTTGTTTGATCGCTTGCACAACAAAATACCAATTTCTATACTTCAAATTAAAGATTATGTTAGCCACTATGTGCGAGTGGAAAGTCGTTGATGAAAGTCTCTGAACAGGCAGCTTAATATATTTCTTTTTGCGAAGATTAAGTAGGCGGAGTGGCTCAAGTTATGTCGCTTAATACGTCCAATTTACCACTCTGTCGGTCTTTCGTCGACCGACCAACGAGTTTTTCACGTTTTTCTTACGTACGCTCCTGCAATTGCGGGAATACCATTCCACCGGAAGATAACATTCCGATACAATTACACGTTTCCTTCTCTATGCTTGCGCGTCTATTACTTTACTCTTTTATCGATTAATTTATACATATATCCATTCTACGTGATATCACAATTCATTCTAATACATAAACAGAGTTCGTAAATGTATGCTCGTCGTTGGAGTTGATCACCGAGCATTCGTTGCACCGAGCATTCGTTGCGAATTAAAACGACCACTGAAACCGTAGAAACACGAGCACTTTTAGATGCGCCTGCATGATTATCGGTCAAAACTAACATCTGCTTCTCGTCAAATTCTCTTCTTTTTTCACTGATAATGCAAAGGGGCGTCTCTCTAGTCCCCTGAAAGCGCAAACAGCTTCCGTGGACCATGCCAGAGTCGTTTGTTGGACGGTGAATCGTCTGGTCGTTGGGTGACTTTGCGTACCTCGATCCATCTAAATTTAATTAATTGACAGTGACATCGACGATTCGTACAATTGATACCACGCGAGGGCTTCGGGTAATTAACGGCAAGTAGGAACAAGGCGCTACTGATCCCATTTAACCTCGAGATAGTCGACCATATGGCGAAACAGTGACTATTACCACAGTCGAGGTATACGAGTACACTTTACGTACAATGTATTTTTTCGGTTCATTTTCATGGAGCTCTAGAACCCCATTACTATTCTCGCGTAACTCCCAACATTACCGATAGGTTACAGAATTTCACACCAGAGAAAGTGACACAGAAAAGAAAATTACAGAAACATTTCTGGCGACACATTATATTTTCGGTAATGAATTTTTTTTTCTCGAAAGTGCGTACGATTTCGGGGGTATGTCTAATGACCAAAAATTATTCTAATTGACCCCTGCAACTAAAAATAATTTTTTTAAAACGATTTGAGATTTTTTTTATTTTAATTTTTTAATTACTCGTATACCTCGTCTGTGCTATTATACGGTTAAAAGAAACTCGATGGTTTTATTTAACAAATTATCAGACAATTTTCTTCAAATATTTACCACTTAAATAATTGTGTATTTATTTAGTCGAGAATTTGAATTTAAAGCTCCGTCGAATAATATCGTTATCGATAGAATTTAGGAACTCTTGTTTGCAGTTCGTGATTTCACCGCGTTTCTCACGTGCAGTTTGCTGCGTTACCAACGTACGCTTATTATGGTCGATAAGTAAATTTGTTGTATGGGAATTACGAATCTGTTGGTATAGAAAGTACGAGTGTGATAAACTTTATAGGTTTATCGAATAAATCGTTAGTTACTAGATAATATAAATGGACTCGTTATTAATTAAGACGTTGCTCGAAGCTTGGTTAGTATTTTAAAAAGTATCCGGACGAAGATACGGATTACTCGAACCTTGTCGTCATTGCTCTCGTTGATATATCGACAACGTCGGGGACGTCGTGGAAGTTTCCAACATGCTCAAGTTCCGAGTGTCAGGGCAACGAAAGTGCAGCTACACGGTGAGAATCTTAAGCACCAAAGTGGGGATCGGTTAACGAGTAAATTTCGAGGAGGCAAAGTCATTTCTCTCGCATGGCATTCAATCATGCGCAGACATAATTCGTTCGCTTACGTTTTAAACGCTCGGACCATTCGTTTCCGTCCATTTTCCATCCAGAAAGCTCTAGGGAAACCAATTAAAAATGGTTGGTGGTAAGTGATTCGTGATACAAACGATTGATGATACGAAAGAAATGATAACTAGGAAAGCAATATCGATATCAGCGTATTATCAGACCTTTGGTAAAGCTAATTGTAATGTCGGTGAAACGACAGGACGCTATTTTTGAAGAGAATACGGTTTATATGTACATACCAGGGAACCTAAAAGAGCATCAATTGCAGGAATGAAATGCGGACCCAGGGTGCAATCGATCAGAGATTGCGCTAAATTCTCGTCGTGTTGCATGCTCTTAAATAAACGAATAAATGTTTAAATAAATTGTTAAATAAACGATCCCATTGTAATCGAGGAAGAAATGTAAATTTTCGTTGCAGGTTAATCCGGGAAGTAAGGCGGCGCAGCAGGGTGTGAGAGAGGGTGATTTAATTAGCAGCATTAATGAGAGGAGTACCCGGGATCTAACGAATAGCGAGGCACACGCACTCTTACGAAATGCTGGGGAGCACTTAAAGCTTGGTCTGAATCAGTAAGTTACTTTACGCGTACCTTTTTTCACAAAAATTTTATTCAGAATATTCGGTAAAATGTTTGTTTGTTCATTTTCCAAATATTCGTTTAAAAAGTTATCGCTATCTACTAAAATGTAATTGTCTTTTTACAGGGAAAATATTGGCTCGCCAAAGAGACGTATTTACAAGAGCAGTTTGCAGGAAAATACTACCACCGAAATTCTCAATAGTAAGTATATGTAGACATATTTATTACTATAATTATTCGAGTGACTGTCATAGTCTAACTGTGCTCTATTTTTTTAACGAATCAAGTTGCGTTCTATTACTCGATACTATAAATTTTTTAGATATTTATTTATTTTCTTTATTAGTTTCCATATTACATTTGATTATCTTTATTTTACAGAGACAACGACGACGACGAAACATATAAGCGCATCGAATACGCGGATTATAACGACAGAATCGAAGAAGAACGAAACAAGTGAGTGACTTTTTATTCTACTATATTATGTTTTTGTTAAAATAAAAATTTAAAAAGTAAAATAATAGAAGGAAGCGGTAGATTCGTTGGAGGGAAAAATCGATAGGAGATCTGAAATGGATCGATACGATTGGAAACGTAGACAACGGGGTTTTAAACAAACCCGTTGACAAACGCAAATTACGGCAGAAGCATAGTCCTCTGGCTTTTTCTTTTTTCCTTTGGTCTACATCACGTGCTCTCTTTTGCAAATTGGTGTGCCGTCATGCAACGATGAGCAGACGAGCACCGTGTACCCACGGTTCACTTATGCCCTGCAAACGATCGCGCTCTAGAGACCAACACACCTGTTTTTTTTACACAAACAACTAACAACATGTATACAGGATACACCTGCCAGCACAGTCGTGCGTCTCGTTTGTGTTTCGCGTCGCGCCGCACCCTCGTCGTTCGCCAGAAGACGCCCCGAGACGGTGACCCTCTTCTTCTTCTTCTTCGAACCTCTATGTGACCCACCTTTCTGTCAGTGCTCACGGACACTTTGTCCAGTGTGCCGGTTAAACTCGATCGTTTCGTCGTTTCGTCGTTTCGTCGTTGCGTCGTTTTCCATTTCAGAAATGCCGCGTCCTCGGTCGACGGTTTCATCAATCTCGCAAACTTTGTGACTCTTTAACAGTGGATCGAAACGTTGGCCGCAGTGAATGTGTTTCCTTGACCATCGATTCTATAAAGTTGAAACGTGGTAAATTCTCTTGTTCCCCAATTATATGTGGGGCAATATTCTTCTATAAAGTTGTTGCAGGTGAAAGAAATAGTTTCTTTCTTTTCTCGAATCGCGGCAATAATTGATCGTATGGTGCACTTTATCCATCGAATAACGTGGAAAGTATAACGGGAAATGAAACTGTAATATTGGCGTGCTCTCATCGATATCGGTCATGCATTAGGCATCCGAGTTACGTAATTCAGACCGGAACCATTGGGGATTGATCGATGATCGAAAACGGATATACTTTTCCGATCACAATGGCTCTAATGGCCTTAATGATCACTCTAATGTGAAGCAATGCGTTAGCTTGGCTATAATTATGTAAGAAGAAAGAAAAATCGTGAAACTTGCAAATAGCGTTGTAGTAATATATTAATCGTGAGTTTAAAATTTGTTGAATATTGGACACTGGTTTACAGATTAATTTTTAAGATGAAATCTGTCGGTCGTAATTCTCTTGGGATGTTTCTTTGATCCTCTCAACCCCTAAAATTCACAGTTGATTCATCGACCGCGTCCAGCTTGCAGGATTTAAAGCGTTCGCGTTGAATAATGAGATTCTTCGATTGCACGCGATGTTTCGGTGGGGCGAACGAAACAGGTTCGTCGGAAACCTCGAACCCGTCGTTTAAAAACAAACACTCTTCGGGAACAACAGCACGACCGACGAAACGACGTCGCAGGTCGAAAGTAACATTCGGTTCCTCTCGGTTCCTGGCAATGGTACGTTCGTTTCGTTCGTCGTGGAAGCGGGCCAGAAGATTCCAAAGTCCGAAGAGGAGGCTAGAAACGCATCGAGGAGCGTCGAAAAGGGGCAACGTCCAGAATGGTTCGTCGTCCAGAAAACTATTCTATTCGGCGGCGGACTCGGCCAGGACGAACATTCTGAAAGGGAACGTCCAAGTTGACGGAAACGGAAGACTCGGGATCGGGATCGGTCGTAGGGAACTCGAGCACGAATACTACCAACACCTGGAGGCGCTCAAGTTTCTCATCGAGCCCCCGGCTTGCTTCGGGAACAACGACGAGGCCAGACAAAACTTTGAAAACAAGCTAAACACGCTGGACTTTAGAAGAATGAATACCGTCGCCATCCCCGAGATTCCAGCCACGGACTTTTCTAATCCCGAAACGGTACTCTGCGCCTATAACTACGAGCAAACAAAGTCCAAGTTTCGAAGGTTCTGCTCCAACAAGGATCCGAAGGGTGCCATGATAGGTTTGTTCGTTAGGGCACCTATTCTGAAGAAGAAGAAGAACGCGGAGCCTGCAAGTTGTTTGTTGGGTGCTGCCAAGGAAGCTAAAACAGTACGATTTAAGGAGGAATACGATCCGGGAGAGTTTTACCAACAAGACGTCGATGAAAAAAGTATGGATATCGAGGGCGAAGGAAGTTTCACCGAACCGTCAGAGGAGATGGTACCAAATAGTCGTTTAATATCGAGAGAAACCGATAATGCAGATAGGGTTTTATCGAACGAAGAAGTCTGTCCGGATGAAAGGTTCGATGTCGCCGGAGAAAATGGTAAATGTTTGAAATATTTTAGCGAATGTTTAAAAAAAGAATTTTCAAGCTCCGCCGACGCGACGCGACGCGACGCGACGCGACGCCGACGCTTTAACGCGCCTTTGGTGGGTGTGCCGTTTCGCGTCATGCCCCGAAGGGGCCAAGCCCGCATTTCCGCAGCCCCATCTTCCATCTTTCGTCCTTTACCCATCGCCAAAGCCGAACCCTCGCGAGGAATTCCTTGGATCTCGTTACCGCTTTAGTTACGCCATCGATCCAGTCAACATATTTCATTGCCTCCTCACTGATTCGTTACGTAATTGGAAGGCCAAGCGCAATCGTTCCTTTATCCTGTCTTTTATCACTATCCCCGATCATCTTATTAATAGAGCTCGTGCTCAGCATTTCTCCTTTGCTTTGCAACGGATTAGATATTTTTATCGAAAGTTTATTCATTTTACTTTAATTACTTATTCCCAACCTTCGTTACAAGATGCAGCTGTAACTTGGCAATGGTGTTAGAGCAGAGTCGCGTGGTTGGTTCCTTTATATGTATTTCGCCACTCCCATTATAATTGTTGTCGTTGTCCTTGGTTCTCTAGCAATTTGACATTAGGCGAAGCATTACGAACGAGTCTCCTCGGTCTCATCACCGGATCAATTACGTAGTTAATAAGCATAGTATGCATCACTGTTTGACGATAACTCTTTACACAAGGTTACTTGAAGCTTTTAAAAGAGATAAAAATAAACTATTTCGAACATGTTACTGAAATTAGTACTATCGATAGAAATATCCCTTTATAAGTTAGTTATTTCCTATTTGTAAGTAAGAGATCTATTCTTTTCGCCGTCGAAACAATCGATATTGTTAGCGAGAACAGTCGCGTCTGTCCCCTAGGGGTTCGTTGCATTATATTTGGAGGAGTGTCGTGCAACCTTTTGAAATCTCGAGAAGCAAGATCTAATTAGAGAACCATTCGTACTCGAGTAACGACATCTTTTCGACATCCAGACATAAAAATTGCTTCTTTTCTTTTTCCAGTGTCTCGTTTGTCCGACATCGTACCGAGTGTGTCTACTCGATGCCTTTAATTACAAAGCTTGATAGAGATATCGTAAAGAAGCAAAGATATCGCTTCGAGTTTCCGAATTTAAACGAGTTTTACTAGTATCGATAAAAAGGGGCAACGTACTGAAAATAGGTTTCCGATTCGATTCGAATTCGTCGCAGGCCTCCATGTGCGCGCGTGTGTCACTGGTGATGTAACGAAAAGTGTGGAAAATGGATGGGTGTGCTCGCGATAGTGGCGTTCTGCCGGCATTGTTTACTCGGAAGGAAGTTCAACTCGGAAGTGGCACTATTCATGAGCGTCGCACGAGGGACGGACACACACGCACGCACCTTGTCCGTCGATGTGTGTCAGACCGCGGCAGTCTACGTTGCAAACACCCACGAACCTCTGAACAAAGTATGCGTGCATAATACAGCGTATTTAGTACAATACGTGTCTACGTGTCGCGTAAAAACATCATTTAGGGGACAAGCTGCGCAAGCGTAACTCGAAATTGTCTACGTAGTAGGTTGTCGGCTGATTTATGACAGCGTTTCTCAAACTTTTTCCTCGATACGAACCGTTTGATCGCGTATCGATGCTTAAAAATATTCAGCGATCTATAAACGAACGTTACAGAAGCATTATGCTGGTATTGTTAGGATCTAGATTTATCGTATTATTCGATGTAGAGCCTTTCTCGATCGATCAAAGCAGGGAGGATATCTTTCGCGAGAAATCAAAGGGACGGTTTGAGAATCTCTGATACGTTGGTACGTATATAAACAATACACATGTATACGCGCGAGAGGATCGTACGCGTGGGTGGGGACACGAGCGCGTTGCACGGCTGATGGATCTGTTCGCACTCAGTCCATTCCCGCGATTCATGGACCCTACAGGCCATGCCGCGCATTTCTGGCCCGTTCACGTTTCATTCGGAATTCATAAGCGGCTGTCACTGGCGGCAAAATACGCGGACGTAGGCGCATTTCGTAAACATCGGGTTCGTGTCTGCTGTCGCAAACGTATCAAATTAATTCGCTGCCATTTTGTATCATTTAAAACTGGTACGTTTACAGCGACGCGTCCTGTTTCAGATGACACGAAACCCGATCGAAGCTACGTCAATGAAAACGGTGGTCCGAAGAGTTCCTTGATCGAGCAACGAGACGAAATCAAACAAAGTAAGACCGATCATTTTATTCCTTTAAACATCGTAAGCCAATATCTTTGAATGCTGGATTGAGTCATGCTTGCTGCACGATCGCAACAAACTATACATATATTTTATTAATCTTTCGCTACACCATTTAAATCGTTCTTGTTTCATTTACAATCACACCAAGCATCAAGATTATATTCTCCATAAAGGAAGCGTAATATTTTCAAACTAACTGTTACGCGTCGTCATCGTCGCATCGCTTAAAACATGGAATAGTTTTGGTAATATTTCAATATTAATACGTGCCTGTCCAAACATATTTCTATCGATAATAGTAGCCACTTTTACAGATAGTTGCCGAATAATTGTTAAAATAATTCCGAGTAGTAGGAGTAGGCTTGTTGTCTTGTTGTTTTTATTCTCTATTAATCGATTCATTAGATTTACAGTATTATACGTGTACCTAAATCAGCCAACTAATAAGACAGGGAATATATGTGTTGTAAAAGTTGCTTTTTCTACTCCGCGAGCTTCGTTCCTCGTTCAAAGTATCGACGAAATCTTCTCAGGAAGGCTATTCGAAAGAAACGTATTAGATTCGTTTCTACTTTATGCCGGTGCATTTTGATCGTCTTAAAGAGAAATCGTGGGTGGAAAGCCATCTCGGCGGACACAACGACGCAACGATCTGCCTCGAATAATCTCGGAGGACAGCCTATTTACGAAAATTTGAACGAGATCCGCTCGATTTAGCGAGTCCTTGGAGTACACCACGGACACGGAAGAGATTAATAGAATGCCGCACGGTACGCGAAACCGCAGGAATCGCAGGGGTCGCAACAAAAAGCGGCTCCAACCTAACCCGATTCTCGAAAGAACCGCCACCACCAGCAACGACGACGACGACGACGACGACGACGACGACGTGGATGACAACGACCGCGTCGTAGAAAATACGGAGATTACCGTACAGGAGGATGAAAATAAAGCAGAATCAAGGAGAAACGACGAGAATAAATGTAAAAAGAGAAAGGAAGAAAAGTATAGAATCCGAAAAGGCAGCACGGTGCAGCCTGTGGTTAAGGTCGTGGAGATCAGGACGATCAGCAGCTTGCCATTGGCGGGTAGGATCGATCACATTCCGGGAGTCGGTATCCTAGAGACGGGAAACAAGGACAAGGCGGTCGAGGACGCAGGAATAATGACGATCAGCGAGCCTGCGGAGACGTTTATCGAGTCGTCGACGATCGGTAATCGGCAGCGGCTGCAAATCCACGACGTCAGCGACTGCGACGTGGAGACCGAGAACGTTAAACCGGTTATCGTGGAAATGGAATCGGACGTGGAGAAAGAAGCGACGGAAACCAGCAGCGACGCTGGTATCTCCGTCAGACAGGAAACCGATTTCGAGGAGTCGAGCGCGAGATACTCCGAGACGCGGCACGTTTGGGACAGCGTGATGCCAAAGGAGGTGGAAAGGAAATTGAGGAGCTTCATCGAGGACCTGAAATTGCCGACGTACTCGGAGGACGTCGAGGAACCGTGCAACTCGACGGACCAGGAGAAACTTGTCACCATCTCGACGTACAAAAAGGTGAGAAAGCGCGCGGCTCTCGAGTCCTATTACGCGCACTCTCAGGCGGCAAACAGATTCCTGGACATCATACAGGAGGAGGGCGAGAAGCTCTCCGAGGACGAGGAACAGCACATCAGGGATTTCATCAACGAGGAGATTGGAAAGTATCGAAGGGAAGAGCGTCGTTTCGAGAGAGCGAAATGGGACGCGGAAGCAAAGGAAACAGCGGCGAGGACGGAACCAGTGAAAATAAATATTTCTCACCAAGATACAGAGTTATCGAATTACGCGGGCCAAGACGAAATGGAGGAGTCGGAGCTTACGGAAACTGACAATCCGAAAGGTGACGCACTGCTTGGACAAAATGGACGCGAGGAAAAATGCGAAAGAACGTTAGAAGGTTTCGACGAAACATCGAGGAACGAGGAATCGAAATTTAACGACGAAATCAACCGAGCGTCGAACCAACATTTAAACGAATCAAAGTTACAATTACCGCCGCCTACCGATGGCGTCGTTGTGCAATTGCAACCAGAAGAATCGCAGTTTTCCGACAATTGTTCCAACATCGGTGAATATTCGGAAGAAAGAATAGAGGAATTAAAATTAGACAACCGTCAGGATGGTTGCGTTGAATCGTCGAAAGAGTCGAGTACGGGCAATTCGGAATCGAATAACGAGACTTTGATAAAAGACAATGACATCGCAGAGAAAGAGGAAGTAATAGAAGGCGATTCTGAAACGCAGAACGAGGGAACCGATCTTGAAAAAAATTCTGAACCGAATATGTTTATAGAAAATGAAACGTCTAGTATAAATACGGATAACCAAGTGGCCGATGCACCGTCTGCTGTTAGCGATATCCCAGAATCGGAAACACCAAAGGAACAAGAACGGCGTCCTCCGACGCCACCAAAAAGATCGTCCAGCCTCGTGGACGTCGATCATCTCGAAGAAAAGTCGAGAAATATTGGAGGTTTACGGGAAGGAAAGCAAGTTCCTGACGACGACAGTCCTCCGAGTCGTCCACCCTTACCCAAAGAAAACGTTGTTAGTCCAGACGAGCCACGATCGGAGACGTCGATCGAGAGTTTGGCGGAAACTCTGTCGCGCAGCGCGTCCGAATTGCCCGAAAATATTCGTCGGATCGTCGATGAGTTAAGGGCTGACGGGACGAGGGCTTGTTTCGAAACTGACAGCATTACCGAATTGCGCAATTACGTCGAGAACGGCGCCAGCCTTGGCGACGAAACGAGTCTTGAAATAACGGCTGACTACACGGATCGAAAGATGCTCGAAAAATGTTGGGTGCCCGAGTCGACGACAACGTCCCAGGCGAACGGATCATCCGCGAGGCCAGCGAAAAGTGAAACTACAACGCGCGAAAAACGATCGATGGATCAACGGTCGCATCGACAGGAAAAGCACGTTTGCACCAAAGTTACTAAAAATACAACAACGAGCAGGAAAAGGATCGAATCGCGAGAAAATACGTCGACGAGCACGAACGAGTTGACGACGAGCGAGGAAGAATTCGAGGAAATCTACAATTATTCGAGGTCGAAAAACGACGACGATAGACGCGGGCAAGATGAAAGCAACGAGCGCGATGATTTTGCCGCGATACTCGAGCGTATAGTAAATAGTAAAGAGGAGGAGCAGCAAGTCGACGATAAAGAAAAGCTGGAGACGAGCGATTGTCAAGCTCAAGACTCGTCGAGCAGTACGACTTCGTTGAGCACGGTCAAGTATAACCCGATGGAGGCGTGGCAGACCGACGTCTATTCGATAATAGCGGAAGAAGCAAGGAAAAGTAAAGCGAGACGCGACGAATCGTCCAGTCTGAAAAGCAAACTTTCATTCTTGAAAGGAGAAGAGTTGCACAACGTCGCGAATGGACACGAGGCTCCATTGTCTCCGGAGCCTATACCTTACTCGCCCGTGGAAGATTTGTATTACGTGCCGCTGAACAGTGGCGAGAATTACGCCGAAACTCGCTCGGAGGAAGCAGCAGCCACGGCTGGTCCAGAGTCTCTGAGGAATCTGTGCATCAAACGAATTTTATCGATGCCGTACGGCGTTCGAATAATCAACGAAATAACAGTGCCTAAATTTAACATTTTCGAGAGTCTTCGTTCTATTCCAAAATTTGCTAACAACATAACGAGAAGCGAGATTAGAGGCCCATTAAATATGCATGATCGGCAGATCGAAAGAGCTAAACTAACAGCTTCGAAACGACCCGACTTGTACGAAACTACTGTTTCAGAGCAAATTAAATTCCAACCAATGGAAAAATCCTCAGCGAGTAGACGGAACTCGAACGCGTGGATGGGCCTGGTCAGTTCGAGGGACCCGAAGCTTCTCGTGTGTCTCTCGCCGTCGCAGCAGAAGGCCTCCGTTAAAACGAGCGCGGATAATTTGTTGGATCTGCACAACAAGTTCCTAAACAGGCACAGCTATTACGAGGAGCAGCCGCCACCGTGCATTCCGGTTCCCAAGTACAGAGTCGAGGTACGTCCGGCCGGCGAAACCGACCGGAAACCGACCAACAGGCTACTGGAGATTATCAAAGAAAACTCGGACGACTCCAAGAGGAGTCGGACTGCCTCGAAGCATTCGGAACGTCTCAAGGTCACTCGCCTCTGCGACTGGTTGAACCTTGCGAGACGCGATCCCGTCGATATCTCCTGCCACGCGACATCTCTCTCCGATGATTTATTAATAGAACCATCGGTCGAGGGAGAACAGCCTGATAAGGCCCGTCACGGTAATCGTACGAACGTTGCAAAAGAAACGAATGGTGTTGGTAGTTGGCCGGAACCGCCAGTCAGGAGCTCGACGCCGTTTATGTTCAACACCGCCCTGATCGACAGATCGTCTGGGAAAAGGACGCCGCCTCGAAGGACTATCGATCCGCGTTACAACGTGAATCCAGCGTTGATCGACGACAGAGTGCAAGTGCCACCGCGAACGAAACGCGTGGTGAACGTCGACAGGTCATGCATCGACACCACCAGCATTTTCGACCAGAATCCTCCCAGAAGTCACCTGGAGCCGCGCAAGTACAACAACGCGGACAGTTTGAAGCACCTGACGGCCACGGAGATCATGCAGAATCTGAAAAAGCTCCAGACCGAGGAGGACGACCCGTCCGAGGACCACGGAAACTATTCCGTGCCGCAAGAGTACTTTGCGCAGCAGCTCAAGTACATAGAGTTGCTGGAAAATCAGCTCAAGAACGTAATATTGGCCGAGGAGGAGGAGAAGGAGGCGTTCGAGGACTTGCAGACGCACGTCAGACGGAGGATGCAGGAGAGAGGTGCTAAAGGTGCATCCGAGGTGGACGACGTGGCTCGGGTTACGAGCGAAACTTGGCACGACAAGTCTGAAAACGTGGAGGAAAATCGGTCCGAGACCACCGACAAACACGGACACAGACAGTTCGAGAAGAAGGCGATTCGCGAGAACGGTTTTCACGGGGAGGAAACGCGCGAGAAAATCGAGACCACGGAAGAGCGTTCCGTCATCACCAACAAAACTAGCGAAACCTCGAAGAAAGGAGAACAAGCTGAGATACCGAGGACATCCGCGGTCCTGCTGAACGGCGAAGCGTTTCGTCGAACGATGTACGACGAGTACGTGCACAAGGTGCTCGAGAGAGAGGAGAGGAAGCATCGCAAAGTGGTAAAGATCAGCACGCACCAGGACATCCCTAAATCCGACAAAACCGACATGACCGCTGTCGAGAAAGAGTTTATAGAAAAGGCAAAGAACAGACTGAACAAATTCGGGATCGATCTCGACGGAAGCGAGGCTAAAGAGGATGAAAAGCGCGAGAGGAGGAAACCGAAACTGGACGACGAGGAGGAGGAGGAGATCGCTAGGGCAAAGTGTCTGATCGACGGGAAGGAATTCGAGGATGCGAGAAAATTGCCCAAGCATTTGCAAGAGTTTCTCGAAATATCCGCCACGTCGACCACCGACGACGGTGAGTTCCGTGGAAATCGAGGATTGCTGTGTTGTTCGTCGTTTAGTTTTTTCTTTTTTCTTTTCTTTTTTCTTTTTCTTTTCTTTTTATTGCTGGCATTGAATGTGCCCCGAGTGCTCGAGTGTTTCGCCTGACTTTGGATTTCAGAGATCACTATACACTGTATACCGTGTCGAGAATCGAATACGTAACAGTTACTAATGCACGTTCATAGACGTATTTATGATTTGCATTGTCGTAGGTGTATCGTGCTTTTGTCGTCACTAACGAAATCGAACCTACGAGTTTTTTCCTTAGTCTTTTCTCGACTTTTTAGTCGAAAATTCTTTTCTTTTCTTTTCATCCGAGCATAGAAACTAGCGGGTAGATGCGGTCAAGATGAACCTATCTACCACCCAAAGGTTTATTTTTCTTCCATGTTGAATAATAACGAGCGACTCAGGTTGGTCGGTCGGTTGCAACGTTCATGATTCATTCGAGAATGGGAACCTAAATATAGGTACCATCGAGAAATAGGCCAGCGCTCGTAGAACGTTTCGTCGCGCGTCCAGTTTCACCACCGTCCAGGAACCACCGTCTCGTTTTTGGCTATTTCCGACCAATTGCAACACGACCTACTACATTCGCCAAAACTCCTCGAGACCTTCACCCTTTCGGAACTACCTCGTTCTCGTAACACCAACGAGCTTTATTTTTCTCCCGTTGCTCCGTTTTCCAACACTGCAAACCTACTCTCGCACACGATCTAATATTTCCATCTCTGTATATTACATTTTCACAGGGACAAAATTTATAGTCGATTACATCACACAGAATGTACTTTAATTGGTTTACGTAAAAAATTAAGAACATACATAGGTATATGTACATATACATGAATTCGTTTATACGTCTGTGAATCATCTGTGATCGTTACTTGAATACACTCTTTGCTTTTTCTGACGTAGCTTGGCGACAATTAACAAATTTACTAATACAAAACGACGATGATCGTGGAATATTTATGACAAATTAAAATTTCCCTCGATAACCTGGAAGATTTAACGCTTCCCATGGAAAAATTGTCACATTATTTTCTTACTTATTTACATTTTGCTGTTTGCTGTAGAACATGCTTTATTTTCTCGAAAATACTTGCCTGTTTCTGGATCGCTGAAAATAGAAAATTATTCACAGTTTAGATTAACGTAACCGGCCGGGCTCCTTCCAACCTTCTTAAATACATCGCAGACAGAAACCGTAAATATTTCACGTGCACAATGTTAACGCTTCTGGACGTCGCTAAATTGCATTTTCGAGATTAAAGTTTCATTACTGTACTTTTATATATTTACGTTTTGGGCATGCTTTCTTAGTTAAAAGGAGTGGTTTTGATTTTGCGGCAAAGGAAAATGACAATGAGAGCGATCTGCTGCACGAGATTGACAATGCTTTGAAAATTGGCAAAGGATTTCTATTTGGGAAAGGTGCGTCTCATGATTTTGCTTGGTTAAGTAGAGCATGCTTTTCGATCGAAAGTATAAATAATATAAGGAAATAATATCTTGTAAATATAGACGCAACATATTGTAATCGTTTTTAAACTTTCGTCGTATTTTTCGTACCGATTCGTTATTTTTCCAAGCAAGTACAGTCGAGTTTTTAAAGTTAAAATTAACGGAGCTTTTAGTCCGTATTGGTCTAATTCAGAGTGCGAACGAGCAAAGGGAATCGTGAAAAGTAAGAAGGAGTTTCGAGTGTCTCCATCCCTAGTTAGAATTCACGCTCGTTTCACACGTTCGTAATCGGTTTCGTGGGAGTTTTCGAGCGTTTCGACGAGTCGCGTCACGAGCCTATTCTAAATCGTCGGTTCTGCGTAGTTAAACGACGCAGAGCATCGTCGATGGCGGTGGTATCGCCGTCGGACTTTCGAGCGTCGCGACGTCTCTCAGTCCTCGGTCGTCCTTCGAGCTTGGTTCGTTCTCGCGAGTTTCCGTCTCACCAGAAACGAAACACGTGACTTCCTGTAGCTATCATGCTGGAGAAAAGTGAGTGTCCGACGTTCCTGAACATCGGGGGTGGATGAGAGCTTTGGGAAAAGTGGTAGTAGGATCTGTGGCAGAGTGTCGTCTTAAGGATTCGTTCAACAGGTTGTCCTATGAACGCGGAAATCTGCTTTAAACTAGGACACTTACGCTACTCGGACACGTTCCATGGATTTTCGCGACTTTGTGCCTTTTCATTCCTTTTTTACTCGTTTCAAGCGACACTGCTCGGTTGTTTGCTTAAACGCAACCAAAGTTCAGCAAATATTTAGTTCCAATTGACCGGCTACCAGGGCATTTTTAGACAAACCCTATCGACGACGATCGTTGTACATGTGTATATCCCCTCGTTTTGATCGTTGGTCAATGACCGTGACCGTGACCGAATTTTATCGGTCTCGACTTGTTGTTCGTTTCAATATGGAGATTGAAACTACGAAATATCTCGTAAAATTTCCAATGATTTTAATATATGCAAACCGACGAGTAATTTGAAACATTTTATAGGAGAAAAGTTCCTGGAGCGTAAAAAGAATTAGAGTTTACAGTAGAGATCCAATGTACAGCATTACCGTTTAAGAGATGTTTATCTTTCTGTTCTCGGCTTTTTCCATTTTTTCTGTCCTTTCTTACTTCTCTTTCTCCTTCGAAGCTCATCAAGCTTGCTTCTGTATTAATGGTCTGCACCGGTCTCGTAAAGAAGCAATTTAAAGTCTTTTAATGCTGTCTCCAACAGGAGTAATCATGGCATGCTTCCAAAGGTCACATTGCCTATCAATGCGGATATCACCTTTAAATAGAGTATTTTAAATAGACAAACCAATTGATGGACACATTGTTTTTAAATAAAGTTTTTGTCCTCGTTATTTTACATACGTATACTATCGTGTTATAATATAAAATTCATTTCCTTATTTTCGATAATAGAATTTTCAAAATTAATTAATCGCGATAAATTACGTAAACGGAAACTTTCATAAAGTCGAGGACAGGACAACTGTTGACAACGAATGTTGACAACAGCTTCTTGTTTAATTAATATCGTACAAGTCAGATGTTTATTAGTTTCTCTAGAATTTCAACAGTGATCGCGAGAGTATACTGTTGTCGTAATTATTTATTATTTCTTTTTGTAGTAGTAATTGCGACTCTCAACTGGATATCTTATTCCAATTATAACCGGATTTTAAAAATCCTTTTTAATATTTTCAGAGAACGTTATGTTTGCTCCCACGTTTAAAGCTTCGTCCGCAACACCAGGTAAAGTTGCAAACGAAACGTGTGAAACTAACAGAATGTTTTCTACTCCTGTGGATTGTACGGTTTTCTTTTTCTTTTTCTTTTTCTTTTTCTTTTTCTTTTTCTTTTTCTTTTTTTTTAATGAAAGAATACAGGACAACTACATTAATAAACTACACGTTACCATAATCAGTGTGATCACAGTGTAAAAATAAGAATGAAAATTCCCTGTAATCTGAGAATTTCAATTGTAATTTTAGTAATTGTACGTAACATTGGAAAGATCAGACTGGTCGGAATTATCATTTATATCCGGATATCAGGGAAAAATTCATTCTACGTTTTAGTAATCAAGTATCTCTAATTAGTAACAATTTTTCCTTCCACCGTCTGCTTTCATCGAATTAAATCACTTACTAAATTCTCTGTAACGGCTTCTAGAAACATTTTCAAATAGGATAAATTAAATTTGAAAAGAAAAACCGCTGAACTCTTTGAAAGTAAGCTCGAGTAGTTAATGATCTTTTCGATATGACGCCAAGGGGAACTAATTGCTGGATAATTAGCGGTGCCAGTGTGCTGCATGACAAACATTGTTTCAGCCCTTTTCCGAGATCGGTTCGCGTAATGGACCGAGCAATCAGGGAGGAAGGAACGATTCTTTATAGGTACATATGTATAATACGCTTCCGTGGCCAAGATTAGCAGCGAGTTTCCTACAGATCCCGAATGTTGATTTTGGCTCGTTCTCGCTGGACTCACGTGGCCCAGCCACGCAACGTCTGTCATGGTGCAAAGACCCTAAAAACAGCTTTCCTCGACTCGTGTAAAATTGTTATTTACTCGAAACTCGAATCTATCGTTCGATTCGATGATCGATAAACTGAAACGCGCAACAGTTGTTAGCAATGTTGCGTGAAATATGTAGTAAAACGCGAACCAAGGTCTTTGAAACGTTTAGCATGCATAATAATAATAATAATGGTTATAACAGTTAGGGTCCCTGATTAAAACAGTTGTATCACTCGAACATTTGCTTATAATTATTTAAGCATTTTTAAGAATTTCAAACGTTCGTGTATTGTTATTTTCTCCAGTCGTTTCTAACAAAATGAACTCTGATTGTTAGGCGTTTGGTCGCCTGGAAGTGAGCCGCCACCACCACCACCACCACCCCCAAATGAGCCAAGCCCCGAACGAAAGGAGTCTCAAAAGGATGGTGGAATTCCCCCCGTCTGGACACCTTCCAGCGCTGGAGCAAGCCCAGTTCCAGAAAGAAAGGAATTTCGGCCAGTGCAATTCGAAAGCCCTGTTCTAAGCCGCAAAAAGCTAACACAGCAAGAAGTAAGTTATCGAGATTCGCACCATGGTTCTTTTCGTTAGCTCGTAAATCTCGATGGTGGAAATTTTCAGATTACACAAGAGGCACCGCCACCTTGGAAAACCGAAGAAAGAAAAAACGAAACGTTGGAGAGCAGCTCGCGAATCGTTAATTCGCATTCAGCACCTTCGCAAGGATTAAAATCGTTGGTTTCGACGCCCCGTTTGCCGCGTGCTCAAAATCCAACCATCACTCTACTGCAGAAAGCAAGAGGTGCGTTTCGACAGAAATTTCGTTTAAAAGATACTAATATCGGAACATTTGAACAACGTGACGGTTAAAGAGATCTCGAGAATCTTTGGTAGAAAATTATGATGGAAATACAAATTAAGAATAAACATCTTTGTTATAAAAAAAAACTACGTTTCTTTTGTCCCAGAGGGACAATTACCAAAAGGAGCAGCTTACTTAGAGGAAATCGAAACATCGAAGCATCCTCCGAACGATGAAAAGCCTCTAATCAGTCCGGGAGAGATAAGTGAGTACTTTGAACATTAAACCTACCGACACTTGATGTATACCCATTCCTACCAAGTCCGATCGATCTTTCGTTTTCTCTTTTACAAGGCAACCATATTCAAATTAAAAATCATTTTCAATCAAATAAACAATTTATAATGAAATTTTATCGCGCACCAGAATCGTACGATCAATAGGCATTGCTGAAATTTCTTTAGGTACGTAGCGTTAAGCTAAATGTCAAAATAAATATAGAAGACAGCATAAATTATAAAAGTAATTATGGTCATTGGACAGACGATTAAATGCCCTTTAAAATGAGCGCTCGTACGAGTCGATAGAACTGATATCATATCATATTTTATCCGATTTTTTACAAAAAAATGTAAATCGTTCGACAGGTGAAATGACCGGTCGTGGTAGGTTTAGTGTTAACGTACAACTGATTGTTAATATTTTACAACCTGTACCGTGTACCATTCAAGTTTAACCATATTCGTGTATATAATTTTTCCGTAATTCCACGCGTTAGCTAATTACAAATGGTAATTTATTTGTATCGTGCGCCAAGAACGATCAACGATCAACGTTATTATAACGAATAAATCCTTCGAGATAAAATATTTTTCTCTCCTAAACTTTGCGCGAGTGTTTACGGCTGCTGCATTGTGAAATTAAACTGATGTTCGCTCAGTCTACACCGTGAAGAAAGAGTACGAGAGCGAGCCAGAAACGGAAAATGAACCGCCGAAGAAGATGGCCGATTTGGGTCCTCGAAAATTCGAGGGTATTGGCCCAACATCTAAGGAGGGTATTCCTCTTGTTTTAAGATCGGTAGGTCTGTAAATAGTTACTCAAGTAATCCGAACTTTACGAGCAAAAGGTTTCGATCGATATACATATGTATACTCTTTAAAATTTCTTATTAATCCTCAATTACATACATCTTAACATTAGTTAGTATCACGTGGCATAGATTCGAGCAATCTATTTCTATTTATTTAAATGGAAATGTCATACGTTAAATAATGGTATCGGTGATTAAATAATAAATTGGATAAATGTAACGTTTTCATGTCCGCGGTATCTGACTCGAATAAAAATATTTTAGGAAGTCAAGGAAAATAATCAGACAAAATGGTACAAGAAAATGTACGACTCGTTGCACCGTGCAGACAGAAACGGTAAGTTTGCGTGGCAAATAGTACTGTCTAGCTTCAACGCTTACACGAAACGAGAAAAAAACTTATCTAAAATTATAACAAAAATTAATATTACTAAAATTTTCTACGACGTTTGATTTTTTCTTTCTTTTTTTCTTTTTTTTTTATTATTAATCAGTCTAATCGATGAACTATTTTTTGTAAATGGCAACACGTTAAAGTCGCGATGAAACAAACCAAGGGATTCATGTTAAATCTCATTTTCAGATGACTACGTAACCATTCGTTACAAACCAAGAAGAGGTGAATACTTGTCCGACATACGATTGACGGTTGAATAAAAATTGCAATATAAAAATACTAATGAACAAAGAGCTTAGTCAGATGATTAACACGTCGCAATAGTGGTCTTCTTCTTCGGCTGTTCTCGCACGCGTGTTCTGTGCGAATTACTTAATGTGAAACTTTTATGTAACACGAGATAACAATTGCGATTGGTTTTAACGAAGCTAATCAATCGTTCCTGTGTGAAAGTAACAATAAATAATTCAATTTACGAGGATCGTGTGCTACGAGTGTCCTTTATTTAACATTCTGCTATCCATTAACGTTCTCTATCGATGATTTTACAGAATAAATTGTATAACCCACATAATATTCGTGTCCATTTCTTGAGTCGGTACTAATCGAGTTTCTTTTTTACATAGCTGCTACTTTGTTACATGGTACAGTATTAAGAAACTGTATTATAGCAATCAGCTGCAACAGCTTAACAGAAATTTCAGTTAAGAGACGTGTTATAATCGTACGTTTATCGGTGATGGTCGAGCGATAGAATTAACATTTTCATGCATAAATGGAAATGGTTGGATTGTAAGAAACTGGTATCTATTTTGTAGGGGCAAGGTACGGCTACGGAAGCAGCAGTGGATACCTGAGCGAACCGGAACACCGTTTCTACTCTGAACGTTCTGCTACATTCGATAGTCGTCGACGTCTACGTAACAAGGAAAATGATTTCTACACGACGTCGACTATGCCCAGAAAGTAAGACAATAGACATTAAGTAACACGTTAAAATAGAAAATACACTCCCACAGATGTTCCGGAACTTGTTCAAACGTGTCATCTTTATCCTTTGAAAAGAAGAGTCGTTTTTTTTTTTTTCTTGGATTTCAGAAATGGAGCACTAAAGTACAGTCCAGATATTTATAAGAACCAACCAGGACGCATCGAGGATTACGAGCCTGGACGATCGTCCATCGCCGAGAAGGAAGCCAAGGAGGTAAGCGCATTATCAGAGCCTTAAAAAAATGAATCCTAGCCCTGATAAATTCATTTTTCGATACGAGTTTCTTTCGAGATTTCGTTATCGCTTATTGAAATTTCGCAGTATCTCATGTAGGATAGGATGCACTGGAAATTGCGAACCAGTTAAAATGTTTAACAGAGGAGAATTACGACAATAGCGACGACGATTTAAATAAAAACTTTTTTGAAAGTAACAAGTTGAAAGAATATTTGTGCAAGAAGAGTCGGTCGAAATTGTTGTCTATAGCGTTAGAATATCTATTCTCGTCGGTCGAGACTGGCATGTTAACTCGATCCAGTTAACGAAGAGTCAGGGTAACATTTCTTTTCCCTTTTGCAAATTCTGATCCAAGTGACGGTCGATTAACGCAAACTAATGCGATTCTTGTCGGCATATACAATATCGCGTACGTACATAGAAAAGCTTCCCAAACAATGTGTCTGAAACATGATCGTTTGAAATGGCTTTGCTTCTAGCCGACTTCTGTCACACGGACGAGAAGGAAGGTAACGATTAATCGAACGATTGAAATCAATTTACGAAGCAACACTCGTTTTCTTAATTTTTTGGAAGCTTCTTTTTACTTGGCGTCACGATGAACTTCTCTATGGATCGTTTCTTTTGCCACGCCCGATGTCGATTGTTACGTTTCGGAGATATCGAGCGCGCACGCAATCGCGTCTACACTTTCGGTGTTTTATCGTACTCGTTGTTTTTTTTTCTTTTTTAGTTAGCTTCGGTAGCGCTGCTTTTAGAGATCATTAGTTGAAACGCTATCTTACTTTCCACCTAAAAGAAATAATCTTATTTTTCGGCCACGATTTAATTAAAATTAATTCGAAATATCGTTTAGACGCCTAGTACACATGTTGAAATTTTAGATGGAAAGTAGTCATCGAATACATCGTTGGAATGTTTTTTTCTTTTATTTCAATTTCATTCTTAACCTCATGCAATTAGTGCATATATTAACGCTATATTTAATTCTGTGTTTCTAGTGGTGGGACGAGGTCATGGACATATTTGACGGGGTACGCTATTTTTATACTTAATCGTAGTTGAATAAGAACCGACTTCTCCACTCCTCCTTCTTTCGATATTTTTATTCTATCAGCTCCTCCTATCCACCATCACTTTCCTTCTTCTCCGTACTTTTACGCGATAATATAGTCGAGACTATAATTGTGAATTCAGTATTATTTACAGAAATCAGTTTCCAATTACCAAGTAATTTCATCCGTGTTTCAATTCATTTATCAAGTATTTCGTAATCTAATTACGTACGACACGACGCGTGTAAAATTAATATCAATATACTATCTAAACATATATTTTCTCAATATTTCTGTAAATTTCGTTTTCCATAGCTTGTAGTGGCGAATATACACAACTACTAAGAATAAACTAACAAAATGAAAGATAGCACGTTGGTGTATATTCATCACTGTATTACGATTCGCCAGAGTAATTAACGGATCGGAATAGTTTGAAAAAATGAAAGGCATTAACACCTAGTCGCACGTCGTGAGCCACGCATGTAGTCCATGTTGGTCCCCCAGAGAGAATATATTTTTGGAAAGGCCGCAGCTGATCGATCTTAATCGATTACCTTGACATGTTATCGCGGTCGATGTCCTGCGTGTGTGCGTGTGTATCTTTGGTGTTTGCGTATCGTGTCTGTTGGTGTGTACCACCTCCGACGGTTCCGGATTACGTGGCCCCGTTGGTTCTCGGACGATGCCCGGTGACAACCACCATCACGCTAACAACCTAACTGGACAGTGGTTGAACGAGAATGGACATCCTCAGGGTACAGGGATGGAGGAGTTGAGGAACGCGGAGCTAAACCATCGCGTTCTGAGCCTCTCGTACCGACCGGAGACGACCATTCGGCACAATGTAAGGGTATCAGCGGTCAGTAGCTCGAAAACCGTCGAGGTCGTCCCGAAATCCCGTCGAACCGCCATGGAGGATTCATCCTCCTCCCGCGATAATAAACCGCAAACGAAGCAATGGTCGAGCATGAATCTGCTCGATTACTCGAGGCCGAGCAATCTCGATCCAACGATCGAGACGGTGAGAGCCAGCAAGGACGATTCGAAAGATCGGATCGTGCGACCTCTTGAACGGGCTGCTGCTACTGCTGCCGCTGCTGCCGCTGCTGCTGCTGCTGCTGCTACTGGCATGCTGGAAGGACGATCAAAGAGCTTCGTCCTGCCGGATCGTTGCTTGCGTCGATCGAGCTCGCCCGTCGGCGACAGATCGACGACGCTCCTACAGGCTACCACCGACGAGCAGCATCGCCATCGTCATCATCACCACCATCACCACCACCACCATCATCATCATCGTCATCACCAACGCGTCTCGCCCACTTCTTCTTCTTCCACGTCTTCTTCTATTTCCAGCATCAATCATGTTATGCTAGCATCGCCATTATCGACAACACCTTCCGTTATCACCGCCAACGCTCAGCCGTCGGCTTCACGGGTTAGAGGCTGCAACATCGTCGACAAGTAGAGTGCACGATGACGTTGTCCTCTATCGCTGTCTCCTTTGGATCCTCCCACTCGTTCCTAGCGTTTTCTTTTTGTACATATAATATCAACGATCCAAGTCGAGACCGTATCATTGGAAAACGCTACGAACTTATCGGACGATCCAACGGATTCTTCTATCTCTTTTTCTACTTTTGTTCCTCATTTTTCTTCGCTGTTTCTCTTTCTCTGTGTGTTGTCGACACTTGCTGCTTGTGAAACTACGTTTGCTACGTCCGATCGACTTCATTTTGTCCATCCTTGTCTTCTAGCGCGTTTTACTCCATGGGTCCATACTTGCCCCCGTTTGGCCGGATTAACGATTCGATGTCCGGAGAAGAGTTGTGTTATTTTTTATCTCGTGGGAGATTTAACGGACTACGGACAGCCACGAGCGCAGTAAATTTCGCAATAGTCTTTTCGATTTTCGCTGTTCAAATCGCAAAGAGACACGTGAAATTTTCTTTTACGCAGAGTGTTTCCCTCTGTCGTTCGTCCTTTTCGTAGTTTCTCCTTTTAAAAGAATTTATTTGCAATTTTAAAACACTATGTTGTTGGCTTGTGGTGTATTAGCCGGTTGTAAAGATTCATATTATACATATTCGACCGCATTTATTAAAAGTAAGTCCAGACACGATCTCGCCTCAACTACTTTTAATTACAACGTGACTAGAAATAACGAAGCGAAACATTTTTATAGTTATTATTTTATAATAAACGCAACAAAACAGGCAATTAATAATGCGAAACTTGTAAGACTGGTAATAACTTCCTCCTGCTGTTACGAACGTTTCGCAGAATTGTAAGCTACGTACGGTACTGTCTCGACAAATAATTTATAACTGAAACGTCGAGAGCGTCGTTGGCGTGCTCGGTGCTGTAGTCTTATTCGATTACAAAAATTCACGAATCGAAATTATACGGTACGATAAACGATAGAAATTAAAATGCAGAGATACGAGAGCCGTAGATATTTGTTTTTTTTTTTCTTTTTTAAAGAAAACTCGGCGAATTAAAACTATATAATTTCTGGTTATTTCAAATACGTTATTCGAATCAACGTACATGTAATTAAAAATACTCTGTAATAGATCGTATTTGGATTTATGTTTTTAAAAAGAAAAAAAAGTATCGTCGTTTGTATTAGTAATGCCATGTCACTTATCAGGCTCTTATAAAATTATAGTCGTCGGATACCGGTAAAATGTCCGACTAATAATAGTTCGATTTACACGAAACCCTCGATTATTAAAATATTACCCTTAGCAACTATGTTAAATTAATAACTGAACGATTTTATTTAGAATTATTTTTATAAAAGATTTCTATGGACACTAATTGGGCATAAATAAACGTAGAAATACTGTTACTGCATTAATTTGTCGTGCATGGTTAATAGTCTGTTGAATTTATAACTTTGTATTGCGATCGTACTTTACTTAAGAATGTATTATACATATATTTATACATGTATATGTACATACGTTAAACTCCGTTGGAATTTATATGAAAATATTTTTTTCTTTCGTTGTTTCTACTCTATCGTATTGTTGTATCAATGTAAATGTGGTATTTACGATTTAAGTAGTTTGTTTCTTTCTTCATTTAGTACTGTCGTTGATTGCTGTCGCTATCGATGTTCACGTACGAAACTGTTCTTCTTCTTTCTGTCTTTTCTTTGTGCCAGAGCTGTTATCGAAATTGCATATCATTTGTTCTTTTATTGCTCCTCGTTGTTGTTAATTTGCGCTTAGCATTAGCCGAATGTCGCATGAGATACGTAACATCCGATCGACTTTTTATCGATACATTGTCGTTCGTACGTGAAACAATGTCGACTGAAAATTGCTTTGTTCGATGCAAAGCTATTGTAAATCCAATTGGTGAAAACCGCGGAGAGCATGATCTACGTATCGAAAGATACGTACGCGAGGACTTGCGCGACATCGACCGAATAACTTTTTCTTTCTTTTTTTCAGCCATTCGATCAACGCAATCGTCCAGTGAAACCGTATATGGCGCAGTAAGCGTATTTTATGATTTTCACGGCTGAATAATGTTTTCGTTGGTGGACTGACTATTAACACGATCGATGATGTGTATTTGTTTCTAGCGCCCTGAAAGAGTCAGGCTACGAAAGTGATTCTACGCTGGTGTTCCGTCGCAAGGAAGACATAAGTCCGTTGAGTCAAATCGAGCAAAAATTGGCGTACAAAACTGTGCAAAGCGGGGGTGACGTACCCCTTCATGGACTTCGTAAACCAGCACCGGAACGCCCGAAGGGTGAGTTAAACGTATTCCGATCTTTATTCTAAAGCTACTTTTCTTTACTTCTCTTAATAAATTTGAATTAATTTTGAAATTTTATTTCATCGAAAGTTTTAAACTTTTTTTTGGCTGTAGTTTGATGTTATGCAAGCAGGCATGCGCATACACGACCGATCGGTTGTGCCTGATTTATTATCGTTTGTCCAATTACTAACGGTAGCTGTGTTTAACTAATCGTAAGTCTGTGCATGGTCGTTATTGTGTTGTTACTCGACTTGTCGTATCCGATAGTTACGACTAAAGTTACACTTTGCGCCTCCGAGCATGACGCGTTCTGTATTTTCATAAATAATTGCCGTCTTTTTCATCAACGATATCGTCCATCCGGCAGCTTCGGTAATCTCACGTTTACTTAATTAACAACGATCGCCGACTGTAAATACGATTCGTACCGTACCGTTTGAGAAATGAAAAAATTGTCAAAATTCCCGAATACTTTGGAAAAAAGGTCGTAAGCATTCCCCTTTCGTACGATCGTTGAATTACACGAAACGTTCCTAGTTCGGCATCGGCAATGCGCTTGCAATAGCTTATCACTGCTTGAAACGAGTTGGTTTAGTATTATCCCTCGTAAAATTAGTTTAATAGAAGCATTGTATCGTAACGCGCGTCGTTATCGGACGGTAATTAATTGTAATTATCCGGTAATTACGGATTGCCGCGTTACGATTCGAAACCTTAGGCGTGCCGAGCGTTTAGTTTCACGTTTTGAATAATGCATCGAGTGAAAAGTACAAAGCATGACTCGTAACCGTGTATCCATAAATAACTGTGCTAGCCGAGGTCCAAGCTTGAATGCATATTTTTCACGATATCTCTTTTTGGTACGATAAGTTTCTACACCGCACCGCTCGCCTCGGTATATCTATCGATATTGGCGCGCGACGTAATATTTTCTTAAATCTTGTAATACGATGCACCAGACGTACCGTCACCGAGAGGAGTTTCTACACGCTGCGCCGGGAACAAGGCGGCATATCACCAAGCTTAAAACATCACCAAACAATCGACTCTCTTTTGTTAAAAACTTTGGTGAGAGGGTTCCGGGAATATGTCACGCAATAGGAACGAAATAAAAACTTTGTCCACAGACGACACGGAGGTCGAGTATTTTCCTATCTCGCCCACGTTGACGCGGATCCGCGTTCACCGGAAAACCGTCTCTACGCCCACATCCATCTATTTCTCGCAACGTAAAATGTCATCGTTTGGGGGAAATTCAACGACCAAGAGAACGGACCATCGCTCGAAATCGAACGTTTCCAGAGACTTTGTCGATCTCTGTCGATTAAACGGACCACCTTTGCCGCCGCGAAGGCAATCCTCGCGCAACAGCAACACTCTGAAACTGTACGTCCAACAGCAAGCAACGGGCACGGCGGACGCGTTTAAATCGCGGCACAAGCAGTGCTTTGCACCCGACACCGCCAATTTAGAAAGATACAAGAAGACTCGCGAACACCAGACGTCGTCCAACGGTCCGAGCTCCTCTCGATCGAAACTTTCCATCCAGGTCGACTCCGACAAGAACAAGTTGGAACACCGTCCTCTGCAAACTTTCACCGGCACAGGTGCGGAAAAGAGCCCAACTTTGCGAACCAAGACGTCCTCCAAGTATCCAGTTGTTCCTACTTTTACGAAATCGAGAGAAACCATTTCTCAGCATCATCCCTCGACGCATTTAAAAAAGGACTGTGGAAGGGTGCGTTCGGTGAAAAGGGAACAAGAAGAATCGGCCAGCAGGAGACTACTGTTACGCAGAAGGAGCGTAGTGGCAACCGGAAGCATCGTTAAGAGTTCAGCGACGGTGTACGCCTCGGCGTTAAACGGTGGGAAACCGAGGAATCCTAACGAGAAATGTTTGAAAGTTGCGGCGACGGTATCGCCAAAGGGACAGCACGTTTTAAGGAGAACCAACTTGCCTTTGACCGCAAAGACGACGTGTTCGGCATCGGTCGTGCGCAAGACGATGTCAACGGACGTCAAGAAGCCAAGATCACCGTTTAAACAACCCGATAAGGTAGTCTCGAAGGAATGTTTACGATCGTTAACGCCTTCCTCGGAGCCTCGTTTCAGCGGAACAAACAGGAAGAAGAGACCCGAGAGCATCGTTAGAACGCCCGTACGAAAGCTCGAAACGATACAACTGAATCCCGATTCGAGCAAGAAGAGGATCGAAGTTGAGAGAAAAACCAAGAAAGATAAGGATAAAGGAACCGCGAGAGGGAAGAGAATCGCGAATGGTCGAAAGACAGACTCGGATAAGGTAGACCTGGGGAAAAATAACATCGAGAACGAAGAGCGTAATAACGTCAGGCGAAAGAATTGGAAATCGGACGAGCAGTTGTCGCCTCTGTTAACCATAGAAGAGATCAAAAGGCACCAGGAGGCCACGCGATCGGACACGTTCTTCCAAAAGCTCTTCTTGAGGTCCGTCCCCTCTGTCGCTTCGAGTCAAAACGTTTCCTGCAGGAGATCCATAGTGTCCGAGCGGGCCAGACTGTACCAAGAGAGCATCAGAGGGGGCTGCAAATCCGAGCCATCTTTGAAATCTCTGAGCATCTACTTGGCCCACAAACGTCCAGTGTCGAACTCAAAGTTTAAAAATTGGGAACGCGAGAGCGTCTCTTCGAGGAGCTCGAGTCCTTACGGCGTCAGCTGGCCCGGCAGATCCGTGTTCCAGAAGATCAGCAAGTTCGATAGTTTGGTGGGCATCGACGATTTCGGGTCGTCGGGGACGCTGCGCGATCCTAGTCCCGATTTCGCGAGGGAACGCGTCAAGGAAAGAAGTTGCAGCGAACCACCGTTAAAACGTTTGTCAGAGTACGCGGAATTCAGCCGGAATTCTCTTTCCCGCGCCTCTTCGCCGTCGCCGATCAGATCGCCGGCTTGTCGACGCATACGAACGCTGAAACAGGAGAAATTGGAAGGTCCGAGCACGATCGCGAGTCAAGTTCGGGCCAGAAGCGCCAGCGAGGCCGACCAACTCGAACGATCCAGAGGCAAGTTCGGATCTGATTCGTCGTTGATGAGAAGCACGAGCTCTCTTTGCGCCTCGCCGGTCGATCGAGACCAATACCATCGATACGTGGTCCAAGTGACGCACGACAGAAGGAAATCCAAGAGGTACAACGAGCTGTACGACTTTTACTCGAGCCTCGAAAGACTGGCCGAGCTCGAGAGGACGTTTTCCAACAGCGATTTACGACCGAGGACCAAGAACGAAGATATCATAGACTACGACCGCTGGAAGAGGGTGAGATCGCAGGAGAAAGCAGAGATCGAATGGAACGAGCTTTACGGAAAGCTAAGGGCGGTCCAGAAGGATAAGAATTTTTTATTCAGTACCAGAGACGTGAACAAGTTCAAGTGGCAGGGCGATTGCGGTTTGAGGTGCAAGGAACGATCGGTGGAGAACATAATACAGCATTTTAAAAAGTTGCAAGCCGAGGAGAGCGAGCTAGAGTCTACGAGGCGAAAGGAAATCGCGTCGCGGAAAGACACGTACAAGCCTCTTTGGCGAGGAACGTCCGTGATGAACGTGGCGAGCACTATGCGGAACAAGGCAACCAACGATCGGAACAACGACAAATCGTTCGATCCGTCGTTGCAGAGGAATCTGGGAGGCAGTAAAAAATTCTGGAGCAGCTTGTCCATCGAGCAGGTGGCGACCCTCAAGAAACAGTTGAACGAAATTTACTGCAGTGGCAATTTAGAAAAACCACCCCCGAAAGTAGATCCCGACATCGTGGAAGATCGTCGAGAAACGATTTCAGGTAAGCGCGATTCTCTCTCCAAGTACGAGGTCGAGGTACCGCCTCAGACGGAAACAACCGACGGGAAAGGTCTTCACGTACGATGTCACTCGATGATCACGTCGGACACGACCGCGGACCAGAAATCCTCCACGCTGAAGAGAAGCGACTCGTTTGGTCGCGGGAAAATCGTTGAAAAATCCGAACCTGTAACGAGTCAACGATCGATGAGCGAACCGGAGAAGCAAAGACTCTCCGTGACGCTTGGAAAGGAAGTTTTGGACAAAGTTTCCCAGAGACGATCGTCGTCGATAGCACCTCGCGAAACTCGAGGTAGCATAGCTGCAGAGTTGGCGGCTAAGAAGGCACCTAAAAAGGTTGCTTCCAGCGTAACGAGCACTTTGCCCAGGAGCTGCTACTCCCTCGAAGCCTCCTACACCGAACATTCGAAAGAGAAGAAGGATTTCTTGGTGGTTTTAACGCCCAATGACGAGAGTTTGGCCGACAGAGAGCGAGTGGAGAGCGTTTTGGAGGAATGGTCGAAGAAACCGCCGCTTCTGGCGATTAAGTTGCCCGAAAACGATGCACGGACCAAGCCAACAACGGGCCTGAACTCTGGCAGCGAGAGGGACAGCACGACAGGAAGTTCCGAGACGTCGGTGAAAACGGTCATTCAACGGAACATCGAGTCCGAGGATGTCCCGAGGAAGATTGAGTTCTTCGAGAACGTCGACAAGATCGCTCCCGCCGATACGAGGCGAAGAAAAATAGGAAGATTGTCCTATTCTCAGAGCTTTGCCGATCTGAAGGAATTGTTTGGCGAAACAACGTCGGGCAAATACGCGAGCTTGGCCAATTCGAGATGCAGAACACGGTCGATCTCTCCGGGCGTTGCGAGCCCCGCCACGGGGGAACCGGATGCCAACGCGCGACAGTCGCTTGGTCGTTGCTCGCGAGACAGTCCGTGTCGCGCGACCTCCCGATCGAATTCATCCTGCAGTCTGGACAGTATCTGGCTGCGTAGCTCATCGCCCGACCCGGAAAACTACTGGCGCGCCTACCTCAAGCTCGTGAAAAACGGCACGGTGAAGCGACTCCGGGTAAAGTTCGAGAGCGCCGAAGACATCTCGAGCACCGGAACTAAAGCCTCCCCGACGCCAAAGAGATTTAGAAGCGATCCAGAGTTGACGCGGACTCTTTTGAAAAAGACTCAGGAGTTTCCGGACGTGGCCTGGCTGCGACGAAAGTACGAACCCCAAAGGGGTAAAGCTCGTCGAAGGGGCGAATCGCCCCCTATTCCGCGCGTGCCTCTCAAACGAGAGGACTTGTCGATGCCTCGTATCGACGTGATCAGCAAAACGGCCGAGTTGAAGGATTATTCGAGTTGCGCGATCGTTGGCAATGGCGTCGCCAGAAGGGCGGAGACCGAGGAACTCGAGGCGAAGAAGCCCGTCGGTCGGATGAGGAAAAAGTTTGAAAATTTCGGCAAACGGAATGCCTCGATTTTGGGGGAAATGTTCACCTCGTCGCCGGATGTCCACCAATTGCGCGATATCGCGCCTTATCTGGCTGGTCGTTGGGTCGCCCACAGGTACCCCAGTCGACGAGATAACATGCGCTCGTTATCCTCGCCCCCTGCTCTCGCCGGCAGACGGTCTTCCTCCATAAATTGCGACACGCCTTCGAGTCCAGCGAAAACTGACGCTATCGATGCGAGCAAAACCACCGGGAAACTGCGCAACGCTTCCTCCAAAGATCCGTCATCGATCGAACCTTTCGCGAATCAGCCGTTCGATCCTGATAAACACAGGCCGAGGTTTAGGTATCAACCTCCTCCGCCTCCACCTTCGCCAACCGTGCGACGGAAGACCACACCTTGGTGGTCCCCTATTCCGATCTATACTGCTCGACCCACTGTCACTTTCCAAGGTCTGAACTCTCCCAACTGATACCGTTTATCTATACCTTATCCCTAATATACCATGTACAATATCAACACCAAAACTCGACACACTTACAGACTTTTAACGTAAACGATCTTGTGCTCAGCATCTAGTATATTCCAATTGCAAATCTGTCACGCGTTACTTTCATCGTAAAATTGTAATTGTACTATTTTTACTTGACTACGTTCGTTTCGAGTTGGCTCTTCGGCAAAGAGCGAAAAGAGTGATTTTTAACGTGATTCAACTTGTACAATTGCACCATTCATTTTTCTTTCTATCGTTTAATGCATCGTTGGAAAAGCGGTTCATCCCGGGACACCAATATCGATCGATGCCGAACAAGAGAGTGTCTTCCATTAAACTGAAACTTTTTCAGAATGTTTACAGTGACTCTTCGTGCCGAGTGATTTTGTCCCTCTATTTATCGTAGTGCGGCTAATTATTATTTTCCTTTTTTTTCGGCTCGACCATAGAATACTCGAACGCACCCCCGCCGCCACCAAAATCTCAACACCACAGAGACGACTGCCAAGGTAACGCTACAAGCTAATCACTTTTTTTTTTTTTTTCTTTTTATTTCTATTAATTATGAAAGTTGCTCGAAAACTTTGGTCAAACTTTACCAGTGCATTAATTATAATTGGCAATTCATACCGACTATAATAGAATGGAGTATCCTAAAACCTACGTTTCCGTCGGTAGCCTCGATAAAATACACCGGCAAAGTTTGTCCAGTTTCCGAACATCTTGCGATATGTTTTTGCGCGCCTAATTTATTCGTTGCGAGTTCATCCATAATCATAAAGCGACTTCATTTTTTCACACAAATTGTATAAAACATTTTCAGAAGCTGTTGTAAGCTTAAGCTATCATCGCGTTTTGTTGGTTTCGTATAATTGGAATTATTTTTTTCGAATATACCTGCTCGAACGAAACAGAGCATGACATCTACTGGTTATGCATGACATCAGGTGCAATTACTTGCACCTAAAACTAGCGTGCAATTGTTTTGCAACGAATTGAGCATGGACAGGATTATGAAAAAATAGGAAAGCGGCATGTACTATTTTATGTAGGAGTATTCGTGACTGAGAAAACGTACCTACGTGCATGCTTAACAAACCAGTTGGAGTATACTCTAGAGATGCGTACCGAGTCTTCGAGACGAATTATTCAAGAATTTCGAAGCGTACGATAAGCACTAAAATTCGTCAAGGTACATGATAATAACCGAACAAAGTCCTCTTAATCGTATTGCAATGTGCATTAACATCTACATATATTTGCGTATAGAATGAACGCGAGGGAGTCGCGTCTTATCATTCCGTTACACGATTGGTACGAACAGCTGCGTCGAACCGAGTCCCATTGCACTCGATAATACCTACATACGTATGTATGTCTGTCGCTTACAGTTGCAAGAAACAACAGGTACGGAAACATAGGAGTCGCGACATGTGGTTCCAAGTGTCTAACGACCAGTTATAATGAACCGTTCGTTAGAATTTTATTCGTGCAAAAAGCGCGACGAATCTCATCATTTTATATTTTATTACTCAAGGTTAACGTTCCTATTGATCTTGGTTATCCGTGACATTCTTATCGATGACGCTATACATGGAAGAATTATTTGCTTTAATAAACATTAAAACGTATCACGAAACTGAAGAAATCGAGCAACTCGATTCCGTTTATCTTTAAAGATTCCAAAATGTGCAACGCTCCATGAAACATTTCAATTACGTGTTTCGAAATTGTTTGGAAATAGTTAGTTACTGTGCGGATATTGTAAATTAGTAACGATTCGATTCGACGCATTTTCCTTGTTTGCAAACTAATGTTGGAATTGGTGCGGTCAAATTGGACACAATGGAGTCAAAGAACTTATCTCCGTTATCGGTACATTAAAGATTATACTATACCCTCGCGTATCTTAAAATGTTATTTCATAGAATCTCCGCTAATCGGAATGCTTTCCTTGAACGTGGACGAGTAACAACTGATAGGCTTGTGTGCATGCTGATAGAAACGAACAATTGCCACTCCAAACTCGAAATATTTTACCAGCTTGCATATTAACCATTGATATTTTCAAAAAATAATATTTCCACGACAATGCATAGACTTGAAATGAAAATATTAAATAACTGTTTGCTACATAAAAATAATGCGATAACAGTGATTGGAAAAGATTCGAATTATTTTATAAGGTGTGTTTGCGAATTGAAATTTTTAATTACCGTGTTACTCTCGTGCCTGAAAGTTTATATCGATAAAGCGATCGGTTGCGAAGGAGATTAAACGCGTGTGTATACGGTGCTAAAAATACCACTAATCTATTCAAATTTCAAATGGTTCAAATGGAGAATGCAAACACCGCAAAGGATGTTATTTTCCTACCCGACTCAAATTAAACAATTAACGCTAATAAAATTATGTCAGACGCGTAATTTATTTTGTCGAAAATTTAATCGCTTAAAATCGCATTGCAGCATAATAATAATTAAAATAGCCTTGAACTTTGAATGTCAAATCTCGCGTATACTACTTACGATTAGCTATCCGAGATAATCTATTAGTCGGTGGGTAAACATTTCACCATGTGTTGCTAAAACGGCGATAAATAAACGATATGATTTTATTATCGACTCGAGAAAGGCGATAACGTTTGAAAGAAGCAAACGAGCTTTTACAGAAAGCGACGTTTTTTCCTGAAAATCTGTTTAATTAGTTTACGTGGAAGAATATTAAGAAAATCTCTGTGAGAAAAAGACAATGACATGCTTGTCGCAAAACTGATCGTACGTGTAAATTTTAGCGGGGCAGGCCTATTAATTTACCACTGCCATTTCCTCGTTTCAACGCTAATTGTTCCGATTCTCATTACATATTTTCATTTACCATAAATCCAATCTCGAAACGTCTGCGCCACTGGACAGGCACTAACAAGCTACAAGTAATTTGCTCGCGTTAAAAGATATATTCATATATGTATATCCTTTATAAAATATTGATTGCAGTAGAAAATATACGTTGCTCTCGAATAAATTTCAAATTAAATAAATAAAATGTATTTGTTTATACGAATCGTGCATAGACAGTTGAAATGACGTTCGAAACTAACGGTTGAGATAACAAGTAGTCCCGTCAGACGTATTGACGAAAATTTCCTACCGATAAACGTTTCGTTGAGATTGAAATGGAGTCTCTGAGTAAAATATGCAAACAGTATGGTGACGGTATCAGTGACCTCCAGGGAAGTTTGAGCGTTTGGTGGAAAAATACGGATAAGAGGAGAGCAATGTATGTATACCGTAGGTAGAGAGGGAAGCGTAAAGCGTCGGTGAATTGGCTCGAGCATCAGACGATCGGCGCGCTTGTTTCGCGGCAGAGGCTTCTTCGGTGCGTCGCGTCGCGAAGAACCGTTGTTTGCTCTTTTGGTGTTTGCAACCTGGACGCGATGTTACGTTTCTTTATTGCCCGCGTAACGATTATCATCGTTGGACACGGTCCCGTGATTTCGTTTGCTTTTCGTTCTGGCGACGTGTCGTCTGTACAATGAACCGCGATTTTCGCGCGAAAGTGCTCGCATCGAGGAGAACGCTCGCCAACAAGACTTCCGAAATGTTCTGCTTGCAAAGTGCACCGATACGTGAAACATCCGCGGTTCAGAGTGTCAACTTTCAACTACTGTAAAATTTCTTCGAGCCTTGTTTTCGTTTCGGTAACGCACAAATTAACGAAACTTTGAGACAAAGACGGACAAGGTCATCGAGCGCGTTCATTCGTAAGAGGTTAATTAGTCAGTGCCTTGAATCGTAATTATGATCTCGGTTCGCTCTTGGAGACTTTGTATGACAAGTTTATACGAGAAGACGAAACGCGCGACGGAACGGTCAATTGTACGGAGATGGAGGCACACGTACATAGTATATTTATAGTTTATCAATAATTGGAAAATAAACGCGATAACGAATTATAGTATAAAAAGGTTTACGTCAGTCTCGTGTAGATTAACGTAGACGTAGAGTTATCTTGTAAGTAGTATACTGCCAGTCGATAAACCGTTAGCAATTAACGTCTTTATACCGATATAAAAGGTGGAAAACAGTAAAGAAAGCAAGTAATTAGACAGATAAAAACATTAAAATCGTGTAAAAGGTTCAACTTGGCGGACGATTCCCATTAGGAAAGCAATTATTAATGAATTAATGAAACTAATTTCTTACAACGAGTTATAGTAAATATTTAAGGCGTTGAAAAATAGGTAACTAACGCTAACTTGACCGTCAACGTAACCGTTTGTTCTGTAGTATAACGTGTACGTAGAACTGAATATCTAACGGAGATAGGCTCGACGAATCGCTATATACACCACTGTGAGAAGTAGTTTTTTCTAATAGCTAATTAACGAGCAACATTATTCACCGTAAATCGTTTCGATGAATTGTTGCATAAATTAAGGTAGAACCGAAAGGAAAAAGTGGATCGTTAGCGTAGTGTGATTCGCGGTGAAATCGTTTCCCAATAAAAAGTTGCTCTCTTCCTCGTGTACAAACAATTCCACGTTATGCCGGGGATGGTACTCTTCATTTGAATTGAATGGCAGTTATAAGTGTGTAGCAGGTAGCACCTTTCTCAAGGGAAGATCTCGCTTCGAGTGTAAGAAAGTAACCGTGTTTCGTTGCGACGAGCACTTAATCTTAATAGGCACGATCCTCCGCGATCGCCTGTGAACATTTCTCGTTGAAACAAGGGTGAAGCTAGTTCCTTCCTTTTCGGGACACAATCATCGCGAGAGAAAGTGTTACGAGACATCTCGTTATACTTTTTACCCACCCTCTGATCACACGATCGTCATAAATTTATGCACGCCTAGTTTTTTTTACGGAATAATTAACTACAGTGGCGTTAACTACAGTGGCGTAGCGAGGATCGAGACTAGAGCAATACGGGTCGAAAAACTAGTATTTGCCAACATTTTATTAGAATTAGCAACATTTGAGCAACATTTGAGCAACATTTATCGTCCTATCCAACCTACCCATTGTGCAATCAAGGATATTAATTAAAATGTTGGCGATCGATTGTGAACACGCTACGAAATTTTCCAGAAACTACCTCCGGTTGCTCAACCAAAACACACTTTCCATTCCTCATCGTTGATTATCACGCTATTAATTCTGCACTTGATCGAAATTAACTAGATACGAAGTTTCTCCGAGCAGGATGCCTTGCAAAATTCCTCTCGGAAAGTTTCGCGTTCGAAAATACATCTAGACACTGACTGTAGGCTGCATTGGACCAATCTGAAACTTTTTCAACCCTCGTTGCCATTCAATTGCCGAGCACCCGAGCGTGCACGAATTTTATGTCCGGTCGAGTGTTTAAGATGTAACTGTTTTCTAATTATCCTTTTTTTTTTATCTACGCCTTTTGTCAGTCTAACGACGCGCTAATTTTCGGTCGTACAAAAACCACATCGTATATCGCGGACAGTGAAATCTTTGTCGAATAAACGTGTCATGCAAGTCGCAAATATTCTTTTAACCAACAGCGTTAAGCTCGAGGAATGAAGGACATTTGAAAATAAGTGAAAATGTCAAAGGCAAGTTTATCGCGCGTCGAGGACTTTGAGAAGAGTTCCGAGTGGACGAATCTAGCGAACGAGATTAACGATCTCGAGAAAATGTGTCGTCTGAACAATCATCGGCATTCTAAGAAACAAGTGTTCAAGTATCACAACTACCAAAGGCACTCGATGCCTCAGGTGCAAAAGGCAAAGTCCGTTTGGATAGAACCGACCACCGACGAACCGAACGAAAATTACGATCGTACGAAGGCGGATGAATCGTATCGCTGGAACTGGAAACCTAAAACAGAATTCGAGAGGACTTATTTTTTCGATGATTACAGTCAAGAGAATTTTCACGACGACCGGCGGAAACGTTACAGTTCTCTTCCTTACGGCGAAACGTTCGGTCAAAGGATGGACGATCAACGATCTACCGAATACCAGAAAGATCAGAGTCCGTTGCTTCGAGCCGAGCAGCCTCAAAGTTGTTTCAGCGAAGGGAAACTGGGCCAAGTTTATGATAACGTTACGATCAACGATGACAGCGGGCCCAGTCACAGTGGGACCAGAGAAAAGCTTCACGAGATCTTTGAACGCAACAGATACCTGAGAAGAAAATTTTTTGCTAGCATGCCAAACAACGATACCACTGCATACGTCGCCGATTTACCCAAAGTGTTTCATAACAAAGATTCCAGTACCGTCTCGAAATACAACAACAGCGGATTCGGCAGCACGGAGACGCTTACCAGTCAAAGTAACCAGTCGTCGATCAGCAGCATAAACGACAGAAAGTCGAGAACTCAGGTAAACATCACGCCAGAGCTTGTCGAGGAAGAAAGACGTCCGGATCAGTTTTACAAAACTTTGATATCGAATGGAAATGGAGCCTCGGGTGAAAAGATTACGTCGCCAACGAGAGAGAGCAAGTTATTGGTGAACATTTTAATGGGAAACAAAGTATACGTTTTGAAAGAACCAACGAATTTTCGCGACAAGGTATTTACGCAAAATTCTGGCCCAGCGAACGTGGATGGTGATCGATATACGCGAAACGTGTGGAGCACGTGCAATTCAAAGGATGAGATCGAACAGGAAAATGGAAAACGCGAGAGCAATTTCGATACAAGTTTAGAATACGTAACGTGGAGTTTGCCCAAGTTATGGCACGACGATGATGGGAATAAAAAGGACACGATACAGTGTGATTTCACGTGCGAACAGCAGGATAAGAAATCACAGAGGGATATCAAAATTGATGGAAAGCGCGTAGAATCGGAATATACTCGGGAAAAAAATATTTCCGAGTCTAAATGTGTCGAGGAGACGGTATCGGTGAATAACGGATGCTTTTCGCGGACAAGACGAAAGGAATTGCATTCGCAGAAAAATCTCTGCAAGTCTCTGCCCAATCTATCCCGCTTCGAAGTAACATCAAACGCGAACTTGAAAACGAGCAAAGAAAACATTAAAAGAGATTGCAAACACTTTATTTCTCAGACTGAAGTTACGCGTGTTGCTCGTGCAGAGCCAACGAGTTTGACCTTACGAAAAGTAAAACTCGTTAAAGTTCCACCACCCTTGGATATGTCGAGGGTGAACGAAAAGTACGAAGAGATGGAGGCGATCAGAAAGAGGCGATCCAACGATTACACGGTCGACGTGTCTCTTGTTCGAAACTATGATTGCCCGCTGATAGGAGAGCCAACGATAATAAAGGAAGAATGTTCCTCGGACGATAATCGGCAAGCGTCGGAGATCGGAGAAAATTCTTTCCGCGAGTATTCCTGCTCCTACAGAGGCAAATGGTGCAAGGAAGAAACAGGGAACACCGAGAAAGGTGAACCGACAAAGCGGTTGGAAAATGAAACGCAACCTTTGAACAAATCCTGCGGAGATTTCTCAGCGATGGACGATCTGCAATCGCCGCAGCTGGTCAACAATTATAAGAATTCGGTGATCGATTTGCGAACGAGCGACCCCGCGAATCTTGATCCGAGTTTAAACGAACACGATGACGAGTTGGCCGATCGTACGAGTTCGATCAGCGGACTTGAAGCCGGGACCGGAACTACGCTTCCCTCGGTTTACGGACCGATTCCATACAGTCAGTAAACATGCGCATAAATAATTCTCTTCCTGCTATAAATATCCTTAGTGCCGTTAGAACCACGTTGCGCATCGTTTTCGCCTTTTCTTAGAGCATACTTTCAACTTTATTCGCGCTCTTACGAAACGCTTGGACAATATTTTTCTTCTAACGAGACAATTTCGAATCGTTGGATGTTGGATGATTCTCTCGCTCTTTCTGTCTACATATGTATCGAATTTAGTCAGCGATGGACGTATACCTGTGGCAATAATTTAGGGATTCGCTGTACAGGGAACGAACGGTTCGTGTGTAGAACGCAAGCGCAACGAACAGTTCCCTCTCGCGTTCACTCGCGACGGCTACTGTCCAGTAGTTTCATTCGCTTTATCAGTTGCATCATTTCGGTACATCCCGGCGGATCAAACCGCGCGCCGCGTGCACACCTTTCGTCGCGTACGATTTATTAATAAATTCGTCCAAGCATTTGCACCAGCAACAACCAGTGTCCACAGTAAGCGTCCACCAGGCACAACTAAACGTTAAATCGCTCCTAATTTACCTATCGATCGTCTGCGATAACAGTGAAATTATTTCAGAGTACAGATTTCTCAACAAGAACCAAGCTTTTTTTCCCTTTACTACTGTACATCAGATGTCCAGCTGTACACCTATTTAATAGTATGTATAAACATACAATGTACAATCCTTTCGAACTCGATATATCACGAAATTCTCCTCGCTGAACAAGTTATTGGATATTATAACGATTCTTCGGAATTGTTGCATACCACCATTGTTTCAATGGAATCGCCCATCGCTGATAACGATTATTTTAAACTTGAAATGTTTCGTGTGGCGTAGTACTCTTGTTGCAAACGAACAATGTTACTGCAGCCTTCGTAACGTTGTAAAGATATTTATCTAGCGAAATTGTTAATTATCTACCATCGTCCAGAGCTTTGCATATATGCTTAGAAACGTGCTAGCGTGAATCAGTTTGAACCGTAGCGGGTTCCATGGGCGTTCGGCGTGTACGATCAACAAATGGTACTAGAATTTTAACCCCGAACGGGTTAAAGCGTCAGCCTTCGTAACCATTTTTCGCGAACGACACGGTATCGTACTATACGTGATTTTTCCATTACAATTACACCGGGCTCTACCGACGCTGCCTACAAAAGTTTACTTTTACTGTTTCAATTGTTTGGATAACATTGGTTCGTCTCCCCGGGAAAGATTTTCTTTCCGTAAGTAAAGAAGCCATATACGCTTCTCGCGGAACGAACGAGCTAAACAAGCCACGACCTCGATATAGGTTAAGCCAGTGTTTCTTATCTGCGATCCGATTTTTCGCATAAAAAGCCGGTCTTCCGGTGTCGGATTTCTACACGGCCTGATAACTTTCGGAGAATCGAAATTTTTAACGTATAGACGTCTGACAGTATGGCGTAGGTCAGCAGTGTAGGTCACGGTGACGAATGAAATTCATAACGTCGGTCGACATTTTCAATATTACTATACCGTGACTACTTTCTATTATTGTTTACAGAGTCGGAAAACGTTTGCGTTTGAAAATTGAATACAATCACTCGCGTTGAAACTCGTTCCACAGAGCACGCGTACTCGGGCACTCTCTTAAAGGGAAGACAGAGATTGGTAGATGATATTTTTAAAAGAGGAGGAAGCATCGCGTATAAAAATGTAACAATTTAATCGCTAGACTCGTTTCTGTTTTATTTAAAAAGAATTTTAATCGCTACAACTCTGTGTCTTAATATCGAAAATCCATCAAGGGTAGTTTTATTCGACAAGAAGTGCAATGCACTTAGTAATTTCCTATTTTACCCGAGCGATCTGTTAACTGTAAAAATAAAACGTATGGTTAATTACCATTCAGACCCTGAAATCTCATGTTCCGTAAGACAACACCCACGAAATGAGAGACGTGTATCTGCGTATCACGTATCGTTGTTCCAAGTTATCTAGAATGTTGATCTGCTTCCACGTGCAGTCACACTAATTATTTCAAATCAACAGAATCGCCTGAAAATTGAACGAAACTTGTTACTAAACCTTGACAGTTAACGTGCACAAATGAGTAGAACAGTCGAGAGATTAATGTACAGCGATAATCGAAACCGTAAAGATTAAACCAACATGCAATCCGTAATCTATGATACCGTGTCGAATAAAAGATAAGTAATAATGCTACATGCCTTGTTCCGAGATAGTATTGTAATTTGTATTTCGATAGCCGCCGGAAAGCAATAAATCACTAGCGGGTAAGATGCACGAACGATATTGATTATCGAACCACGTCACGAACAATGAAACGATGCTCGTTATTTATGCGTTAATATCATTTGTCATTACGATAGGTGCACAACAATAAATTAAATGGATATTTCGTACGTTTCATACCGATACTAATCAAAATTTTATATCAACGTTCTGAAACTCCATTAGTCCGATATACCTACCTGTATAGTGGAGTTCCACCCGATACGAACGAAAATCTTCAATTTAGATTCCACGTTTCCTAAACGATCGTTACTCGTCGTACTTGTACAATTAAATTTATCATTAAAAAATATACAATTCGAGCATCGCAAAGAAGAGATAATCTTCTACTATCGTGAGAATACATACTTTGTTTTCCAAACTTTTCTCATAGATAAATACATAAAGGATAGACTTTTGGACGACATCATCGGTCGTAGTCGTTTCTTGCAGAGTTCAAGGGGATCGAGTTATGAGAAATAGCGTCGAGATGAGAACGTACATACTCGGGATGCTAAGATGAAAGAATCGAGGATCGTGCGAGCTTAATAACGGAGGTTCTCTGTCGCAGAATCACCGAGGCGTTATGTGGAGGGCGAGGTGACGATTCATTATCGTTCACCGGTGCGTACAGAGGCGAAGGAACCATTGAGCGAGGAAGAACTCGCCCGTCGAAGCGCAGAGAACATGCGACGCGTTTATCAAGAAGAACGACGTCGCAAATATCTTCAGGAACTCCACGACATTGATTCCCGACGACATACCGATAATTTCATGTAACTTTTTCGAAATTTACTATTCGCAAACTTCACCTTTATTTCTTTGCATTTCCTCTGTTCGCGAACTTGGTTGTTTCAGACCATCCCAGAAGTCACCGATTCCTCTAAACCGTTACGACGACTTTGTCGACGATTTCAGCCATAGAAGCAGATCCCAGGAACAAACACCGGAACCTCGGCTCGTAGCGAGAGCGCTTTATAACTTTATCGGTCAATCTTCGCGAGAATTGAATTTTCGTCGCGGTGACATAATATTTGTACGTCGTCAGGTGGACAAGAACTGGTACGAAGGGGAACACAATGCTATGATCGGACTGTTTCCATCGAATTACGTCGAGGTAATCCTTCATCGAACAGTATTAGTCGCACGGTTTTCGATTCGTCGATGTCGTTCGAAATGTTTTTCTTTTTTGCCCATACGTTACAGATTTTACCATACGACGGAATGCGAACGACACCAAAGAAACCTTACGAAGGTCAGGCACGAGCTAAATTCAACTTTGTCGCTCAAACGAATCTCGAACTGACATTGGCCAAAGGTAAGTACGGTAACGCATCGCTAACTGTGTTGCGGTTTAGGTCTGGTTAGTTGTCGCTTAGTACCGCTGTATTTCACCTCGTCCTCGTCGCCGACGCCGATGCAGGCATACTCGCACCAATCACCCTTCTTAATTCTATACTGTACATCTGTCGATAGAATACGAATGTTCCAAATAATCCACTTTTCAGGAGAGTTTGTTGTCCTGACAAGGAGGGTAGATGAAAACTGGTACGAGGGACGCATTGGAAATCGAAAAGGGATATTTCCTATCTCTTACGTCGAAGTGATCGTAGAACCTGGACATAGATCAGGTACCTACTGTTACCGTTAAATGCAATAAATTCGCGCAACTGAAACTGATCTTGAAAACAAAGCTTTCTCTTTATACATATGTTCCTCCGAATCAAACAACTTTTCCCCCCTAATGTTTCCTCCTATTGCGTAATGTAAGCAAGATATTCAAGGTAATCGAGTTATTTTGTTCAAACTACTGTACATGTATGTAGAAATTAGAGATTAAGCGCTTTTAATGTAGTACGTGCATTAGATTTCCGCTAAATCTATATTGATTTTAGAAACGCCAATACAAAATAAACCAGTGGCTGCCCCAGCATCTCATAGTCTCCTAGCAAATGGATCAGCTGGAGGAAAAATGAGCATGGGACCCCATCACTACGTACCGTCCATACCAGTCAATATAAACACAACTCAGCCCCATTTCAATTCACTGGTTAATTATAATGTCTATAATATTATTTATTGCTAAAACTATGCTGTATATGGTAATAATTACTTTTATCCTTGTTTTTGTACAATTTGTAGCCAAGAATGGGAGGCAGCAAACTACACGTAACGCAACTCAACGAAGCATTGCACATCGACACGCACTCCGGACCAATACCGTAAGTTTCGACATTTACTAATAAATAATTTTCAGCAAAGCATACAAAACAAGAAAACGCCGGGATAATTATATGTATACCTTATTCCTTAACTCACCAAATAAACGATACACGATTCATTTTTGCGACGCTATTCTAGATAAAACCAAAAACAAAAATTAGAAATTACTTGTTCCGAAATTCCATGTAATTGGCGCATGCTGGTCACAAACCGAAGAGATAACAGATTAAATTCTTTCAGTTATAATAACAATAGTAATAATAATAATAGTTGCAGAAAGATCAACTTTAATTGTTTCTTCGATATTCTCCAGATACCGAGCATTGTACCCTTACAGACCTCAGAATGAAGATGAGTTGGAATTAAAGGAAGGAGACACGGTGTACGTGATGGAAAAATGCGACGATGGTTGGTACGTCGGTTCCAGCGAGAGGACGGGTTATTTCGGGACTTTCCCTGGCAATTACGTGGAAAGATTGTGAGGAACAACGACAAACCGCGATCTTGTCGCCGCGCATATCGAGCCGCAAATTATGTTTTACCAAAGCACTCGGTCCAACCATTAACGTACATGGAGATTTAACGTTTACACGTCGATGATAAGGAACGAAGAAACACGCGTCACAACAGTCTTCCCCTTTACCAATGTCGACGTCGATGTTGCTTTTATGAAAACGCAGTCACGCAACTCGACACGATGAACCTTATTGTCGAATTTACCAAAAAACTTATCGTAAGGTTACGAGTAACGTGTAAGTAGTGTATAATAACGTTTAGTTATTTATTATACCATTTACGAGGACAACTGCGTTAGGCGAACGTTCCAAGACGTCGGAATAGAAAACGAACAGAGCTCGTTCCTTCGTCTTTCTAATCGAATTTTTAAGGTTATCACTCGCGAAACAGAAACATTGTAAAATAACGTCAAACTCTAAAAACCAAACGTTAAAGGGTTAATACAACAAGTTTTCCGTCGAGCATCGAAGAAGGGTCTATCTGGTTTCACCAGCAACGAATAAAGTTATTCGTCCATTTAATAATTTAATCGATCAACCGGCGAACGCGTTGTACGATTTTTTAGCTTAAAACTTGACCTGTTGCAAACAAAAGTTCGAATATCGCATTTCTCAACGAGACTTTATTACTAGGAGAACATGAACTTTATATCAAATTTACACACACGCAAATGGCACTAAACTACAAATCGTGGATTATTTTTTTCGACCACCCCTGGGAAACATTTTAATGGGAGATTTTACAGGCCAAAATAACACGATAATCAAGAATACCAATTTCTTCATGGTGGCTTCGTTAACAAGTTATTAACGTTTCAAATTCCGTCAGTACTGAATTTTTTTCTCGAAAGTGGGTAAGATTTCGCGAGTATGTCTATTCACCAAAAATCATTATAATTGACCCCTGCAACTAGAAATAATTTTTTTAGAACGATTTGAAATTTTTTAATTTTGTCGAAAAATTTAGGCACCTACCCCCTGTCGGTTTTTCTTCAAAATTCGTTTTTCAATTTTAATCATTTTGTTTGGCGCCCTACAGAAAAGTTGTCTAATACTTTTTTGTAGGTACCCATGAGCTCTACTTCGGCAAAAAGTTTCATTCAAATATATTCACTATTATAAGAGTTATGGCTGTTTGAAAATTGGACCATTTTTATGGGGTTTTTCTCATTTTGCGGGCTCAAGGATCAACTTTTCGACTATTTTTACGATTTCTACATATTCTCTAGCAAAATACGCGTCGTTTGCTTTTTTAAACATTAAAATCCGTCGATCCGTTCAAAAGTTATGACGTTTTAAAGATACGCATGAAATTTTGGGCAAACATTTCTGGCCAGAAATTACATTTTCGATTAGGAATTTTTTTCTCAAAAGTGCGTAGGAATTCGGTGGTATGTCTAATGACCAAAAATGATTATAATTGACCCCTGCAATTGAAAATAATTTTTTTAAAACAGTTTGAAATTTTTTAATTTTTCCAATTACTTGACACCTACTTGACACCTACTTGAATTTTTTTCTCGAAAATGGTTACGATTTCGAGGGTATGTCTATTGACCAAAAATGATTATAATTGGTCCCCGCAACCGAAAATAATTTTTCCAGAACGATTTGAAATTTTTTAATTTAATTGTTAATAACTTTTTAACGAAGCGTCCATGAACAAATTGGTATTCTTGATTTTCGACTTATTTTGCCCTCTAGAATCTCCCATTAAAAGTTTTCCCAGAGGTGGTCGAACACCCTGTATATTGGACTATTCTAATGTAAATGGTATTTTTCGACTTTGATACTCTTGCTGTGTATCAATAATATGAATATCAGGAACGAGTGTTCATAGTTGAAAATCTCGAAACGAAATGCAAAGGGATGTCTCGGATCAAAAGCAACTTGTAATACTTGGAGTTGTAATGTTTAAATAAAAAATGATCAGCTCCTGAGAATGAGAGCAATGCAAGTAAAGTTTACTTTTGAATAAAGTTAAATAAAATTGTGACGATCAAAAAAGCAGTTACTTAAAAATCACACAAATTTTTTACTCTGTTTAAACTTACCATATAAGATTAGTATGATTTAAAAAATTTTTGTTATTTACGTTACTCGTATTTTTAGAGGTTTGAGAACATTTACTTTGAGCTCCCTATACTTTTGATCGAATACCATTAATAAGGATGAGTGAAGAAATGTTTCGCGAAACCTCAGAATCACCAAAGGATCCGAATTTAGTCACAAATGGAACCAATCTAAGGAATAAGTTTCTTCATCGTTAGTGAAACTGGATATTTATATTGTCTAATTGTAAGTTTATGATGAGCCAAAGATGCAAAGGTTTAGAGCATTCTATCTTGAACCGGAGTTCACGATTGAACCTAGAAACTTTTTTTTTTTTTTTATTCCAATCTATCGGAAACAAGATATACTTTTCTCAAGATTTTACCAAATCGAGAGGTTTTCGTTTAAAAACAAAAAAAAAAAAAAAAAAAAAAAAAAAACAATAAAGAAAAAAAGAACGTAACACGTGCGTGATTTGAATTCAAGGAACATGTTTCCTTCTGTGTTATTGGTATTGTAGATAAATCAACCGTGCTGATTGTTACATTCGCGAGTATCCAAGAGTACGCGATTTATAATTGAAAGTTTGCCTTCCCAAATTAATATTTTTGTAAACATTATTTGTACCCAGAGTTATATATGAATTATATAAATTATACATATAATGTATAGAGGGTATACATTTGTACATCTATTATTTATAGTTGTAATACATAAAACTGTAATCGTAGATGTATTTAACGACGTAGTTATCTATGCACGTGTTAAACTATACACATGTAAGGTTTACAACCGAGTCGTGTGTCCATATTAATCGTAACCGAATTAAAAGATTTTCGCCGATGTCACGGAAATGCTACGATTAGAAAACGATTTCAGAACGTGTCCCGCTATGACGTTACACGATAACCAATTCCTGATCTTGGGGGAAAAAACAAACGCGAATCCATTTGGAAAACAGACAATACTAATTACTATTGTAACTTTGTAGAACGAAAAGGGGGAAAAAATTAGTACATACGTACATAGTAAGTAAGGGCATTAATCCAACGAGTGCGGCTAATAATCCTTTCTATTACGATCAGTCGTCCAAGTTGTTTACACTAACGTTCAACTAAAACGTACGAGCTTTTAATCAGGAGCACACGATTCCAGAACTTGTTGAATATCGATATTTTTGCGCGTTGATCCGCAGAGCCTTTCAGAATTACAGATGACTCGTAAAGCTAACAAACAGGGACAAACTCTTTACTTTTTTTTGTAAAACAAATTTGAGTAATTTTTTTATAATAATGGTAGGTTCTGGTGACCATCGTATTTTTGGTTCCTCGATAATGAACCTCGCAATCGGAAACAGAAATCGATAAAGATTCTTTTCCCTGAAATTGTAAAGAGCGTCGACTTGTGGTTGCTATCCCAGAACCAATCAGATTTTTGTACAATGCGCATTGTTAAAATTTCAAATCAACATATCACGGTGTATAAGACAAGGATTCTTGGTTAAAAAGAAGGAAAAAAAAGTGAAAATTGTGTGTTTTTGTACAAGACTTAAAAAGTACCGAGTGTCTTGTGCCAGTTGCATCTGCAGTACGCGTATCAAAGTCTTTATAAGAAAATGGAAGGTTAGTAAGAAAAGGTTATTCCACATTTTCTATTCGTTGGATCGTGAAAAATTATTCTCTCATTATTATCGTACCTTAAAGTTTACAAATGAACCAGAAGCGACTAATGTATATAAAAAGAAAATAACTTTGTTTCTTCTTACGTTGTCGTCTATCTGTAATTTGGAAAGAATCAGTGGATACTTGCGTAGATACATATCTTACGTTACGTGCATATCTTGGCTAAATTTTATCAAGTATAATAATCTGAAGCGGAAATTTGTATATTTCGACTATGTTTCTGTGCTCGTTGCAAACAGCTTCCAATAATAGACAGAAGAAGAGAATATGATAATATGGAACATGATACCTTTTCGTAAATTTCGTTGGAAAGTCTCGTAGGTATGTACCACATATGAGAATCCTCCGTGCGTAGAAATGAACGACTCGTCGAGAGTAAAATTGAATTTTCTATTCGAGTAAATAAATTTGAAAATAATTTCCGACGTACCGCGTAAGATGACGATTAAAGTTAACGAAAGTCGAAAGTAAAATACGTATTTATTGTAATATTTGAAGAATTGTTTCGGTACATATCGGTGTGTAATGTATTATTGTTAAAGTTTCGATGATTGTGCGTAGAAGAAGGGACGCTGAAAATGATATTTGTTAAACGTCTATAATTTCTAAATAAATACATACACGTATACATTTGTATAACGTAAGGAAGAAATTGTATAAACAAGTACTATATGTATACATAATATATACTAATCGGAAATTTGTCGAATTACCGTGACAATATTCTGTTATTTTCTTTCCAGGTAAAAAGAACGAAACGTTACGTCCGAGGTTGAGTGATTATTTGAACGAATAAGAATAAAGTGATAGGATCGATGACATAGGCAGCAAAGTTCCATACTACCATCTTCCCTTCGGTATTTATCCTGCAACGTAAGTCGTTCAGTTTGATTAAAATTGGTTTTTTTGTAAATAATGGTTGGTAAAGTGGTCAAGTCCGTAGACTGCGATGCTTGGAATCGAAGGTGGTCGGTAAATCCGGGTGTTTGTTCGTCTCGCAAGACCGACAACATCTTCTCCTGAATCCCGGGATGTTGCAATAGCGTTTCAGGCTCGGTATAGAACAGAATCGATTCTTGTCTCGCCAGCAACGAGATGGAAATTCGATGGCCCTGGTTACGTGTCCATTGCAAGGACGTATCTCGGTCTTTACCGTAGGCCCGTTGCAAGCGTAGAACGATTCTTTATCCGGAGGGATACATCTAGCTATTCGAGATTGTACGCCTTTTACGTTACTCTTGGAGCACTGCGTACAAAATAAGATTTTAAATAGGGACGGGACTGTCGAAGCTTCGCAATTGGAAAACGTTATTCGAAAGAATTTCAATTTGCTCTTTTTCGTCTGGTGTCGTATCGTGTAAATAGGAAAAAATAATTCCTTACCAAAGACCAATCCGTAAAAATCCAACGTCCGGGACAGGGAACCCTATTGCATTCTCTTTTATTTATAGGCATAGAACTGGTTTTACATATAGACGGCTGTACCATCGTTCGATAAATTTCTAATTCGTTATTTTTGTTGACGTCCGTGCCGTTGAACTCGGATCGCATGCAATAAAGCTGTCGCAATTGAATACCAAAACTTCCACACGTAGCCGAGCATCCTTCCCACGGACCCAGTAGCCATTTGAAACTGCATCTGTGAAAAATGCTCTGTAATAAATAAATTTCGAACATGGAAATTCTCTGTTTAGTAGTTGCGATGGATATTTTTTAATCGAAATTTTCTACCTGAAAACGTTGCATTTTTCGATCTGCTGATTCGGTTTCGTCGTCAATGGACATTTCCTTCGCGAAACTATTCTTCCGGTTTCCTCGTCTTTACAGACTATCATCTTTTGACGCGTTCCGCCGCCACAGCTCGCCGAACAAAAACTCCAACTGCCAAATAACCAAACGTATCTGTTTTTTCCATTATTTTCGTCGCGATTTAACGAATATTGCAAGCCAATTGCAACCGACATCCCGTGCTTCGCGATAGCTTCTGGTACCAAGAGCTATAAGGAAATGAAATTTAGGCTTGAACTTTGATATCGAAACGAAATTTTTTTACCAAAATGACCACGTCTTCGGACGCGGTACCAGCTGCTTTTACAAAGTACGAGTTACGAGTATCGCGTTTCTCGATTCGAAACGCAGCACCCTGTACAATCATCGAGTTCCGTTTATGGGGAGTAAAATTATCTTGCACGTTTCTTCTTCTTCTTCGTCCATCCCCTATCACGATCGTTAGATTGTCTCGGTGGAAAGACGGGCTACCGAATACCGTGATATTCATAAAGAAATTGTGAGCATATCTAGGTATCACAGCGACGCGCGTTACTTCTGCGAAACAATAGAAATGTGAGGGATGGCTCGCTGACTTTTACGGAAACTTTATCGGCACTGACCTCGACGAAGCTTTCGCTGAAACTTGCTGATTACATTCTCGCAGGTCGAATTGTCCCCGTCGCATACTCCGCACATATCAAAGGCTTTCATCGAACCTAAGACATTGTCGCATCCTCGTTTATGGCACTCGCCCTGCGACACACAATTTTATCGATCGAATCTCTTTCTTTCGTTTTCGCCCCCCTTAAACATTTTCATATCCAAGTCCATCTATTAACACCGATTAAAAATAATTTCTACGATAATCCGTTATGTTTCTAGTTGGTTTTACGTTACTTGTATGCATATATCCGTGGATCCGTAAGAGCACGGTGTACCGTCGATCAAATTTTTCCTCGAGTAAAATATTTCGCCCGTCTCTTTGGCCCTGCAAACCAATTGACATTTCAAGTTGTTTTGATCGGGTTCGTGCGGTAGCCAAGTCACGTCGTTCTTCGAATTGCTTCGTTCAAGAGTGAAAACATTGCCCGCTTTGGAACATTGTTGCGCTCTGAGGTCGATCGACGTGGAACATTTCGGTAGATTGCAAACCCTACAGTCGTCGTTGGCTCCTGAACAATACTTTCCACCGTAGGCAGGCCTTGGGGAAAAATAAAATATCGTCGTGTACGTTTTACGTTAAGAAGAATCACTAGCTACATACTGTCTATTATTTTTATTTTCACTACTTGTTTAAATATTCAGTTAGTATTACTAACAGCGGTTTGTTACATTTTCGCGTTCGACATTGGACTCCTATTCCGCAGGTCCTCGAACACTTGTCCCAGCCAGTCCAGGCACTCCAACCCCCGTCTCTGGGTTTATTCGATACTATTCCGAAATCGATGGTTTCTTTATTCGCGAACCGACATCGACCGTTCATGCACCACTGAAAACATTTCGTTACAGTTCTGTATATCGAAAATACATGGGTGTTGTTTACCTTGGAGACACCACATAACGTGCCCTCCAAAGGTGGTCCCTTCTTGGTCTTGCATGTTTCAGAAATATTCCTATTACCGCACCACAAGTGAGAACACGGCTCCACTACGACGAAACTCTTGCAAAGTTCGTATCTGTGAATGAATGAAAGTAAAAACACCTAGGTTGTTCGTCCTCGTATACACGAATGATTGTAAGAAACGCACCCTTCGCCAAATTCCATCCGACATTGCTCGTCCATCGTAAAGGTTTCGCGAACGGAGGCTTTCAGGGGCGTGTAAATATCGTGTTTCGGTTTGTTCAACAAGCAAGACCACCGTCTACAAATACGTATGTATATCTATTTTAGCGGTATGTGCACGTGCATTCGAACGAAACGTCTTTTCTCACCTCACTCTGCGGTGAAACTCTCTCTTGGAGCAACTGGACCAATAAAAATGGTGAAACGTGGCGGCCACCATAGGGGCCATCACGCTTCCTCGGGATCCTTCCTCGCTGCAGGCATTTCCGGTGGACTCGTCGCCGTCGTGAGTCAGACCTAGACTACGAGCAAACACAAAGTCGGGGAATAGAATCGTTTAGTTATACTAAAGGAACCCTTTAATTTGCCGATTTTACAATTAACACATCCTAATATCTTTCAAGTAGGAAAGAAATAAAGAGACACGTGCAGTACTCACATATGTGCGAGCTCGTGTGCGACGATAAACGCGCTGGTTAAGCCTTCGTCTCGATTCAAGGCGCATGATCTCGCGGGATCGCATACTCCAGACACGGGTGCGTATCCAGAGGGACCACCGATGTCTAAACGCGTTAACCATATAGCTACATCGTGGTTTACGTTCGCTAAAGACAACATTTTCTTATTCCATTTGTTCACGTTCTCGAGAGACCGTCTGGCATCGCCACGACGGACCTACATGATGTCGTACAACACCATAATCGTAAACAGAGAGTAGAGAATCAGTGTAAACGCGCTTTTAAACATTTCAAATATTATTCTCTCGATAAATTGAAATAACCGTAATTGCTCACCATACTGTCTCGTTTTTCCGCGTATAATATCATTCGCGCTACCACCAACACCATATTTGACTCGAGCGATGGGTCCATGTAAATTGCGCTCACCTAGATTTACAAATTTTAAATAACTCGGATACAAGCAGCATTTTATAATATAAAATACACGTCGCGATAGACGTTGGTCCAAATATTTTCAATAATTTCTCTTATTATTTACAATGTTGAAAAGAGCCAGGATGTATTGTTGCACTCGTATTCCATGGAAATCTACTACGGAATAATCGGCGGCTATTCCGATTTCCAGCCATCGTGGCGACGATTCTTTCGCGTTCATCTTCTTTCCTACAAACGTACGATTCGTATTTCTATTTCTTTGCTATTGGACAAATCAACATTCTCCTCACTTGGTATTTTATTCCTTCGCCACGTAGGGCCCGAAAAATAATCAAGATCCTCGGAATCCACATCGATCGGTAGTTGTTCCATTATGGTATCGTTATATTTTCTCGGTATTTCGTCATCTCTTTCGTCGTACAAAATCAGTTTTTCGGCTTCTGGATATTCCATGTTAAAAACGTCACCCGATAGATTGTAGAAATCTCGAGTATATTCGTTTAGAGAATCGCGCCTCGTTCGTTTTAATTTCTTATCTTGTTTCTTGAATCCTGATCCTTGCATATTCTCTACGATAACATATTACTTTTAATACGCGTATCAATGGGATTTCGTAAAGACTTTGTAAAAAACTATTCTATTCTACGAATTATTATTTGTTCGTATTTTCGACAGAATTTTCTATTAAATCTCGACGCGAGTGCAATTGAATTTTAAATATAGGAAGAACGGAGAAGAGAATTTCACCGTTTTATTAGCATCTCTGTTCAGGAATTTAATCAAAAGATTGTTTAATTAGTTTTTAAGGTATAACTTGCGCGCTTAGAATTTTTCGACTGCATATACATAGGTACGAAATGAAATTCCATTGCAACTCGAGCCACGCGGGTTATGAAGTTGATAATTGTTCGTCGCGTTATGCAATTCCATTGCATAACTAATTATTTCAAGTTTTAAACGATTAGGTGAAACTGAAACGTACTCGTTTGCTACAACTAGTTTCGTAAAATATCGTTGCAATTTACTCGTACGCGTAAGTTTGAAGAAATTCCTGATCGCGTGCAATTTTTCACACGAGTATCCAGTCAAGTTTTAATTGCATTAAAGCGATGCGTCGTGGGTAACAACATCGTGCTGTCGAATAAATTTGTTCCAATTTTCGATTTAAAGTTTAAATAAGGACCACTTTGATCGGAATAACAATTTCGTGGCCGATCAATGTAATTTCGTTTCATTTTATTTTTGAAATGCTTTAAACGAACGTTGATTACCATTTACCAATTTGATAAGAATCAACATTAACGCAGTAAAAGTAATCGAGTCGAGATTTAGAGTCCAGTGAAGGGTTAAAGAACGATCCATCCGTTTCGAGGATCACGTACCATTAACTCGAGTAGTAGGATTTTCTCGTTTCACCGAGACAATGTCCGGAGTATCTTTATAGGACCACCAACTAGCGTACCGTGACTCGTACATGACGTGTTGGCCATTCGTTAAAGGCTGAACGAAAAACGATTTTCGATCCGTCAACACCAGAACGTACATTTCTTGGTTGCAGAGGGTCGCGATGACCAAAGATCGTTTGCCACCCTCCAAACTACCGCGTCGAAGGTTACAGCCCAATTTCGATTGATGGCCCGTGGATCTCGCCTCGGTCGAGTGCACCCAATCCACCGTGAAATTCGACGAAACTGTCAGACGATTATTCGCGATCGTCTTCAACGTCCAATTGCTGATCTCGATGAACACCGGCTCCTCGAGATCACCGTTCTCCTCTTGGACGATCGATCGTCTGTTCCGCTCGTTTCCCTTGGGGATTATACGCGGATAGACGATCTCGTACTCCTGCAAGCTTTCCAGAAAATCGCTCACTCTCGATTTAGTTGCAATCGTACCGAGCAACCACATGGTTAAGAGAAAGCTCGGAAGTTTCGATTGCGTCATGGCTTTTATTATTTAATGAAACTTTAATCAGACGATTGCAACGAGCATGCTCGTTCGTCGATTCGCGTTGCGAACGAACCTTCACAGTTGCATTTCGTTGCATTTCGTTAGTTTGCTTCGGTTATGCTGAACCCGTTTCATCCGAAAATCCAACGTTCCTTTCGGGCTGAAAGTTTTGTAATCTCGTGCCATTGTATTTACAACATTTTCGAATCACTACCTTGGAATTTAATAGAAACGTCGACCAGTCGTTTTTTAGTCGATGCCACCTTGGAACGGACTGTCTCTGGCTGTAATATCTTTCGACATGTCCGCAGAGTAATTATTTCACGGCAAGCAACAATTTAAATGATTCAAATTAAAGGGCAGTTACGCGCAATGCAAGCTCGCGAGAAACTTTACCTACCCACTTTCTCGTTTGAAAAAGAACGCCGGTAACCTTTTAATTGTACCTTGCGATAAACGCGTGGACGACAGTTTCGAGTAGTTGGCGATTCAAGAATAGTATTTTAATCGCGAACGTTGCCATCGGGAACGGAGCAAAAAGTGGAGCGAGTGATAAGAGAACTCGCGCGACAATCACTACACTCGGCACGTTTCTCGCGTTTAACAAATACGACTCGATAACGCGTCGAAAATTCACTCTATCCGCTGAACGAGAGGCTCGTTTCCTTCCTCGGGAATGTGACGTATCATCCGTGCATAATTGACTCGGTAATTCGGAATTACTCGGCTTTCTAAACCAGATGACTGCTCTGAGATGCGAGATGACGCGATCCACCGGCCGATAGAGACCATCGATTTCCTTTCGATTCGATTATTCTGGTAAAAAGTTGCATTTTTTCCATCGATAAGCCAGAGTGAATGGAATATATTAATGGGACGAAGCGGACTCGATGGAAAGGTGTGTATCGCCTACCCAAGGAAGATCTTTCGGTCGATTCGAGGGGAAACAGAACGGCGCGACGCGGCCAAATTAACGTTCAATTAAAGCGGACGCAACGCGACGGCTGACCGCACTAGCTACAACTGGCAGCCACATGGACGGAGAGGAACGTAGCTCGAAACGCAGCTCGAAACGCATCACGAAACGCAGCGCGCAAGTGCATCCAGCGAATTGTGCGTAAGAACGCGAACAACCAACAGCACTTGCCGCCCACTCAACTTGTAATAATGGGCAGCTTTATGTGCAATCACCGAGAAACGAGGATGCCCAGCGAACGCATTCTTCTACCCTGCTGCGTTAACAACAACCGAGCAAAACATTTCCTTTTTAACCCTTTGGCGAGACCAAAGCAACCAACTCGATGCGTTTTTATACATTAATAAAAGCTACATTTTCACCCTGGTCTCGGACTCTCCACGACCTTCTCGGATCTGGCATGATCCTGAACAAAAATCTACCATAACGAGACCAACATTTCGACAAGTTTTTCAAAATACGCCTTTTAAGATCTTCTATGCGTAAGAAATGTGAATTCGAGCATCTCGTCGTCCGTTACTACGAATCGACGAAACTGTCAGCTACATTTTATTTATATGCATACAATGTCGTCCATCGGTATGGTTCGAAAGTCAACGTGTTTACATACATATACATATACCTACGTGCTCGTTCCGTTTGTTTTGTATCCGCGGTTTCTTCCTACCCGAGGTATCCCTATTCCTTTTCGAATAACAAGCTTCGCTAGACGTCGGAGCTTCCCCTACCTAATTCATCACGAGCGTTACCGAATACAGCGAAAGGTCGCCATTTGTAATCGAAACATTAAGCTAGCAACGCGTGCCAAGACGTGCCAGCGTTTCGCGACCAAAGTGAGTATTTCTATCCTATCGATTCTTCCATTATTATTATTAATCGCGTTTTACTTCATTAGAACGATCATTCGTGTATGTAGGTACATACTTTAGTGCGTTTGTGTTTTATTTCTGTTGCAGTCTCTGGTTGGAATTCGACGCCATGGATTGTTTTATTGCCACGCAAACGACACCCCATAATACATGGCAAATAACTCGAGAAAAAGGGAATACTGGTAACATTTTAATTAATTATTGTCGGAAAAGTTTCCATACATATTGATATTCGTTGTAAGCATGGTTTTATACGAATAGCGTTAACTGTATTCTGATCGCGATTTAATATTTTTCCAGTGTCATTTAATTGATTCTTTATAAATATGTGGAAGCTGCGTAGTTGGAATATGCTATTGAAGCATAAATAACCAAGGAACTTTAATTTTTGGAAATTACGGGATATTGTAACATTCGATAAAATAAAAAAAACTCTCTCTTTGAATTTCGAAAGTTTTTCACTTTGGATAAAATATCGATAGATAGTTAGGATTCCTCGCCAAAGGAGGGTGGTTGGGGCGAGTTTAGGGAGGGTCTCCATTCGCAGCAACCTCCACGTGGTGAGACCTGGGTAATATTATTTACCGTTTAATTAATAATCGTGTCACTCTTAGCTGTGTAATATAATTATTGATTAAAAAGTAAATAATATTAGCAGATGGCTGCGATCTTTCTTGTAGTTTGTCCGTCCAGTTTCATATACGTTCTTTAGAAGTAATTCTCAGTTACACTCGTCGAATATACATAGATCGATTCTGGTTTCGATCGGCGTAATCATCACGATTTCTGTATATACTTGTTACGACTAAATTAATTACTCGAATAGAATTAGTTCCAACTCCGATATCCGTACAAATAGCTCGTGGTGCAGGTAAAAATTAAACTTTTATTTTAATTAAGCTTTTAGGGAGAGGGGGAGGAAGTTTTTTTTTATAGAAAAGACCAGTTATTAGTAAGTGAAATATTTAAAGCAAATATTTTATTAGAAATAAAAAATACAAGAGTTAACCAAGTTTTAAAAATATTTATTCATCACTATTACACTGCTTCATCCTCGATACGTTGTTTTTATATTGACAAATCCGCTAAAACAACTGGTGGTATTTCTTTCTTTCTTATGTTTGGTTCTATACCGCAAAGATGTCTTTGTTGATCTTTACTCGCAAGTTCTTTCCTACGAAAATCTCTTTTGTCTCTTTTACATATTTTCTAACAAGTTTCGTGTACTGGATCCGAGTATATGCCAATCCGTTATCCATAAATTGCGAATTAATTATGTTTTAAATTATTTTACCAAATGCGCGCGCGCGCACACACACACACAGAGCCAGAGACAAAATGATGTAAAAATTTATTTAATCCCGTTGATGGTAAAAACATACCTACGTGTCTGTTGAGCGTATGCGATTAATATTAATGGTAAGGTTAATAAGAGTGAAAAACAAAACTGCCGACTAGTAGTTTGCATACGTAACAATCGTGTATTTCTTCCGTCTTAATACTTTTCTTTATACAGTTTTTTTCAAAGGTATTTGCATTTGTTGTACGCATGCATTGGTGGTGATGGTTGGTGGTGCTAAAATAAGAAGAAAAAATGTCGAGTGCGTCGAAGAATAGAAAATTCGTTCGATACTTTTCCCCTCGAACAGATTGAATTCGAAAAATCAGAATTCATGAAATGTTCTTGTTCTTGTTGTTGTTGTTGGTTGCAATAAAATACAGAACGAATGAACGTTGCGAAACAACTATGCATATATGTATAACGAAGAAGACTACTTTTCGAAATAATTACTATAGTAATATCCAGCCAATAACTACAAACAATTGAACAAGTTTTACATTGTAGATGGAAAGTAGAAAGAAATGTCGTAAATTGAGCCGATTTTAAAAATAAGGGCTGCACGCGTATCGTTTTATTTAAGATTAAAATAATTTCTATCTAGGATATGTCATAATTTTATTACTAAAAAATATAATATTTAAAAAAGAATCAAATTTTAAAAAGGTACAGCCCGTTTAACCACAATTATAGTTGATTCGGTCAGTCGCAACATTTATATTGTGCACCCCTATACTAATGTATACTTTTCTACATGTTTTTTTTTTCAAATAAAGAGTATGTATATGTATAACGATACATATGAATCTGATATACACGTATGTATATGAAATTCTTTTATAGTACAACTTTTTTCCTTGTAGTGTCCGTTTGCCAATAATGAATTAATCAAATGCTATAGTCGGAATAAAATTGATTCAAGGTCACTTTTCCCGCTCTGATCGTGCAAAATTCCTATTTTCTAACTACATCGATTTCTATTACCCGAAGAAACAATCTCATAGAAAAATTGAAATCGAATCATCCCGTGCATATGTAATATACACTCACTCACGCACTCAAGCACTCAAGCACGCGATGCTCAAGGAATTTAATTGTATTTCATTTACGAAACGCGAGTCTAATCTTGTCTTTGGAAAAATTCTATGTATTTCACACGACGATACGCATATACATACATATAATAGATGGCGATCCTCGTAGTCTACACTGAGATCAATGTTCCCAAAGTGCACATATCTATGTACCATATGAAACGTTGCAACGGATAATTTTATAGACCGAGTGTAAAGTAAAGGAACATTGAACGAAATACATACCAGAATATTAAAATGGCGCAGTAGCGTTACTGAAAACAGAAATAGATGCCATAGAATGGTACATGAACGATTTTTAAACGCATCTTGGGGATTATTTGGAAAAGTGAGACTTGTACAATCGCGATTATTTTCTACATATCCGTGTCGAAAGGAAATATTGGAAAATTTAAGGGTATTGAAAAACCATAAATTCCACTAGAACAGTTGACCATCACCTAACTAACCCAGCCCTAACAACGAAAACAGATATTTATTTGACGCGATATGCGATTTAATTGTCGAATAGAAAATTGGTCGCAGCGATTCCGAATCCTCCAATCTCTATGCATGATTTTTACTCGAAAAACTAACTGGTCTTTGATCCAAGACCGTCTATCCGAACCGCTGTGTCGTGTCGTGTCGCGTTGCGTCGCGTCGTCTCGTTTCAAGAGAAAAAGATTCGTCCATTGTTCCAATAGTAGAAACGTAAAAGCCTGTAAACTGTAATTGGAGAGAAAAGAGCAAGTTGAAAAGAGAAAAGATCAGGATCCGTAAGCAAAGTAAGCGAACGGCTTTTCAGTCAATTTTCTAACAAGTATATGTACCCCTTTGGTCTTGGTAGTTTTTCTCAAATCGAATTCTTTTCTTTGAGCAAAGCGTCAATATCTTTAAGAATATCGTCGGACCCCATGTCCAGCGTCAGATAGTCGTCCTCGTTGATATTCAACAAACTGTCGCAGGAAGCCATAGTGGTAGTAGTCGTCTCCTTGGAATCGTCCGTGGTGTTGGGTTTATCCATCGAGAGTTTCTCTTGGTTTTTATCAAACTGTGTTTGATCCTCGTCCGTGCTACTGTCGCACAACCTGATCTCCACCTCGCTTCTTCTAGCTAGGTTGCTCGACTCTGACGACTGGGTCAGGTCTGGATTCAGCCTGTCCAATTTTATACTCACTGGACTTTTTCTATCGTTTCTCTCCTCTTCCATGCTCTTCCGTTGAGCTTTTATTCGAATTTCGGTAGGGGTTGGCAACTCTTTGATTCTTATCGGTGAAGATTCGGTTAAACTCCTCCTGAGTTTGACAGGAGGTACACTGCTCGCGAACGAGGAGCCACTACTCTCCGTAACGTTAAATTTCATTTTACGTCTGTTCGTATCGTCCTGGCAATCCTCGAGCGACCTCTTGATACCTCTGATCCCTCCGATCCCTGTCAACGTCTTTGTACCGTCCTTTGACAAACGTCCTTCTTTCGTCGGTTCATTTCTTTTATCCTCCAACGGTGACTCTTTCTCGAAGGTGGCTTTGTGTCTCTTTCTGCGTCGAATCTCTTCCAAACTGAGAACTTTAAAGTCCAAGCTTTTCTCTCCGTTTTCCTCCGTTGTTTCCAGCCGCGGGCTGGGATACTGAGATATCTTTTTAGTCCGGCGAGTCTTGATCTTGCCAGCAGTAACGTCGCTCCGATAGTCTTCGGTCTTGTAAGAATAATACGCCGCGCTCTCAGCCTGGATCTCCTCCAATCTGATTTCTTCGTAAGTCTTGCAGTAGGGAACCCTCGGTTGTGGCTTCACCGGCGACGGAACACTTTCATTGTCCGATTCTGGAAGAAACATAGGACGAAATGCGAGAATTTATGTTACTCGTGAGTAGCGAGAGTGGTCCTCGATGCTGGTGGCCTACTACCGCGTACACCACCCCGTACACCATCGCGTCATTAATTATCCTCAGCGAGCTTTTCCAAACGTAATCTTGCGTACATTTTTTTTTACATTATTATACTATTCAATTCGAACCAGTCCTCTCTCTCTCTCTCTCTATTTTTTCCAATATCCGATACAACACACCTGCCAAGCTTTACTTTTTTAACTTGACAATTTGTCGAGACTTGTGAAAATTCTCACGAGTATATCAACTCTATGTTAGTCGTTAGCTATTATCCCGTCGCAGTCAACCAACCGCGTTCTTCGTTCTTTTCGTTACCTCTGCTCTTTAATGTACTTTAAGCAGCTTTATCTAGAACTCGCTAATTTTTATCCTAAGGAAATTATTCTATTTCCCATAGAAAATTATTGCTAGCAAATTTTTAAGGAGTGTTTAATATAGTACAATTCCAATACTTTTATCGATATTTCTGTGGTACAATCAATCTCCGAATCTTTTTGCATCCAACCTCTCTGCATTTCTTTCCATCCTCTCTCCGCCTTTATTTATTTATTTCTATCTCGTTTTCGTTTCATATATTTTTAACTTTCCACATTACTTTCTGATATTTACCTCGTTACAGTAGTCACAAGTGAAACTAGCATGCCGTTTATGAACTTGACCAATTCCTGGAGTAGCAAGGAAACTGTATCATGTTTTATGCTTAAAATTCAATAAGGGAATCGTTATCGTCGTCGTCGTCGTCGTCAGTGTCGTCATTGTTATCTCTTTGCATTTCTTTCTCTACTACGTTTCTCTGTAAATTTCCTTTGAAAGCTTCTTGCTTTCTCTCTCTCTCTCTCTCTCTCTAGCTTTACTTTCGTTTTCAGACTTGTCCATATTTAGCCCTCTTCTCTCCCCCCCCCCCCCCACCACCACCACCAATAAAAAAAGGAAAAAATTGAAAACGCATTTCATAAACCCTTTAAAAATTTCCAACAGTAGCCTGTTTCCAAGCATCGATACTCTCGATGCAGACAAGCATTGCAATTGTTAATATCATCGTCGTGAAATTTCTTTTTCGTCAACAAAGCACAAACAATAACAACAGTATGAAATAATTCTGCTACATTTCACTTTAATTTCTATTTAATCAGACATTTCCTTCTCGAATGAAATTTAGATATTAATCAGTTAGTAAACGTAAAATATTTGTCGTTTTCCAATTAACAATAAATGAATCATTTTCCTCGCTCCTCGCTCTCCCTTCTTCTCCATAGAACCATAAAATTACAAACGATCCAAGACGAATTACATTCAACGAACAACTACTATTCGATATTTCCAATAATATTAACATTATGTTTCGACATAATGTTACCAATAAATACGAAACAACGATATTGACAACTATCTAACCGATACAGAGGCACAACTATAATCAGGACGAAATTAACTGGCCGTTCGAGATTACCCAGGATAAATCCCCCTGACTTTACCGTTTTACTATCTCTACTATCCTCCGTATTTCGTTTGCTTGTGTCACACGCACGATCAGTCTGTTTTTTAAATTTAGATAACAGTTAACGAAAGACCAATTAAATTTCATCCGAATGTAGTTTCTTATTACGGGGACAATAACACAATCTTCCAAAATGTAGAAAAGAAGAAACGCAGGAGAATCGTTGCGGTCGTACCGGCGATATTTTCCTTTCTTTTCATGGTATCAAGTTTATTAAAATCCAAATACCATCTCAATAAAAATTAATCATTTCAATTCGTTTACATAAATTCATATAGCAAGGAATTACGTGTCGCCGCGTATAATCGGTATATGTATAATCTCTCTCTTAAGTGAATCCCTTTCTGTCGAAAATACACAAGAAACATATTCTCGCATTTATTAGTTACGTAATTTTACAGATCGTTCAATCGACGCAACAATAATTTCTCTTATTGGTTATTCGTTACCTCGAGACCTTTTTTCCGTTCTGTTAAAACACTGATTATATGATCTTGAACAAACAAGTTGCCGAAATTTTCAATGTTTGAACGACTGCAAATCACAATTCTTGTACACTTGTTGAATGAAAACAAAAGAAAAAAAAGAAAAAAAAGAAAAAAAGGAAAAAAAAACCAGAGTAAAGAGAGAAAAAAAAAAGACGGCATATTTTCGTCCATTATAATAAACAATATCGATGACAATTACGTTAACATCAACTATACTACCAACGATAGTAGTAACATAAATAATAGAAGCAAGGAGAAACACTTTGGAAAAAAGAAACAAAGTGATACGATCGAAACGGGCAACCATCTCCTCTATGGAGGACGCGCGAACAATAATTGCAGCTGGACGCGCATAATAAGTAACTACTATGAAAAAGAAACGACAAAAAAATGGCAATTGACATTATCAACTTTTTAAATCGAAAAGAAAAATCAACACTTGGATCGAACCAAATTATTAAATAGTAAAAACAAGTACAGAAAATTTAAGAAACTTTTCGAGAACGCGAGTGTAGAATCGTATATTTAACACGAAAGAAAAAACGTAGTAAATTGTTATAATCTTTATAAAATATACGAGAAAATGATGGCGGTAGTAATGGTTGCGGTTATAATCACACAAATCGTTGATCAACTTTGGATTGTTACAATCTAACGTTAAATGCATTATTTATTAGTTAAACATCGGCACAAACAAATTTCCGCTTAAATGGATACGATAAATAAAGTTATTAAGGTCATCGCCGGGAACATACGTCCAGCTGCTAATCTCCTTCCTTCTTCCCAACTATTATTGTATAAGTTAGTACTGTTGCACTATTTTCTTTCTTATATTCACGCACACACGCACTCGCAAACAAGTTACATGCGTTACAGGCCGTGTTCCGTACAAAATAATCGTATTTCCTGTATCGAGACACATCGAACACAATTCTCCAGTTTTAGGAAAACGAAACAATTATTCCAAACACGAATATATTTCCATTTTAAGCGCTCTTTTCATTAATCAGGTAGAAAAAAATACTAGTTGAAGAAATTTCATGAATGTAAATTTTATTTTATACTTTTCGCACGGCTTTCGCGCGGACGCTCTTTCGTTTCACACAGCATCGAGACAACAATATCGAATATTTCTCAATTAATACAAAGGCCCGTAATTATAAATAACCGGTTCGTTACTTTCTGAAATTATCTGTGACGCCATATCACATTTAATACATTCACGATTAAATTCATTAAGATTAGTTATTGATACAAACGAAGGTATCAGGTATAAGTTAGTTTCCTAGCAAGTTCTTTACAATAGAAAGAAAGAAAAAAAGAAGGAAAAAAAAAGACGAAATGAAAGACAAAGTCTCTGTATCCTATCAAGTTTACATTATTTTTCCTTATAATATACAATCTCTGTCTCCGTTTCATCCTTGCACACTTTTGTCCTGTTCCCTTCCATACCTCTGTCCCTTCTTCATTCTCATTCTCATTCTCATTCTCATTCTCATTCTCTCTCTCTTTCTCTCTCTCTCTCTCTCCCTCCCTCGCTCAATTTCCCAATCAAAGTACGGTCATATCAAATCTTTCATTTTCAAGTTACGTACAAAATAAGGAATTTCTGTCTCTGTTATCGGAAAATTTAAACCGCACACGTGTACACCTCGTAAATGTGATATAATTTTTTAATTGAAAATCTTTTTCACCGAACCAAAATAAATTACCACAAAGTGCAATTAAACCTAGGGGTCGAGACTATAACGTTCGATTTTACCCGTATAAAATCAAAGACGTAAAAACATCCGAAATCCGTCGTTCATGACCGATGCTAAACACTCGATTACGTAGCCGATAATTATCCCTCGATCATAAATATGCCATTAGCGGTTCAATATATAATATCTTATTATGCTGTCGAGTTGTCGTAATAAAGATTACATTAGTTTTCCCTTATACCTCTCGTGCGGATCTAGGCGCAAATAGTAATTCGTAACAAAAATAATAAATATTGCAATTTGCATCCACTAGGACCTAGGACATTTTAATATCGGATACACTTCATCGTCATCATCATCCTCGTTATTATTATTATTATTATTATTATTATTATTATTATTATTATTATTATAATAATTTTTTTTTTCTTTTTTTTTTACCAACTCCTTTACCAACATTTGTTTTAACTAACACACAAGTAAAGCAACACGCGACTGGAACAAAATTCAAAAGTACTATTTAATACACCAAGTTCCGCTTTTGCTTCACGTTAAAAGTACGTATTATGTAAATGTCTGTATGCATGCAATATTAAGTCGTATTTCTTTTCTTTAAAAACTCTCTCGCTCAAAGCAAGCGCTTGCTGCTCCCCTTATTCATTCTTCTTTCTTTTCTACATATACACACACGCACTTACATGTGTATATATGCACATGTAAGTGCGTGCGTATTCCATATAAATACATAGTTATGTATTTGCATTATATAATTCCATATTTTATCATTTAACCTTTTGTTCGTGTGTGATCTATACGTCGTTTTCAATACTCGAAATCGTCCTTCCTTTGCATGCTATCTTTATTATTGAATGGATCTAAAACGATGACTGTTGAACAAAAATTAAACGTTTCTATACCATGTAAGCTTTCGCCGATTGCACACTAATTAAAAGACTCGTTTGTCAACTTGCTCGAGAAAAATCTGTTTTATACTCGTCGATGAGTTTCTCAATCTTACGTTAATTTAAAAAAACAAAAAAATTCACTCGATCCAGTACCTTTGTAATTTCTTTTCCATTCCGCAACGACACCAAACTTTTCCCATCCCCGCGATAATACTTATTTATCGCTTTCAGCAGCATTAATTCACAATTTATCGCTATGTGATGTACATAATCTAAATTAACATGTTCAAATAAAATTTGTCACAATTCTCCTTAACGCGTTCAAAACTACCATTTATCTTTTGCAGTACGATTCGGTGTGACGTTCGCTTTCCCTTCGACATACATATTTCTATTTAATTTTCTTTTATTCATTTTGTTAATGCAAAAGGTACAACGCAACGTTAGGACACGCACACTGTTGTAACAAATTTTCTCTAAATACAAAGTGTCGCTGTTATACGCTTCGTGTTATCCCATGCCGTTTCGACAATTCGCTAATTCGTGTGGAAAGCCAAAACATATGAAGGCATTATATGTATATCGATCGTATGTACGTGTTAAATTAAGGCTGGGATACGGTTCAATCGAATACTGCTTATCCTAAATATAAACTCATTGTGTTCTGTCCATTTATCTTGCCTTATATCTTTTTTTTCCTTTTCGTTTTCTTTTTTAAAAGAAAGAATGTTACAATATAGTAGGTCGCATGTTTTATTACACGCAATATTGCACAAAAACAAAAGCACGTGTGCGCCTGTATCTGAGGCAGTATTCGACTCGAATAATTGTATTTCTTTATCATACATTATTCGGTTCGAGACATAATCACAAGTCCGAAAAAGAAATACATCTTATTAATAAAACCTTTTCTTTATAATCGCTTTGCATTCATAAGTTATGCTTCAAACTCAAAGTATCATGTTTTTTTTTTTTTTATACTTTTTACACACACACACAAAAAAAAAAAACAAAAAAAAAAATAGTTTCTTGTTCGAACGATTAAACAGAGACAAACACTTACAACTCAATCTTCATAAATAGAAATTTCACCCTAACATTCTGACGTTTAATTAATATAAAGATATCTGTGTGAGTCGAGTCGTGTGCGTGCGTGCGTTTGTGTGTGTGTGTGTGTATATGTAGCAAAGCGACAACCTATAGCTATCTTCTTATTCATCCAGTAGTTTTCGTTTAGGTATCTTACAACACAATTACAGACTTGTTTTCTACTGCGATATTCGGGAAAATTCAAGGCTCATCGTACTGCCGCTGGAGAAAGATAGCCATAAGAAGTTAGTAGAGGGCTACAGGCAAAGTTTAGATATAGCAGCCCCTGGAGAAATTGATATTCAAATCTACGTTTTTTTTATTGTTTTTTTTTTGTATTTTTTTGTATTTTTTTTTTGTTTTTTGTTTTTCTTTACATATAATAAGATCATCGTATTCTTCTGCGACAACACGATTCTTCTCGATTGTTTCAATCGATCAAGTTATGACAATGTAACTAACTGTGCTCGGATAAGTGTTTTAACGTTAATCGCTATCCAATAGGCGACTAAACTGATATTAAGAATACAGTTTCATTGAATTAATCTAAATGTTGCATGTTATCCCTCTTTTTTTCAGTGATAATGTAATACACTGTGTATAGAAAATTATATGTGTAATCAATCATATTGAAATAACACGTACCGTCGACTACCATTTTTAAGTGTAATGTACACAAATGTTCGAAACCATCTTTTAAAGGAATCTTTCATGTATCGATACGATTTCGCGATTATATTTTATCCAATAATAAAGACAACGATATAGACTACCTATTGCTTCTTTCTACATTTTCTAAACTAATAAAACATCTTGCACGTATATTCTTTTATAATTTATTTATTAAATAAATAAAATGAAAACTGTTAATATTTGATGTATCGATAATTTGAAGTAGTGCAGTCTTTATTATTGAAAAGGCAATTGGAAACATATTTTACGAATTAACGTGTGTCGGTCACTAGAAAAAGCCATTACTATCAGGAAAATATTCTGCAAGTTTTCAATGACACTGATGCGGTTTAATTAAGCGGTTTTCTTTCTTAAGGATATACTTTTTTTTTACGGTTTCCTTATAACAATTCACTTTCTGTGAAATAAGTAAAGCGAGGATCGATCAAGTATCGGAAATGTACCAACATTCCTGGTGCTCAATCAATAGAAAAGTCTGCAATAACTTTTTTTGCAAAGCAGAAAGTAGATTTTACTTGTACATATCAAGTATCGTATGTGTTTATTCTTTTAAGAGCAATATCTAGTTTAATATAACTTTATATCTGTTTTCTTCTTCTTCTTTTTTTTTTTGTCAGTATTTCTATCAGTGTACTTTTCTATGCTGGTTGACGGGCGATGGAAATTTACATTGTTACAATCAGAGTGTTTTTAGAAGTTTAAAATCGTTTATAGGATGTCATTTCAAAATATGGAAAGGGGAATCTTGACGTTTGAGGCTGAGAAGTTTGTCGTGTATGGATAGGCGAATACGGCGGTTGCTGAAGGAGCGGAGAATTCTGTTGATTTTGTAACGGTGATAACGATTGGCCAGGAGAATGCGAATGCAAATTTGGCGGATGAGAAAACGATAGTGCATGATGGCAAGGGGAAGTCTGCGAATTTTGTACACTGGGTTGCGGTACGTTTAAATTGTTCGTGACATTGATATTATTTAGAATGTTGAGACTATTAGAAACGTTATTAGGGATTGTCAGGTTGCTTGGTATACTGAGCGTATTCGGAATATTTATACTTGTTTGCAAATTGGGTGGAAGGGAGAGAGTAGCCGACGCAAGGTAATGTACGCTGAAAGATGGACGGGGGGGCTAGTAAAGCCTCATACCTTCTTCAAATTTGACGATAAGAGGATCAACGGCTGGACTGCCAATAAAACTGCCCGCTTCGCTACTTCCTCTACCTTGATCCGACTCCGTACTATTACCATCATACTTTGTATCATCTATCAACGATAGAAAAATAATTAAAACTATAGACGGGAATGGAACGAGGAAAAATTACATCACGCTAGAAACGCAACTAAATATGCTTACCTTGACGATTTAACCATTCTTGATTTAACGACTTTGATGTTAATTCGGAATTCTTCACTGGATTAATAGGATCACTAGTAATTACGCGAGCATTCTTATGCATAAACGAACAATGCGGTTTCCTACAACCACCAGGCTGGGTCTCCCAATAACATGGAATCGACTTGCGATTTTTCTAATCCGACAACAAAAAATAGCAATCTTAATAATTTGTTTACTTTATTTGTTAAACATTCTGCGCGTACGTAGCCGAAACATACTTACTTTTAATTCCATATGCCTAAAGTTACAATGTTCATCGAGACATTTACCATGTTGCCAGTACGTGCACATTGTTTCGCAACCCAAGGCAGACGGTTCATGTCTGAACGGGCAATGGTCACCCTTTGAACACAATCATAAATCAACCGATAAATAACAAATAACAAAATACAAGTATATCTTTTGATATAAATAATAATAAAGGCAATAAAAGTTTAGCATAGAATTATCATGATAGTTGCAGTGCTCGTTCTATATATCAATACTGCATGATGGTAGAAACAAAAGACTTTGCAATTATTCGAATTAAATTAGAAATACTATAAATGTTGGATCAACGTTCAAAATATTATCGATAAAACGGAGTTTTACAAGTGCGAAAAAAATGACAAAATTAAAGCATCTTAAAATTATTTCAAACACAATGTAACCATTACATAATATTAAAGTAACATTCTAATATGTTTATAATTAATTTGTCAATTATTTGAAAAAGAAGGGTACCGTGAAACCTGGCTTCAACATGGCCGATCTAACCTCGCGAATCGAACAAATCAGAAACAATATGGAACAAATTTACCAAACATTTAGGATTTTATCGGGACGATCGAATACGACGAACATTACGTTTGTATCGTTTCTGACAAAAATTTACCTTTTTGCACGTAGAATAATAGAAAAAATAACAGTCGGTATTCTCGTGACCGAACTCCATTTGCAAAAACTGATAAAAAGATTGAGCGATCGTGTTCCTTGCTGAAACAGAAAATATTTCAATTCATCGACGTAATCAAGTACCATAAATTGTAAAATAAAATGATAAAATTGAACATGAAACGTTACCACTTGGCAGAAGACACGATTAGAAATTAATGTATCTTGTTTAGCCGCTAGTTTTCCAATCTTATCGAATATTCGCTTTCAATTTCAAACTTTTAGCAACCACAGGTATTTCAACGGATAAAATTGACCTTTTTTCAACCTGTATTAGTTGTGTACTCTTTACTTACATGTGGTGGCAGCGATTCCTTGGGTGACTTCTTTTTTGCCCCTTCGCTTTGACCCACACACTAAATCGACTCGCACACAGATTCAAGTAAATAGTTCGACCGTAGCACTTGTCGCCCCTTTCGTTGTAGACGCTATTCAGTAATAGATACGATGGCGTAAACTTACGAACAAATGCGAAGACACACGACCGTTTGCGCGCTTTTTTGAGACGACGATGCACAAAACTATTTATTGAAAAATATCTTCTCTAAACTTGATTTAATTTACATTCAACCGAGAAATCATTTATCGAACGAAACCTTCGATAGAATATGTCTCGGTTAATGATTTGCAATTCAACCGTATATTTCAAGTAACAACCGTGAAAAGTAAAATAATAAAAAAAATTTTCGTGTCCCACGAAAACCCGAGTAAAAATCATAGCGTTAAAACAGTATTTCATCGGGTCAAGTTAAACACGGTTTTCATCGTTAAAGTTGTAAGTTGAAAAATTTTATTTTATTATGAATTTAATTCATAATCAGTCACAAAGTTTCTTATTATTCATAAGCGATATACATGTTTCCGAAGAAATATACAGTTTACAAATAATACAAATATTATTTTCAATAATGGTATAACATTAGCAATAATTAATTAATAAAAAAAAACAGTATTAACAAAAAGGAAGCATTTACATTACTAAGAAAACCACCGGATTATTAGCTTCTAACCGTATAACGATAACGCAATAATGCAATAATTATAAATATGTAATATTACATTGAAAAGTTATGGACTTTAAACAACACAGCTACGTTACTCGAAATAAAATTTAGAAACAAAGTAAAATTTTCATATTTCGCATGACAAATACACTGCATAAATCTAACGTCGAAAATGGATGAAAGAATCCTCTAGGTTTTTCTAGGATTTAATTCTTACTTGTATGTTGAAATATGTAACTTATGTACATGTACATTTAAATACATACACAGTCACTTTTACCGTATGCATCGAACATTTTTACGCAACACGATCAAATTTACAAAACAGAGCATTTATTCAGAATACTTGTCGCGAAATGTTCATTTTTCACTGTTACAAAAGTCATTTTAGCAACAATTTGTTTTTTTCTACGGAGAAGAAAAAAATCATACAAAAACATTGTAATATTTTTAAAAAATATTTCATGGAATGGACTTTTTCCTTTCTTTTTTATATTAAATGACAAATAGAAAATGGTAAAAAACTGAGAAAGTGTAACATTACGGTGGATGATGACGATAAATGTTCAATTCTGTAGAGTTGATCGAACATTAATCGCGATATATTTTCGGCATAATTAATGCTTGTACATTACAATATATTACATATGCGTGTTTGAAAGAAATTGTGTTAATTTTCAAGTATGCGCGAATAAGTACGTCATGGTAGAGAAAAGAAACTGTTTTATAAACAGAACTCTAGAAAAATATCTGCCAGTTACCTACTCGTGAAAATAACATTTTTATCGGTAAATAACACGAATATATCACAAACGAGAAATTATGTCAAAATTCATATTAATTCATCATAGTATAATTCATCGATAGATGAATACGATCTTTGTTTAATTATAGTCTATAACGATCATTTGCGAAGATTATACATGTATACATAGATACGATTATAAACGTTAATCAATGTTTGCCATTATTCCAGCAGCAATACGAGGAATAACGCAGTAACATTAATTTTACAGTCTTATAAAAAGATTCCACATTATCGCGGTATACATATACATACATGATAGTAGACATTTTTATAACTGTTCCAGTTTATCAAATAATGAAATCAATCATTGCAATGTTACGTATAAATATAAAGAATTTCATACTTTCATTCCAAAACTAGACAATCTATTCATAGGTTCAAACAACATATCATTCAGTATCTGTCAGTATCATCTCACATTTCTAACATCATACACTCTACTCTTTCACTCATTGTCAGTTAAACATTATTTACGAAAATCGTCAAAACATTTAAGACAAAGAGAACAGAAGCGTCCGTAAAAAATTTATATTCAATTCTTTGTTCATATACTAGATAACAATCGTTACTATGAAATTAAAGATGTATTGCAGTGTCTTGACTAGCATCCTATACTTACATTATGTAACAAATATATACATACATATTAGTGGTGCGCGGATGTCACGAAACAAAGCTTCGAACCGTTAAGAAATCGATGAGTTCGGGTGGAGCCCGATACATCTCGGGATCGATTTGGGGCGAAGAATATCAAAGCAGTTCGTGATACCTGCACACCCTAGATACATGAAAATGTGTTTCAAAACGACAATAAGAATCGAAACAAGGAAATTCCTTATGCAAAAAGACATAGTTTTTCGGTCGGTTTTCTACTGGTTCCTGGATTTCGCAGAATACATGTATGTATGTATGTATGTATGTGTTTCGTTCTCCTTTCTGCCCTTCGAGACGTGTTATCGCGCATGGTGACGACCGCCCTGGTGCCTTTACACCAAACTGAGACCTACTTGGATCGATTTATTTTCGCACAAGGAATTTACATATTTCGGTTTCTTTTATTGTTTTTAAACACCCTGTGTATACAATATACATATACAGATAGATTACCTACAAGCGCACAATAATAATTTAGAGGGTGAATTTACAGGTGAGAATAAAATTAAAATTGCATTGGAAGATTCGCGTCAGAGTTGTCGATTATACGCGTAAATAATCAAGATTTCATTTAATTTGTTCATTATTAGAGAAGACTGAGAAAAAGTTTACGCAACTTTTTTACCTAGAATTCAATGTTATGTAATATTTTGTTAGAAAATTTTTGGAATTCTCTAGATTCACAAAAAAATGTAAAAACGTTCCATGGTACGCGGTTCGTAATTAAGACGACGCCTTTGATTTTTTCTAAATTTTGTCATGCAACAGTAGAATAGGAGAAGAATGCGGAAAAACGTGATTTTCAAATTCTACTCGATACTACTTACTGCATCGAGAAACACATTGGCACACATTGTTCTCTCTTTAAACGATCCATTGCAAATCGAACTTGGTTTCGAACATTTTTGGCTCCGTTGCTCGACTGCTTGCTCTCTCTCTCTTTGTCTTAATCACAATACTTTCGATCACGATAGTTTCCTTGGAAATGTTGAAGCAAAACAGCTTCAAACTCAATTTCACACCCTTAATTATTGCGTGTACCTATAGATAAATAACTGTATATACATTATTTTTGTACATACATATTACGCCATCGAGTAATTATATAGTTACGTAGTTATTGATAGTGTTCGTAGAATTAATTTCTGATTCTCAATGAAAATATTAAACATCGATTAATATTGCCATTACTTATCGCCTTGTACTCGATCATAGTAGGAAACATCATACTCGATGCAAGTGCATCTTACAGAAATGGATGCTTTCTCGACTGTTAAGTTGCGAACAAGTTGAATGTCAGTCACCAACGCACTCATGGTAGACAATACACTGATATGATAACCGTTATTATTTCTGGCATCAGGGATGCCGATATACATACATCTTTTCCGTCTAGGATAGTTTGGTTAAAACATATTCTGCAAATTGATCGCAACACATTATCCGTAAATCGTTTCTCAATGTTTCTAGCAAATAAGAAAAGATATTTTTCCATCGGAACTAAAGACACAATGAAACGAATATTTAATAGTAAACTCCAATGCCGTAAACTTGTCGGTATTTTGCGCGGTTAATATCGTAGCATCGTAGAAAACTGTAAAGATGTACATACGAGTGTATTCGATATGTGGCTTTTTCTTGAAGGAAAAATTCATTTTCAAACATTCAGCTATCTTTGAGTGTTTATTCAACAGGTCGTCTACCTTGAATCAGTCGTACAAGTATCATAATTTTAATTCTTCGGAATAACGGAAGTCAACGAATTACTTGGTTCGGAACGTTCTCGAGATCACGCGCCTTAAATATGTACCGTTTTTCATCATATACATACATATATGTCTTTAGTTCTGATCGTAAAAGAAATATTTTCTGGTGCTCGTACCTGTCGTAAAACGTGGAATTCCATTAAAAAAACGGTTAAAAGTAATCTCGAACACTCGTACAGAAATAACTTATCCATAATAGAAAATTTAACTTGCACAGGTTCGGTAACCCCTCTAAATCGAACTATCCAAAGCAAAGAATATTTTAATTGGTCCAGAAAATTAAAACGATCGTCATTTGGATCGCTGTGTACCAAATGAAACGAAAATGATAAAAATAGTTTATTTGAAGACATTACGATAGGCCTTTTAATAAATTTAAAATAAACTCCAACTATCGTTGAATTGAAATGAATGGGAAAACTGACGCATACCAATATAAATTTTCACTTTGAATATTATGAAAATTACTTATCAATCAATAATCATAATAATTATTATTATGATTTATTCGAACTACAACATTTTGAACAATCAAAACAACTGGTATGCTATCTCTTAGTGGACCAAGATGCACGAGTACCATCACTTCCAATTGCTTGATTTTGAAGGTCTGTTATCGTTTCTTGTAAAACTTTCTTTCCCCGCAAAAGAATCTGTATATCTTCTCGCGCTGCGATTAAATGTAACTTTATCGTATCGAATTCTTCTTTTATACGCATTAATTTTGCATTTTCTTGCGATAATTTGTCCAGAGTATCAAGACGACGTCGAAGTTCTTCATTGTCCGACTTTAATCGTTGATTGGATTGCCTCAAACTGTTTAATTCTATTTCTCGATTAACATTTTGGATCGTTTGATTATCTGTACTGTTTGATAGCGTCTCGAGAGAATCGCTCGTACTCAACACATTTGCTGGAACCAGAATATTTTGCTTAGCTAAATAACGAAAGGAATTGGAAAAATAAAAATGTTTAAAAACAGGAATCACTATCACTATCACAGTAGCGAAGAACGCCTATAAATAATAATCTATTTTATCGACTAACGTAAAACGAAACGAGTACGTTACGACTACGTATTATTCAGTCATGCTGATTTATAAATCGTCTTTTCTATAAATCATGCTTAATTAAGTGCACATCTATCAATTTGTGATATCATCTGTCAATTCTATTTGACATTACAGTCGAAGAAAAACAGCAAACTGTAAAACTAATTTTCTAATTGCGTTGCGTTGTATCGATGCTCACATTAGAACGATCATCCGAATGCACAGAACAATTATGTAATGTTTAATATTAATCATAAAATAATAAGTAGATCGAGCCCGCTCGCGTATGTAATTTAAAAGCTTGGTGAAAATTCTAGTAGCGTATTAGCGATATCATATTTATCGTATTACGCATACGTGATACGCGTATAAGAAGATAATACAAGATTGTTGAATGTTGTTTACAGCAAATGAAAAGTAAAGAGTAGAAATTAGAAGCGGCGAATAACGAAAAATAACACAATAATATAATCATTTTACATCGTTCCTTACCAACTGGTTCAATATGGAAAACACCGTTATCATCTCTCGCTATTCTAAGCTTGGAAATATTCAGATCTATAGGAATCGGTCCTGGCGAAGTTATATTATTTGGAGGACGATCTTCATTCAATCGCAACGATATACTCTCTAGATATATCTGCAATAAACATAATTTCATGCGTTAACCGGAGGTAAATTTGTTAAAATAACATTGTACGTATGTACCTGCATAGGTATCGGCTTGGGTATAATTTCATCTTCGATCAAGTCTGTAAGTCCAGTTATGGAACTCATCGACAAAGCCATCGTTACGTTAGTAGCCTTAACATCTATTTTATTTTGGAACAAATCCAAAACGCTTTCTTTATCGTGCACATCGATATTGCAACCATCTATTTCTTGCTGGGTAATATTACTTTGGTACTGGGACGAATGAACTTTTTTGTGAATCGTGCTTTGGCTCGCTCGAGACAGATTATACGAATCTGATTTTGATTTTAAATCATGATCCAAACGTAGCTTAACGCACGATCTACAGTTCGAATCGGAAGGTAATTCAACCCAACCTCTAGATCGTGCACTGAATTTTGTCTAATAAAGAAAGAACGTTAAAAACGATATTTAGTTTTGTATGTAGAAAAAGAAACGTAGGGAATTTTTTTTAAATTTACCACAAGAACATTAAACGCGATACATCGTAACAGAATGTTTCGGTTTGCGTGATAGATTTGAAAAAAATTCCAATTGCTAACATTTTTGATAAATTTAAGATCCTACAACACAAGTACAAGTTCTACTAATCGATATTCACACGTAAGATAGAGACCTACAGATCGGCTCATCAAATCAGATTCTGTAAAGAAAACCACACAACTCCACCCGCCGTCCGTTAACGTTATTCTGTATTATTAGTACTCAATTTTTTTATTTAACAGTTGAAAAAATGTCGTATGTGAAATTTCAGAAAAGAAATAATAGATTTGGAAAAGTTGACAGAGGAAGCTCGTTAAGAATTCACAGTTATAAAATGCTCAACTATACTCTAGACGCGTAGTAGGCATACGTGTATCAGAGCTCTTACACAGCTGTCGTTTTAAAATAGACTTGGCCAACATTTACATTTACATTTTCCGTTGCGTGATTTCTAACATTTTTCTAATTAAGATTGTTAACAATAATACGTGTATCAGACTTGTATAACAGTAACATAATTTACTAAAAGAAATATATGTGCAACGAAACATATGCATTACAAGGCATCTAACACAAACAAATATATGAATATTTTGCCAATACCTTCCTCTTGACCTGCCACAAGTGCCACATAAAAACATTCACAAGAGAAGGAGACGCAGGAGAGGCATGCAAAAAAGTTAAAAGACAAATATTTTATAGATATATATATATATATGTATGTATGCATGTATGTATGTATGTATGTATGCATAGTATAGTATAAAATGGTTGTAACGTATGCGATTTCAAGCTAAAAAGAAAAATTTAAAACTTTCTCGTGACATAGACGGAGTTAGTATAAAAAGTTAGTCGGTAATTTGAAATATAATTGTATAAAAAAGAATCGATCGTTAATCGAATACCGTGAATGTTTTAAAACCCGATACTGAAAGCACTCGGATAAAATGCAATGGAAATTTAAAGGCGATACTTTCTATAAAGAATAAATTTTTAAACTCATTGCTCAAAAGAAATATAATTTTTTACACTGTAAAAAGCAATTTGTGTAGTATACAAGTAGACTTGGAATTTTCTAAAGAAATACTAAAGTACGATACAATATCAATTACAGAGACTTTGAAAATTTGTATATTTTGATGTGTTAGTTAAATGAAAAATAGCATAATCGTATGCCATCAACGGCCAAAAAGTTATGATTACTACCGAAGCATATTTACCTTACCTGAAATTCATCCCATGGAATAGACGAACATTCATCATTGGCAACATTAGTAACTTGGACTTTAATGGTAGACGCATATCCAGAAGATTGTTGTATAAATTCAACTTTGGACAATTTAAAAGTTACCATAGATACCTAAGAAAGAATTGTAGTTGATCGAGCTGAATTCGTATCGAAATGTTGGAGCAATTACAAAACACTCAACAACTTACAATATCTTTTCGTTTACACACGCTATCCATGGATTTCTCACTTTGAGTATCAGGAGTTTCTTCGACTACTTCACTAGCCTCCTCTACCGCTGTTATTCTAATCGTATTATCGACAGCAAACATCGCATCCAATTTCTCTTGATCTTGAAGACTAACAAAGACATAATTCTCACAATCAGAACTAACGTCGCTTCTTATAGATACCGTATCGCTGCTACCATCTTCCGGAGACGCCTTCAGAGCCGAATCAATCGACGTCATTAAATTACTGAAACCCTTTTTCATAGATGAAAAACCGACGTTGAAATTATTCGGAATGAACGGTGTATTGGACGAGGAATCTCCTTTACTATGTTTATGCGTAGATTCCGGAGCATATCGCACAGTCGGTAATGCTCTTTCTTCTTCTATGCCAATGCACTGTTTCTCACGGGTCGTCGTGTTTCCTAACATTTGCTGATCGTGTTTATTACCGCCATTCTGCTTAAACGTAACAACAGTTTGAGTCGGATTAACAGAATGTACGAAATCCATCGATAACATCGACGATACTTCACTTTGCGGCGTCGTTACGTCATTACTTATATTAATTCTTTTACCGCTAGAATCAGCTCGTTCCGTGTTAGTTTGCCACGGGGTAGACGAACTCACGATCTCATCGACTATACTGGAGGAATCAGGCATGACCGATTCTAAATCTCCTCCAGAGTTTTCTTTACCGGGAGTATGCGATGGCATGACAAAAGTCACTTCTAGTTGCGGTATTAGCGCGCCAATAATAACCGAATTATCTGAATCAACTTTGAACATTTTATTGGAATCGATGGTCAGGTAGGTTGCCATCTCTGACAAAACTTCCGATAATCTCAATAAAAACAAATATTGATAATGATTTATTTGTACGCTAACTAAATTGCTTACGTACGCAAGAGCATGAATATCAGCGATCGAAGATTTTTCGGAATCCGATGGCTTCACCGATACGTAACACCATAAAGTTAAAGGGAATGCATCAAGAAACGGCACAGGACGATTCTGTCCAACCGCGCGAGCGCCAAAGAAATCTCCCCAAACAGGTTCCAAATTACAACACCACACATCTTTAGCTTCCGTCCATAAAAGTTCTCGATGTAATTGACGAGTTAATTCATTAACAGAATTACTAGTGAAATTGGGTGGTGGGTAGCGAATATTATCGGTGGCTAAAACAAATATAGTCTGTTAAATAGGAAAAATGACAGGTGGTATATGTATGATATTAGAAATATCAGGTAAAGTATTTACCCGCACAATGCGCCAAGAATTTGTCCGTTACAACGTGAAAATCGTTTGGTTTATTTGGAAATTCCGTACCAAAAAACATCTGACCCATTTGAAAAGCGTTTAAACATTGCGCTAAATCTGCTCTCGACGATCTTTCCGTCGAACGAACATTCGTTATCGATGCTCTCGCAGTCTGAATATACAAAGACTTTGGCCTGTCTTTTTGATTCGGATAATCCTGTTGACTTTCAAAAACTATCTGAAAATAGTAGTAATCGCATCATAAAATAATCACACATGAAACACACGTTTATACTCGGACACCACTTACTCTTGGAAGTATGGCTTCAATTTTCACATCAAAGTACATAAAGTTAGTGGAAGCGTGCGTCGTTTGCGTATCATTATTCATTAAAGACTGATATAAGTTTAGTAGAAAAGAATTAAACCATAAACAGGTACAAACATCGAAGTTTACTTGAATAGGATTTAGTTGTACGTAAAATTTTGGCGGCGGCACTAAACGATTAAAATATGGTTTTAATTTATAATGGAATTTTATTAAAAAATAAGAAACAGTAAAAAGAACGGTTATACGTTTACCTACATGGAAACGTAATATCTCCAGGATAATAGTAATACGTAAATTCAGCATGAAGAATCGTTACATCTTCCGGGACACAGAACCTGTCTCTTTCGCCTGACCAAAAAGATGAAAAAGTATTTTAGGAAAGAGCACGATAGAAGTATAATTATGGAAAAATTGTTCAATACCATACATGCAGTATAACTATACTCTACATATACGTATAGAGGAGGGTGTTTACTACGTGCGCGCTTACTCTACGTGCGAGAATAAGTCGAAAGAAAGGAATAACATTTTTCCGTTCGAAGCATCGTTTAGAATAAAATGGAGTTTGAAAGTTGTTCGATAAGGGCGATAAGTTATTTATTTTTTCGACTTATTTTCGCACGTGGAATCACCTCTGTCCGCTCGACGATGGTACACCACCCTGTATAATCGTCGTTAGAAGCGTTTCGCGTCGAGTTATATATTAATGCTGTCTTTGCTAACGGAGATTATACGAAGGAACAATAACATAGCAGAAACAACGGAACTCGTAAAACACAAAAGCGCGATTTATATTTAACATTTCTAATTAAATAATAATAATAATAATATAGGTACGCTACAACTATTAATAATTTATACCTGTTGCATGTTTTTTCCTTGTCGGAGCTGTGCAATTTTTAAACGAAACGATTATTGATACCATACAAGGAGAAATATTGTGCGAAAATGATTGAAAAAAAAGTTTACGAAATAAATTTATCGACGCGTTATAATATTTCTATGTATATACCTGTAACGAACTCTTTCGGTATAGGATTGCGAGACGTGGTCGTTACTTTGAACAAAGTGAAGTCATCGATTCTTATTATAATACACGTCGTCATCAATTTAGCGAGCTGTTCCAAAATATAATTTTTCACAGGATTACCACTGGGATGTTGCGATTTTGTTTGCTCGTGAGAGGTTGCATTCGGAGCTTGATTACCTTTCTCGAAATTTTCTCCCGAATCTTTCGTATTGCTAACTACACGGAAAGAAAAAATTTTACAACGTTACGGTCATACGTTCGTACGTTCGGGTACATTTTGACAAGTTACATTTACTATCGTCCGAAATATATACCTGTAACATTTCCCTGGCTTCTGGTCAAAGGCGAATGCTGCGTTCTACCAGAATCGATGAGATCCATAAACTGACTTCGAAACGAACTTAACGATTGCTGCAACCATTGACTGTGAGGCGTAGCGTTCTCCCTGTATTTAGCCCAATGTTTCCGATCAGCCATCGCCAAATGATACGGATAATAATCAATTTGAAACCTGACCAACGAAAGTTTCAGCGCAGCACCATCTTTTAAATCAGGATGGGAGGACCTACCATCTAGTTACAAAAGCGGACGAAACGCGTTAGATCGGCCGACTATTAGAACTAGCAACGACGAAAGTTTTAGATTTACTTACTGCCAGGATCGTCGCACAAATGCAAATCAATTCTTTGACAAAGGAAATGATAAGAGGTTTCTACGACATCGTATTTGGTGAATATTTTTGAAATAACGGTATCATATTCGTTTTTTTTTGTCGATTGTTGAGATACTTGTGCTTGATACTCTGGCAATACCTTAAATTAAAAATTGAAAGTAACAGATAGGATTAAAAGACGGTAGAGATGTTAATTTGAACCGTATATATTTAGAAACCTCTAATTTTCTAGCGGCTTTAGTTTTACGTTCTAGAATCGTAGCTTTTTCCACGAGACCACCCAACGAGTCGATAAAATGTAGCGCCGCCTTCAACTGCGAATCCGTTAAAACCCATAGAAGGTCGTCCAATATAAGAATCAGTCTGGACCCCATAACGAAACAATCTAAAATAAATATATCGCGTTACGCTATCGTATTATTTTGACAAGTATAGAAAATGTAGACGGATGAAAATGTAAACCTGATATTCTTTTCTTGATAGTAATTCGGCATCTCGCACGATTCGTAAGCAAACGTAACGGCGTAAGATTCTTATCTTTAGTACTTTGTGCTTCTATTCTAACCGTTTGCCATTCCAGTTCTTTAAAAATAAGTAACTGTCCGCGAGCCGGATCTTTCAGTCTGGTCGTTATTAGGTCGCAACGTTGCCACGACGCAGACTTTGACTCGACGACGATATGATTCATCTAAAAGAAGAGTTAGTTTGGATAACCATCATGGTGAAAGTAATTTCTGAACGCTAGACGAATACGAGAATAAAGTTTAACAAGAAATGGATAGTAATTATACCTGAACAGAAGCAATAAACGCAGGACTTTTAAACGTAACCGACACGGTATTAACAGACATCGTTATACCATCGATCACTTTGTGTATAAAAGAATACTTTGTAGGGCCTACGTACGAAGACAATCCTTGCATAGAAGATAAGTTTCTTAAGTCTTCGCACGTTTCTACTTCTATATGAACTTGATCCAAACTCTGTAAATAAAAAAAAACCAAGTTTTAATATCAACGCGAGAATAATATTAATATCGTTTAAAATTTCATCGCAACTACATTTATTTGATCGAAAATTTACGTAGAATAAAGAAACACTCGAAGAAATTAATATACGAAAATTTCTGTTTCGTATTATATAGTAGGTATATACTTGTAGATATTTACCAAAAAAATAGGAACGCTTCTTAGTTTGGTCCATTGTATACGAAAGGAAACTTTATTACACCAAGCATTGGTTAATCTGAGCCAGGACGGCAACTCTAACAAATCCGTTAAAACGGTTTCATCAAGCTCCAAATTTGTCAGTTCACCTTCCCCTTTAAACGTACTTAGATTTATTTTATCAACCGACAGATTCTTGGTAAACCTATAAATTTATAGAAAATGGTCGAACGAACATTATATTCGTAATATAATAAAATATCACGGTCTTTTTAACAATAAAGTTCGTACGCGCGCCTAAACTAGAACGTAACATATCGTAACACGTATAGCGCAGACACAATAACAAAAGACGGACCGAAGCGTTATAAAAACGTAAGATTTCGTTATCTTTGAAACCGTCGTGTTAACAAGTGGAAACGAAAATAACCTAATGGCAATAATATCAACGAATCAATACGTTAAATGAAATTAGCCACGATTAGAAACATATCTGTTGAAATTAACGAAGGGCGATAAAATTTCTTAACAGCGTATTAAGCTTAAGGTAGAACGAATACGTTTAACAATCGAACCATGTAAATACCTCGACAGATATTTCAATAATTGTTTCTTTAATAACGACACCATTTTCTACTACTTTCAATTAGTTTCTACAACGTCTAACGTGCTCTTGGACGTGGTTAATTGGACACTGTATATTTTCACTCAACTAAAATTCGTTCGTACATGCCACGACAATATGACAAGAGACAAGTACGAAGATCACCGAGGAGTTGATAGATAACTGTAGATAGGTATCTTCCAAGGTTCAAGCGGGGCATTGTGCAGCGTCACCTGTTTCTTGCCACCAAGAATTACACAGGAGGGAGAGGAAGCTAATTCGAAATCAATTTTCTTCTCGAGCACATACGCATTACTCGAATAGAAATTTCCAAGGTAATCATTCTTCGCTAAAATGCGCGTTTAAAACGTAATTTAATAGATTATTTAAAACGCGTATCATTGGCATCGGGGTTAGGAACGCGAGTCACGAAAAAGCATCGCTACTAACATCTATTATATACATTGTCCGTGCTTGTAGTTAAACGTCACGAAAAAAGCATCAAGTGCAACGTCTATTACGTATTTCGTCTATGCTCCTATGCACGTTAGATGGAAATAAAAATGTAAAATTATCATTTATTAATAGAATTGGTAATCGGTATATATTGTTTCGTTAGTTTCCATGAATTTTATCTAAAATAAATTTTCGTCGATGGATACTTGTTGGTTGATTTTCCGAACCATTACATTATATCATTTAATTTTGCAAGTCTCGGTTCCATCCGTCTCTCGAGTTTGGCTATTAATTTACTTCGATTTAGTCGTATCGTACAGTCAGTTTCGGCCAGGGAGCCAGCAATGTCACAACTATCATTACATTCAGCAAGGGTTTCGAAAAGCATCTCAAGGTTTAGATTGTTTAACAACCGCCCCGTTGCAGCTATCATCAGTATTCTTTCCAACGGCGTAATACTTCGTGCACGAATAGAACGACTGCATGTCCTTATTGAACACCTGACGCAAACCTTGTACAACCAATCCCTTCAGTTGCAACCCCTTCCAGACTTAACCCTTTACGGTTAAAATTGGGCTAGGAGGCTCGGACTGCAGAGCCCTCACTACACCTAACCCTTTCAGCCCTAACCCCTTCCAGACCTAACCTTCTGCGGTTAGGACTGGGTTGGGGGTTTGGACTGCAGGTCCAATTCACCTTACACTTAACCCCTTCAGCCCTAACCCTTTCCAGACCTAACCTTCTGCGGTTAGGACATGGTTGGGGGTTCGGCCTGCAGTCATAGCCCACCTTACACTTAACCCCTTCAGTCCTAACCCCTTCCAGACCTAACCATCTATGGTTAAGACTGGGTTGGGGGTTCGGACTGTAGTCATAACCCACCTTACACTTAACCCCTTCAGTCCTAACCCCTTCCAGACCTAACCATCTATGGTTAAGACTGGGTTGGGGGTTCGGCCTGCAGTCATAGCCCACCTTACACTTAACCCCTTCAGTCCTAACCCCTTCCAGACCTAACCATCTATGGTTAAGACTGGGTTGGGGGTTCGGACTGTAGTCATAACCCACCCTACACTTAACCCCTTCAGTCCTAACCCCTTCCAGACCTAACCATCTATGGTTAAGACTGGGTTGGGGGTTCGGACTGCAATCTTAACCCACCTTACACATAACCCCGTCCAGTCCTAACCCCTTCCAGACCTAACCATCTGTGGTTAGGACTGGGTGGGGGGGTTCGGACTGCAGACCTAATCCCACCCTATACTAAACCCACCCAGACCCAACCTTTCATAGGTTTATGATAGGTCTGGGTTAGATCTGGGGGTTGGGCCCCAGGGTTAGGTCTGAGTCGGGCCCTATGGTTAGGTCTGGGTCGGGCCCCAAGGTTGGGCCCCGTGGGTTAGGTTTGGGTTGGGCCCTAGGGTTAGGTTTGGGTCGGGCCCCAAGGTTGGGCCCCGTGGGTTAGGTTTGGGTTGGGCCCTAGGGTTAGGTCTGGGTCGGGCCCTAGGGTTGGGTCCTATGGGTTAGGTCTGGGGGTTGGGCCCCAGGGTTCGGTCTGGTTTGGGCTCTATGGTTAGGTCTGGGTCGGGCCCTAGGGTTGGGTCCTATGGGGGGGGGGGTCTGGGGGTTGGGCCCCAGGGTTCGGTCTGGTTTGGGTCCTACGGTTAGGTCTGGTTTGGGTCCTACGGTTAGGTCTGGTTTGGGTCCTACGGTTAGGTCTGGTTTGGGTCCTACGGTTAGGTCTGGTTTGGGTCCTACGGTTAGGTCTGGTTTGGGTCCTACGGTTAGGTCTGGTTTGGGTCCTACGGTTAGGTCTGGTTTGGGTCCTACGGTTAGGTCTGGTTTGGGTCCTACGGTTAGGTCTGGTTTGGGTCCTACGGTTAGGTCTGGTTTGGGTCCTACGGTTAGGTCTGGTTTGGGTCCTACGGTTAGGTCTGGTTTGGGTCCTACGGTTAGGTCTGGTTTGGGTCCTACGGTTAGGTCTGGTTTGGGTCCTACGGTTAGGTCTGGTTTGGGTCCTACGGTTAGGTCTGGTTTGGGTCCTACGGTTAGGTCTGGTTTGGGTCCTACGGTTAGGTCTGGTTTGGGTCCTACGGTTAGGTCTGGTTTGGGTCCTACGGTTAGGTCTGGTTTGGGTCCTACGGTTAGGTCTGGTTTGGGTCCTACGGTTAGGTCTGGTTTGGGTCCTACGGTTAGGTCTGGTTTGGGTCCTACGGTTAGGTCTGGTTTGGGTCCTACGGTTAGGTCTGGTTTGGGTCCTACGGTTAGGTCTGGTTTGGGTCCTACGGTTAGGTCTGGTTTGGGTCCTACGGTTAGGTCTGGTTTGGGTCCTACGGTTAGGTCTGGTTTGGGTCCTACGGTTAGGTCTGGTTTGGGTCCTACGGTTAGGTCTGGTTTGGGTCCTACGGTTAGGTCTGGTTTGGGTCCTACGGTTAGGTCTGGTTTGGGTCCTACGGTTAGGTCTGGTTTGGGTCCTACGGTTAGGTCTGGTTTGGGTCCTACGGTTAGGTCTGGTTTGGGTCCTACGGTTAGGTCTGGTTTGGGTCCTACGGTTAGGTCTGGTTTGGGTCCTACGGTTAGGTCTGGTTTGGGTCCTACGGTTAGGTCTGGTTTGGGTCCTACGGTTAGGTCTGGTTTGGGTCCTACGGTTAGGTCTGGTTTGGGTCCTACGGTTAGGTCTGGTTTGGGTCCTACGGTTAGGTCTGGTTTGGGTCCTACGGTTAGGTCTGGTTTGGGTCCTAGGGTTAGGTCTGGGTTGGGTCTGGGTTAGGTCTGGGTTAGGTCTGGGTTAGGTCTGGGTTAGGTCTGGGTTAGGTCTGGGTTAGGTCTGGGTTAGGTCTGGGTTAGGTCTGGGTTAGGTCTGGGTTAGGTCTGGGTTAGGTCTGGGTTAGGTCTGGGTTAGGTCTGGGTTAGGTCTGGGTTAGGTCTGGGTTAGGTCTGGGTTAGGTCTGGGTTAGGTCTGGGTTAGGTCTGGGTTAGGTCTGGGTTAGGTCTGGGTTAGGTCTGGGTTAGGTCTGGGTTAGGTCTGGGTTAGGTCTGGGTTAGGTCTGGGTTAGGTCTGGGTTAGGTCTGGGTTAGGTCTGGGTTAGGTCTGGGTTAGGTCTGGGTTAGGTCTGGGTTAGGTCTGGGTTAGGTCTGGGTTAGGTCTGGGTTAGGTCTGGGTTAGGTCTGGGTTAGGTCTGGGTTAGGTCTGGGTTAGGTCTGGGTTAGGTCTGGGTTAGGTCTGGGTTAGGTCTGGGTTAGGTCTGGGTTAGGTCTGGGTTAGGTCTGGGTTAGGTCTGGGTTAGGTCTGGGTTAGGTCTGGGTTAGGTCTGGGTTAGGTCTGGGTTAGGTCTGGGTTAGGTCTGGGTTAGGTCTGGGTTAGGTCTGGGTTAGGTCTGGGTTAGGTCTGGGTTAGGTCTGGGTTAGGTCTGGGTTAGGTCTGGGTTAGGTCTGGGTTAGGTCTGGGTTAGGTCTGGGTTAGGTCTGGGTTAGGTCTGGGTTAGGTCTGGGTTAGGTCTGGGTTAGGTCTGGGTTAGGTCTGGGTTAGGTCTGGGTTAGGTCTGGGTTAGGTCTGGGTTAGGTCTGGGTTAGGTCTGGGTTAGGTCTGGGTTAGGTCTGGGTTAGGTCTGGGTTAGGTCTGGGTTAGGTCTGGGTTAGGTCTGGGTTAGGTCTGGGTTAGGTCTGGGTTAGGTCTGGGTTAGGTCTGGGTTAGGTCTGGGTTAGGTCTGGGTTAGGTCTGGGTTAGGTCTGGGTTAGGTCTGGGTTAGGTCTGGGTTAGGTCTGGGTTAGGTCTGGGTTAGGTCTGGGTTAGGTCTGGGTTAGGTCTGGGTTAGGTCTGGGTTAGGTCTGGGTTAGGTCTGGGTTAGGTCTGGGTTAGGTCTGGGTTAGGTCTGGGTTAGGTCTGGGTTAGGTCTGGGTTAGGTCTGGGTTAGGTCTGGGTTAGGTCTGGGTTAGGTCTGGGTTAGGTCTGGGTTAGGTCTGGGTT